>NC_065578.1:95257985-96565901 GCF_024542745.1 Macaca thibetana thibetana | reverse complement strand
CGAACTTGGAATGAATTATTATACAACAAAGAGGCTGCTGTCATGCAGAACAAAAGACAAGCAAAAGAGAGCTTTGGCTTAATGAGGCTAAGTGAGTGTCTCCCCTGCATCACAGCTACTTGACGGCCTTTGAGCATGGATTTTTTTTCTCCACAGGCCAAAACCTTTGGTCTATTATTTTGTGTTTATGCACCTTGAGGCTAATATACATTTTAATATGCTGCACATGGAGAAAAAAAAAATCAACCATTAGATTAGAACATGTGCACTCCCTGTTAAATTAATGACAAGCGAACATAGAGATAAATTTAGGTTTTCATATTTAATTATAGCATACTGCAGTACGTTTAGCAAGGATAAATTGCACTATTATTATGCTTCATTTTTTTTGACATCTTCTCCTATTAGTAGTGCACACTTGCCCCAGCACCACCACCACCGTCACCCGGTGGCCATGCTGACGTCTCTGCATATCTTCCTTTTCTCCACATCACACAATCTTAGCCACCACGTTGAAAGGTATACTGTTTTATTTGTAAGATTTAGTGAGAGAACTAATGCCATTTTGGCAGTTCTGTGTGCATAAGAAAGTAATTTGTAAGGGAAAAATGATAACTCAGCTAAGAATAATTGTTATCACTCCTCCTTGCTGCATCAGATTATAGTGATGGGCTCAAGTTCTCTGCTTCTCTGATCCACCAACGGCACAAAGCACAGCGTATGACTCTGAATAGTTGATGTTTCACTATGACTCAGATGACCTGTGTATAAAGAAGTAGTCATAACACTCCCAAGAAAAATTCCAACAACGCTGTCACTTTTTGAAGCTTTTCTCTGTTGATTTTAATCTATTTATTGTAGAAATGAGAACGCTTCAAGTAGTGAAAGTTGCAGGGTAATAAAGATGGTCTTTGGGGAAAAAAAATTAACGAAGTTGATGGTGGAGATTACGAATATTACTGTTCATTCTTTCAAGACCACCAAAGCAGGAACAGATTGTTAATGTAACTGAAATGTCAAAATGAACTTTTCATGTAGAATGACCAGAGAACTTGTAGTTCTTTCCATTTGGGGACTGTGATTTTACTTTCCATTAATTGAGTGTGTTTGTTCCATGTTACATTTGAGCTTATAGTTTAGCTTGCTTCATATACCAATTAATAGAGTTCCAGATGGTTGCCCAGAATGTAAGATATTCTTCTATTTTTGCGTAAAGCTGAAAGAAAGGCGTTTGCCTATGTCTCTGCATTAAGGAAGTGCACCCATTTATTATCTTTTTGCTTTAAAAAGTCACTTGAATCAGCAAATGTCTTAAAATCAGAGAATACTTTTACAGGATCACTGAAATCTTGTTCTGGGGTTATCCTGAGACTTATCCTTTTTTTGATACTTGTTTCATGATGATGCATAGTGGCGTTTGATGACCAGAGGACCATGGCAAGAATAATAATTTCCTTGTTGGCAAGGTCTGTAACTGGGGATAAAGCATACACTAGAAGAGTCAGTTACCATTGGCTGGTGAATGACTCTTCTTGATGACACAGAAAAGCAGCCATTACACATGTATTAAGAATAATTCTCTTTGCCCAAATTCTGGTCAAATGAAATTTGAAAGATGAGATATAAGAAATGGGCTTACGAAGATGGGCTGTAAAATCCGTTTTCAAAATGCTTTTTGGTTTAAAGCTGACTCACCTCAGACACTAAAAGTGTGAGATAATGAATAGCTAAGTAGCCTGGCAATATGGTAATGTCTTATGACTTAGAGCTGTTTTTTATAGTGTTTACCAAACTTAAATTCTAAGAAACTCCTGTGTGAAAAGAGGTGAGGATTATATTTACTATTTTATAGAGGTTGACACTGAGTCTCTAGGTGGAAGATCTATCTAATTTGTACAGTCACTGGGTAATACTAAATTTCCTTACTCAGGAATCTAGATTCACTTACCTTGGAGACTCTTTCCACCTGTGGACAAGTGGTTTCGATAACTCTATCACTATTAGTTAGTGGTTATCAAGTCATTTTTCTGGGTTAATTCACTTTGAAGTTCAAATTATTCACTCTGATGTTCTCAGTCCTAAATACTCTTGCCATTGAACATTTCAGTGTGCTTAAAGCAGATGTCAAGACACCCTACAGGATTCCAATATAGCCATTCTAGCAAGAAGGAATTCCAAAATATACCTTGTTCCAAACATCCCTGGTAGAATGAAAGCAACTTATTTTCAATATAAGCATAATAATTTTAATAATAGTATATTATGGCCCTTAGAAATGCTCATGTTATTAAGTTTAAAAAAAGAAATATAGCAATATCTAAATATAATTCCTCTTTTGTTATTAAAAAAGAGCATGCATTTGTGGACAGGAAAAAAAGCTATGATAATACCCATGTATTACCAGACATTTCTGAAAGCAGAAATTCTTGGTAATTTTTCTTTCTTTTTCTTTTCAATATTTCCTCAGTTTTCTTTAAGGAACGTTTATTTTATACTGAGAAAGACTAAAAATGAAAGCAATAGCTTTCAAAAGTTTTGTATAAGTCTCTAAAGAATTATTGATCAAATATTTCATCAAAAATAGCCTTAGAAGAGCCAAATTTAAAAGAATCAAGACTATTCAAGTGCCAAGCAGGAAAGTTAGGAAGGGCATAAAGAGCTGGCATTATTTAACATACAGAATAAATTAAATTAGTTTAGCCAACAAAGAATGGCTGAGGAGGAATTGCTATTTTTCTGTTAAAAAAAAAAAAAAAACAGATTACCATGTAAAGTTTTATAAAGAGAGTAACAGTGTTTTAAGTCTACTACTGTTGAAGGAAAGTGAAACAAGTATGAAGAATGAAATCTGATGGAGATATACTTTCCAAAGAATGAGCTGTTTGAAAGAGACTGACAACATCTCTGGAATCTTTTGTTTCTTTTTTCTTGTTTTTCTTTTCTCTTCATTTCTCTTCTTTGGTCCTTGAGAAAAAGACAGATTCGCATGTATTTATAATTCTATATGTCTAGTAGAACCATATGAAGGAAACTAGTTTCTTTTGCTTTTCTAATGTTACCTGAAGTTTTCTATAAAATGTATTTATCAGAATTTTCAAGTTGACTTTTCACATTTAACAGCAGAAATGCTTGCCAAAGTCTAACTGAAGATAGATTTACTTATCCCTATTGTACAATATGATTATTTGCACCAAAAAAAGGCCCAATACTCTTTGAGTGCAAGTTGACTTGAAAAGCTATCTAGATTGATTCTGTTAATTTTTTAAAATTTTTACTAGGGTTAACATTTCTATTCTCTCTGCATTCTATGTGGATAAAGCTCAAAGTATAAACCTTGAGTGCCTCCAAATCTAATTAGTACATCCCACTCCAAACAGCCTAACAAAGAGTAAATCAAAGGAGCTCTTTGACCTACTACTTGATTTTAGGTTCCTAAGCAGTTCTCATGTGTGGTTCTAGAATACCCAGAATGCTGATTGTGGTAGAAGGTTGTGGATATGTACTGCGGCTACTTGGTAAAGGAGTCAGTAACTCCTCCCCTGACCTTGGAGGGTTCTGTGATACCTCAAATGGAATCCAGTTAACATGACACAGAGGCCTCTGGGCATCTATTGCCATCCATTCATTCAGTTATGATGACTGAAATTCCTACCATATGTCAGACACTGTTCTACACACTTGGGATTTATCCATTTAAAAAAGGGATCTACCCTTGTATAACTTATATTTAAGTAAGAGAGATAAAAATGAACAAACAATAAAGATAATAAATGATAGTATATTTGGTGATAAGGGCTGTGTAAACAGGAAAAGTGGAGAAGACAAGGAAGTTCAAAAGTATGGGAGTCAGGAGACAGGTTGCAGTTTAAAGGTTACAGAGCAGTGAGTATGGAACTTTTTGAGAAAGTCTTATAGCAAGATGTGAAGGAAGTGAGAAATAAGCCTTGTGGATGTCTGTGAGAAGAGATTTCCAGGCAGAAGGAATAGCCAGTAAAAAAGCCTTAAGGATCAGCCAAGAGTAGGATGTCTGAAGTAGAGTAGATAGGGGGAGTAATTAGAGACAAAGTCAGGGAAGTATGTAAGGTAGAGTAGAGGAATAGTGGCCATGCTCATGCTCTTAGTTCCCTTCTCATTCAAGAACCTGTTAGTCACCTTCTGTGCACCTCCTGCCTCGCTTTGTCTCCCCAGCTTCCCAGTTTGGTCTGGCATGCACTTATTAAGCTTCCATTATGTGCCAAGGACTGTGCTAGAAAATGCAAGTACAATCCTATATGAAGCGAGATCATTATACATCTTTAGTACTGCCCATTCTATTTTGGATCACTATGACAAGGTTTGCAGAGGTAATATGTACTCAGAAGTAAGCTTTCCCTACCTCCACATGTTTACTGATCTATTAGACGTATAACCCACTCAGCTCACACTTAAATTTGGCTTCATGTCATCACACAAAAATTAATTACTTGATTATTGGGGAAAAAAACAGTATTATAGTGTACCGAATGAGCTGCACTTTCAAAACAAGCCACAAACATCTTTATTCTCTTAAAACCCACTAAGCTCCTTTTCTTGGCTATGGATAAAATCCCAGAGTTTTTCTGATCACTTCCAGACATTAGAACACCCTCAGATAATAAAGAGTCCAGCCAGGAAACTTGTAGCTCTCCTCTTATTTACAGAGTCTCTGCTTTAACCTGCACTAGGGCCTATGGCAGCAGTAGAGAAAAGGCTGGATGCTTAGGTCGTCTGTGATTATCTTCTGCCTCCCTCTCCCATCCTTCTTCTTTGCTTCTCCATGTCACCTCTGATTCCTCCAGTGTGCTGGGAAAGGAGAAAGTATGTGAGGCTAAAATATGATTGTGTGGTGCTCTTATGGCATGGTCCTGATATCGACACAAGCAGAGCAGGTGCCGACTCTTTTTCTTAAAGGATACCTCTGTGGGATCTTCAGAGCCTCCAATTGTCTCTCCCTGGTCATACCTTCTGCTCTGCCCATTATGATTTCCTATGCTTCAGCATTTCACCTTTCAAGTCTCTTTCTACTGGGATTACATCTCCTTGGCAGGGCTTTCAAGATACTGCAGCAGCTTTTCAGAGTGTCCCCAAAACTAACTCCCATCTCTGTCATCATATGCGGACATCTCTACTGACCCTACTATCAGGGAACCCTGACAACCAACCTCTAACATACAGGCCTTTCTCAGCAGTGATCAGACACCAGCCTCCTTACTTTAACCCTCTGCAGCTACCCATCCAAACACCCAGGGGCATGTCCATGTTCAGTTTGCTAAGACTGGTGTCACTGCAGTCAGTAAGTGTCCCATAAAGGCAGATTTTTCCAAGTAGCAAATAGGTAACCCAGAGTTTAAAAAAAAAAGTCAGTTGCCTCTTTAGGCAAGTAGCCCACTCTTGATTGTATTTAGAGTGTCTTCTGTCATTTAGCTTGAGGTAGCGGAAACAGAACATTCTACAGGAGAGAGCAGAGTATATTACAGCACTTTTTTTGGACTATCAATACATAATCTTTTCTCCAGTGTCTTCTCTGCCTCTCCTTAGAGCTATGCAGGACATGGGTGACAGGGAAAGATCCCAGACCTACAGGATAAATTTGAATCACATTTCACCAAGTCCTGCCTGATCCACCTTTAGAAAGAAGATTTGCCAACATTCCTTTCATTGTTGGGGCCTCATCTAAGACTGAGAAACATCCTATGACATCCTATTACAATAATGTTGCCTTTGCCTTTAATCTGTTGTTCGTAAACATAAAAAATCTTTTCAGTCTAGAAATATCTGGTAGTGTGGTAATAACGTTTAAAACCAAGGATGTAATGATACTTCAGTTGGTTAAACTCAAGTTTTATAGAGATAGAGGTTTTAAATATTACAAGTCCAAGATTGTTTAAATCCATGAATAGAACCCAGTCTTTGGGTTTAATACTGTTTCATTTTCTTTTGCATATCTAAACTTATGAGTGTTATTAGGTTTTTCATAATATTTTGATTTTTCTTTAAAAGATTCATCTCTTGAAGTCATTTTGAGAATACATAATTTTTTATTTTTATAACATGTTTCTCAGAAGAACAAAAAACACTTTGCAGTTTTCTAAAAATCCCACTGGCATGATCCAATTATAATTAGAGAAATCCAGCAACAGCATCAGAAATGAGATGGAAGGAATCTGAGGCACCATGACTTGTTCATCACCAATGAACTGAATCTGGCATCGATCAGAATAGGATCAACAGAAATGCAGGATTCTTAATTTGGGGCTATTATAGGAAATTAATCTACATTTTGGATAAGATTTACTAACCCAAAGACTTAAAAAGAAATATCCAATTCTGGCAGACTTCTTTTTCAAAAGGACCAAACTCAATGACAAAATTTTAGAATTCCTGAAAAGAGTTAACATGGAATTACCTTGGTGTTTTATTTGATAGTTAATATTTACTACCCACAAGCCTTTGTTAGGAGAGTGGAATCCATCTACCCAAGTCAGTCACGTGACTAGAATCAGTGAAAGCTTGTCACTGGTGCCGCACAGTAACTCACAAGCAGACAGAAAGCCAGAGGAGAGCTCTTGCTTCTCCAAATCCCTGGAATATGCATTGCCTTAATTAGCAAACACTGTCTTGAGTGACTCCTCCAGAGACTCCCAATTAACTAAGCTTCTAAACTAACATTAATTCTTCTCTCTTATTAGTTCATATTTATGTTTTTTAAATCAACAAAATTTCCCAACACTTTGTCACCCTAGAACCCCACCTTTATGAACAATTTTTTGTGAGTAAAATGCAAAAGAATGAAACTAATGCAGTTTATTAAGCAAATAATCTTAAAAGCAGCCCACAACGCAACTGCTTACCAGCTTGCAAGCTCACCGGATTATATTTCCTGCTGTTTTCAGTTACTTCTATTTATACTTCTAACCGGATGAACTCACCATGCCCCCTACTGCTTAAGAGCAATACTACCACAGTGTAGCACAACACAGCACATCCTGGTATTCTCCAGAGATTTCCTTCTGGCCATATGCTAGCTTTCAGAATGCTTGTTGAACAACATTGTTTGTCTCCCCTTGGTCACCAATGCCAGGATAAATCTGTGGAGTCATGCTGGCAGAAGAAATGGCCTCCAATCAGCAACAACAAACAAGTTCTTTATTACTGACCCCACCATCTGTCCCTGTTTCCACATGCCACTCTCATATAGGAACAGGTTTCCGCCAGGCCAGGTTCAGTGTGCATCCAGCATCTACCATTAGGTCAGCTTGAATATCCAGATTGCAACTGTGCTTAGCCTCTTACCTAGCTAATATCCTTTATCCAGAATGGAAAATGGTTGTTGGACACTGAAAAAAGCCTGTGAAAGCCATACAGCTGATAAGAGATGTGTTTGCTAACGTCTTAGATTAGGGATGTGTACATAGTGGAGATATCAGCCTCGGTGTGACAAAGGCAAGATGTAAGTATTACTTCCTTTATGTTAAGGTGTGCACCCACCATGACCACTCTGCTTATAAGCAGTGAATATGAAAGGAGTGTTCCCTGGTACATTAACTATCAGCTCATTTTTACAACTGTATAGCCAGAGATGTTCCCAAGATGAAGTTTTTCCTAAAGGCTCATTTCAGGGAGGTAGATGATCCTACATGCTTTGCCATTGTAGTTTCAATATAAATAGTTTAGGCCTGCTTGCAGCGCATCTTGAGTGCTCAAAATATCACATTTGGTGACAAGGATAAAAAAGACAGTGCTCTCAAACCAGCAATATTAAAGTAAGTGTGCCAAGAGCACATTATGAAAAAACTGATGGATATAGAGAGCCGACAGAATGTCTGCAGAGAAGCACAATGAGAGAAATTGTCTTTTCCTGTTAATACCATTATGAGAAAGCTCATGGAAAGTTATTTTATTAAGTGTTTGTGTTATTAAAACCTATTCCCCTGTCTGGAATTTAATGCTACACAATGTACTAAATAGTCAAGTTTCAAGAGAGATGATAAACCTGGAAGAATTACATTACTACCCAAAGTATTGGTCATTGTACAGGGATTTAAAATTTAACAACCACATTAAACACCAAGCCAAATCAATAGTAATATTTTCAGTCTCTCCGAGGCAGATGACTGAATATGCTGAAAGCATTGTGGGGTTATGTGGCACCGTGTTAGCTGGTCCATGCGTCCTTGAGGCCCGTGTCTGGTGTAATGAGCTCTGGGAAGACACTGTATTCTTAGCATTCCCGGAAGGCCTGCTATTCCACGGCAACAAAAGACACAAGCACGGCACACTACCACAGCACCAGCAGCTGAACAATAAACCTGGTTCAGATTGAACTATTTACATGGCATTTGCTATATCCCTAGGCTCCACTGGAAAAATTAATCGGTGGTCAGCTTTAGCAAATGTCACAGTGATGGAATAAGGAGATTTGTTAGCCAACAATTTCTCTGATTTGTGTCACTTGTAAATATGATAGTTTTAGTTGTCAATTTTAACTATTCTTTCTAGTCGACAAATACCTAGCTTGCTACTCTTTACCAGTGTCAAGGATGGCATTGAAAAAAAAAAAAATCTAGCTGGTTTTGGCTCAGAAGTTCTTTCTTCTTGTCATAAATTTGCGTTCTTGCATTCTTTGTAGTTGTCATTTAATGGCAGCATCTTATTTTTCCTGACAGTGTTTTTGGGGAGGTTCAGACTATTCCTTCGTGATTCATCCAAATACATGATTCTCCCTTGGATTCCAGCACAATTAGTGACCTTCTAGTACTGAAGCACTAAATATCATTCCTGCTTTGATGGCAGGAAGTTTCCAGGGAAAAACCCAGATGGGTAGGAATTGAGAATTCCATGAGAGAGATACTAAGATACCCCAGTCTGGCGTGGGAAAAAAATCTCATTACATGTCCAAAAGGAAAAACACACACATGTGTATACACGGCTGGATTCACGAGGCAGTCCACACAGTGTAAGAGAGTGCCACTGGATCCCAGTGCTCAACATGAGACCTGCCTCTCATTTTCTCTTCTTTAAAACAGGAATCATAATAGTACTGACCTCATAGGATGATTGTGAAGACTATACGGGAAAAATAAACACATTTAGCACAAGACGTAGCACAATGAGTGCTCAGGATATTATTTGTTTCATGATTCCTAGCATTTTTAAAGCTTAGAGTTTTATGAATGGAGACCTGATTTAGGATCATGCTGGATTTCAAACCTTTAAAATTATGCAAGTCATTCTTGTGTGGAAGCAGAAAGTGAATAAATGGATTGGCATCAAACAACATCAGACTGGCAACTGGGAGACCTAAATTTCAGTCTTAACTTTATAATGACTCAGCTCGCTATTTCTGGGAATGATAGTAACTCCTTGGGCCTTGGTTTCCTCATTTGGACTGAGGGAACTGGACTCTATCAAAGTCCTTTCTGGTTTAAAGAACGGTGATCCTGGTTGTGTTCTTCCTTGCATACAGAAAATAGCCATAGTCCATTGTGGAGGAATTTAAAAAATAACAGAAGGACTCTCTCAGCCTACTATTTCCACTATTAGTCTATCATTTTTTAACGAGGTCCATCATTAAAAATCCTAACTAGACATCCCCTTTTAAAAGACAGCTATCAAGCAATCAATTTAGCTATTGAGTACCTATGTGGGGTCAGTATAGAAGATAGAAAACAAGAAATCCTGTTCTACCATAAGACCTTGAAAGCTACTTGGAAAGAGAAAACAAACCACTATGTTTTTAAAAATTAATATTTAGTAAGGGTCAAATGAGGAACACAGGCAACAACTATTCCACTCATGCTCCTACATGCCTTTTAAAGTAGTTTACCAATTTAAAACATTAAAGATAATAAAACTGTTAAAATTTAAGACAAATCAGAAATTATTTAGAAAGCAAGAAGTACTTGTATGGGTAACAAAAAATAAGCTATATTATTAAAACAGGACACCATGTTTAGCTGTGAACTTATTGGTAGCCAAGAAACTAAAGAAATTCATGAGTTTTGTAGCTCTCATGGTCTGATAAAAGGGGATGTCTAGGTTTGTCTTAAGAGACAACACTTTGCTCCGGGCAGTAAATATTGGGAAAATTTTGTTACATGGATCCATATTTAATGAACACTTAATAATTTACTGTACAATGCCTATAACCAGGGTTTTGTGAAAGATACAAAAATGTCTTTCAAATACCTATACCATATCAATTTTTAGTGAAAGCCAAGGATTAGCTAAATCAACTCGAAAGAAGTATGCTCGAGTGAAGCTAAGCTAATAAAATCTAGGAACGTTGCTTCTTGGTGACCAAATTTAATGCTTGGAGAAAGTCAGAAAAATGGTGGATTAAACTGTCTTTTAGGCTGATTTTTTAAAATATCAATTATCTTCAAAACACTTGGCCGGGCGCGGTGGCTCAAGCCTGTAATCCCAGCACTTTGGGAGGCCAAGACGGGCGGATCACGAGGTCAGGAGATCGAGACTATCCTGGCTAACACGGTGAAACCCCGTCTCTACTAAAAAATACAAAAAACTAGCCGGGCGAGGTGGTGGCGCCTGTAGTCCCATCTACACGGGAGGCTGAGGCAGGAGAATGGCGTGAACCCGGGAGGCGGAGCTTGCAGTGAGCTGAGATCGCGCCACTGCACTCCAGCCCAGGTGACAGAGCGAGACTCCGTCTCAAAAAAAAAAAAAAAAAAAAAAAAAAAAAAAAAAAAACACTTTTTAAATAATATACATATATATGACCCCACCTAGAAAGAGTAACCCACTAGGTACTGTTCACCTTTGTGTAAATTATTTTATCAGATCTTTTTCTATTTAAACTCTCGACACTGAGGTACTCTCCAATCCATACCTTGGTTTCACTGAGAGGAAGTAAGTGTCAAAGGCAACGTTAACCTACTTCATCATTAGGCCGAGGGCTACTGATAAGAAGCAGCATCCCGCATGGCCCTGCAGAACTGGGCTGAACCTTTAAAAGTATGTAGTAAAAATTCTCTGCTAACTGGGCCACCACCAACTTCAGAAAGTCGTGTCAAAATAGAACATTCAAATAGTGAACATCTACTGATATTTTAAGATTTAACCAAATGGTCACCCTCTTTAAGGAAGCCTTTGTTGACACTTTTCCTCCTCTTCCCAAGCTTGGTAAAATGGCATAAATATTAATTCAATTCATTTAATCCTATCACAACTGCAAGAAGTCATGACTATTATTACCATCCTGTCACCTATGAGGAAAGTAGCGTACAAAGGTACTATATAATTTGCCAAACTATCCAGCCTGTCAGTAGCAGACCAGAGAGCTGGACTCAGGCAATCTGTTTCAGAACTCATGCTCATATATACGATGTGAGGATACAAAATTCTGGCTTATTTTAAACTGATCACTTTTCAAAGGAAAGTAAATACTTATACTCAGGTTTAATAGAGTTATTTTCACTATGGAAATAGATTAATAACTCAATTTAAATGTTGAAAGTGATGTTCTTCCCGTGTTTTGAAAACTTAGGGTCAGCCTAGAGCCAGCTGTATAAAACCCTAGCTTGGCCATAAGTCATTACCTAAAAGATAAAGAAATTATTATCAGCTTATTATTGCTGCCCACACTTACACCATAACAGTCTCTTATCTAATGTAGTTAGAATATGTATATATATAAACATATATGTACATATATAAACATATATACACATATATAAACATTACACACATATATATAAAGATATACACACACACACACACACACACACACACATATATGTATATGTGTTTTTTTGGTTTTGTTCTTGTTTTTGAGACAGTCTTGCTCTGTCACCCAGGCTGTAGTACAGTGGCGTGATCTCAGCTCACTGCAACCTACATCTCTCGGGTTTCAGCGATTCCCCCACCTCAGCCTCCCGATTAGCTGGGACTACAGGTGCATGCCATCATGCCTGGCTAATTTTTTTGTATTTTTAGTAGAGATGGGATGTCACCATGTTGGCCAGGCTGGTCTCGAACTCCTGACTTCATGTGATCTGCCTGCCTCAGCTTCCCAAAGTGCTGAGATTACAGGCATGACCCACCGCACCAGGCCTGGAATATAATTTTAAATAAAAAATGTAACCTAGTAGGTCAATGTCTATCATAGAAGGTTTCATACAACAGTGGGAAAGGATTTTTTTAATTGCAATGTGCTCTGTGATATTGTATAGCAATTACAGAGGAAAAAGATCAAAAATGTCTCATACCACATACCAAAACAAATTTCAAAGGATTAGATAGTTAGATATAAAAACAAACCAAAGTACATGTAGAAGAAATAAAACTGTATTTATCAAGCTTCTGTAGGTAATCAATTTTTAAAAGCAACAAAAAGGAAAAAGACACTAACAAGCAGATTTCCCGGCATAAGTTAGAGGAAAAAGTTATTTTGCAAACAAAAAAATGTAGGATAAAGTAAAGCTATGATACCGTTGTATGTCATCACTGTTAAAAAGCAATTAAAAAAGAAAGAGAAGACCAACAAATAGATTTATCTGCATAAATTTTAAAAGTTGTGTATGTAATATATAACCGAAATGCAAAAAGGCTAGCAACAGATTTAGGGAAAAATATAATAAGTGTGGCAAAATTAATGCTTTTATTTCATAAAAGGCTAAGCTAATTTTTTTTTAATATCCTAGTACTTTATAGTCAGACAAGTTACAAAACAAGAAATGCATCTAATAAAGAACATAGAAAATGTTCAAGCTAACTAGTTTTTCAAAAAATTGAAAGGAAAACTAAGGCCTCAGTTTTTCATCACATACTAACAGAGCAGAAAAAAATAATATTCATGTTATATTAAGAAATATCAAGTATTGGTTTGAAACTGTTGACCTCATAAATATTGATGACTTTAGAAATAGAGTTCAGCTCTTTGGAAAAGAAATTCTATAATCTAAAGTATTTGAATTAAGTCTAAGCAAATAATCCAAAATATATTTTTAATGTGCATATAGAAGTTCTCCTCATCATTGCTTACTAATGAAATAGTAGTCATTATAAAAACTTGGGAGCAATATGGAAAATAATTGATTAAATTACAGTAAATTTATTGAATCAGGTGTTTTAATGATAAAATGCAAAATGAGCAAACATACGCAAGTCATTTTTCATCTTGATGATTTACACATGAAAAAGATGGAAGAAGGACCAATAAGAATGATATAATTTATGACAGAATTTTTAGAGTGTTAAATTTATGTGGTAGTAGTTGTTGTTTACTTTTCTCCATTTGTCAAATGTTCTATAGTTATTACTGTTATATTTGAAAAATATAAAGACGCCGGGCACGATGGCTCACGCCTGTAATCCCAACATTTTGGGAGGCCGAGGCGGGTAGATCACGAGGTCAGGAGATCAAGACCATCCTGGCTAACACAGTGAAACCCCGTCTCTACTAAAAAAAATATATATATATGTGTGTGTGTGTGTGTATATATATATAGAGACAAAATTTTTATGTACAATTCTTATTTTATATTAGAAATATGGAGCTGTGAAGATTTCCTCCATCTCATTCATTTCCTAACCCTATACACTGTACTGTGGCTATGTTAACGAATGTGGGGTAGAATAGATTAGTGATAAGATACAACATTGTATTTATCTATAGGGATATTTGTATATCATTTAAGGAAAAAAAATTTTAGTATATAAAATTTCATTGTTAATAACAGGTCTTACACTGAAGTATTAACGCCAGGAACGATGTTCCTGTTGATGAAAGCTTTAGCGGTGATTTGACTGACTGACCTAAAGAATGCTAAGATGTAGGAAGATATGATGAGGATCATAAAGGAATTACATTGTGTATGTGTGTTTTTAAAAATATCTGTCTGTGGTTTGTTTTTGTTTTTTTCAAAATCAACATTTTCTTAGGCTTCTTTCCCCATGTTCTTCACATTTTTAGTTGTATTTACTTTTAATAGCTCAGTAATTGGGACTGCCACAGAAATCTTTTCAGACATATTTTAAATTGTAGGCACCCTGGCAACCATTTATCTTCATTTTAAAATCATTTAAGTAAAAGAAAATAAGTGACAAAAAGTTTTTGTTATGTAAAAAATACCAAAAAAAAAGGTAACCCTAGAAACTAAAATTATTCCATTTTGAATGATCTTTTCTTTGCTGCTGGTTTTGTTCACGGATTTTCTTCTTGTTAGGACTTGGATGCCTGATGTATTGCAGTCTCATTCTTCAAGAGTCTCTACTTTGAACTCCTCAGTAGGAGCACCTTGATTTCACCTCTGTATTGAGTCATATGTGATCAGGTCATAAAGACTGACGTTTGTGCTCAGGTTTCTTCAGATCCTATAAACATTCACACACACACAAATAGTTGTCTCTTCAACTTCCACTGCTCTTGACCTTCTCAGTGTATTTTAGTTGTCTTGCTCTGACATATAGCAGGGACCAGCAATCCATGCTCTTTGGCCTTCTTCTTGTGCACTTCCCATAGCACTAACCTTTCTCAGATGGAGGTAAGAGAGATATTAATGGCCTTTTTGTGACTGCTGTCTAGCAAAGTTAGCTGATATGGTGGTGCCTGGGTATTATTACATGCATGAAAAGTACCATTCTCTTTCAGATATTCTGTATGAGGATTATAGCAGGGAAACATACCGCACATGTTACTTCACTCTTTTTACCTCAAGTTATGAAATATAACTCACTAAGAATAGATGAACGCCAATAAGAATGAGTACCATATTATTGTGCTCAACTTTGACCAAAAGCCAATTTAGGTTATTTCAGATGACTAATTATATCTGACCTGTGGCCTTCCTTTTTGTTTTTTTTGGTTTTTTTTTTTGTTGTTGTTGTTGTTGTTGTTTTTGTTTGTTTTTTTTGGTGTATTTTAGTGCTTTGAAATTTGGGGGAATCCAATCAGGAAATTCTTGAGTATCATCTGTGTGTAAAGTGCTGCCTTAGGTACTTTACAGGGAATAGAACTTACTAGAGTATTCATTTATTCCCAAACACAATTCATATTTAAAACTTGTCATAATTATTTTCAGTAATTAAGTCATAACTGGGCCTGTAGAAGTTAGATAGATAGATGACAGAGAGAGAGAAAGAGGGAGGGAGGGAAGGAGGGAGGGAGGGAGGGGAGGAAGGAAGGAAGGAAGGAAGGAAGGAAGGAAGGAAGGAAGGAAGAAAGGAAGGGAGGGAGGGAGGGAGGGAGGGAAGGAAGAAGAGAGAAAGGAAAGAAAGAATGAAAGAAGAAAGAGAAGGAAAGAAAGAAAGGAAGAGAAAGAAAGAAAGAAAAGAAAGAAAGAGAAAGAAAGAAAGAAAGAAAGAAAGAAAGAAAGAAAGAAAGAAAGAAAGAAAAGAAAGAGAGAGAAGAGAAAGAGGGAGAGAGGGAAGGAAGGAAGGAAGAGAAAAAAGAAGAGAAAGGAGAGGAAAAGAAAAAGATCAGATGGTAGGAATTAGGGTGAAAAAAATAAAATGGGGTTGGAATGGAGTTAGTATCTATGTGTATGTAAGTCGTAAACTATTATCAGTAGTCAGGATTATATCCCTAATAAAGAGAGGTTAAAAATAAGACTGAACAGCCTAGCAACTAATGCAAAAAGTGGAGCAATCGCATATAGATCACATGCAGACCACAGGACCTACAGGTGTAAACCAATAGAAGTGGTAAAGAGCCTCTCCTTCTGGTAGGAATCCCTCAAGAAATGTCTGATGTGTCCATACAAAGAAGATATTTTGTTCTAGAACCACGTCTCTGATACACATACAACAACAGGTTTCATAATGTAGCATTTTATACTTTCTTTTTTCACTCTTAACCCTGGCAAGAATTTTGCAAAGGACTCTCCAGCTAACCAGATCTCTAAAGATCTAGCTTAAATTTAGAACACCTAAAAGTAAAATTTAGAGAATTCAGAAAAGTGGATCCTTCAAAGTATTCTCCTTAAATATTTCATTTTCACATGTACGTTTGATCAAGACTGGGTGGCGGACAGCATGAGAGTACCCTCCCTGACCTGCAGTGAAATTTTCCTACATTGCTATTTAAAGATAGTTCAGTGCCTTTTTATTTTACCTTTTAATAGAATATAGGAAAGGCTGGGCATTTAGAAATGTCAGGATATGGGCCAGGAGAATCCTCATGAGTAGAACCAACATTCTGTGTAAAGATACTCATGAGTCTATTTAAAACACACTGTGAAATGAGTGACGGAGATGTTGAAGATGACATGAAGATGCAGTCTACAGTCACTGGGTGCAAACAGGAGTTAAAACTGCAAAGTATGATAAAAAGCAGAATAAAAATTCTGCAATAGGATGCAATGACAGTAGACTTTCTAAAAGAAATAACCATCTTGTGGTGGCATGTTAGAGGGTAATTTGAGTGAGGAAGCCTAGCATTAAAAGATGCTGACTAAGAAACTATTGGAATAGGCCAAGTGAGATAAGTTCAAGGCCGGAAACCTGGGGAAGAGCCATGGAAATGAAGAGGAAGAGTGAGTGAGAGAAATGGGGGAGGGAAATGACTGTGCTTGGTGACCAATAAGGGGCAACAGCAAAGAAGTCAGAGGTCACATGAAGATTTCTAGTCTCTGCAGCTGTGTTACTATAGATCAATGATCGTGATAAGGAAGACCAAGATGGAATATATGAGGCAACTGAAAATTTGAATCTAGCACTCAACAAATGACCATTTTAAGAATACAGCAGGGTCGGGTGTGGTGGCTCACACCTGTAATCCCAGCACTTTGGGAGGCCAAGGCAGGAGGATCAACTGAGGTTAGGAGTTTGAGACCAGCCTGGCCGACATGGTGAAACCCCATCTCTACTAAAAAATACAAAAACTTAGCCGGGTGTGGTGGCACGTGCCTGTAGTCCCAGCTACTCACAAGGCTGAGGGAGGAGAATCGCTTGAACCCGGGAGATGGAGGTTGCAGTGAGCCAAAATCATGCCATTGCACTCCAGCCTGGGTAACAGAGCAAGACTCCATAAAAAAAAAAAAAAAAAAAAAAAAAAAAAAAAAAAAAATTTTTTTTTTTTAAAGTACAGCAAGACCTTTTAGAATGAGTATTTGCATGTTTCTGAGAATAACTACAGATAAGCTCTGTAAGGAACAATGTTGCAAACTCCAGCTTGGACAAGGTTTGGGTGGGCTTCAGTGGGAGAGGACAGTAAAATGATATTTTTTGTCACTCCTCCATCCACACTCTACTTTTCTGTCCTTCCCTGCATCTCAACTGATGTTATTCTACAACATACAGTATTCAAATCTTGTTTCAGGAACTGTTGACTTTAATCTTTAGGAGAGAAAAAAGCAAAAAACAAAAATGCTCTAGTAGCATCAAAGTTAGCATAGCACAATTCCAGACTTCTGCTCATTGTTGAAATGGAAGGGCTTCTGTTCAGTCTGCAAGAGTCTGATATACTGCAGTGTTCCTGCCATGCAGGCAGGCAGCAATCCCTCCCCGAGTCCCGTAAGAGCACTTTACATTTTCTTCCCATCTTTCAGCTCATAAACATGTTTCTCTTCAGAACACACACCATATGCCATTGGAAAAGGGCTGTAAAGTTTTATAGATATATTTGAGAGTATTATAAGGGTATAATAAAGCAAAACTAATGCAAAGGAATGGGAATTATTGAACAATGGAATTAAAATATTAGGCACGGATAACTCTAACCACACTCAGCTTCTGTTTGTTTGTGCAAGTCATAAAAACCCAGAACTCTTGTTTAGTTCAAAGACATGAAGGCTTTGAGTCAGGCTTAAAAAAAAATCAACAATGGCTATACTTTATTGAAAGCATATATGCCAGGCATCAGTAAATGAGAACTCAAGAATATGTACGTTTCTGTAATAGCCTAAATAATATATATGATGCTCTACATATTTTGAGGTGAGAAAACTTACTGCATTGCATCTTGTTTGCATTTCTTTGGGATTTTTCTACAGGCATCCTTTTTCTGAAGGGATTAATGCATTCATTTAATCAGAATTATTTAGTGCCTGTTTCAGTGAGAGTGTTTAAGGATACAGAACAGAAATACTCATCCTCGATACTGAGGAGCCTGCACTCCAGCATGAACCAACACTTACTCATTCACACATTTATTAAGCACTCAACAAAGTTATTGAGTGTCGACTGCTATGTACTTGGTCTGTGCAAGATTAGCAATACATACATGGTTTATTATTGCAGTACATAGAACTATGTGTGGAAGATAATGGCCTCTGTTTAGTACACTCTTCCCATAATCCAAGAAGATGCTCAAGGGAGTTTGGCCATGAGTTGGTGTTTCAAAAAAGAAACAATACCGGAGTTGTAAAACATGGAAATGACTCCAGAAATGGAAATGTTGATGTCAAAGGTCTCAAAATAACTAAAAAGTATCTAATCTGTAGCAGGTAAATTAGTACTGGAAAGATGCCAGTAGGAGACTACTGCAGAAACTAATTGTTGGGATTTTGAGCCTGATGTGAGTAATAGAGCTTAATGAGGATGGGGGAAAACGGGTTGATGATTACCTTTCTAGCAACCTTCAAGTTGGAATTTCTAGAATTCGAATGTCATAAAACAATAGGAACAGGAGGTGGAATGAGATACGAGGTGTTTCTGTAGCTTCATAGAAAAAAAGAATTAAATACAGAAATACTGCGTAGGAAGATGAAGCAAGAGTCAGCCAATGAGAGATGTACAACTCTGCACAGAAGCTTTTACTAGTCCCCTTTGCCTACACAAATGTAACTTCCAAGACCCTCCCCTACCTGGACCAACAACCCAGGCTCCATTTTCAACATACCATCAGCATTATAACTCTTTTTCATAAACACTGAGGTCCAATCAGGCTTTGATCTGTAGTTCCCGTGTTCTGTCTTCCTCTTTCTTTGTCACACACATCATCTCATGGCTTGGAATGTCTTTTCTCTTTATGCTGTGACGTCCAGACTTTGCACATGCTATCAGGCCTTGTTCATGTCCAAGAAGGCCTACCTTATCCCTCCAATTGAATGTGACACTTCCTTTCTATTAAACTTGCCGTTTTCTACGTTTATGCTTGTCTTCCCTTTTCAATTAGACTCTACGCCCTTTGTGAGCAACATCCAAGTACTATTTATCTTTGGGTTCCTTGGAAAACCTTGCAAAGTACTTTGTACATAAACACAACTCAAAAATATTTGTTGAATGAATAAAAGACTGTCCAGGCAGAGCAAGGTTCAAAAGTCCTAAAGAAAATATAAAATTTGAGAAAATTTCAAGATGCTGTTCCCAGGGAATTTTAAGAAAAACTGAAATGTGGAAATCATGTGCAAAAAACACACTAAAGAGAAAATGAAGTTTTAGCTACCATTCACCCATTCATTTACTCAACTAATGTAATTGGACAGTTCTCTTTGACAGACAGTATGCTATTAATATTACAAGATTCTGTCCTAGACCTCAGGGAAAGTCAGGTACTCAGTATAGTGTAGTAAATACTAAGAATGGGTTAATCTCAGGTGTGATAGAAGTGAGTGTCAGCAGGGAGTGCATCCTGCAGAAGGCCATATCAAGGTGGGACCTAGGACATAGTAAGGATTCACCTATTATATTATGTTGGAGGAAGGGTATATGAGACCCAGCATGCACGTGCATAGACTGAGGGGCATGATATGTAATGGAACATTAGGGGCCTGCAAGGAATTTGATTTGATAGGAGCTTGAGTGTGAACTAGTGGAGAAAGGGATCAGGGAGGCAAATCCAAGCAAGTGCTTGCTTTGTTAAGATCCAGAGCTTTCCATAAGACATGTATATAAAAATGCCTTATAATCTATAGGTAATTAAAAAGCAGTTAGGACGGGAACAAGTGTCAGATATATCTAGAAGTTCTACTTGAGCAAATTTATCAAATACTTATGTGTAGAGGTTGGATTCACCACTTAATACCACATCAATAAGAATGAAGGCCAAAAGAACAGTTCTGGAAAGAGCCTCACATGCACAGTAAATTTCATTCGTTTTTAAAAATTTGGAATCTCTGACAAATCAGACAAGAGCATGGCTGAAGTTTATCATTGTACTATTAATCTCAAAAGTTTTACTTTTGAAATTACTTTTTGTACCTAGTCGGTAATCATCTCAAAAGAAAGGAATGATATAAATTATTTCTAAACTAAACAGAGTTAACCATTTTAACTACATTAAAAGTACCTATCATGTAAAAATAATTTTTTGCTTTCTTAGTAGTTTAGACTGCTATGTCAAAATATTACAAACCAGGCTTATAAACCACAGAAATTTATTCCAAAATATGGGTGCCAGCAGGTTTGGTGTCTGGTGAGGGCTGATTATCTGGTTCCTAAACAGCCATCTTTTCCCTATAACTTCACATGGTAGAAAGAGGAAGGGGTCTTTCTAAGATCTTTTTTATAAGGGCATTAATTTCTGTTTTTAGGACTTCACCCTCATGACCTAATCACTTCCCAAAGGCCCCACCTTCTAATACCATCACTTTGGAGGTTGGGATTTCAATATACAAATTGGGGGAAGACACAGTCAGACCATAGCAATTCCTTCTGTGGCTTATTCTGGCCTGTTCAGTAAATTGAATCTCGTTCTCCAGGACTTTGCAAGTATTCAGCATAGTTACAATAACTGTACATACTAGAAAGTCATAAAACTGAAATTTCTTTTTAACACCTTTTTACTGAAATCTACTTACTTCATTTTCTCTCTTTTTTTTTTTTTTTTTTTTTTTGAGACAGAATCTTGCTGTCTCGCCCAGGCTGGAGTGTAGTGGTGCAATTTAGGCTCACTGCAAGCTCCGCCTCCCAGGTTCACGCCATTCTCCTGCCTCAGCCTCCCCAGTAGCTGGGACTACAGGTGCCCGCGACCATACCTAGCTAATTTTTTGTAGTTTTAGTAGAGACGGGGTTTCATCATGTTAGCCAGAATGGTCTCGATCTCCTGGCCTCGTAATCCGCCCACCTCTGCCTCCCGAAGTGCTAGGATTACAGGTGTGAGCCACCGCGCCCGGCCAAAATCTACTTAATTTTCTATAACAAATGAGATGTGTTGGATATGAGTGGCAAAAGATGCATCAGAACATCTATGATGTAATGCTTTTTTTTCTTGTTGAGAAAAATGATCTCATGTGATCAAGATAGTCTTTTGAAAACAAGATTCATCCACATAAATAGGAGACATAGTTGTACATGTTGAGTCTTCATTCACAAGCAAGCAGTCCTTACCTTAGTCAAAAATGGGGGATTATGTTAAAATATTTCCTCTTTTCTGAAAATCCAGTTGCCACTGCAAGGTCCTGAAACCACTGATAACTTCCCAAAAGAAGTGGCTTATTTCTTCCCCACTTGTTAGTTTACTAAAAAAAAGAATCCTTTAAGCCTTTTAAAAAGGTTTCAAAATTAAATTAACATTCTAAAAAAAAGTTTTGAAGTTGCAGTTTTACTCTATTAATTCAGTCCATGCAGATGCTATTCAGGGTGAACCTAGAGTGTTTCTTTCATACCCACTAGGAAAAGTATGTACTCTCTAACATGCCATGTTAGAGCCCACAGGTTTTTAAAGAATATTTATGAACCCTTGGTTAGCAGATAAAAAGAAGTCAGTGACTTTCTTAAATTCATAAAGCAAAGATAATCCAGAAAATCACTATGAGGAGATCAGATAAACTATTCACTGTGTGGATGCAAAAATATTTGGGATGAGATAGATCGTCCGGGGTGTGCAAAGATGCAGGAAAATTTTAGTAGCATCTGACTTTCCTCAGTGGACTTATATCCTCTGAACCCAAACATTTTGTGCCTAATAGCTGGCCAAATAGGGAGGTTAAATTCCAGGTGGACAATGGAGGCTATATTCTTTCATCCTTGATAGACACTAAAGCATGTCAAAACAAATAATGGAAAATACAAAGTACAGATTGTTAAGTGGACACTGACCTACTGAACCTGTGCTTGGAATAAACCTAGTCCTTTTGTTTCCTTGAACTGTTTTTTTGGGTAACTGTAGCTCTCCATGTTTTTAAAATTACTCAGAAAAGTTCCTAAAGTCATAATGTTGAAGTCTTGCAGCCCAGTTAGCATGTCTTTCTGCCTGATCTCACAGCAAAGTATTAAGAAATAAATAACCTAAGAGTTCGGAGAATTATTTTGTTAGGGACTAAAATCTGTCTGGTCAAACTAATGACACATTAAAATACCAGAAATCTGTGCTATTTAGAGCAGGGCGGGGGTGGAGAGCATTTGCTTTGGTAAAGTGATCAGGAAGAAGTCCATTAGGAAATTTTCCTCTGGTTCCTACAGATCAGGCCTTGCGTCATTTCAAACCATAAATTCGCCAGTTAATCAGTGACTTTCACGCAAAAATTGAGAATGCAAAATACGCCTTCCAAAGTTGTTGAATGAAGCAAAATCCATGGAAAAGTGAAATGCAAAAAACCATCACTATTTAAAATGCAGAGAGATAGAACTTCACAATGGCAGACCATATTTGGCAGGGACCCAGATTCATTATTGCACATTGACCTGAATCACCCAGGCTACTTCTGTATGCTGCAGGGCTCAGAACCTGCACAGTCCTCTGATAACTCAATAAAGGTGTCTGCCTAAACACAGCAGCCACTATAGAGGAAATTGGATATTTCAGATGTAATGTAATGTTGTTGTAATGAAGCTAACAACAACAACAAAAAAATCTGTTAAAGATTAGATAGACTATAAAATAAATTTGGGAAAGATAAATGACAGAATTAAAACCAAAAGTAAATGTTGATATGCATTCATATATATGTGTCCATGTATATTTTCTTACTTAATAAATGTTCTCATCCATTTTTTAAGCATCTCGATCGTGGATTTTCTTACATTCAAAGGACCAATAAAGAAAAATTTTGTAAATAAGCTAGTATATAAATGTGATGCCAGGGAGCATATATATTTTTCTTCATATATTTACTTTTTTTATCAGATTCAAAAGTAAGCGAGTCCTCTGGGCTATTGAAGGTACTATATTTCAAACCCTACTCAGATGAATTTTTACTGTTTTTCTCATATTTATTTGATAGTATAATACCAATTTCAGAGGACAATAAAGAACCAAGTCTCAATGAACTAGTTAAATTCAACCTTAATGTTAGAAGCAGAATTTATTAGAAAAAAATAAGTTTTATCTAGAGGAAGTGTGGTAAACTGTTTGTGTGTATATATTAGTACTGATGGACATATAGAGTAAATATGTTTCTTCTATATAAAAATACCCAATTTTTGGAATTCAAATGAAAACCTACAATGTTATGGTTAGCATTAGGATTTTCAGCCTATGTTTCATCAGCTGAAAACTGAGGTTTTTCCTTTAAAAATGAAATAAATGTGTCAGCATCATGTTTTACTATTCCCTGGCCACATGGAAGTTAACCTTTACTATAAAGATAATAGAGGATGGTCTGATCTAACGAGATCCAAGTATAGAAGAAAAATATCTGAGAGTATAGGCAACCTTATATTTAATTTGACTAATCAGAGCAGTGCAATTGAGAACTAAAAAGTCAATTGCATAAAAGAGTCATGGAATGATCATCCACTAGTCTCTCCAGTAGTCACATTCTTCTCAGGTCAACATCCAGTTTTATTGTCAATATTCAGGAAAAAAAAATAAAGATGCCAAGGAGTAAAGAGGGGAGTGTCTTTTTTTTAACTGAAGGGATAAAGTAAGTGATATAAGGAAAGATTAAAGCAACATTTCTTTAAAGAACAGTAGACTTGCTTAGTATCATCAGGCATGTAACAGGCTGACTTTTGGCAATGCCATATGGTAATTATCTGCCTACATATATGAAGAAATAAGATAAAATTAGTTATAATTAAGTTAAAGCAGTTTCATTTGAAGAATTCTTAACCATTCAGATTAAGAATACTAGAAAGAATAAGGAGCAAAATTACAGTCTCTGATGGTAAGTCTTTGAAATATAAGTGTATGACTCTTTATTCTAGAATATTCCACATCTACTGCTTTACAGTTATAAGTTGGATAGATTTCATAGTTCTTAAGCTTTATAGCCTAGTACTTCTAAATACTTATTTACTTTACTAAGTATATTTATCCCTAGCCCCATCACTGCCACAAAAAACAAAATAAAGCATTCTTCCTACAACACAGGCTTCTGAATGAAGTCTGTCTCCTCTTTAAGAGCTATTCGTGGTTCCCCAATAAAATAATACAACATGTAAAACCCAGCCTCTAATATGATAGTTACCTATCGTTCTAGGATTATCTCTTTTCATGTGTACTCCAGCAAACATCCACAAAGGAAATTGGCTACATGAGGCTAACTGCTACTCCTCAAATGCATTTTGCTTCCCTTAACAGCATTCCCATTGCCTTGAATGCCATTTATCTCATCTCTGGTACAAAAAACATTGCCATCCTTCAATATTCAAGAATCTTGGACAAACCCTCTGTGATTTCCCATGATATTATATTCCATGCCCTGCTCTAGACTTGAAACATGTATGTTAACTTCCCTAGATCATAATCTGCTTGCAGACCCAGGCCAGGATGCTGTCTCTCTTACAGTGCCAAGCATGGTACCTATGCTATAATGTCCCTTATTGTATTACTTTGCTTACACCATGCTGGGCTAATAGCTGAAGCCTTATTTCAAGCCCAAACCAACTAGGTTTATTTTTTATTTCATCCACACACAAGACCCAGGATCTGACTCTGTTTATAAGCCCACCTTTGGGCTAATTCGTTACCCTGGATTTGGAGTTTGGCTCCTTCTCCTGTACCAAGTTCAGCTCTTGTAGAATTCACAAGGACCCCTGAGAGCAAGAGGTGGTTTTCTTTCCAACAGAGTCATTACGTGCATCAACCTATACAATGCCGCCATTCCTGCACCCAATAAAAAACTGGCCAGACGTGACCTCATGATAATTCTTTGGGAAACATGTTTTTGAGCACCTGCAGCATGTTAAAAACTGTCCCATACCCTGAGGATTATTTAGTGAACAGCAGTATACTTACATATCATTGGAATGGAGATTAGATAATAAATAAAATAAGTAAATTATAAAGTGATATTGAAAGTCAGAAGTGCCAAGGGGGGAAAAAGTCATGGAAGGGATATGGTGAGAGCCAAGGAGTGGCAGGAGGCAGGGAAGAATTTTAACATCAATGGGGCAATTAGGAAAGGTCCCACTGAGGATGTGATATTTGAATAAAGGCTTGAAGAAACAATGTCTTGACAGGAGATTCCTACTGGAAAGGTAGCAGGTCCTCACCTGCTCGGGGGCTCCACCCCTCTGCATCTCCACCATGGCACTGGTGCAGTGTGGTGCAGAGTTGACCTCATTCCCGTATGGCAGCATCATTCCCAGAGTAAAGCAAGTCTCTATCCCTGGCTTATTCTCGAGTGGTGAAATACAGAGAGAAAAGAGTAAAACCAGAGTTATTTTATGATGCCCTGACAGAAAACACAGTGTTATTTATTACTTAGAACTCTCCCCAGAGATTAATCACCATTTAATATCCCTAGTTGACTAATATGCTCAGGCATCACCATTAATACATACGTAGACACTTGGCATTCCATTTTAGTAGTTTCACAAACATCTTTAGCAAAACTAACAAACAATGTGGTCCCAGATTCTTTTCTCCCTAAAGACCCTCCATATTTCTTCAACTTGCTGAGCTCACACTGTTTGCAGAAGAAGCTTTGCACTTACAGGAAAACATGGAGGGCTTAGTATGTGACCCATGGTTTTTACAGCCATACTACTAAAAACACGGTTGGGGATGCAGAGGAGAGACTCAGAGCATTTTCACATTTTCCTATTGACACGAATTGGCTGTTTCGGCAAGGGAAAGTCGTGGCATAGGATTTTTCAGATAAATTAACAGAATGAAAGTGCTAAATTAAAATTGCAACATTGATTTCCTTTTTAGCTCAGCTGTGCATTATATAAAAGGGTCAGGGGAAGGATTTATTATGTGCGATGAGTCTCTGTCATCCACTAAGAGACCGGTGTATAAAATAAAGTTGTCCATTTCAGACACCCTTTGTCTTCAAGGAAAGCTGTCTAGGTGGCCCACGGGTGGCAAAGGCGCTGAAAGGAAATGGAAATTGATAATCGGTCCTGTTAGGCTGATTCTCTGCATGTTCAATTCATATCCTTTTGAAAAGAAGAGATTAAGATGAAACCTCATTGAGGAATACACATTTTGAAGAAAATAGAAACAAAGGTTCTGCAAGGCTATTTCAGTTGGTGTCAAATGTGAGAACAAGGCGACACAAACTTATATGAAGAAGGGGCATTAACAAAATCCCCAGACAAAGAAGGAGCTAATAGCAAATATATGCAGCCGTCTTTGTGGATGCTCACAGGAGAAGTGGTACAACTTGATTTACAAAGGGCCTGGATAATTATTTGTTACTTGGAGCCAACCCTGCCTCTCCCTCTGCAGAGGGCAGGCACTGACCATCTGCGGGTCTTCGTTTCGCTTTTGTGTAGATGAGAATTAGCCACATTTCTGCATCTGGTAAGCTTTGCATGAAGAGATGTTTGAAGCACTGGCTTTGTTTTGTTTTAAATCTTTAAACTGCTCCCTCAGCTTCAGTCGGAGGATTACTGCACATCTAACCACGAATAAATTGAAATATCAGCTGAAGAGAGCGCATGTTGCTCGCTGGTGGAATAATGGACGGCAGGTGGTAGAGGGTTTTGTTTTCAGAAAAGCACAGGAGGCTAGAAGTGACAAGAGTGATTTTGTGAGAGGGCTGAAACTGTCAGGATGAAGTCACAGGGGTCAGTAGTTCCTGAGCTGACCTTTTTAAACAAACCCTGAGAAGACCTTTTACTGGATCCTCACAGCAGTAGCACATTCATGCCAGAAAGGTTGCCCCTCCTTCTAGATATTGAGAGTCCTAACAAAAAGCATATTTCCTATGATAGGGCCCATGTTCACCCACGTGGTAGCCTGACACTCCCTCTCCTGTCAGCCCGTGACACACAATCCTAACTGCTCACCTGCTCCACCACACACACACACACCAGCATTTGAGCTGTCCCTTAACACTTTCCTGTAGTCTTTGATATCATCTTCCTGTCAAATCACAGAAATCAAGGGACTGGGCTGCAAAGCGGGACACTCGTGTGCTAATTTCCATGTCATTGCTTTGAATGGTTTTCTAGCACGGAGAGCTGTTACCTGACTTCTGGGGACATACTGAAGGGCTGAGACCCACTGTAGATGGCCTAAAAATTCACTTCTTAACATTTATAAGCCAGGATTGTAGAATGCACTGGCGCATGGCTTTTTTTTCAAATATTGTTCTGTTTAAGCTCTGTAATGTCACTGGAAGTCACAATAAATCACACACTTAGTATGCTTTCTAATGAATACTTTTTGTTCAGAATTTCTAATACCTGAAGGAAAGAACCTTTTGTCCCTAAAGCCTGTGAAAAAAAAAAAAAAAGAGGGATTTTCTCCCTTCATCACTAAATATTGTTATATTATGATACCCCCTCCATTATTTTTTTCTTTCCTGTTTGCAACTGAAACAGTAATTTACTCATTAAACATCAATCCTCAGATGATCTGCTCCAAACCACCAAAATGTGAGTTATTAAAGACAGACAAACAAGTTTTTTTGAAAGTTTTGAAGCAAATAAATGTGATTATAAAACTTAGAATTTTTTTCTTCCGTTTGGTTCTATGTAGTGCTCTAAACTTCTGAGTTGACAGTAAAGGGGAAATTTGGTGACTGATCCCTTAGATAAGAGTTAATTTTTGAATCTGGCAGAAAAAATAATTTAAACAAAGCCCTAGAACCCGAATCTCCTTATTAAGTATTGATTCCACGTTCAGTACTCTTCAATGGGCACTGCTGTTTCCAGGCACTTAAACAGCAATGCAGCTTATATTGTTGGACCCTGTTTTTTTGATGCCCTCCTCAGTTCCTGCCCCATGCAGAAGCCAGGAAGCATGGAATCTACTTTACAGTTATCTCTTGCTTTCTACCTGTGTATTTGTAAATGGCTCTGTATGCTGGAAAAGTTTCTGGCTTAGAAAAAAATATGTTAAAAAGAAAGAGAAATGGAAAGAGCGTTTAAGCAGAAGGTTAAGAACAGGGCGGGAAACAAAAGCGGGAAAAAGAAGGTGTTATCAGAATAAAATCTAAATATTATAAAGAGAGCTCAGGGTACCCAGAGTCCAGGTGGAAGACCAGCCTGGACTGGGAGGAGATGTGCTGGTCTCTAAGGGATGTCACTTCCCCCTTGCATCGGCAAGGTCAGTCTTGGGAAGAACCAAAAGAACAGGAAAAATAAAACAAAAGGTGACATTTGAAAAGAAAAGAGCAATAGATACATACAATTACAATAAAATCTCAAGCAAAAAGGAAGCAAAAATGTATTCTATAAGAATGAAAACAGAATTCTTTAATTCTCTACTGTTAAACACAGGAGGCAAAGAGTGAAAAAGTGTTACATATAATTATTTGGTCAGAAAATCTAGAGGGAGGAGTAATTTCTTGTCAAATAAAAACTACTCAGATTGATTATGTAATCAATCCTCCATAGAACTGGAAACAAATTTTAAAATTTATTATTAAAAAGATGTCGGCACAAGTGATTTCACATCTGAATAGCTAGTAGTTTTATCGGGGTTTCTATGTTATTTCAACAATTACAGCTTATAGAAAGGTACAGAAAACTCCCTAATAAATTTATGAACCTTGACCAACTTTAATACTAAAACCTGACAGTAGTACAACCCAGAAAATTGCAGACCAAAATTATAGACCGTTTTCACTTATGAATAAAGATGCAAAAGTTCTAAACAAAGTATGATAAATTGCATCTTCGACGTTCTAGTGACACTAAAGGTTTCTCGCAATATGTATACAATGGATTATCTGTCTCCTAATTGTCTCTGTATTAACTTCATAGAATGAATGTGAGTAAACCTTAGGAAATAGGTTGAATTAGTATATGAGATACATGGTAAGAGTGCTTGACCCAGCTTCCTGTGAATGTCCTCTGCAGTTTTACAGCAATAAAAAAAGCCTTGCTTTAGCGTATGGTTCTGAAATTATCTTCTAGTGAAGATTGTTCAGGAAGTCTTTCTTCATCCATACATTCACATATAGTAGAAAGCAGCAGATAAATGAGTGACACTTGATAATTACAAGGCATTCAGCCAATCAATCAATAAAGATTTTATTTTGGAAACTTTGTACTGTTAGCACATTCAACCTGTCATATACTTTTATTCCAGGGGTCTGGAGTTGCTTTTTTTTTTTTTTTTTTTTTTTTTTTAGAGAGTCCTGCTCTGTTTTCAGGCTGGAATGCAGTGGTGTGGTCTCTGCTTACTGCAACCTCTGCCTCCAGGATTCAAGCGATTCGCTTACCTCAGCCTCCCGAGTAGCTGGGATTAGAGATACACACCACTATGCCTGGCTAATTTTTTTTGTATTTTTAGTGGAGATGGGGTTTCGCCATGTTGGCTAGGCTGGTCTCAAACTCCTGACCTCAGGTGATCCACGCACCTTGGCCTCCCAAAGTGCTAAAATTACAGGTGTGAGTCACCAGCCTGGAATTGCCTTTTTAAGCATTTTCAGGGGTAGATATCTGAAGACAACTCGAATCTGTCTGTACTATAAAACACTCCATAAAGGAGATTGTGTACAAAAGTTAATCCTGTAAGAAAAGCTACTCATTTCCACAGTAAATCCATGATTTGTCATTTTATTTATATATTTTTATTTTTATTTATTTTGAGACAGGGTCTTGCTCTGCTGCCCAGGCTGGGGTACAGTGACACAATCCTGGCTTACTGCAGCCTTGACCTCCTGGGCTCAAGCAATCCGCCCACCTCAGCCTTCCAAGTAGCTGGAACTACAGGTGCATGCCACCACACCCAGCTAAGTGTTGTATTTTTTGTAGAGATGGGTTTCAACATGTTGCGCAAGCTGGTGTTCAACTCCTGGGCTCAAGTAATCTGCCTTCCTTGGCCTCTCAAAGTGCTGGGACTATAGGTGTGTGCCACTGTGCATGACCAATTTGTCATTTTACATCAGCTATAGTTTATATGTGGACCTCCTAAGTCTGTGTCTTGGTAAGATGCACTGTAGTCTCCCGTTAAAAGGCAGCTGTGGTGCAGGCAGTTTGGGTGTCCTCATTGAATAGGGAGCCAGCTAAAGGGATCAATACCTAAAAAATTGTAGGTGCTCAGCAAACATTGGTTTAAGTTAAATGTTTGACTTAATTTATTTGGAAAGACAAACTTTTAATCTGTGTTTTTGTATATAAGTATTTTCACATATATATCTACCTAAATGTACTTCTTATTTGAGAGCTACAAATGGAAAAGAACTCACTCTAATAAAAGCTGGCGTTATAGTTTTAATTCTTGGGATGTTAGCATTGCAGTTTAATTCTTGGAGGATATTAATTTGCCAACACCCCATATAGACCTAGGAGTTTCATATTCTCAGGAATAAAAAATCTATATCCTCAAACATATGCAGTGCTTTGCTGAACTGAATGGACATTTCTTACTTATTATGTATTTAACCATATTTTAGAAGTGGGCCTGAGGTCTACTTATCACATTTCTGTCTGTGTAGTCATTACATATGCATCCTCCCACAGCATACATTTCTTTGGTATCTACCCTTCTAAATTATGATTTGAGATTCATATTTTAAAAACATATAAGGTAACAATTGTGACCATAATAATGATTGTAATTTTCTTCCTGCATAGGTTTTTATAACAATTTCTGCTAGTGTGCCGTTTAAGACAATACTTTTAAGAACATTTTCCTCATTATAAAAGTAGTATGTGCTCACTGTAGAAAATTAGGAAAATACGTAAGTATAATAAAAACTGTATTAGGATCATACTGTATGTGCTGCTCTAATCCTGCTTTCTCTTTCACTTAAAAATATATTATGGAAGCATTTTACATGCACCTTTTAATTCTTCTAAACATGATTCTCTTTCAAATGGCCATGTAGGATTTTGAGTGAATACCAATTTTGCCAATTTGCTATTTTAGAACTTTTAAACAATCAAATCAGAATCCGTGTTGATGACAAACCGAAGAACTCATGGGGGCCAATGCTGGTACTCAAAGACTTTTCTCTCAAACACAAAATGCTGCAATACCGTAAGAAACAAGTCAAAGCAAGAGAAGACCCCAAATTCAGCACCCACCCTTTATTCTGTGTGTTGACACAAAACATTGATGAAAGCAAGTGAAGAGTGAGCCTCCCCATATTGTCCTCTGTGTAATAGAACCCACACCATTGTATGAGCAGTAATGGTTTCTTTGGTCGTAACTTAAAGACATCCTATTTACACTAGGGTCCTTTTTTCAGTTGTGAATAGATTGCATTTAAATTACAAACTTGGAAGGGAGAGGTAAAAGGATTACCAAGTGTGAGAGATGAATGACGAAAAGCAGTAAAGCCTATGCGATCAGAAGGATAAGTCCTACAGTTCATCTGACATAAGAGATGGATTACAATGGCTCTGAAGTGGAAGACAGTTTACTTAGGAATTTAGCAGTAATTTGCATTTAAGGAATGCATTAGTGTATTCGCACATACAGTTTCATCATTGGATGACTAACAGGAATATATGGTATTTGTTTAAGATTTTATTGAATATGATGTGTGTGTTTTTTTTTTTTTTTCATCATTCAGGGAAAACCTGCTTTCCTCAGACTGTTGGCTGCCATAAGCACCATGAGCCATTAAATGATGTAATGATGCTGTATTGACACTGTCCTATGTATCTTTCTCTCTGTTGCTCATTTTGCCACAGAGAGAGTATCTTTAAGGGGCAGTGCCAGAATTAACCCCTGCACACTGATCAACAGAAACTTCTTCTAGAAATAACTAAGTCTGTCAACCTTTCAAATATTTAACTCATGCAAAGACATTCATGGAGGAATACAAGAGGGAAATCATTCTCTTATAAAATAGTTAGGACATCCTGAGTTTCTTTGAAGGAACAAATATTGCTTACGCTATTTTATCCTTGAATTCACATTAGAAGTTACAAATACAAATATATAATGTACATAGTCTTTAACTTAAAAAAAAACTTTAGCACCACATACCTCTAGAAGAGTAGAAGAGATATGGATAGGAAAATGGAGTCAAGAAACAATAAAGAAGTTTTCAGGCATGGACTTAACGCAGTTAAATTATGAACAATAACACACAGTAATGTCCACCCTCACCTCTCTTTCTTTGCCATAGTCACACATCGTTTTTCTGGGATAATGCTGGAAATAGAACAAGGCTTATTCTTTGCTTTTCTATGATGGTAAATTTTGAAGTTTTATTCATCCAAAAGTTGGACTTTCACTTATAAATAGGGTTTTAGGAATGATGATGTAATTTGCATGTAGCATCGCCCTAGGAGTAATGAGGTGCCATTACTGTATTATGGCTACCAACAGTGATGAGGAGACTTAGAACTGAGCCAGTAAGTATTTAGAAAACACAATGCATTTTACCAAATCTGAGACATGCATTTTTTCATTTTTAATACCTCTGAATCATTTTGTCTTACAGTTGATTATATCTTCAAATTACCAGCTACTGAATGTGAAAAAGTTTTAGTAATGTTTTAAACAATGTATTTTCCTTATATTTTCTTCTTTATTGTATGAATAAACAATGTATGATAGCATCTTAAATGTGATGAAATATAGAGCTGTGCTTTTAATTGGTAATAAATGAAGGTAATAGTACTTATAACTGATATTCAAATATATCAACATATACCATCTCCAAAACTCCCCTAGACAGACAAAACACATTATCTTGGAAAGACCTTCCACAAAAGAAAATTGAAAATCTCATCCTGATTCTGTTTAGAAACCTACTTTCTCAACTCTAACTAATGGGATATTGGGCCAGTGGATTAATGAATTCCACACATAATCCCCCCAAACTGAATTTATTCATTAAATTCACTTCTTCTTCCTCTACAAAATAGATTCCTAGGTTCCTAAGGCTAGAGGACTAACCAGCTGGATCAGTTTGTTACCTTTTCTTACCTTTCCTTTCTGATAGTCAGTAATGAAAGAAATGCACATAGTCAGAAGCAGTAACGGAAGGGCCCAGATTATCCCTAAATGGAAAAACCATCCCTGGATAACAGAGAGCCCACTGTGCTTTAAATCTTTCTATAGGATTCAATTCAAAATATTGAGGTAGAATATAGATGTCATATATGTATTATATATATGTATTATATGTATATGTATGTGTATATGCACAGTAGGCACACACATATTTAATTACACAGTTATAGGTGTTAAAAATGCTTTGACCACACTGTTCTAAAACCCACTCTTAAGAAGCAAGAATGTGCATGTTAAAGTTACTTTCTGGGTTAATAGAGATGAGAAGAAAAGTTATTGGGGTTTGCAAATTTATTTTAAACAGATTCTTTAAAAATACCCACTGACCTACATTTATTGAAAGAAAAACAGTCAACTACAAATGTAATTGTTACCCTATCAGGAATTTATTAATAGACAGGCTGCTGTCATCTTTGTTTAAATGCTCTAAGTTGACAGAATTTCATTTACATTAATGGGTGGAAAGTCCTTTTCTTACTTGTCCAACAAACTGGAGACAAAGTGCCTGCCAATGTTTTAATTTCTTTTTCATGTTCTGGTTAGAGAGTGAGAAGAATGCTTTCACTCCACAGTGTCATGAATATGATAATCTATGGAAATCACGGGAAAGCAGGTACTTAAGTTAAGCATATACTGTACTACAGGAATCCCTGATGAATTCAAGTCTCCGCTGTTTAGAGAAGATGTTGTTGCTGCCTGTGAAGTGACAGACTGCCAGATGTTCGTGAAGTAGCATGGTAGTAGGCTCAGATCTTAGCATCTTCCCTAACCCCCACAGATGACAGCATCTAGTTTAGGCTACAGAATGGTCTTGCTTTCATTCTTTAAGCACTAGTGTTTACATTTACTCGTCAACTATCAAATCTTCATTTTCTTAATTTTACTTATTTAAACATGTGGAGCACAAAATTACACAACTGTATGAGCAATCCTGACTTTATACAGTGTATGCAGTCTAAATGTGAAATAAGCAGTTCTCCATCACATACAACATGCTTAATCCATTGACTTCCCTTATAAATGCTGGAGAAATGGTTTTCTGAAGGAATGGGAAATGTTTACTATATCATAATATTAAGCACACAGCAAAATATTTTAAAAGCACTTTTTAAAAAATAAATACATTAAAATAGTGTCATTGTGTACATGAGTAATTCACAAAGTTAATAATAGAAAGCTATGAGACATTGCTAGAATTTCTATAACAAAAATAATGTTGATAAGAATTTCTATAATGATGGCAAAGAGGCGTCTTAAGTGCCTACTGTGTATTAAGCTCTGGCTTCACTCTATACAATTTATATAAATTATATAATCTTTACAACCTTATAAAATATTTTTCCCATTTTATGAGTGAGGAAACTGAGATCTTACAAAAGTTAAGCAAAACACGACTAAGTCAAAAACCTAGTAAAAATGGAGCCAGAATTGGAAGCCAAGCTAAGTTCAAGACTGTACTGTGTATAAATGTACCCAGTACCTTCATTCATTCAAGAGTGTACAATGAGCCAGGCATTGCTCACGGTTCTGGAAATTAGTAAATAAGATTAGTGAACATTTTATTCTCGTAGCTCATACCTTTTAGAGGGGTTGGAGATTTTTAAAAATAAGCAAATAAACAATGTGAATATTTTTTAAAAGGAGATGTGAAGAGTGTGATTTGAAAGGCCTACTGTGGATTGGGTGGTCAAAGAGTGTCTCTGTGAGGAGGTGACATTTTATCTGAGTCCTAAAACATGTGAGGGATCCAACCATGCAAAGATCCGGATGCAGACCAAAAAAAAAAAAAAAAAACAGTAAATGTAAAGGCCCTAAGGTCATATGACCTTATAAGACTTTTCAAGAATAGCAAGAACAGTATGGCTGGAGTGTAGTGAGTAAAGGGGACAGTGGTTAAAATATATTGAAGAGGTGGGCAGGGGCCAGATAAACCTACAGTTATGGTGATGTTTTCTGATTTTATTCTAAAAGCAATGAAATCATTGAAGGATTTTAAGCAGAGGAATGATCTGTCATAGTTTCTATTTAAGACAACTTTTCAGGATACTATAAGGAGGATGCATTATACCAAATCAAAAGAGAAAGCAGGTAGATTGGTTAGGAGGCTATTGCAGCAGCCCAAGGATGAGGCAATTGAGCCTTGGACTATAGCCATATCAGTAGAAATGGTAAAAAGTAGAGAGATTTGAGGTGTATGTACTACCCAGCAAAGGAGACACTTAGAAGTGATGTAGGATGAAAAACAGAATAGTGGGGGTTTTGTTTATTGTTTTTAAATAGAGATGGGGTAACTCTATGTTGCCCAGGCTGGTCTCAAACCCTTAGGCTCAAGTTATCCTCCCACCTCGGCCTACGAAGTGCTGGGATTACAGGAATAAGTCACTGTGCCCAGCCATAGGATAGCGTTTTAAGAAGGAAAGAAGGGTCAACTAAGTTTAATGATGCTGAGAGATAAAGTTAGATGAGCACAAACAAAAATGTGGCCACAGGATTTGCACAACAAAGCTTGTTGTTAACTTCATTATGGAAGCATTTCAGTTTTTTGGAATGGAGGACAAATTCCTGAAAAGGGTATGTTCAGGAGTGAATAGGAGGTGAAAGCGTGAGGACAGACACTATTAAAAATGATAAAAGAAGTTTGAAGGGAAGTAAATTAATGATGCCTGAAAGTGGCTGTAGGGTCACAGGAATTGTTTTGTTATGCTTAGTATATTTGTTTTTAGGATGAGAGAGATTAAAGTATATCTATGTGCTAATGAAAATAATGTAAAAATGAGGGTAAATTGTTGAATAGTCAAAGATAAAAAGAACAGAAACAAATTCCTTCATATGATCAGAGGGTATGTGAGATGGAGTCCATGAGTGGAGTCTTTAAAAGGGCATAGGATACTTCTCTTAGTAGTGGAAGAGAAGACAGAGGGTGAAAGTGCAGATGGGTGGGATGATTTATGTTTAATCCTGTTGCACTAAACGTTATTACATATTCCCTGAGGAAAGAGATCACATCTGTTTTATTCTCCATTATGTCTTCAATGGCCAGCCCATAGCATGTGCTAGACAAATTGTAAATACTCAACAAATACATCTGAAAGAAGGAGCCTTTCCCAAGAATGTAGTTTATTAGGTCTTTCCCTCAGTATATTTTCCTAAAACACCAAAAACTTTGATATTGTTGGGCAAAACAGTAGCCCAAAAACTTCAGGAAGTTCATGGCCAATGTAGAGAGAGCGGCACTAGTCTTGGAATTGGGAGACCTAGATTTGAGATGAATTCTGATTTATGGATGTTTGTTACTGTATTCTGTAGTTGCATGGAGAAGGTATTATTTGTGGAGCACTTTGCCAAACATATAAAATATACATTTCCCAAGTTTAATATTTCATACATGTATGATAATTATAATAGAAAGATATTTTCTTTACATTAAAAAATTTGCACTTGCTTTTATTTTCTTTCCAATATAAATCTCCTGCTTAGCGTAGAACTACTAAAAATTGACTTTCAAAATGATCATTTTATTCCAGTATGCCCTGAACTGTAACTCTAAATAGGGTTTTAGATGGATCAAAATGTGATACTTTATGTCCTGTGCTGTAAAAGGGATTAAAACAGTCATCCAGGTGTTTCTGCGTTGGAGGATATTAGGTATCATATTGCATAAATGTGGAAGAAAATTGATTAACCTATTCTTGCTCCGAATATAACCTGAATCCTGTATACTTTTTACTCCGTATTTATAGCAGCCCCATTTTCCTCATCACCTCATTTTTCTGTTTTCCTTTGCTTCCATTCCATTGTGCAAGGCAATTTTTATTCCATTTTCCCTCATTGGTTTTTGCCCTTGACATTCTATGCAACATTTAGCCATGAAAGCAGTAGCATTTTGAAGGTGGATTTCAAAAGCAAATTATTTCATCCAAGTACTCCTAAGGCACTGGAAGGACTGTTGCTGAGAAAATCTTTCTTTATGTGTTGGTTTTTTTTGTTTTTTTGTTTTTTTTTTTTTTTTTGAGAAGGAGTCTGGCTCTGTGGCCCCGGCTGGAGTGCAGTGGCCGGATCTCAGCTCACTGCAAGCTCCGCCTTCCGGGTTCACGCCATTCTCCTGCCTCAGCCTCCCGAGTAGCTGGGAACACAGACGCCCGCCACCTCGCCCGGCTAGTTTTTTGTATTTTTTAGTAGAGACGGGGTTTCACCGTGTTAGCCAGGATGGTCTCGATCTCCTGACCTCGTGATCCGCCCGTCTCGGCCTCCCAAAGTGCTGGGATTACAGGCTTGAGCCACCGCGCCCGGCTCTTTATGTGTTGTTAATACTCTGTGACATTTTTATAATTCAGAGTATTCACATCATCTTTACATTATGTATTACATTGTGCATAAATGAGATTTACGCACAATATAATAATACTTTGGTTCTATAATGCTTTAGAGTTTTCAAAATAGTAACAGCTGTATTTTAATCATCTATTAATGCTTTTCCTATTTTAAATAGTTGTGGTGAAGAACAAATGGGCTTGGTGATCATTGTTATTTCTGTTTTATACAGATGAAAATTGAGGCTTACAGAGGGCAAGTGGCTTGCCCCAGGTCATTCAGCTAGTTTCTGCATCCTAAGATCCTTGATCATTCTGCATATTACATTGTTTTAGTAGAAGGTTCTATTTTTCTCCCAAATCCTAAAACTCTAATATATAGCAAATGCAACCACATGTGTATCTATATTTTATTCTTACCTCTTTAGTAATTTCATGCCTGTTATCATTTATATTCACTTCTAATATTTGTGGTTGATTTTCTATAGAGTGCGTCTCAGATGAGTTTGTAACTAGACATCAAACTTTGTCAAGATAATTACAGTGTAATATTAGTTATGAACTATGAATTTCCCAATTCATACAGATTTATAATAGCTTTCATTAAAATATTTTTAGTTCTATTAATTTTCTGTACAGATTTCATTATTTAATAATGAGGTAAAATAGCTATAATATCTTTAGTTTTACCTTTTACTAATGAAGTTTATGAACCCCTCCAACCTTGGAAGTTTGATAAACATGATCCATGATATCCCTATGTTATAGCCTAATAGACTCAGAATGTTCTATAGTTAAGTAGGATGGAAAGAGTTATAACTTATGACTCAATCCGATGTTTGATTCACAGACAATGTGATGCCACCTAGGCATAAACCCTAAGGATTTCTAATTGTGAATTTGAAAACAAAACAGATCGCATCACTGGGAGGGACCTCATAGATCATGTAGTCAAACCCCCTCATGTTACCGGTGAGAAAACTGAGATACATGAGAGAGTCGCCAGCCTGCCACAGGTCACAAAACCAGCTGACAGCAAAGCTAAGATCAGAGCCCCATCTCCTCATTCCCAAGTGAGGACTGTTTCCAATATGCCACATTACCTCCCCCAGCAAGATGCCTCCCACGGGGCATTGCTTCTTGAAGATGAAGTATATTAAATTCACATTTGGCTGCTAATCATTTTCTCAGCAGCTCTATGGTATTTCATTAACTTCTGCATGTAACACCCTGGCCTTTCACCTGTATTAAGCTGAGCTCATTAAACTTGAGGCCAGTAATAAACAGGACCAAACTAATTCAGATATGTTGCTTGGTATGTGTTCAGCATTTTTTTAATGGTTTCTACTGTGTGAAACATTTTCCCTTCACAATTTGTGGAATAAGAAAAACAGGAAGCATCGATTTCAGGGAATGGAGTGTGTAAGTGTTATGCGTCTTTATGTAAATAAAAAGTATATTAAACACCTACCTTATACAAAACTTTGTAAGGACTACAAAGAAATATGAGTGACAGCAGAGCACAGAATCTCACATCAGGCAGATTTGGATTTGAATCCTGGCTCTGCCATTTATTAATGGTCAGAATTGTAGCAAGTTTCTTAGTCTTTCTGCCCCTCAGTGGTGTTGTGTATAAATGGATACTAGAATACCCACTTCATGGGTATTCTTTATCTTCTTGGCAATAAGGAAGAGATAATGTACTCATGTGCTTTGCAAAGTGTCTGGTATATAGCCATGATCAGTTAATAAGCTGATGAAGGTGATGATGATGGTGCAATTCCTTCCATCTCCCTTGCTAAATTTGTAATCCCCTCTCAGCTATTTTTGAGGAACTTGATTTTCCCCATGTCTCCTCCCCTACCTCGTCATCTCTACAAAATACAAGCAAAGGTTCTTTAGAGTGCAAGGAAAGTAAAACTAAGTCATTTTACCCTTCCCAGGTCGTCCAGCAACACTGCTTTATGTTCCTTTTGACTAAGAAGTAACTCTTTGGCAGCCCATAGACTATGCAGCCCCCAGTTAACAAAGTTCCTATGTAATTTTAAAAGTTAAGAATCTGACTGAGCAGGGGATGGTGATAAAGGAGGTGTCATCTACAGAAAGATGACCAGCAAAGAGATAGAAATAGAAGTCTGTCAGGAAGAATGACAGCATGCAGGAGTTTCAGGGCAGAAGCCATTGTGAGTCACAGTGAGGCAGTCAACAGGCAGTGTGGGAGTGAAGATCAATGTTGGATCTACGGTGTGGGCACAGGTAGTCAGTGTTGGGTCTCTGTTTCCTGGATACTACATGTATTAGAGTTCTCCAGAGAAACAGAGCCAATTCCAATTCCCATAATAGATTCCCTCTTATATATCCATAACCAATAGGTTATATATAGATAACCCATATTCAATTCCCTCATATATCTATATACAGCCTATTGGTTATGTTATTATAGCATGTAATACAGCATATATAACAGGTTATAGGTTATATCTGTGTGTAACCCATTGGTTATATATAGGTATATAAAAGGGAATTTAATATGGGAATTGGCTCACATGGTTATGGAGGCCAAGAAGTCCCATGACATGCCATCTGCAAGCTGGAGAACAAGGAAAGCCTGTAGTGTAATTCAGTCTGACTCTGAAGGCCTAAAAACTGGGGGAGCCAATGGCGTACTTAACTCTATGCCTGAATCTGCAGGCCTCAGGACTGGGAGGTGAGGGGGGCAGCAGGTGGTAGAGGAGATGACTGGGCGAGTGGTATAAATCCTAGAGTCCAAAGGCCCCAGAACCTAGAGCTCTAATATCCAAGAGCGTGTGAAGATGGATGTGCTAGCTCTCACTCCAGAAGAAAGAAATAATTTGCCTTTCCTCCACCTTTCTGTTCTTTGCAGGCCATCAACCAGTTGGAGGATGCCCACCCACATTTTCTTTACTCAGGGCATATTTTCTTTACTTGATCTACTGATCTGAATGCTAATCGCTTCTGGAAACGCCCTGACAAACACACCCACAAATAATGTTTTACCAGCTCCCTGGGCATCATCTTTTAACCCAGTCAAGATGATTCATAAAATTAACCATTACACCGTAGAACCGTTTTAAATTTTCTACTATAACAGCTTTGAAAATAATGATAACCTGGCCGGGCGTGGTGGCTCATGCCTGTAATCCCAGCACTTTGGGAGGCTGAGGTGGGTGGATCACCTGAGGTCAGGAGTTCGAGACCAGCCTGGCCAACATGGTGAAACCCCGCCTCTACTAAAAATACAAAAATTAGCTAGGTGGGGTGGCGCATACCTGTAATCCCAGCTACTTGGGAGGCTGAGGCACGAGAATCACTTGAACCAGGGAGGTGGATGTTGCAGTAAGCGGAGATCATGCCACTGCACTCCAGCCTGGGCAACAGAGTGAGACTCGGTCTCAAAAAAAAAAAAAAAAAAAAAAAAAAAAAGGGAAATAATGATAAACTTAGAACTCATCTAGTTCACTTTTCTACCACTACCAAAATCCCATCTCCAACATTCTGGATCATTCTCCCTTTCTGCTACCACCATCATCCCACAGTCCACCCTTCCTTCTGCCACTATGAGGATCTGGTCACACATTTTCAAATATCTGGTGTTCCCATATACCCTAAAGAATAAAATCCAAACACTTTGCCCAAAATTCAGAGCCCTATCTATAGATATTCCAGCTTAGTCCCCCACTATCTCCCTGTCACTTAGTATATTTTAGCCGTATAAGGGTAAGCTCATCTTATAGTTTCTTCACTTCATTCCCTTACTTCTCTTCTCCTCCTACAACTCGACACTGTTTTCCCCTTTCAGAATTTTTCAGCATAGTTTAAATTCCTCCTTCACTGTAAAGATTGTATTAACCTCTGAGTTGGAATTAATTGCTCATTGGATCTGGGTTACATCAGATTGTGCATGTCGTCCTCTACTTATCTTATTTCTCCTTACAATGAAGTATGTAAGCCAGATGTCAGCTGACTTCATCCAGTCCTGTCCTTCTGGAGATTGCTACAAAATCCCCAGAGATTCTGTTCTCTAGATTACTTCTGGCTATAAATTCCAGCTATCATTAAATTCTGAATCTCCCTCAAATCTCCCTCCTGTTGGTTTCTATTCTTTTCAGCTATATGCCAACCCAACCATGAAACTCAACCCTGTTTCCCCGATTTTCTTCCAAATTTCTCACCAAGGCATGTAAGTGTGTAGCAGATGTTCTTGGATAGAGGCTATGGAGGAGGATTTAGATTGGAGCAATGCAAACATCTTAAAATTCAATAGTGACTCTCCCTGTTTATAAAAGTCCTTCAGCCTCATAACAATAGGCTTTGCTCCCTCTCTCTTGCCCTCTCTTTTCACACTTTCTTTTACCCTCTCCTCTCTTTTCTATTCCCCCTCTCCTTCAGAATTCTACATTTCTCCATGCTTAATGGTTGGACCATCTCTTTGTTCTGGTTTCTCCTAAAACATGCCATCAATACCACATTTCCTAAATCCCAACCTAGAGGTATTTCTTGAAAAATCCTCACTTTAAAAAGTCTCTTTACAGTTTGTAAAGAGATACCTGATGTGAGTTATTTAAATTGTTTCAATATTAAAATAATAATTTCCTTATCTCAGTTCCTTTGAATCTGACTCAATCATTTTCATAAGGCTAAGAACTGCTTTTGGAAGGAACAGCCTCCTGGTCCTCTTTGTGGCCTAGGCTCCAGCACCTGCACAGCACTTAGCAGAAGCAAGCCTTATTTCCATCATCCTTTGCTAGCATTCCATGAATGTTAGATTTTCTTCTCTTGATTGACATTATTCCTAATTCATGATCTGACTTCATCACTTCACAACATCATGCACTCTGCCTGCTTTTCACAGGGGAAGTGCCTCACCCTCTTGTAGCTTATGAACAATGGAGCAGAGGGTTAGCAGTCCATTGGCTCCCTGGTGCCTTTTCCAAATTGTCACCCTTCTCCCTCTGCTGTTTCTTCCACCTGGAGGATTCTCTTCCCCTTTCCTGACCTCACGCCTCCACCTGCACCACTTGCCATCCTGCCTTCACCTTATCCTTCAGGGTTTAGCTCGGATGACACCTCTTCTAGAAAATCTCTGACCCCTCAGCCTGGGTTAGATACACATTGTCACTGCTCATATAACAGTTTGTGTCACTTCTGCCACAGCCCTTGTCACAGGGTATTGCAATTGTTATTAATAATAGGCTCTTTAAGGTCACACACTATCCTTTCTGTATAAATTTCAAGTGTCTGGCTCCTTATAAATGTTTTCTGAATGTATGAAACACAGCTTTTCTGTACATATGATTTTTTTACTTCATGTCATATTTAAAAACCTATTTATATACTTTAATTTGCTTCTGAAAGTAATTGTTTGGGATTGTTTGACAATTCAAACAACCAGAAAGGTTTTGTAAATATATTCAAGATATTCGTTCATTCATGTATTCATTCATTCATTAAGCTCTGAAACATTATATTCAGCACCTATTATGTGCTGGATCAAAGCTGCCTGTCTAGGATCTCAAGCTGGGCAGATGGACGCATAAGCTAATGATGATAAGGCAGTGTAGTAGGTGCAGAGATGAAAATATGCCCAGGATATTCTAAACCACTGGGCAGGGAGGGTAATCGGTAAAGGAGATTACTTAGGTGTTGTGAAGACTGAGCTGAAACTAAATAGCTTAATTGGCATGTTCTAGGTGAAAAAGACAGGATGGGGTATTCTGGCAGAGGGGAGGCATGAGCAAACATGGAAACACAGAGCACAGTACGCAATGCAATAGAAGCAGTTAAGGCTTATGGGAATAAATTGGCAGGCATGCATTTTGCAAATATTATTCTATTTAATGCTTATACCAACATCGTGAGTTTGATACTGTCATTCTCATTTCATTGATAAGGAAAATTAGTGGCAGAATAGTTAAGTAATTGGCTCATAGTCACACAGCTAATGAGTGCAAAACTGATTTTAATGCAAATTTGACTTCTAAATTATTTCCTTAATCACTATGTGAATGTTGACTTTCTACTTTCACTGTGAAACATGAACTATCTCTTTTGACTGATTTAGATATCATACATTTGATCAAAAGTTGTATGCTTATATTTATCAGGTTAAACTAATACTCATATTTTATATCTTTTACATGTCCAATGCCAGTGTCCTGATTTGCATCATTGGCACCACATAGCACTATGGTAACATGTAATATGTTGATGAACTTTCTGTCTCTGTCTTTTTATTGTTTTCCACTGTCCAAATTTGATAATATCATGAAACATTGCGTACTGTTATATCAGTGATTAAGCATTACATGCCAGTTACACATGGGAAAATCTGAGCTTCTGATTCTAAACCATGCTAAAACTTATTTTGAAATAAAAACAGCATCCAATGTAAGTAACTGATTACTTTCATAATTGAAAAGAGGAAAGAAGAAAAGTAATTGAATTCAGAAAGTACAGAACAAAAGAGAGACTTCTCATCTCTATCTCCTGTGCTACCTTGAATCATGCTGAGCACACAGAGACTGAAATTAGGGTGAGTTAGAAACTTTACATGGATTACTTTATTTAAACCTCAAAATGGCCATTTTATAGATAATGAAACAGACTCAGAGAACCCATGCTCTCAACCATTAAACCACACTGTTCCCATATTTTTGATTTTAGGTGTCCAAGAACTACTTCAATTAGGTTTTTGAGTTTTTAAAGATCAACTCTTTGAACATTTTTTTTCTTCATTTTTCTCTGCAATTATTGGTTATTTTATTGAGTTCAAACAGTTTTCCAAGGAGTCTGGCGTATTATTCCTTGAGATAACTGAAATAACCAGGTATATTCGACATATAATTCAATCTGACACTAGCCCTTCATGAATAGCAAAAGATACTTATAAAATTAATAACAATTATATTTTGTACTGCACTGTATGGAAATTGTTTAGCCTTTAATGTATCACAAGACAGTTCCTGGCCCAGAGTGGATATTAAATGTTGTATTTGTTGAATAAATGTCAAAAGACTGATAAATAATAGAACTATGTCATAGGCAAACATGTCTTTTGGGGAAAAAAAGTCAACTTTTAGATATCCTTTACATGTAACTTATCCTTTAGTCTGTCAGTTGTATACACACACACACACACACACGAAATAGGTATAAAGGAGATAGATAGATAGATAGATAGATAGATAGATAGATAGATAGATTGATTTCAGGTTTATACTGAATGAGATACATATATATACATATATATCTGATACTGAGTGATATATTCTGATATAAGCCTGAAATATTTTCATCTTTCACATATTACAATTTGGATATCCAAGTAATTACTTGTCTTTCTGTTATTGTTTCCAATTAGATAAGAGAGTGTGATTAAGAAAATAGAGTTGATCCATTACAGTACTACAGACTAGTGCTATTAGGCAACTTGCTGCCATTCTCATAAAAATTATGCAATTTAAACTGGAAGATGCAAGTGCTTGCTTCTATTACAAACAAGAACCCTTTTCTACTTCATAATATGCTCAATTACCTTTAGATTGATCCATGAATAAATTATAATCCAAATAGACTTCTTTACTTTAAAGCTTTGCTGGCTTAAGGTATCATTGTTGATTCATTATGTTGTCACTTTTCTATCGGCAATGTAATGCTTTTTATATCTGGATAGAGACAGTTTTAGTGTAAGATACTGTTATCTTTAAATGAGTAGGATTTAGCCTTTCTGGTGAGAACAAATTCATCAATGATGAATCCCTGGAGAAACTATTGAAACAAAAATCACACCATTTCTGAGCTTTGTTCAGTTCATCAGTTACAAAGCAGCTTTTGATAGTCCTAAAGAACTTTTTCCTTTGTTTAAGAAATATAGCATGACGCTCAAAACCTCTCACTTTGAGTTACCGCAGGCTACAACTTTTCTGTAAGAAAATAATGAATGAAGAGGAAAAGCTCCTGCTGCTGGCACTGTCAGGTCCTGCTGCTTCTCCTCCTGCAATAGGAAATCAATTAACTATATGTTCAGGCAGAGATTTGAACTAAATGCTTTATTAATCATCACTGATTGCACACACACACAGTGACCAACTATGCATTCATCTTCACTCTTTCTTAGCTTTGTTTTGCTTGCTTGCTTTTTCCTTTTTTTTTTTTTTTTTTTTCCAAGATCAGAACACAAACATATGCCTAAATGTGGTATGTGTAAAGGTGATCGGGTGTTCCTTTGGTGCAGGAGGGAATTGATGTTTTCTGTTTTCAGAAAACTTAATTTTTTAAATGTTCGGTACTCAAATATCCTTAGGACCACTTTAATATATACAACGTATTTTTAAAGCACTTAAATTTTCAAACTAATAAGGAAAGCAAAATGTCTACGGCAGCCTTGAAGTTTTGGAAGCTGGTACTGTGCCATAGTCTCTGAGAGCTCCACGTAGCAGTGAGGAATTAAACAAAAATGAACCCAGTTTGATTTGGAGATTCTTGGTGGAAGGTTGAAGGAGCAGTCACTGATATTTGGTATTTTTTTGCTTTCAATTAAAAAAAATTGGCAAGTTTTCCTTTTAGTCCATTAATTCTTCTAACCAATGCACAAAGAAAATCCTGTAGGAATCTTTATGTTAAATTGAGATTCTCTCTTTAGGACTAATTATAAAACCAATTAGCACATTAGAAACTTAGCATGTTAGCCAGGGGAAGGCTGTGTAACATAATTTATGTATGGCAAATGTGGTCAATCATTGCAAAAAATGACAGAAAGTGTCAGGCTGTTGGATATTTACACAGGCTGTATTATATTCAGCATCAAAAGATTTTCAAATATTTATTGTTGTTATTACCATTGTTGAAACAATTTGAAATCATTATGGTTTAAATTTAACTCCATTCATTGTCTGCATTTGGATAAAGAATAATCTAAATGAAAAAAAAAAAATGCTATCCTCTGATGTACACTTAAAGGAAGATAGATTTGAAAGTTCCAAGAATGATTTATTTTGAATGGCCTTTACAAAACTCTTAGGTGACATTAGACGATGTTGAGTAAGGTAAAGCCCAAACAGAGAATCATGTAAACCCCAACAGGGAAAATAATGGTTCTGATTTTCATGGAGCCTGCTAACATGAGGCATCTGCTAGAACCAGAGGTCATATGTTTCAACACGTAACCATTCTTGATGGTCTTTGAGTATATGAGATTAGGATTGAGATGGCCTTGAGATATAAGAGAAACACGCAGGGGATGACATTCTGAAGATTTATATCATGTGGACATGTGCTCACCACTTTATGTGATGTTTTCTAGACCCCAAAGGCATGTCTTTGGCACCAAGTGTAATCCCTAACACCTCATATGCCCCAAGAAAAAGCCACTTCATAAAAGGACATTTCAAAAAAGCATTGTCTTTTCTATATTAAGGATGCTTATATATGTGATAAGGAGGACTTGTCTTATACTCTTATTTATTTTATGCTTTTAGCAAGTCAGTATCACTTGTTTTATAGCAAAATAGATACAAAATACTATCTCCCTCCATATCATTTCATATTACTGCAACCATTAAATATTACAATTTAGGAAAGCATTAAGGTATAGAGATGAAGTACTCAGTTCTAGTCTAATTATATATAAATTAATTTGGCATTCATAACATTGTTCCCATTTACTTGACTTGTTGACATCATTATAATGAATTGATAATGGAAGTAACAATCTTAGATATTTCCACATAAATATGTTCTTCACTAATATAAATTACAGTTGCAGTTTGCACTTCAGCTTAATTGGAACATGGTTTAAGTTTAGCTTACCTACTCTACTGAGGTCTCTAGAGGACCAGAGAACTCATTTTCCTCGGGCGTTATGCAAGATGAAATGTGGAGGCCAGTGTTTTGAAACAAGTGTGATTTTTCACCAAAATACTTGCTAGGTCAGAGATCAGGGTGACCTTGGAGTGCTGTAGTTTTCCAAACCTCCATCAGCTAGATAAATGGGCTTTATTCTGTAGGAGAGAGAGTGTATTTTTGCAGTCTTATGAAAAAGACCTAGCACTTCCAGGTTACAGGCCGACACAAAACATTTGGAATTCAGTGATGTCTATCACCAGCAGTATGTGTCAGTAAAAGTGAAGATCAAAGGTTCTAGAAGAGGGGAAGGACAAAGTGAAGAGAAAATAATTGTGGGATAATGAATGGTATGAGGGCATTTTCGTGTTAACTTGAAACCACTTAGCATTTTTCCATGACGCCCAGGTATCTTTCTAAATGAACTTTGTAAAGTACAATTGAATAACCTTGAAATTTAAAGCTCCGTGATGTGATTTTGAATACTGATGGAGTTTGTTTAAGCACTGTAATATTTCCTCTCCTTTTCATTTCTGTTTTTGCCTCCATGCAAAATAAAATTTATTTTCTGTATAGAGAAATCAATATTTTTACCATTTTGTTTTTCAGCTATTCCAGTAAATTGCAATCAACATTAGTTACAATCTTTAAAGAGATGTAGTAAGAATTTGAACACAATAAAATAGAGATCCAGATGAGAACTTTGGCAAAGTACCTTTGCTATTGACAAAAGCATTTGTCAGGGACTACAACTGTGTCTATATCATGCTGAAAACCTGATGAAGGGGAAAAAAGCATCAATAGATTTCACCTTCTGTCTATATAAACCAAACAAATGGTTTAACTAATAGCTATTGTTTTAAGTGAATGGGTTTGGTTTGCCATTGTGAACTTTTTTCCATTTAGAAATGTATTTTAATTAACATTTGTATATGTAATACACAAATATTTGGTAAAAGTATTGTACTGTTGTGTTCTTTTTAATAATTAATGGAACCTGATACCTAGAAGACTAGTGGTCCAAAACAATGAGTGAAAACCTAGTTACAGTATACATGAAATAATCCCTAGACACACATTTGTTTGTTGATAATATTTATATGTTTATATCTTCCCATTTTTCTCTTCTCTGAGCTAACATGCTTTCTTATTTGTGTGTTTTCCTTTTAGAAACTGCCAAGTTTTGGACCTTATCTTGAACAGCGCAAGAAAATCATAGCAGAAAACAAGATTAGACTGAAAGAACAAAATGCAGCTTTTTCACCACTTAAGAGAAACTGTTTTATCCCCAAATGGCCTGTTCCTACCGTCAAGGTAAAAATTATGCCAACTATATAAGTATACCTACTTTACTATACAAATATAGCTAAAATGTTTATTTACTGCTTAAATGTATCACTAATTTGGCTTTAGAAATACAATGAAAGTTTTTTTTTTTAAATCTGTCCATGGTGAAAACTGCATTTAAATTATAAAATAATCCTTTTTATTTGCATATTTTATACTTTCTAGAACACTGTCAAGCATGCCTTTCTTGAAAATTTTTATATACATTAAATGTGTCAGGAGATATTAAGATGAAATTCCTTGTTTTCTTATGGTCATTTAAAATTATTTTAATCTATAATTAACTCCAACAATCTTATGTTAGTCATGTATGTAGCACAACTCAGTTATCAATAAGCACATCAATATCAGTGTGATCCCTTGAAAGTTTTGGGAAAACATTCTCTGGTTTGGCCTCTGGAAAGCCTGGACATTTATTTGGTTCTCAGGAGATTATTTTCTGGTAATAACAAAAATTATAATTAAGATGGGATTATGAGTATATGTTACCTTTCTTGACTTTTTTCCTTAAACTTTTCATTTTGACAGAAATGTAGATTCACATGTAGTTGTAAGAAATAATACAGAGAGGTCTTGTGTACCCTTTATCCAGTTTCACCTACGGTAACATGTTGCAAAACTGTAGTATGATATCACAACCAGCATATTGACACAGACACAATTTACCAATCCTATTCAAGTTTTTCCAGTTTTACTTCTATGTGTGTGTTGCATATAGTTCTGTACAATTTTGTCATATATGTAGGTTCATGTATCCACCACCACAGTCAAGATACAAAACAGTCCCATCACCACCAGGATGCCTCAGGTAGCCCTTTTGTAACCACACCTCCTTTTTTTCTGCCCCTCTTCAAGACAGTATTGTTTCCAGGCAGTCATAATGAGAAAAAAAAGGAGGTGTTATTGGATGGCATTCTCTCTGAAATCATCATCACTAAAATGTACTTTGCAGTTACTGAAATTCATTCTTCTGTATTTGATGACACTCTACTCCTACATTGCCATTTTCTGTTTGAAACATCAGCTGAAAAGCTTGCTTTTATGTGCTCGCAAGTAGACCTCACTGAAATTCATCTTTAGCAGTCAACTGGAGATTGGAACCCTTAAAAATTCCCTCTACCTATGAAGAAAAAAAAAAATGTGTCTCATGCTAAAAACAGTGGAGTTTAGACTCAGTGTTCCAAGCAATACAGAGTTCTGCAAGGGCAAAGGGAGTGGCTGACCACAAAGTGTACCAACACTTCAATGCCATCATTCTAAATAAAATGAACATTTGGGACTTGTAACAGCATAAAAGCCCCAAATCATCTCTTGAGTTCATGTTAAATTATTTTTGTGCTACTGAAAGTATGAACTGAACAAACTGAACACTGATGGAATGTGAAGGCCAGAACCTACAACCCTTCATGAGCCTTTTTCCCCCATCTGTGGCTATGACTACTATATGATTTGGAGATACAGTGTGTCTGGAGTTGGTTCCTGCCCGTGGGTTCATGGTCTCGCTGACCTCGAGAATGAAGCTGCGGACCTTCGTGGTGAGTGTTATAGCTCTTAAAGGTGGCACGGACCCAAAGAGTGAGCAACAGCAAGATTTATTCTGAAGAGCAAAAGAACAAAGCTTCCACAGCATGGAAGGGGACCCGAGCAGGTTGCCACAGCTGGCTGGAGTGGCCAGCTTTTATTCCCTTATTGTCCCCTCCCGTGTTCTGTTTTTGTCCTATCAGAGTGCTGTTTTTTCAATCCTCCCTGCGATTGGCTACTTTTAGGATCCTGCTGATTGGTGCGTTTTACAGAGCGCAGATTGGTGCATTTTACATAGCCCTGATTGGTACATTTTTACAGAGTGCTGATTGGTGCATTTTACAATCCTAGCTACAGAGTGCTGATTGGTGCATTTTACAATCCTCTTGTAAGAAAAGTTCTCCAAGTCCCCACTCAACCCAGGAAGTCCTGTTGACTTCAACTCTCAATAGGAATTTTCCCAGCTTTCTCTTCTTAATCAATTTGAATTAAATGTACGATCTCCATCGCTAGGCATCTTTTCCTTAGGTGTAAAAATTTCTGAAGGAAGATATTATTTATATTTGAAATAAAAGAAGTGCAAGATGATTATGAAAGCATTTTGACCTTTTCTAGCCCTCAAATCTTTCAGGGATTATATTTTAAATACTGATAACCTAGACAAAAAACAAAACAGAACAAACAAAAAATCTACTGTGGTTGAATGAAAGCTTGTAGATCATTAATCAAAAAAAAATCAGTCTCCAACTCCCAGCGCGAGCGACACAGAAGACCGGTGATTTCTGCATTTTCAACTGAGGTACTGGGTTCATCTCACTGGGGAGTGCCGGACGATCAGTGCTGGTCAGCTGCTGCAGCCCGACCAGCGAGAGCTGAAGCAGGGCGAGGCATTGCCTCACCTGGGAAGCGCAAGGGGGAAGGGAATCCCTTTTCCTAGCCAGGGGAACTGAGACACACAACACCTGGAAAATCGGGTAACTCCCACCCCAATACTGCGCTTTAAGCAAACAGTCACACAGGAGATCATATCCCACACCTGGCCGGGAGGGTCCCACACCTACGGAGCCTCCCTCATTGCTAGCACAGCAGTCTGTGATCTACCGGCAGGGCAGCAGCGAGGCTGGGGGAGGGGTGCCCGCCATTGCTGAGGCTTAAGTAGGTAAACAAAGCTGCTGGGAAGCTCGAACTGGGTGGAGCTCACAGCAGCTCAAGGAAACCTGCCTGTCTCTGTAGACTCCACCTCTGGGAACAGGGCAATAACAAACGCAGCCGAAACCTCTGCAGACACAAACGACTCTGTCTGACAGCTTTGAAGAGAGCAGTGGATCTCCCAACACGGAGGTTGAGATCTGAGAAGGGACAGACTCCCTGCTCAAGTGGGTCCCTGACCCCTGAGTAGCCTAACTGGGAGACATCCCCCACTAGGGGCAGTCTGACCCCCCACACCTCACAGGGTGGAGTACACCCCTGAGAGGAAGCTTCCAAAGCAAGAATCAGACAGGTACACTCGCTGTTCAGAAATATTCTATCTTCTGCAGCCTCTGCTGCTGATACCCAGGCAAACAGGGTCTGGAGTGGACCTCAAGCAATCTCCAACAGACCTACAGCTGAGGGTCCTGACTGTTAGAAGGAAAACTATCAAACAGGAAGGACACCTACACCAAAACCCCATCAGTACATCACCATCATCAAAGACCAGAGGCAGATAAAACCACAAAGATGGGGAAAAAGCAGGGCAGAAAAGCTGGAAATTCAAAAAATAAGAGCGCATCTCCCCCGGCAAAGGAGCGCAGCTCATCGCCAGCAACGGATCAAAGCTGGACGGAGAATGACTTTGACGAGATGAGAGAAGAAGGCTTCAGTCCATCAAATTTTTCAGAGCTAAAGGAGGAATTACATACCCAGCGCAAAGAAACTAAAAATCTTGAAAAAAAAGTGGAAGAATTGATGGCTAGAGTAATTAATGCAGAGAAGGTCATAAACGAAATGAAAGAGATGAAAACCATGACACGAGAAATACGTGACAAATGCACAAGCTTCAGTAACCGACTCAATCAACTGGAAGAAAGAGTATCTGCGATTGAGGATGAAATTAATGAAATGAAGCGAGAAGAGAAACCAAAAGAAAAAAGAAGAAAAAGAAATGAACAAAGCCTGCAAGAAGTATGGGATTATGTAAAAAGACCAAATCTACGTCTGATTGGGGTGCCAGAAAGTGAGGGGGAAAATGGAACCAAGTTGGAAAACACTCTTCAGGATATCATCCAGGAGAACTTCCCCAACCTAGTAGGGCAGGCCAACATTCAAATCCAGGAAATACAGAGAACGCCACAAAGATACTCCTCGAGAAGAGCAACTCCAAGACACATAATTGCCAGATTCACCAAAGTTGAAATGAAGGAAAAAATCTTAAGGGCAGCCAGAGAGAAAGGTCGGGTTACCCACAAAGGGAAGCCCATCAGACTAACAGCAGATCTCTCGGCAGAAACTCTCCAAGCCAGAAGAGAGTGGGGGCCAATATTCAACATTCTTAAAGAAAAGAATTTTCAACCCAGAATTTCATATCCAGCCAAACTAAGTTTCATAAGTGAAGGAGAATAAAATCCTTTACAGAAAAGCAAATGCTTAGAGATTTTGTCACCACTAGACCTGCCTTACAAGAGACCCAGAAGGAAGCACTAAACGTGGAAAGGAACAACCGGTACCAGCCATTGCAAAAACATGCCAAAATGTAAAGACCATCGAGGCTAGGAAGAAACTGCATCAACTAACGAGCAAAATAACCAGTTAATATCATAATGGCAGGATCAAGTTCACACATAACAATCTTAACCTTAAATGTAAATGGACTAAATGCTCCAATTAAAAGACACAGACTGGCAAACTGGATAAAGAGTCAAGACCCATCAGTCTGCTGTATTCAGGAGACCCATCTCACACGCAGAGACGTACATAGGCTCAAAATAAAGGGATGGAGGAAGATTTACCAAGCAAATGGAGAACAAAAAAAAGCGAGGGTTGCAATACTAGTCTCTGATAAAACAGACTTTAAACCATCAAAGATCAAAAGAGACAAAGAAGGCCATTACATAATGGTAAAGGGATCAATTGAACAGGAAGAGCTAACTATCCTAAATATATATGCACCCAATACAGGAGCACCCAGATTCATAAAGCAAGTCCTTAGAGACTTACAAAGAGACTTAGACTCCCATACAATAATAATGGGAGACTTCAACACTCCACTGTCAACATTAGACAGATCAACGAGACAGAAAGTTAACAAGGATATCCAGGAATTGAACTCATCTCTGCAGCAAGCAGACCTAATAGACATCTATAGAACTCTCCACCCCAAATCAACAGAATATACATTCTTCTCAGCACCACATCGTACTTACTCCAAAATCGACCACGTAATTGGAAGTAAAGCACTCCTCAGCAAATGTACAAGAACAGAAATTATAACAAACTGTCTCTCAGACCACAGTGCAATCAAACTAGAACTCAGGACTAAGAAACTCAATCAAAACCGCTCAACTACATGGAAACTGAACAACCTGCTCCTGAATGACTACTGGGTACAGAACGAAATGAAGGCAGAAATAAAGATGTTCTTTGAAACCAATGAGAACAAAGATACAACATACCAGAATCTCTGGGACACATTTAAAGCAGTGTGTAGAGGGAAATTTATAGCACTAAATGCCCACAAGAGAAAGCAGGAAAGATCTAAAATTGACACTCTAACATCGCAATTAAAAGAACTAGAGAAGCAAGAGCAAACACATTCGAAAGCTAGCAGAAGGCAAGAAATAACTAAGATCAGAGCAGAACTGAAGGAGATAGAGACACAAAAAACCCTCCAAAAAATCAATGAATCCAGGAGTTGGTTTTTTGAAAAGATCAACAGAATTGACAGACCACTAGCAAGACTAATAAAGAAGAAAAGAGAGAAGAATCAAATCGACGCAATTAAAAATGATAAAGGGGATATCACCACCGACCCCACAGAAATACAAAGTACCATCAGAGAATACTATAAACACCTCTATGCAAATAAACTGGAAAATCTAGAAGAAATGGATAATTTCCTGGACACTTACACTCTTCCAAGACTAAACCAGGAAGAAGTTGAATCCCTGAATAGACCAATAGCAGGCTCTGACATTGAGGCAATAATTAATAGCCTACCAACCAAAAAAAGTCCAGGACCAGATGGATTCACAGCTGAATTCTACCAGAGGTACAAGGAGGAGTTCGTACCATTCCTTCTGAAACTATTCCAATCAATAGAAAAAGAGGGAATTCTCCCTAACTCATTTTATGAAGCCAACATCATCCTGATACTAAAGCCAGGCAGAGACACAACAAAAAAAGAGAATTTTAGACCAATATCCCTGATGAACATCGATGCAAAAATCCTCAATAAAATACTGGCAAACCGGATTCAGCAACACATCAAAAAGCTTATCCACCATGATCAAGTGGGCTTCATCCCTGGGATGCAAGGCTGGTTCAACATTCGCAAATCAATAAACATAATCCAGCATATAAACAGAACCAAAGACAAGAACCACATGATTATCTCAATAGATGCAGAAAAGGCTTTTGACAAAATTCAACAGCCCTTCATGCTAAAAACGCTCAATAAATTCGGTATTGATGGAACGTACCTCAAAATCATAAGAGCTATTTATGACAAACCCACAGCCAATATCATACTGAATGGGCAAAAACTGGAAAAATTCCCTTTGAAAACTGGCACAAGACAGGGATGCCCTCTCTCACCACTCCTATTCAACATAGTGTTGGAAGTTCTGGCTAGGGCAATTAGGCAAGAGAAAGAAATCAAGGGTATTCAGTTAGGAAAAGAAGAAGTCAAATTGTCCCTCTTTGCAGATGACATGATTGTATATTTAGAAAACCCCATTGTCTCAGCCCAAAATCTCCTTAAGCTGATAAGCAACTTCAGCAAAGTCTCAGGATACAAAATTAATGTGCAAAAATCACAAGCATTCTTATACACCAGTAACAGACAAACAGAGAGCCAAATCAGGAATGAACTTCCATTCACAATTGCTTCAAAGAGAATCAAATACCTAGGAATCCAACTTACAAGGGATGTAAAGGACCTCTTCAAGGAGAACTACAAACCACTGCTCAGTGAAATCAAAGAGGACACAAACAAATGGAAGAACACACCATGCTCATGGATAGGAAGAATCAATATCGTGAAAATGGCCATACTGCCCAAGGTAATTTATAGATTCAATGCCATCCCCATCAAGCTACCAATGAGTTTCTTCACAGAATTGGAAAAAACTGCTTTAAAGTTCATATGGAACCAAAAAAGAGCCCGCATCTCCAAGACAATCCTAAGTCAAAAGGACAAAGCTGGAGGCATCACGCTACCTGACTTCAAACTATACTACAAGGCTACAGTAACCAAAACAGCATGGTACTGGTACCAAAACAGAGATATAGACCAATGGAACAGAACAGAGTCCTCAGAAATAATACCACACATCTACAGCCATCTGATCTTTGACAAACCTGAGAGAAACAAGAAATGGGGAAAGGATTCCCTATTTAATAAATGGTGCTGGGAAAATTGGCTAGCCATAAGTAGAAAGCTGAAACTGGATCCTTTCCTTACTCCTTATACGAAAATTAATTCAAGATGGATTAGAGACTTAAATGTTAGACCTAATACCATAAAAATCCTAGAGGAAAACCTAGGTAGTACCATTCAGGACATAGGCATGGGCAAAGACTTCATGTCTAAAACACCAAAAGCAACGGCAGCAAAAGCCAAAATTGACAAATGGGATCTCATTAAACTAAAGAGCTTCTGCACAGCAAAACAAACTACCATCAGAGTGAACAGGCAACCTACAGAATGGGAGAAAATTTTTGCAATCTACTCATCTGACAAAGGGCTAATATCCAGAACCTACAAAGAACTCAAACAAATTTACAAGAAAAAAACAAACAACCCCATCAAAAAGTGGGAAAAGGATATGAACAGACATTTCTCAAAAGAAGACATTCATACAGCCAACAGACACATGAAAAAATGCTCATCATCACTGGCCATCAGAGAAATGCAAATCAAAACCACAATGAGATACCATCTCACACCAGTTAGAATGGCGATCATTAAAAAGTCAGGAAACAACAGGTGCTGGAGAGGATGTGGAGAAATAGGAACACTTTTACACTGTTGGTGGGATTGTAAACTAGTTCAACCATTATGGAAAACAGTATGGCGATTCCTCAAGGATCTAGAACTAGATGTACCATATGACCCAGCCATCCCATTACTGGGTCTATACCCAAAGGATTATAAATCGTGCTGCTATAAAGACACATGCACACGTATGTTTATTGCGGCACTATTCACAATAGCAAAGACTTGGAATCAACCCAAATGTCCATCAGTGACAGATTGGATTAAGAAAATGTGGCACATATACACCATGGAATACTATGCAGCCATCAAAAAGGATGAGTTTGTGTCCTTTGTAGGGACATGGATGCAGCTGGAAACCATCATTCTTAGCAAACTATCACAAGAACAGAAAACCAAACACCGCATGTTCTCACTCATAGGTGGGAACTGAACAATGAGATCACTTGGACTCAGGAAGGGGAACATCACACACCGGGGCCTATCATGGGGAGGGGGGCGGGGGGAGGGATTGCATTGGGAGTTATACCTGATGTAAATGACGAGTTGATGGGTGCAGCACAGCAACATGGCACAAGTATACATATGTAACAAACCTGCACGTTATGCACATGTACCCTACAACTTAAAGTATAATAATAATAAATTTAAAAAAAATGAAACTCAGAATTAAATAAACCAAAGAAATGTGAAGTCTTGGATGTAGATAAAGATTTCAGAAGTATCAAAGAGAGATAAGGCATCTTATTAAAAATAGTGCAAGCTTATGTTCCTCCCCTAAGGTTCCTTACTTTAGAGGTTATCCAGAGTGGAATGTCCTTGGTGTTACGTGTTACACAAGCCTCAAGACATTGTAGATACCATCTTACCAGCATCTTAGACCTTATCAGTGTCAACATCTTAATGGGCAGCTGTGGTAGATTTTCTCAATGTCTGGTGGATTTTCCACTACCTTGGCCTTCTCCCCAGAATGTCCACACTCATTCCGCCTGTTGTCATTTCTAGGTAAATGCTGTGCCCTGTCAAAAAACAAAATAGTGACTGATAGTGGTGAGGTTTTGGGGGAAGGGAGCATTTTCAGTTTTTATAAATGCAGATATCTCTTTGGAAAATTAGAGATTAAATTTGTTATAACAAATAACTGTATTATAAATATAAAACTTTGTGTATATATATTTATATTTATATTCTATTATAAAACTGTGTGTATGTGTGTATATATATACACATATGCACACACATATATGTACACATATACACACACACAGAAGTTTTAATTTGTGTAATCATCTCTAGCAAAGGCTGATTTTGTGATTTTTGCCCTTTCTTTATTTGCTTAGGTTAGCCTTTTCTACCTTGATAAGATTATATCAATGTTTACCCCATCTAGTTGTTTTAGGATTTTAATGTTTGTATTTTACTTGAATTTCTTTAAAATTGTTTTGCTCTAAAGTATCAGGTACAGTTATAACTTTATTTTTTTTCCAAATAGACAGTTGTTCCAAGACCTCAATATCTGCATTTTAAAGGGATCCCTTTCATCTCTCAAATTGTGATTCAGTAATAAAAATGTACCATAAATTGCATCATTTACTTTATATTCAAATTGTCAGCCTCTCAAAATGTTCTAAAACTTTTCAAGGGCAAATCAAAAATGAATTAGATAAGGTTCCAATAAAGATGGTCAATCTCTAGAAAAAAGTTTTATGCCATAAGTAATTATTTGTCCAATAATAAACAATTTTTAAATATTTATAAATGGAAACTTCTAATTAAATTCAAAATTCTGGGTTCTAAACTCCTTATTTAATTAATACCAAAACCTAAGATACCCCTTTTACACTTCTACGAAGCAAAATTCTTTCTTGTCCTGCAGTGTTGATCCTTTACTTTGAAATATGTTTAATATGATTCCTTTTTCCTTCTGATATTAACCTCATGGAAAAGGTAGGGGAAGGTGGGCCTTGAGAAAATCACTGAGTTCAGAGAGCAGCGTGTAGCCTCATGATGGAAACTGAGGAACAGGTTGGGGAAAGTAGAAAAGGATTGAAAGAACATGTTAGTGTCTGTATTCACCTCTCTGCTTCCTTCTCTTTGTAAAATCTTTCTCTATGATAAATCTAAACTTTTCCTACACAATGACTCAACTCTTCTCCATCCCAGACTTATTTTCTGTGCTTCAGACTTGTGTCGCTCTATCTTAGGGTCACCTCCACCTGCATCGTCTGAACAAAGAACCCAGTAGCCATCATATTTAGAACTAAACTGATTCCCATTCCTTCCAAGCCTGCTCTTCCTCCTGAGTCCTCTGTCTCAATGAACCCCATCTTACCTAACTCAAAAAGCTGCAGTTCAGCCTGGATGTCTTCTTATTACTCATCCTATTCACAAGCTAGTCAGCAATGACTATTGTTCTTATCTCTTACATCTCCCTCCTCTTACATTCTTTACATACTGCTGAGGCCTCAGTGTGTTGCTTACGTATTCTTTCCTGGAACTCTAAAACATTCTATTAACTGTCCTGCTTTCTTTTGTCCTCCTTATCTAATCCATTCTCCAACTATTATGAAGGACTCTTTTAAAAATGCAGGTCTGTTTGTTTTAGCCCTTGCTTAAAATTCTCTCATCATAACCATAGTCCTAAGGTAAGCTCCTTAGCATAACTTTCAGACCAATCACATTTTAGCTTTTCCTGTCCCAAGAAGCAACTTCAATGGAATGATGAAAAGTAGAATCCAGGAGGTGATAATTTGAGGAATGAATGAAGACTGAGACAGTAACAACAAAGTGTGCAGAATACACTTTTGGTAACTTGAGAAAGGTCAGTAAGAAAGGGATAAGAAGAGGAATGGAATAGAGGAAAAGACTGTTTTGTTTATATGAGAATGATCCAGGCTTGCATATGCTTTCATATGTTTGGAAGAGAGTAGCTGAAGCTGCCAGAAAGGGCATGATTAAGGAAACTACATCTTTGGCAAGCAGAGAGGGAAAGGAGTCTAAACAATATATTAAGATATCTTGCATAAGAGGAGAGACGTGTCATAAAGCTGAATTTGGACTTCCCAGTGTCATTTTAGCAAGCAGACATATTTAAAGAAAGTGACCATAAAAATGTCTTCAGAAACTATTGCCCTCATTGAAATACAAAGCAAAGTTTGTAAAATTTTAGCAGATTATATTTATGGTGAAGGAATTTCCTGAATTAGGCATGGGACTACTCTGTCACACTGCCTAGGTTCAAACTATGGCATTGCCATTTCATAGCTGTGTGAACTTGCCTCAGCTAACTAATCTGTGAAATGGAAATAATAAAAGTATCTGCCTCATAGAGTTATAAATTAGATGATGTGTGAAGTGCTTTTAGCATGGTGCCTGCACCAAATATGTCCTAAATAAATGTTACTATTAGCTATAATATTTGAAATGAATAGGTTGAAAGAAATCCATGTTAAGATGACTATTCATTTCCATTTTGTCCAATAAAATGAACTGAAGAATGAAAATAGAAATACATAAAGCTCTGGAGGCCAACGAAGTTGGAAGGTTTGAAGAAGCTTATATATTTTTTAGGAAATCTTTATTGCATACCTGCCATGAGATAAGCAATGCACCAGGAATTGAGCATCTGCAGGGCAATAAATAAAACATACACAACTTCTGTCCTCATAAAACATACAGAATATAGATAGATAGATATTAAAGAATCACACTAACAAGATAAAATTATTTTTTTATATGAGCTACATAGAAATGATGCAAGATATATAGAATCTGTTTTCATAGTGAGACCTAATTTAGATTGAAGGGGCCAATGAAAGCCTCCTTGAGGAAGTGACATTTAAGGAGCCCTACAGACTAGGTAGAGATTAGAAGGAAATGGGGAACTGAGAGTATTTCAGATATGCCATAATGGGGTCATGGATTTGGTAATTGGCCATGGTAATGGAAACAGAGATGAAATTAATAAAGTGTTATTAATTCTTCCTCCAAGAGTCAGTGATTCTCATTATATTAGGCATAGGTATAGTAAACAGCTGATAATAAGAGGACTAAGATGTCCAGCTTTTTTATAGTTCTGCTGAGATAAGAAAAATAAAAGATAATGAGTTAGGGTTTGATGTTAGTGTTTTAGGTTGAGGGGGTTTTGGGGTGTAGCATGAAAAACTTAGATTTGAGTGTATTGAAATTGATAAACTCAAAGGAATTATGGGCCTATGCTGGAGGATATAAAGGAGAAAGAACTGACATTTCCAACGCCCACTGTGTTCCAGACCCAAGATAGAAACTACACATGTATTTTCTTATTTCTTACTTAACCTAATACTCTGTGAAGGAGTAGGGAGTTCTGGAGGAACAAATCTGAAGAAGCGATCAAAGAAAGAGAAGGATAACCAAAATAAAATGATAGTGTAGAAGAAATCCAAAAAGGAAGTCTTAAGAATAGGAAAGTGGTCCACAAGATCAGAAAGCACTGATTGTTTTACCAATACTTTGTGTTGTTTCATTTTGTCTCACATATGCAATCAATGAAATTCCACCTCTAGTTGGCAACGGTTGTCAAATTCATCCATGTATGTTTCTTCATTTATCCAATAATCTTTAATGTGCAACCACTATGTTCCAGTACTGTAACAGTCACTGGCACAATCCAGTAGTGAAAATCCCAGCTCTCATGCAGCTCACAATTTAGGAGGGAGGAACAGACAATGACAAATAAACAAATGAATACATAATATGTCAGATGGTGACAAGTGTAATGGAGAAAATAGAACAAGCTTAGGAGAATACAAATTACTAGAGAGACTGGCCAGGGAACACCTGCCTATTTAATGGCATATGGACAAACACCTAAAAAAGTGAGGGAATGAATGATGTGGGTATCCGGGGGGAAAACATTCCATTCAGAATGAACAGAAAGTGCAAAGACCCTGAAATAGCAAAGTCCTTGGCAGGAAACCAGTAAGGCTTTTAGAAAGGAAGACTGATATGATCTGGCTTATTTTTGCAAAGGATCTTTCTGGCTGCAGTGTTGATACAGTATGCTAGAGGGACAAGGGCAGAAACAAGCAGACCAGTTAGAAGCTATTGTAACAATCCAGGCAAGGGACTGACAGGAGGGAAAATATATACTGGATAATGTCAAAAGGCCTCAACTCCATTGTTTTAAATGAAAAGATGTGTGTGAAAGTATTAGACACAGCACAGCTCTATTCAAATGCTAGGAGCCACAGTTATTGTCATTTTTATACAAGTCCTTGCCCTTTTGCCCATTATTTCAGACTCCATCTGGATGATGTGGCTGTGTGGTTTTTCAGTTCACGTTGATATTAACGGCCACATTCCCTTTAAGAGTCATTTTCTGTCTGCACATGCATCAGACATTGCTTCTTGTCCTTTTATTGTGGTGGTTGTTGCTGTTTTTTAGCACACACCCAGGCACGCCATGTAATTGCTGCTACACGATTACTTCAGTGTTTCCCCTAGAGTGTTTCTTCTTTCTTGACATACCATTTTTCCTACTTCCCTTTTTCCTGGAGGACCTGGGTTGTCTGTTTTCATGCTTTATATTTTCTCTGTCCACCCATCTGTTTATTTTAGCTTGTTTCTTCCCTCCTCTCTGCTGGCCTCTTTATAGATTCCTCTGTTCGATAGTTTAAACTCCATGACACTGCTTTGTTTATCCTCTCAGCTTCCGCAGTACATTATTCCCCATCTGCTGTAGAAAGAACCCCAGTGTCCCACAAAGTTAGCTAAGCCCCTCTTGTCTGAACAAGTTTTTCAGTCGTGCATTCAAGTTTCTAATCTACCCCGTCTTCCCTGGTTAGGAATGCAACAATAATATTTCTAAGCAAGCTATGCTCAGTAGATCTCATCTTTTGTTCTTTTTTCTTTTCAAATGCCTGCTCTGACTTAACGTTCTGTTTCTTCAGAGGTAGGCAGTTTCACTATCAGTCCATTGCAAGTATGTGTTTAGTATTTGCTATGTGACCAGCAATGTGCTAAGGACTGCAGGAGATTCAAAAAACAGACACTGCATGGTCCAAGGCTCAGGGATGTTTGCAATTTCGATGGAGATGTAGTGCTAACATATATTTATTATGCACTTGCTGCAATCCAGAAATTGTGCTAGAAACTAGGAATACAACGTGAATTTTAAAAAGAAAGACGTCTATCCTTATGGAGCTCATAGTCTAGCAAGGGAGAAAGACACATGTTAAAAAAATTATTTACAGTTCAATCAAATATGTACAAAATGCTCTGGGAAAACAGAGGAGTGAAAGGGATTAGTTCTGCCTCGGGTAATTATGGAAAGCTTCACAGAGATGGTGATATTTAAAGTGGAGTTTAATAAATTAGTGTTAATTAAGCAGAGAATTAATAATAAAAGCTAATATTTATTGAGTACTTATGAGGTTTCAAGCATTGCTACGTGCTTGCGAATTAGCTCATTTAATCCTCACAATAACCCTCTGCTATTATGGAGTAAGCAGTTGATAAACAGAGAGGTTAAATAACTTTCCTAAGGTCACACAGCTAGGAAGATATCAAAGCCAAGATTTGATTCAAAAGGGTAGCTCTAAAACGTGGGCCTTAAGCACTGTCCTCTGCTGTCTCTCATGAAAAATAGAAATAAAAAAGAAAAGGAAGGTGGCATTTCAAGCAAATCAGTATGTTTGCAAGGCACAGTATTCAAACATACTTGTAATAACTGACAGCCATGGGACCTTAAATCCAATACACAATCCTTGGATCAAGCAGATAGTGACATCAAAATGGTAAACTCATTCTTTTGTTCAATTGGAATTCATAGAAAGCACAGAACTGAGAAGCAGTAATGAGGAAAATACCTGGGTTTTATAAATCAGTATTAATAACATAATATAAAAAGCAATGGGGTCAACTGATTAAACTGCTATGAATTTCATCTGAACATCAAGCGTGGTTATGCCCAGTGTTATCCAGGGACTAGAGGGTCCTTGAGAACCAGAAATCTTTGCTAGACAATGTACATCCTGATTCTCCTAGCCCCTTGAAAGGAAAAAGGGGAAAAAAAATGGCCTCAGAGGCCCTCCGTCCTACCCCTGGGAATGATCTGGGACCCCGGGGACAGCCTGGCATCTGCATGATTCCCTTTTTATCAACACCATATCTTCATTTCCAATTCATGATAGCATAGCATTTACCATGCATATTGCCATATTATGAAGCTACCAATTCCATAAAGGAAGCAGAAAGAAAAAGATTCTGAGGAAGAAGAGGGTATCAAAAGTACTGGAAGGCTGATGGGGAAGAATGAGATAAAAGAAGAAAAAGAAACCTGGCCTCCTGCAATGAGTATAAAGATTTCCTTCTAAAAGATGAAGAAGGACCTTCTGAAGAAGCTCCTGACATATTCTACAGGTTCACCTGTGCTAGAGAAAAGAAAACACACAATGCCTCCTACAGGAGGCAGTTTCGATTCCTCGCCGAGAGAACTGAAGTGACAGTGTGCACATTTGGCCCAGTTAAATGAGAAACGTGCTTTATTCCCAGGCAGCATATAACAGAGACTTGAGAGTCTGCCAAGACTTATAAAGTCCCCGAATGCTTTCCACTTCTGTTGATATATATGAGAATGAATTCTCATTCTCTTTATGAAGCCAGGAATGTATCTCTAACGTCTTTGAATTTCTGGGTAGGAAAATGAATGGTTTAGGGGCACTAGTGATGTTTTCATGTCTTCTTCCTGCTGCTTCTAGTAAGAGATGGACTGCATCTCATAAGACTGGCAAGACAGTGTTGGCAGGACACCAGTCAGCCTGATCGAGTGCTTTATTATTTCAATTGAATTGTGAAAGGAAGGAGAAGAGTACCCAGATAAAACTGTAAGACCGTATTAGATACTATGGAGCATAAACAGGAGGGAACAGAAAGAAAAATAGTGGAGGACTTGCCCAGCAATTTCCAAAAGGTACCAGAGAAATGGGCAGGGAACAACGTTAATATTCTCAATTGTCCCCTGTACCAACAAATAGCAGATGAAAATTATCAAACTGAACTTTAAAAACTGAAGAGAATTTGGTAAAATAATCCCTTAAGTCTTATGGGGATTTGTAGAAATGTGATTCCTGACCAGATTATGGCATGGAAAGGTGTATCTTGTTTGGAATAAATAGGTCTGATGGAAGGGTTGGGGGAGAAGCAGTATCTATCAAAAAAGTATACATACGCATGGAAATTCACAAACCTGAGGGTAGAGCATGGAGGAAGCAGCTGCAGGAGAGTGAAATGAAAGAAAAACAGAAATGTTACCCTGGGACTGCATCAGAGCCCTTGTAACCAGATGGTTAATAGGGACAGGCAAGACAGAGGAGCGATGAAAGCCTTTGCAAACTTCAGATGGAAATCCCACTCCACTGAAGGCAAAACATCGGAAAAATTATTGAATTGCCTTGTTGGAAATTTAATCTCACAAAAGAGAGAGAAGCAATGAGGGGACTTGCTGCTTTGGCTTATTTCTGGCTGAAAATGTCTGTTTGAGGAAAATGGCAGCTAAAGTAATCTTCAAGGAAAGTAACCATTCCACGTTAACTTAGAGTTTATTAGGCCAATGAAAGGAAGTCTGAGCTTAGAAATGCAAGTATCCCACCTTTAGTAAACCTAATTTCAGGAAGTTCAGAGAAAACAATAGATATTATCTTATAGTCAGCAACTGTAACCTGAAGATGGATCAGGAAAAATGAGAAGCTGACAAGTACAGATTTGATGACATGATCACTACGTTTTCTAAGAAGTGAAAAAAAGGTTATGCATTTAGATAACTCAGTGTTTGGTGCTCATATGAGAAAAGACAGATCATATTACCAATGATGAAAATAAAAGGGTGGCATCAGGATTTAAAGATGGGTCAGAAGTGCTAAAGCCTCAAATGATCTGAGTTTGGAGAAAATATTAGGAAAAACAGAGATATATTTTGTCTATTAATACTCACTAGTTAGAGCAGGTGGTACACTGTTAAATTATAATTAGAGAGAACTGTTTCACTCCTATTATCTTTCTAGAATCCCGTAAACAATGTTATCAGAACTGAAAAGAGTAAATATATTTGAGAATTAAAACCTAAGATACCTAAGGATATTGTAAAAACACACTTACCTTCATTAAATGAATTTAAATCCAAAGTGTCTTGCAAGACATTACTACTTTAAAGCCTGAGCTCATCCCAGATAGAAAAAATACAGTGATCAGGGCCACAGATATGTACTGAACCAACTTTGCTCCCAGCCAGTCCTTACCCATCTGACTCTCTCACGAATAATCTCTCTCTCACCCAACCCTCTCTCACTACTTTAGTTCCAGGAGTCTCACTTGCTTCTATTCCATCTCTTGATTTACTTGCTTCTCTCACCCTTACTGGCCAATCTACTACTTCATTTTCTGGATCATACTTTGTCTCTGCCCTCTGTTCTCAGCATATTCAAGCTGAGTCCTTAGTTATTAGAGTTCTACCAAATTTAAACTCAAGATGTCTTTTTCTTACTCTACAGTACCTGTCTCTGCCTTCTGCTCAGAGGGCATATGTAGAATATCCACAATAAGGTGCCTGCTATATTTTAATTGCTTTTGTAAGAGATCACTGTACTACACTGATGAAAAAGAAATGTTGCTCCAGGTTCTTTACCAAAGAAAAAGGTGGATATGGTAGGGGTAGTAGGGAAAAGATGGAAACAAACCAGAAAGGTTGAGATTTAACGGCAAAGGAATCCTACAAAGGTCATTCAGCTTTTGATTTGGGATCATTAGTAAAGGAAGAAGTTAAAAATCAGCATAAATTCAGTAAGAGCAAACTAAATTATCTCATTTTTCTATTTTGAAAGATTTATTAGGCAAGAAGTGAATATACCATAAAAAGATACAACATTGGTAATGGTACAGATAAGGAAATAGTTAAATGATTAAATAGCTACATCCAAATAATGTAAATATTGAATGTTTTCAATATTTAGAAGTCATAACGACTGCCCACAGCATGCTGTCCTGGGTCCTGATTTTTGAAGGACACTTATTTGCAGAAATTGTGCAAAGTGCAGATGGTCCTGACTTACAATGGTTTTTTTTTTTTTTTTTTTTTTTTTTTTTTTGACTTTACAATGGTTCATCTTATGAACTTACAATGGTTCATCGTATGATTTTTTTTTTTTTTTTTACTTTACGATAGTGTGACTTACAATGGTTCATCTTATGACTTTTTTTTACTTTAAGATAGGGCGAGAGCCATAGGCATGCAATAGAAAGTGATATGATACATGCTAATCAAATATGAAGACTTGAAGCTAGAAAGAACAGCTGACATGCCAGATAATCACAATTTGAAAATAATTCCATCAGCTATTAAAAATAGGCCAAAACTAATAAATTAATATTAGTCATAATAAATTCAGAATGAAACATCAGGGATGGAATCAGGGCTGTCTACTTCCTCACTCTTTGGCCTTAAACTTTTATATCAAACAGAAACATTGACTAGTCTATTAAAAAAAAAAAAAAAGAAAACTTGGCTGGGTGCTGTCTGTGGCTCATGCCTGTAATCCCAGCACTTTGGGAGGCCAAGGCGGGTGGACACAAGGTCAGGAGTTTGAGACCAGCCTGGCCAATATGGTGAAACCCGGCTCTACTGAAAATAAAAATTAGCCGGGTGTGGTGGCCTGCGCCTGTAGCCCCAACTACTTGGGAGGCTGAGGGAGGAGAATCGCTTGAACTCAGGAGGTGGAGCTTGCAGTGAGCCAAGATCACACCACTGCACTCCAGTCTGGGCAACAGAGCGAGACTCCGTCTCAAAAAAAACAAAACAACAACAACTTTTAATTATTTCAAACAAGTAATAAATTGATAATAATGTGATCTTGGAATTCTGTAGTACTTTGCAACGTCAGTTCCTTGAACACCTAGATTAAAATTAAATGTTATCATCTATAATTTAAAAGATTTAACATAGCTTTCTCCACATACATATCTACATATAAACATTTCCACTAATCCAGGATGGCTACAACATACTGCTGAACCTTTGTACATCCAAATGGATGTAATCATGAATTGGAATGATAAATATGGGTTCTCTGATCTCCACAAATGGGTGTCCAAGAGGGACTGGAGACTACCCATATGTGATTTACTGATTTTATGCATGTTTCAGCCAACTCCAGATTCCAAGATGTCTACTCAAGGGTGTTCATAAGCTGGTAGTACTACCTGGAGGCTTTGGGATTAAAACAAATGTCCACATTCTTAGCCACCTGGAATAATTTTTTTTTGCTACTCTTTCCCAAAATGATTTAAAATAGTTGTCACTATTTTGTGCTCTTCCAGATGAAGAAATAAATATAATTTTCTTTAAAAATTGCAATTAATAAGGGATGAATTGTTAACACCATGTGCTAATAACTTCTAGAGGCTCCACAATGGTTTGACATTAAACAATGATGTTTTAATAAATGACAAAAGCATATCTCCGATATAGAGGAAAAGGCATATTTAATGTACACAGAATGTGGACTTGCTCCACATAAAATTTCTAAAGTGTATACAGTGTTTCTTTTGAAGAAGGCTTATACACTTGTTGACTGCCTAGGGAGTTTCTTGTACAATCGTCTTTTGAATACTTATTGATGATTTTAGTCATCATGATCTGATTCAGTGAAACAATTCTTTAGGTTGATTTATTTACTAGGTTTAAAAAATTATTTTCGATCACATATAAATGGCCTTTTACAGCCAGACAGTGACCTCTTGAATTTATTATTTTAAAATAGTACGGGGAAATATTACACATATCCAGATACTTTGACTATGATTATTTTGTATTTAAAATACTCATATCAATAAAAATGTTCAGTAAAGTAGCTATTACTTCATCCCACTATGTACCTACTACCATATTATATGTTTAGTGTATAGATACATAAAATTTGTATTTATTTTACAAATATTTGAGTACCCGTTGTGTTTCAGTGATCTCCAGAAACACGATACACCACATGAGATACAAAGATGAATAAAACCTACTAAGAGACCACAACATAGGAGGCTAAATGTAGAAAATATCCATAACATGCATTAGAATTTGCTAAATAGAGACTAACAAATGAGTCAGCATAGCAGAGTGCTGATGATCATGGTATTTAAAGTCAGGCAACACTGGTTCTGAATCCCTGCTTCATCATTTACTTAATTATATACTTTAAATCTCAGTCACATCATCAACTATTAAATGCATGAGGTTTAAGTGAGAAAATGTGTAAAAAATATGGCACTGGCCTGAAATATATTAAGGACTCAAAAGTTATCTGCTGTCATTAGTTCCACATAATAGATATAATACCATAGGCCATCAAAAAAATTTTTTAAGAAAGAGGATGTGGAGGAGAGAGGGCAAGGAAGGGAGGAAAAGGGGAATAGGTGAGAAAGAAGAGAGAGAAAGAGGAAGAAAGAGAGATCACATCCTCACATTTGGTTAGGAAAGAAGAAGGAAGGATTAAGGAAATCTTCATGAAGTAGTGGCATTTGAGATGTCTTTGAGGGATGCTTAGGATTTTGCAAAGTGGAGTTAGGAATGAAAGGTATTTTAGACAGGGGACTTAACCTAATGTTCGACCTCAGATGGGTCAGTTGAAAAGTGTGTCCTCCAGTGTAGCTGAAGTGCATGGTGTTTGAAACTGAGAAATAAGACAGAAAAAGACATGTTTGCAGAAAGCCTTAAATGCCAGTGTGGTAAGCCTGTGCCTAATTCAACAGATTTTTGAATAAGGTAGTAAGAAATTTAGTCTGTGTCTTACATTCTAGATTAAGGTGGCGGCATTGCACAGGGTAGAATGGGAAAGGAAGAATGTGAGGATGAAACTTATCAAGTAGTCTCTTACAATTGCATCAAAAATAATGAGAAATTCATTAATAACGTTTAAAGATGGCAGTAAACATGGAAAGGATTCAAAAGATATTGCACATCCAGAACCTGGACTTGATGACAAATAGGAGATACTGGAGCAAGTTGTGTAGTGAAATTCCAAGACTCCATGATTGGAAAAATCCTAACACTATTCACAAAACTAAAGAAATACAAAGGAAGACCCAGTTCATGTTGTTGATGATAAGTTCAGTGAGTAGAGAATTTGAAGTACCAATCTCTAATGACAATGCTCATTATGCAGCTGATAAATGTAGATCTTGAGTTTATGGAAGCATTTCAAAATGGAGATATTGATTTGGATATCAAGTGCCCACCTACAAACAGACTGCAGTGTAGTTGAAATTATGACTTCAACGCATTATAAAGAAAATAGGGAAGACAATATTGGAAGTTTTCCAGCATCTTATCACTTGAGAGATACACAAAGGAACTGTATAAAAATGTAAACTTTGTCTCAGTTTGAAATTCCATTATAATGAGTATATTGTAATTTAGAGATCAAATAGAAAAAAAAAGTAAAGAAGAGTAAGCAAGATTATAAAAAGAAGGGCAGAAAATGCAATGCCAAAGAGAATATGGAAAGATGATTTTAAGTAAGAGTCAAACCTCCTTGAACATGGACCTTGAATTCAAAGAAGATTCTCATGTTAATAGTTAAAAACAAAAGCAAAAATCTTGACAGCATGCTAATTTGACATTGCTACGTTCTTTTGTTTTGTTTTATGAAGCAAAGTGTTTCTTATCGTTGATGAAACATATTCTGTGCTTAACATATTAAGCACACTCCCAATTAGTATGAAGAACAAAGCAATGTGTAACCACATGAAAGATCTTCAATGGTGAATGAAGAAAATTCCAGTTCTTTAAAAGTAAAAGAGCATCTGACTTAACTATTGGATCAACCTAATCAATTAACATAAATTAGAATTTTTAAATAGTGTTATATACTCTTCAAGACATGACAGGTGAGTATTCTATCAAAGCACTTTTTAAATTAAAATCTAAAATCCACATACAGTGAAATAAATGCATAACATTCACACTCGTATTCCCTTCATTATAAGCAGTCTAATTTTCTAGCATAGTGTATTACCCTTTGTCACTTTGCATTACTTTTTAGTCCTTCAAGGTCCAAGAATGAAAAAAAGTAAGCCATAACAACTCAAACAGGTGTCATTTATTCTTTCTGTCCACAGAAATGCTGTTTTCAATTATCCAGTCAAAAACCTATTGAATGCAGTTAATTAGGTCTCGTATTTCTAAGCTAGGCATGCATATTGCCCATCTTTCAGAATACAAACATCTAAGCTATAATTATCATAAAAAGCTTATCTATGAGAAATATGCTATCCAAAGTCTCCCAAGTTAATATAATGCAACATTGTATAAAAACAGGAAAATGCTGAGTGATATTAATTATTACATGAAAATGTTTTAAAATGAGCTTGCTAAGTAATTCAGTGGCTATTTTTAGGATGTAATAGGAAAAGCACTGCAGTACCTTGGAACATTTGGTGAATTGAGCAACGTAGAGCAAGTTGTGGCTATGATCGATGAAGAAATGTGTATTAACTGTGGTAAATGCTACATGACCTGTAATGATTCGGGCTACCAGGTAAGAATCCTGCTGGAATTAGCATGCTATGAGACATGTTTCTTCCGGTTTTTGTGGCAGAAAGCATTTTCTGTTGCTAAGTGTGAAATTTAAACCGGTGGTGCCAAATATTGCTCTTCTGCAACAGTACGTCTTTCTGTCCTGTCACCCTTGTACTATGGTCTTTTTTTAAAAGGAAAGTTGTAATTTTTACTAACTATGCCAGCATTTAATGCACAGAATTATTTTTATATCATTTCATCACCCACAACATTAGAGAGAAAAATCCAACTGAAAAGAGAAATGCACACAAAATTATGAATACTAGGAAAGCATTATGCTTTAACACAGAAGAAAGGGAAAAGAATGACCATTTATGGCCATTACTCTGAAAGGCTATGATTCCTTTTGCCAAAAGAGAGTTCTCTTCCATTCAGTATTGATTAGGCTTTTACTACAGTCAGAAAGAAGCACGTTCCCACCAACTAGTTGTGTAAGTTGGTCCCAGGAATTCCTGTGAAGCTAGAAAAGCCAAGGAGATGTATTCTTCCCTCATGAAGAGAGCCATAGCTACTTTCCAGCTCCTCAGTCCTCAGCAGAGCGTCTACCATGGAGGGAAAAAAACAAGAAAAGAAAAGAAATTGGGGATTTGACTCCTTCTAGTGGGTTATTCTCTTGAAAACACATTCTGTGAATTTCTCTTTGACTTATAATTTGCTTCTTCATTTACTTCCTATATATTTATAACCTGCTGGTTTTTAAAGAGTTTGGCACAACTATGACTTTTAACTAGTTGAATTTTAGAAATGGATGAAAAAAATGATCATAACAATGCTTTTAAACATAAGTTTCTTCTCAAAACCCTGACTTATTGTGAAAGTAAAAGAATTTCTTATGATAAAGAGTTTGGAGAAAGACAATTTTAAAGTTTTGGAAAACTACTAAACTGTTCAAAGTTGCTAAAAACTATACAATATTATTTTCATTGTATTTTTCAAGCTATAAGTAAAAACAGATCTTTTTAAGAAATGATCAATGGAATGTTCTAAATTCATAATGAAATGTCCCCATTTTAAAAAAGACAAGTTTATGTACCTTATTCAACTGAGGGGCAGATCCCATACTGCTCATGGTGGTATTTTGCATATTCTTATGACAGACATATTTTAATTTTTAAAAAACTATTAATTTTTCTTCCTAGTTTCCCAGTTCTGCACCAAATTTTTACTCAATTCATCACTTTTTTTCTAGCTAACAGGTGTCTTAACAGTTGTTTTAAAAGTGCTAACCATATCACATTTACTTTCATGTCATCTTTCTAATTAACCAATCAGAGATCAATCAGAAAGTCCTATAACTATCATAGCATCAGCTCTCTAATGTCTTAAATCTTAGAACTTATGGCTCCCACCGTGGAATTCTAGACTTGGTACAACTTTAGTAAAAACCTTCTTAGTAATAAGAAAGAAAATCACAATTATGGATGTTAAAAGACTTAGAAAGTTCTTTGATTCTTCTGTCTCAGAAGATAAAAATAGAAAACCAAAATTTTTAATTGAACATAAAGTTTTATATGTTTGCAGATTTTCAAACTGTATTTCTAAGCATTAGTCTTAATTTTTATCAGTTACTTCATTGAGTTTCCATTTATATGAAAGAGTACATAAGAAAGAGAAATCGTTTTTACTCATCCAAACAGTACCTTAAAATGTTGTTTTACAAAACCTAACACCAATTTGTGTGGACAAATATTCTTATGACTTGCTATAGCTATAGTTCTTATTGAAATATATGTTTATTTCCTTAAAGATCAGACTTTTAAAAAATATTAAGCAACTATCATGCTACTGTGAAAATATTATTTTCATTTATGTGTGCATAAAAGAGGAAAAAATATAGTTGCATGTAGCTTCATTTGGAGGAGGGAATTTTTTAAACAACTATATATATATTATATATATATATATACACACACATACATATATAATTGAATTACAACATTAGAGAATGAGACAGGAAAAAAATCAGAATAATGCAATTACTTGAAAATGTAAGATTTGTAGACCTGGCCTCAAGGGGTACCTTGGGGGTGGAGAGACACTTAATGTCCCTTATAATTTCCTCAGCCCCAACTTAGTCACTTCAAAGTAGTACACAGTCTGAGTAAAACTCTTGTTGTTTTTTTTTTTTTTTGCAAGTGAGACTGCCGGGCAAGTTTCCTAAATCCCCTCCAACACCATGATCCACCCCTACATAGCTGCCCTGAAATCTGTCCTAGATAGAAATTCTGTAACTTCCGCTGAGGTCTTACATGTCGTTTTTCACTATTGAAATGTGTCTCTTTAATGGGAAAATAATCATCATATCTTTTTTTAAAAAAATCTCAATCCTGAATTTCACACTAGGTATTTTTAATTGCTTATTCTACATTGCTTCATGGAAAGAAAGAGAGAGGAAGGAAGTGAGGAAGAGAGGGAGGGAATAGAGGAAGACGGGGGAAGGAATATTGTAAAATTTCTCAAAATCCTAAGCCGTTTCAGAGCTGGAGGCCTGGCTGTGGTAATCTGGGCTCAGTAGTGTCAGGGCCAGGACTGGACACCAGTTTTCCTGGCTCTCCATTCAGTGCTTTTTCCCCTTCGTGGTGGACAATGACTAGTCAGCTTGGAAATCTTCAAAACTCAAAGCTGACTGTTAAGCTAATTTTTTTCTGCTGCTTTCTTCTAAGAACTACATGCATTATTTGAAATCCAAACAAATGTATTCATTGCCTCAGAATCTGACAGTAACACTTTTCCGCTGTCAAGAACAAAGAGTGTGAAGAGGAAGAGGAGGACGTGTGAAAGTCCCCCAAAATCCACAGGTAGAAGACGCCCCATCCTGGTAGAACTGGAAAGACCCGAACGTTGCACAGAACAAAGAAAACTAGAGAGTGACTATGTTATGACATATTTTCCTCACACAATGAAGAAAAATACCCCTAAGGAATTTTAAACATTGCGTTTTTAATTGAAAAGGATTTCTTTTCTGGCTCTTTTTTTGCTCCTCTGTCAGCTCAACTGTTGCTATAGTTGCACCACAGAGCTGGACGTCGTTGTCTCAGTGCAGCTCCACTGCGGCAGAGAAAAATGTTGATGCTAAAATGGGGACATTCTTGACCTTTGTGGTCAGTGACATCAATACCCTCTACTTCTGTTTGCAGGCTATACGGTTTGATCCAGAAACCCACCTGCCCACCATTACTGACACTTGTACAGGCTGTACTCTGTGTCTCAGTGTCTGCCCTATTGTCGACTGCATCAAAATGGTTTCCAGGACAACACCTTATGAACCAAAGAGAGGCGTACCCTTATCTGTGGATCCGGTGTGTTAAGGTGATTTGTGAAACAGTTGCCGTGAACTTCCATGTCACCTACATACGCTGATCTTTTAAAATCATGATCCTTGTGTTCAGCTCTTTCCAAATTAAAACAAATATATATTTTCTAAATAAAAATATGTAATTTCAAAATACATCTGTAAGTGTAAAAAATGTCTCATGTCAATGACCATTCAATTAATGGTCATAAAATAGAATAATTCTTTTCTGAGGCTAGTATTTAAATAACTGTGGCAGTTAATTGGATGTTCACCGCCAGTTGTCTTATGTGAAAAATTAACTTTTTTGTGGCAATTAGTGTGACAATTTCCAAATTGCCCTATGCTGTGCTCCATGTTTGACTTCTAATTGTAAATGAAATTAAGCATTTTGAAACAAAGTACACTTTAGCATACAAGAAAATCTATCCAAGGAAACATTTTATCATTAAAAATTACCTTTAATTTTAATGCTGTTTCTAGGAAAATGTTATTAGCTCCATAAAGTACAAAGGAAGAAAGTTAAAAAATTATTTGCTATGACAGGAAAAGAAAGCCTCAGATTGGGTTTGTAGAACTTTATTAAGTAAAATCTCCTTCGCTGAAATTGCTTCTTTTTGGTGTTGGATAGAGGATGGTGAGAATATTCACTAACTAAATACCATTCACTACTCATGCGTGAGATGGGTGTCCAAACTCATCCTCTTTCAATGGCATTTCTCTTTAAACTATGTTCCTAACAAAATGAGATTATAGGATAGAGCCTGGTGAAAGCCACTCTTTTGCTGTGCGCACACCTGCCCTGACTGGTTTTAATAGTCACCTTCATGATTATAGCGACTAATGTTTGAACAAAGCCCAAAGTATGCAATGCTGAATCATGTGCTTCATTATTCAAGAATGAAAAATATAATATTGGTAATATATATTAAATGTGCCAAATCAGTTTGACTACTCTCTATTTTAGTGTTTATGTTTAATTTCAAAAGTAATGGAATAAAAAAGAAATATATTTTCTGTTATTATTAGATAGCATTTTTGTATTTCTCTATTTTCGTAATCAGTAAATAGTGTCATATAAATTCATTTGTCTCCTCTTCATGGCATACTTCAATATGAATCTATAAGTAGTAAATCAGAAAGTAACAATCTATGGCTTATTTCTATGACAAATTCAAGAGCTGGAAAAATAAATGTTTGATTATGCACTTTTAGAGATGCATAGTTGCCACAAAACCTGTGTGATTGAATAATGTCAAATAAAATATCATAAAGCATTTTAAACATGGTCTTTTGCTGCCTCTTTTGCAAATGCAATTTCATATAAACCATTTTGATTTTGAAATAGAGCAGTTTTGGGTTAGTCCTATAGAGCATTCCATCCAAATATAAAACCCATGATAGTTTAAGTAAAATGAGGGTGAAGGCAGTGTAATTACTCAAATGTTTCACTTCCTGTCCTTCTTACCCAGCTTTACCTACTGAATTAGATTTTACTCTGCCAAAAGGCATCTTTTACTGGGAACAGGCCAGGATTCTTGCAATGGCCCATGGGCAGGGACAAATGGAAAGTGGAAGCCTGTCTGCCTGCCTGAAAGTGCCAGTCTCACTATAGGAAGTACACATCTCACTTAATATTACTGCTTAGATAGTTATGTGATATTATTGACTCATATAAACTGACTCTCTTTGCATTCTTGTCATGGTGGGGGATTTTAACTTTTGGAGTTGGCAACACTTAGAAAACAGTTCCAGTAATCTAGAAAAGAGATTTACCAGGGGTACGTGGATGCCATAATGTCTTACCCCCTACCTCAATCTGATGAGAGTTTTTCACTCTGGGAGTTTAGTAGCCTTCTGGGAATATTATGAAAGATATCCCATGCATGTACACACCTGAATCCTCTTCAAGATACTGAATGCCAAATGCCAGGCAGAAATTTCCTTGATTGAGATTAAAGAAATAATTGTGACCTTTGCATTTTTTTCTGAGAAAGAAAGGGCAAAATGCTTTAGCTGTTTTCTTTAACTACTTTGGGGAACTACAAGTGACCAGTGTTAGGCCATGGCAATCCATGATTTTATACAAGTTTCTTCCTTACACACATTTCTTTCTGTTGTATTCACTTTCTACTTCATACCAAGAAGTGTTTCTTATCCATGTTGTTTGTAGAAAACATAACTCAATTTTACATGTGTTGTTTACAGAGAGACTCAGAATAAGGAAGAATGAAAACCATATTATTCCCATCCAGCAAGACACCAGGAGCCATTGACCCTAGCACACACATTCTCATGGCACTTTACCTGCAGACATGACTGGGGACATAAGACCAGACCAGAGAGTGTGGTTAGTGAGCACTTCCTAACGAATGTCTGAGAAGCTGTACTAAATGTTCTACATATATGATAATTAATTGTATGTGTCAGCTTGGCTGGGCCGCAGTACCCAGACACTTGATCAAGCATTATTCTTCATGTTTCTGTGAGGGTGTGTGTTTTGGGGTTAGATTTACGTGTAAATTAGTGAACTCTGAGTAAAGTAAATTGCCCTCCATAATGTGGGTGGGCCTTATCCAACCATTGGAAGGCCTGGCTAGAACAAAGGCTGACCTCCCTCCATCAGGAAGGAATTCTTCAGCAGACTGCCTTCAGCCTTCATCTACAACACTGGCTCTTTCTGGTTGTATATCAGACTGCCTTTGGACTTGAACTATAGCTCTTTTCTAAGAGGCCAGCTTGCAGGCCTCCCCTATCAAAGTTGGGACTCATCAAGCTTCCAAACTTATGTGTGTTCATTCCTTAAAATAATAAATGAATTTTTAAACTAACTAAATAAATAAAATGTATCAGTCATGTTTCTCTGGACAATCATAACTAATACAACATGACTAATACTATTATATTTGAATGTCGTAAGGATCACAGGTAAGTGCTATTTTTTTTTCCATTTAAAAATGAAGACATAGGGGCTTAAAGAGTCTAACTTGTTCCAGGTCATATAACTGTTTAGATATGTTTGTAGATGCCCTTGGTTATGTCTTAATATGCTACGTGCCTTCATTCTTTTGTTCAACGAACCATTTATTCATTCAACAAATATTTATGAAGCAACTGTTATACAATGAACCAAGCACTGGACTAAGGACTGAGGATGTGAACTCGAATGATGAATGCTCCTTGTCTTAATCTGTTAAGACTGCTATAACAAATTATCATAAATTATGTAGCTTATAAACAGCAAAAAAAACAAACGAACAACAACAACAACAAATATGTCTCACAGTTCCAGAGGCTGGGAATTCCAAGATCAAGTTGCCAGTAGATTTGAGGTCTGGTGAGGGCCTGCTTTATGGTACAGAGATTGGACCTTATGGCTGTGTCCTCACATGGTAGAGGGGTGAACAGGCTCCCTTGGGCCTATTTATGAGGGCACTAATCTCATTAAGGAGGGTTCCACCCTCATGATTTAATCACCTCTCAAAAGCTCCACCTCTTAATACTATCACCTTGGATATTGAAATTTCAGCATATGAATTTTGAGGAGACACAGACATTCAGACCATGGCACTCCCTAGCTTCAAGGTGCTTAATGTACAGGGGAAATAGTATGTAACATGTGTTGAATGCTAGGAAAGCAATCCCGAGAGCAGGGACATCAAAGGCATACTCTCTTAACCAAGTGACAAGCCAAGTTTTGAGTTCATAAAGGAATTTCCTAAATAGGTAACAAGAGAAGGACACCTCAAGCAGTGAAAACAAGAGAGAGCACAGAGATTTGAAAAGTCTGGAATGTTCGGAAAACCACAAAAGCTTGACTTAGCTGGGACAAAAGGAACATGTGGTTGGAAGTAAGGCGGAGACAGAGAGACAGGTTTGGATCACACTAGAATCCCTCAGGAAATCAGAATCAGCACTTTGTTCACTCATTCAAAAATATTAAGTATCTTCCTTATGCCAAGCACTTCCTAGTTGATAGTGATTCAACTATGGACAAGACAAACGTGTCTCCTGCCTTACTGGGAGTGCATCTTAGTGGATGATACAAAAATCAAGCAAATAAATTAACTGCAAACTATGGTAAGTGCTCTGACAGTAACAACAACTCCTGAGATGGAGCGGAGGAAGGCACTTACTCCTCCTAGCATGGGCAGGTAAGTCCTGATGGATGGGAAGGAACCAATCACGTGAAAAATAGAGAGTGTGTTCCAGAGATGAAACAGCAATTTTAAAGGTCAAGAGATTGGAGAGCCTGAGTTACTTAAATGACTACAAAGGTAAACTGAGGTAGGATAGTAAAAGACAATAGTTAAAATCTATAGGAACCATGAACCAGAAGCAATCTGCAAGATGTTCCTTGAGATGTTTCCCCGTCTCCCACTCTGACTGGTGTTATCACCTTTTCTGTACAGTTAATGCCGACATCTATACCTTTAAGTTAGACTTCTGAGTACCTGAGCACTTGCTGTATTTAAATATTTTTAGCTTAATTCCAATATCAAAATAGTTATTTCCCTACTTTTTCTGTTCCATACCCACATCCATTTAGTTACCATGTCTAACAATTTTACCTCTAAAACATCTCCTAAGGCTTTCTCCAGTTTTCCATTGTACACACTGCCATGATTCATTCTTCCATTATGCATTATCCAGCTCTTGTAGTAATATCTCACTCGCACTCATGCCAGCACTCTCCTAGATTGCTTGCCAACATGCATATCCTATCATATTTCTCCATGTTATAAAACCCTCGAGATTTCTCCATGTTTTAACAAATTAAAATGAAATTCAAGATCCTCCTAGGAAGGCCTCTCACTACTATTCCAACTATATGTGACCTTTCTTACCCCCAAAGTTTGAGGATTAGTATCTACTTGGAGTTTGATACCCTGCTTCCACTTAATTGCTTGTCACCTCAGACATCCAAACCTCAACTTCCTAATCTGTAAAGTGGGTATTAAAATAGTTTGTACCACCTAAGGTTAAGGTTATTGTGCAGATAAAATGAAAATAGTGACTCTCAATGAATAAGTATTCAATTACTATTTTTCTTATTTAAAAACATCCTATAGTGAAACACTTTAAAAAAATGTTTTGAATATATTTCATATTTTGTCCCATGTATTTTTAAGATTAAAAATGTTCATACTGGGATTATTTGTAAATCTTAACGGCTCCTTCATTAATAATGAGTTAAATACAATTTTTAATATGTATTCAGTTAAAAAATGTTTATATCAGAACTCATCTAATCAAATTATACTTTATAACAAATAGATAGTTTCAATAATAAGAAAACAGTAACTAAGATGTTATATTGTCCTATGACACCATCACAAGTTTATCTTATAAAATACTTATGGTAGAGCTTTGTCCACACAATGAAATGGCTTAAAATGTTATGCTAACTTTGTATAATGTCAAGAAATAAATTACTTGTAGATACTTGAGAATTTTTATATAAATCCTATGTTTATAATGCAGAAAAAAAAATCTTCTAGCTTTGTTTTAAAACTTCATTGACCAAAAAAAAAATGCCGAAATTGAAATGTAATGAAACAGCTCATTTAACTGCACAGAAATGTAGTCAGGTAGAGATTATTAGCCCCATTTCACAGATGAAAAAACAAGGCTTAGGAATTTCTGTGATTTTCCCAAGACCATACATTGCCAAGGGCAGAGTTTATACTTAAACCTGTTACTACAATCACTCACTATACAGTCCACAGTACATGATCCCTGTCTTCACTGGAGTCTCTTAAAACTTCCTACTAATATGAAAATAGTTATTCACCTTACACACAGGAGAGTAGAATCCATATCTGTCACTTGCTGACCTTGGATACATTAACTACAGTGCTCAGGCTCAATTTCCTCATCTATAAAATGGAGAAGATAATAGCCATACACTTAATAAGTTAGATATAATTACTGTTGTTCAGGAGCATAGAAATTTCAAATACAATTTTAAAAGATAAAGGCCACTAACTAAAATCTACATTTGCTAGACTCAAAGTCAGATGGTCATAGTAGTAACTGATAGTATGACTTCCTAGACTAACATTTGTAATGGCAATCTGGAAAAAAAAGATTTTCATTCCATGAAAAAAAGATTTTCATTCCATGCAATGACAAGATCAAGACTTTTTCTAAGAGTAAGTTAACTGGCCAGGCGCGGTGGCTCACACTTGTAATCCTAGCGCTTTGGGAGGCCGAGGCGAGTGGATCACGAGGTCAGGCACTCGAGGCCAGCCTGGCCAACATAGTGAAACCCCATCTCTACTAAAAATACAAAAATTAGCTGGGCGTGGTGGCACATGCCTGTAATCCCAACTACCTGGGAGGCTGAGACAAGAGAATTGCTTCAACCTGGGAGGCGGAGATTGCAGCGAGCCAAGATTGAGCCACTGCACTCCAGCTTGGGCAACAGAGTGAGACTCTGCTTCAAAAAAAAAAAAAAAAAAAGCGAGTAAGTTAACCAATTCTGTCAAAAATAAAAGAGCTTAGTAATAAAATATAACATACATATAATTGAAAAGGTGAATGTGATTAAAATGAACATATTTATTTATATATTCGTATACAAATATGAAAATATATAAATATTAAATGATCTCATTTTACCTCCATAATTCTATAAGCTGGTTCTTTCTATATTTTTAGAAAAGGATATTAAAAGACAAAGCAAATAAATGACTTACATAAATTGGCATGTTTAATTGGAACTGTATTTGGAAATGAAGCTAAGTTGACTTGATTTTCAGGCAATGCCCTTTGTCAGATAATCTTTCTGAGCATTAGATACTTTGCTGTAACATGGATATTTGGAGATGCGTTTTTCACTTTTGCATGGTCTTAGGTTACCAGCAAATGGGCTGGCAAAATCATGTAATAATATTGTCTGAAAGGTACTGCCCTTAGGAATGAGTATGTTACCTGGCAGGATCTGGTCTGCTTCTATCCTATGAAGTTAATCCAATTAATAGGAAAGCCATTAGACACACTATTATCTACCCAAAGCTGTAACATTTTCCACTTACTCACATATGCGCACAATTCAGCAAACTGCCTGCTGGGTGAAAATTTGAACTGGACCCTTAATGGTTCTGGGAAGTTCCTGTAGTCTGTAGTTTTCCCCTTTATTAATTAATATGGTAGCATTAATTAATATGACACATCTTTTATTAATTAATATGGACTTTCTGCTTAAATTTTTAAAATTACAGATGACGTCTTTAAATTGGATAGTGCTATTTGCATTGGAAACAAGCATGGCTGATTGTCTTGTTGAGTGTGTTAACTTTTCATTAGCTGATCTAGAGCATTTATAAACTTTGATACTGTCTTTCATTTACTATTCTTCTAGTACGCACTATAAACTTCTACATGATAAAAGAATCCAAGTTATTTTGTCACTGGCAAATAGTCTATAGTAGTGAGTCATATTGATTTATGAATCTGTGCAGTTATTTGTTTACAGAATTTATATCGTGCTTTTTCATATGCTGTATTCTGCAAGCACCAAGAGCCTTGGTGTTTGTTTCTGTCTGTTTCTGTCTTTCTGTGGCCCTGCCTTCCTTATTCCACTACCATTGATGCATTCAACTTTATACGCTGCTGGCAGTTTTCAAAGATTTGCATTAATCAACATATGGGTCAAGACCTCCTCTCTCACCAGTAATTTTCCTTTATGTGTTTCTACTGAAAATGAGATCTACCTGCCTACTAATCGTGTTGGCTTATTCATCTTTCCTGCCTTCTATGGTAGCCATCTCTATGAAACCTAGGTATTTGGTCAATAATAAAAAACCAAATATATTAATATATATGCATATACACATCCATGAGTGTGCATACATACATGTATGTTAAAATTTAAGATGAATGAAAAGGTTAAGTCTGCATATTTTTTCTTGGAAGCACAAGAACCTGAGTGGAAGATAAGAACCTTTCAATTTGATTTATGTCTTCAGGCAGGAAACTCAAAGATGCTTATTTCCTCAATTTTAGAAGAGCAGCTTTTGAGGAAAATAGGTAGAAAGGGGGATTTGGGATAGGACTGTAGAAAACAAATCATAATATTTTTACACTCCACTTCAGTTTTGCAACATTTGGGAGACCACATCTTGCTTTTCTTTTTTATTGGCTAGGATGTTTCAATGAGACTTCAACCAGCATATGTGGTTGGAGTGGGGGGAAACAGTAACCTCATTTTCTCTTTCTCTTTTGAGACTACGAGCATGAGTAATTTTTATCACATTACACAGTCTTGCCAACACTTATGGCCAATAACAATGCTTTCCATCACAGTATAAATATGAGCTAACCCTTAAAACTTTGAAAGTTTCTTAAAGACAAGAATATGATATCTTTATGTTCTCCTCTGCTGAACATGGAAGTATAGGAATCCAAGGATCTAGAAAACCAAGAACACCATAGATAAAAACATACATATTAAAGATAAAGGGAAAAATATTAGACGTTCCCAAATCTTTCTTTCATCCTGACTTCTCTGAAACCCAAACCTATATGTATATATTTGAATACAAATGCATATTTTATTCAAATACAATGTATATTCGTATACAAACCCTAAACTCAATATGTCTAAAATTTACTCTATCTCTTCCTAAGTTCATATCTTCTCTGCCTTCTACATGTATAACCGCTTCAGCCTTCTCGCATTTGCTTAGGATTGATCATTAAATTTGCAATGAACTCTTTCTTCTCTTTCCCCCCTACCTCTTCCTTTTCTTTCCTGCCCCATATCAGTAAGGATGTTTGATTTCAAGTGACAGAAAACCAACTCAAACTGGTTTAGGAAAAGAAAAAAGAATTTTATTGCCTCACATAACTTAAAAGCCCAGGAATAGAGTTCACTGAAGTTTTAACTGAATTCAGAATTTCAAACAGTGGCATCATCAGAACTGTTTCTCTTCATCTCTCTGTTCTTCTTTATGCGGCTTTATTTTCAGGCCACATGTAACCCCTGTAGCTGAAAGTTCATATTATCTTCATTGTTCTGCATGGTAGACAGAATAATGCTCCCCGCCCCACTGCCCCCAAAGTTACCTATCTCCTAATCCCTGAAACCTGTGAATATATTAAATACCATGGCAAGGGGGAATTCACATGGTGAAATCCTAACCAACAAGGTGATGGTATTAGGAAGTGGGGTCTTTTAAGAAATGCTTAGGTCATAAGAGCAGAGCCCTCGTGAATGGGATTAGTGCCCTTATAAAAGAGGCCCTAGGGAGCTTATTCGCCCCTTACAAGGTGTGAGAACACAGCAAGAAGTTGCTATCTACGAACCAAGAAATAGGCCCTCACCAGACACAGAATCTACAGGCAACTTGATCTTGGACCTCTCGGCCTCCAGAATGGTGAGAAATACCTTTCTGTTGTTTATAAGCCATTCAGTCTATGCCACTTTGTTATAGTAGCCTGAATGGACCAAGACAGCTTCCTTAAAGAGGATGTTCACAATCATAAACAGACCCACATGGAACTTGTCATATAGTTAAAATTTTAAGATGACTTACTTGGTACAGCAACAGTAAAAAACAAACAAATCATATTTTGCATATGACTATCAGGTCAGCTATTTTTACGTTGGTGTTTACAAATCAACACTCTTCGTCACCATGCTTTAAATAGCAGAGAGAGTTCTACACTCAACAAATAGCAATTATTAAGGACTTTCAGGTGGCAAGGCTGCCCAAATTATCATGAAATTATTGGGCTATATGTATAAACATTTAGCTTTTGGATCAATTTTATCAGCTGGGAAACTGTAGATTCTTTTGGTTGCACAGAAAAAAGACTCACTAAGATTATTTCATATCACCGGGTATGGTGCAGGGTATGGCAGCACAAAGTCTAATTAGGATGCTGTTACATCTGCTCAAGCAAGAAATTTTGAGTGCCTGGACTAATAAGGCAGCAGTAATAGGGTTAGGGAGGAGGGAATGGATTGAAGAAATATTTAGCAATAGGGTTTAGACTAACAACGTATATTTATTAAGAGCCTACTAGATGCCAGCCACTGTGTAAAGGGAAAATATAGAAATACCATGTTCTACACTTCTAATAAAATGTTGAACGTGCTGCTATGAAGGTAGAGATAAAGCCATACTTAAATTCGTCTGGGAAGACAAAGGATGCTTCACAGAGGTTATACACCATGGTAGCTGAATCTTCTGGAGGTGGTTCAGAATGCAGATTCTGGAATTCCCTGTGTTTGAGTCCTGACTCTGCCTCTTAGCTGTGTCTTTGTGTGGAAGGTACTTAATAATTTAAACTTCACTTTTCTCTGTTGTAAACAGATGTAGAAAGAAAATTATTGATAACAGCTAACACTTAGCAGTCAACAGGTCAGGTACTATTCCAAATACTCAACAGCCAATAATTCATTTAGCCATCACAACAGTCTTATGAAGTAGGTACTATTATTAGATGAGGAAACTGAGGTACTGATATATTAAACAGATTTCACACACCACACTGCTGGTAAATGGCAGAGCTAAGATCTGAACCCATGCAGTTCAGCTCCCAAATCCATGCTGTTGATCAATATGACACTTTCCCAAGGATCAACTGCTCAGCATTATCATGAGATCTAAAGGAGATAATGCATGTAAAGTGCTTAGCACAGTGCCTGCATGTAGAATTTGCTTGATAAGTATTAGCTTAATTTTACACTCATAATGTAACATTAAATATTAATAAATATTGACTCTTCAGATTAGTGTCACTGAATGGTAGGATCTGCTGGTTAGACATTATAAAGAGTATGAAGGAGGGAAAAAAGCAGCTGTCCTGAAGCAGAAAGCCAGGACCTCCATTTCCAGCTTCTCTAGTTGTAGGCAGTGGGATTGCCTATGCTCATGCCTATGCTTCATGCTTCTTAGCATGGAATCTTTGAAATAAACAGGCAGGAGAGCATGGATTTATTCAAACAATAATCATTTTCCAAGGTCCAGCAATGGGCCAGGCCTTGGGCCAGGTTTCACGGGAAATATAAAACTGAAATAATGCCTTCAAAATAAGATTAGTGGCTGAGAGTTCAGGTTCTGGAGACAGATTTTCCAGGTTGAATACTAACTCTGCCAATTGGCCATTTGAGACTTTGGGGAAGTCACCTTACCTCTCTGTGCCTCATTTCTCTTGTCAATAAAATGAAGAAGAGTAAGCAGATCTTATAGGGTTGTGTGCAGACAAAGAGAGGCAAGACCTGTAGGAACAGGAAGGGGCTCTATAAATATGCCCTTTGCTTATTCCCAACTCTCCACACCATCCCACATGTGTGACCTCAACTTGCGTCCTTGCCACCTTTCATCAATACTAAAGCAATTGCCCAACAAAGTGCTTTTAAAAACTTCTTTTTTTCCTTTTTGTAGCATAGATTTTTTCAAAACTAAATTATATCAAAATAAATGTATAAAATACCTCCATGTCTTAGCATGTGCTACTTCTTCATAATGCATTGCTCTTAATCATGCCACACTTGGAGGAAATTTTTTTTTCAAATATTACCTCAAGCAGCTGGTACCGCTTCTCTGAGGATATCCCCAACTGCAAGAATTAATCATTTCCTCCTGGTAATATCTCTACTCCTTGTGCGTATGCCTATTAGTGCATCAGGTTACAAGCAGTTGTCATATTCATCTTTGCATTCCCAGAGCCAGGTGCAGAGTCTGGCATGTAGTAGCCTAGGTACATAATAAATTATCCTTTATAACAGCTTTATTGAGATGTAATTCATGTAACAGCCATTTAAAGTGTACAATTCAATAGGTTTTAGTGCATTTAGAGTTACGCAACCATCACCAGAATCCATTTTTATGACACCGAAAAAAGAAAGTCAATTAGCAATCACTCCTCATTCCTTTCTGCCCAACCCTAGGGAAACACTAATCTGCTTCTGATCTCTATGGATTTGCCTATTCTGGACATTTCAAAAATGGAATCATGCAGTATAGTGTGTATATTACCACTGTACTTTGTGACTGGCTTCTTTTGTGTAGCATACTATTTTCAAGGCTCATTCATATATTAGCATGTATCAATAGTTCATTTTTTCTGTGGCTGTATAATATTCCATTTGATGGATTTGACATATTTTATTTACTCATTCATCAGTTGACGGATATTTGGGTTGTTTTTACTTTTTGACTGTTATGAATAAAGCTGCTGTGAACATTCATGTACAAATTTTGTTATGGACATTTGTTTTCATTTCTGTTGAATATATACCTAAAAGTGAAATTGTTGGGTCATGTGGTAACTCTTTTTAACCTTTTATGGAAGTGCCAGACTGTCTTCTAAAGCAGCTACACCAACTTACATTGCCACCAACAGGGAATGAGTGTTCTGATTTATCCACATCCTTGTCAACACTTATTATTATCTGTACTTTGGATCATAGCTATCCTAATGACATGAGATGGTATCTCATTGTAGCTTTGTTTTGCATTTTACTGACAGCTTATGATGCTGAACATCTTTTCATGTGTTTATTGGCTTTTCTGTCCATTCTTAAGACAAATGTCTACTCATATTGACTGCTTATTTTTAATTGTATTTTCTTATTATTGAGTTGCAGGAGTTCTTTGTACATTCTAGACACGAGTCCCTTATCAGCTATATGATTTGCAAAAACGTTTCACATTCTGTGGGTTGTCTTTTCACTTTCTTGATAGTGTCCTTTGAAGCACAAAAGTTTTTAATTTGATGATGCCCAATGTATCTACTTTTTTAAATTGTGTTACTTTTATTTTGGGTATAATTTATCTAAATAACTATTAGCTAATAAGAGTTCACAAAATTTACACCAAGGCTTTCCCCTGTTTATATTTTTACCTTTACATTTAGGTTTTTGATCCGTTTGAGTTAATTTTTTTTAGATGGTGAGTAGGAATCCAACTTCATTCATTTGCATGTAGATTTCCAGATATACCAGCCCATTTGATGAAAAGACCAATCTTTTCCTCATAAGAAAATTTAGAATTAAACTCCATACTACCCCACCTCTGCCTTCAGGGAATGCATAGTACTGTGATGGAGACTGGTAGATACATGAGAAAGTGGCAATGCAACATAACAATGTGTGAGCCCGAAAGAGTGCAAGAGCTGGCTAGGAATGTCTTCTTCAAGTTTCCAAACAGAGCCCTGATATTGAACATAGAGTTACTACAAACAGTGATTCTCTCTTCCTATGATATATAATTAAAATGACACCTGCATAATGCCTGTAGTGTCTCCACTCATATGCAATTCTCAATAATTAATAGACATCAAGAATAAAAGCACAGAGGAAGATGGAGATTCCTCCAATTAAAAAGAGGAAAATCTTAAGTGTTATTAAAAATAAAAAATAGCTAGGAAACTGTCTCTCTTGAAACACAAGCCCCATTATCTTTTATGATATTATCCTGGTCATAGTTAAATTAATTTTTTTAGCTTTAAATAAAAAGCCACCACGCTGCCCTTTTTTACTCTTCTATCTTGTTTTCCATTCTGAATCTGAGTACCTGGCTTCTCTGCAGATATTGCTGAAATCACCATACTCAATTAGCAACAAAGGCCTGCACTACCTAACGTCAGATGTCTGGCAGAAGGTGTCCCAAAGGCTATAAGGAAGGCTTAAGAACGAGCAGAGCTTTTCAATCACAGCATCTTATTTCAGCATCTGACCCAAGCTTTGAGCTTGGTACTTCTAAGATGATAAAGAAAATACTGACATGAAATGACATTATTCGTCAATATTTTGCCGTTTATCTCTAAATTACAACTTATTAACAAGATACCCCAGAATCATTTTCTTTCTTTACTCTGATAATATGTATATGTACATGCACAGAAGCATATGTGGTATTCTGCAATTGTGTTTTTCCAGCAACAAAAACAATCAGCATAATTCTTATTCATTGAATAATATGGAGGTTTATAAGTTCTCTAGAATTTTTTTCGTAAAGATCTGAAATATTCTTTTGTTGCGTAAAGGAAAGTACTGGGGTTATCGTTTGCTTTAATGTGGAGCACCACTTTGCTGATGACCTGTGGAAGACGTTTTCCCTGCCAGCATCTGGCTACCTGGCAGACTCCATAGGCAGCTGGGAAAGAAACTTCAGAGCTGCTTTTGGGTCTTCTACATAATTAGCCTGTTTATAGGCCATCTGGGTTGCTTTGATTTCACCATCGCCATTTCTCTTTTCTGAAGATTTTCTGTGTGTCTCTTCCTTTGGGACTAAAATCATTAATAAGTCCTTCCTTAGTTAGGGACACCAGTTTCTTTAATGTGTCTGGCAACTCTCTGCCCCTCTGGATCCATCTCATTATGAAGCACCCTACAGACCAAGGAAGGGTGGTGTTTATATTTGATTATGCTATCATCAAATTAACAGGCCTCATTAGAAGGAAATTACAGATTTGGGGCTCCCTAATACAATAGATTCTTAGAAAACCTCATCCAAAGAATAACAAAGCATAGTTAAAGCTATTGCAAGAAGGGCTGGATTTTAGTGAGGGCTGCTCAGATGGATAGAGAAGCTGAACTATTGGTGCTGTGGTAATCAAACAATGTCAGTATGAATTTAAGCTAATTTAAATATCATGCCATTCATCCTTCTCAGAAACCCTCCTTTCTCCTCTTCAGTTATCAAACCCTACTTATCTTTAAAATCCTATCAAATCTTACCCAAAGTATGCAAATTAGTTGCAAATGAGGTCATAGAAAGGATTTGGCTTGTATCAGATGACATTAAACATGTTTTAATTCAACATGTTAAAATCAAGATATTTCACATCACAATCTTGACTTCTAAATCCCTTTGAAAACCCAGATCCAACAGCCATCAGCTCTAGAGCAGAGGGTGGAAAACTATGGTGACCACACCATGGCCTCTAGTTTTTGCAAATAAAACTTTACTGGAACACAGTCACAGCCATCCAGCAATCATGTGGTCAAGGACTGCTTCCGTGGGTAACAGAGGTGCAGAGCTGAGTTGCAACAGAGACAGCAGAGTCTTGAAAAGAATAAATATTTGCTATCTGTCACATTACAAGGAAATGTTTGCCAACCCCTGAGCTAGGCCGGAAGCAACTGCCCCTTTAAGTAGGACGTGAGTTCTCCGGGTCAACCGACCATCCCACCACCTACACAAAGCCTTAGTCATAATCTCCAGTTGCCTGCCTGTCCCCTGTAGACCTGGACGTTTCCTCTCTGTTTACAGTTTTTAGAATCTCTTAACATGTCAACTCATGCTTTTCTTTCTCTCTCCTTTAACCGAGTTAGACCCAGATTCTCCCCACTGTCAGTCAAAACAACCACATTTATCTGCCCTGGTTTTGCTGCAGAAATGTTTTCTTCCTGTGCAAAATTTGTTAGATTTGTCTCTCCAGGGCAGGAACATTTCTTTGCTTCTTTTGCATGCCCCTAAGGCTGGTGCAATGTGGATAAAATAGTAGATACTTAGTAAATATTTTTTATTTGACTTATTGTTGTCAACCTGATGTACTCTAACCTCAGAAACAAATAAAGACTATTAAAATAGATGTTTTTGCTTCAGAAAGAAAAACTCTAGTAAAAGATGCACAACAAGAGGAGTCACCTGTTGTCTGCTTCACCTGACCACCTATCTACCCTCTGGAAGCAAGGGCAGGTTGCTTCAGGAGAAGCCATGTCTGCCTGCAAAAAGTCCTCTCTGGGTGACAGCCTCAGCCTCTCAGTTGTGAGGGCTTGTTAGCACACACACACCATGACTAGTTCCCTGCCTTGGGGCAAACTCTGACTACCTGAATTCACAAACGTGGTTATATAAATAGAACGTGAAACAAGAACTAGAACAACCGAGGAGCTTGGATTCTTACATCTTCTGACCAGTGTATTTTTTTCCTCTAGGCAGAAAAAACACAGCAATAAAGCAAGGGAAATTGGTTAGATGGTTGGCTGACATCAGTTTCAAAAGTCCAGAACACTGAGGCTGGCAAGTCACCTCCCATGACCAAGGTTCCCTTCCTCCATGGTATTTTAACAATTTCTGTCATTTGAAATTATTTCTGGGATTTCATCACTAAATGAATGCCCTTCCAGTGTAATATTTCTTTTGTAAAACATGTCATTGTTAGCATCCATGCCTTAATTAGGCCTAGGAAACTTCTGTCTCTTTACCATGGCCTTATATCTCTGGTTTGATCAGTAAATACTGATCTTCCAACCTAAATCTCAGAGGTATTTAATTTTGAAGATGAGCAGAAAGAAATGTCAGAGAGTCACCCCAGAGCTGTCCCAAAAGCTAGCTGCATAACTGAAGTAGGACAAGGTAGAGTCAGCACACTAGGACAGCTAAACTGAACACCAAACTGAAAACCAGAGAGAGAGAAGAAACCAAATCTCCAACATGCAAAGGCCTGCTGGAACCAAAAGTGCTAGGTCCATGGGCTCATAGTCTAATTTCACTGGGGAGATTATCCTTCGGTTTGAATTATAATCATCCAAACAGTCTCTAAATTTTGACCCTGGCTTCGAAAAAGTAGGAAGGGACTGCTTTCTCTAGTGCAGAAAAAAAAAGTCACAGTCTGTCATGGCTGTTGACCTTGGTTCAATGGCCTTCCTTTTCTCTGGGAGCCCATCAGGGCTCTGTGTAGAGGTGAAAGACGATGCAGGATTTTCTGCTTTTTAGCTCAGTTAAATCCAGGATCTTGTCTCAAGACCAGGAAGAATTAGGTACATGGACACATTGAAGGGTGAGGAGGGTGGAATTTATTAAGTAAAGGGGGAGCTCTCAACAAAGAGAGGGGTCTGGCCAGCAGCCTCCCATCTCACAGTGGAGTGCTAGGACTTTCACATATGAGCTGAAGAGGCTAGGTTCCTCCCCAGCATAAGGTGTGAATTCCTGGTAGCTTTACCCTATTCTCCCAGTGTGCATGCAGGCACGCCCAGAGAAGTCATAGGTAGTATAGAAAAAGGTAACTTTCAATTGGTTGAAAGGGACTATTCAGAAAGAATCAGTCGGGAAAGAGCAAGCAAACAGGGGCAGTTCTTCCTCTGGGTCACAGGTTTCATCTGGTCTTTCAGCCTTCAGGCTGTTTTAGGCTTGAAGGTGGGGTTTTGTCGAGGACCCTTACCTATCTGCCTAGGCATCTGTCAGGGACAGATGCCTTCTACCTCTATCAGGGACAACCTCTCAAGGAGAAGGCATTCAGAGTTGGAGGCTGGAGGAGGAAATGATGGTGACACTGGGTCTGCTCACATTACTAAACAAAGTAAATCTGTGAATAGGTATAGTTCTTAATTCCTACCCACAAAGCTTGGGGCCACATGGGTTTCCAACTTCAGAATTTTTCACACTTTAGGGAAAAAAATGCATATGCTTTACATTATATATACCTCCGGTGGGGTCTAGGGGAGCACTCCATATGCAATGTCATTGATGCTTCTGAATCATTGCATATAATATTCACTTTAAGGTTAATGAAGACTGTACAGTACACTCACATCAGTTCAGATTTTGCCCCCAGATGAGTGCTGGTCAAGTTAGTTTTACTGACAAATGTCTGCCCCTACCCCCAAAAACCCTCTTTATTTTTGGAGTTCGTTAGATTTCAGAATTGTGGAAAAGAGATCATGGACCTATACTGCCAAATAAATATGTAAATTGATTATCACCAACTTTAGCTCATCTTTAGTGCTATCTCAGCCCAGTGGGAAACACTGTTGTGCCTCAGGACCTTGGCTCAGGCACAGACAGGTTCCCATGGCACTTGTTGCCTCCAAGTCGCAGGCCCGGAAGGCTTAAACTGTTTTCCTCTACTCCTTTAGTGAGATTCAACGTTCTCTAATGTTTGAGGATGCTTTCTCCCAGAAGGGAAATGCTACCTTTTGATTTTCTTCAATAATGAAGAGTGAGCATTGTTGATTTTACAAATTTTACTGCCAAACATTATGGGGACCCGGAGGTGAATTGGTGAGATATCAGTAATAGTAATAATGATAAAAGTGGGAAATAATATCAGTAACAGTGGTACTAATAGTAATAATAATTATTAATACTTATTCTGTCATTATGTGTCAGCCATTGTCCTGACAGCTTTATTTACATGATTTCATGGAATTGCAAAATAAGTCAATGACATAGATACTAGGATTATCTCAATTTTATAAATAAGGATATTGAGGTAGTGATAGGTTAATTTACAAATTTACAAGCTTAGAAACTTAAACAAATCCTGACTTTATTGGTGAGATGGTAATGTTACAGTTGGGTTAGACTTTGGTCCCAGCTTATTGGTTTTTAATTATTGAAGATAGAAATCTACATCACTCCTTCTTCCCTCCAAGAACTCTCTTCAATCATTAAGTTTTAGAGGAAACTATAGCAGAACAATAGAAGCCACCTTTCCCCAAGTGGTTGATTGACTTATTCCAGCAATTTCTAACCATATGAAAAACATTTGTCTCCCTTTCAGAGTTCTCTTATATAGATCTAAAACAGACAAAGTTCACTGGTGGCTCCACAGACTTTCTATCACTGTTCCCATCAACTACTGGATGAAATTGGAAAGTGTAAGAAATGTCCTCTTGCTTTAAGGAACTTTATAATCAGTTGCCCTATAAAAGGACTAAAGTAGTGACCATGAGCTAGCCAGCAAGCTAGCTCTAAACCTCTAATAAAAAGGTTTAGTAAATGTAATAGGGCAATTTATTGATCATATTAAAGGATTACCCTAGTTCAATTTAACATAAGTTAACAAGCAGTTCAGAACTCACCAATAGTTAGACAACTCTCTTGTGTTTCCTAGAAACATGTTTCTGTCTAGAAAAGCTAAACATTATGAGAATTTTTTATGTTTGTACTCAAAAAAATTGTTTTTCCTGCTCCAAAGTCATTACCAAATGTGTTAAGATACATATTTCCACCTACAGGTAATGATTTATCCTCAAAACGGAAGATAGAAGTAAAATTCAGAATGAAACTAACACTTGCAAAAATTCTCACCCTGTGGAATGCTACCATAAAATTCAAGTAAATGTGCTTTAATCTCCAGTCATAAATGCTTAACATGCAAAAATCCTGCCCTTCAAATACTAGCTTATAAAAAAAGACATTCCACTACTAAAAAGGTAGACAATGTTCAATTTATCCAAGAGTATTTCTCTGCCCCTCATTTCTTCTATTTACACACAAGTGGCTAGGTAACTAGAATGTGTCTGCTGAAAGAACAATTATTTTCCTTATTCACAGGTCTTGAGACTTCTTGCAATCACCGTTTCTATTGGTCCTTATTAGAAAAAGGTTCAAACACAGTAACCATAGCTGAAAATATCATACTCAGTTACCAAACATAGTAACCAACAAAAATATATCCAATATTTTGGAGTTTATGTTTCACAGGAAATTATTTAATGGTATCATGAGATTGGAGCCAGAGAATGAAATCATTCAATTTGATTATGTGTATGACACTGTTGTCCTGATTCTAATGACCAAGTAATACATATGCAACATCTATGTAAAGAATGATTGTAGTCGTGCTAATAATTAAGATAATCTTAAGTGACTTGAGATCTGATCTGACCACTTCTAATAAAAAAGAAAATGTTACCATGCCAGGCAGATGACTCAAACTCTACTTTTATTTAAGATAAGCTCACCAAGAAAAACATAATGAAAAACTTTTCATCTTCCAGACTCCTCCCTATACCTCTCCTTTTAAAATTCATCAGCTCTTCAGAGACCTCAGAATAATAGCCCACTTGATTCAGCCATTTCAGGCAAAAACCTGTGTACAGACAATTTATTTGAATTGTTCATGCTGAACCCTAATAAATAAGCCAAAAAATCATTGTCAAATAAATCAATAACATTACTGGGAAAAAATATCATGCTAAGAAATACAAGACTCAATTATAATCTCTTCATTTCATTCATTGACACATTTTTCAAGTAGCTAGTAAGGCATTATAATAGGAATAGACAATAGAGAGATTATCCAACTATAAATTACTTATTTGCGAGATCAGAGTTTCATATATAATTTGCATTCCCAGTACCCAGTACATTCCTCTGGCACATAGTAGGTTTTCAATTAGTATTTGCTAAATAAATTTGACCAAATTGTATTGTGCACCAGCTCTATCAGATACTGAGAGAGTCACCAGGAATACGAAGATGAAAGAAAGACACATTAAGAATATCAACAAGAGGAAGAGTATCACTTAATGATATATATACATATAATTATTATAATGTTATTCATGTATCATATATAATATTTTTTGAATTATAAAAGGAATTAATGTATATTATGGAAAGTTAGGGGAAAAAAAGAAAATTTTAAATGAACTATAATTATACCACCTAAAGGTAATCACTTTCATTACCCAGAGGTATTTACCATGTGTACATCTTTCCAGGTTTTTTCTGTATTTCAAAGGGGTGTGTGCATGTCTATGTTTTACTTTTTACAAAAATACAATCACATAAAACCTTCTTATTTTTAAAAGAAAGTATTAAGAAAGTAAAGAGGAAGCCAAAGACAGGGAGAAAATATTACATAATATTGAGTGATACAAACATAAAACAGAGAACTTATTTTCAGAAAAAAAGAAAAATTCTAAAACCTTTACAACTCCAGAAAAAGGAAAATTAACAGTGGCCAAAGATTTAAACAGACATTCACCAAAAGAAGATATAAAATCACTCAATCACTTTAAAAAACAATTTGACAGTATCCTGCAAAGTAATCATATACTTTCCAATTGTTATAGGCTGAATGTTTGTGTCTTCCCAAAATTCGTATGTTGAAATTATAACCCCCCAATGAGATAGTATTAGGAGATGAGGCTTTTGGGAGGTGATTTGGTGATGAAGGTAGAGCCTTTATATTAGTCCGTTCTCATGCTGCTATGAAGAAATACCTCAGACTGAGTAATTTATAAAGGAAAGATTTAATTGACTCACAGTTCTGCATGGCTGGGGAAGCCTCAGGAAGCTTACAATTATGGTGGAAGGGGAAGCAAACACATCCTTCTTCACATGGTGGCAGCAAAGGGAATTGCTGAGCAAAAGGGGAAAAACTCCTTATAAGACCATCAGATCTTGTGCAAACTCACTCACTGTCATGAGAACAGCATGGAGGTAGCTGCCCCCATGATTCAATTTCCTCCCATCAGGTCCCTCCCATGACACATAGGTATTATGGGAACTACAATTCAAGATGAGATTTGGGTGGGGACACAGCCAAACCATATTACTCCTTTCCTGGCACCTCTCAAATCTCATGTCGTCATATTTCAAAACATGAGTATGCCTTTCCAACAGTCCCCCAAAGGCTTAACTCTTTCCAGAATTAACCCAAAAGTCTAAGTCTTATCTGAGACAAGGCAAGTCCCTTCCAACTATGAGCCTGTAAAATCAAAAGCAAGTTAGTTACTTCCTAGATACAATTGGTAAATACACCCATTACAAATGGGAGAAATTGGCCAAAACAAAGGGGCTGCAGTACTCAAGTAAGTCCAAAATCCAGTGAGGCAGTCAAATCTTAAAGCTCTGAAATGATCTCCTTTGACTCCATGTCTCACATCCAGCTTACACTGATGCAAAAGGTGGGTTCCCATGGCCTTGGGCAGCTCTGCCCCTGTGGCCTTGCAGGGTACATCCCCCTCCCAGCTGACTTCATGGGCTGGCATTGAGTATATGCAGCTTTTCTAAGTGCACAGTGCAAGCTGTCAGTGGATCTACCATTCTGGGCTCTGGAAGAAAGTGACCCTCATCTCACAGCTCCACTAGGCAGTGCCCCATTGGGGATTCTGTGTAGGGGCTCCTATCCCACATTTCCCTTCCACCCTGCCCTAGCAAACGTTCTCCTTGAGAGCTCCACCATCACAGAAAACTTCTGCCTGGACATCCAGGTGTTTCCATGCATCCTCTGAAATCTAGGCAGAGCTTCCCAAACCGCAATTCTTGACTTTGGTGCATGCAAGTTCAACACCACGTGGAGGCTGTCAAGGTCTGGGGCTTGCATCCTCTGAAACCATGGCCTGAGCCATACTTTGGCCCCTCTTAGCCATGGCTGGAACAGCTGGGATGCAGGGCACCAAGTCCTAAGGCTGCACACAGCACGGGGGCCTTGGACCTGGCCCATAAAGCCATTTTTTCCTCCTAGGCTTCCAGGTCTGTGATGGGAGGGGCTGCCATGAAGACCTGTGACATGCCTCTGAATTTTCCCCGTTGTCTTGGTGATTACAATTTGGCTACATGATACTTATGCAAATTTCTGCTGCTGGCTTGAATTTCTCTCCAGAAAATGGGTTTTTCTTTCCTACTGCATCACCAGACTGCAAGTTTTCTAATTTTTTATATTCTGTGTGCTTTTGAATGCTTTGCCACTTAGAAATTTCTTCCACTAGATACCCTAAATTATGTCTCTCAAGTTCAAAGTTCTACAAACCTGTAGGGCAGGAGCAAAATGCTGCCAGTCTTTTTGCCTGGCAAGAGTGACCTTTACTCCTATTCCCAACAAGTTCCTCATCTCCATCCGAGAGTACCTCAGCCTGGACTTTGTTGTCCATATCACTATTACAATTTTGGTCAAAGCTACTCAACAAGTGTCTAGGAAGTTCCAAACTTTCCCACATCTTCCCATCTTCTGAGCCCTCCAAACTGTTCCAACCTCTGCCCATTACCCAGTTCCAAAGTCGTTTCCAGATTTTGGGGTATGTTTACAGCAGCACTCCACACCCCAGTACCAATTTACTGTATTAGTTTATTCTCATGCTGCTATGAGAAAACACCTGAGACAGGGTAATTTAAAAGGAAAGAGGTTTAATTGATCCACAGTTGCAAAGGGCTAGGGGGGCCTCAGGAAACTTACAATCATGGCAGAAGGGGGAGCAAACGTGCCCTTCTTCACAAGGCAGCAACAAGGAGAAGTGCTGAGCAAAAGGGAAATCCCTTATAAAACCATCAGATCTCATGACAAGTGACTCACTATCATGAGAACAGCATGGAGGTAACCACCCCATGATTCAATTACCTCACATCAGGTCCCTCCCACAACACATGGGGATTATGGGAACTAAAATTCAAGATGAAATTTGGATGGGTACACAGCAAAACCATATCAGCCTTCATGAATGCAATTTATGCTCTGACAAAAGAGACCCCAGAGAGACCCCCTTGTCCCTTGCCACAGCAAGAAGATGGCCATCTACAAACTAAAAAGAGAGCTCTCACCAGATACCAAATCTATTGGTGTCTTGATCTCGACTTCCCAGCTTCCAGGACTGTAAGAAATAAATGTTTGTTTTTTAAGCTATCCAGTTTATAGTATTTTTGTTATAGCAGCCCAAATGGACTAAGACACCAATCAACTGAGCAATTCCACTCTTACATATTTATCCAGGAGAAATGAAAACAAATGTCTATGCAAAGACTTGTACTTGAATGTTTATAGAAGCTTTATTCATGATAGGCCAAAACTGGAAGTGACCCAAGCATCCATCAACATGTGAATAAATTACTGAATGTCCAAATCGAATGCTACTCACCAATAAAAGTAAAGGGACTACTGGTACACAGGACAACATGGGTGAATCTAAAAGTCATTATGCTAAAAGAAAAAATTCAGACACACAAAAAAAACATGCTTTATGGTTCCATTCATATGAAACTCCAGGAAAAAAAAAACCCAACCTATAGTGACAGAAGTCAAATCAGTGGTTGCCTGGGGCCAAGGATGAACATGAGGGAATAGCAGAAGGGAATAGCAGAACCTTTGAGTAATGAAAATATTCTATATACTGATTGTGATTGTGGTTACATGGTAGTATACACTTTTTAAAAAACCATCAAACTGTACTTTTTAAATGTCAGTATTTTATAGTATGTAAACTACACATCAATAAAGTTAATTTTTTAAAAATTGAATCACCTTGAATATACTGATTTTAACCCAATAATAACCTTAAAAGAGAGCAACAGACAAGAAAGCTGGGGGGGCGGAGCAAGATGGCCGAATAGGAACAGCTCCAGTCTCCAACTCCCAGCGCGAGCGACACAGAAGACTGGTGATTTCTGCATTTTCAACTGAGGTACTGGGTTCATCTCACTGGGGAGTGCCGGACGATCGGTGCTGGTCAGCTGCTGCAGCCCGACCAGCGAGAGCTGAAGCAGGGCGAGGCATTGCCTCACCTGGGAAGCGCAAGGGGGAAGGGAATCCCTTTTCCTAGCCAGGGGAACTGAGACACACAACACCTGGAAAATCGGGTAACTCCCACCCCAATACTGCGCTTTAAGCAAACAGGCACACCAGGAGATCATATCCCACGCCTGGCCGGGAGGGTCCCACACCCACGGAGCCTCCCTCATTGCTAGCACAGCAGTCTGTGATTTACCGGCAAGGCAGCAGCGAGGCTGGGGGAGGGGCGTCCGCCATTGCCGAGGCTTAAGTAGGTAAACATAGCCGCTGGGAAGCTCGAACTGGGTGGAGCTCACAGCAGCTCAAGGAAACCTGCCTGTCTCTGTAGACTCCACCTCTGGGGACAGGGCACAACTATACAACAACAAAAGCAGCAGAAAACTCTGCAGACGCAAACGACTCTGTCTGACAGCTTTGAAGAGAGCAGTGGATCTCCCAACACGGAGGTTGAGATCTGAGAAGGGACAGACTCCCTGCTCAAGTGGGTCCCTGACCCCTGAGCAGCCTAACTGGGAGACATCCCCCACTAGGGGCAGTCTGATACCCCACACCTCACAGGGTGGAGTACACCCCTGAGGAAGCTTCCAAAGCAAGAATCAGACAGGTACACTCGCTGTTCAGAAATATTCTATCTTCTGCAGCCTCTGCTGCTGATACCCAGGCAAACAGGGTCTGGAGTGGACCTCAAGCAATCTCCAACAGACCTACAGCTGAGGGTCCTGACTGTTAGAAGGAAAACTATCAAACAGGAAGGACACCTACACCAAAACCCCATCAGTACATCACCATCATCAAAGACCAGAGGCAGATAAAACCACAAAGATGGGGAAAAAGCAGGGCAGAAAAGCTGGAAATTCAAAAAATAAGAGCGCATCTCCCCCAGCAAAGGAGCGCAGCTCATCGCCAGCAACGGATCAAAGCTGGACGGAGAATGACTTTGACGAGATGAGAGAAGAAGGCTTCAGTCCATCAAATTTCTCAGAGCTAAAGGAGGAATTACATACCCAGCGCAAAGAAACTAAAAATCTTGAAAAAAAAGTGGAAGAATTGATGGCTAGAGTAATTAATGCAGAGAAGGTCATAAACGAAATGAAAGAGATGAAAACCATGACACGAGAAATACGTGACAAATGCACAAGCTTCAGTAACCGACTCGATCAACTGGAAGAAAGAGTATCAGCGATTGAGGATCAAATGAATGAAATGAAGCGAGAAGAGAAACCAAAAGAAAAAAGAAGAAAAAGAAATGAACAAAGCCTGCAAGAAGTATGGGATTATGTAAAAAGACCAAATCTACGTCTGATTGGGGTGCCTGAAAGTGAGGGGGAAAATGGAACCAAGTTGGAAAACACTCTTCAGGATATCATCCAGGAGAACTTCCCCAACCTAGTAGGGCAGGCCAACATTCAAATCCAGGAAATACAGAGAACGCCACAAAGATACTCCTCGAGAAGAGCAACTCCAAGACACATAATTGCCAGATTCACCAAAGTTGAAATGAAGGAAAAAATCTTAAGAGCAGCCAGAGAGAAAGGTCGGGTTACCCACAAAGGGAAGCCCATCAGACTAACAGCAGATCTCTCGGCAGAAACTCTCCAAGCCAGAAGAGAGTGGGGGCCAATATTCAACATTCTTAAAGAAAAGAATTTTAAACCCAGAATTTCATATCCAGCCAAACTAAGTTTCATAAGTGAAGGAGAAATAAAATCCTTTACAGATAAGCAAATGCTTAGAGATTTTGTCACCACTAGGCCTGCCTTACAAGAGATCCTGAAGGAAGCACTCAACATGGAAAGGAACAACCGGTACCAGCCATTGCAAAAACATGCCAAAATGTAAAGACCATCGAGGCTAGGAAGAAACTGCATCAACTAACGACCAAAATAACCAGTTAATATCATAATGGCAGGATCAAGTTCACACATAACAATCTTAACCTTAAATGTAAATGGACTAAATGCTCCAATTAAAAGACACAGACTGGCAAACTGGATAAAGAGTCAAGACCCATCAGTCTGCTGTATTCAGGAGACCCATCTCACACGCAGAGACATACATAGGCTCAAAATAAAGGGATGGAGGAAGACTTACCAAGCAAATGGAGAACAAAAAAAAGCGGGGGTTGCTATACTAGTCTCTGATAAAACAGACTTTAAACCATCAAAGATCAAAAGAGACAAAGAAGGCCATTACATAATGGTAAAGGGATCAATTCAACAGGAAGAGCTAACTATCCTAAATATATACGCACCCAATACAGGAGCACCCAGATTCATAAAGCAAGTCCTTAGAGACTTACAAAGAGACTTAGACTCCCATACAATAATAATGGGAGACTTCAACACTCCACTGTCAACATTAGACAGATCAACGAGACAGAAAGTTAACAAGGATATCCAGGAATTGAACTCATCTCTGCAGCAAGCAGACCTAATAGACATCTACAGAACTCTCCACCCCAAATCAACAGAATATACATTCTTCTCAGCACCACATCGTACTTACTCCAAAATTGACCACGTAATTGGAAGTAAAGCACTCCTCAGCAAATGTACAAGAACAGAAATTATAACAAACTGTCTCTCAGACCACAGTGCAATCAAACTAGAACTCAGGACTAAGAAACTCAATCAAAACCGCTCAACTACATGGAAACTGAACAACCTGCTCCTGAATGACTACTGGGTACATAACGAAATGAAGGCAGAAATAAAGATGTTCTTTGAAACCAATGAGAACAAAGATACAACATACCAGAATCTCTGGGACACATTTAAAGCAGTGTGTAGAGGGAAATTTATAGCACTAAATGCCCACAAGAGAAAGCAGGAAAGATCTAAAATTGACACTCTAACATCACAATTAAAAGAGCTAGAGAAGCAAGAGCAAACACATTCGAAAGCTAGCAGAAGGCAAGAAATAACTAAGATCAGAGCAGAACTGAAGGAGATAGAGACACAAAAAACTCTCCAAAAAATCAATGAATCTAGGAGTTGGTTTTTTGAAAAGATCAACAAAATTGACAGACCACTAGCCAGACTAATAAAGAAGAAAAGAGAGAAGAATCAAATCTACGCAATTAAAAATGATAAAGGGGATATCACCACCGACCCCACAGAAATACAAACTACCATCAGAGAATACTATAAACACTCTACGCAAATAAACTGGAAAATCTAGAAGAAATGGATAATTTCCTGGACACTTACACTCTTCCAAGACTAAACCAGGAAGAAGTTGAATCCCTGAATAGACCAATAGTAGGCTCTGAAATTGAGGCAATAATTAATAGCCTACCAACCAAAAAAAGTCCAGGACCAGATGGATTCACAGCTGAATTCTACCAGAGGTACAAGGAGGAGTTGGTACCATTCCTTCTGAAACTATTCCAATCAATAGAAAAAGAGGGAATCCTCCCTAACTCATTTTATGAGGCCAACATCATTCTGATACCAAAGCCAGGCAGAGACACAACAAAAAAAGAGAATTTTAGACCAATATCCCTGATGAACATCGATGCAAAAATCCTTAATAAAATACTGGCAAACCGGGTTCAGCAACACATCAAAAAGCTTATCCACCATGATCAAGTGGGCTTCATCCCTGGGATGCAAGGCTGGTTCAACATTCGCAAATCAATAAACATAATCCAGCATATAAACAGAACCAAAGACAAGAACCACATGATTATCTCAATAGATGCAGAAAAGGCTTTTGACAAAATTCAACAGCCCTTCATGCTAAAAACGCTCAATAAATTCGGTATTGATGGAACGTACCTCAAAATCATAAGAGCTATCTATGACAAACCCACAGCCAATATCATACTGAATGGGCAAAAACTGGAAAAATTCCCTTTGAAAACTGGCACAAGACAGGGATGCCCTCTCTCACCACTCCTATTCAACATAGTGTTGGAAGTTCTGGCTAGGGCAATTAGGCAAGAGAAAGAAATCAAGGGTATTCAGTTAGGAAAAGAAGAAGTCAAATTGTCCCTCTTTGCAGATGACATGATTGTATATTTAGAAAACCCCATTGTCTCAGCCCAAAATCTCCTTAAGCTGATAAGCAATTTCAGCAAAGTCTCAGGATACAAAATTAATGTGCAAAAATCACAAGCATTCTTATACACCAGTAACAGACAAACAGAGAGCCAAATCAGGAATGAACTTCCATTCACAATTGCTTCAAAGAGAATAAAATACCTAGGAATCCAGCTTACAAGGGATGGAAAGGACCTCTTCAAGGAGAACTACAAACCACTGCTCAGTGAAATCAAAGAGGACACAAACAAATGGAAGAACATACCATGCTCATGGATAGGAAGAATCAATATCGTGAAAATGGCCATACTGCCCAAGGTTATTTATAGATTCAATGCCATCCCCATCAAGCTACCAACGAGTTTCTTCACGGAATTGGAAAAAACTGCTTTAAAGTTCATATGGAACCAAAAAAGAGCCCGCATCTCCAAGACAATCCTAAGTCAAAGGAACAAAGCTGGAGGCATCACGCTACCTGACTTCAAACTATACTACAAAGCTACAGTAACCAAAACAGCATGGTACTGGTACCAAAACAGAGATATAGACCAATGGAACAGAACAGAGTCCTCAGAAATAATACCACACATCTACAGCCATCTGATCTTTGACAAACCTGAGAGAAACAAGAAATGGGGAAAGGATTCCCTATTTAATAAATGGTGCTGGGAAAATTGGCTAGCCGTAAGTAGAAAGCTGAAACTGGATCCTTTCCTTACTCCTTATACGAAAATTAATTCAAGATGGATTAGAGACTTAAATGTTAGACCTAATACCATAAAAATCCTAGAGGAAAACCTAGGTAGTACCATTCAGGACATAGGCATGGGCAAAGACTTCATGTCTAAAACACCAAAAGCAACGGCAGCAAAAGCCAAAATTGACAAATGGGATCTCATTAAACTAAAGAGCTTCTGCACAGCAAAACAAACTACCATCAGAGTGAACAGGCAACCTACAGAATGGGAGAAAATTTTTGCAATCTACTCATCTGACAAAGGGCTAATATCCAGAACCTACAAAGAACTCAAACAAATTTACAAGAAAAAAACAAACAACCCCATCAAAAAGTGGGCAAAGGATATGAACAGACATTTCTCAAAAGAAGACATTCATACAGCCAACAGACACATGAAAAAATGCTCATCATCACTGGCCATCAGAGAAATGCAAATCAAAACCACAATGAGATACCATCTCACACCAGTTAGAATGGCGATCATTAAAAAGTCAGGAAACAACAGGTGCTGGAGAGGATGTGGAGAAATAGGAACACTTTTACACTGTTGGTGGGATTGTAAACTAGTTCAACCATTATGGAAAACAGTATGGCGATTCCTCAAGGATCTAGAACTAGATGTACCATATGACCCAGCCATCCCATTACTGGGGATATACCCAAAGGATTATAAATTATGCTGCTATAAAGACACATGCACACGTATGTTTATTGCGGCACTATTCACAATAGCAAAGACTTGGAATCAACCCAAATGTCCATCAGTGACAGATTGGATTAAGAAAATGTGGCACATATACACCATGGAATACTATGCAGCCATCAAAAAGGATGAGTTTGTGTCCTTTGTAGGGACATGGATGCAGCTGGAAACCATCATTCTTAGCAAACTATCACAAGAACAGAAAACCAAACACCGCATGTTCTCACTCATAGGTGGGAACTGAACAATGAGATCACTCGGACTCAGGAAGGGGAACATCACACACCGGGCCTATCATGGGGAGGGGGGAGGGGTGAAGGGGGAGGGGGGAGAGGGGGAGGGATTGCATTGGGAGTTATACCTGATGTAAATGACGAGTTGATGGGTGCAGCACAGCAACAAGGCACAAGTATACATATGTAACAAACCTGCACGTTATGCACATGTACCCTACAACTTAAAGTATAATAATAATAAATAAATTAAAAAAAAAAAAAAAAAAAAAAAAAAAAAGAGAGCAACAAATAGTTTTTATATCACTACATGTGTATCTCTAGAATGGTATATAATGACTTGATATTATGACTGTGCTACAATTTCTTTGTGGAATATTTTAATTTTGACCTTTTTAAAAACTATTATATATAAAGCAATATATTGCTCACCCTTGAAAATGTGAGTTAAATTTACAACTACAAATTGGAAATCATTACATGGAAAAGCAAAAAGAGACATTCAAAGTAAAGGACAGACAGCTATAAAACGATACAGAAATTGTAAACATAATGCCCATTCAGAAAACTTCAGAAGGTCTTTTTGACTAGAGAGCAAGTGGGGCATCAGAGGAGATGAGGGTGAAGTTGCTAAGGTTCACGTGAAGCCTCTTCTAAGCCATACTAAGAACTTTGGATTTTTCACAGACAGGAAAGGGAGGAAATCTAAAAGATTTTAAGAGAAAGGACATGATTTCACTTATGTTTTAGAAAGATTACTTTGACATTTGGCTGGAGAATGGATCGGAGGCCTGTTTGATCACAGTAATCCGGGAGAGAAACGGTGAGTACCTGAGCTAAGAATATAGAATAGAGTAAAGAGGACAGTTCTCATAGAGACCTATGCAGAAGGGAGATGAGGAAGACAAATAAATCTAGGTCACCTTGCAGGGCCAAAAAGAAGGTAAGGAAGAGGTTTATCAATGAAGCTGAAATATTACATGAGTCTTTATCAGAACCTGAAATTCATCTACAACCTGGGTTGGATTACTGGTATAATACATTTGGCAAATTGCAGTGGACCTATAAACAACATTAATAGGCCTGTAGAACAAACTCTGCCACTTACAATACTATGTTCTAGTGAGTTTTTAAAATTGAATTATTTTTGCTGTTGTGTTGCTGTTGATAGTAGCAGTGATGTTGTTATCCCAAATATAAAACATTTCTACTTACTAGCTAGAAAATAATGCATTTGATAATTACCTTGATATCTTATTCAAACATATTCTATTTTTTAGGCTTTCACTCAGAGTAGGTTTTTATTTTGAAGGAGCATATATTTACTTTTCAGATCCCCTCTTAACATTGGACATAGGTAAACTTCTTTTATAAGGTTTATAATGTGCAAACATATATTCCTTTTTATGCCACTGGTCTATTTATTGGATTAACTAGAAGGATTTGATGTGAAAGCTTAGAATGATATTGAAAACACATCACTTCTATTGTAGCTAAGAAAATCAGCTTTAGAATTAGAGACCTTGTATTGGGCATTATGTGTAGACCTTTAGCTTTTTATCACAGCTGTTCTTTGTTGCCATGACAACAGAATTAACCATTTCATTAATATCAGTGAGAAAAGACACGTATTTACTCATGTCTGACTTAGAATGTAGTCCCTGTTCAGATTTCAAGACCTTTGGCATGCTCTTGGACTTGTTTTTATTCCTTAATCTTTTGCTTAATGTTTCTACAGGATTTTCAAAGCAAAGCCTTATATTTTTAAAATTAAATTTCTATTGGCTGCGTTGGTTTGGCTGCTTTTAAGTGTCCCCTGAGTGGCAAAATGAGCTTCAGAATCTGAAGCTAGTGAAAGCAATAGGAAAGAAAATTTAGTACAAAAGAAAACAGTTACCTGTTATAAAAAAAGTCAGTTGTTTGTTTTTTCCTTCTTTTCGGCCCCACTTGGTGAAATGGGTGTTACTATAAATACTGAAGAGTAATCCCTCATCAAAATGGGTGATCCAGCTGTTTCTGTTGCTGCTGAAAGCAGGTAGTGTGCTGATTGCAATTGTGATGAAAAGGCAGAAAAAAGTGTCCTACGACAAGTAAAATCCATTATTTTGAAAATAATGCCTCAAGATAATAATTTTGCCCATTCCCCAAAAGCTACAATGGTTCCCTACTTGTTTGTATCTAGCTTTTCTTTTGAAGGAAAAAAAAAATGATTCTTAATAAGGAACTCTATAAATATTCATACTTCTAAAGACCAATGCAAAAATTCCCCAATTAACATTGAAATGGTTTGAGGAATCTGTTAACTCTGTTTTCTGTTCATGCACTTTAGCTAAATAAGGATTATCTTTAAATAAATTGAATTATTTTCTTCAAAATTATTATTATTAATTTCTATATTTTTTGAACACCTATCATGTTTAAGCAAATTTGCAAAGTACTTAAAATATGTTATTTCATTTAATACACAAAACGACAGTTTTACGAAGAAGGTACTGCTATCCTCATTTTACAGCGAAGGAAACTCACATTCAAAGAGAACTTGTACAAGATTTCACAATGAGTAAGTGGGATTTGAATCTTAATAGATCTGATCCCAAAGCCAGTGCTGGCATTCATTAGGGAAAAGTACCACCCTCGACTCTTTGTTTCTGCTCATATAAATATTGTAACAACACTTAAAATATTTACATTCCCTCCAAGGCATTTTGTCCTGGGAAGGGGGGGGAAGTCTGAGAGAAGATTATTCATAATAATTAAACTCATAAAACAAGAATGCAGGTTTGAATCAGACATAAAATCTTTAAACCAAGAATGGTTTGGTGAGGCTAACTGCACACATATGAATAATTTTCAGTACTGAATAAAGACTTTGTAGCAACCATTGAAATAAGGAAAAGACTTTTTACAGAACACGGTAGGTTTTTATTTTTACTTTTTTGCTTATTTTTAGTTTTTTTTAATAACAGCTTAACTGAGATATAATTCTAATACAATAAAATTCACCTAAAGAGTACAAGGTAATGGTTTTTAGTATATTCACAAAATTGTACAACCACTGCCACAATCAATTTTAGAACATTTTTTATCACCTCCTCTCTAAAAAACCTTCGTGCTCATTGTCACCATTTTCTTCTCTTCCCCTCTCCTCCCCTCCTCCGTCACCCCAACTCTAGGAAATCGTTAATCTACGTATCTCTATAGAGTTGTTCATTTTGGACATTTCACAAAAATAGAACCATACATTATACACCATTTGTGTTTGGCTTTTTTCACTTAGTGTAATATTTTTCAGGGTTCATGCATGCCATGGCATGTATCAGTACTTCATTTCTGTTTACGGCTGAATAAGAACCCATTGTATGTATAAATCACATTTTGTCCATTGACAGACATTTGGGTTTTTTCCATGTTTTTGCTATTATGGCTATTATGAACAGTCCCACTATGAACTTTTGTGTACAAGCTTTTGTGGGGACACATGTTTTCATTTTCCTTGAGGCTCTGTTTGGTTTTAGGTTATCCTTATCTAATAAAAAGGTGGAGCTCAAACATACTCTGGTGACTAAAGACCTTATGGAATTCTAAACTATAATCACATCAGAGCTTTACTTTTATATTCTGTGAGTTATACATTAGAGACAGAGTGATTAATTCAGACACCGTTGCTCAGGGTTCTTAGCCACTCTTACAACTTTCACAGGATATTCAACTCATTATTGAAGCTCTTTAAAACCCTAAATTTAAAAAGTACAAGAAAGCATTTACATAAAATAACACTTATTATTAAAGTCTCAGATAGAATAATCTATCTTACCTACCTATCAAATATACATTTTTGAAATACTACTTCTTCAATTCAACTAGATGCTTAGATAGATAAGACCTAAAACAATAGAAGCAAGTGGTACTCTATTTTTCACTTTTCAGTGCTAACATTGTGAAGGATTCTTCAAGTTTCTTCTCTTCCAACGGTGACAAAGCCAAGACCTAGACTTCAATAGACGGCAAAGGAGTGGGTCTGGTTTCTTTTCCATTAAGTTATATGATTCAGTAATAGATCAGAATATTTTGTAATTAGAAATAAACACATCATTTATTTGTTGAGAGCAAAACCCTATAGGCTGTTCCTAATGGGGAGCTGTTTCCTTGAATTGAAGGTGAGAGTTTATCTCCGTCTAAATCACACAGAGGAACCATGAGAACCATAATCTCTGCTAAGGTACAAAGAGTCCAGAGGAAGGTTAAGAGTAAATTCTTGATATTTCTTAATGATGACTTGTACCAGGTTCCAAGCATAGCATTAACTTCCATTTTAGAATCCAGCAGAAATTGCATCAGCTAATAGGCTAAATGAGGCTTTTTAACAGTTGCTTCTCATCTCTGCACAAGAGGGCAGCCTTTCACCAAAACCAAGGAAACCTTGGGCAGAACTGTGCTAATGTATATAGAGACCCCTCCAATCATAGAACTTCCAGGAAGAGCTCCCTTGACATAAAGAATGAAGAAATTATGAGATAGTTAATACCATGTACACGTGTGCTGTCAATCCCAGAAAATGTCTGACCTCAATATCGCCACACAAATGTTTGCAGTTTCAGTGATATTTTGCCTTTCACGTTACATAAATATTGTTTGAATTTCTTAAACTACTGTGGACAATTATGGACTATTGAAATTAATGATGGGGATAGTACATTTTCTAAATTAAAAAACCTATTTATGCAATTAAATCACTCAACCCTAAAATGAAATTTTTTTTTCTGTATCTCATGAGAATGTTTTCTTAGTGGTTATCCATTATTAGATTTCAAGGTTTTAGAATCAAATTGCCAAAATCAATTCATATTGGTACAATTATAAATTTAAATTGTAAAATACAGTCAAAAAGATTTGCCAAGAAATTAAGAGAAGCCAAAGAGAGTTCCTATATGCATACACTTTCAAAACAATTAACCACATTTGACAGGAAATACATAATTTAAATGTATCATGATGAAACTAAAATGCGATTAAAAAGGGGGCTAAAGTTAATTTGTCACACAGAAAGATAAATGTAACTGTCTTTACATTCAAAGCTTTGGAACAATATTTTCATGAAGTATAAAGTAACCACAACCCTTTTTTCTCTTCAAGTTTGTAGAACTTTCAACAAAACATTTCACAGGAAATTACTGTCTCCAAGAATATAAAAGGTTTATATAAAGGATGCTGATCAGTTGTTCTCCATGGACATAGAGGTGCAAACAAGCAGAAATTGGTTTAATAAAGCAGGAGAGATTTCAATTGGACACAAAGCAGAACTTCTTGACTATCATGGAGATAAAGAAAAATGGGGGAATCTTTTCAATAAATTTTTAAAGATAAATGTAAAAAAATCTGGTGAAATGGATAAGAGATGTCTTTACTTTTATTACTCATATTTGCAAAATCGAGTACTAGACAGAAAATAATGCGTACACAATATCATTTCAACCATTTTATTTTATTTTTCAATAAAGTAATACTTTCATACTAATAAGCTAATAGGGTAAACAAGGAATAGCATTTCAATTTCCTTCAGGTTTTTGTTTTGTAGATAGAAACAAGTATATTTTGTCATATATATTGTAAGAACTGGGCTTTCTTTAGACAACATTTACTGGTGGGGAAATACAAAAGACAGCCAATGTAGATAAAAATGTTTTTCAACTCTTACTTGCTCAACAAATTTTACTAAACTGAAAGCTCCTTAACTGTAGGGACATTAGGTGCCAAGTACTCTGTTTGGCACATAGTAGACTTTCAGTCTAGGTTTATTGAATTATGTTTCCATAAAATTACAGTTTTTTCTGTACCATTATGAGAATCAAACTCTAAGTCTTAGTTTCATTTTCATAGACTGCAAGGAGGATTGGAGAGAGAGCTAAACTGGAGATATGTATAATGGTTTATAAAGCCTTTTCACAATCGACATGAACCCGTACTACTTTCCACTTGCTTTTAAGCAAACCATACTAACCAAATACTTACAGTCTTTACTGAAAGTAAACATTTATTCAACAACAAACATTTATCTGAAATTTATTAGGTACACGACATCATGCCAGGTGCTAGGGATGTAGCTGTAAACAAGATAGGCACTGCTTCTGCCTTCCTGGAGCTTCCATTCTAGAAAACGTAACCAAATTAAGTTGGCAAATAAGCATTTCATTACAGGTGCTGTAAGTGATACAAGGAAGAAGTCCAGGGAGTTACGAAAGAATATTCACAGGACCTACTGATGGGAGGGAAAAGAATGCCGTTACAGGATAGAAATCATTGACATTCAGAATTGATGTTATAAACAGAGCTTCAGAGAGCTAGTAGGAGAAGTTAGGCGGGGAGTTCATGGAGAGTATAGTGGGATGATGACATTTCAGAAGAAAGAACATAAGCAAAGACCTAAGTCAGGGAAAAGAATGGCACCATACAGGAAAGAAAATGAGGCAAAGTTGTCAAATGTGGAGACGGAGAGGAAGTTTCTCAGCATGATCAAAAGAGCAAAAAAGGTATAAGAAGATAAAGATGGAAGACCCAATGAAGACACTACCTGCTGGAGAGAGACTCACTTCCCGTTGGTCTTTCCTTTATTCAATCCCAAAACGACCTTTTGTCGTTCTTCTGCAACTGATTTCTATACACCCCACCACTTTCCTAACCACGTGTCAGTTCCCACTCTGCAGAAAAGATAATGTGAACTCTAGTGCAGTTGCTTTTGCCTATAGAAGCATCCCTTTGAGGATTTCATCATAATGTAGAATATTCTCTATCGGTGCCATGCTGAAATGGGAGGCATAAATGACGCATAATTCTTGAAAACTCCATTGTAGACTTGGGTCTTTATAACAAAATAAAAGCTCCATATTAAACTATAAGGCATTATGCTTCCATAAAATAAATTAAATAAATGGCCAGCAGGGGTGTTTTACACAATTTATTGGTGCCCTCTGCAGTCAATGCTACATCTCATTAGTGTCTCTGTCACTCATGAAAAATGTGGCACCCATCAGCATCCTTCATTAACTTAAAGCATGTGCCCACACATCAAATATATATTTTTTAATTATGGGAACAAGCTATAAAGCAGATGTGTGTGGGGGGGTGTGTGTGTCTGCCATGAACAGCAGGGAGCATTCAAAACCCTCCAAGGCTCTCTTTGTTTTTGTTTTGTTTTGTTTTGTTTCTTTTTAACCAAAATGGTGAATAAGATACTGTCTCATCCTTTTAAAGTTATTTCTCTCTACTGACTTTTCCTGCTTGCATTCATTGCAATAATCCAGACTTTGCCAAGTTTTTTTCCTTCTTGACATTTCATTTTTAATTAAAAATGACATTTTAATTAAAAGGAAACATATGTAGAATAAACAGAATAACTCACCAACAGCAGAGAGCTGGGGCTGTCCTGTCAGCTCAGTTTTAACCTTTCTGGCTCACAAAAGCTGTGCTGGGCTTCTCCAATGGTTGCCAAAGCACATTCTTGACAGAGAGAAAGAAAAAGATGGCCCTCAAACCAAGATCCACCCACATTCAGAAAACCCCGAGAACTGCAAAGGGTGGAGAACAGAGAGGCTATAACCACTCCAAACTATATTATTTGGGACTTTCAGACCTAAAATACTAGTTTTTCTTCTGTTCAGAATATTAAAACTATCACTTTGGTGAAAGACCCCGGTTTTACAACTTTTCATGTTTACAGATGGCCTGATTTGGCAATCTTAAATGTTAAGGGAGTTAGAAATCTGGCAGGAGGCAAGCACAGCCAAAAGTAAAGAATTACAAATAAAACAAACTACCCTTCTATGAACATCCATAACTTAGAATACTTCGCACCTCTCGGGGTTGTTTCCCCTCCTATGTCAGAGCTGGTGCTGGTGGGGTCCATGGGCAGCTGGACGCCTCTCCTCTCCCTGAAGTGAGCTGGCTCCTTGCACAAAAGCATATTGTGGTGTGGTGTAGGAGGGAGTGCAGCAAGACTGTAAAAAATGACAAAGAAAGAAACCAGCAGTGGCTACATACTGCATGAGGGGCAGACCGATGGTTCTCTAAGCAAAATCACCAAATAGCATTAAAAAGCCCAGGTTCTCCGAAATCACCTGCCAGTTGATGAGGATCAACAGGTAAATGGGTGACCCAATTTTCACCACATTGCGTGCACACTTTCTGACAAGCATAAAGGCACCGGGATAGACAGAAATCAGTCATGAATAGTCACTGTAATTATAACCCAGCATGAAGAAGGAAGGAAAGGAATATCATTTTGTGGCACCCACTAGGTGCCAATAATTTGTCATTCTAGTTCAAAAGTGAATCCTATAAGTCAGTGTTATAGGTCGAATTGGTTCTCAAAAATAGATACATGAAAGTACCTCAGAATACTAGTACCTCAGAACGTGACCTTATTTGGAGCTAGGCTGATTGCAGATGTGATCAGTCAAGTTAAAACAAGGTCATAACTGGAGTAGAGTGGGCCTCTAATCCAATATGATTGGTGACAATGTAAGAAGATGGCCACATGAAGACAGACACACACAAGGAGAATGCCATGTGGTGGCAAAGGCAGAGATTGGAGTTATGCAGCTGCAAGCTCATGAATGCCAAGGATTGCCAGCAATCTATCAAAAGCTAGGAGGAGGCAAACCTACAGGTTTCAGAAGTAGCATGGTCCTGCGAACAACTTGATTTTGGACTTCTAGCTTCCAGAACAGGAAGACAATAAATTTCTGTTTTTTTGAACCACCCAGTTTGTGATATTTTGTTACAGCAGCCATAGGAAACTACAATTAATGTTAATGAAAGAGGTCACTACACATTTTTTTAACCAAAAAAAAAATTACCTCCTATTAAGAATAACCACAAAGTCATCAAACTGGATTCTTTCAACATGTATTTAATAAGCTCCTATTGTCTGTTCTGCAGCTAGTAAGGTAAAAACTGCTTTCAAAGGTTATTCAGCCAATCACGGAAAATGCCCATGTAAAATACAGGTAAAGCAGTGCCCTAGAGTGTCATGGATAGTTTTATACAGTTAGGTACCTGAAGTAAATGGGGGATCAAAGAGTTGTGCATGGAGAAGATCACAAATGGGGTTGTATATAAATCACTGTTAGGTGTTCAAGATAAGTATCATCCAATTAAATATGTCTTAAAAGGAATTTTTATTAGCAATGATAATTTGTGAATGAATTCTTCTAACAAATTGCAAGAGAGGTCTAATGTTATTAAGGCTTAAACAGTGAATATATGAAGCAAGTGTACATTCACATAGCCATCAGCTGCCCAGTTGTTTAAAGCAAGTTTGTAGATAAGGAGAACACAAACCATGTACCTCCACACACAGATTGGACATTGTGTGTGCTCAATAGATACATGTTGAAAGAATCCAGTTTCATGATTTTGTGGTTATTCTTAATAAGAGGTAATCTTTTTGTTGTTGTTAAAAAAATGTGTAGACACCTGTTTCATTAACATTAGTTGTAGTTTCCTATGGCTGCTGTAACAAAGTATTACAAACTGGGTGGTTCAAAATAACAGAAATTTATTGTCTGCCTGTTCTGGAAACTAGAAGTGCCATATCAATGTGGATGGCAACTATCCACTTCCACCTCCAAACCTAACTTATGCTCAATATCAGCATGACTTTTCTATTGTCATCATTATTAAGACTTTACAATTCCAGGAGAATTTAGTTCAGACAAATGACTTGATTCTGCATGAGAAAACTTTCTGGAAGCAACTAAACTCTTCAATGGAAAGTATCAACGGTTTGTACCCTAGAATTCTTTAAATTCCTTCCATCAAAAATCCTCACCTTGCTGTTTCCACCAATCCTAAACAGCTGTATGGTGACCCTTACCGAATCCTAATCAAGTCTCCACATTAAAACACCCATCTTAAACCAAAAGTCTCAACATGTTCAAATTTTGCTTTCCCACTTCCCAGACACTGCCAAAGTTCTATCAAGGTGGTGTTCTCTCTTACTTTGGTAAATAATGAACTGAACTTTATATTATCAACACATTGTGCTAGTGATATTTGGGGAGCAAGTATTCAATAATAATCACGAGCACAGGATAAGGGAAAAGTTTGGAGGGAAATAACAACGTTAGGGACACATTGGGATTCATCAGGGAAGCCAAGGGACCCATGTAGAGCAAACAGGAACAAGACAGTACAGCCACCCATCTGGGATTGGTGTGCAGGCAATGGAGGCTCCCCACTGTAGGGAAAGGGTGAGTGAGCGAGAGAACCCAGAGACCTACACTTCTGCCATGGACCTTTGCAACCCTGGGCACAGGAGATACCTCCTAACTGACTCTCCCTGGGATCTCCAGACTGAAACGAAGAGCTGGATAGAGTCTGGGCAGAGCTGCAGCACAGGCCCACGTACAGCCCCAAGGAACTTGGATCCCTGAGCACCCTGGCACCCGTGGCCATAGCCCTACCAACAAGGGAGGCCAGGCTCTCATGAACACCCTTAGGACAGAGGCCACATCCACAGTGCTGAGGAGTGGACAGACTGCAGGCCTTGCCTCCACTGCATCTCCCCAGGGAAAGGCCACTGCCCTAGAACCCCAGCACAGCTACTCTATCCCCTCAGGGCACGCTAACTAGTTGCAGCTCAGCATTTCTGTGGGTTGGCGCTCCCAGAGGTAACCAACAGGACTGCAGCCTTTGCTGTTGCTGCTGCAGGCCACACCCCTACTACCATCAGGCTGGGGAGGGAACAGAAAGGCTAAAAACTATTATTTTAGGCCTCCAGCACACTGCAGCTGCCTTACGGAAAAGTGGCCAGACCGTTTTCCATGAGGGTTCCTGCCTCTGCTACTCTTCAATGGGCAGGACCTCCTCACCTGAGCCTCCAGCCCAGTTGCCCTGCCCTCACCTGATAACTTCAGTTGGTGGCAACTCTGCATTTCTCTGGAGTGGAATACCCAGAGAAAACCCACAGACTTTCTCTGCCATTGTTGCTGCAGTAGTACCATCCTTGCTGCCCTTGGGTTGAGGAACAAAGAACCTGCTTGCTTTGCTTGCACCTCCAGCACATTGCAGCCACCGTACAGACAGGAGCCCAGTTTCTCTTTCCTGTGAGCCCCTGACCCCCTGCTCCAGCAGGTCCACCCCTGGCTGAACCTTCCTATTGGCAGCCCTTCTGTGTCTCTCTGGAGTGGAGTTCCCAGAGGCAACGGATAACTCCTCTGCCACTGCTGCTGCAGCAGTACTGGCTCTTGCTGCCCTTGGGCTGGGGAAGGAACAAAGAGCCGCCGGTTCTTCACTCATACCTCCAGCACATTGCAGTCACCATATGGAGAAGAGGCCAGACTGTCTTCCCCATGAGACTCCCATCCATCCTGCTCTTCACCAGGCAGGGTCCCATAGCTTGGGTTCATAGGACAGCTGCCCCACCCACAGCTGATCATTCTAATTGGCAGTGGCTCTGCATTTCTCTGGGGTGGAAATGGTGTCCCAAGAGATAACTGAAATGTCCTCTGCTATTGCCACTGCAAAGGTCCCTGACCCTGGTGCCACCAAGTTGGGGAGGAAACATAAAGCCTTAACTCACCCCAGGGATGTAGTGGAAGCCTGGGAGTGCCAACCCTAGATCTATGGCCAGCACTTCAGTGGGAGAGGAGCCCACAATTTCAGAGCATTTAGAGGTAGCATGGATGCAAACACAAGAAAATACAGAGGAGACATGGGGCTGAGTAAGAGTCTTTCTACTGGCCTTTATGCTGAAGCACCATCCACTGGACCACAGTCCAAACTTCAACACCAAAAATACATTGCTAATATATGCATCTGTGAAACCAAGGACAAGAAATCAGCCACAAAGATCCTGCACAAAGCTGTGGCCCTCTGAAAACATCCAGAAACAAAACCAACTGACTATGCTCAGATGTCACCACAGTTAATGGAACATGAATCCACTTTGATGAGAAGTAACCAGTACAAGAACTCTGGCAACCCTAAAGGCCAGAATGTCTTCTTAATCCCAAATGATCACACTAGCTCCACAGCAATGATTCTTGACCAGAATGAAATGGCTTCAGAATGATTCTTGACCAGAATGAAATTACTCAGAATCTGGATGACAACAAAGATCCTCAAGATTCAGGAGAAATTTAAAACCCAATACAAGGAATGTAAGGAATTAGTAAGATGATTCAATAAATGAAAGATGAAATAGCCATTTTAAGAAAGAATCAAACCGACCTGATAGAGCTGAAAAATTCATCACAAGAATTTCATAGTATTATTGAAAGTTTTAACAGCAGAATAGATCAAGCTGAGGAAAGAATCTCAGAACTCGAATATTGGTTCTTGGAAGTAACTCAGACTAAAGTAAAGGAAAAAGAATTTTAAAATTGAACAAAACCTCCAAGAAATATGGAATTATGTCAAGAGACCAAACTTATGACTCATTGACATTCCTAAAAGAGAAGGAGAGAGAGCAAGCAACTTGGAAAACATATTTGAAAAGGCTATCCATGAAAATTTCCCCAACCTCTTTAGAGAAATTGATATTCAAATTCGGAAATTTAGAGAACCCCTGCAAGATACTGTATAAGATGACCATCCCCAAGACACGTAGTCATCAGATTCTCCAAGGTAAACTTGAAAGAAAAAAATTTAAAAGCAGCTACAGAAAAGAGGCAGGTCACCTACAAATGGAACAGTGGACCTTTCAGCAGAAGCCCTACAAGCCAAAAGAGATTGGGCCTATACTCAGGAACCTTAAAGAAAATAAACTCCAATCAGGGATTTCATGTCCAGCAAACTAAGCTTCAAACAAAGGAGAAATAAAATCCTTTTCAGACAAGCAAATACTAAGGGAATTTGTTACCACCAGACCTGCCTTAGAAGAGGTCCTTAAGGGAGTGCTAAACTTGGAAATAAAAGACCATTATCCACCCACACGAAAACACACTTAAGTACATAGACGATTGACTGTAAAGCAACTACACAATCAAGTATACATAGTGACCAGCTAAAAACATGACAAGATCAAATCTGCACATATCAATATTAATCTTGAATATAAATGGGCTAAGTTCCCCATCTAAAAGGTGCATAGTGGCAGGTTGGAAAGAAAAGCAAGACCCAACTCTATGCTGTCTTCAAGAGACCCATCTTACATGCAAGGACACCCATAGACTCAAAGTAAAGAGATGGAGAAAGATCTTTCAAGCAAATGGAAAACAAAAAAAGAGCAGGGGTTGCTGTTTTTATTTCAGACAAAACAGAGTTTAAACCGACAGTGATTGAAAAGGACAAAGAAGGGCATTACATAATGATAAAGGGTTCAATTCAACAAAAAGATTAAACAATGCTAAATATATATGATCCAACACTGAAGCTCCCAGATTCATAAAACAAGTTCATAGAGACTTACAAAGAGGCTTAGATAACCACACAAATAGTAGTGGGAGACTTCAACACTCCACTGATGGTGATAAACAGATCATCAAGGCAGAATATTAACAAAGATATTTGGGACTTACACTCAACCTTTGACCAAATATGCCCAACAGACATCTACAGAGATCTTCATCCCCACAAAAACACAGAACATAAATTCTTCTGATCTGAACATGGCACATACTTTAAAGTTGACCATGCTTTCAGCCATAAAGCAATTCTCAACAAATTCAGAAAAACTGAAATCACACCAACCACACTCTCAGACCATAGCACAATAAAAATAGAAATCAATACAAAGAAAATCTCTCAAAACTACACAATTATATGGAAATTAAACATCTGCTTCCAAATAACTTTTGGGTAAACAATGAAACAAAGGCACATATCAAGAAATTCTTTGAAACTAACAAAAACGAAGATACAGGATACCAGAATCTCTGGGACACAGCTAGAGCAATGTTAAGAGGAAGGTTTACATTGCTAACTGTCCACATGAAAAAGTTAGAAAGATCTCAAATTAACAACCTAATATCATACCTAGAGGAACTAGAAAAATGAAAACAAAGCAACTCCAAAGCTAGCAGAAGAAAAGGAATAACCAATATCAGAACTGAAGTGAATGAAATGGAGGTAAGAAAAAAACATATAAAAAATCAAGAAAATCGTAAGTTGGGTTTTTTTTGAAAGAATAAATAATATTGACAGACTGCTAGCTAGACTAATAAAGAAAAGAGGTGAGAAGATCCAAATAAACACAATCAGAAATTACAAATGGGACATTAAGAATAATTTTTAAAAATCCTACTGACAAGATAAAGCCATTGACCAGGCAGATTCACAGCTGAATTCTACCAGATATATAAAGAAAAATTGGTACCAATCCTACTGAAACAATTCCAAAATTCAAAGAGGAGGAGCTCCTCCCAAACTCATTCTATGGGCCAGCATCATCTGATATCAAAACCTGGCAGAGACACAACAAAAAAGAAAACCTCAGGGCAATATCCCTGATGAACATAGATGCAAAAATCTTCAACAAAATACAAGTAAACTGAATCCACTAGCACATCAAAAAGCTAATCCATCACAATCAAGTAGGCTTTATCCTTGATATGCAAGATTGGTTCAACATACACAAATCAAAACATGCGATTCATCACATAAACAATACTAAAAATAAAGACCACTTCGTCATCTCAATAGATGCAGAGAAGGCTTTCAATATAATTCAACACCCTTTCATGTTAAAAACCCTCAACAAACTAGGCACAAAAGAAACATAACTCAAAATAATAAGAGCCATCTATGGCCAAACCACAGACAACATCATACTGAATGGGCAAAAGCTGGATGTATTCACCTTGAGAACCAGAACAAAACAAGGATTCCCATTCTCACCACTCCTGTTCAACATAGTACTAGAAGTCCTAGCCAGAGCAGTCAGGCAAAAGAAAGAAATAAAAGGTATCCATATAGGAAGAGAGGAAGTCAAACTATCTGTCTTTGCAGACAATATGAATCTATACGTAGAAAACCCCATAGTCTCTGCCCAAAAACTCCTAGATCTGATAAATAACCTCAGTAAAGTTTTAGGATATAAAATCAATGTACAAAAATCAGTAGCATTTCTATACGCCAACAATGCCCAAGCTGAGAGCCAAATCAAGAGTGCAATCCCATTCACAATAGCCACAAAAAGAATAAAATACCTAGGAATACAGCTAACTAGGGAGGTGAAAGATGTCTACAACAAGAATCACAAAACACTGCAGAAAGAAACCGGAGACAACACAAACAAATGGAAAAATATCCCATGTTCATGGATGGGAAGAATCAATGTTGTTAAAATGGCCATTTTGTCTAAAGCAATTTATATATTCAGTGCTATTCTTGTCAAATTATGAATGGCATTTTTTTCAGAATTAGAAAAAAAAAATCTAAAATTCATTTGGAAAGAAAAAAAGAGTCCAAATAGCCAAAGCAACCCTAAGCAAAAAGAACAGAGCAGGAGGCATCACATCACCCAAGTCCAAACTATATCACAAAGCTACAGTAATAAAAACAGTATGATATGATACAAAAACAAACATATAGGCCAATAGAAGAGTTTAGAGAACCCAGAAATAAAGACACGCACTTAGTATGTCTCTGATTTTCAACAAAGCAGACAATAACAAACAATAGAGAAAGGACTTATTATTCAAAAATGGTGCTGGGATAACTGGCTAACCATATGCAGAAGATTGAAACTGGACCCTTCCCTTTCATCATACACAAAAATCAACTCAAAATGGATTAAAGACTTAAATGCAAAGCCTATAACTCTAAAAACTCTAGAAGAAAACCTAGGATTCTGGACATTGGCCCTGGCAGAGACTTCATGCTGAAGATTCCAAAAGCAACTGCAACAAAAACAAAAATTGACAAGTAGGATCTAATTAAATTGAAGAGCTTCTGCACACCAAAAGAAATTATCAACAAACTAAACAGAAAACCTACAGAAAGGGAGAGAACATTTGCAAACTATGCATCCAACAAAGGTCTAATATCCAGAATCTATAGGGAAATTAACAAACAAAAAACTAACAACCCCGTTAAAAAAGTGGGCAAAGGACATGAACAGATAATTTTCAAAAGAACACGTACACGTGGCCATTGAGCATTTGAAAAAAATGTTTACTATCACTAACGAAACCACATTTCACTAATGAAACCCGTAACATCACTACTGAAACCAATATCACTAATGAAAACCCCAATGAGATACCATCTTGCACCAGTCAGAATGGCTACTATTAAAAAGTCAAAAAATAACAGATGCTGGCGAGGTTGCAGAGAAAAGGAAACACTTATATAGTGCTAGTGGGAATGTAAATTAGTTCAGTGACTGTAGAAAACAGTCTAGAGATTTCTCAAAGAACTTAAAATAAAGCTACTATTCAACCCAGCAATCCCATTACTGGGTATATACCCAAAGGAATATAAATCTTTCCACCATAAAAACATATGGATGAATATGTTCATCACAGCATTATTCACAATAGCAAAGACATGGAATCAACCTAAATGCCCATCAATGGTGGACTGGATAAAGGAAGCATGATACATATATACCATGGAATACTATGCAACCTTAAAAAAATAGTGAAATCATATCCTTTACAACAACATGCATGGATCTGAAGTCCATTATCCTAAGCAAATTAGTGCTGGAACAGAAAATCAAATATCACATGTTCTCACTTACAAGTGGGAGCTAAACTTTGAGTTTCTTGACAAAGAAGGGAGCAGTAGACATCAGGGTCTGCTTGAGGGTGGAGGTTGGGAGGAGGGTGAGCACTGAAAACCTACCTATTGGATACTATGCTGATTACCTGGATAACAACATTATTTGCACACCAAACCCCCATGACATGCAGTATACCCATAACAAACCTGCACATGTACCCTGTGAAATTAAAATAAAAGTTAGAAAGAAAAGAAAAAAATATTTTCAACATATCTAGAAAACTATTACCATTCTTTATCTCTTTAGATGGTTTCTGGTTAGAGAAAAAGAAGAAGCAAAGAGTACTCAAATGTTCAATTCTGCTTTGCTGTGTTTTATTTTCTTAATAAAGTATGTATTTTATTTTTGAAGTAATAAAGGGACATCATTATGTAAAAAAAAAAAAAAAATCCATGACATTAGGTTTTAATATGCTGAACTTTAGATGTCTAAGAAACAACAAGGTAGAAAAGTCCAGTAAAGGCAGTTAAAGGGAGCTTAAGAGAAAGATTTAAGCAGAAGAACTGGGTAACTTTGGAAACTGAACAGTGACTGAGGCAAATTTCAATCAATTAGAGGTTAATTTTGCCAAGGTTGAAGACACTCCTGGGAAGAAGAAATGCAAGTCATAGCAGGATGTGTGACCAGTGCTTTTTCAAAAGATGGTTTTAGGAGCTTCGATATTTAAAGGGGAAAGAGCAAGCAGGAGGAGAAGAAAAAAAGGAGAGTGGGTAAGCAATGAGACAAGTGGTTACATTCTTGTGAGGGTCTGATTAGCTTTGTGAATCTACATTTTACATGTAAAAGAAAGGAGCAGAGGAAAAGTCAATTTTGCATTTGTCTGGCACTCAATAAATCTACACTTTACATAAGATGAAGTAAGCATGTGAAATTACAGCTATTTGTTTGAGAACAAAAGGAAGGCAGTTTATGCATGTATGCATGACTTAGTTCCCAAGCTTAACTTTCCCTTTCGCATAGTGACTTTGGAGTCCTGCGAGTCTATTTTTCTTTTACATCTTCATGGAGCCTACTCAGGGAACATATGGGGAGGGATAAAAAAGGGGCCTGGGGCAGAAACCTAAGGAGTCACAATAAAGAAATGGGGCAAAGGTGAGAACACAGACTCTCTCTCTCTCTCTCTCTCTCTCTCTGTCTCTCTAACTCACTCAAGATTATTTGTGAGACTCATCACAATGTGTCCTTCATAAGAAGTGCTAATTAAAAATATAATTAATCATGAACGGACCTTAAACTCTTCAGGCCAATTTTGTTGTTTTGTAATATACATAAACTTTGGGGGCAACATAATTCTGACTTCTCAGGAATGAGTAAACCCTAATGGATACAAAATACAGTAATTTTCATCAAAATAAACAAAAAAATCATCTAAACTGTATGATAATAGCTTAGTTATAATTTTTAAAAAGTAGACATCAGTTTTCCTAGAGCTGTTTACACTTGTTCCACTCTATTACTTTACACCCTGATGAAAATGAGACAACAATATGATTTTCCTGGATTTCATAATCATCCATTAAAACAGGGGGATTGATTATGCAAGGCAAGTTCTCACCCCCAATTTCCCACAAGACTCCATGTGGTACATACCTGGTTGCTAAACAAATGTTTTTCCCTTAAAGTCACTTAACTTTCTTTGGTTTTGTTTTTAAATAAAGGGATTCATCAGGTTCTGACTTTCATTTCGATTTTGAAGTATCAGCCACATCATCAGCTTAGCTACGCTCAATCTGATTTTAAGCCACAGCTTCCTAGAGAGGTAGGACATTATCTGCATGAATTGCCTTCTATGACCAAGACAGTTTTGGTTTCCTCAATTTTTTTTCTCTTCCCCTGGATTGGCAAACATAAAGCAATCATGTGAATTTAAATATTAGATTGCTTGATGGTGGGTAGCATCATATACACATTGCCTGCTTTACTGAATTTAAGAAATAATTTTGACATGAGGTCAAATCATCTTTAGTGACCCTGGAACATCAAGACTTGTTTAGATGTAAATTGAACTCAATGGCAACTACCTAAGATATCTAGCATTCATTAGAGTTTGATGAAAGAATAAATCAATCTAACTGATAATCAAAAACTCATAATTGCCATGAGAAAAATGCCAAATATAAACCTTAACAAAATGAAGATTTCCCAAAAGGCCAATCAAATAATAATTTAACTAGTATTTTGGGCCACTCATTAAGCCCAAGGCACTGTATTGGTGGGAAGGGAGACGTGAGGATGGAAGAGAAGTGCTGTATACGGCAGTTCTTCCCAGAAAGGTTTAGAATTTGAATAATCTGGGACAACTGTTAGTTTGGAGCATAATACTAAGTTATCACAAATATGATTATGTTATGCATTTTAAAGTTCTATGTGCAATATTTTGTGCCTGTGAACATATGTTTAAATACCTAAGACACACATGCTAGAGAACAAGAGCCTTGAGGTAATGAATTCTGTACTCTATTTTTCTTTGTATCCAAAAATGATAATCCCAATGCCTAGCAACTAATAATTACTCAAAAAGAGTTTGTTGAATGAATGAATGATTGTATTAGTACATTTGTGCTGTTATTTTGACATTTATGGTAGAAATAGAAGAGATACTGAGAACAATTAAACAATTGATTGTCAATTACCTCCAGGAGGGGAAGTAGAGGCCAGTATCAATAAAGCCACATCATTGCTTTTTCTTCAGATACCATGGCATGTACATGATGACTAAAAGGATGATAATAGCATTTTTCTCCCAGGAAAACATTTCTTTCCATTTAGATTCTGTTCTTTCTTTTTTTTTTTGGATGGAGTCTTGCTCTGTCCCCAGGCTGGAGTGCAGTAGTACTATTTCTGCTCACTGTAACCTCCAACTCCCTGGTTCAAGGGATTCTCCTGCCTCTGCCTCCTGAGTAGCAGGGATTACAGGCACTCGCCACCATGCCCAGCTAAGTTTTGTGTGTGTGTGTGTGTGTGTGTGTATATATATATGTGTGTGTGTGTGTGTATGTGTGTGTGTGTATATATATATATTTTAGCAAAGACAGGATTTCACCATGTTGGCCAGGATGGTCTTGATATCCTGACCTCATGATCTGCCCGCCTCGACCTCCCAAACTGCTGGAATTACAGATGTGAGCCACTGCGCCTGGACTAGATTCTGTCTTACATTCAGGAAGTTGTCAGTGGAGGTGCTACTAAGAAGCCTTATTGGAGAGCATTTTTAGACTGTATAAAATAGTCCCACTTCGAAAGTGCTGAGAGCTATTCCTGCTGAGGTGTAAGCCATCGTAAAATACTTGTGAACAATTTCTAGATGTCATTACACTAAAAAAACATAATTTTTAATAGCACTGTGAGGTTTATACTTGCCTTACACTTTCAATTTTAAGTACAAATGAAACAAATATAATGTCTAAGAAAATACTAATAGGATATGTAGAATCTATTCAAGACCATGCTTTTCCTCTTACCCCTCTGTTATTTTAGGCATGCCACTTAACATGTTTCCTCAACTATAAGACAGGATAATAACATCTGCTTCACAGGAGTCTTGTGAATGTTAAATGAGATAATGCATGTCAAATCTTAGTTAATTGTGTTTAATTCATTCAACACTTTACTAGGTGCTGTGTTAGAAGCTTTCTCATTCCTGAAATGTGTCATTATTAAGTTAGACGGGCTCTAATGCCATGTTTTCACAAAGTTAAGAATAATCAAAGGTATTTGAACCATAATACATATAAAGTATTTAAGTAATAGAGGAGATTGTTTGAAACTACAACTCTTGTGTTTTATAATATTGATTGGAGGAATGTGTGTGTGTGTGTGTGTGTGTGTGTGTGTGTGTGTGTGTGTGTGTGTGTGTTTTAAGACTCTCTTTGGTGAAAGTCCAGGAATTTTTTTTTTTTTAAGTCCAGGAATCTTAAAGATTGCCAACAACTTCTTCAGGAAACATTAACACGATATTAAAATGGTCTACACATTGAAAAACTTAAAAAAACTCTTCTCTTAGATTCCCTGAAGATTTTCCCTGGGTTCACTTCTTTCTTTATCTTGGTCATTATCTCTTTTCCTTTCCTCTGTGGATCATTATAAAAAATAAAGTTGATCCTTTGGCCACCTGACGACTCTCAGCTGGGAAGATGACCCACACACCATATGGACCTTCACAAAATGGTGATATCCAACCAATGTAATTAATCAAAAACCTGTATTTTTGATCAGTTTTCTCTGCTGCCAATAGCTTAGAAGGTATGCATATGATTTCATAGAGGATGATTTTATCTTCAATCTCTCTCCCTCCACTGACTTTTCTCTGATGATCACTCTTAAATCTACTTCATGCTTATTTTGTAAAGCTCTCCTTCTACTTTGTTAATACCCAAAAACTAATTTCATCCCTACTCCCTTGGCCCTCAAGATCAAACTTCTTAAAAAAAAAAAAAGGCTTCAAAGACCATCTTTAATTTTTTATGCCCTAGTATTTCCTTAACTAGAAACAATCTGGAAATAACTTCCATGTCCTACTACTTCCATTTACCACTTACTTAATAACACCATGATGTTCTAATTATCAAAAAAAAAAAAAAAAAAAAAAAAAACCTTTTTGGAAAATCCTTCTCTAGACTCCATGATCTCTCTAATCTGCAAAAATTCTTTCTCATGGTATCATGAGTTTTGTGGCTCTCCCCTCTTCTACAACCTCATCATTCTTACATGCAGCAGCTACTTTTCAGCAACAACCCTCCATCACGGAAGTAACGCATGACAATGCTGTGGTCAGTTACCTACCTCTGAGTTACTTAACCATCTGCGGCTCAGTATCCTCTCATGTAAATTGGGGATAATAATAGTGCCCACAGCACAAGCTTATTGTGTATCATAAATGAGTAAATTTATGTACAGTGCTTACTTAGAACAGCTCCCAGCACATAGAAAGTGCTATGTACGTGTTTGCTATTATTTTGCTGCTATTATTCACACTGCATATGTGTATATTGGTTCTAAGTCTTATTCCAGTTTAATTTATATCATGGTTAAATAGGTACATGATAGACTACATTAAAAATTTCTTGAAGACTAATACAGTGTCTTATTTGTACATTCCCCATAATGCCTTTGGCATTGTAGGCCTGCAAGTACTGTTATCTGGATTGTTAAACTGCTTACATTGGTGAAGTTTTACTTTCTATTTCTACTGTTTATACTTCTTGCTAAATTTTACTCTCATAGGCTCAAATGTAATCCATAGATTAGTATTACCTATAAAACTGTTGATTCTTGAAAATTCAGCATAGAAAGTATTTTAATTTTACCATGAAACCAAGAAGCTATGTCATTTTTTTTTCCTAAGAAATTAATTCTGCATTTAAATGAGAGGTTATCTTAGTGTGTAGTGTGGTTTCTAGACCACTGATGGCCCAAGAGTGCCCTCTGACTGGTCTTCAGGCTCATCACTTGTAGTTTGCAGGTTTATAAGACACCATCTGTGCTTTTGTTGCTGCCATGATTTCATAATCTATTTATGATGGTCAATAAAATCCAAATATTACTTCAAGGGTACACCAATCATGCTGTTAATTCTAAAATATATTTTATTCTTATACTGAGAAAAAGTTGGCTGATGAGGGGGTTCACTGGATTTTATGTGTAGCAACTGACCTGAGATTGATGAAGTGTGATAACCATTTCTTTGGATAGTCTCTGAGCAGAAAAGGTTGCAGACTCTTCAAGACTTTTTCACATAGTCTATCTAATCACAGACCAAAGCTTTCCTGTTGACCAACTGCATATAATTATATCTTTCTCTTTGAATCAAAGACAAAGCTAGACATCAGCCATCAGTAATAAAGGACAGAAACAAATAATGGAGTCATCTGAGGCCGCTGACATTTTATCAAGACATAAACTGTATTTTCAGTTCTAAAGAACCTATTAAAATAACTCCAACTAACCAATGTTGCGCCTAGTATTGTTTATTTCACCCATTTCAATATAAGCCCCAGTTACTCTAGAAAGCAGCTTGACAATGCATAACTTCTCCATTAGGAATATTTTTATGGAGCCCATAGTTATGAGTTCATTTGCTATTCACTGTAATAGCACATATCATAATGAATTCATTTAGTATTCATGTGGATAATGCAAACACCATTTAGTAACTGGTTAATGAGCTGAGTGGAGTTCTTTATCCTTCCTGAATTTTATAAGAAACATGCTCATTTATTTAAATCATCAACTTCTTTTTAGCTTCATTTTATACATGCTAGCTTTTTGTTGTTGTTCTCTAAAGTCCAAGTAAAGAGCTGGGGAGCAAGGGACAGCTCTCGCTGGATAATGGAAATTCAACAACAAAGAGCCATGAGGCAAGAAGATACAGCAATTACATGTAATTATGCACAAGTTTATTACAGGCTAGTTTTGACTGTTTTATTCTGACAGTTAAAAATCACCGAAGCAATAATACATCTGCATCAATCTATGAGCTAAAAATACTATTTTAATGCCCATTTTACAGATTACAAAACAAGATCAATAACTGAAATACAGAAGGATTAAGTAATTTGTTCAAACTCACATAGTAGTTAAGTGAAAAAGCTAGAGCTCAAACCCAAGTAGTCCCATTTCAGAGTCCATGGCCTTCACTGTTATACTAAACCACATGCCAGTGTCTCAGCTCTTCTATAAAATAATACTATATGTGTATCTTGCTTAATAAAGTATTATTATAAAGTGATCAAAATCCTCTTGAAGCATTTTGAAAAATTAAAATGCCAAACAATTTCAATAACCTACAGTAAATTACTAAACCAAAAATTAGCATGATCCAGTTACATTGTGTTGGTAACTTGGGTTGCAATAACTAATTGCTTTTAGGTAGGGCGCACACACAGTCCTCCAGGAAGAATTTTGTTTGGAACTCATGTCCACAAGGTAAAATATGGCACATTCCAGAGTAAACCAGACAAAAGAAAAGAGAAATACAGAAAACATTAAATAGAGTTCTCACCAGCAAAGTGAAGACCATGAATAGAAAGAAATAATGTATGATGTGGGGTACGAGTTATCGCAGTAGATTTGCTCTTCTTAAATAATATCTACAAGCCAAACAAAATCTACATGCAAAAATTAGAGGTCATGATAGGAGGAAGAAGAAAAGACCTCCCTTCCCTTCTATATATGTGCACAAATTATTAATCAACGATTTTGCCATGAAAGATAAACAGAGCCTAAGAAGGGATGTGAATAAAATGACATCTGAAGGAAATATCTGAGTGCTAAGCAGTTAGAGAAATCAGAGGAAGAGATGAGAATTATTTATTAATGTATATTCTTAGTTTTTCTACAGAGGATTTAAGGTAGATATTATAAAATCAAAATCTGAATAAATTTGGTTTTGGAGTTTTTTGGTTCTATTTTTATATATTTATTTATTTATTTATTGCCTTAAAGGATTTTTAAAAGAACAATTTTAGGTACATAGCAAAATTGAAAGGAAGGTATAGAGATTTCCCATATGCCTCTCCCCCACACATGCATAGATAGCCTCCCCTGTGATCAACATCCCCCACAGGGTGGTATATTTGTTACAACTGATGAACCTACACTGACACATCATAATCGCCCAAGTTCCATAGTTTACATTAGGGTTCACTGTTGATACTGGACATTCCATGAGTTTGGGCAAATGTATAATGATATGTATCCTTCATTATAGTACCATAATGATTATCACCTTAAAAATTCTCTGTGCTCCATCTATTCATCCCTTGCCCTACCCTCACTCCTAGAAACCACTGATATTATTACTGTCTCCATAGTGTTGCCTTTTCCAGAATCTCATATATAGTTAGAATCATGCTGTATGTAGCTTCTCCAGTTTGGCTTCTTTCACTGAATAACATGCTTTTAAGTTTCCTTTATATCATTTCAAGTTTTGGTTGTCCACTTCTTTTTTGTGCTCAATAATATTCCATTGTTTCCTGTTGACCTATTGAAGGACACTTTTTTATTCCAAGTTTTGACAATTATGAATAAACCTGCTACAAATGTTGTGTGCAGGTTTTTGTATAAAGGAGTGAAACAGAAGCTTTCAACTCCTTTGGGTAAAATACAAAGGAGTATTATTGCTGGACTGTATGGTGGGATTAGTTTTGTAAAACAATGCCAAAGTGTCTTCCAAATGTCTATACAATGTTGCATTCTTATAAGCAATGAATGAGAGTTCATTTTGTTCCATATATCTTGTTCCATATATTTGCCTGCTTTTGGTGGTGTCCTGGATTTCAGCTATTCTTTTTTCATTTATTTTTTGCATGTCATTTTTATTTTTATTTTTAATTGAAAAATAACAATTGTACATATTCATGGGGTATGTAGTGATGTTTCAACACATATAATATATAATGAAAAGATCAAAGTAATTATATCTTCCATCTCAAACATTTATCATTTATTTGTGTTAGGAACATTCGATATTCTCTTCCTAGCTATTTGAGTCTACATAATATGTTATCATCATCCTGCAGTGTTATAGAACACTAGAACTTATTCCTCCTATCTAGCTGCAATTTTATGTCCTTTAACTAATCTCTATCTCTCCCTTCTTCTTGCTCTTCCCAGCCTTTAGTATCCCCTGTTCTGCTTTTTATTTCTTTGAGATCAATATTTTTTCACTTCCACATATGAGTGAGAATATGCAGTGTTTACTTTCTATTCCTGGCTTACTTCACCTAACATAATGTCCTCCAGTTCCACCCATGTTGCCATGAATAATAGGATTTCATTCTTTTTTACAGTTGAATAGTATTCCATTGTGTATACATATCACATTTTTGTTATCCGTTTGTCTGTTGTTGGACACTTAGATTGATTCGTTATTTGGATATTGTGAGTAGTGCTGCAATAAAGTTTGTGGGCACAGGTATTTCTTTGATACAATATTTTTATTTCCTTTAGATAAATGCCGATAGTGGGATTGTTGGATCCTATGGTAATAATATTTGTAGTTCTTTGAGGCACCTCCATATTATTCACCATAGCAACTACACTAGTTTACATTTCCATCAACAGTGTATAAGAGTTCCCTTTACTCTGCATCCCCAGCAGCATTTTTTTTGTCTTTTTGATAATAGCCATCCTGCATGTGGTGAGATAACATCTCATTATGGTTTTGATTTGCATTTCCCTGAAACATCAATAATGTTGATAATTTTTTCATGTATTTTGATCATTTGTATGTCTTCTTTTGAGAAACGTCTCTTCAGATCATTTGACTATTTTAAAATCAGATTGTTTGTTTTTTTGTTGTTGTGATGTTTGAGTTCCATGGCCAGGCACAGTGGCTCAAGCCTGTAAACCCAGCACTTTGGGAGGCTGAAGCAAGTGGATCACCTGAAGTCAAGAGCTCAAGACCAGCCTGGCCAACATGGTGAAACACCATCTCTACTACAAATACAAAATTAGCTGGGCCAGGTGGTGCACGCCTGTAATCCCAGCTATCTGGGAGGCTGAGGCACGGGAATCATTTGAACACAGAAGGCGGAGGTTGCAGTGAGCCGAGATTGTGCCACTGCTGCACTCCAGCCTGGGCGACAGAGCAAGACTCTGTCAAGGAAAAAAGAAAGAGATGTTTGAGTTCCTTGCATATTCTGAATATTAATCCCCTGTTGAATGAGTAGCTTGCAAATATTTTTCTCCCATTCAGTAGGCTGTCTTTTCACTTGGTTAATGATTGTTTTCTTTGCTCTGTGGAAGCTTTTTAGTTTGACATAATCCCATTTGTTTATTTCAGCCTGTGCTTTCGAGGTCGTATTCATAAAATCTTTTCCTAGACCAATGTCTTGAAGGGTTTCCCTATGTTTTCTTCTAGTATACAAACTGGAAAGAAGAAAGTCAAATATATATATAGCAAAACCAAAAGACTCTAGCAGAAAACCTCTTAGAACTGATATTCAGTAAAGTTGCAGGATACAAAATTAATATACAAAAATCAATAGTATTTTTATTCACTAACAATAAACTAGCTGAAAAACAAATTAAAAAGGCAATCTCATTTACAACAGCTACAAAAAATACAATACAATACAATACAATACAATACAATACAATACAATACAATACCTAGGAACAAATTTAACTAAAGAAGTGAAAGACCTCTACAAGGAAAACTACAAAACACTAATGAAAGAAATTGAAGAGAATACAAACAAATGTAAAGACATCCCATGCTAATGGATCAGAAAAATTAATATTGTTAAAAAGACAATACTATCCAAAGCAATCTACAGACTTGATGCAATCCTTTTCAAAATACCAATGACATTCTTCACAGTAATAGAAAAAAAAAAATCCTAAAATTCAAATGGAACCACAAAAGACCCTGAAGAGCCAAATCAATCCTGAGCGAAAAAAACAAAGCTTGAGGCATCACACTACCAGACCTCAAAATACACTATAAAGCTGTAATAACCTAAACAGCATGGTACTGGCATGAAAACAGATGCAAAGACTAGTGGAACAGAATAGAGAACCCAGAAATTAATCTACATATTTACAACCAACTAATTTTTTGACAAAGCTGCCGAGAACAATTACTAGAGAAAAGAGAATCTCTTCAATAAATGGTGCAGTGAAAACTGGGTGTCCGTATGCAGGAGAATGAAACTAGACCTCCATCTCTCACCCTATATAAAAATGAAATCAGTTTCAATTTTCTGCCTATGGCTAGCCAATTCTCCTAGCACCGTTTATTAAACAGGAAACCCTTTCCCCATTGCTTGTTTTTGTCAGGTTTGTAGAAGATCAGATGGTTGTAGGTATGTGGTCTTATTTTTTAGTTTTCTATTCTGTTCTATTGGTCTATGTGTCCATTTTTGTACCTGTACCATGCTGGTTTGTTTACTGTAGCCTTGTAGTAATGTTTGAAGTCAGATAGCATGATGCCTCCAGCTTTGTTCTTTTTGCTTAGGATTGACTTGTCTATTCTGGCTTTTCTTCAGTTCCAAATGAATTTTAAAATAGTTGTTTCTAATTCTGTGAAGAATGTCAATGGTAACTTAATGGAAATACCATTGAATCCATACATTGCTTTGGGCAGTATGGCTATTTTTATCATATTGTTTCCTCCTGTCCATGAGCATGGAATGTTTCTCCATTTGTTGTATACTCTCTGATTTCTCTGAGTAGTGGTTTGTAGTTCCCCTTGAAGAGGTCCTTCACTTCCCTTGTTAGATGTATTCCTAGGATTTTATTCTTTCTGTAGCAATTGTGAATGGGAGTTCATTTATGATTTGGCTCTCTGCTTGCTTTTTGGTGGTGTATAGGAATGCTAGAGATTTTTACACATTGATTTTGTTGTTTATCAGCTTAAGATGTTTATCAGCTGAAGTTGTTTATCAGCTTAAGATGCTTTGGGGCTGAGACTATGGGGTTTTCTAGGTATAGGATCATGTAATCTACAAACAAATACAATTTGACTTCTCTTTCTATTTGAATACATTTTACCTCCTCCTCTTGCCTGATTGCCCTGGGCAAGACTTCCAATACTATGTTGAATAGGAGTAGTGAGCGAGGGCATCCTTGTCTTGTGCCAGTTTTCAAGAAGAATGCTGCCAGCTTTTGCCTATTCAGTGTGACATTCGCTGTGGGTTTATCATATATGTCTCTTATAATTTTGAGATATGTTCCTTCAATACCAAGTTTATTGAGAGTTTTTAACATAAAGGGATACTGAATTTTATCAAAGGCCTTTTCTGCATCTATTGAGATAATCATGTGGTTTTTGTCTTTATTTCTGTTTTTGAGATGAAACACATTTACTGATTTTTGTGTGTCAAACCAAACTTGCATCCCAGGGATCAAGCCAACTTGATCATGGTGGATAAGCTTTTTGATGTGCTGCTGGATTCAGTTTGCCAGTATTTTCTTCAGAATTTTTGCATTATGTTCATCAGGGATATTGGCCTGAGGTTTTTCTTTTTTGTTGTATCTCCGTCATGTTTTGGTATCAGAATGATGCTGGCCTCATAGAATGAGTTAGGGAAGCGTCCCTCTGCCTCAAATTTTTGGAGTTGTTCCAAAAGATTCCTTCTATTCCTTTCCCTTTCAATATTTTGGAATAGTTTCAGTAGAAATGGTACCACCGTCTCTTTGAATTCTACCTTTGGTAGAATTCAGCTGTGAATTTGTCTGGGTCTGAGGTTTTCTTTGGTTGGTAGGCTATTATTGCCTCAATTTCAGAACACATTATTGGTCTATTTAGGGATTCAATTTCTTCCTGCCTCAGTCTTGGTAGGGTGTATTTGTCCAGGACATTGTTCATTTCTTCTAGATTTTCTAGCTTATGTGCATAGAGGTGTTTATAATATTCTTTGATGGTTGGTTGTATTTCTGTAGGGTCAGTGGTGATATCTCTGTTTTCATTTCTGATTGTGTTTTGTTTATTTGATTTTTCTCTCTTTTCTTCTTTATTAACTCAGCTAGTGGTCTTTTTTATTAATTTCTTCAAAATACTAGCTCCTGGATTTGTTGATTTTTTGAAGGGTTTTCATGTCTCTATCTCCTTCAGTTTGGCTCTGATCTTTGTTATTTCTTGTCTTCTACTAGCTTTGGGATTTGTTTGCTTTTGATTCTCTAATTCTTTTATTTGAGATGTTAGGTTGTTAACTTGAGATCTTTCTAGATTTTTTATGTGGGGATTTTGTGTTATAAATTTCCCTCTTAACACTGCTTTAGCTGCATCCTAGAAATCCTGGTATGTTGTCTCTTTGTTTTCTTCATTTTCAAAGAACTTCTTGATTTCTGCCTAAATTTCATTATTTACCCAAGAGTCATTCAGTAGCAAATTGTTCAATTTCCATGTAGTTGTGTGGTTTTGAGTGGATTTCTTAATCTTGAGTTCTAATTTGATTGCGCTGTGGTCTGAGAGACTGTTTGTTATTATTTCAGCTCTTTTGCATTTGCTGAGCAGTGTTTTACTTCCTGTGATGTGATCAATTTTAGAGAAAGTGTTGTGTGGCAATGAGAAGAATGTATATTCCATTGTTTTAGGGTGGAGAGTTCTGTAAATATCTATCAGGTCCCCTTGATCCAGAGCTGAGCTCAGGTCCTGAATATCTCTGTTAATTTTTTTGTCTCGATGATCTGCCTAATATTGTCAGGGGAATGTTAAAGCCTCCCACTCTTATTGTGTGGGAGTCTAAGTCTCTTTGTAGGTCTCAAAGAGTTTGCTTTATGAATCTGGGTGCTCCTGTATTGGGTGCATAAATATTTAGGATAGTGAGCTGTTCTTGTTGAATCGAAACTTTTGAGGTAGTCTTCTTTGAGTTAAATCTGCTTGGTATTCTATATTTTTCTTATACTTTGATATTAATATATTTCTCTAGGTTTTAGAAGTTCTCTGTTATTATCCCTTCAACTAAACTTTCTACTGATATCTGTTTCTGTACCTCCCCTTTAAGGCTAATAACTCTTAGATTTTCCCTTTTGATGCTATTTTCTAGATCGTGTAGGCATGCTTCATTGTTTTTTCTTTTTTTTCCTTTGTCTTCTCTGAGTGTGTATTTTCAAATAGCATGTCCTCAAGCTCACTAATTCTCTCTTCTGCTTGATCAATTCTGCCATTAAAACACTCTAATTCATTCGCTATGCCAGTTGTATTTTTCAGCTCCAGAATTTCTGTGTAATTCTTTTTAATTATTTCAGTCTCTTTGTTAAATTTATCTGATGGATTTCTGAATTCCTTCTCTGTGTTATCCTGAATTTATTTGAGTTTCCTCAAAACAGCTATTTTGAATTCTCTGTCTGAAAGCACACATATTTCTGTTTCTCCAAAATTGGTCCTTGGTGCCTTATTTAGTTCGTTTGGTGAGGTCATTTTTTCCTGGATGGACTTGATACTTGTAGATGTTTGTCTGTGTCTGTCTGGTCTTCACAGTCTGTGCTTGTTTGTACCTAGCCTTCCTGTGAAGACTTTCCAGATATTCAAAAGGACTTAGGTGTTGTGATCTAAACTGTATCTGCTTTAGGGGGTGTCCCAAGGCCAGTAACACTGTGGTTCTTGTAGACTAATAGAGGTCCCAACTTGGTGGTCTTGGACAAGATATGGATGAATTCTCTGGATTACTAGGCAGAGACTTTTGCTCTCTTCATTTTCTCCTTAAGAACCAAAATCTCTCACTCTGTTCTGAGCCATCTGGAGCTGGGGATAAAGTGACACAAGTATTTCTGGGGCCACCACCACTAGGACTGTGCTGGATCAGACTTGAAGCCAGCACAGCACTGGGTCTCACCCAAGGCCTACTGTAACCACTCCCTGGCTACCACCTATGTTCCCTTAAGGCCTGAGGCTCTACAAGTAGCAGGTGGCAAACCCAGCCATGTCTGTGCCTTTTCCTTCAGGGCAGCAAGTTCCCTCAGTGCCCAGGCATGTTCAGAGGTGCCATCCAGGAGCTAAGAACTAAAGTAAAAAACCTTAGAAGTTGACCTGGGTTTCTATTGTACTGTGGCTGAGCTGGCACTCAAATCACAAGACACAGTTCTTCCTACTATTCCTTCCCCTTTCCAAAGTCAGAGGAGCCTCACCCCATGGCCACTGCCACCACCAGAACACAGGGGAGCACTGCCAGACTACTGCTGATCTTCCCTTAAGGTCCAAGAGCTAAGTCAGCTTCCAGTGAGTGCTGCCTGGCCTGGGATTCACCCTTCAGGGAATCCCAGGGGAGTGGGCTCCACTCTGGCTCAGGGCAGGTCCAGAAATGCCATCCAAGAGCCAAGTTCTGGAATCGGGGACCTCAAGGGCCTGCTTAGTGCTCTACCCCCAGTGGCTGAGCTAGTATCTAAGGTGCAAGATGAAGTCCCCTTTACTTTTCCCTCTCCTTTTCTCAAGCAGAAGGAACCTTGCCCCATAGCCACCACAGCTGGGAATGTGCTGAATCTCACTTGAAGCCAGCAATTCTCAGAGTCTCATTCAAGGCCCTCAGTGCAGTCTGTTAGTATTACTGCTAATTATTCAGGGCCCAAGGGCTCTTCAGTTAGCAGGTGATGAATCTTGCCATGACAGAGCCCTTCTATTCAAGACAGTGTGTTTATTTCTGGCCTAGGGCATGTCTAGAAATGTCATCTGGGAGCTAGAGTCTGGAAAGGGGGCCTCATGACTCTGACCAGTGCCCTATCATGCTGTGACTGAGCTGGTATCCAAGATGCAAAACAAAGTTCTCCCCTCTCCTCTCCTCAAGCAGAAGGAAGAAGTCTCTTTTGGAGGCACAAACTGTGCAGCCTGGGGGTTGTGAAGGGGTGATACCTGCACTCCCTTAGCTGCCCCAGCTGATATCTCAATAGGTCATGTGTCCCCCCAAGTTCACCGGTTCTGGGCCCAGTTCAGCACTAGGATTCACATAGGAGTTGCAGTCGTTGTCCCCTAGACTGCCTTTCAAGTTTATTAGCCCAAGGTGACAAGGTTTGTGGGAACTCAAGTTAAGACTACTGGGATCAGCTGGGCACAGTGGCTCATGCCTGTAATCCCAGCAGTTTGGGAGGCCAAGGTGGGCAGATCACCTGAGTTCAGGAGTTCAAGACCAGCCTGGCCAACATGGAGCAACCCCACCTCTACTAAAAATAAAAGTATCAGCCGGGCATGGTGGCAGGTGCCTGTAATTCCAGCTACTCAGGAGGCTGATGCAGGAGAATCGCTTGAACCTGGAAGGCAGAGGTTGCAGTGAGCTGGGATCATGCCACTGCACACCAGCCTAGGCTACAGAGTGAGGCTCTATCTAAAAAAAAAAAAAAAAGAAAAAAAAAACTGCTGGTATCAGTGAGTCCTCTGACTACAGCTGTTTTAAATTCTCCCTCTGTGAGTGGGCATCAGCTGAGTTGTTCTGGTTTTGCTTTCTGCTATAATGGGGCAGCACTGAGTTCAGTGCTTCTCAGTTGCTCTGCGCTCCCTCTCCTGCTTCCCAGAAATTGTCTCTGCACCATGTTGCCACTGCCAGAGGATGCGGGGAGGAGTGGCATTGGCGATTCAACACTGTTTTTCCAACCTCTTCAGTGTCTCTTTCAGTGATACGAAGTTAAAAGCAGGTACTGTGAGTGCTCACCCGATTTTTTTGGTTCTTATGAAGGTGTTTATTTTTGTGTGCAGAAAGTTGTTAAATTGGTGTCCTTCCAGAGGAGACAGTTGGCGGAACCTTATATTTCACCATCTTGATCTGCCTCTCTCTGTAGTTTTGTTTTTTTGGAATGTCTTCGCCTAATTTTGGTATTGGGGTAATGCTGGCTTCATAGAATGAATTAGGAAAAAAACACTCTTCTCTGAAAAAGATTGTAGTAATTTACATGTTTTTTCATTGAATGTTTGGTAGAATGCACCAGTGGCGTCACGTGGTCCTGGTACTTCTTGTTTTGGAAGCATATTAATTGTTGACTCAATTTCTTTAATAGCTATAGGTCTACTAAGATTGTTCATTTGTGTGTGAGTGTGAGTTTTGGCAGATTGTATCTTTTGAGAAATTGGTCTGTTGGATCTAAATTGTCACATTTGTAGGCATAGAGTTGCTCTTATCATTTCTTTACTATCCATTTAATGGTCATAGGGCCTGTTGTGATATCCACTCTTTCATTTCTGATATTATTAATGTGTATCCTCCTTTTTTTCTTAGTTTTCTTGGTTATGGGCTTATAAATTTTATGGACTTTTTGAAAGTGTCAGGTTTTGGTTTTGTTGATTTTCTCTATTGATTTCCCATTTTCAATTTCATTGATTTCTTCTTCAATTCTTATTCTTTCTTTCTTCTGCTTAATTTGAACATAATATGCTCCTTTTTCCCTAGTGTCTTAAGGTGGAAGCTTAGGTAATTGATTTTAGATCTTTTTTCTTTTCTAATATATGCACACAAGACTATACATTTCCCTCTAAGCACTTTCACTGAATTCCAAATTTTGATAAATTGTGATTTTATTTTTATTTAATTCAAAACATTTTTTTCTCTAGTGATTTCTTCTTTGACTCATGTGTTATTTAGAAGCATATTGCTTAATCTCCACATATTTTGAAATTTTTTAATTATACTTTTGCTATTGATTATTATTTAACTCCATTGTCGTCAGAAGCAGACATTAATTTTTATGCTTTTAAATTTGTTCAGGTGGATTTCATGGTCCAGAATATGTTCTACTTTGGTGAATTTTCCATGTGAGCTTGAGAAGAATATATATTCTATACTTGTTGAAATAAATAGTCTATGGAAATCAAATTATATCCAGTTGATTGATGATGTTATTGAATTAAACTTAGTTTTTACCTATTTTCTGCTTGCTAGATCTGTCCATTTCTGATAGAGGAGTGTTGAGCTATCCAACTATGATAATGGATTCAGCTATTTCTCCTTGCATTTCTATCAATTTTTGCTTTATCTAGTTTGATGCTCTGTTGTTAGGCGCATGCACACTAAGAATTATGTTTTTTAGAGAGTTGGCCAATTTTTCATTATGTAATGCCCTTCTTTATCCCTAATAACTTTTTTGCTTTGAAAGCTGCTTTGTCTGAAATTAATGTGTCTTCTCTTATTTCATTTTTATTCATGTTAGCATGGTATATTTTTCTCCATTCATTTACTTTTTAATTAGTATGTGAGTTTATATTGAAAGTACGTTTCTTATAGACAACATATAGCTGGGTCTTGTTTTTTAGTCTATTCTGACAATCCTTGTCTTTTAATTGCTGCATTTATATCATTGCCACTATAAATTATTATTGATATAGTTTGATTAATATCTACCATATTTATTACTATGTTCTCTTTATTGATCTTATTCTTTGTTCCTAGTTTTATCTTCCACTCTTTTTCTGCCTTTTGTGATTTGAGCATTTTTTCCATTTTCTATTTTTTCTTGCATATTAGTTTCTCCTCCTCCTCTTCCTCCTCCTCCTTCTCTCCTCCTCCTTCTTCTTCCTCCTCCTCCTCCTCTTCTTCTTCTTCTTCTTCTTCTTCTTCTTCTTCTTCTTCTTCTTCTTCATATTTTACTTTTTTTGTTGGCTGTCCTAAAGTTTTTACAACCAATTTAAATCTACCTTCAAATAACATACCACTTCTCAGGTAGGGTAGTGTGAATACTTTATAATAATAAAATAATCCTAATTCCTCCCTCCCATCCCTTGCATCATTGCTGTCATTTATTTCACTTCTATGTGAGAACATATATATGTGTGTATATTATATTAGTATATACACACTCAAGATATATATGTAAGCATACATATTCAAATACATTGTTGCTATTATCATTGTGAACAGTCATCTGTAAGATCAATTGAGAATAAGAAAAATGAAAGTTTTCATTTTACTCTCATTCATCCCTTCTTTGATATGATTTCTTTCTTTATGTAGACTTATTTCTGACTTATGTTACTTTTCTTTCTCTCTAAAGAGCTTTTAACATTTCCTTCAAGGCAGATCTACTAGGTAACAACTTTCTTCAATTTTTGGTTGTCTGAGAAAGTTTTAATTTCTCCTTCACTTTTGAAAGACAACTTTGCAGGAGACAGAATTCTAGGTTGAGATTATTTAAAATAGCTTGCTCTATATCTTCTTCTTCACATGATTTTGAAGAGAGGTCAAATGTAATTCCTGTGTTTGCTCCTCCCCTAAAGGTAAGATATTTTTTCCTCTGGCTTTTTTCAGTATTTTTCCTTATTTTTTGTGTTCTGTAGTTTGAAAGATATATGCCTAGGTATAGATTTTCTGGTATTTATCCTTTTGGCATTCTTTGAGCTTCTTGGATCTATGGGTAAGTGTCTGACATTCATTGAAAAATTAACTGAAGATTTTAACAAATTAATGTCAGACATCTACCCGTAGATCCAGAAAGCTCATGTATTAGCATGAGCATTAGCATATCTATTAAACCCATGTATTTATCATTTCTCCAGCAACCACTGTTCTGCTCTCTATGATATCTAGTTTTGGGTTTCTTGTTTTGTTTTGTTTTTTTACATTCCACATATGAGTAAGATCATGCAGTATTTGTCTTTCTAAGTCTGGATTATTTTAATTAACATGTTATCCTCTGTGTTCATTCATGTCGTTGCAAATAACAGAATTTCAATCACGTTATGATGGAATAGTATTCCATTGTGTATACATACACCACATTTTCTTTATCCATTGTTGGATTGCTGGACACTTGTGTTGATTCCATATCTTGGATATTGTTAATAGCACTGCAGTAAACATGGGAGTGCAGATACCTCTTTGACATACTAATTTCTTTTCCTTTGAATATATACCCAGTAGTGGGATGGCTGGGTCATATGGTATTTCTGTTTTTAATTTTTTAGGAATCTCCATACAGTCTTCCATAGTGACTGTACTAATTTACAATTTCACCAACAATGTGTATGTGTTCCCTTGTCTTTCACATCCTCACCAACACTTGTTTCTATTGTCATTTTTATTATAGCCATTCTCACTGAAGTGAAGTTGTATGTCATTATGGTTTGGATTTGCATTTTCCTGATGAATAGTCATGGCGAGCATTTTTTCATGTACGTGTTGGCTATTTGAATGTCTTCTTTTGATAAATATCTATTGGGATATTTTAGCCATTTTTAAAATTTTGTTGTTTATTTTTCTGCAGTTAAGTCCCCTAAATACTTTGGAATTCTGGGTATTAACCCCTTGTTAGGTATATAGTTTGCAAATATTTTCTTCCATTCTGTAGGCTGTATCATCACTGTGTCATTTCCTTTGCTGCACAAGGATGTTTCAGTTTGATTTAATCCCATTTGTCTATTTTTGTTTTTGTTGCCGATGGTCTTTAGATCTTATTAAAAAAATCCCTGTCCAGTCCAAGTCATAAAGTGTTTCCCTATGTTTTCATCTAGTAGTTTAATAATTTGGGGTTTACATTAAAGTCTTCAATCTATTTTGAGTTGATGTTTGTATTTGGCGAGAGGTAGAGGTCTAGTCTCATTCTTCTGCATGTGGATATTTAACTTTCTCAGCACAATTTGTTTCAGGGACTGTCTTTCCCTCAATTTGTGTTCTTGGCACCTGTGTTGAAAATCAGTTGACTGTAGGTGCATGCATTTATTTATGGGCCGTTTATTCTATTCCATTAAGTTACATGTTTGTTTTTACACAAGTACCATGTTGTTTTGGTTACTACATCTTCGTAGCATATTTTGAAATCAGGTTGTAGGATGTCTCAAACTTTTTGTTTTTTATTCAGGTTTGCTTTGGCTATTCAGTATTTTTGTGGTTCCATTTGAATTTTAGGATTGATTTTTCCATTTTTGTGAATGATTTTTTGTCTCTATTTTGTTTATTTCTGCTGTGATCTATCCTGGAGAATGTTCCATATACAGTTGAGAAGATTGTGTATTCTGAAGCTTTTGGATAGAATGCTATATAAATGTTTGTTAAGTCTATTTTGTCTGTTTTGAATATTATGTCTGATGTTTCTTTGTTGATTTTCTGATTAAATGATCTGTCCATTGTTGAAAGTGTGGGGATTAAATGATCTGTCCATTGTTGAAGTTTCCTAATATTATGGTATTTCACTCTATTCTTCCTTTTAGATCTAATAATATTCACTTTATGTATCTGGGTGCTCCAATATTTGCGCATATATATTTATAATTATTATATTCTCTTGTTGAGTTGAGCCCTTTATCATTATATAATAGTCTCCTTTGTCTTTTTTTATAGTTTTTACCTTAGAATCTATTTTATGTAAGTATGAATACTCCTGTTCGCTTCTGATTTCCATTTGCATGCAGTATCTTTTTCCATCTCTTCACTTTCAGTCTATGTTTGTCTTTAACAGTGAGATGATTCCTTTGTAGGCACCATATAGTTGGGTCTTCTTTAAAAATCCATTCAGCCACTGTTTAACTTTTAATTGAATAACTTGATTCATTTGCAATAAAGGTTATTACTGAGGTTATAACTTTGTCAATCCTTTTCTGGTTTTTAAAGGATCTGTCTTTAGATCCTCTGTTATTATTTATATCTGTGGTTTGGTGATTTTTTTGTGTGTATGTGGTGCTAAGCTTTATTTCCCTTCTTTTGTAATTTTTTATTGATAGCTAAGCATGATGAACCAGTCAACAGAAACCATTGTACATAGGCCTTTAGTAATGTGGTGATAAGGTATGGGCAAGGGGAAGCATTCTATAGTTTTATAATCAAGTCTCAGTATTTTATGAGCCTGTGTCTCTGGTCTAGGCACTTTACTAGTGATTCTTCATTTCCCATCTCCCTTAGGTGGGACAGGATGGCTAAAGTGGGCTAAATTTGGGTATTTTCCTTTCTAATGTGAAAAGTTAAAGCTGACTGGAGTTGAGTACGTGCCTTCCCCCAGGTCAGTTAGGCTCTGATAATAGCCCAGCAGGCTGGGCTCTGATTAACTAGTTTCTCATGTGGGCCTTATTCAGAAGAATGGAGTGCTCTGGCATATTTCAAAATGGCTGCTTTTCCCTTTCCCTTCGAGAAGCACAAGGACATTTTCTCTGATATTTACTGTGAAAACCTAGTTAAACTCCTAGAGGTAAAACACAAAAACGTTGGAGGGGGGGGGCCTTGGAGTTTTTGACTCAAATTTGTCCACACTAAGCCTCTAGCAATTCACAAATTACAGTTCGGGTTTTCTTACTCTAGATCTTGTTCCCATGTCTGTTTCCTCTCCCGAGTCTCTTTTCTGACAGGCCTTGACGGCCTGCATTTGCCTGTCTCTCTAGTCTTGGGTTTAGCACTTTGCCTTGTGTCCTCACCTCTCTGACGGACCTAAGAAAAGTTGATTTTTCAGTCTGTTCAGTTTTTTACTTGATTTTAGGATAGAGTGGCAACTCTAAGCTTTGTATGTATGAAACCAGAAACTGGAAATCAATGAATTGTTTTTTAAACTCCAGGACCAGAGATATTAGAGTACAGTTAGCCTAAAAAGACCTCTTCAATGCCTGTGGTTAAGATTTGAATTTGACTCTGAGCTTTCTGGATTCCAGTGTGAAATAGTGAAATGGGTTTCACACCAGAGCCACATTCAATAATGTGGTTAGAAAATGTCCTCAATAATATTCCTAAATAACTAATACGATGATAGTATTTATAAACCTTTTCTTATAGTCTTACCGTAATGAAAGGGCCGAGGGCATGAAACACCAAAGCATGTTTCAATTAAAGAATCACTCTGACATGGTCCTACCACTATTATTCAGAAAAGATAGAAGTATCTAGTCCACCTCTTTAATTTTAGACATAAGAAAAGAGAGCTATAAGGAGTTTAATTTGTTCATTTGCTTCTCCAGTACCCATGAACGTCACATGTTGAAAGATGTTATTACCAGAAAAAGTATAAGTTGATCATTTCCCCCACTTTCTCTCTTTTTTAAAACCAAAGACATTTATAACTCCTCATCAGAGATTCTGATCAGCATGAACCAGACAGTTTCTCTATACTGAGTTGACCTAATTGGAACCAAAAGAAAAGAAACAATGAAGTGCTATTGCAGATCAATTTAAGGCTTCCCTCAGGCTCTTGAAATAATTAAAAATCCATAAGGATTCCCAATATAGTTAATTATTTGAAACTCATTGGATTAGGTCACAGGAAATTACATGTATATATGGAATTTTGTGTGTTGCTTGCATTTTATAAATTTTTCTGGAGTATTTCACATAAAATAAGGAAATAATTTCATGCATTTTATTTAAAGTCAGGACATCTTCTGGGCCAAATAAGTGACGTTTAGAAATGGAGTTAGGACATGATAATCTGATTACATATATATCTGTATATATGTAAGTGTGTATACTCTGTCTTTGTTAGAGGAAGAAAGAAAAGACTGGAGACAATAAAGAACCAAAAAGAAAATAAAGAAGAGTAGGAGATAGGGGGAGGGAAGGAAAGGAAGGAAAAGACTTAAAGAGGACAATAAGGAGAGGGAATAAAAAAGATTAAAATAACTTTTCATTCACACTATGTAGCCCAGACTACCTATTCTATGTAGCACTAGACTCAGTGCTTTGTAAGTACAGTCTCATTTATTTTTCATATTTGCACCAATTTAGAAATGAGGAAACTAAGGCAGAGAAAGGGTAAGTAACTTGTCCAAGTGTATGCAGCAAGTATAGAGCCGAGATTTCAATTTCTGGTTAGTCTGAGTCCAGGGTGCTTTGATACACAACACTATGCTTTTCCCAATAAAATAAATGAGAGAAAAAAACTTTAAAAGATGAAAAAGGAAAAAATATATATATATATAGAAACTTGAAAGAAGGTCACAGGAAAGGAGTCATGGGTATGCAGGGACAGGTAATATGAAAAGAAGCTGAAGTGGCAGCCTTGCCAGCCTCCAGTTAGTTTTATTGTGTCTCTACCTTGTAAAAACATAGAGGTTTTCATTACTATTGGGTAATTGATGGCAGATCATATGGGAATGAACACAAGATAAAATGTACGTATAAAAATAAATATGGTAAGAGGTTTTTGAAACCTGTCTTGCTTCTTAGCTCAGCATACTTTAGATTTGTCTCTCATTTGGGGCAGACTATCATGTCCTAACTCCATTTCTAAAAGTCACCTCTTTAGCCCAGAAGATGTCTTGGTTTTAAATAAAAGATATGAAAGTACTTCCTTATGTGAAAGACTCCAGACAAAATTTATAAAATGCAAGCAAGACACAAAATTCCATTCTTAAAGTAAACCTATAATGGAGATATATAGGATTTATGAACACTAAAGGGTGCAAATAAAATCTGTCTCCCAACTTTGTGGGGTGAAATAATTCTCTGGCTTGTTTTGTTCTTCATAAAAGCCAGAGTTTCAAAAGGTTTATTGTAGCATCAGTGCTGAAAAGAGCTGTGAAAGATTGCCAAAAATAGAAATAATCTTTAAATAAAATAAAAACATAACCACTGGGCAATTTTTTATTTTGATCATATAAAAGATAGACAGCAGCATTGATATTTGGCTAGAAAGTTACGATAAAAAATGTAAAATCAAAGGCAAGTTGACAGGATTGGAAATGCTCCACGGTGGTGAGTAAACACAGCAATGAGAGGTATATGGTAGCAAAGCCTTTGTAGCAGGATTGGTAGCCTTTTAGGAAATCCATTCTCAGGCAAACAGATAATATTTTGTCCCTAAATACTTCAGTCTCCTATGAAAAGAGCTGATGCAAAAGTCAGGCCACACCTGGGTCAAAGAGCCAGTTTACTCACTGTCTACCTTATGTCTCCAGAGTCTTGATAGCTGAAAGTAAATGGTGACCACAGTTTGCATTACCCTACCTTACAGATATATTGCTCCAATTAAACAACAACAACAAAAATCTTCTGTTCATCTCTGTAATGATGCCTATTTATGAGACTGACAGGCTGATGAGCTATCTTGCTGTTATGGGCAGAAATGTGTCCCCCTAACCCACACTAAATTCATATGTTGAAGCTTTAACCTCCAGTACCTCAGAGTGTGACCGCATTTGGAGATAGGGGATTTAAAGAGAAGATTAAGTTAAAATGAGGCCATTGGACTAGACCCTAATCCAATCTGAGTTGTGTCCTTATAAGAAGAGAAATTTGGACACACAGAGAGATACCAGGGGTGTGGGCCAACAGAGGAAAGACCATTTGAGGACTCAATGGGAAGGTGGCCATCTGCGAGCCAAAGAGAGGGACCTCAGAATCAAACCAACCCTGCTAACACCTTGGTTTTGGACTTCTAGCCTCCAGAACTGTGAGAAACTGATTTCTGGTGTTTAAGCTACCCAATCTATGGTATTTTGTTATGGGAGCCCTAGAAGACTAATAGACCTGCCTTTTTCTCTGGAGTGTTTGGGCAAGGGTGAAGAAGAGAGTCCTCTCCCAATCTCTGTCTGCCCTAATAGGTTTGTAGGGGGTAGACAGCTGGCAGTCTGACCCTTCTGTGGTTCTCTTCTTTCTCTTCACACACCCTGTCCTTTGCATCTTCTTATCCCTTTGCCAATACTCTAATAACCATTTGTTATTTTGAAGACAAAGTGTTCCTTGTTTTTCTATTCCCTTCTGTCTACCATTGTTCCACTCTTTTGCATATGGAGAGATGGTTTTCAAGTTTTCCAAAAGAAATAAACTATTCCACAATGGATGGAAAACCTTTAGTTTGGACATAAGTTTCTAGCTGAACCCTAAGTCATTATTTGCAGGAGGTAAAAAGGTATGTTTTTGGGAATTTTTATCTCCGTTATAAAGACAGTCTGGAAGCTCCACCTCATCTCGTATGTTCTTGACATAATAAAAATTAGAACTGTACTTAAGTTCTTCCTAAAGTTCTTTTCTGTCCTATTACTGAGGGATTTGGTAAAAATGTGTTTTCCTTGGAGTTGGCTATGTATTTCTTGAAATATTTCCAAAAGATGCAAAGGGTCAGACTCTACGTTCAAATCAGTTCCAAATAACACATGATTCATTGCTTCTAGATTTCCTGCCCCTGTCCTAGTGTCTAGAGCACAGAAGAAAAGGAGCCTGAAACTTCTTCCTGAAGGACTTGGAAGGAAAGTGGGATAAGGAAAAAACTAACCAAGAGTGATTTTTTTTTTCATGGTGGCAACTTCAAGAGGGTGTCTATCAGTTAGAACATATATTTAGATCAATTACAGTCCGTGTAAGCACACTTCATTTCTTGTCAATTTTGCCCCCTTCTTGCATTTGTCCCACCCTGTCTCATCCTTCTGTTCCTTGTTTTCCCCATATATGCCAGCTTGTCCTTACAAGCTGCTAGGACAGCCTACTATCACCAAAAATTAGAGATTATATTTATTCAACATTAAATTGCTTTTTCAACTTTCTGTACAAATGCACATTTATTCCCAGGTGCAAGAAACATTACTACAAATTAGCCCTAGTATTATCGTCATGTTCCCAGAGTTCATGCTAGACAAAAGAGATTTGTTAATATCAAATATAAATCTACATGTAAAGCATCTTTTAAAAAGAAGTATTTGAGCTAAAATTGTTGATGTTCATTTTTCCAAATAATGGGGTTCGTTGCCACGTGTACCCATCCCCAGCACAACACTATTTCTCACACTCACTGAAGCTGGTCAGGAAGAAAATCTTCAACCTGACTTCCACATATTTTCAAATATGTGAAGTCCCAAATGTAAATGTATTTTTCTCACTTAATGCAAATAAAAAAGAATGAGAAAGAAATTTCTCCTTCCCATCTTGGTTCTAGTTCAATGCTGAAAATGTGACCTCTACAAAATGCAAGCCTTTTTCAATGACATAATTCCTAAATAGATGCTTATCCAGAACGATCTTTTACTCAGCACAACTATAGCAATGTAAGGCAACTGTAGCTAGACCAGTGATATTTCCCAGTTGCAAATTTCAGATTCCTCTAAGAGCTGACCCAGGTCTACATCTTAGAATTGTTTTACACAATGTCCTGTGCACACTAATTCTATTTTTCTCCTTTTGTTAAAATGCACCAGGTGACAGGTACAGCATCAAAAAACTTTGACAATTTAGTCACTGAACTCTGCATGTACACTTTCATTCTCTGCTTAAAGCTATCTTAATCATAGTCCTGGATTCTTCCAGAAGTCATTCAGTCGAAGGCCCTAGCTATTTTAAGATAGGTCTTCTTATTCCCATTGGCTCCTCATTGCAAGTTTATCTCACTTTAAATGAACTCATCTAAAAATCCAAATTAACGATAATATTATTTACTTCACAATAATGTTACTTTTCCTGAAAGACATAATGAAATTTTTCCATATAATTACCTATTTATTAAATTAACAAAATTCAATTTGCACACCATTTTCCCAGTATATTATTCTAATTGTATAAAGCAAGAAATATGTTTTCAAGCCCCCTGTCTAATAGTTACCTCTATAATTTAATGTTAACTTCAAACAAATAAATTTAGTTGAGTTTTACTTTTCTGCAAAGCAGTATTGTCTATTCATCACCCTGTCCCTTCTCCTGGGAACTTCTCCATTTCTATTCCATTCACATATTTCTATGAGACTGACATGTTTTCACAAATGATCCTATTTCTCCATCTCAAGTCACATTTGATTTATTCTAGGGGTGGGAAATTAACCCAAGTTAGGTCAATAAAATAAATTGCCTTGGATTTTTTAACTTGACATCAAGACAATGACAAAACTCTCACCCTCTTGTGATAAGATGTAGAATATAAAACTTGTAAGCTATGGTCATTCATGTTTCCTGCCATTTGAAGAAAGTGAGTTGGCAGTAAGAGAAAATGAATGCAAAGAACAGCAGATTAGAACCAGAGGGACCTATCAGTGCTTGCTTCCTTGTCTGAGTTGTTCCTGAGACCTCCTGGCCTCCCTGCTCCTCCCACGACTTCACTATTCAGTAGTTCTTTGGACACCACAATCTAATAAATTTGTTTTCTTCCTTAAGATACTGCAGGTTAGATTTCTGATATGTATGAAAAGTCATTATATCCTTGAAGCCTCAATAATATCTTTTTTAATTAAACATTCTCTGAAATTACAATATGAGATTAAGTTATTCTGGAAAGTAGGTATAATATTTTTAAGAATCCAAAATCAGGCTATCAAACTGCTGAAATGACTCCAGTGCTTACCAGGAGGACTGATCGTTAAGACTAGATCGATGTAGTTGTAGGTCAAGAGCAAGCATCAAGTACTAAGGGAAGGCACATCCTCTCCTTTAAGGAGGGATGCTCTCCTGATTAGAAAGGACCAGTGTTAGAGAGTCACAATCTGATGGTACAACGTGGCCATGCTCATCTTCTCTTCTCTTTTTTACCAAGCCAGGTAGGAAAGAAACCCAGTGTCTTTTAATATATAGCAAAGCAGTATTGCCAAATGGTTCATAGACTGGCCTCTCAAACCAGACTGCAAATGGGCTCAAATTATAACTCAGCTGCTCACTAATTGTGTGATCTTGAGCAAACTCCTTAGCTTCCCTGTACCTCAGTTTTCTTAACAGTAAATGAGAACAGCAACACCTTCATCACTGGGTTTTGGTAAAGGGTAAATGAGTTAACTTGGCCTAATGCCTATACAGATTTAAGCTCTTAATGAATGTTACCTATTTATTCCTAGTATAATCATCATTATTATCATTATAGTCTCCCTCTAAAACATAGAATATTAGATTTCAAGAACATGGGACACTTGCTATTACAAAAAGAAACTTGTGGTGAAAGAGAAACTCTAGAGAATCTTAGTTAAGGATTATAGGACCATGAGTTTACCTTGATTTTTGAAAAATTGAATTTGAATGCAAATAGTACATTTTTCTGGGGAAGGGCCCTTTGCTTTCATCAACTACTCAAAAATCCTGGCCTATAAAAAGTTAAGAAATCCTGCTAACAGAAAATAAGACATACAGGTTTTAAACTAGAAATTGAAACTAGAAACCTTAGAGCTGTGAAAAGACCATATATACGTTTTTGGGTTTTTTTTTTTTAAGGCTTAATTTTTCTACCCCATCTCAAAGAGTTAGTGGGGGAAATATAAATAATGCTAACTGCTGAGAGTTCACAGGGGAGGGGAAGGAAGGAAGGGGATGGGAGAGGAAAAGAACAAGAGGCAGTGCAAAGAAAGGAAGAGAGTGAAAGGGAAAAATTTTACAAAAGCAATACAGACCGCAATTTTGGCCATTTCACTCAAGGTATGTATGTCCCAGAGAGAATTGAAGGTGGAATGTGAGAATATGAAAATTTGTTCCTCCAGGCAGCCCCAGTTCTCACGTGCCCCTCATGCAAGTATCTGTGTTATGTTGACTCAGATTCTAGTGTTTAAAAATATGTATTTCTCATACTTTATGGCCCTAAAGGAAAGGCACCTACTACATCTGGTGCACAGAAATATGTACTGATTTATCAAACCTGGGAATAAAACTGGCAGTGTAGGATTCACTGAGAGATTGTCTCAGTCTTCAATATGGCATCTTCTTGAGATTTTCAAGGGTCATTTTGATGGCATATGTCTTTCATCCTTCATGATTATTGTAGAACTTATCACTTAGAAAAAAACCTCCTGTGTCCTGACTCTGCATTTAGCATGCCACATTTGAGAATAACCAAGAATTGTTATGGCATGTTCTCTATAAGTTTATGTACAGCTACTTCCACACCTGAGCCTCAAGGAACCCGTTTAGGCCCCTCATTTCACAGTTCCAGAATGTCACAGGTGGTGTTGTGTCATCTCCATCTCATAAATAATTGTATTGTATGACTCTCATAGACTCAACAGTCCTAGAACTGATGGGACTCTTTGGGAGGGGATGTGATGATAGCACATTATTCTGTGAAGGGTCCATTTGTCATTTTACTTTTTTTTTCTTGACATCTGGCTGTGGCAAGATCTCACAGTGACACCTGTCTACTGTTTTCATTGCGGTATCCATTGACAACTTAACCTCTGGCAGAGAGGCTTCGAGCATGTAAGATTTTCAAAGCCTAAATCTGAGGAATCCAATGTTTCTCATCTGGCTTTGTCTCCCATCATATAATCGATCTTAGTTTTCTTTTCATTAGTCGATCCCAAAGACCAAATATAGTATGTAATCTGATAGACTACACTGGAAAACAGAAAGTATTTCTCATAGTATAGAGTCAACATGGAACCTGCCTGCATACACAGTTCCTTTAGTCAAAATGAATACTCGTCTCCTGAAGCATATGCTTATTGTTTTTGTCCTAACTTGCTTTAAGAATAGGGAAAGCACTTGATCCATACACAAATGAATTGGTGGTTCATATAGTCAACCAAGAATTCACTGTTAAAGAACTTCTCTTTTTAACAGTGTCTTCTTGTGTTCTCTAATTTTTTAAAGAAAATGTCCTATCACTATGTATAAAACTAAAAAACAAATGTGAAACAAAAACTCACTAAAATCAGTATCAGTGTGAAGCAGAAGTGACTTTAGAAAAGTTACTCCTGACCAGGCTTGGTGGCTGGGTGGAATCCCAGCACTTTGGGAGGCTGAGGTGGGTGGATCACAAGGTCAGGAATTGGAGACCAGCCTGGCCAACATGGTGAAACCCTGTCTCTACTGAAAATACAAAGAAAATTAGCCGGGTGTGGTGGCACACTCCTGTAATCCCAGCTACTCGGGAGGCTGAGGCAGGAGAATGGCTTAAACCCGGGAGGTGGAGGTTGCAGTGAGCTGAGATCGCGCCACTGCACTCCAGCCTGGGTGACAGAGCAAGACTCCATCTCAAAAGAAAAAGAAAAGGAAAAAGTAAAGTTAGCCCTGAAAGTGTGTACTTAAAAAAAATCTATTACTCATTTGAATGTGATACATAAAATTTATGTATGACAAAAAATAGAAATGCTATGAACAAATTAATTTTTCAATGCTAACATCACTTAATCACTACTGTCCATCAGTAGTTCACACAATAACACTATGCAACATTTAGCCTGACCTCCTTCCTTTATGTGTAATTATTGCCAGAAATGAGATATACCTGTGTCAGTTCACAATTTCAAATTACCTCTATGTGATAATTTATGTTAATAGCATAATAGCATAACAATGACGGATAATGTGTACCAACATTTACAAATCGGTTGCAATGCATTTCAATTACAATTCTCTTCCTATCTCTGATCAGCAGCAAAATCAAATTAACAGTGCAACCATTAGTTACTGAATTATCCTAACATGTAGAGCCTTTACTTGGACACTTTTTCATTTGCAGAACTATTCTAGGATTCTAAGTGCAGCCAAACAGGCAAGAGAATCAACCAAATCATGCACAAGTGCTGCTAATGATTTTGTATGGAGCAACAGAGAATATAATCAGGAGGGGACACTAAAGGACTCATGGTCTGGTTAAGGCCAAGAAGGAGAGAATGCAGTTGATACTATACCAGAGTGAAGTGGCTTGTGTTATATGGAATAATATGGTATGGATCGAAAACAAATGAACCAATGGCTCACCTCCCTCTTGTGTCCTAGCCATGGACCAAAGTAAAGTCTGTGCAAAGGTCCCCAAGGGTAGAATTTAAACTGGTCCTCAATTCATTAGGACTCTTGAGAATCTCAATGACTCAGTATTTCCTCAAATGCTTGCCACAGATCAGAATTCAGGGGCATGGAAGACTTGTTCCATTATTTATGAGGCAGGGCTAGGCCTGATAGGAGTGAATCAAAACACTCTACTCAAAGGAATCCCTTGAAAATCCAGTCCTTAATCAAATGCACCATGCAGCGCATTTAAAGAAAATGTCTTATAACTTTGCATGTAGCTTGAAAATGTGATGCTCACACTTCCTCTGATAGGAAGTGTGACTGACTATTGGGAGCACTACATTCCTTTTGGGTGGAACCCTATTTCTTTCTTAGGGAAAGCTTGGAACTGTGGATGTACCCATTTTGGAAATGCCTATCCTACCACAGCCACGTGTTAAGGAAATCTTTATGCTCATACCATTTACAATTTGCAGTTCCTTCACGTGCTCTCAGTATGTTACCCATTCAGAATAAATTTTTTGCTAAGGGGAAATTGTGTAGCTACAGTAGACTTAGAATTTTCCCCAAATTAAGGAATCCTGCAAGCTGTTACTAATCAGGCAAAGAAACCTAACAAGCCAGGAAGTTTATGCATCAGAAATCAGAGGGTCCTTGCTTCTCTTCTGGATTCACCTAATATTGAAAAATTCCCTTACTGCTACTTCTACAAAAAAAAAAAAAAAAAAAGCTGTCTCTCAAAGTCTATGGGCACAGAGAGGTTAAAAGCACTATGCCTGGAATAGGAGTGCCTGGGTCTGTTTTCCTCCTACCACTTACCAACTGTGTGACCCTAAGAAAATCACTTAACCTTGCTGTGTTTTAGTGTCCTTGTCTAAAAATTAGAAAAACAGTAATGTCACTTCATAGGACTGCGTGATGATTAAATGGACTAACACATGTAAAGCCCTTAGAACATGCTTAGTCATAGTGCTCAGTAAACCCTAATTCATCTATTGTTCTACCAAAGAAATGCACAATGTGCACATATGTAGAAGGACAACTGAAATATTCCAAACCATAGCTGCATTGTACATAATTACTGGACATCACTTGGTCAGAAGTTGCAGACACAAGGAAACCTCATGTTTATGGCAGAAGAGGATCATCAATCAATCATTCTCTTCTATTGTTATACTCAAATCTAGAGTTACTTGAAATCCAGTTTGGCAGTCTCTAGGAGCCTTGGTAGGAGATTGTCTTCCATAAGAGATAACACAATATTCTGAACTGTCACAGTACCTAATGTGAAACAGGAGTATCTTGAATGATAAGCCTATGAATCCTAGCTCCATCATGATCTAAAGAAATCTTGAGTTGGTGAACTGATCTCATTCCTGGCAGACTAATATAAGCATAGTAACATATAAAGTTATTAAAATGGTATGCACAAATCATACACTTGTTGAAGGCTTGCCAATTTTCATTATGTGCATAATACATACGGTCTGAATCCTTTAAATTTTGCATGAGAGATTTCAGAGACCAACAAAAGTCCTTAAGCCAGTGAGGATCAATTTTTAAAGCATTATGCTTGTTGAGTAAAAGGTAATGTGTTTTTATACAGTCTAGGAAGTACTGTGAAGCTCTCCAAGCTTCCTTCATTTATTGCTCTAATCAGCAATCCAATGTGCACAAGACCAGATTCCAAATAAAGAATATTCCTTAGAGTGAACCTGTGATGCTACTTGAGAAGTTGTTATCAGGATGGAAGAAAGATCTTTGGTTTACAAATGCTTGTGATTGAATTTTGGTGATCATTTGTTCTCAAACAGGAAAATTTGGTATTTCTATTCATGTAAGAAAAAGATTGTTATAATTGTGTTTTCATCGTGTTTCTCTCTAAATGTGGTGCATTGGACAGGCCTGGAGGAAAAAAATCATATTTTTAAAAGCAAGCATGGAACTACAAGGAGGCACACCAGAGCTGCCGGCGACGCTGCCCGTGGATGCTGACAGCTTCACCCAATCTCCACACATTAGCTGGTACAGCCAAGTGAGTGATGCTGCATAAATATGAGAACTGGTGTTGTTAGGCATCACAGCTACCATGATATAATTAGTTACCCATTCTGAGTCCCATTCCCCAGTGGGAAGAGAAACCAAAGGGACAGAAAAAGAAAAATATTTCAGATTCAGAAACAATGCTTGTCGTTGACAGGGTTTTGCTATGAGGAAGCGCTCAACAATCTCATCCCCCTGACACTGGCATGCAGCCAGCTGGCATTTCTGTGGGCTGCACTGAGAACCAGTGAATACCATGTGGGTGGTTGTCAACATTAGAAACAACAAAAAAAAAATAGAGGGAAAAAAATGCGTTGAGAGTTATAGCATCAACTTTCAGGGCCTTTTTATTTCTATCCAGATGGCACAAATATTCCTAGGTATTGGTACCCACACAATAGGCATCCTGGGATAATAATCATAAGAGCTTTAAAGTTTAGAAAATGCTTTTACATATATAGGCCAAGAACTGATGTGGTAGTAGTCAGGTATATCCACACAACTGCTGTTTTTGTAATTTTTATTTTTGTAGTTTGCATATGGATCAGAGTTATCCCAACTGGTGAGAAAGTCCAGTAAAATGGAAGTACTATGTTCCTGTCTTGAAGATGATATAACAGGTACTCATGTGATACAGCATGTGACAGGTTTACCACTAGCTCACATTAGAATGCAACGTTCATTAGTTATATACAAGTATCAGAAGTATCTTAGCGGGGGCCTCTTGGCCCCTAGATTACTGGATGATGTAATCTACACAAACCTGGCTTTAAGTCTGAATATTTCCACCTATCATGGTACAGTTTAGGATCGCTTATATTTATTTTTCTCATTTTTGACAGGAGGACATGTCATTCTGATACTTATAAAGCTGATATTTATGGATCCCTATGTGCCAAGTGTTTTTTCTGATTTTTTTGGGGCTGTGTTTCCAAATGTAGTCCATGAAACAACTCTGTGCAGTAGGTATTCTTGTTTTCCTCACTATTATTATTCCATATTAAAAAATCAAGGCAAAAGGGGGTCCAGATCACACACTTGTAGGTGATACTGCCAAAATCCCAACCCACACAGTTTGGCTTCAGATCCTGGGTCCTAACCACTCTGTACATGGCCTCCCATACCCTACCTCACCTGTGTCTAAGATAGCGCTTGTGAAAAAATGAACCCAGTAACCCAGTAGGTAAGAAAATATTTAACAAGTGTTATCTATCAATATTATAATTAATGTTATTAATGCCATGGTAATTATTAGCCTTTGCCTTATACTTTGTTTGGGATACTCAGAAAAGGAGACTTCATTTGTTTCAAGAAGAAGATAGACTCCACAGAATCAGCAACTCAAAACAAGTCAAGTATGACAGTGGACCTGTTGACACCTCAACAGAGTGGGACTTGTATATTATGCCGGTGATGGCGAGAAGATTGGTTCAAATCCATCTGCTTGGAAAGACAGCATCCCTCTCCAGTGACGTGAAATAGAGCACGTATTCACACCGTCATATCTGAACACACTTAGAGAAGATGGATATGTGAAGTAGAGGTAAACATGGATAGTACAAATGGAAGGAAGGAAATGAGAGTTACATGCCTTAAATGTCGCCATATCATAAAGCATGAACGTGGCACAAGGATGGTGAAAACCCCAATAGACAGATGGAAGGATATTCAGGCCCGGATCATAAGTTATTGGGAAGAAACAGTAGAAACTAAGTGGTTTTTGTTAGTGTTCAGTCAGAGGCAAAGGACCTGTAATGTCATCCCTTCTCATGCATTCATGTTAAACCATGAAGTGACGAAAGAATGGGACTTTCCTTTAAAAATATCAACCTGGATGATGTGCAAATAGTGTCCTCGCTACTCCTTTCATGAAGTACATGGGAGTGTTGGCAGGCCTGCCTTAGTCCCCTCTGTATGGACAACCCTGCATATGTCTAAGAATTTCATACTCAGCAGCATTACACACCCTCCAGGCCAGTGCAGTCCATGGCCATTTTTCCATTTTCCTTAGGATTATGATGAAGATGAAGGGACAATAAGTTAAGCTTCCATCCTCCCAGCCCCAGCTATTCATGCAGTGGTTTCCAAAAGAAACAAATGGGAGGTATATGTTCTTCAAACACTTAAGTTGCCAAGGGCCAGCTATGACCTGGCACAAAAGCACCATCTATTTGCTGTAACTCCATCTTTATCTTCACCACAGCCTTCTTTTGTGAATGTCAGACTAACATACCTAAAATCCTACCCATTCTCTCCATTTAGATATCTAACAGGCATCTCAAATTTAGTATGTTCCAAATGGAACCTTTGATCTCCCTGTCACCAAACGGGCTCTCAGAATCTTACCCATCTCATTAAAAGGAACTTCCCATCCTTTTTAACTATGCAAACATATACACTCACACCTCCAGTTGATAGAGGAAAAAATAAATTTTAACCCAATCTGATAAACTTAGTCAGATCCAATAGTTTACTTATTCTCTTTAGATAGCACAACCTCTTCTGATCTAACAGTGTCTTTTCAGGATTTTGAACAATCTTATCCTTTCCCTGCTACTTGTTAAAATGTTGTCATGTGGAAGAACGTAGCTAATGTGACCTAATGCTGGCACTGGGGAAGCAGAGTCTATAAATTCACCCAGTGTTTTCTGCTACAAATGGTGTGGTGAGCTTGTGCTGTAGAGGTATAATGTTTCTATCCCACATTTTGCTGAAAGTGAGATTCTGGTGTTTATTGCTAAAGTTCATAATCCCAACCATTTAAATTCATTTCGTTGATTCCCATCTTGGGATCCTGTGGCCTCTGTAGTTCCTCACCAGGCCAATTCCTCCAAGCCTTCCACAGGCCAAGGAGAGCCAGGAGTGCTCACTCAAGCTTATTCCTCAGAGCCACAGCACTATCACTCCTAAACCAATTTGGGCTATAGCAAAGATCAGAATTGTTGTAAGAGCCTGCACTCCGCGCCCCACATACCACACCACTAGCACTCACATTCTCAGAATCCCAAAATTATGTGGATGATTCTAAAGTTCCTGTGTGCCAATGAGATGCTAACCAAACCAAGGGGCAGATAGATCTCACTACCCTTTGTCTGTCTGCCTCTTCCCCACATCCTCCTGGAACAGAAGGGACCAACTTCTGGCTTTCCATTTCCATTTCCTCATGGTCTCCTTCCATGCCAGGGCAGCAAGCCTCATGGCCTCACTGTTAGAGTTAGAAGAGCAGTCCTCTTTAAGTAATAAAAGAAACATCCTGCTTAAAATCCTCTATATTTGATTTTTGAAAAGATAAATGAGAAATAAGAGAATGGAGGCAAAACAAAGCAGTTTTATCTTAAAAAAAAAAAAAAAAAAAAAGAAAGAAAGAAAAAAAGAGCCTGGATTTCAAAATAACTGCTGTGAGATAAAGATCACATTTAGTTAACTATGGTGTCTTGGACTGACTGTTATGCAACCATTTATTGAACACTTTCTGTGGTCAATGTGTGTGAAGTGTATTTTGTAATAGGACAAGCTTTACATACATTATCTTTTTTAAAATTCAAAACTACCCTGGAAGAAAGGCATTTTTCTTGTTCTCATTTCACAAGTAAGGAAACTGAGTCTCAAAGAAGATAAGCTGCCGGAAAGGAATATATTTAGCAAATATAAGAGCCAGAATTCAGACCTAGATCTGTGTGTCTTGTGACCAGTACACAATGAATAGAATATTTAAAAATACATCAGTGAGGCCGGGTGTGGTGGCTCACGCCTGTAATCCCAGCACTTTGGGAGGCCGAGGCAGGCGGATCATGAGGTCAGGAGATCAAGACCATCCTGGCTAATGCAGTGAAACCCCGTCTCTACTAAAAAATACAAAAACTTAGCCAAGCGTGATGGTGAGCGCCTGTAGTCCCAGCTACTTGGGAGGCTGAGGCAGGAGAATGGTGTGAATCCGGGAGGCAGAGTTTGCAGTGAGCTGAGATGGTGCCACTGCACTCCAGCCTGGAAGACAGAGCAAGACTCCGTCTCAAAAAAAAAAAAAAAAAAAAAAAAAAAAAATACATCAATGAGATTTTTGTTCTCGTTCTGAAAGTTCAAGATATTTCATCCCTCAAATTGTATCTATAACAGAAAAAGACAATTTAGTTAAAATTATTGATCACATAATACAAAGTAAATGCAGAATAGAAAAGGAAGGAAGGAAGGGAGGGCAGGAGGGAGGGAGGAAGGAAAGTGCATAGTCCATTGTGTAACTTCCCAAAGACAATTACACATTTGGTAGTCATTATTGTGATTTTCTAGTTCTCTACATATATCCAGACTTCAAGAAATCAACATATGTTACACTTAGATTAAAACAAACACACAAGTTTTTTTGAAGACAGTATAGGTTATTAGACAAGACAGGGCTCTGGAGTCATACTGCTGGGTTTGCACAATACTTGTGCTCAGGAAAAATTAGCTCTCCTTATCCTTATCACTGATAGCTTTCTTAAACACATCTAATCACCTCCATGAGTTCACCACCTCTTTCTGTAATAAGAAATAAATAAATTTTATTCCTGCTAATGAATGCAGCTTAAATCATTTATTTAAAAATACCTTAGGTAACTGTCTCTTTACAAATAGTCTTTCAGATTCTGCAGCAAATATCTAGCAATATAGAAGTTAAGTGACTATACCTACACTATGATTACAAACACACAATGTTAATCAAATGAAAAAACTCTAAAATATATATCTTAAAAGACAGAAAAAGCCAATTGTGAAGATGACAGGATTACTGATATTATTTATTTATTTATTTATTTATTTATTTATTTATTTAGTGAGACAGACTCTCACTCTGTCACCAGGCTGGAGTGCAGTGGCGTGATCTCAGCTCATTGCAACCTCCGCCTCCGGGGTTCGAGCGATTCTCCTGCCTCAGCCTCCCAAGTAGCTGGGACTACCCGCATGTGCCACCATGCCCAGCTAATTTTTGTATTTTTAGTAAAGACAGGATTTCACCACATTGGCCAGGATGATCTTGATCTCTTGACCTTGTGATCCACAACCTCAGCTTCCCAAAGTGCTGGGATTACAGGTGTGACTCACCGTGTCCCACCAATATTTAATTTTTTAAACTGTTTTCATAACTCTTAAAGGTATATTTGTTTTATAATTTTAAAAATTAATTAAATTGCCACAACAATTTCCATCCTCCACCCCATCACAGATACACAAACACAAACACATATACACAGAAAATGCAGAATTCTTATTTAAATGCTATCTGTCTTTTACTAAACAGTAAACTCCTGAAGTGCTTTTTATTCATCTTTATATTCCTAGCACTCAGCCCAGTGTCTGGCAATAAGCATCTGTTGAGCCTTTTCTAAAATATTAACCAGAGCCCTAATTGGTCTGTTCATAGCACTTAACCCAAAGAAAGTGCACATAAATTGATCTATTGGTAGTGACATAGATGACCACTAGAAGCTAACATTTGATGTGTTCCGACTCCAGGTAAGGTGCTGTGTTCACATTTAACATGTGTTATTTCATTCAGTCCATCTGATTACCCCATGAGTTGGTGCTATCTTCTTTATTTTCTATTTCCTTTTTTTTTTTTTTTTTTCTTTTGACAGATGAAGAAAAGGAGGTCCAGAAAATTTGAGTTACGTGTCAAGGTCACACAACCAATGATAAATTGCAGAGCTGGAATTCCACTCTGCCTGGCTCTCAGGCCCCATCAGCATTGCATGTGCTTAGGTTCCCTACAGATAATTCACATGCATAATAAGTAGATTGTTGATGACTACTCTTCTCTGAGTTGTGACAGTAGGACTGTACTGTCCTATACAGTAGCCACCAACCACATGTGGTGATTGAGGGCTTGAAATGTGGCTGGCTAAACTGAGATGTGCTGTGAGAGTAAAACACACATCAGATTTTAAATGTTTGGTGCAAGACAGGGGATGTAAAGTATCTTAATAATTTTTTGTGTTGATCACATGTTGAAATGATAATATTTTGGATCTATTGAGTTAATTCTTTCACTAGTCCAAATAAAGTCTGTAATTTAGTTAAGAATATTGGATCTATGATGATTTCTTAGTGTTGTTAACTTTGCCGTGATTATGCAAAATGCTAACATTAAAAGAAGCTGGGTGAAAGATATACTAGAACACCATACTATTTTTGCAACTTTTTAATGTCTAAACTTACTTCAAAATACAAACTTAAAAAAATTACTTCCACTTATTTCTTTCTACTTTTTAAAATGAGTCTTCTAGAATGTTTAGAAATGCCATGTGTGTGGCTCATATTATACTTCTATTGAATAGTGCTATACTAGACCATCAATCTGCAGTAAGAACCAAAGTAACATCCATCCAATTCTTCACTATCAATTGTAGCCCCAAGTTTAAAGGTAGTTTAGTTTACCTGCAAAGCAGTTTTATTGTTGGAAATCTAATGGAACCATCAGTTAATGAAGCCCCATAACACCACTAAACCAAAATGAGTAACATTTGGATTTGTAGGTCCTCCAGTCAATCTATGATTCCAGGCAGAAATACACTAAAACTTTTCCTAGAAGACAGTCCTGCTCCTCAAAATCTCCTGTGGACCTTTCCACCATCTTCCTTAGAAAACTATTTCAATTTTTCATTATATGAAAGTCAGAAAATTTTTCCTCTTGACTGTAATATTAAATATGATGATATTTACAGGTTTTTATTTCTTTTATATCTCCTGGGGTTGTGAAGTAGGCAAACTACACTCCCCACCTCAAAAAGGAAAAAAGAAAAAAAAACAGTCTGAGGGCAGAGAATAGGTTATACATTATACACGTGCTCAGAAATGCTGTGAGTTAATGCTCATGCTTGAAAAATTATATTAAGCACAGTAAAGTTGTAGGGGAATAAGAAAAAAATACATTAAAAAAAAACAACAATCCCTCATTTATACTTTTGTGAAGACCGAAATAAGTAAGTATAGATTAAACAAAATTAGTAACTCACATTAGATGACCGCTTACTCTGTATTTATAAATGCAGTATGGAAAACTGATAGGGCATTTAATCACCTCTGAGTCAGAAGACCTGCATACTAGTTCTGCCTCTAAAAAGTCACCCAACCTCATTAATCCTTAGCCACCTCATCTGTAAAATGAGTAGAGAGGATTAGACTGGTATTTTTCAAATCACAGTGTTATGCCATTGGTAGGTAATGAAATCAATGTCATGGGTCAAGACAAACTTTCTTTAAAATGAAACAGAATAAAGGACTTCAGAATTCAACGCACAGATTAAGAGTCAACATTGTTTCATAAAACTTCCAGTGTGGATTACCACAAAATTGTTTGAGAATCCCTGTTTAAATGTCTAGAGTTCCTCATACCTCTGAGATAATATGCTCAAAACAAGAAACAAACCAGTTACAAGCAACAAATCCAATTCCAGTCCTCCTCAGTCCCCACCGAGCAGTCCAAGAGGCATCTATGAGGCCTCTAAAAATAGCCACCAACAGTTCTTTCCTTCCCTGTACACACACACTGCTCATTCATCCCCTTAACGGTGGGGATCTATCCCTACCGCTACCTATCTCCCCTCCCTTGAATCGGGGCTGGCCCCATCACTTGCTTGAATCAGTACAATATGTCAGAAGTGATGTACTGGGACAAGCCCTGGCCTTAAGAGTACTGGAAGCTTCTGCCTCCTCCTTCCTGTAAGCCACCACCATGTAACACATCAGAACTCTCTGAGACCATGCTCTCCACATGAAGAGGGCATGTGGAGAGGAATGCCTGCCCAGCCACCCCCTGTTCCCAACAGCACAGCTGAAGTGCCAGACGTGTGAGTAAAGAAGCCATCTTACAGGTTCCAGCCCCAGCAGACACCACAGAGTGCAGAAGAACAGTATCACTAAGCCCAATCCAGATTACAGAATGATTGAGAAATAATCAACTGTTGTTTTAAGCCATTGAATTGGGGGGTAGTTTGTTATGCAACGTTAGATTACTAAAACAATGCCCATGGAATTGTCATAAAATTGCTGTGGATCATGGGAGGCTAAATGTTTGTTCATTTGTAACAAAACCTCAGTTTACTCTGAAGGGCTCATTTCACAGCGCCCAGGATCAGTATTTACCGAGTATTTCTTGGGAACACTGGCAAATCGTGGAAAATGTAATGCAAATTGCAACACTACACTAGCAACACAGGGAATTTACCGGATGCAGAGTGAGGTTGTAAGATCTGAGGAATTATATTGGATTCATGTAAATAAAGGATTTCAAACATCTCGAGATTTGTCATGTTGTTAAATTTGCTGAAGTGTAGATAGAAATATTCTGGCAGGCAAATGGAGAAGGGAAAGCTATGCTCTTAGACTTTTCTTCCGACACACAACTCTATGGACAAAAGTGAAAACTGAAACATAGCAAATTATTTGCGAGTGACAGCCCTTTCATTTGTACCCACAGCTGCTGTTGAGGACCACCGCTGCCTCAGCTTGATCCAATTACGGCACTGTGTACCTTATCACACAGCTTCGTTTTGTTCCTCTCCTGTCCTAGGATCTGTAGCTCATTAAGATAAGATCTGACAGGCTCGGTCAATGCTGAGTTAGAGCTGGTGGCTTCTCTTTATTTGGGCACCACCGTAAGTTTCATGGACTTATGTTCAGTCACACAAACGGGAGGGTATCCTTTGCTGGTGCGATTTTCATTTACTCTGCTGTTATTTATCCCAACCCAAGCATTTAAACAAGTAACATTTTCCAGGCTTTTCCATCAAAAATCTCTTTTCTGCCCTCCTCCCCGCCACATCCTTTTTCATGAGGGTGATGTGCTGCCTCTTGATTAGAAAAATATCTCTAACGAGGAGGCTATAAATTCACATGCTATTTTGTGACATGGGTCAAAATGTTCTTTATTTTAGTATTCTAGCTATTCTCCCAAAGAGCCATAAATAACAATAAATGATAATACAGGCTCTTGTCAAGAAAATTCATCTCCTTTTCCTTTTGTGAGCTTGATTTCCTTTTATTCTGACAAGGACTCCATTCCTGATTGTCTGCCTTCATTTATCCCTTACGCTTTAGATCTGCCTTTTGCACTGGCTCATAGCATAGTCCATATGGAAATTAAATACACCCACATTTGAAATGAGCATGCCTTCCCTCATTGGTATTTGTTTCCAATATGATATATTTATTTCAGTGACAAGGTCCAGTGGGTAAAGACATAGTCAGACCAGAGTTACATGAGCAGAAAAAGGATTGAAGTGATTCCCTGGTTACTCAGGCAAAAGTAGCAGAAAGAGAAAGGGGTCCCAAAGGCCTGGTAAGTTCTGCCTGAATTATCCAGATAATTGCTTCAACCTTTAACCTGACAATGGAGACCTGGACGAAAATGACATAAACCAAAGGAAGTTTATGTAACTTATTTTTTCACGTTCCACTAATAGTGACAGAAATGAAAGTGAGTGGAGAAGCCTGTCAGGATTTAGGTAGAGAGCTCTAATTCCACGACTGTGATATTTGTGGGGAATTCGTAAAATGTTGTAGAAGTATATTCTAAAATGAATGAAAAGGAAAAAGGAGGAAAAAATTCCAGTTCCAAAATGCTGAACTTTGGAATGCTGAAGGGCTGCAGACGAGACCTTATCCTCCTTTTCATCTACTTTCTCTCCTTGAATAATCTCCCTCCAGCCCATCATTTTAAATACTATTTGTACTCCCAAATGGATAGCTCCGCCTAAGACCTCCCCGGAAGTGCACACCATGTACCACTGCAGAAATCACTGCTTATTTCAAATCCTATTACTGCTTCTTCTACCACCAAGAGTTAACATTTCCTGAGTGCTTTCCATGCCAGGCACTGTCCTTAAACATTTATAGGCATGATCCCCTTTAGTTCTTACAGGTTTAAGCAGTGAAATTTATGTATCTGTTTTTTACAGATAAAGAGACAAAGGCTTAGAGAGGTTATGTGAGTTGTCCAGTGTTTCAGCTAAAAAGGAATGGAACCTGGACTCAAGGGCAGAGCCATTTGATTCTCAAACCTCTGTTTATGATGTGCTGCTTCTCTACTGTGTTTGCTCTTCCTACCACACATTTGTAATTTGGCTTATGCTACTTTGAATTACTATCATTATGAGGATTATCATTTTATTCTTAAGTCCTTCTTCTTCCCACCCCAATGCCAGCCCTGATGACAGGGGCCTGTCTGATGTCCTCTGTACACTATCACTAAATATTGTGATTGAGCTTTCACAGAAAGTCAGCATCACAATTATTAATAATAACCAGGCTAGAAGACTACGTCAAGAGGTTTTAAAGAGCATCTTCAGTAATCGTGGCTTTAACTGGTTACCCAGGTCTTTAAAAAACTATAGAATGTGTTGTCTGTGCTGTACCTGATTTGTAGAGGGATAATGAAATTCTGTGGCTCCCTCTCCAGAATACACTTTGTGGAGATATATAGGAACTAAATATTAAATGCAGGTCAGATTCCTTTAACTCTGCAAATTATACTTTGGAGGTCACCGGGCCAAAATCTAGGAGACCAGCCTAGAAAGCCTTTTGAGGGTAGGGATTTATTATTCGTGGGACAAAAGATGTAATCAAAAGACTTGTCCCTAACACTACTGGGGATCAGCCTCTTGTCTTAAGGACTGATTTTTTTCCTGTTTTTAGCTTTTGTCAAATTGTTCTGTCATTTAGTGTCAAGTGGGGCAAGTTCTCTTTCCCTTTGTAACTAATCATTGCTGACATGTAGTTAAAAATCTTTTACTCCAGAGAATCTGCCTGTGGTGTTTTGGGTCAACCTCACCCCGTGTGAAAATACCATACATGGAGTCTCTGAGTCTGGGATCTAAAAATACAACAAGCTTGTTGTATGCTGACACTTTATAGTACATTAGGCGGGGTCATCTTTCACTGAGGCGAATGTGCTATCCAACAGGTCCACAGCAAGTGTATCACTGGCTTTGTTCAAAGTGTTCCTGGATGCTGCAAATGAAAGAGGACAATAACTCTCCACCTCTTGCCCATCCTTTGGGAAAGACTTCAGCATGATAACTCGCTTTCTCTTGACTTTTTGACGTAGTTAACTCAAAAAGTTCAGCACTAAAAGCCATGTGGCTTTTTGTTTGTTCTGATATTTTATTTTTGTAGCTGTTTATTGTTTTATTTAAAAAGCTATTGATTTTTTAAAAATCAGCTTTATGGAGATATAATTTTTTTTATTTTTTTGAGACAGAGTCTGGCTCTGTCTCCCAGGCTAGAGCGCAGTGGCGTGATCTTGGCTCACTGCAACCTCCACCTCCTGGGTTCAAGAGATTCTCCTGCCTCAGCCTCCCAAGTAGCCGGGACTACAGGCACAGGCCACCACGCCGGGCTAATTTTTTTGTATTTTTAGTAGAGACAAGGTTTTACCATGTTGACCAGGCTGGTCTCAAACTCCTGAACTCAGGTGATCTGCCCACCTTGGCCTCCCAAAGTGCTGGGATTACAAGTGTGAGCCACCGCACCTGGCCAAGATATAATTTATATATAGTAAAATTCACCCTTGTTGGTGTATCATTGCATGAGTTTTGACAAAGGTATGCAATAATATAACTACTGCAGTCAAGGTGTAGACCGGTTCCCTTTCCTGCAAATATTCACTTGTGCCCTTTGTAATCAACCCCTCTCCACAACCTCAGTCCTCAACAGCCACATCTCTGTCTTTATAGATTATCCTTATGCAATTATACCCTATATAGCTGTTTAAGTCTGATTTTTTTCACTTACCATAATGCATTTGAGTTCATCTACATTGCTGTGTGTATTTGTAATTTGTTCTATTTCTTGTTAAATAGTCTTCCATCGTAAGGATATATCACAGTTTAACCATTCACCAGTTGAAGGATAATTGAGTAGTTTCCAGTTTTTGGCAAATATGAATAAAGCCACTATTAACATGTGTGTACAGGTTTTTGTATGACCATGTTTCTACCCCCACTTTGGGTAAATATGGATTGCTGTTTAAATATGGATTGCTGTTTAACTCTATAAAGCTAAACACATATGGTATGTGTTTAACTTTATAAAAAAAAAAAAAAAACTGCCTGTGTAAATGGCTGTGCCTTTTGTCATTCCTAACCAACAATATATGAGTCCTGGTTGTTCTTTATCCACCATGGCATTGGGTACTATCAGTTTTTGCTGGCTTTTCTTGGCAGGGGAGGGGCGTGTTTACTTTTTAACCATTTTAGTTGATGATGTCCCATTGTGATTTTTATTTGCATTTCCATAAAGACTAATGATGTGCATCTTTTCATGTGCTCATTTGCCATCTTCATATCATCTTTGGAAAAGTTTCAGTTCAAATCTTTGGCCCATCTTTTACTTGAGAGTTGGTTTTATCATTATCAAATTGTTATGGTTCTTTATATATTCCAGATACAAGTCCAAGACAGTTAAGAGACATTCAAAGAGATTAAATTATATCTGGTGTTTACGGTTGTAAGGGCCAAAAGGTTTAATACTTTTCCTCACCCATCGTAAGGGTCATAGCCAAAACTCCCGTAGCAAAAAGCAAGTTAACAAGAGAAAAACATAACAGATGTAGTTAATCAAAGTGTTATGTGACATAGGATCTTTTAGAGTTTCAGAAATGAAGATAGGGCTTTTAGATCTTCATTTCTGAAGGGAAAGCTGTCGATTCTTATGCTTAGATTCAATGAAGAATGAACAGCTGTGTAGAGATGTGATTGCACAAAAAGGTGTGATCTAGTGCTAATAGACTGAGGAGGAAAATCTAGCAAGACCTGTCTGTTCAGATTCTCCTTGACCTCCTTGCATAGCATTCCTTCCTCTCAGGTGTGGGGCAGGATGCCTCTGGAATAAAGATCTTCGAGGGAGGAGGGAGAGGGTAACCTTTGTAGACATTATGGTTTGCTTTGAGGGAGAGGAATCCTAATTTCTATGACCTGCATTGGGGAAAAGGAATTCTGGTTTCTATGTCTCCCTTTTGGGGGAGAAGCAGGGGCAGGAGACAGAAGGGCAAGAGAAGGTCACAGTGACCTGCTCATAAGGCTTTCTAATGTCCTTAAGTTTAAAGTACTCAGCATATCAAAATGCCATACTTTGGGGTATTGTGTTCTGAGTCCCATTACAGACTCTCTTTCAGCAGAACCCTGGCAAAAGCAGGAGGACTTATACCTTTTGCAATTACAAGGCCAGAAAGTGATCAAATGTAGATACGGGCTCTTTTGAATAGTGCTGCTTTTCCTTTAATCTTCAGGAGACATCATTTAATGAAAGTAAACTCTTCCAGGGCTCAGCCCTTGGTGCTGTCTTCCCTGCCACACATATTTCTTGGTGATTTCATCCAGTCTGTAGCTTCAAATGCCATCTGTATGCAAGCTATTTCCACATTTATATCTCCAGTCTGACCTTGTTTTCAAACTGCAGTTTCACATCTCTGACTGCCTACTTGACATCTCTACCTCGAATTAAATAAACATTTTAAAATATAGTATGTACCAAATGAACGCCTGATCTTCCACCTTGAATCTCCTCTACTTCAGTTCCCATTCCTACTGAGGGCAACTGGATTCTTCCAGTGGCATAGGCTAAAAACTTTGAAGTGACTTTTGACTCCTTTCTTTCTCTTGCACCCTACAGCAAGTCCATCTGCAATGCTATTGTCTCTACTTTGAATATATATCAAGAATATGATTACTTCTCAAACGTTCCACTACAACCATCCTGATCCAAGCCATCGTCAACTCTCAACTGCGTTACTTACCGCACTTTCTGCCCGAAAGGTCTTTCTGCTTCTCCCTTACTTTCCCCTTCCCACCAGTCACAGGCTACTATCAACACAGCAACCAGAACAGTCCATTAAAAAAATTAATTCAGATCATTTTACACCTCTTCTTCCAGCCTTGAAGTGGTAAAAATCAAAGCTAACGTCCTACAATGGTCAACAAGGCTCTGAGTGACCTGTTACCTCCCTCATTACCTCCAAATCCCTTTCTGAAAACACTTTAGGACCTGTTATCATCACCAAATTGCAACATCAAATTTTCTATGTAACTTAAACAACTGCATTATTAATGCCAAGTATACGGTAAAGTCAATAGTCAGGTTAAAAACAAAATGTAGCAACTTGCCCACTTCTAATACTATATTCTAACTAGTAGATATTCTGCCTTCCCAGAGGTGATCATACTCTTGTTAAAAGTTAAAAATAGCCAAAAATTATTAATTACTTCCTGTTCGCGAAGTGCTTTTCTTTAATCTTTACAACAACCCCACGTGGCATATAATTGTACCCAGTTTTGAGGGGATGAGCCTGCACTCAGAACTGGAGCGAACTCCTTCAGGCCACATCGATGACAAGTAAAGGGTAGAGGAGAGTGCAGGTGGGACAAGCTCCAAACCCACCTCATCACTGCCTTATCCTCTTTCTTTTGCCAAAAGCAGGTCAAAAATCAAAGAAAAATACACGAAGATTATTTCTTCTAGGTTTCTTATAAAAAAGATATCAAAGGTAAACTTTTTTTGCTTTGTAAATATTCTATACATGCCTCCTTCTTCCTTTATTATTTTTTTCTTCTTCTTCGCCCATGCCCAAGTAGGTGGCAAAGGCCTTGTAGCCTTGGGAGAAATGCTGCCAGTGAAAATCCTGAAAGCGTAAAGAGAATAGTGAATTTATGGGAGATGAATCAAGTTCTCCTACTCTGGAAACCAGCCAGCCTGATCGATATATAGATCTACTTGGCTTTATGCACTAAATGTTCCTGAAAAGTTGTCTATAAGATAAATATTTGTATACAAAAATCATGTCGGCTCACTGCCTTCCTTTGTGATTTTAGAAATGTGTTCCCACACACAAAGAAAAATATTTACCCCAATATTACAAAATGATGCTGGTGAAACCAAACATGTACTTTCAGGAATATTCTGACTTTGTCAACACCACTCATGCAAGAAGTACATCAAACCGACAACCAATCCATACGATCACTGCTACTCCTGTAAAAGCACAACTATGTCAAAACATACAATCAATCCTCTTTCAAATATTTAAACAGCCTTCTTAGGCCTTGCTGCTGGATGTTTAATAAAACCCAGCAGAAATATATAAAAATACTTTCAGAGAAGTGGTTAGGCGTCCCCTGCTTTGCAGTTAACAGTTAAGCTGCTACTATGCCTTTAACCAGTCACACATTCCTTCACTAATCAATAAAAGTTTGCTAACCTTAATGAGTATCTAATTGATAAAAAAGAGATTCTATGTCTCTTCCCTGATAAGAACAATTATGGCATCACCTGAGATAAGAGGAATCTTCTTGCTACTTCTATATAACCCTGAAAACCTTAAAGTGAGATGTCAGATCTCACTCAGTAACCCACTAAATAACACACTGAGGGCAAAATCAGAATGTACCCTCAGTGTGTTAGCTACCTAGGTGCCATTCTGTGCACATTGGAGGACTGATATTTGGGAGAATCTTGATTGCCTTCTCTATAAAAAATATGCATAGTAATATCAACCTTATAGAGTCATTCATAGAATTAAGTATTAACTTACTGACAGGTATTATCTAATTTAACCTTCATCAATCATGCAGTAAGGATTATCTATCACAATCTGACAGATGTAGAAACTGAGAGTTGAAGGGTTTAAGTCACTTACTCAATGTTAAGCAGCTCATGAATTAGGTCTTTCTTGAGACAAAGACTGTATTTTCCTTTTTAACAGAGCAATAATCTTATTGTGGCCCTCAAATAAGTTTGTACATTTAATGACAAAAGCATTAATAAGCAAATAAGTAGTTGTTGAATAAACAAATGTAGTAAGTGTGTAAATGTGCATGCATGTGGACTACATAACGTGTATGCAAATTTACACCATGGAAACTCTCTTACCTATTACAGCCAGTGGAATAGAATGCATCCCGAATAGAATGTTACCATCCATAACCAATTACGAAATAATTATAAGAAACAAAAACACATAAGCACCACTAGCTCTATGCTAAACATAGCTTCCCTTTTCTTGGAATGAATTCAGAAGTTTTCCAGACAAATTTTATCTATTTAAATAAGAGCTATTGACTTTGGAAGATTTTCATCAAGCCAGGCTATTCAGTGCAGAAACAAATGCATTTGTGCTTAATAATCATACTATTTCTGAAAAATAAAGCTATCACAATTATAAATATGGGCAAACATTGTCAAATTTTCTGATATAATGTGAGGAAATGCTTATATTGTTACTAAAACATTTGAATTTTTAATAGATCTGTTATTAAGTGTGTTGACATTTTGGTTGATTTTTCAACAGCCCTTAATAGAGAAGAGTTTTTTGTATTCTGGTGAGGTTAGCAGGTCAGTTCACAGGTCCCAGTCATAGAGACACAAAAGCCATTATCAGCCAAGGCTGCAAATTCCCAATGAGGGACACTTTGTTGCCACCACTGGTGGCAGCTACTGTTGCCAGTCTCCCTAGCTCAGGGACTCCCTAACAAGGTAAAGACTGAATTAAATGAGAAGAACATAGCTCTTGGGATCAGGTGTTCTTGGCTTCAATCCCAATTTCTTTATTTATTCTTCAATTTAATAAATATTTATTTTCATTAATTGGACACTAACCGCTTTCTTAGGAGTTATCAAGACCAGTGACTTGGTGATGCAAAACTCCAGCAGCCTTCCTCTCTCCTCACTGGACCCTTCTCTGTGGAGGGGGTGTGGGAAGCACTTTCATTTTGAAAATCACACCAGCAAGCTGCGTGGAGTAGTTTCTGACCAAAGGGAAGGAGGGTTCTCTGCCTTTCTGGGTCACTGACCAGTAAAGTATAAAAGTGCATTTCTATTCATGTCTTTGAATAGGGGCACAGCAGATGGGGAAGTGAGTGTCCTGCCCATTCCCCTCCGCTGAGGCTGTGACTGTCCTAACAGAAGCTATTGGTGCCTAACCTCAACTATGTAGGGCTCTGCCCCAAGGTCTGGTTTCTAACAGAGGGCAGGGTCTGCCAGAAATGCTGGGGGAGTTAATCCTTCCTGGAACAGCACTCAATAATAGAGGAGGAGAAAAATGGCCACCTTTCCCAGCCCTTGGGTGACAGCACTTGAGTGACACCTCTGTGGTAATTTCCTCAGTCTCCCAGGGTTTGGGAGGAGAGGGAGCCCTGCACACTTCGTGGCTTCCTTTCATCCTCTTCCAGACTCACTTCCTCATTCCCCTGTTAGTGTTTCCTGAGACCACCTTCCAAGTGAATGAGTTATGCTCCGATCTTTGTCTCAGGGGCTGCTTCTGAGGGACTCAACCTAAGACTAAGGTTTAGTGTCTTCAGTAATTTTTTTTGTAAGACGAAAGAACATGTGTTAAACTTCACATGCACTCTCAAGTCACAGATCCCACCCCACCCTCCTTCAGTAGCACGGCCTCTACTGCTATCTGGTGAAAACTGACCTGTGAGTCCTCCTCCCTCCTCCACCCACAGTCCTGTGTCAGAAAGAAATTTGGGGACTAGAAAAAAGAAATTTGGAGTTGGTGCTATTTATGTGAATTAATCTAAGGAAATTTAGAACTTCAGAATATAATCCAGGCAGGAAGGGATCAAGTGTGTCTTTAACAAATAAGGCCAGGAACATTCTCAAAAACAAAACAATATACCAGGGTCAAAGGTATGTTGAGGCTGGGCTCACACCTGTAATCCCAGCACTTTGGGAGGCCAAGTCAGGAGGATCACTTGAGGTCAGGAGTTTGAGACCAGCCTTGCCAACATGGTAAAACCCCATCTCTACTAAAAAGACAAAAATTAGCTGGGCATGGTGGTGCACACCTGTAATCCCAGCTACATTAGGCTGAGGCGGTAGAATGGCTTAAACCCTGGAGACAGAGGCTGTAGTGAGCCAACATCCCGCCACTGCCCTCTAGTCTGAGCAACAGAGCAAGACTCTGTCTCAAAAAAAAAAAAAAAAGTATGTTGAGAAAGAGAAATATAAACCTGCCACAAAGATTAGGCACGGTGTCTTACAAAGGAAAGCATCTGAGAAGGGTAAGGAAGGCAGGCAGTGAGGGGAGGGAGAAGTGCTTTCAGCAGAACCAGCAGGCTCTACATGAAAGTTTATTCTGTAGGTTGGGAAAGACTGGAGAGAAGGAGAAAGCCATGATAGGCAGGAGAGACCTGAGACCCAAGGTTTTAGAATTTGCTGGACACATCAGGGATACTATGGCTCCATTATTCTGGCAAGGGTGTTGAATTTCAAGGCCTATTGGAGGAAAATGGAAGGGGATAGGAATGATGCTGGGAACACAGATGGAGAAGGGCTTTAAAGGGATGGGTACAGAGAATGGGGCGAATTAGTGAACAATAAGATGTACACTTGGAATATCTTGAAGGCCTATGTGCAGTGCAGAAGCGCCACGATTTCACTGCCCTCATCTCCTGACTCTGTGGTTAGAGAGCAATTACATGAATGCTTCAACAAACAGCTGCTGAAAACGTTCATCAGCGTATTTGTTCTGGAAGTCAATGAAGCAGACATTGCAGTCAGCCACACTGTGGACTGGCCGATGAGGAAAAGGATCTACCCTCTGACAACCTGGGAAACAGCCTGGTCCATTGGATGGAGAGAGCTGAACACCCGTATAGGAAGGGCCTAACCAGCTGTCTCCAACATTTCATTTTCTTCCTTTCTCTTATAGAGCTCACGCACTTCAAGGTAAGAATGTTGCCATCCATCTGCCTCTCCATCCTACCCCAACACATGTATATACATTTCCATGAGTTAATTCAAGGAGGCTTGAATTTTTACTCAACGAGGCATTTGGGGGGATGGCAGTGTGGCTGTTGTTATTGTATATTTGAAGGGTGTTGGGATAGAAAAAGAGAAAGCAGAAGTGGTGGCATGGTAGTCTTTGGGTCTCCCACTCATTTTCCTCTCACCACTAGTCTGGTGGATATCAGTCTGGAACACAAAGAGAGGGAGACTTTAGGACAAAAAGAGCTTTATTCATAGATGATGTTATGCAATTCTGGGCCTGTATTAGTCAGGGTTCTCTAAAGGGACCCTGACTAGTAGGTTAGATGTATATATGAAAGGGAGTTTATTATGGAGAACTGACTCACACTATCACAAGGTAAAGTCCCACAATAGGCCATCTTGCAAGCTGCGGAGCAAGGAAGCCAATGGTGGATCAGTCTGAGTCCCAAAACCTCAAAGATAGGGAAGCCGACAGTGCAGCCTTCTGTGGCCAAAGGCCCGAGAGCCCCTGATAAATCACTGGTGTAAGTCTAAGAGTCCAAAAGCCAAGTAAATCGGAGTCTGATGTTCGAGGGCAGGAAGCATCCAGCACAGGAGAAAGATGAAGGCCAGAAGACTCAGCAAGTCTGCTCTTCCATCTTCTCCTGCCTGCTTTATTCTAGCCTCCCAGCAGCTGATTAGATGATGCCCACTCAGATTGAAGGTGGGTCTGCTTCTCCCAGTCCACCGACTCAAATGTTAATCTTCTTTGGCAACATCCTTACAGACACACCCAGGTGCAACACTTTGCATCCTTCAATCCAGTCAAGTTGACACTCAATATTAACCATCACGGGGCCGAAATTAAGTTACTCTGGAACCCAGGTGACAAAGCACAACAGAGATTTGGGGAGAAGGCCTTTTCTTTCTCCACTAGTGAGTCTCCAACCCCACTCCACCCCCATTATTGTGCAGCTCAAGCCCCCTAAAGGCTACCAAACTACAAGACTACTGCTGAGCTGAGCAGTCTTCCTCCTCAGGACACAGCCAAGGCTAGGGAAACACCTTGCAAAGAATTTGAAAGACTAAATCCTACGTGTCTGTATCCCAGGGTGGGCCTGCACACATAATTAGAGAATCAAGTTGGTGGGGGGTGGGTAACTGGGATTCCCAAATGAGCAAGAGGTGCCTCTGAGCTGGTGACGTTCAGGTAGTAGTCTTGTTTATGTGCCATCATGTGGACGACCTAGGGCTTTCATGTGATATGAGTAGTTAGGCACCCAGAAATGTGGTGCATAAGTAGTTGTCACAGAGCTCACTGCTGGCTCTACATTAGTGAAGATAATTCTGCAGAGCCCATTTGGGGACAACTAAGATATATGGAATGGATGCCATAGCCTTTGAAACATTTCCTAACTCTCAGAGACCAATGAGAAAAAAACAGGGCTGTAAAAGAAAAGGAATGCCAGGATGAAATCAGAAATGGGAGTCAAATCCATCTTGTGTTTCTGAGTGTTGTAAAACTTACTATCAGAGAGGCAGCTTCACCTCTCTCAGTTCATTAGGAAAAAATGCATGATTCTAGAAGCAAAGAGAAAGGGAAAAAATTAAAATCACCTTTTGTTGATTTCACCTGTCATTCTGGTTGTCATTTAAATGTCTGCTTGATTTCTGGAGAAGGACCTTTGAACAGTTGTATTTAACTTTTCGCTTGAGTTGGTTGCCCATCTTTTGTTGGTAATACGGTTTGGCTGTGTCCCCACACAAATCTCATCTTGAATTGTAACTCCCACAATTCCCATGTGTCATGGGATGAATCTGGTGGGAGGTGATTAAATTATGGGGTGGGTCTTTCCTGTGCTGTTGTCAAGATATTGAATGAGTCTCATGAGATCTGATGGTTTTAAAAATGGGAGTTTCTCTGCACAAGCTCTCTCTTTGCCCTGCTGCCATCCTTGTAAGATGTGACTTGCTCCCCCTTGCCTTCCGCCATGATTGTGAAACCTCCCCAGCCATGTGGAAATGTAAGTCCATTAAACCTCTTTCTTTTGTAAATTGCCCAGTCTTAGGTATGTCTTTATCAGCAGCATCAAAATGGACTAATATAGTTAGGCCTTGTGAAAATGCATCACTTTTACCGATCATTAGAGAAATGCAAACCAAAATGAGATACCATCTCCCTCTACTCAGAAAGGCAGTTATTAAAAAGTGGAGAAACAATGGGTACTGGTGAGGCTGTGGAGAAATAGGAAAGCTTTTACACTGTTGGTGGGAATGTAAATTAGTTCAACCATTGTGGAAGACAGTATGGTGATTCCTCAAGGATCTAGAACCGGAAATACCATTTGACCCAGCAATCCCATTACCAAGTATATACCCAAAAGAATTTAAATCAAGATACATGCACACATATATTTACTGCAGCACAATTTACAATAGCAAAGTCATGGAACCAACCCAAATGCCCATTAATCATAGACTGGATAAAGAAAATGTGGTACATATACACCAGTAACTACTACACAGCCATAAAAAGGAATGAGATCGTGTCCTATGGAGGGACATGGATGAAACTGGAAGCCATCATCCTCAGCAAACTAACATAGGACAGAAAACCAAATACAGCATGTTCTCACTCAAAAGTAGGAGTTGAACAATGAGAACACGTGGACACAGGGTGGGGAATAAGGCCTGTTAGCGGGTAGGGGGTGAGGGGAGGGAACTTAAAGGACAGGTCAATAGGTGCAAAACACTGCCATGGCACACATATACATATGTAACAAACCTGCATGTTCTGCACATGTATCCTGGAACTTAAAGTTAAAAAAAAATACAAAATAAAAGTGTCACTGAAGGAAAAATGAATGGAGGAAATAAATCACTGTGCAAGGGAAAGAAAGGTATGATGGCTTATCAAGAACTAACCTCCATTTGAATAAGCTAAAATTAATGACTAGCCACAATTATGCATCCTGTAAATCCCAAAGAATGAAAACCATCTCATTCTATTAAATTGGATGGCCCACCACTGCCCATTCACTCAGCACAGCAGTGGAGACAGATCACCCCCTGATCTGTCTTGTATCTAGAAGGCTATTGAAATGACCACTGGACTGACTTGAGAATGATTTCATCAGACAATTGGCCAAACAGTCAATTTAGCAGTCCTTTGCTTGTTAGCAACTTGCCCTCCTTTCACCTGCCAAGGAATTGTTTAATTAACTTGATTGCCTAGATTAACTAGGTCAGTTGTTTTATGAATAGACACTGCCTTCAAACTTGGATTCACAAATAATTTATTGAAGATCGTGCTTTATTCTGAGATACAGAAGGTACAACACTAGAGGTCAGTAGTTCAAGGCTCTTCTCCTTTTTGGTAACTGAAGAACTACGAGACTTTTTATGTTTTGGTGTCTTCATCTGGAAAATGGGCTGAGCAGTGACTTTGGGGCTCCAAGTTGCTGTTAATATTCTCTGATGCTTCAATTCTGGTAGCAAAGCAGAGAAATGCATTTGGAAACTCCCATGATGCATTTTACACTGTCACAGGAAGTTTTATGAGATATGAGACCTTCTCGTGGCACAATTCACTTCTCCATAGGAAAGAAATTAGTAATTGGTTTCCTCAGTGAGCTTGACCTAATTCAACCTACACATTCCGGAGGGCAATTGGGCAGAAAAACCTCAGAAGCTATATAGCCAAATAAAACTTTCTGACTTTAGGAGTTAGGTAATATATTTTCAAAACAAAGAGTATACTTGGGAAAGTTCCTTTGTGACATTCAACATGGAATAACACAAAGTTAGAACTTGGGGGCTTTGACTAAGAAAGTGTACACAGGAAAGACCAGGCTGGAGAAAACACTGAGTTGAAGGCAAATATGGATCATGAAGATATAAGTTGCTTGGTTCAGGCTGGGTCTGTGATGAGAGCCTACTATCATTACAGACATGTTTTACTTGCATTATCTCATTCCTCTTTACTAAAATAAATAAATAACCCTCTGAGGTGATTACGGATCTTATCTCCATTTTGCAGATGGTGAAATGAGGACTCAGACCATGCATCAGCCATTGCTTAAACCCAGGTATGTCTGACACCAAAAGCTTTACCCAATCTTTTAGGATACATTCAGCTGCCAAGTAGGCTGGTGCTTAGTTTTGGAGATACAGGTCCATACTGAGTGGTCAGACCATACATTTCCTCATAAAATCTCTTGTGGTCACATTGGATGCCAGTCTGATGGCTTGGGGTTACTAGGCCATGTCGAGGTAGTATGCAGAAGTTGAGTTTAAGGAAAAAGGAAGATTAAAATCAAAGAGCATATCTTTCAGATTGAGTTGAAATCCTGAGACTCCCCTCCCATCCACTTAGGCCAGAAGGGAAACAGTGTGAAATTGAACACAGAAAAAATATTGAAAGGGATATATATTAGAAAAAAATAACTCAAAGGGGTTCAATCAGAAGCACCTAATCTTATCTCACCAGACACCCCTTCACATATTCTCAGCTCTGGTCTTCACACCTCTTCACTGCAGAGGGAGAAGTAAGATCTGCCCACTCTGCCTCTCCAGCATGCTGTAAAAGTAAATGAGGCCGGGCATGGAGGCTCATGCCTGTAATCCCAGCACTTTGGGAGGCCGAGGTGGGTGGATCACCTGAGGTCAGGAGTTCAAGACCAGCCTGGCCAACGTGGTGAAACCCTGTCTCTACTAAAAATACAAAATTAGCTGGGTGTGGTTGCACATGCCTATAATCCCAGCTACTTAGGAGGCTGAGGCAGGAAAATCACTTGAACCCGGGAGGCAGAGGATTACTGATATTATTTATTTATTTATTTATTTATTTATTTATTTACTGAGACAGGGTCTTCTCACTCTGTCACCAAGCTGGAGTGCAGTGGCGTGATCTCGGCTTATTGCAACCTCAGAGCCGAGGCCGCACCATTGCACTGCAGCCTGAATGACAAGAGTGAAACTCTGTCACAAAAAAAAAAAAAAAAAAGTAAATGAAAATGTGTGAAAAGTGTTTAAATCTTATTGAAATTGTTTAAATGAATTCACGGAGCTCTTTGTTATGCATTATTACAAATTATCATTGGTATCATAAGTATCAACCATTTAAGAGAGCTCTACCCTATCTCCATGCAGAGACTTTTTTCTGCCACCCACTCAGTGGTTTTTGATAAAACAGATCTTTCTGTTGTAAAGAAAACCAGCAGCTGGCTATAAAACTATTTGTTTGGGATGATCTTTTAAATGACACAACCCTAGCAAGTTCCCACTCCATAATATACTTTTGAGCTCTTCCTTTAACCCTTTGCATAGTCTCGTCTCTTTCCTGTGTGTGTGTGTGTGTACATGTGTGTTTACGTGTTTGTTAAAGCCAGACTCCCAGGACTGAGACAGAACAAATGAATGCATCCTCAGGGGAAATGCTAAATCAGTGACATGAAGGTGATTTAAAGGTCTTGAGGGTCATCCAATAGTATTAAGCTTAAAGTATAGCCCTGACTTCCGAGGAAATAGAGCCAGCTGAAACTAGCATCCTCAAATTTAAAAAATAAAATAAAAAAGAATGTTGTATTACCACAACTCCCATGTTAAAATAACTCAAAAAGAGAAAGACATTTCCAGAGAGAAAATAATTTTTTCTCTAGATTCATTACATAGGCGAATTCAGTGCTTTTCTGAAAAGCTCTGTGCAGGATGCTTTTTAACTCAATTTAGTCCCCACTTTAAATTCTGTTTCTCAGGGCAAGAAAGCTTTTTTTAGAGCAGAGCCAGGTAACAGTCAGCCTCCTAGATAGTCTGAAGCTTATGAAAGTCATACTCATGCCTTTCATCTCTCCATAAAACTGTACACTCTCCTGATTACCCCAAATTACAATGTTTGCTACTACTCTCTTTAATCAGATTTGAGCAATTCTGTTTAGTTAAAAAAAAAATCAAATGGCATTTCCCTTTCATAAGGCTTTACACTTCATAAGAGGAGTGAATTCTGTTATTCTTCATAGCTCCCCATGAGAGATTTTTCCATTAATGTTTTGAAGCCATGATTGTTGTATATCAAGATACTCAGTCTTGGCCCCATGGTGGTGGATTGGATTACTTTGCTGATTTCTTACCTGCAGTGTAAGACTCCCATGTAGATTAGGACATGGTTTAAGAGGAATTATCTCCTTTTTTTAATAGATCACATACTGAGTCTCAAGCTCCAAATTCAACAGAAAATCAAGCTAATTGTTCATTTCTTCCAGGATATCTCTGAAGGATAATTGACCTCTGCAGAGCAACTTCTTAGTAGGAAACTAAATAATTAAGTTGAAGGAAATACATTTCTTGTTCATGATTCCAGTTGTAAAGGGTTTTTTGTATCTGTGATGAGATCATAACCCTGCATGCATTTTATACAAAAGATAAGCGCACGTGTTTCCCCAGTCTGATTGAACTAGCTATTTTAAGCAGGACACATATCCAAATAACTATTATAGATAAAATCTATACCTTTTAAGGTTATTGAAACAAAATATTATCACTCAAATCAGGCCTCTCCTCATCTAATCTGCACCAATTGGGTTAATCCTTACACTAAAATCACACTACAAAACAATCTGGAAACATACAATATAGACAGTTTTATTAAATAATAGGTTTCATTGTTTTCCTCAACTGGCACGTTTATATTATTTTAATATACTGTGCCTAAGTGCCTATCCTATACATTTGCAGCAGTGGCAGTGATTCATACTTCCCAAACAATAAGAAAAGAATGCTATCCACAAACTCCTAATTCAGTAAGTGCACAAATCAACAGTCCTGATGAGGCACTTGTACTTTTGATGCTGTTTACAAGCATCTCAGCAAAAAACATAATATACCGTCTCAAAATAAGAGCACACCGAAAGAGACCTGGTATTTGCCCCAAACTCATTAAAAATTACTCTTCAATTACAGAGGCCTTGGCATTTCCTAGAATCAATTCCAATTTAAATCAATTCGGTCAACATAATTTTAACTTAACAGTTATAACCTCCAAACAAAGTTTTGACATTAAATATTTCAAGGTGCTAGAGAAAAAGGAAATGGTGTTCCCCAGCACAGCCTGAGGCATGGGAAGTCTGCCCTCAGAGAGGACAACTTTGCTAGCTCACTGCACATCCTAACCACCCCCAAAGTCTCTAATTTGTAAATTGCTGAATCAGTTTGTGCACATTTGGAAAATTACTGCTTTCCTGCAATTTTCTGTAAGCTATTGCTAAATTGTTCTGTTGAATGTTAGTGAAAAATTATATTTTTAAACCACCTCTGAATCCTAAAAGCCCATGGCACAGTGTTCTGTTTATGTGAGCAATTTAGCTTTATTAAGCAGCATGACATAGACTGAGCGAGCTAAGATAAGCTTGGTACAGTATGTGCCCCAGAATCATTAGCCAGAGAAGCTAATCAGTCTCCATCCTGATTTTGAGAGTGGAATGGACACCCAGCAAGGAAAGGGGTTCTCTTTGGGCTGCTCTCCAAATAGACCTGACTCCCTAGTTCGCCTTGGATATTATTAGAGAAATTGTCCCAGACAGTGGAAGTTTGGAGAATAGCACTTTCTAGACAGCATTTATTTCTGAATTTCTCTGTATTCAACCTTTTACCAAACCACCAATTATAGGGTTTGCTTTGCTCACCTTGGGCAATAAGGTAATATGATGCCCAAAAAGAGTTCAAAGTACTGTATTCCAAAGGCAGAATTTGTCCATTCACTGGAAAAATGGATTAAGGTAACCCAGTTACAACTCCAAAGATGAGAAAGACACATTTAAAGTTATCTGTTAGCATACAAAGTGATTGTAGCTCTGCAGACCAAGGCAACAGAAGTGGTTACTGAAATCTGTTAGTCCGTTCATGCCATCTGACTCATCCCCTGACTGGAAGTTTTAGAAAGGACGTATTGAAAGAAAACTTGCAGAAATTCAGTGAATCGTCCTGTGATGTGCTCTTATGTTTCACTGTGAGAAGTAATATTCTTGCTGAGCAGTTTGTTCCACTATAAATCTTTAGATATGCAGCCTTCTCTAAGATTATTGTATGAATTTAGACACACCATTCTGGAAACTAAATTAGCCCGTATTTACTGGGAAGTTGAATGCAGCCAGACTAATGGTAGTGCAAGTGTAATTGGTTCCCACCATGTGTCACTGTGTATATGTCTCAAACCCCAGAAAAGATGCATTATGGGACTAATTTTTAAATGTTAATGGATATTGGACACTTGCCAGACACCCAGCTGTGCACAAAACACTGAGATGGTAAATAGCTCATGATCTGTTTAGAAACAAATGATGATGGTTTTAGGATTCCATGGGACTGACGACATGGCTACTAGCTCAGACTTGGAGGCTGACCCCATTAATGGCATTGAAGGGAAGCGTTCTGATTTTTACCATCAAAATTAAAGAGCAAGGGCGTTGTGTTAAAGCCTAAATTATTTTTGATTAATATTAAGGAAAGTCTAGTCTCTCACACCTATTAACCTTACCTGTGTTAACATAGCTGTTTGACAAGTGCTTTTGGTTTGTTTGCCTGTTTTCCATGGGATCGGGTCAAAATGAGAATGTCTTTATCAATTAGCTTGGGTGTGAAAGCTGCAGTCAGAATGACCTGCTCACTTGTGCTTGCAAAGACAGCCTCGCTCCCCCACCACACGCCTGCCACAGGGCTGACAGAATGGCAACAGGTTTCCTTTCAGTTGATCTGTTGCTCTTATTTTAATTGAAAGTCAACGAAAGGAGCATTTTCTGTACATTCTTTCTCCAAAAGGTCTTACTAATTGTATACACTCTGTCGGCCAAGTCTACTAGAAATGGCTTCTTTTTGTAAAAAAAAAAAAAAAAAAAAAAATTGATGATGAGCTGTTTTTGATTAAAATACCATTAGGAAGAAGTCTCATTCTTAGCATAAACATAGGAGAGAAATGGAGGCAGGGCGCTGCAGCCTACTGTTCCTCTGGAAAGAGGCACAACAGGCTGGTGTATTCTGCATCTAAAATGCCATCTGAGGCTATCAGCATGGCTTAAATATTTCATCAGCCAAGGAGAATATGAACATGAGCCGAGCTGGTCTGACATCATTTCTGGAGATGTGTGAGAAGCACTAGGGGAGCTCTAGTGTGTTGGCAGTTCAACCACTAGCAATTTGTGTAGGATGAAAGCAAGAGAAAATGACAAGGGAGGGAAGGTGCTGCCATCTGAATTCAGCTAGCACAAAAGTAAGAAAGTTTGGATTGTGAGGATTTTTGGCAATGATGCTACCCTTTTAGAAATTAGTAAAGATAACTACTTCAGGAGGTGGCTTTATGTTAGAAAACTTTGTGGATGGATCTTCCGAGTAGCCAGCTTTCCTATTTATGTCTTGTATTATTTTATTGTCCTTAGCAATAGGAGGAGTCAAGCTGTGGTGTTGGTCCATTTTCTTCAAGGGCAGTTTAGACCAAAAGACTCTGATGACTGAAAGATACAGATTCAAATCCTGGTCCTACTGCTTACCAAAAACAGTGTAATTTGAGGCACATTGCAGTCTCTCCAAACTCTGCTTCTGTAACCCTGAACAGGATTATGATTAAAGGCATGCAAAAGCACCTAAGGCACAAGAGTACTCATAAATGCCAATAAGTAAAACTTTGGTCATGTCATGTAACAAGAGACAATACCATTTTGAAGCTCTTTATATTTTTTCCTTATTTTAAATTGCAAGAATATAGTATTAAAAATAATAAAAGAAAAATAACATTTTTCTTTAAAACTTTTTCCTTTTTGATAGAAGCTTACTGGAGGGTGTATAGTAGCAACTGATTTTTGGGTCTCTTCTAGATATTTCACTCTTCTGCATCTTATAATTGCATCTTTAGGAGGGAGAACCTAGGACAAATGACACAGAAAACATTAAAAGGATAGGAATTATTTTTCTGCAAACCCAGTTTCCCCAAATCATCAGAGACTGAAGGTCTGAGTTCCTCACTTACTAAAATACAGATTTTAAAGGCTCAAATGGAATCTGAAATGGACTCTCTCTTCTTATTTGAACTACAGCTATAATTTGGGTTGTCCTACAACCTGGTTTGAGGAGTCAAGTATTTTATTAGAGACTATTGTCAAACCATGGATTCAAATATTACTTTTTGAAAAGAGCTTTATTGAGATATAATTCAAATAACCATAAAATTCATCTATTTAAAGTGTACAGTTCAATGGCTTTTTGCATATTTGCAGATATGTGCAACAATCAACACAGACAATTTTAGAACATTCTTGTCACCTTAAAAAGAAACTCAGTATTAAAACTCTGCTATCCCCTCCCCCAAGCCCTAAGCAACCACTAATCTACTTTTTGTATTATAAATGTCCCTATTCTGTGTTTTCATGTGAATAGAATCATGCAACATGTTTCTCTCACTTAGCGTAATGTTTTCAAGGTTTACCCATATTACAGCAGATATCAATACTTCATTCCTTTTAATGGCCAAATAATATTCCATTGTCTGTTGTTTATCTGGTTGTCAGTTCATGGACATTTGGATTGTTTTCCTCTTTTGTCTTATGAATAATGCTGCTATAAGCATTCATATACAAGTTTTTGCAGAAACATAGATTTTCTTTTCTTTATTTTTTATATTTTTATTTTTATTTTTAAGATGGAGTCTTGCTCTGTTACCCAGGCTGGAGTGCAGTGGTACTATCTCAGCTCACTGCAGCCTTTTCCTCTTGGTTCAAGTGATCCTCCCATCTCACCCTCCTGCGTACCTGGGATTACAGGTGCACACCACCACGTCTGGCTAATTTTTTGTGTGTTTTTAGTAGAGACGGGGTTTCACCATGTTGGCCAGACTGGTCTCAAACTCCTGACCTCAAGTGATCTGCCCATCTTTGCCCCCCACAGTGTATACTTTGGAGCGGAATTGCTGACCATATGGTAATTGTTTAATCATGTGAGGAGTTGCGATGCTATTTTCCAAAGCAGTTGCACCATTCACATTCCTACCAGCAAGAATAAAGGTTCTGATTTCTCCCTATCTTTGCCAATACTTACTGTTATCTAACTTTTTGTTTTTAGCCATCCTAGTGAGTTCAAAGTGGCATCTTGTGGTTTTGATTTGCATTTCTCTGATGACTAGTGACGCCGTACATCTTTTCCTGTTCTTGTTGACCATATCTGAATCTTAATCATTATTATAAGGTAGCATCGAAGTGAGTAGACTTTAGAATCAAATAACTAACTGCAATACCTTATTAGCAAATGGCCATAAAAGGAGAAGTTTATTAATACTGCCCAAAGTTCTGAACACTGAGCTGTGGATAAGAGTAAATGAATATGTGAGTAAACTTGTGTGAAAGCAATAGCATAGGATACTTCCCTGCTGAACTCACTATCGGCTTTGCCAGTCAAAAGACTTTTGTGGCAAGGAAAAGGGATGTATACTTCTCTTCCCATCTCAGAATATCAGATCTAGTTGAAGCCATCGATGCAAAATGTTCTTTTAGACATAAGAAAACTGAGGACTAGGGAGTTAAAGTGACCTGCTTCAGCCATTTAGTGACAGCACCCATGTCCCTGGCCCTGACCTGTCAACCCTTTGACACTGTTTCCTCTCCCCTGCTCCATCCTCCACAGGCTCTAATTCTACTTCTCATCCGTTCTTGTAAGCCCCTGGGAACCCTTTAGACCCCAGATTTTATAATAGGCCCATGTGATCTCCTCGTGTTAGCCTGCTGTCCAAAATACCTGTGATTACTTTGTGTGCTTAGGTGTGTGTCTTCGTTTTGAAATATTTTGTTTTTCAAAATGCCATGAGTTCAGCATGATACATTCGAAAGTTAATTACCTAAGTGAGTAGGATCACAAGGATATAGATTTGAATGGTTCCACACAGACCATCTTCAAACTCTTCTCCCAAAGCAGGCAACCTCCTGCGACTGCCTCTGACAGATGGCTACCCAGCCTTATCTGGAACACTTTCTCAAGAACTTGTAACTTTCAGATGTAGTAGAACTCTAGTTGTCAGTAAGTCCTCTTCTATACTGAGCAAGATCTGCCTCCCTAACTTTCCCCATTGGTCTTAGTTCTGTCTTACAGAGCAACATCCAATAGAAACGTAAGTTCCTTCCTCTTCTAAAATTCAGACCTTCTACTAGTTGCAATCATCAAATAGTTTCCCTTCCCCAAGGTTTCTCTTCTTCTGATAAGTCTACTCTTGAAGGTCTTTAGAGATTCTTCATACTTGCCTGTATTCCTCTTTCTTAGTTTGCTTGCCAAAATGCAAGCTCCCTCAAAGCAGAGAGTTTGTTTACCTTATTTAACACACAGTATTGCATCCCCAGCACCTAAAAAATGGGCTAGCACTTAGAGTGCAAGAAATGGTTTTTGAATACATATCTGTTGAGTGATTGAATCCCAGTTGCCCTCTGAGGATGCGCAGTAATTTGTGATGTCTTGTATCCAGAATCATATCATATTCTCCAGAGAATGTTTGACTAGTATTAAGTAGAAGGAGATTTCTCCCTTTTGTAGAAGCTTAGATAACTAATTTCATAACCTCATGCCTCTGTGCCTATAACTCTATAAACTAGTAATGAGGAACTTCCTTGCTTTGAAGGGCTATAATGAACCACTGCAAGAAAATTTTATAAATATAAATGTGCTACTGATGACAATCGAACTGATAACCTTTTATAGTTCATGTTACCATTTCATTCACACTTTTTCAAGTATACTGTAATGACTTAAATGAAAGTAAATGCCCATGTGGCTTAAAGAATTTTAAGACATTCTAATGATGTCAGGATATCTAGCTGAACAATATGAGATCTAGGGCAATGGACATCTCCATTCTGTCTTGGAAAATGAATACCACAGTCCCTTGGTATTCATGGAGAATTGGTTCCAGGATCCATGAAGATGCTCAAGTTCCTTAGTTGGCCCTTATTATTCACCAATTTTGATTCAGAACCTGCAGATATAGGGGCCAATTGTATCCTGAAGAAGGCTTGTATGGGAAAGACAAAGCCCCTATATTTTATAATTCCATTAAAGTTTCACCCTTACGAAAATCATAACAGTGTACAATGAGTTTAATGTCCTTTAATGTCCTTGAAATACCTGCTGAATTGTAATCTTCTCCAGGTGAATTGGTTTCTCTCTTTAAATCTTAATGATGTCCGGATGTATTAGGCTGTTCTTGCATTGTTATAAAGAAATGCCTGAGACTGGGTAATTTATAAAGAAAAGAGATTTAATTGGCTCACTGTTCTGCAAGCTTTAAAGGAAACATAGTGCTGGCATTAGTTCAGCTTCTGGCAAAGCCTCAGGGAGCTTGAAATCAAAGCAGAAGGTGAAACAATAGCAGGTACTTTACATGATGAAAGGAGGAACAAGTGAGAGAGAGAGTATAGGGGGAGATACCACACACTTTCAAATGACCAGATTGTCAGAACTCACTATCTTCACCATCCAGAGTTCTGGATCACAAAGACACCACCAAGCTATGAGGGATCTGCTCCCATGATCCAAACATCTCCCACGAGGCCCCACCTCCAACACTGAGGATTACAATTCAAGGTGAGATATAAAGGGGACAAATATCCAAACAATATCACTGGGAATGAGGTTATGATGCTGGGGTCTACAAGGAGAATACAGGAAAAGTCCCTATCGAATAGTATGAATAAGTAAAATAAAAGCCCAATCTTGCCAGCACTGAGCATAGCAGGAAGAAAAGAAGTAAAATAGAGAGTGCAAGTGCATCGAGATATGCAGACAACTCTCCTCCTCTGCCCCCTTCCTGTCATGGAGTCACATCCCAAGAGGGGATGATAACTTAAAACTTACAGTTATAAGGGAACTCAGGAACAATGGGACAAGTGCCAGCATGCTATTCGAGACTCCAGGTCTCTAGGACATCCTCAGCCTTTGAAACCAAACCAAGTCCCCATGGTGCAGGATCAGTAGCACAAAGGCAGCCCCAGGGAAGAGGCCAGATGGATGAACCAGAGGCTGAAGTGAGACTGGTTAAAGCAGAGGTGACTGCTATCTAGTTAACTGGCAACTCGAAGTATTCAGGAGAGAGGGGGCTCATAAAGGAGACTCAGACCAATTACAGAATACAAAGACACACATTGTCCCAGCATGCTAGTGTGGTTTGAGTACATTCGTGACCCCACTACTAATCTACAGGGAGTGGCACATGGGGAAATCCATGTCAGAAGAGATGGGAGATATCAACCTGTCACTGCAACGCCTACGCTACACCAGGAGATCTGAGTCCTTAGAGTTCTCCCAACTTGTCTGCGTGACTCTCCCACACTGTAATATTCTACTCTGCATCTCCATGCTTAGGTCTTTCTCCCACATCAGCACGAATCCAATAAATTGTAACAATGCCCTGAACAAGAGAGATATATATATATTTTTTAGAGACAGAGCCTAGCTCTGTTGCCCAGGCTGGAGTGCAGTGATGTGATCAGCTCACTGCACCCTCTGCAGGATTCAAACAATTCTCCTGCCTCAGCATCCCAAGTAGCTGAGATTAGGGCACCTACCATCACACAGGGCTAATTTTTTTTTTCATTTTTGAGACGGAGTTTTGCTTTTGTTGCCCCTGCTGGAGTTCAGTGGCGTGATCTCGGCTCACTGCAACCTCTGCCCCCTGGGATAAAGTGATTCTCCTGACTCAGTCTCCTGAGTAGCTGGGATTACAGGTGTCTGCTGCCGCGCCCAGCTAATTTTTTTTTTTTTTTTTTTTTTTTTTAATAGTAGAGACGAGGTTTCACCATGCAAGTCAGACTGGTCTTGAACTCCTGACCTCAGGTAATCCACCTGCCTCAGCCTCCCAAAGTTCTGGGATTACAGGCATGAACCACCATGCCCAGCCAATTTTTTGTATTTTTAATAGAGACAGGGTTTCGCCATGTTGGTCAGGCTGGTCTCAAACTCCTGACCTGAGGTGATCCACCTGCCTCAGCCTCCCAAAGTGCTGAGATTACAAGCATGAGCCACAGCGCCGGGCTAGCAAGAGAGGTCTTAAATGTCACCGGGGTGGGAGGAAGGGAGGGAAACATTCTGGGCTCCAGGGGATACAGGGTTCTACCAGGGCAGCAGATAGAGAGATGCAGGGAAGAGGTTTGCGACAGCACTTGTTCAGGAGCGCCTCTGATGCCTCATCATTCCCTGCTTCTTAAATGAAAATCCCAGACCTGCTCTCTCAGTTCTCAGCGAAGCCACACTACATGGTTTCGTGTTGAGTTTGTGGTTATAATTTTGGACAAGAAAGCACTAAGCTCTCTGACTAAATAGCTTTCATCATTTTCTTCAGTATTTATAAGGTTGTGCATGCAGATACTGAACAAACAGACACAGGAGTGACTGTCTAAGAGAAAAGTACATATTGCAATTGTTTGTTTTGGAAAAGTAATTTCCTCTATCAGTTCATTTTCATCAATTTTATCAATTCACTTAAGTCACCTAATCCAAATGATATGCCACATATTGAAGCAGAAATGGGAAGGGTCGAGTGTTTCAAATCTCTTTCAGTCCTCCGTATTCCTGCACTGAAAATCCCAGGCATTGCCAGCTACAGACTTGACTCCATTCTTATAGCTCTCAGTTTGGGATTCATGAGCCTATTGTGTTACTGAGCTGCATGGAGAGGAAAAAGCCATGTTCATCCCTTCAAGCTGTCTGTAGTCGTTATGTGATGTGATGTCTCACCCAGGTTGTGTAACAATATGTTGCACAGGAGTTCCTAACAGGAAAACAAGTGAAGCTTTCCTGTATGCTGCTAGAATTGGTGAATATTCCCAATATTTTTTTTAAAGCAAGGTATAATCAGAAAATATATGATTCCCTTTCTTGACAGATTGATACCCAAAGCAGATTTCACAGATATACTAATTTTAACAAATCCATCACTGGAAATTTTTTATTTACAGAACTCATCGCAGCCTCCTCTTAATGTAATGAGATTTCATAATGAAGTCCAAATACAATCTGGTAGAGGAAAAGGGCATGTAACACTGATTCTAATAAGCCTGACTAAAATCAATAATGTTGTTAGTTTCCCTGAAACCAGCCTGCATTGGCTCACGGAACCATGTTCTGCCTAGAGCACAATATTAGTGGTTTATGTTGTATCAGGCAGATTTCTTCCATAGTGGGAAAAAAGAGAGAAACTTAAAGAAATTAAGAGGTGTTTTAAAATGTGTCTTTAGGCTTCAAATGACCACAAATTTGTTGGCTTCTCTCTTTTAATCCATGCTTGCTTCTGTGGAAATCACTTGATGACATCCTTGGCACCTGCTGGTTTCTCTGTGCCTATTTCTTTATCATCCTTACTGCTGTCTCCTTTCCCACGTTCGAGGTCTCATGAGTAGGAAGCTGCTTACAAGTGTGTTTTGAGGAAGGTGTACAGAGAGAATCCTGTATCTAGAAATCACTGTTAGAGACCAAAATCTCAGCAATACAGACATTCTTTCACATGAAGGCATTGTCTGGTTAAAATGCAAACACCCATGGTAGAGTTAGAGGAATTTAAAACGAAACAGTTAAATTCTGACTGTGGAAAGCAAAGAGAGAGGCCTGGAGGTCCACCCGTCACTCAAGAAATGTTTGGCAGAGGGTTCTAAACAAACATCCGGCGAGGGTTTACAGGCAGGAGGGCAGCTTCCTGGGCACAGGACAAATGTGCAAAGAGGGGAGAATGGGAGAAGGGAAGTGAGAGTTGGATTCATCTTGATGACAGTATTGAGTGTTGTCTATCTCTGATGCAATTGTCCAGTGCTTTGCATCTATTAACTCACTAAACCTTCAAAAGGCTCTATGGGGTAGATACTATCATTGTCCTCACGCTACAAATGTAGCATCAAAGACCAGAGTCACATCCGTGGTTAAGAGGAACTGTAAATTGGTGATACTCTAGGTTCTATCTCCAGCCTTCCCCTCTGTATGGAATTTCTTGCCTTCATGGCTCCTCTACTCTTCTGGTGTTAATAGCCACCTCTGTGTTGTTGACTTCCAAATTGGCACCTCTCTTTCTAATCCAAGCTTCAGAGGCTGTGCAGAAACAGTAACAAAACAGAAAATTCTTGCTGTCAAGTCCAATGACCCCCTACTCCTGATAAGATTTATAGGCAAGTAAAATCAGGTTTATTAAGTAAGTCATAAAGAGGGCTGTGTCGCTTGTGGGGGGCTCTGGGATGGGCATAATGAGTACACATCTTGGTTGATTCTTTGTTTGGAAATATTCCTCAAACTTTATGTCTTAGTTAAATTTATCTAAATAGAAATCCTCTTTTGCCCCTCAAGGCTGACTCTCTGAATCGCTATCCCACTGCATAGAGTTCATAGCTCTAAGCAATTGCTCTAATTTTCCAGGCCACCTGGGTTTGCCTCAATCCCAGTCTTGCCAGATGGTGCAGTGGGCAAGTATCTGAGAAACTCCCGTGTTCATAAAATTTGAGTAGAGCTTCTCCTTGTGACCATTTCATCTTCCAAGGGCCAGCTCACATCTTATGTCTATTTGTGTACTGGACCTCCCATAGAGCTTATTTATCTGATGCATATAATGCACCTTAAAAGTGTTAGCCAATCGTTCATATGTACTTGACATGTTTCTCCAAATACATTGTGAGTACATGGACAAAAAGCACTACATCTTGTATACTTTGAAGCAGCTAAAATGGAGTAGTACTGTGGAGGTGCTCAAAAAGGGTAGATTAATTGGCTGATTACAGAGTGGGTCCAGGATCCTGAAACAATAGAATGAGTCTACTGATTCTGATTTTCTCCATCTGTGTGGATGTTAGCAGAGAGTTAAACAGATCAGAAAAAGCTATCTGGGTTCTGGACATTGTCCTGAACCAGAACAGTGGAGTCTGCTTCAAATTCAATTAAACTTAACACAGGAAAATGCCAGAGAGAGAACAAAGCCAAACAGCCCAAGGTAGCTCCATTTTAATTTCATTTTTAAGCCTAAAATCAAATCAGCTGATGCCGAGTGCCTACTGTGTACAAAGAAGCCTGTGCAAATCGACAGATACCTGAGAGAGCTGTCTTCGCTTAACCCAAACACCTTTCACGGCAGAGCATCGGACTTGGAGACAGAGCAATGGGCACCATATTCCATACATGCCTCAAAATCCAGGAACAAATTATTTAAACTCTCTGAGCCTCATGGAATTTTTGATTTGTTTGTTTGTTTTATGATGTGCTTGCATCTGAGCAGCAGGAAAGACTAGAGCCATCTTGCTTCCATGTGGAGCCAGAGAATTAAACCAACCCTGGAACTCAGAGGTGGTGCAGTTCAATTTGACACACCAGACTTCTTTAGTCTTTGCTCTCTTCAAGAGCCTGTGCTAGACCCTGTGTTGTATGACAACGTGACTGCGACCCCCAAACTGCTGCAGTTAACTTATGACTATGAAGACCCAAGCTGAGGATGAATCAGTGCCCTATAAGGACAGCAGAGCAGAAATATGACAGCTAGTGCTTATACTGAGGACATCATTGTGCCCCAGAGCCACCTATGTTAAGCTTCTCGTTGCGTGAGATAAATATTTTCCTTTGTGTTTAAGGCATTTGGATTTGCCCAACCCCTGCCTTAACACTGTCTGCAAAAGAGCAGAAAAAAAAATTCTCCTATCTAGAGTATTTCTTCTTTCCTGCCTCTACTTAAATTTTTTTTTTACAAGTATGTACATAGAATTTAAAAATATGTACACAGAATACTAAAAATGTGAGGTAATAATAATAACATGTTTCTCAGAGGGATGGTGCGAGGATCAGTAAGATAAATATGCAAAAAATACTGTAGCCTCATTAATAATTTCCTTTATTATCTTCGTCGTCACACCACCAGACTCCCTTCCTTTGCTCTCTTCCCAACAACACTGCCTGCCGTCAGTGGCACGGAGTCAGGCAGGCAGCGCTACAGAGTCCCTTCAGAGCTAAGACAGCAGGGATGGAGAGAGCTAAGTGCTGTCAGTTATGTTGGCTAGTGAGGAAGAAGGGGGTTAGCTGCTTCACTCACAATTTTGGAACCCTGTAGCTATTCACCCTGTTTATGTAACAGATGCTAAATAGAAAAGAGATGTCAGCTTGGAAAGCAGAAACCCATACTAACCAACTCTGAAGTGAGAACTCTAATGAAAGCCAAAAATAACAAAGTTCTCTTCTCTGTGACAAGAAAGGGGTATTAAAAATTCAGGCAACCTGAAACAATCCATTCAAAATGGCATAAATCTTCCTGTAACAGTTTCCCATATTCCTGAATGCAACTTTTTCTACACTCACTCAGGCATGATTGTGATGGAAAGCAAGACGGATGCTATTTATAAACCAATGATTGAAAAAAAAAACATTCAGAATTCTGACCGATCAACCAATGTATTCTATATTTTTAGTGGAAGCCATAGAAGGTATAATTCTGTAGTAAAATCTGTCATTTCAGTGATACGCAGTTTACATTCATGCTTTTATTTTTTTAAATCACCATCTATTTCCATAGGGTCTAAGTCCCCACTTCCCCGCAAGAAAAAGATAGAGAAAAATCACAAACATCCAAAGTTAAAGATGTGTATATATCAATATATAAATATAATTAAATGCCCTGTAAGTTTTCCTTTCTGTAAAAACATTCTCACAATTTATATTTATGTAACCATCATTCAATAATGCTAATGTATAAAAATATTGCAAGGAACTGTTTCTTGCCAATGATCTGGAGATATTGCTATTGGCTTTTATTGGTAAGTTTCCTCTGTAATATAGACTGTAATATAACAGTTAGTATATATACAGTCCATTGCATCTTTGTTTTGCACATTCTTATTCAGGGCAATAAAAAAGGCCAAATTCCTTTAGTTAAACTTTTACAATAATATTGTGGCAATATATTTGAAATATTTGTCACTCTCCAAGGAATTATACTGATCAACATACAGCAGACTTTCAAATAAATCTAATTATTTGAATATGTTCATGATGGTTACTTAAATAATATTTAAATATGTAAAGATATGGCTACTTAAAAACGTTGCAGTGTTCCTGTAAAATCAAGGTTTGTTCAACATTGATCAGGTCTCCTAAGAAGTTCCTACGGCAGTGGCAGTAGCAGAGCCAAGGGCCTTAAACATTCTGAAGCACCTCTTCCGTTCACTGGATGATCTCAGGCATTCCGGATACTGTCTCTCTGCTTTGGAATCCTGCTGAAATGAGCATAAGTGTTCATGTGAGGCAAGTCAGGAAAGTTCATCTTATTCAGAAGTGTGGAAAGGTCTGTGCGGATTTGTTTTAATAGACCCATCCTGGACATTGAGAGAGTGCTTTGAATTGGATATTGATATTTTCATTGAAGCTAGAGGAATCTGAAATGCTCACTGGGGTAAAGGAAAGAGATTATGTTGTGATAGCAACAACAACAACAAAAATAAGAAGCGGTTTCTCAGCCGGGCAAGGTGACTCACGCCTATAATCCCAGCACTTTGGGACGCTGAGGTGGGCGGATTATCTGAGGTCAGGAGTTCGAGACCAGCCTGACCAACATGGTGAAACCCCGTCTCTACTAAAAATACAAATATTAACCAGGCGTAGTGGCGGGCACCTGTAATCCCAGCTACTCGGGAGTCTGAGGCAGGAGAATCGCTTGAACCCGGGAGGCGGAGGTTGCAGTGAGCTGAGATGGTGCCACTGCACTCCAGCCTGGGTGACAGAGCGAGACTCTGTCTCAAAAAAAAAAAAAAAAAAAAAAGGAAATGGTGTTTCTCACTACTGTGGCTTGTGATGTAATGAAAACATGGTTATTCACCACCATGGCACACGTTTACCTATGTAACAAACCTGCACGTCCTGTACATGTATCCTGGAACTTAAAATTAAGTTAAATTTTAAAAAAAGAAAATATGGTTATTTATCATACGGGAAAGACCGTAATGTGTTGACTGGTGTGCACTAGTTGCTATTGCCCTCTGCTGGACAGAATGAGCATTTCACCAGGAGGGCTGTGGCTGGGCTGTCTCCCTTGTTACTGGCAGTAGGGATGGATCCGTATTTTTCCAATTCAGATGCTTTTGTTGTAGGACACACAGCATACAGCATCTCCCTAAGGAAAAAAAATCCAAACTAAAGACAAGATACAGAGACTAATTCTTACTATGTGATTCTATTAGGAATAACGGTTTTCAATTTGCATAACCTCTGATAATATTTTCTTTTTACTTACCCTTCCTGCCTTCTTTTAAACAAACCATATAAAACTCTTTACACTGAAATGTATTCCATGGGAACTCTTCCTATTCTTTTTCTTTCACTCTCTATCTTGGACATATTATCTAAAACCTTTCTTTTTAAAAGGATGTATCTTATACATATTCTCTCTCTCTATATATATATATATTTAATATATTTTCTAGTTGTAAAATGCATCAATATAGTGTCATTTCAAATCTACGCAGTAACCATGACATTGCTCACCTCAAAAGGCTCCAGTTTATCATAAATGATCAGTAGCCGAGAGTGTGAAATCAAAGCTAGAGAAACATGAAAGACCTCCTTCTGGTGTCAAGTCCTTTGAGGCCAGTTCGGACCAGCAGTCCAGCAGTAGGAAACACAGCAGTGGAGGTGTGCAGAGGCTTGTGTGAACAGTTCACCGTTATTCACACCCCTTGAGTTTGGTTGTTGAATGGAAGGTTGAAACATATTTCCTCAACTCAAAGCAAAACTAACCTGAAAACATAAATTGGCCCATTTGGGCTTCAAACTTGACTCAAATGTACAAAAAGGGGTTCACAAACTTCAGGGAACCTGATTCAACCTTTTAGTTTGTTAAGAAACCCAGAAGAGAGGGCCTTTATAGTTATCAAAGGTCTGCACGTTACCTCGCCAATGGAAGTGTGCTGTTAATAAAAGCTGCTCCCCCACGTGTCGGGGGCACCAACCCACTGTGCCTCAGAAGTCCCCAAATGTCTGGCGTGGTACCAACCTTTTTTTTTTTTTAGGCTAAATTTATACTCTATCCAGTTAAACTGTGACGAGCAGAGTGTCAGTTACTTCAGTTAAACAAATAGCTAATTCTGAAAATAAAATTAACTTTGATAAGGTTATAGATACAAAAACTGAACATACTAAGGTATTCTATCATTGTTCACTTTATAATAATAATTTCAAAAACTTACAGCAAGGACACTAATGTATTTCATGTTTGCTTTGTATTTTTCTTAGATATATTTGAAAATGTTTGAAAAATGGCTTATAATCCTGTAGCATCTGCTAAATGGTCTCGTAAGTGTCAGCACCTTCAATGTCACTTGCTTTCTATAAATAGCTAACATGCCTGAAGCTTCTCAAACATCACTTACTTTGTTCCTGGGGGTTTGTTTCCCCTCTATGTTGGAACAGATTTTTTTCTAATGTATAGGCAACGCTAATACCATTGTTCTGTTTTTCATACTTGGATCTCTTCTTGCCTTTTGTCATATCTGATATTGTTTTAATATGTGGAAATCAGACAAAAATGTCAAAAGGAGAAGAAAGCACTGGCAGAGATGTACTATAAATTGAAATAGTTTATATCTACAGTAAAAAAAAAAAAACCTTTAATTTTAAAAATGCCAGAAATGATTCAGTCAGTATGAAAATAAAGATGTCATGACTAAATAAGAATCTTCAGTCTCTTAGCTGTCAATAATTAATAGATTATTTACACTGGCACACTCACATTTCCCAGCTTTCAGGATTCCATTTACACTTTGATCCTTTGCTCAGCAACAAATTTAGCATCATTGTGACCTTCCTCTGCCCAACACCATCCGCCCATCAGACAGGGAGAGAGCATCATCTGATATGTGCATTTATTAAGGCAGCAAGCTCCAAATATTGGAAAAATGACAAATGCCAGTGTTTCCTATAATAAACTGGAAAAGAAACAGATTGTTCTTAAGGAAAAATCAATTAGCAAACCCTCTCTACAATGCTTTTCTTAGGAGACAAGATGTTTGCATCCTATGGTGAAGTATAGCTCTTAAAAGATTGTTTCTGATTAAAATCCTGCAGAATTGATAGCACTTTTGTGGTTATATAATTTCTTCATACAGAGGAAATCTTAATGTTAAAGATTCACGATGTCTTGTTTAATTGCATTGCAAACAATGGTTTAAAATAATTGAAGTATCATTAACACCCTGATCTTAGAAAGCCTAGATTATGATGAAAAAATGTACATTTAAGGGTTTGTATCTTAAAAAATAAAATGAAAACTTATTTAAAAATTATGCCCAAGAAACATATTGTGAAAGTCCACACATCATATTAATGGTCCAAAAAAAGCAGTATGAAACCATGGAATCTTAAAACTGTGTAGTAATCAATGTGATAACATTTGGTGTAGATGCACAAGACCGTTAGTGGGGAAAATCATTTTGAAGCTGATTTGTCCTTTGATGTTGATTCAGGTTTGCATATTAAAAGATTTTGAACTAGGCCAAAATGATGTGGAGCTCCAATATGCAGTAAAGATATAAAGAAGAGTGAAAAATACGCACTGTGGCTGCTATGTAAACAAGATGTCAAATATTATTTGTGGATTTCCTTACTAGAAAATGGTTGTGCAGATAATGTGTCAACATTTGCATTAATGATAGCACTATTAATAATGAAACTGTGCAGGGTGAGGCTCTTGGTTCCATGTTTCAGCTTGGAATGTATTAGGGGAGGGAGAGGTGTATTTCACCTCTCTAAAAACAAAGGCTTCAATATTAAGAATATATTACAAGTACAGTCTTCATGGTGAGTACGCAAATATCATCCTTCTTTCCCATGGCCTCTTTTTAGGCCATATTCATTCAGACTCAAAAAGAGAACAAGGGTTTTTTTAAGGTTATATGAGATTGAAGTGACACCTATACTGCTTTTGTGTCGATTTGGAAATTCTAAGCTCTTTTCAACTGCTCCCTGTTAAGACCAGTCAGCAGGCCAGATCTGCTTTCACTTCCCTTGAAAGGCTCCATAGACAGACAACCTTTTTTCAGCCAGTGTAGATCTGGTTTTATTGTCACCATCTCACTCTATAGCATCTAACCAACAGTTAAGATAACTAAAATCTCTAGAATTTATGGAGGGCTTTTATTTCAATGAAAGTACTTTTATATCTATTTTTATTAAAACATGAAAACTTAGGGCTCAAAAGGAATTCAAGTTCTCTGGCCCATTTTTCACCTAGAGGTTCACTCTCATTTGATATGATTCTAAAATGCTGAAAATACACTTTGCCTAAGAAATGAAGGGTTAGATATCAACCATTTCCAAGATCCCTTATCACTATGATGTTTTCTTTCTATGATTCTTCTTATGTAAGCTTCCAAATGAGATATTCCAAAAAGAACTTTGAGAAATCTCTGGGGTTTTCTTAGCAGACTACACTAATGGAAAGTTCTTCCATTAATCTATCTTCTATTCCTTGCCCGGAATTTTATAAATGTATTCAATTGCCATATTAATTACAAAGCCACATGTGGGTGTCTAGAACATTCCAGACCCGAAAAGTATTTTCTTCCAACCGAGTGTAATCATGACCTGAGCACCTGATCTCGTTTACTTTTCTCTCCAGAGCTGTGTACTTGTCCTCTTTCCAGCCTGACTGTGACTCACAGAGGGAAGAAGAACAGGGCAGGTTTTTCTAGTCCAGGCTTTTTTTTCTGCTGTGAGTACGTATTTTTATTCATTGTGGTAGGTATTCAGTACCCCAGCAAATTACATCCTTCATGCAATACCACAGCATAGCAATTTCCTTTGCAAAATTCCTTGGCAGGAAATACTACCAAATGCTAACTTTGTCCCAGAAATAACTGCATATTGGACCATATGAAAGATTCTACACAATATACTTTAACTGTGCTTAAAGAAATGGTGATGCCAAGAAAATCGCAAAGTATGAATGAAATTTGAAGCTTAGGATAACTTTCTGCCACAAGTTTCTATCCATATGGCAATAATCTTGGGGGGGAAATTACCACTGCATTTAAAAAAGACATCAACGGCTATCTCTCTGAAAGATATGCTTTGCCTTGGAGGCAGAAAGATGAATGGTTAGTAATATTCTTTCTTATTAACCTGTTTCACAACATGAAATTATCTTTTTACCAGTGATCTGTGTATAATACAGGATTCTACCCAAATGCAAGAAACCCTAGTGTTTCAAGATGATTACGGATAAATAGCAGAAAAACATTGCATAAAGTTTATTTATTACCAGGCAACCCTACAATATTTAGACAACTAAAATAAACCTAAGCAGCATTCCATTTGTGACACTGGCCAACACAAAGGTAAGGAGTTTTCACTAGAAGTGAATTTTCAGCTTGAGCTATGACCTCTGAAGAAATGAGATTTGTAATGTAAATGCTAATAGAGCCTCTTCCGTAGCAGCTTGAACCCACTGCTATGAAAACACAGAATTACAAGCATCTTTCAGCTTCTTCAGTTTAGTTTTAATTACTGCAGAACAGCCTTCTTCTGCTTCTCTAGTCCTGCCTCTGTCAACACTCCACTCTGAACCTGGATTCTCTGAAGCTTCTGTGTTCATAATATAAGCTCGCTCTTTAAGAAGGCTTTGTTTTGCGAGATTCTTTTTAAATCTCTATTTTCAGCTGGATGACTGTAATTCCCTCCCACCATTTCCTATTCACTCTTTCTTTAAATTCTGCCCAGAGAAATAGATATCACTGTGTTCAAAACACTAAGTTCAAAAATTGCAGTTAGAAAAATGACTCTCGAAGGAAACGCACATCCTTATCCTAGGGAAATCCAACGTTAAAATTGGTGTATTGGGTATCCAAGATGTCTGCAGCCTTTCATTGCACTGAAACTACTTAAGGCACATACTACGACTTGATTAGCCTGCTTGTCTCTCTGTAAAGTCTGTTTTCCCAACATTCCAACCTTCCCTCATTGGTTCTCTCTTTGTATCATCTACACCAGTGGTTCTCAAAGTGTGAAATGCAGAATCTTAAGGGTTCCTAAGAACCTGTAATGGTTTCAGGGCATCTGCAAGGTCAAAACTTTTTTCATAGTAATAATAAAGCATTTACCTTTTTCATTTTGTTGACTGTTTGCATGGATTGTGCAAAAGCAATGGTGGGTAAGACTTCCGGTGCCTTAGCAAAATCAAGGCAGTGACATCCACTGTATTACATAGTTATTGTGCTTTTCAGTTGCTTCACACAGTTTTCGCAAAATCCCATTTCACTTAGAAATATCCTGATAAAAGAGTAAAAATCATTAATTTTATTAAAACTGAATCCTTGAGTACAATATTTAATAATATTATTATTTATTTATTTTATTAGAGACAGGATCTCACTATGTCACATAGGCTGGAGTGCAATGATGTGATCATAGCTTACTGCAGCCTAGAACTCCTGGGCCTAAGGGATCCTCTTGCTTTAGACTCCTGAGAAGCTAGAACTACAGGCATGTGCCACCACGCCAGGCTAAATCTTTTCTTTCTGTTTTTGAGAAATGGGGTCTCACGATGTTACCCAGGCTGGTCTTGAACTCTCAGTATTTAATAATTTAGATGACAAAATAGGAAGAAGACATGTAGCACTTTTGCTGCATATAGAGATACAAGTTTCGTGTCGAGGAAAAGCATTTGTGTGATTGTTTGAGTTGCAAGCTCAACAAGACACTTTGTGGAACACTATTTTTACTTGAAAGAATAACCGACAAGCCATGATTACTCAATCTTGTGTATTTGGCGGACATTTTCCCAAAAAGAAATAAAATAAGCCTAGCACGTCAAGAAAAGCAACTGACAATGTTTGCTGCCATTGATAAAACTAAAAGTTTTGAATGAAAATTGAAATTTTGGAAACTTGTATCTAAATGATAAGCTTGCTGCTTCCCAATACTTGAAAATTGTTTAATGAGATTGATGGTGATATCAATGAGTGCATTCTTTATATTGTATAATGAAATACGTCAACATTTGGAAGATCTGCATAACTCCCTGAATTTATATTTGCAAATGACCATTGAAAAATGTTACAAAAGTCATGCGAAGGCAAAACAGTTACTCAAAATTAAAAGCAGACCAAGAGATTTTAATTAACAAAGTATGAAATGTGATTTCAGCTTTGACATTGTAAGTAACCTTGAATAAATAACCACTTGCTAACTTTTGGTGAAGTATCAAAGAGGAATATACACAGATGACGATCTTAGCAGACCATTAAAGTACGCCCCCTTTTCCACTACATAGCTGAGAACAGATTTTCCTCATATGCTTTAACAGGAGTAACGTATACAAACAGATTAAAAGCAGAATCAGACCTGACAATCCAGTTGCCTTCTATGGAGCCAGACGTAAAAGATACTTACAAAAAAATGTAATATAATACCACTAGTCTTTAACTTTTCTTGTCTTTGAAAATGTGCTGTGTTTTGCTTTGTTTTTTGTTTTGTTTTGTTTTTTTGAGACAAAATCTCACTTTGTCGGCCAGGCTGGAGTGCAGTGGTTCAATCTCAGTTCACTGCAACTTCCGCCTCCCGGGTTCAAGAGATTCTCCTGACTCAGCCTCCTGAGCCGCTGGGATTACAGTCACCTGCCACCATGCTGGGCTAATGTTTGTATTTTTAGTAGAGGTGGGGTTTCACCATGTTGGCCAGGCTGGTCTCGAACTCCTGACCTCAGGTGATCCTCCCGCCTTGGCCTCCCAAAGTGCTGGGATTACAGGCGTCAGTCACCATGCCTGGCCTGTTTATGTTTTATAACAACATTTATGTTAGCATGTAATGGGGTTTGTTATTATAATTTTTGAATTAATAAATGTGTTTAGATTTATCAGTTCTAATTTCTAGTATGATAAGTGTAGATTGATTTAATCCACATAAACAAAAAATCAGGAGAGTTCTCAATAATTTTAGAAAGTATATAGAGGTCCTGAGATTAAAAGGTTTGAGAACTGCTGCTGTACACCCATTCATTGTCATTGTATACTAGTAGGCTCATTATTCCGCTACCTTGTTTTCTTTTAGACACAGGGTCCTTAATGTGGGGTCCTGAGTGAATTTTAGAAAGTTCACAAAACCATAAAACTTCACAGAATTTCACTCAGGTATATTTTTTTCTAGGGCAAGAGTCATGAATTTTATAAAGTTCTCTAAGTCATGAGGAATCACTGCTTTTAGCTAAAGTCAGGGAGTGAGTGTATCTTCTCCAAACTCTGCCTAGACTCCATGGCACCTGGGGACAAACAGTATGGAAGTCACTGGGTTCTCTGGTGTTACAAAAGAGTGACTTAATTCAATAAAATTAAATACTAAATTGATTTACTTGTTCATACTATGCACAGTACTCCATCCAGGAGTGCAGAGCGTAAGGAAGGGATGAGGTGGATAGGATGAAGCTCCAATCATAGGAACTCTTCCTTTAGCTTTCCTCACTTTCCTACCACCTTTCTTCCAGATAGATCGGATATCTTTCCTTTTGCTTCTCTAATGCCCTCTCTGCACATCCTATGATGCAGCATAAGTTCATGATTATCTTCCCTGCTGGACTGTGAGTCCCTGGAGAACAGGAGCTATGCCTACTCATCTTGGCATCCACTGTGACTGGCACAGTGCCTGGGATATAAGAAATGCTCAATTATTATCTTTTTTTATGCTGTTCGTTTACAGATGGAAAGAAGGAAGCAGAACACAAATAACTATCATAGTAATGTAAACAATGTGTCATAGTGGCTTAGAGTATAGATTCTAGATTTGGATCTCCTGGATTCCAAGCCGAAGTTCTGCCACTTAATACTTCAGTGACCTTGGACAAACTATTCTTCCTCTCTGTGGATCAGTTTCCTCATCTGTAAAGTAGGAAAAATAATAGTGTCTCCCTCACAGCATTGTTCGGAGGTAATTTTTATGAGAATAAAAGAGGTAATTCTTATAAAATTCTTAGAACAGTACCTACACATAGGTAGGCCTCTCTTGGTAAAGAAGATGAAGTCATTCATATCTGACTAAATATGAAGAATCTTTAGAGGTAGGCAACATGTGAGTAAAGTGCACTTTTTTCCAGTATCATTTTAATTATCATTCACACTTTTACACATGTTTGATGATAAATTTATAGAAGTCAATATCAGGTAGTGATCAGGGGTTCATCACCTTTTCATTTTATATCTGGTTAATCTCTGATAACTTTTCTCAAGTGACGTGGTGTAGCATCATAAGGCGTTGCGCAGTATCAAATGTTATGCACAAATAGGTACCTAATGGTGGGTTTAAGGATGTTGCAGCAGTCCAAGTTCTTTCATTTTCCTGATTATAACTGCATTTGCATAATGTATGAATTCAAACATTATTGCTGTTAAATAATGCATAAATATTCTCTCATGCTGAAATATGTCTATTTCCTCTCCATGAATTCTGTTGAGTATATCCTTCAGTTGTTGTTCTAGTTATAATGTACTTGGAGATCCAAATACATCAGAACCATGACTGGGGGAAATGTCATAGCCAGAAAAATGCATATTCTCAGAACTGTAAATGAAGTATACATTATTAAGTGTGCCAGGTTTTTCCCTCTTCGGGGTGCATTATATTCGGAATCTAACGTTTTCTATTTTAGAAAGGGCAAATACTTCCTTGATCACCTGATAATTAGGAACAATTTGCATGTCTAATACAAATGTCCTGGAAGTTCTCAGAAAAAAAAAAAAAGACAATTTTTTCTTTGTTTTCTTCTGTTTTTCCAAAGCTAAATATAAATATGAACATGATCATGTACTTTAGAGATTTTCTTGCATACTAGGAAATACTACCTAAATTATTAGAGGCAATGATAATTGGTATGAACTCCCACTTCAACTTTACAGCTCTCAATTTTCCATTTAGTGTACGCTCTATGATTCTCTTATGGAAACCACAGCTGCTTCTTTGTTTTATAAAATATATGTTTAAAACAAAATATGAGTGTTTATTTCTAAATATATTGTCTATTTTTCTTTCCCAAAAAGATGACTTGCCTTTCCAATTCCCTTTGACTTGTAAAAGAGATATAGTCTAGGACTTAATTTAGAATCGACTACAGTAGATTCTCTTGTCTTAGTCTATTTTCTATTTACTGCTAGTATGAAATAATCAAGTGATCAAAACAGACCACATTTTAAAAATTGTATCTTATTTTATGATTCAACATTATGATGCCAAAAAATATCTATCCCCATATTACGATTGCTGTAATGTTACTCACACACATGCAATCACATACACATATGAACAGAGTCTATTTTCTCTGTCAGATGGATTTTCTGTCACTTCCCTATTCTATCCTCTACTTACTACTGCTGATAAAACGATGTGATGCATTCAAATGTCTAATAAAAAAAGGATGTGCCTTTAAAAGAATGCATTTTAATTCTAAGTATTTCATTACAGAAAAAGATAGCTCTGGAATGCATCATAAGAACTTCAAACTTTTAAATGAAAACTTCAAATATATTTTATTTGAAAATTGAATATACCTGTACAATAAACAAAATAAAATGGACTGTGACATTGCTTGTCAGTTTCACACATGGAACTCCCAAACAAATATTTGCTAAAGAAATCAATTTCATATACAACAAGGCTGTTCATTAAATATTTTCCACTTTGCCATAGATTGTATGCAACGGAGCTATCAAAGCATGAGGTAAGAGCTGCAGAGCCCTAGCTCTGGGCACTTCAGACTTAGAGAGCACAAATTTTCAGCACAAAAGCTTGAACCAAATTTGTTTCTTTCTCAACCTCCTTAATGAGCAATTCTAAAGCCCATGGAGCAATTGATTTAAAAACAAAAACAACAAAAACAACAATAGGAAGCAGAACACTGGGCATGGAGATCCAAGGACACCTTCCACTGGGGAGATTGTGGCTACAATTTGGAAGCTTTAAACTCCTGCCCATTTCTCTGCATAGTTTATACCCGTAGGAATGTTACCTGCCTAAATCTTAGTAAACAGAGGGAACTGCTTAAAGCTGCATGCTCAAACATTAGATTATCTTCCATGGAAAAGAGGTTTTATAAAAACTTCAACCCAAATTCCACTTGCAAACCCAGGGAAAGAGAAGACCCAACATCCACCACATCCTCAGATCCACCGGACAAACCTCCAGCGTTAAGTGGCCAAAAGAATTGGGACTTCATCATTTTACTCTTTTTTTGTGTGTGGGCTGGATCTCACTCCGACACCCAGGCTGAAGTGCAGTAGCACAATCATGGCTCACTACACCCACAAATGCCCATGCCCAAGCCATCCTCTTGCTTCAGCCTCCTGAGTAGCTGGGACCACAGGTGTGCATTTTACTTTTATCAACTATAAAAACTTGATTCAACCAACCAAATGGCATAAGACTTGGGGGAGCACTGTATATTAAATAGTACAAATAAGTTTGAAACTCAAATTGCTTCTGTGAGAATGCTATGGCAACATGGGGAAGTTCGGCAAGCTTTGTAAATCTTTTATCTTGGGTGTTCCCAGAACCTTGAGACTGTTTTGTCAGCCTCTCCACATTCATTCAATTTGGTGACATTTTCTCTACCTTGCAAAGTCCCTCAACCAAAAGAGCTTATTAGTAGAATAAACCTTTTGAAAGACACTAAATTTCCTCAAGGTGCTAGAAAACCACACATAATGTGAGTCTATTGATTGCAAAATTACTCCGTGAGGTCTGAATATTGTGCCGGGCCCTAATGTCCCAATTGCCTGCACTGACAAGTATTCCTGACTCAAGGTCTTGGGAAGATCAAAGCCCTGGTGACACTTGCACTCCCCATGCTGTCTCCCTTCTCGCCCTGACGATAGGTCCAATCTCCAGCTCTTACTCATTTAGGCAGTTTCTCTAAGGCTGAGACAAAGGAGTGTTTAATCAGAAAATGTATTAACTAATTGGTGAAGCCTATTATAAAAATCCCCCTAATTACTCTGTGGTGTCAAGAAAAAGGGCCTGTCAAGAGAGTATCAGTGCTACAACAGTGACAGCAAAAAGCAACATTTGGAAGTGCTCCTCCCTTGGGCCTTTTCTTTGATTTTTGCCTTTAATACTGATAAGAAGTGACAGTAGTTGGATAAAACAATCAAAACTTGAGTTGAAGAGCTTATAAACCTTCTGACACTTCAATAAACCAAAAGCCGATATGAAACTAGCAAAATGGTTTTATTTTAACTCTGGCTAGCCACACACCACAGACATGACATCCATTTGCAGAGCTCTGAGCTATCTCCTTGATATAATATTTTACTAACTCTCATTTCACATCTTTTAAATAAGAAATAAATGCTAAATTCTACCAAGAGAAATAAAATCTTTTATAATCTTTTAGACAGTTGTTGTCATCCCTCAGGAGAGCTTTATGCCTGCTGCTAAATGTCTACAAATCAATATTTAATATTTTGAAACATGAAGTCTTAATTATCTATCTCCCCTTTAAGCGTGAAACCCATACTGAGTGAAAATAAAACCATTTGTTGGCTGATGGATTGATTGCCACTTATTAGCACTTTTTTGATCTGCAGGTCAGATTACAGGGCTTCATTCCAGACACATACTATCATACCTTATCATTTATGCCTTGACGTATGAATGAGTAGAACAGAATATGGTAACTCAGGGCTGTGTGAAGATCTTTTTCACTTTGGTTTATCGGAGTAACACTGACAAATTAAGAAAGAAATAATCTTCAAGTCATAACCATTATTTGTGTTCCAGACAGACTTTTACTCTTAGGTACAATAACAATACAAATTCTGATGCCCTATGTACAAACTAGAACATAACAGAGAATTTTGTATATCTCTCCCTACCAAGGAGGAAGGGGGAAATTGTATGATCTTGATCAATTGTGTAATATCACAAAAGCCCCAATTAAGAAAGGGGGAAAACCCATGGCCCCTGTGTACCTTTCACCTGCCCACACTTGACCAGAAGCCTTAACTACAACAGAGCTGAACCCTGAGCAGGTCTTCTGCCTCTAGGAGTAAAGAGGCCACAACTAGATTGGTAATAAGCTGAATTTTCTTGGTTGTATTTGTCCAAAACATAAGCAAGAGCTTTCTGAAATGAAACACATGGTTAAGTGAGGAAAGGCTTTGTCCTGGTTCCAGAACCTGCGAATGTGACCTTATTTGGAAAAAAGAGTCTTTGAAGATGTAATTAAGTTAAAGACCATGAGATGAGATCATCCTGGATTATCCAGGTGGGCCCTAAATTCCATGATAAATGTCCGCATAGGAGTCACACAGGGTAGACGCACCCAGGGAGAAAGAGGAGAAGGTCGTGTGAAGACAAAGGCAGAGGCTGGAGTTATGCAGCCACAAACCAAGCCATGCCTGGAGCTACCAGTGGAGGAGGCAAGGAAAGATTTCCCCCAGAGCCTACAGAGGAAATGCGGCCCACTTGACACCTTGATTTTGGAGTTCTGGCCTCCAGAACTGTGAGAGAATAAATTTCTATTGGTGTAAGCCATAAAGTTTGTGGTTATTTGCTGTGGCAACCCTAGGAATACCCATGGCATGAACACAAGAAGACTTAATGGGGAGCTTGTGAGGTAGACAAGCCCAGTGACAAATGAACTGTACTGACTGGGCCTGAATTCAGCTGGGATGAGAGTTCAACAAGTGTTTAGAGGCTTTCCTCAAATTACATCTTTCTTGTTTACCTTGATTTCTCTATCATTACCACTTTTTGGTCCTTTTTCCGTGTAAATGCACTACATGCCTATACTATAGAATACTGTGATTTTATAGCTTGGGTTTGCACATCAGTTCAGCCACTTAACCTTAATCATCACTTAATCACTCCGAGCCTGTGTTCTGTTATTTATAAGAAGAAGATAATAGTATCTCCTTACAGGTCTGTTGTAAGATTACAGATATATTTGTAAAGTATTTAATACAGTGCCTGGAATACAATCAATGTGCAATAAGTTACAGAAAAAGAAGCTGCTTTTTCCTCTACACAAGAACAGTAGTGTGTATTAAATTTGGACAGTATTAAATGTGGACGTCATTCTGGTTATAAACTCCAGAAGAATGGGAAGCCTATCTTTTGGATGTACCTAGCACAAAGTTGGTGTTAACAAATGTTTTTAAATGAATGTTGTCACCAAGCTTGTGGCAATTTCTATGTCAAATTACATTCCTTCCCACCCTTAGAACTCTACTTGTCTCCATTATAGCATTTTACACAATTGTTTGGTTCCCATCATTCCAAATTAATTCCATTAAGCAAGTCCCTAACCTTACAATACAGTGATGAAGGTGGATCTTATCTTCAATTCCAAATTCATCCAACCTCTAAATCTTATGCCATCTCCAATTTAGGACCCTATAATGGAAACCACATTAATTCCAGCTCTGTCTGGCTCTCTCAGCCCATGTGCTTAGTTTATTTTATCTCTTACAATTTCAAATCAAGAAATATTAGCTTCTATTAAGCAAGTCCCTTTACTGCCTCCCCAAGTCTAGCCTCTACCTTGGCTTAAGCTCTTTGTCATATTTGATTGATTGCCTTGTTCCTCCCATCTACCCATCAATCTCCATGCAACTGAATGCCCCAATCAAGTCATCCCTGATGCCTCCATTCATATTAATCTCCTTTTAAAAATTTCTTTTACAGTGTCTGCATGGCATATTGCACAGATTATAGTTCTTTTCATGATAGTACCTCACAATTTAACATTTAGTTTTATCTGCATGTGATATACATATAATTCCAATATAAAATCTGCTGCTAATATAATTGTATAGATAGATAGATATACACATATTTTTACATGTATACACACACACACATATATACACATACATACATGTGAGTGTAGCTTGTCCAGGTAATCATACATACTCTCTTCAGAAGCAGTCCACATATTTAACACTCATTAATTTTGTATTACATAGTTCATAACATAGAATATTAGGCCCTCAACAACTATTTTTTGATTGATCCTAGATCAGACACAACTTTATTGTCCAAAAAAAACCAATAGAAACAAAAAATTGAATTGTATTTGCTTAATTTTTAAAATCAATTTTCCATCTTTAGTATTTTACAAGTTATTTTTATTTAAGCAAGTGGGAGAATTTTCCAATGCCAACCCATCTGTTCCTCCTCTTGACTTTGAAGTGGTCGTCAGGCTAAATTGGTAACATCTTTCATCCTGTGGCAACGCCCCCATGTTGTTGCAGGCATGCAATTCCGATTTCATTGCCCTATTGAGCCAAAGGCAAAGAGAGGCAACAAGAGATAAATCCCTTCAAAAACTCAATAAGTTTTAATAATAGCTAACAGACACAGAATACTACCCACCATAGAAATGCTTAATTGCTCTTTGTCATTAAGTTGGCTCTAATGATAAAGGCTCTTTGTGAAGGTCCCTTCCCCTTTGGTATTAAACTGTGAAGAATTGGACTGGAAGGGCCTTTGAATACCCACCCACCCCCAACACACACACACACACACACACACACACACACACACACACACACACACACACACACTCTTTCAGCTATCACTGCCCTGAAATATTATAAACAAGGAGGAAGCCAGTCTACTTACAAAGTTCTCAAGGGAAGGAATCTCAGTCATTCTAGATAATACACCACAGTGTTTCAAAATCTTCATCTGAGCCAGTTTTACCCTATGTCTTCCAAATCACTCCTGTTTCACTTTAAATGCAATTTGTCTTAGGCTGCCCTCTATGGAGACCAAAAACAAATTAACAATATAAGAGTGGGCCTGAAAGTAATAGAATAGGAGACCATTGCTTCTCTCGGGGATGTTAAATTTATTCCTACATTTCATTACAATATTCAAGGAAAAAATACAAGTGAATTTACAGAGAGGATTCACTTGTGCTGTGGTCATTACAGTAGGTTTTTTAAAAGCTCTTTTTCTCCCAGAAGAAATCCACTAACTGAACATAAGGACAGCAAATGATTTTTATCAAGTTGAAATGTGGAGAAGAATTAGAGAATGTTAAAAAAGCATATATTGGAACATAAAATGATAGAACCACATTCATATTTAGCCACTAATCCATGTCCACTAACTTTCTCTTGCTTCTTTATTTTCCTCTGGAAATTTAAAGGGGGGGTCACACATTTGACAGCAATTTTCCTATGAATTATGAGAAAACTGAGGCAAATATGTGGGACAGAGGCCAGATCTAGGAGAAGCTACAACACTATAAAAACATTGTTTCTAGTGCTTCTCTTTCCTCCCTCTCTACCACCTGTTAAAAGATAAACTAAGACACATTAAAATTTTAGAGAGTTTATTTGAGCAGACAGCAATTCATGAATCAGGCAGCTCCAGACTGTGGGCCATTTTGAGCTCTACTGAAGAAGCAGCATGAGGGGTAGGCTCTTATAAACTAAAGCAAGGTAAAGAAAATATTTGATTGGTTGTAGTGGAGCAATTGCCTTATCGGGATCATTCCAGTGGAAAGTCCTTAGTCAGAGGTTAGTTGGCACCTTTTGATTGGTTAAGCCTAAATAGTGGAAAGTCATTAGTTAGGGGTAATTAGTGCTTCTAATTGACCTAGAATATGAAATCTTATATTGATTTGGGTTTCACGTTGCTTACTTAACACAGGGCACTAGAGCTGCCCCAGTCTAATGGTCTTTCAACTAATTATTTTAGCATACCTCAGACTCTACTCAACATTCTCATTACTTTTTTGGAGAAATAAGTAAGATTAAGTAAGAGTTCAAAGCTCATACAAAGTGCCTGGCTTTAGTACCACTCAATTAATACCATTTTTCAGATTATTTTCTTAAATCCTTAAGCCTACTCTGTGAGATAGATACTATTATTAGGCAAGTTTTACCAATGAGGAAAATGTGGCTCAAAGAGGGTAAGCAACTTATCTAACTCACTGAGCCAGTCAATGCTTTACCTACCGCACTACATTGACTCTATGGCAAAAAGGTGCCAGAATACTCTAGCCTTGTTTCCTTCTTTGTTACCTAAGGTGGATGCAGTCCCATGAATAGCTATAGCCTTGCTTCAGAAACTCTACATTCATAATTGGTTTGCAAAGACTGAGGTAGAGATGGAGATCAGCTCCAATGACAAAGAAATATAGAGAAAGTCCTTCCTCTCCCTGCCTCACCTACATTCCTGCTTAGCACCATGGTCGCCAGAACCAACCAACAGAATCTGGTAAGCCAACCACTTGGTCAGATTCATCAAACCACTGAAACTGTGGGCCTTCAGGCAGTCCCATCAGTTTGTAGAGTTAAAGAATATTAAAACTAGGAGGCACCTTGGGGGACAAATAATTGGACTTCCTCATCTTACATATGAGAAAACAGGCCCAGAGCTTAAACAAACCTCCCACAATCCCAGAACCAATATGTGGAAGAACCTGGTCTTGAACTCAGGTTTTTGGACAAGACTCAAAAGATGGACTCTTACTTTATCATATCTGTAGTAGCTGTGGCCTTGATTTGTCATCCCCCTGCCATCCCTCGATAGCAAAATGATCATAGCTTCTACTTACAAAATTCCTTCCACTTCAAGCCAAACATTATGACATCATGATACTTTTCTAGAGTTGTAATTCATTGTAGACGCATTTGTGTTTCTGCTATATATGTTCATTACTTTTCAACATTTAAAAACCAACTAGGATATAAGTCCTTAAAGATAGACTCTGTGTCTATTTTTCTCTTTGTGTGTTTTACTCTTTTCCTCACCCTATAATATACTGCAGTTCTCAAATCCACCCAGCAGGCTATTCAAAGACACCTTGCATGACAAGATTCTCCTTTTATAAATATGAGATCTGAGACTTGTGTAAAAAATTACAGTTTTTCATGACTAGAGGAAATTTTTGCTTCCATGGACTTTTTTTTTTACTAGTGAAATAACTTTTCAAATTCTATGAACAAATTTAAAACCAATGAAACAAAAACACACCAGCATTCTAAGCTGCTGTGATTGAATGCTTATGTTCCCCCTACATTCAAATGTTGAAGCCTAACCTGAACGTGATGGTATTTGGAGGTGGCGATTGTAGACGTGGATTAGGTTATGAGGGCAGAACCTTTATGAATGGAATGAGTGCCCATATAAAAGTTGCCCTAGAGTGTTCTCTCCTTCCTTTTGCCACCTGAGGTGACAGCAAGAAGACAGCTGTCTATGAATCAGGAATGGGTCCTCACCAGACAGCAAATCTGCCAGTGCCCTGATCTTGAACTTCCCAGCCTCTGGAACTGTGAGAAATAAATTTCTGTTGTTTATTACCACCCAGTCTGTGGTAGTTTATTATAGCAGCCCAAACAAAGACATGATCCAAATGTCCAAGACAGCTACTTTTCCCAAAGCCCATTCATATTAGTGAATCATAACTGTCAGAATTACCATCCATTAACATTTTGACCATTCATTTGGTGTGAGGCTCTGTGTATTGCTTGCAGCCACCACCACTATCCTCTCTACAGTATCCCAAGCCCCATAATCAGTCTCAGGACCTCTTAAATAGAACACGATTCTACTTTAATCATAATCAGCAGAGAGTTTGGGCTCGACAATTACTTTTAATGCCATTTTCTTGACAAATGTGCATTAAAGATTTGTTTAAATTTTGCTGTGCAAACAGCTCACAAATGAACATGAACTTGCTTAAATATCAAGAGTTGGGGTTGAATTTCAAAAATGGGCAATGAATAGGGGAAAAAAACAGTGATTCTGTATAGTGATTCTGAGAGCAGGAAAGGCATGCCATAGCTAAATCTTTTGCCATAGGGCAAATAAATCATTATTTGTTATCAATACATGATCATTAAATATAAAATACCTCTCTCCATTAGGTCTGAGTCTTCAGAATATAATTTGATCCTTTTAAAAAAAATCACATGAAGCCCTTGGCTAACACAGACATGTTTAATGCCTGTTTTGTTTCAGTTCTCATTACAAAGGCTACTATTGTCAGAGACATAATATAATTCCTACCAGAGGACTTAAGAAATAAGATTCAAAACAGGCCAGGGACTTAGTCATCCATATCAGATTTTCCAAAATGTCCAAAAAATTAATCAGTTCATCCTACACTATAAGAAGAGCATCAGTACTAGCTCATGAATTATGGAGCAGTTAGTCCAACTCTCAAAACTGAAAGTTTCTGGGGCAATTCATTAAGAAAAAGATCAATTTGTAAAATCCTGGAGGTTATTAACTTGTTTGGAAGCAGCCCACAAAATTTGTCATGTCAAACCAATTCCATTTTCTTCTTCAGCCGGGGGAGGTGAGAGGTGGCATGAAAGATGCAAAGGAGATGGTTTACTCTATTCTTAATAAGGCTTTGGATAAATCAACATATTGACCAACAACTAATATGTTGTTTGGTTAAATTTAGGGACAACCAAACCACCGAAAGTGATACGGTAACAAATAAGAGAATCAATCCTTCGCCCAATATTTATTGAGTTTCTGGAATGTACAAGGCACCCTGCTAAGCAATGTGTGGGAGACAAAGAAAGTCAGACAGCTGCTCTACACTCAAGACGATTAGCGTGTAGCAGGAAAGGCAGTGTTCATCAACACTACTAGGCATAAGGCCCTGGAGATAGTTAGGCATTATAGAATAAGGTTAAAAACCTGGACCCTTGAACCAGAACATCTAGGTGTGAACCCTAGATCTGTTATTTACTAATAGCATGAACTTTGGAAAGTTTTATGACTGTTGCTGTTTAATTTCCTCATCTGTCAAATAGTGGTGATGACAAGGTTATGTACATGATAGGGTATGGTTAGTATTAAATGAGTTATCACACATAAAACACTTAGAATAGTGTGGGAAATTCAAGGAGAGACATTATTTGCCATGGTAGATAGTTTTGAAAGGGAGGAGGAGGAGAAGGATGAAGTAAGCAAGAGGAATAAGAAAGACATGTTGAAGATGCAGCATTTAAGCTGACTCAAATAGGTAGGACTTGGACATGCAGAGATTGAGATAGACAAAGGCTGTGGTTTACATAAATGCTATATTTGTTTAGTAATAACAAATACACTAATGTGTAAAATAGATTTCTGTCATATCACTGAATAGTCCAATTTTACCACATCATAATGTCCATAAAAGACAGAAATGACACACCAGGGCCTGTTGGGGACTGGGGGACTGGGGGAGGAATAGCATTAGGAGAAATACCTAATATAAATGGTGAGTCGATGGGTGCAGCAAACCAACATGGCACATGTATACCTATGTATCAAACCTGCACGTTGTGCACATGTACCCTAGAACTTAAAGTATATTTAAAAAAAGACAGAAATGAAAGACAAAAATAAGGACTCATTTACATGGACATCATTATGAGGGCCTGGAAATCAAGGAAAATTAAAAAGAGAAAAAGGGTAAAGAAAAGAGAAGGGGTACCCTGAGCAGCTCAGAAAAAGAAACACACACACACACACACACGCGCACGCGCATGTATAGCAAGAAGATGGAAATTAGAGTAGAAAGGATTATTTCTATTTCAATTTTATACTTATTCATTTTTCCTTTGTTTAATAATAAATGTCTGACTTCCATCAAAAGATAACAGATAACAGATATCCAGGCTGGGCGCAGTGGCTCGTGCCTGTAATCCCAGCACTTTGGGAGGTCGAGGCGGCCATTCAGGTCAGGAGCGTGAGACCAGCCTGGCCAACGTGGTGAAACCTCGTCTCTACTAAAAATACAAAAATTAGCTGGGCATGGTGGCACACCCGTGTAATCCCAGCTACTTCGGAGGCTGAGGCACGAGAATTGCTTGAACCTGGAAGGCAGAGATCATGTCATTACATTCCAGCTTGGGCAACACAGCAAGACTCCATCTCAAAAAAAAGAAATAAATAAAGATAACATTCAAACTAGTATAAGCCAAAAAGGAAAGTTGATTCTTAGAAAAGAATTGTAATCCAATGACTCCAATGGCAAGCAGTGCTGCCAGGCTGCAGAAGGTGAAGTGCTATCGGGGGCGAAGTGTGCTCACTTATTCTGTCAGTGATACTTCCCTTTCTTCCCTAGCTCTCTCAGAGCGAGATGGCAGTCTCCAGAGAAGGTGTATGTGGACTGGTCAGTCACCCCCACGGATTCCGTAAGGTCTACCCATCTGTTCTTCCAGCCTTGTACAAAGCTGGACACCCAGTAGACCAGGAGTTGTTGCTGGAGGAGATCACTGCAGGATTTGGCCCCTGCTTGTTTAGAACCCTCCCCTGCTTCCACCTTGTATCTAGAAATAAACTTGGCATAAATTGCCTACTCAATAAACGTTGAGAGACTTACAATTTATATGGAAGCCTTGGTTTACTCCAATTCTTGACATGTAATCTTTAAATGGGATGCTTTTCTTTCTTCAATATGAGAAATGTATATGTTTGAAGAGGTAGTTTTCTTGAGTTTAAGGGAAACCAACACCTGTGTTATAAGTCGGAGATAGCTAACTTCTTCAGGAAGTATGCCCCTATGTCAGAGGTACACTGTAGGCGCTCTTTCCTGATTCCACTCCTCAGATATACAATGTTTCAACCACTTACTGTTCTTACATAGTCCATATTAGAAGCTGTGAGATCTTTTCTTTATCCCTATCACAGATTCTATGCTCAGATTTTAAAGAAAAGAAACCCTCTTCCCACTAGCAAGTCACATCTACCGCCACAGTAACACATTTCCCTCATGCTGCCTGAGGAAGTGACTGAAGCAATATTGAGGTGGCCACCATGACAGTCAAATGTCAGCAGTCACTGTCTGCACATTCAGCCAAGTTCCTGCCGGAAGATCCAGCTGAATGGGCAGGTTCACCCGGCCTGTGCAACCACGAGCAGTCAATATTTAAATGTACCTAATTTCCCTGCAGGTACAGAGAGAAACTAAATTATGAAGCCTCAAAAGCAACACAGATGGCAAACTCTTACAAAATGCAGGTTTCACCATGCTAGTTGCCTTGGTTAATACTGAGTGTCAACTTGATTGGACTGAGGGATACAAAGTATTAATCCTGGGTATGTTTGTATGGCTGTTGCCAAGAGAGATTAACATTTGGGTCATTGGGCTATGGAAGGCAGATCCACCCTTAATCTGGTGGCACAATCTAATCAGTTTCCAGTGAATATAAAGCACGCAGAAAATCGTGAAAAGGAGAGAGGGGCCTAGCCTCCCAGTCTACATCTTTCTCCCATGCTGGATGCTACCTGCCCTCAAACATCAGACTCCAAGTTCTTCCGTTTGGGGACTTGGACTGGCTCTCCTTGCTCCTCAGCTTGTAGGCAGCCTACTGTGGGACCTTGTGATCATTAAGTCAATACTTAATAAACTCCCCTTTATATGTATACACTATCCTATTAGTTCTGTCACTCTGAGAGAACCCCGACTAATACACTAGTTCTTTACACAACGTTTAAAGTGTATTGTTCACCTGAGTCTGAACACTCTTCATTTCTGTATATTTTGCCCTCTCAAGGTATCCCACATACATATACTACCTTAAAATCCAAGCTAAGATGTCTGAAATCACACAGAGAGTTTATCTTTGTTTGACTCCTTTTGCTCCAACTTTACATCCCATGGGAGAAATATATGCTGATGTGAGGCGCTACTTCAGCACATTGAAAACTGATCTGGAATTTTTCTGAGCTTTGTCCTGCCCTTCACAATAATCAGGCTTTCTGTTGACAGCTCCTTCTTCACCAATACTCCGCAGCTATTGAGACTCCTTATTCTATGTACTTCGCTGTCTAGAGCCCTATTAACCTCAGATTTATTAGCTTTTTTTTGTCAACCACTTACACTGCCAGCCTCCCAAGAGGAGAACACATCACAAAGCAAAGAAACTCTAAGAGACACATACATAGAAAAATATCTCAAATAGCAAACATTTACTGAAAGCAGGAAAGTCAGATGATAGCACTTGAATAACCCTTCTCCCCCACAAGAACATTCTATAGATACACTCATGGAAGTTGTGCAAATAAATCTCATTATGCTGCCGAAGTACAGAATTATTGTCTCTCTGAGAGTACTGAGATGAAGCTGAGAATCTTCACAAATTTACTGGTCTGGCTCCAGACACATGCTAGATTATATTTATCAAAATGAATGGATTTTAAAGTGAGTCCAAAATAGATTCTTTCAAAAATCTAAGACTTTGCCTCAGAGGGGCTTCTTTTTTTAAATTCTGTCCTGTCTCTGGCTTCAAGAGAGGAGGCTATGAGGGAATAGTTATTAAAACAAAGAGAAGAAGGTAATTTCACTTAAGTTACTGATCCAGAGAGCTGCCAGATGTCAATAGAGGCAGCAGAGGTTACGAGCAGCTAGGGACCAGAAATAGAAATTAGAGCAAATGTATCCATAGAAAATGTCTGAAAAGTCCATTTGGAGTGATTTTGAGATCCCTAGATGGAACCTCTCCTGGCTGACCAGACTAGGCAGCTGCTTCTTTGGTCGGTTCCACAGACACATTCTTCGTAAGTGTCATGTTCCTAATTATTCCACTTCAATATATCAATCTGATATATGCAGCTCAGTTTAACCATAAGACCAACCAAAAGGGACATAAGTGAACACATCTTTCCACTGGATTCATTTGTCACCCAGCTCATACACAAGGTGTTTACACACACACACATACACACACACAGTGAATACTCAATATAGCTAATATTTCTTGACTGCTTACTATGTGCCAGTGCAAACTGGCACTGTTTGATCTCTTTTAACTTCTCTAAGTTTTAGCTTATTTAACTCTCAGAAGTTCTGTGTGACAGGTAATATTATTGTCCCCATTTTAGAGATGAAGTAACATTTTCTAAATGAATGCAAAGAGGAAATAAGTAACTGGTCCAAGCTCAAATAGTAAGTAATGGAGGAAACTTCGAAAAACAATTAGTCTAGCTTTAGAGTTTGGGCTCTTAATTACCGTAATTGTCTTCCTAAAATAGTACTTAACAACGAAAAGTGTCCACAGTATCACAACATGTGCCTTAAGAAAGTAAAATTTTAAAGTTATTTTATCAGGTTCTGTGCATTTGTAGAAAGACAAAATAAAGAGTCATTTAACTACAAGTTCTTTGTTTCTATATATTTTTTATCCTCTAGATCTATATTGTACAATACGAAAGCCATACTGAATTTCAAAGACTGAGTACCAAAACTGAGACCATAAAATACTTCGTTAATAATTTGCATCTGGTTATATGTTGAAATGATAATTGTGAATATCTTGAGTTAAATACAATACCAATGTAAATGATATTCATTTCTGTTTACTTTTTAAAATGTGGCTACTAGAAAATTTTTAATTCCATATATGGTTCATATTGTAGTTTTTCTTCTGTTTTTAGAGACAGGGCCTCACTGTCACCCAGGCTGGGGTGCGTGCTATGATCATAGCTCATGGTAACCTTGAACTCCTGGGCTCAAACTATTCTCCTGCCTCAATCTCCAAGTTGCAGGGACTATAGGTGTATGTTGCCATGGCTAGCTATTTTTTTAATGTTTTGTATAGATGGGGTCTTACTGTGTTGCCCAGGCTGATCTCAAACTCCTGGCCTCAAGCAATCCTCCCACCTTGGCCTCCCAAACTGCTGGAAGTACAGATGTGAGCCATCACACCTGGCCATACATTGTATTTTTAATGGATAGTACTCAATTTATGTAGGTAAATAAGGATATAAATAAACTCTGTCTCAGATTCATCACATAACCTTGAAATGGTGAAGGCTTAGTGGCTCATTTTTATAACTACATCATTAATTTTTTGTACCTCAATAACATTTTAGTTCCTACTAAGATTTTGAAAATTTAGTTATAACTGTCTTTATTTGCAGACAATATCATCTTTACATAGAAAATCCTAAGGGATTTATAAAACAAAGCTAGTAAGTACATTGACCAAGTTCAAAGGATACAAGGGTAATATGCAAAGTTAATTAAATTTTCATGTATCAACAGCAAATACTTGACAAGTGAAATTTAAACTGATTCATTCCATTTAAAATAGCACCAAGAAATAGAAAATAGGAATAAATTTACCAAAAGATATCTAAAAGTATACATCATTTCTGACAGAAATAAAAGAAGACCTATATAAACCAAGAGATATACTATGTTTATGGGTTGGAAGACTAAATATTATTACAATGTCAATTCTCCTTAATTTGATCAACACGATTTCAATAAAACTTCCAGTGAGCTTTTTAAAGTAGATACCACAAAGTTGTTTCTTAAATCTATGTGAAAATATCCTATAATAGCCAAAACATTATTGAAAAAAAAAGAAGAAAAAATTTCAACTCACACTGCCTGATTTCAATGTTTACTATGAAAAGTATGGTATTGCATAAAATTTTTTAAAAGATCAGTGAAACAGAATAGAGAGTCTGGAAACATATGATCAAGTATGTGGATTTTTTACAAATGTCCCACAGCAATTCAATGAGAAAAGAATAATTGCTTCCAAAAATGACGCAGTAATTAGATGGGGAAGAAATTAAGTTTAACTTCCACTTCACAGAAATATTAACTCGAACTGGCTTATAGACCTAAAAGCAAAAGCTGAAACTCTAAATCTAGAGGAAAACAGAATGCCTTTGTGGTTCAAGGAGGCAAAGCTTTCCTAAAGATGAGACAAAAAGCACTGATCATAAAAAAAAAAATTGACAATTGACTTCATCAAAATGAGAAACTTCTGCTCATCATCAAAAGACATGGTTAAGAAATGAAAATGCAAGCTACAGTCTGGGAGAAAAGATTCACAGTGCATATATCTGACAACAGACTTGTATGGAAAAAAAATTATACCAGATTGTTTATAGCAGCTTTATTCATAAGAACCAAAAACTGGAAACAACCCGAATGTCCATCAACATTTGAATGGATAAACAAATTGTGATATATTCATACAATGAAATAACGCTCAGCAATAAAAAGGAATGAACTACTGATATAACATGAATGAATCTCAAAAACCTCATGCTGAGTGAAAGAAGCAAGACATGAAAGAATGTGTACTCTATAATTTCATTTATATGAAGTGTAAGAACAAGCCAAAGCAATCTGTGGCGATAGAAATTAGAACGGTAATCTCTCCTGTGAGGTATAAACTCAGTGGTAAAGTGCACAAGGAAAAATTCTGGAAATGTCCCGTAGTTTGACAACAGTTGTGCTTAACACAGGTGTATATATTTATCAAAACTCACTGAAATGTTCACTTCCTATCTGTACATTACATTACACTATATATAAATTTCACTTCAATAAGAAGTCTAGTTACATTGCTCAAACTTATATACACCTTTCACTAAATATTTAGTTTACAATGCGATTAAAGTCATCATGAAATGTGCACTACACAAAGGCAGGAATATTTTTTTTTAACTACTAAATTCTCAATGCCTGGTCCTCTATATTTGCCAATAACAAATAAATATTTGTTAATGGATGAGTTATGGAACACATCACTAATGTCGGCTAAGGATCTTAACCTCAAGTTATATATATTCTTGTGTTTCCAGTTATGTGTTTATAGAGATATATTATTTAAATTAAATAGAGCATCTCGAATTGTAGTGTGCCTAAAACAGAAGATAGAAATTGAGTAAAGAATTCAGGCTGGACACGGTGGCTCTCTCCTGTAATCCCAGCACTTTGGGAGGCGGAGGCGGAGGCGGAGGCGGAGGCGGAGGCGGGCGGATCATGACGTCAGGAGATCAAGACCATCCTGGCTAACACGGTGAAACCCGTCTCTACTGAAAACTACAAAAAATTAGCCGGACATGGTGGCGGGCGTCTGCAGTCCCAGCTACTCGGGAGGGTGAGGCAGGAGAATGGCATGAACCCGGGAGGCGGAGCCTGCAGTGAGCCGAGAGGGCACCACTGCACTCCAGCCTGGGCGGCAGAGTGAGACTCCATCTCAAAAAAAAAAAAAAAAAAAAAAAAAGAATTAATTCAGTGGTTACTTCAGTGGTTATAAACGTAACCAGCTTAATAACTAATAGCTAAAATTGTCAGCCCAAATTCTCCAAGCGTTTCACCATTCATGTAGGCACTCAACAGTAACTAAGAGATTTTAACATTAAACATGATGAAAGGTGTGCTAAGGTTATCTAAACAGATTAAAAAATAAACTTTTGAGAAATTTATGACCAATTCCTAGGGGTTTGGAATATAGTTACACATGTGGTTCACATAACTATTCCTCTGCAAAGCATTAGGGTAGAATTAAATTATTTCCTAGTGAGTAGCCATTTTCTTTTCTGAGATATGATCAAAACTAACCAGACATCAATAAGAATTCTATGAGTGTACTATGTAAAGGAGGTCAAGATCTTTTAGTATTTTACGCTCATAGTTATACTATGGAAGCTCAGTTTATTATTATGTTTTATCAAATATTCAAAAAAAAATTTGGTTAAAAAATGACCAGGGCTTACATGTGGTAGTCTATTATAACATATTTTTTAAGATACATGTCCCTGCGATCTCCAAAACAAAAAAAATCTCCACTTTTATACAGTGACATCAAATTTTTTCCAGTACATTAAAATCTAAGAGAAAAATTAGAAGAACCTTAAAGTAGATGCACAAACATTTATCATCATTGAAGAACATTATTTTCCTGTGGCTAATATTTAATTCCATGAGTTAAACAAGTAAACTTAGACTTGGCACCTCACAATGGCTGTACCTCATGAAATCATTCACCTCAGGGAAAACCAGTTACATTTTGTTTTACATCAAGTTGAGATTTTCTGATTAATTTTGGGTATGATTATCTCAGGAAACTATCGCAGAAAGAAGTATTCTAAAAGAAACACCACATGAAACGAGGTTGTGTTGGCCATATAGTTCTGTATATTTCAGTTCTGAGATGTTATACCTGGTTAGTCTCGAGAGAAGAGAGAGAAAAAAAAGAGAGTATGTGTACAGTAGAAGAGAGGAAGTAGGAAAGACAAGTTGAATGAAGGTTTGTCCCTGAAGAAAACATAAAAATTATCTAACCTATGCAAGTAATTTATACTTTTTCCATTTCCCAAGCACCTAATAGAGCTTTTAATGCTTTTTCTTATTTTTATAAAACAATCTAGTTTTGAACAGGTTTGAAAAGTAATATACCTGCATGTAACAGAATATTCATGGCCATTTTTGAACATGCACACACACACACACACACACACACACACACACACACACATTGTACATACAATTTGACTTCCATAGTTCTATGAGAAAGATTATTTCTGATTGGGTGACTCTGCCTCAGTGGTTGCTAGGTAGTGAGTTTTTGGAATAAGTGCATTTCCTACCTCCAAATCAATAATCGTACAATGTTAATTTAGAACATGATCTCCATGGTCACCAACAATTACTATGAGAATTTGCTTTTCACGAAACAGCATTTGCACAAAACTTGTCCCTGCCAATGTATTCTTGAGTACTTACTATATTTGACATTGGCAGCTGTAAGTACCATGGCTTGCTCTTTGCTGTTGGATCTATTGATCGAAATGCCATTCATTTTGTGCAGATAAAAGAAATATGGCTTAGCTGGCTTCTGTTTATTAAGACGTGGCCAAGTAGAAATTTCATTTAATTTTAAGAAGCCATGATATCATTTTCCTTCCATCTTTGCTTCTCACAAAAAGTTATTTGAAATTCGGGAAAGAATTTGAAACCATTCACATGCTGTTTGGAAAAAAAAAAAAAAAAGCCTTTAGCTTCTAGTAAGTCTTCTACTAACAGCCTTTATTTCCACCACAAAAATACTTTCACTATGAAAGCAAACTGTCAAATAGATGTACTTTAAAAAAAAAAAAAAAAAACAGAAAGAAAGAAAAAAAAAGGATCCACTCTGAATGAAGACAAAAGTACTGATGAAGATGAGTGGAAAAAAGAGGATGGGTCTCCATAGAGCAGCTCAAATCAACTTGTAACAAAGCACTTGTTTGCAAGTTTTTCTATTTAAATGGAATGATTTCACAAAAGAAGAAGGGAAGGAAGAAGATGTTTGGAGATCAGTATAAATGTATCAAAATGTAAGTATCTATATTAGTTTGCTAAGGCTGCCATAGCAAATGACCACAAACTAAGTAGTTTAAAACAACAGAAATTACTGTCTTGCAGCTCTGGAGGCTGGAAATCTGAAATCAAGGTGTAGGAAGTGCCACTCTCTCTCTCTGAAGGCTCTAGAGGATCATCCTTGTTTGCCTCTGCCTAGCTAGTGCTCGTTGTCAGCAATCCTTGGCAAGAGGTCTGTGGAGCTTAACTCCAATCTCTGCTTGGACGTCACATAACCACCTTCCTTCTGTATGTATCTGTGTCCAAATTTTCCTCTTCTTTTGAGGACACCAGCCATTGGATTAGGACCCACCCTAATGCAGTTTGACTTTACAATGACTTGATTATATCTGCAAAACTTTATTTGCAAATAAGGTCACACTTTGAGATTCTGAGTTGTTGTGAACTTTGGCAGGGACATGATTTATCCCAGTACTGTTGGCTACCTTGGAAGATTAGATTGTGTGCTACATGAGAGTAAGGACTATCACTGACTAACTTCTGTATCCTCAGCATCTAGCATGAAGTCTAAGTACCATGTAGATACTTAATAAATGTTTGTTTAATAGGGTAGATGGATAAATAAATAAGAAATGAGATAATGACTCAGTGATGAAAAACCAATAAATTATAAATGTTAAAAACAATGAATGTCGCTTTGTGTTGCATTATATTTTATGCTATTTACCTTTAGGTTTCTGTTTGGGAACAGTCCAGTCAGGATCCAAGACTCCCACTGTAGCCTGGATCAGAAAACACTATCATGCCCCTCAACCTCTCTGGACTTCTATGTCCACATCATGAGCTCTAACATAGAATAACTGTGTTAAAGCACCAATGAAGATCTTTCTAGTTTAATCAAACTATGCTGCTCTTCCTTGCAGTACATGAAAATAAAATAGAGCTTCTTATAAAACAGCATATCCAATTAAGGCAAAAGACAGAACAGTAAGCTGTCTTCATTTTATGTCAGCCTCTCTTGGTTCTTTATATACTATTTTTCCAGAAGTCTTGAAAAATGTGTCAGAAGATTTTTTCAGATTTCTCTTGCTTTAGCAAAGCTATGACAGATTATAAGGTTAGCTCTGCCATTTAAGAGAGAGAAAGACATCTCCTTGTCTTTATTAAATGGAAGCAGTGACCAGAATTAGTGTCCTGTGCTATGAGGATACCACTATATTCTCATTTTACAAAGGTGTTAGAAGTTTGGCATCCTAATCATGAGCCAAAGGACTACAAAGAGAAAATATTGGGAATCATTGAGATGTTTATCATTTTCTTTGGTGAGAAACCCTGGGAAAGAATCACAGCTTTAAAAGGCAACCACGAGACAGTAACAAAGATTTACCATCATCCTACCCCCTTAAACCTTTCCTTGTTCCTATTATTTTGTTTCTAGAGCAGTTGAGTGGCATGCTTACGCTACCATTAACTAATAGCCTCTATCAAAAATATCAGAAATTATAACTGCTTTTCTGTAAAGCTCCAAATTTGTGTACCATTTGATAACAATATGCTGGTATTTCAGGAACAGGAATTGGACCCACTCCCCAAAAATATTTCCCCAACCACCTTATTTCCAAAGTCTGAAATTCCATGATCAAGTCACCAGGTATTAGGTAAGAGTTTCTCCTACTGTGGAAAATGCAAACACCCCTAGAAATTGGTCCACATTAAAGACTTCCCTCATAATATTTTATCAGGATCCAGAGAGAGGGATTTTTGAAAATTTAAAAATGTTATAGCACCAGTTATTACGATTGATTTTTAACCTCCTTTACCAGGAAAAGCTAAAGAAAAACAGACTCATGCTGAAATCTAACCAGCCATGCTAGCGGAAATCACATTTTTCCTAGTGTACCCACTTCCCTACTCTCTTACATGATAGCTTTTCTTTACTTAAACACCCCACATCCCATTTCCTCTTTTCATTGTCAGCCGATGACCTTAAATCTTATTTCACTGAGTTATCAGAAGTTCTCAGAAGTACCACATGCCCCTACCACATCCACCAATCTACCTGCCTCTGTGCTGGCATCCTATGCCTTCCCTCTGGTCGCTTTCCATGGTCCTAGGGATGGTCAATGCTTCCCTGGGCTGCCCCTCCATGCACTCTCACCTGCTCAACTGTCCTCCACCTGCATCATCAGTTTCTCCTCTCTATTCATTCTTTCCTATCAGCCTCCCATTTTTAGAAAAGATTTCCCTTGAAATATGATGTTGTCCATTACTATATCATTGTATTGCCTCCTTGATAGAAATCATTCCTAAAAGATGTCTATACTTGCTGTCTTTACTTCCTCCCCCACATCACTCTTGAGCTTACCCCAATCAGTTTCATCGTCACCATGCCACGTGCTGCAAAAACTCTTGTCAAAGTTATCAAAATCTCTATATTAAAAATTCAATGGTTCATTTTCAGCCCTATGTGTTTCCCCCTACCAGTTGCATTTTCATTCTCTGTTTCTGGAAGTACTTTCTTCACTTGACTTCCTGTCTCCACTGGAGACTTCCTGTCTCCACTGGTCCCTCCTCAGCTGATCTTTTCCTCTGTTCTCCAATGTCTAAATACCAATGCACACCAAGAACCAATCTTTTGATGACTCCCAACTTGTATTTCCAGTTTTTAAGTCCAAACTTGCATATCCAACTCTTTTTTATACTGATACTCAAGTGCCCAATAGGCCACTCAATCCTAACATGTCCAAAGATATCATCCTCATTCACTTCTTTGAACTTACTCTGTCCCCAGTCTTACTCATCTATGTAAATATCAACTCCAGTCTTTCAGCTGCTCAGGTTAAAAATCTTGATGTTATATATGAACCTTCCTTTTCTCTCATACCTGATTTCCCCTTCATCAGTCATCTTCACAGGTAGACCTTCAAAATGTACTCACAATCTGACCCCTTCTCCACCTCGGCTGCTACCATCAGGTAGGATATTTTAATAGCCTCTTAACTGGTCACTCTTCCCCATCCCTTATTTCCTTCCCCATCCTCAACAGGCAGAGCAATCCTTTCAAAACTAAAGTCAGATCACATCACGCCTCTGCTCCCAAATCCTCCAGTGGATCCTTATCACACTTAGATTAAAAACCAAATTCCTCAAATGTTTGCTTATGGTTTGGTCCGCATCACATCTCTGAACTCATCTCCTATTTCTCTCCAGTTTGCTTCCTCTGCTCCATTTTATTTGCTCTTCTTCCAATATTGTAAACACATTCTCACCTAAGGGTCTTTGGGCTGGCTACTCCCTGTGTCTGAAACACTCTTCCCCACATAAACACATGGTTGTATCTTTTATTTTCTTCAGGTCTCTGTTCACATGGTACTTTGCCAGGGAGGTCTTTTCTGGCCATCCCATATTAAATAACAATTCTGCCACCAGAATTCCCAACACCTATCATTGCTAAATATTATATGTATATATATATACACACTTGTTAATTTGTCCATTATCAAGCTCTTCTTCTAGAAATTGATGCCTATGCTCCCTAGACAGGGACTCTTGACTGTTTTATTCATTACTATATTCCTAGATCCCAGAACAGTACCTGGCCTATAGTAAGTGCTCAATATGGTTTTCTCAAATGAATAAGTGCCCCCTTTTTAGCAACTTCATTCTTACTTCTCCCAACAATACCTTCTTTTCATTTTCCTCTCATTGACGTGATTAAACCAGATCAAGAAACTGCCATCTGCAAATGATACTTAGAATTCCTCCCACAGACAGAGTTCCTTGAAAACTAAACCAAAAAGTAATAGAAAGCTGTGGAAAATTTTAATATATTTATTTTAGGTTAAAATTATAATTTTTACTAGGCCTGCACAGCATGATTTATTTTAGGAAAAACATTTGTGAACCAAAGGAGGAAAAAAAAAAAAGAAAAAGAAAGCAAGAAAAGGAGGGCGGGAGGGGGTTAGTTAACTGTCAGATCTTTCCTAGTTACTGCAAAGGTTATCTACGAGGATCAGATGTGTGTGAAAACACTTTGTAAACTGCACAGTGCTGCAAACCCAGGTTGTTTAATTAAAATCATATTTTCTTGTTTCATTTTCAACCAAGTCATTTTTGTTTACAGATCTATTTTTTAAAGCCTTTCTAAAATATTCGGGTAACACTTTCTCCCTAAGTGGATATAGTACTGCATTCTAAATCTTGTCTTCTATAAAAAGAGAAAGAACAGTGTGGTAGGCGGAGCGATGCCCCCACCCTTCCTAACTACCAAAGATGTCCATGTCCTAATCCCTGTAACCTGTGAATATGTCAGGTTACCTGGCCAAGGGAAATTAAAGTTGCAGATGGAATTAACATTGCTAATTAGCAGACCTTAAAACAGGGAGATTAGCCTGGATCAAGTGTGCTCGATATAACTACAAAGGTCATTATAAGGGGACATCAGAGAGACCCAACAGAGATAGTGACATGAAACCTGGTAAACGTTGCAGGTTTTGAAGATGGAAGGGGGCCAGGAGCCAAGGAATGTGACTGGCCTTAAAAAAACCAGAAAAGGCAAAGAAGTGGATTCTTCCCTAGAGCCTGCAGAAGGAATGCAGCCCTCCTTACACCTTGATTTTAGCCCAGTGATACTCGTGTTGGATTTTTGACCTCCAGAACTATAAGATGATACATTTGCATTGTTTTAAGCACTGAGTTTGTGGTAATTTTTTACAAGAGCAATAGATAATGAAGACAAACAACAATGTGGCAAAGCATAGGCTCCCACACCAAACAGACTTGAGTCTTAGTTCCAGAACCACCAACCCCTGCCAGCCTTTCTTCCTCATCAGTAAAATGAGAATCATGATAGTGCCTTCTCCCTAGGAATAGCGTTAGGATTAACTATGATGGTGTAAAGAAGTTAAAACAGGGCCTGGAACAAGGCAAGTTCTCAATAATCATTAGCTTTTAGCTTTTAACTGATCATTTTCTTTGAATTTTAAGTATGAATTTACCATAGAAGTCAAGGACATAGTATAGTAAACTGCATATGTATTGGAACAAGAATAAAATTTGGAGTTGGAAGAAAGCTATCATAGCGATGTGATCTTGGACAAACCATTTGACCTTCTTCATCTGCAAAATGAGATAATCATGACTGCCCAGTCTATACCAAATTAGGTGCTCAAAATGAAGGCACTTTGGAACTCAAACTCATGCTGCAGGAATTTTTGCACATCTTGTAAATCCTTCCTGTCAGCTTCTTTTGTTGGCATTTGGTTTTGTAAGTGTGGTATAATGAAGAAAGTTTCTCTAGCTATTGCAAGGTTATAGTTAGTTGGGTTTTGGTTATGATCATTTTTTCACTAGATAACGAGGTCGTTGAGAGATAATATTAGCCAAACAAGATTTTTCTTTAAATGTAATATGGGTCATAACTATGTCCCAGAGAAGAATCAGAGAAATTTTTCTAAAATCACCATAAAGAATGTGACATTTCTTTCTCTGTATTGACTCTTCTTGAAAAATGCTTATCTTAAGCTCAGCTCACCTTCATCACAATTCTTTTGAACAGGCTGAGTGTCTGAAGACTAGATCACATCTGTTTTTGCATAGAGTAGGAATCCTGTCATCACAAATGCAGTGACCCAGGCAGCCTGGTCCCTCATTTTCTCTTCCCTTCTCCCTTAATCAGATGTTACGTGTGAAAAGTCCTCGATTAGCTGTAATATACCTCGGTTGGGCTTCCACTTTAACACCATTGTTGTTCTAGATCTTTCTCGGTCTTTTATTACCATTATTACTATTATTATTATTATTATTTATTCACCTTCCTCTTTTTCCCACTTGTTTTCCTAAATTCAACCTCTTTCCTCTCTGTCTTAGGTATTCTGTGACGCAAATGAATAGAAGCCCACAATAATAAAACTAAGGTAATAGGATGGAAAATGTGGTGGAATGGGTTAACAATGTATCCCCAGCATGTCTAATACAGACCTCTTGCTCCACGGCTGCTAGTGTTATGTAACTCTAGGGTTCCTGCTTTCAGGGAGAATGCTAGGTTAATGTGCACCAGATTTCTTTATTGCAGGCTTCTCTGGGCCTTTAATATGCTAGTATACATTGGACTGTAGCACCTAGTGTTTCAGACTTGCCTGCCCAGGAGTTCTTTTTTAAAATGTGGAATATTTGGGAAAACTAGAGTTCTCTGGATCACTCATAGGTAAAATCCAGGTTAAATATCTGCTGGGAGCTGGAAGGAGGGGGTAGGAAGCACATTTGCTAATGGCACAAGGTGCATGCCAAGACAGAAAGTTCCAAAATATTGTTTAGGTGTCTTTTAGGCTAACACAATATTGTGCTGTATTAAAGAAAAAAAAAAAAAAAAGCCCTATTCTAATCCCTTTCTCTAGAGGAAAAAAGTCCACTTAATTAATTTCCTTTTTTCCTCACTCACTTATTTTTCTTTTCCCTTCCTTCCTAAAGGAGGAGATGTATTTCCTTAATTTTTCTCCTTTATCTATTTTCTTCTTTCTATTACCCTTCCACCCAAGTCAAGATGGGAAGACATAGAGATAACTTTACAAAGCATCCAGATGTAGTTTTTTTTTTTCCTCAGTGGAGAGATAAATAGGTTATAGCAGAAAACTTTTTATTGATCTTTTATAACTAAAATATTTAAATAATCAGGAATCAATTACCATTCAAATTTCTCTGGCTTTGAGTTTTTGTCCCTTTTCTAAAGCCTAAAGCTTACCATGATCACACCTTATTCTCAACAGCAAATAATCATGTACTTGAATTTTACTATGATCCTATGTCCCTAGAGCTAAGATTGGAATGTCAGAAGAGATCTTCTTTACATTTAAGAAGTACATATTCTGCCTCTTTGATTCTTACATACTGCTCAATAACTAGGCAGTTGTCATTTATTCAATAAAGATGTATCTAGTGCCTGCCAGGAGCAGTGGCTCACGCCTGTAATCCCAGCACTTTGGGAGGCCGAGACAGGTGGATCACCTGAGGTCGGGAGTTCAAGACCAGCCTGACCAACATGGAGAAAACCCATCTCTACTAAAATTACAAAATTAGCCGGGGTGGTGGCGCATGCCTGTAATCCCAGCTACTCAGGAGGCTGAGGCAGGAGAATCGCTTGAACCCGGGAGGCAAAAGTTGCGGTGAGCCGAGATCGTGCCATTGCACTCCAGTCTGGGCAAAAAGAACAAAACTCCGTCTCAAAAAAAAAAAAAAAAAAAAAAAAAAAGATATATCTAGTGCCTATTAGGCTCTGTGCAAGGTACCAAGGATTCCAATGTATAGTTTATATTTATAGTTATTGGTGGTGGTGATGACGGTGTAGAAGATAATGGGGTCTCCTCTATAAGGTGTCTGCCATTATATGAAAGGTCCAGTAAAGTGAAAGCTCCCAGCATTCCAAAAAGATTAGCATGGGGTCAGCTTACAAAGAGTAATTATTATTGTTGGTTAGTGGCTTATTGGACCAATTTGTTGTTCTGGATCAGAGGTTCTGAACTTCAGCTGCAAAATAGAATTCTTCAAAAATATTGATGCCTGGGTCCCACCACAAATCAACTGAATTAGAATCTCTGAAGGTGGAGTCTTTGGACACTGCCATTTTATAGAAAGTCTGTTGGTGGGTATAACATCGAGCTAGTGTTGAGAGCCATTGTTGGAGATGAAAGCAAGAAGGGGATTGTATGAGGCAAAAATATCTACATTAACAGTAACTAAATTGAGAAGAAGATCAAAAGAAGAATTATTAATTCTACACAAATTAACTAAGGATCTCAAAAGTTGGGCATGCCACAGAATTATGACCAAGGGTCATAGCACCTAAGAAAACACATAAGCCAGATCTTTTGTTTCCGAAGCAACTCCATTTCCTTAGAATATGCAGAGAAAGATTGTGCTATGGAAGAGATTCCAAATTTCCAGGGAACTCAGCTTGTAGACTGGTTACATTCATCAAAGTTAAAGTTATAAATATTGCACATGGTCTCAATACTCAGAGATAAACATTTACATAGTAGATTTTATTAGCAGACAATTGTGAAACCAAATAATGATTTATCTGCAAGGTTACACACATAAGAACAAATACAATTTTAAAATAAGCTGCTCAGTTCTTCCCGTGGAAAATGGGGAAACAGATTTCTCTCCCCTCCTTTTCCTTGGAACATTTAAAATGCTTCTCTTTGAAATGTAAACCTCAAGGGAAATAGCATCTATCGTTTAGCTTTTGTGGAAATGTAAGTGCCTAACTTCAGTAGGCGCCTTGCTCCAAGTTACAAATCTACCTCCTGTCATAAGAATAGAAGAAATGTGTTTTTCCTCTGGATAAAGCAAACTAACTAACACATATGATCACCCCAGTTATTAGGTAAAATTAGGATTAACTAATGTGACAATTCATACTGTTGAGTCCTCTTACTTGAGTATAGCTATTGTTTATCTTGAAAACGTGTATGTAATGAGTTGTATATACTTGGCTTAAGGGGATGAGATTTCTTTCTGTCTTTGCAGCCTCTTAGTGGATTGTCTGTGATGTACATCACATTCTGGTTTTATGCTTGTTTAATAATAAAACTGTTTTCTCTTTAAACTACCTTTGTGGAGAGGTTTCCTGGGCTGGGAGAAAAATTTTGGTTTTAATTATATTTTCCCGGCTGATATGGTTTGGATATGTGTCCTCACCCAAATCCCATGTTGAATTGTAATCCCCAGTGTTGGAGGTGGGGCCTGGTGGAAGGTGATTGGATCTTGGGGACGGATTTCCCCTTTGGTGCTGCTCTCGTGATAGTGAGTAAGTGCTCACAAGATCTGGTTGTTTAACAAGATCTAGTTGTTTAAAAGGGTGTAGCACCTTCCCCTGCCCTCATCCTGCTGTAGCTACATAGGACATGTCTGCTTCCCCTTCACCTTCCACCATGATTGAAAATTTCCCAAGGCCTCCCCAGTCATGCTTCCTATACTGCTGATGGAACTGTGAGTCAATTAAATCTCTTTACTTTATAAATTACCCAGTCTCGGGTATTTTTTGTAACAGTTCAAGAACAGACTAACACACAGGAGTTACTTACTTAGGAGTGGCTTAATAAAGAGTAAAAAATATTTTCTTTTTTTCCCTCTTTTCCTTCTTATCTCAGACACATATCAGATTTAAATAATTGATATATTATAGTCAGATTTTGAGTTCCTTTTAATTATCACAGGTCAGAATAAACACTTGAAAATTCATTGTTAAAATCTTTTTTTAAATTTAACCAAAAACCATAAAAGTTTCTGAGAATCCTCAAAAAATATTTGCTGCTAAAAAGAAAAAAAGTATCCATTTTGGCAATGATGAGTGGCCATATTTCTCTGAACACTGCCAAACAAATGGTTGAAAAAAAAAAACTAGGATTAAGGAAAAAAAATCTTACAATTCTTTCCTGCTTAGTGTCCACTTACGCTCGGGACAGTCTAAGGCAAAGATCTTCACTGAAAAGCAAATTGCATCAAGGTAGGCATTGTCACTCTTCCTCTAGGAAATCCCTTGAAGAAGTAAGCCTTTATTTCTATGGAAACTATGGAAATTCATTATATGTCCATAGTTTCCTGATACTAAAAGTATTGTTCAACAAATGCAAAGTGCTTGTTTCAGAAAAAAAGTTTAATTTAACAAGTTAAATTTTTTTAATTTAAAATTTGTTTCACAAGTATTTATTTAACAAGTTAATTTGTTTAAAAAGTATAGAGTGGCTGGGCACGGTGACTCATGCCTGTAATCCCTGCACTTTCGGAGGCTGAGGCAGGTGGATTACCTGGGGTCAGGACTTTGAGACCATCCTGGCCAACATGATGAAACCCCGTCTCTATTAAAAATTTTTTTAAAAATTAGCTGGATGTGGTAGTGCATGCCTATAATCCCAGCTACTGAGGACGCTGAGGCAGGAGAATCTCTTGAACCCGTGAGGTAGAGGTTACAGTGAGCTGAGATTGTGCCACTGGCCTCCAGCCTGGGAAACAAGAGCAAAACTCCGCCTGAAAATAAAGAAAAATTTTTAAAAAGTATACAGTGCTAGAGGAAATCTGTTTTTAGTTGATTGTGCTGAGAGTTCTGATGAATCGCAGGTTCTATTATGTCCTGTAGAAGCAGAACAACCACACCCAGACAAATACAATCCCACTGCCAAAACGATTGGGACATAGCCATTATCAGAGCACCATTTAGACAAGCTACACTAGGGTCCTGGGCTGATCAGATGGACGGCTAACTAGAAAAAAGAGCAGGAAGACCCCGACAGCTAGTGCAAAAAACATCCCCCAGATGTTCAAAACAAGGAAAGCTGAATTTGTCCAAAAGACATTTTCCAGAGCCTGGGACTTGGTCGTTGTAGACCAGCAGTAAGGAGGAAGGTGGGGTCATGCTAGATGGTATCAGGCAATTACCAAAATGAGCCAGAGCTCCTTCACTTAGCACAGTGTCTAGGATGTAGAAATTGTGTAATAAATATTGAGGAACTATTATTTTTATTGAGGAACTATGTAAAAACACAGGGGAAGCGAGTTTAAGCACTCAGTGAAAGTTTCAAATCTATACTGGCATTAGGACAGGGGTCCTCAACCCCCAGCGTGTTAGGAACTGGGCTGTTTTTATTGAGAAAGACATGAGTAAAAGTGTCTTTCTGTCCCATTCTTTTTTTAAGTACCATTTGTTTGGTGCATGGTAACCTTGCTTAAATTCCTAAGGACAAGGTGAACACGAAACACCTACCTTAACTCAGTCTGTGGGTGGCTCATATCTATGCCCTAATGCAATAGTCCCCAATCTTTTTGCACCAGGGGCTGGTTTCGTGGAAGACAATTTTTTTCACAGGTGGGGGGTGGGGGGCAGGTGTGGTGGGAGATGGTTTCAGGATGATTCAAGCACATTACCTTTATTGCAAACTTTATTTCTATTATTATTACATAATCACCATAATGGAGAATCAGTGGGAGACCTGAGCTTGTTTTCCTGCAACTAGAAGGTCCCATCTGGGGATAATGGGAGACAGTGACCGATCATCAGGCATTAGATTCTCATAAGGTGCATGCAACCTAGAACCCTCGCATGCACAGTTCACAATAGGGTTCATGTTCCTATGAGAATCTAATGGGGCAGCTGATCTGACAGGGGGTGGAGCTCACCTTCACTCACTTGCCTGCTGCTCCCTCCTGCTGTGCAGCCCAGTTCCTAACACGCTGGGGGTTGAGGACCCCTGTCCTTACACCAGTATAGATTTGAAACTTTCACTGAGTGCTTAACCTTGCTTCCCCTGTGTTTTTACTGTAAGTGAACAAATAATTATCCCTTTAGAAGCAAGTTATTCTTTGGAAATTTGATCTAGTGATTATTTAAACAAACACGCATACCTTATTATTCACCTAAAATCCACCAAAGTGCCCATATTGTCCAATTTCAGCTCCAATTTGCTGCCTCCTCTCAGCAGAATTCAAACTCACTCAAAAAGTTATTTTATTTTATAAACTAATAGTTTCTTCATCCCAAGCCTTAAATAAAAAGTGTAGTAAATTAAATGCTTAATGAAGAAAATACACGAGTGAGAAGTGCTACTTGATCTATATTTAAAGTGAAAGCATAAAAACTACACTTTTGATGCAGATATTGATCATTAGAAACAGGTTCTTAAATTAAGAATATAGATCATGTCACCTTTTCGTAGATCTTATTTTGGCTCAGAGTCTGAAGAAATTCTCCTACCCTCAAATGAAAAAGATGATAGAACCATACACAGGAAAAACTGACAGCAGCACCAATTGGTTCCTCCAGTAAAATCATATCCTCCTTGATTAATATGAAATATTCAATTGATAACACCTGAACATAAATGTATGGAGTCAAGCTATCTCATGAGATTAAGTCAGTCATATCCTCTCAGAGTAAATTTATGCTTCTTCTGATATTTGTATTTTTACATAGTAATAAAGTCTAAGTGTAAAAATGAGCTGGAAAAAAGATTAGCTTTGAAAAACAGCAACTCCAAGGCAGCAGGCGTTCTGTTGGTTGCAGCCAGGGCCATTGCTTCATTGTTTCTCAGAATAATCCCATTGACCACGTCAATGAGAAAGCTGTTGCCTGACTTATAATGGCCTCCAAACCCTTCACGTAGAACCTGGGTGGCTTCAAGCTGGGTGGAGAAAGAGTGAGATCTTAGCAAACAGAAATAGCATCCAAAGACCTTGCTGTCACCACAGAAGCCAACAGCCCCACACGGCCTCATGGTAGTTCGGAGGAAGTGCACTTAAGGAGCATTTGTTGATTGGTTAAATTTACAGGGACAACTGAGCTTAGTGTGCACTTACTAAATTCACAAGTTGGAAAATTAAGAAATGAAGTATTAACTTGTGCCAGGATGAGAAACCTATGTATTTCATGGATGACAGTAGATTTTTTTTTAATATTTCTGACTCACTAGTAGTATGGATACACCAATGCTCCAGGAATGTTCTAATATTTAAAATCCATTTAACACCTACACCTCAAAAGCATTATGTACAATTCATATGCTAAAAATAAATGTCTCAAAAACCTAGTCTTCACTGTTGTAGATGAGAGAATGGAAACACTGGGTGGAGGGGGGTTCTTCTTGGGATCAGATGGATGGTGGAGTGACCATGAAAAAAGCAAAGACTAGGTATCATAATTCCTGCTTAATTATTTTTATGGTAAAAATTTCTTTCATAATAAAATATTACTCAAAAACACATTAATAAAACTACCACAGTCAACCAATTCACCCAACTAGATAATTATGTTATTGCAGTGTTTTTTAATTTTTTTTAGCCATAAGCAATTATAGCACTACATTCTACATGTAGATATTCTAATAGGTACCTTGTCATTTCAGCACCTTTCTGATGCACTGATATAAGACCAAGTCCCAATTCCCCAGTACCCCTCGTCCTTCAGTGTCCTATTACCTTAAGCAACCCGACAGAGGTGATATTATTTCAAGACATATCTGAAAATAACTTTCTTTTTTTTTTATAACCAACCACCTGCATGGCAGGAAAATCACAGGAAGCAAATAACCATCCCTGCATGAGTCACTGTTGCCAGCAATCTCACAAGGTAATGAAACCAATTCCACACTTTGCTGGTAGTCTGCAACTGATGGGTAAAAACCAAAGAGTTTTGACATCCTGAAAGTGAAGCCCAGAAGAATTCCTGAATTTAAACAAAGAAGAAAGGCAGATATCCCTGAGTTCATTGTTCTCAGCTATTTAATTGTCCTCCTGATTCAATGTTCATCCAGGTGCCTGAAGCACTACTGGACATCTGGAGACCAAACTGAGCTCAAATGAAGAAAATCATGACCAAGCAGAGAAAAGCTATGATTAGATCTGCAGGAAGCTGCAACACAGAAATTTGAATTTTGAGTTCTGACAAACAAGTTCCTTCAAATTCACTAAAGAAATCTCCTGAAATTTTTCATCCATGAGCAAGTCAAAAGGAGTTCTACTCAACTGCTGGGATTCTGTAAAAATTCAAACCCCTATCTACATAGATGGTAATTAGTGTGCCACACCTTGAAATACTAAGCAGAATATGTAATTTGTGAGGTTCTGAACAGGATAAGAAACCTCTTCCCCGGTGGGTTGGGCAGACTGGGGTGCATCCAGAGATAAACCAGCAGCCTAATATGCTTACACATTCTGTTTTCCCAAAGCCAAATCTAATGAGAGAATTGGGAGAATGAATTTTCTTTCTTGAAGTTTCCCTTCAAGTTTCAGCATTTCAGACAAGATTCAATAAAAAATTTTAATCTAATTTTTGTGCCTGTAAAGCCTATGTAAATCAGCACAAGCCCTGAAAAATGAAGAGGCACTGTTTTTTATTGAATCCATAAATCTAAGAACTTAGCACTTAAAGAACTGTTTTAAATGTTTCCTTGTTTCTTTCTTTCTTTTTTCTTTTTTTTAATAATTAGTGTTAGAACAGGCAGGGAAACAGAGCCCAAGAATGTGAGAACCTTATTCAAATCTCAGAAGGAAGAAGTATTTGTGAAACAAACATTGCCTAAATAAAAAAAATACCTGAATCCAAACTCAACAGTTCAATGCCTTTTGTTTCAGGGAATTTTGGTTTGGATTTTGGTCACCTTCTATCTGTTTTAAAGACCTAGTAATAGTCATGACAAGAAGGAGATTATTTGAAATTCACTTAGTTTTCAATGGAAACACTTATAGAGATTGATTTTTAAATTTACCATAAAAGTTAGCAAAAAAGCACAAAGGGGGAACTCTTAAGTGGCATTATTCAGATTTCTCTCCTCTAACAAGTCTTTTGATCAATTCAGCTTGGATTTGTATAGATAGGGTTGCCACCTGATTCCCAATAACAAACCAAGAATAGCATATATCTATATACATTATATTCTTCCTGTACTATAAATCACTGCATTGTGTGCTTTTTTTAATGTCAGAAACAACCTCTTGTTTGCTTCCCTGAAAAACTTCCTAAAGTGTGACACAGTGTAAAGCATATGTGTATCTAGTAGATTTAGGTTCTAATGTTTGTTCTGTCATCTGTATCTGTCCTTACAACTCTAAGTGTGGCCCAGAGAGCAGCAGCATCAATATTACCTGGGAGCCAGTGAGAAATGCATAAACTCAGGCTCCATCCAGACATAGTAAATCAGAATCTGCATTTTAAGAAGATACTGAGAAATTAATGTGTACATTATTAAAGCTTGAGAGGCATTCTTCTATGTAACTTCAGCACACTAATCTTTTGTGTTCCATTTTTCTTACTGGTAAAATGAAGGGGATGCACTAAGTGTTCACTAAGATCTTGTCCACAATTTATAACTTATAGCAAATGCCAGCTGGAAAACCCCATTTCTTAGATATTGTATCATCTTGAATTTCCTGTAGAGCTTCCAAGTACAACACCATCTATATTTGGAGACTGAGATTAAATGAGCCTTTGCTGCCTCTAAGTTTTCTTTATAGAAACAAATCAAGCCAAATGTTTCATTTCATCTGATTCAAAATTAAAGCACATTAAAGAGTACCAGGGAAAGAGAAAGAAGGGTACTAACATATACTGAACTGTAATAAACACTTTAAATCATCATGCATTTTAATTTTAACCACAAACCTGTGAGGCGGATTCAATAAAACATATTATAGATGAGAACATAGTCACAAAAATCTTAGATAATTATTCCGGGTCACAAAGCCAAGTGGTACAGAAAGAATTTAAGCTTAAGCATCTCTCATTCCAAAACCCCTGAAAAGCAGAGTTGCTTTAATAATGTGCTGACAAATTCAGTGGTATTAACTTCTTTCATTATTTCTGATTTTCTGTGTAAACTAAATCACTTTGAAGTCATTTAAATTCCAATTAACACAAATGGCACCAAAATGCCTTACTTTGGACTCTCTTTCAAACCACCCTCTCTAACGATACATCTATAATTCTAGGTTTTGCTTTTATTTTTCATATGCAATTGGATCATCTCTTTTTAATTGGCATATTTAATCCATTTATATTTATTGTGATTACTGATTTCTTTAGACTTATTTATGCTACTTTCCTTTATGTTTTCTGTATACCATATTTTTTCCACTGTTTCCTTTTACACATTTTCAGCCTGTTGTTTGATTGATAAATTTATTTGTTCTTTCTATGTTAATTTAGAAATTATCATTTGTATTTCTATTCTTTTAGTGGCAACATTAAAATTTTTTGCAATCCTACTTAATTTGATATTTTTCTAACAAAACCTAAAGTTTTGCTATTTCTCTCTTACTCCTAAATGTTTTTGTTTGTTTTATCCTCCAAACACTTTTTTCTAGGATATTGTTATTCCCAATAATCTTCAGATAATTAGTGACTATTAATATTCCTTTTAGAGTCAGTAATTAGGCTGCATCATATTCCAATGATATCTTCCTAGAGATTCACGAATTCACTAGTTCATCATTTCTTCATTCAGCAATTACATATGGGCAATAAATTCATTTAATCCTAGTACCTGAAAATGGTATTTTGCCTTTACTATTGAATGATAGTTTAGCTAGTTATAGTTACATGTTGAGAGTTATTTTCCCTCTCTGACAACTTATAACATCTATTGTTGCTCCTTAGAAGTCTATTGTCAATTTAATTTTACTCTTTTTTAGGTAGTATGTCATTTATCCTATGTCAGCATTTAAAATTTTCTATTTCCTTTTCATTGTTTACAGGTTTTTTTTGGGTTCTGAGTTTAATTGGATTTACTTTTATTTTTCCCTTTCAGCTTGCAGTGTGTATTTTGTGACAATAAATTTCTTGCCTTCAGTTCAGAAAAACACTAAGCTATTTCTCTTGAAATGCTACTTCTTTGCTATTCCCTCTTTTTCCTACTTCTGGAACTGTTATATGTAGTTTTGGGCTCCTCGGTCTATCCTCTGTGCTTCTTAATTTTACTTAGATATTTTCCATCTCTTTGTCTATCTCTCCTGAATAACAGGTCAAACTTTCAGATATTTCCTCCAGTTAACTCTTTCTTTTTTGGCTATATTCAATCTACTGAGTTTGTTACAGTGATTACATTTTTTTATTTCTCAAACCTATACATTTAAAAAAATCATCTCCTGTAATTGATTCAGAATCATCTATATTTGTTCATATCTTGCTCTTGCTGTGTATTTTTCCTATATGATTTTGAGGATTTTAACCATGTACATTTTAATGTCCTGTTCAGAAGATTGTAATTTTCTGGGTAATGAATTTTACCATTTATGAAATTTGTTGGCTATTATGAGTTTAGTTTTCATTCATAGAATTTTAGTTGCAAGACCAAGTTAACAATTTCCTTGTGTTTTATTTTAACTTTTTTTTTTTTTCCTATTTCTCTCTCGGCACTCACTTCTATATGTCTGGTCTTTTTATAGTTGCCTCTATTTGGGTTACCCAAGTCTCCAGTCAGAAACAAGTCTTGTATTGGCAGCTCAGAATTACCATTCTGGGAGCTGTAACAAATTGAGGGTCCAAGTCAACATATGGCTTGAGCCATATTCAGCTGTCTCTGCTTCCTCCTGCCATGCCATCCAGCACTACAATATAGGCTATAGTCCCTGAGAATGATTTTGGCTTTTTTCCTACTCCAGCTTCTGACTGGAGTGTGGAAGACTTAGGTTCTACTTCCCCACAGAAATTGAAATCTTAACTGCCTCTTTGTACAGTAGATCTCTAGCTTCAGCCTCCCTGTAGTGCAGTAGATCTCCAGCTTTAGCCTAACTTACTGCGGTTTGGTTTTGTTTTCCTGTTTTTATATAAGAAACATTTATATTTTTTTTCCAGAGCAACAATGGTTCCATAAATATTATTTATAGCTATCATTGCTATACGTTTATAGTTGCAGGGAGGTAGTTTCATACATAAACTTTCAACCCCACCTCAATCAGATCACTGCCTCTCTAGTCTGAGTTTTAAATCCAAAGAATGGAGTGGCACCACAGTTAGAATCCTTAGAAATATAATTATCTTTTCCTGTGGTCAGATGAATTGTTTAAACAATCCCCATCCCCCTATACACCCCTCAAGAAATCTTGAAAAACAAAGTCATAGAGTCTTAAGAGCATGGCTGACCAAAAAAATGCCTCCTACTTGGCATCTGTTTTTCTATGATGAGTTTAAGGCAAACTGGACCAAATTTCAATCAAATAATGAGGACAGCAAAGTTGATTTTCTTCCCCTCCAATTAATCTTTTCTGCCACTTTTATTTACCTACCACTTCCATGTCTACCACTTCCCCAACCTCAGATATATCAAGCTATAATTTCTGCTTTGTCTCTTTTCTTTTGGAATACTAGAAAAGATTTAGTAACAGCCATTGGAATTTTTTGGTTTATTAATATAGCATATTTTAGTGAGTAAATTTCAGACATTGTGTTATTTGAATAGTGAATAGTTTATAGCTAATTGGAAATTAAATATTTTGTTTTCTGTTAAGGAATTTTAGTTAGTAAGCAAGCAAAATGTGATTTGTTCATTCCACGAAGAAAGCTCTTAATTTCACATTAGACCAATTTGTTGGACAAACCATGAAAACACAACAGAGCAGAGGGAGAACCAGAAGGCACAGACTATGATCTCGCTACGCTAGATCGGGAGTCGACAGATGATGCCTGTGGGCCAAATCCAGCCCAATGCCTGAGTTTGTATGTAAAGTTTAATCAAACCCCTTACACATGGCCTCAGTCTATGGCTGTTTTCACAGCAGCAGAGCTGAGAATTTTCTGCAGAGACAATATGGCCTGCAAAGCTGAAAATAATTGCTATATGGCTCTTTATAGAAAAAGTTTGCAGTCCCCTGCCCTAGATGGTCTCCCTACTTTGTTGAGAAGGAAAATTAGCAACTGGCACAGCAACCAAAGGGAAGTCTGAGAGTCTTTGATGAAAAAAAGAACCTGTGTCCATGTTATACCAACTTCTCAAAGATATGAGTCTCTCATGCCCTGGTTCTGTTTTCTCAATCTTCCCTCTATACACAGGTATACCCACTTTTCCACCAAACTGTTTCCTTCCTCCAACTGAGCCCTTCTTTTTCTCTATACTAAAACCTTAGTGCCTAGGAACATAGATTATATAGCACGCTTTCATTTTATTCACAGTTAACTATATTGTGCCATAATTTTTTTTCATCTGACATATCCCTTTGTATTATGTGTAACCAGCATATTACACAAAAACATAGGGAGACAAAGGAGTTCATGGCCCAGAAAGAGAGGCAAACAGATCAACAAGCACATACAATAAACTGTTACAATTGAGTTTAATTTGAGACCAAAATACAGCGATGAGATCAATTCCACCTTGGAGGAAATGAGAAAATTTGTGAGGAGGCCTCTTGTGCTAATAAAAGTATTATTAGTGTGCATGTCCTAAAAGTCCTGAAGAAAGTAAGATTTTTATGAATTTGGTATAGTAAAATCCATCAAAATATAAGAAAAATTATTCTAAGAGTATATCACAAATATACTTTTCTCAAATGCTTTAAAGTTGTTATAAAAAAAAAAGTGAGGCAACATGAATTTAATTAAATATAAATAGCACATGATTAATCTCCTGCCCTTAGGAATTCATTAACTCTAGCTGATTGGATTTGAATAAATCAGAATATATAGAGTTACCTTCACTGGAGGTTGTGCTAGAGTACAAGCTTCAGATAGAAACATACCTAAGAGAAACTGTGGATAAAATAGGCAAATAGTTGGATGGAAACTTTATGTTGGTTTCTGATGATAACAAAGAGAAAATGGAGGAGGAGGTGAAGAAAAGGAGAGGGAGAGAAAGAAATACCCTCCCAATCAATTTGGAAATTCAGGCGGCAGATCAGAAATTTTAAATATCTGTTCTCTACATGAAAAAGGAGACACTGGCAGTCAAACTGTCTTGATTTGGAAATTGATCAAGGCAACTAGAATTGACCCTTCTAAACCCATTTTTCCACTTGATTGGGAGCCAAAGCAGTCTAGCAACTCTGTTTTCTCTGGAGACGAGCTTCCTCTTCCCCTGCAGGCAGCTCTAGAAGAGCACGGGGATAAAAACTCAGTACCACGGGCACTTAAAGAAAAGGATTAAGGCTGAAATTTGAAGACTGGCCTGTTATAAAAGAACTAAATTCCCGGCCGAGCGCGGTGGCTCACGCCTGTAATCCCAGCACTTTGGGAGGCCAAGGTGAGCGGATCACGAGGTCAGGAGATCGAGACCATGCTGGCTAACACGGTGATACTCCGTCTCTACTAAAAAATACAAAAAATTAGCTGGGCGTGGTGGCGGGCTCCCGTAGTCCCAGCTATTCGGGAGGCTGAGGCAGGAGAATGGCGTGAACCCGGGAGGCGGAGCTTGGAAGGTTTCAAATGGAACTAGAACTGTTTGGAATGATGTAGATTTTTTTTTTTCCTGCATCTGGAGGGAAGTGTAACCACTTATATACCCTTTTAGGTTCGTTATACCTCAGTGATTTTATCCAATGGATGCATTTGATAAGCCTATAAAAGTTTATAAGCCAGAATCCAGGGCAGAAAAGGTATTCGATATAGATCTATACAAGAATAAGAAAAATCACACGGATGGACGGACAGAAGGAAGGAAAGAATAAGGAGGGGAAGGAACGAGCCAGTTTGTCATTTCAACCAAGTGGGATCGATGCAGTCTAAATCAAACAGATCTGCTTTGAAAGGACTTGCCATTTACTAACATGTAACTTTAAGGGAAACTACTTAGTCTTTCTCTAAGGCTTAATGTTTCATTTATAAAATGTGGATAATAGTACCTATCTCATTGGGTTGTTTTGAGGAACAAGTGCATTGCATATAAACATGTATCATACTTCATAGCAGATAGTAAACACTCAGTCTGTATAACTTTTTTGATATTCTTATCATTGCTGTCATCCATATCAAAATGTGGTATATTAAAATTGTGAACTGCATTCTATCAGCCAACATCAGAGCTTCAGGAAACCTCTCAGCAAGTCAAGATAGAGGTGTGTACATCTAATAATTTTTTCTGCAGCTAACTTTTAGAATAAGAGCCCAGATGGTATCCCTGTCATATTTTCTTATTTTAGCCGTTCAGAGTTATAGAATTTTGAGGGGACGGAGAGGCAGGGAAGCCTGTGTTTTCTTTCATTATTATTGGCATCTCTTCAGCCTGCTGGCAACTAAGGAAAGCAGTAAGTCCCCACTCAGTTATGTGTGGGAAGATTTAAACCACATCAATTTCAAAGTGTGTCTAGCACAAGAAAATATTGCTTCTTTTAAAAAGACTAATGCAGATCAGAGGAAGGGAGTTAAATAGAAATAAACCTGGAAAGGTTACTACGGTGCTGATAAGCGTTTATAGCTGTAAGACAAAGAAGGGCTATCTTTTACATTTAAAGGAAGACTTACAGAGCCAGCATTGATTAAGGGAAAAGAACAGTAACCCAATAAAAATCCATACACGCTGGAAGATGTCTGATCCTTCCAGATCTCCAAAAGGACATACATTCCATAACAGAGTGTGTTTTTCCTTTAATTGACAAGTAAAAACTATATACGTTTATTGTGTATAACATGATATTTTGATACATGTATACATCATGGAATGGCTCAATCAAGCAAGTTAACATATGCATTACTTCACACACTTTTTTGTGGTGAGAACACTTATCATCAATTTTCAAATATACAAAATATTATTAATTGCGGTCACCATTATGTATGATAGATCTCTTGTGCTTATTCCTCCTGTCTAATTGAAATGTGGTTTTTGGCCAACAATGCCCCAATTCCCCTTCCCCCACTGCCTTTGGTAACCACCATTTATTTTACTCTCTGCTTCTATGAGTTTGACATGTTTATACTACACATAAAAGTGAAATTATGCAGTATTTGTATTCCTGTGCCTGAATTATTTCACTCAGCATAATGTCCTCCAGATTCATCCATATTGTGTCAGAAGACAGGATTTCCTTCCTTTTTAAGGCTGAATAGTACTCCATTGTGTATATATATCACAATTTCTTTATTCATTGGTAAGAAGTTTCTTAATCTATGATTCTGGAGAATGTTTCCTCCATTCCTGAAGCACCTTCAATATTTCCTTCCTTCTGCCAGCAATCGATAGGAAAACTTATTATTTTTCTCAAAGAATTTTTTTCAATCACTTCACATACATATTATTTTTTGTGATGAGAACATTTAAAATCTAATATCTTAGCAATCTTCAAGTATACAACACGTTATTATTAAGTAGAGTCACCATGCTATACAATAGATCTCCAAAAGATTTTTATCCTGTCTAATTGAAACTTTGTAGCCTTTGACCCATATCGCTCCATTTCACCAACCTCCTCACCACCCACCTGCTATCACCATTCTACTTTCTGCTTCTAGTTCAACTTTTTTAGATTTCACATATGAGTACTGTAATGCAGTGCTTATCTTTCTGTGCCCGGCTTATTTCACTTAACATGATGCCCTCCAGGTTCATCATGTTGTTGCAAATGACAGAATTTCCTTTTTTAAAAAAATTATTATTTCATTTATTTATTTTATTATTTATTTATTTATTTATTTTGAGACGGAGTCTCACACTGCCACCCGGGCTAGAGTGCAGTAGCATGATCTTGGCTCACTGCAACCACTGCTCCCAGGTCAAGCAATTCTCGTGCCTCAGCCTCCTGAGTAGCTGGGATTACAGGCGCCCGCCACCACTCCCAGCTAATTTTTTGTATTTTTAGTAGAGATGAGGTTTCACGATGTTGACCAGGCTGATCTCAAACTCCTGACCTCGTGATTCGCCCACCTCAGTTTCCCGAAGTGCTGGGATTACAGGCGTGAGCCACCATGCCCGGCCTAATTTCCTTTTTTCAAAGGCTGAACAATATTCCATTGTGTATATATAACAAATTTTCTTTATTCATTTATCAATGAACATGACATTTATTCCATATTTAGGCTATTGAGGGTTCTCTTTTTTTCATGATTGTCTAATTGTTTCAACATTATTAAGACTATCCTTTTTTTTCTGTTGAATTGTCTTTGCACCTTTTCTGAATATCCATTGAGCATATATGTGTGGGTCTATTTTGTGAACACTTCATTCTGTTCCATTGATTCATATGTCTATCCTTTCCTAATACCATATAGTCTTGATGACTATTGCTTTATAGTAATTCTTTTTAAAATTTTTTTTATTATACTTTAAGTTCTAGGGTACATGTGCACAACGTGCAGGTTTGATACATAGGTATACATGTGCCATGTTGGTTTGCTGCACCCATCAACTCATCATTTACATTAGGTATTTCTCCTAATGCTATCCCTCCCCGGCCCCCCAACCCCCCGACAGGCCTTGGTGTGTGATGTTCCCCACCCTGTGTCCAAGTGTTCTCATTGTTCAGTTCTCACCTGTGAGTGAGAACATGCTGTGTTTTGTTTTCTGTCCTTGTGATAGTTTGCTGAAAATGATGGTTTCCAGCTTCATCCATGTCCCTGCAAAGGACATGAACTCATCCTTTTTTATGGCTGCATAGTATTCCATGGTGTATATGTGCCATATTTTCTTTATCCAGTTATAGTAATTCTTTTCTTTTTTTTTAATTTTACTTTAAGTTCTGGGATACAGGTGCTGAACATGTCATTTTGTTACATAGGTATACGTGTGCCATGGTGGTTTGCTGCACCTATTAACCTGTCCTCTAAGTTCCCTCCCTCGCCCCCCACTCCCCAACAGGCCCTGGTGTGTATTGTTCCCCACACTGTGTCCGTATGTTCTCACTGTTCAACTCCCACTTGTAAGTGAGAACATGCAGTGTTTGATTTTCTGTCCTGTGTTAATTTGCTGAGGATGATGGGTTCCAGCTTCATCCATGGCCCTGCAAATGACATGATCGCATTCCTTTTTATGGTTGCATCATATACCATGGTGTATATGTGCCACATTTTCTTTTTCCAGTCTATGATTGATGGGCATTTGGGTTGGTTCCATGACTTTGCTATTGTAAATTGTGCTGCAGTAAACATACGTGTGCATGTGTCTTTATAGTAGAATGATTTAAATTCCTTTGGGTATATACCCAGTAATGGGATTGCTGGGTCAAATGGTATTTCTGGTTCTAGATCCTTGAGGAATCACCACACTGTCTTCCACAATGGTTGAACTATTTTACATTCCCACCAACAGTGTAAAAGCTTTCCTATTTCTTTACAGCCTTGCCAGCATCTGTTGTTTCTTGACTTTTTAATAATCACTATTCTGACTGTATGAGGTTCATTGTGGTTTTGATTTGCATTTGTAATGATCAGTGAAGTTGGGGTGTTTTTTTTTCGTATGTTTGTTGACCATTTAAATGTCTTCTTTTGAGAAGTGTCTGTTCACATCATTTGCCCACTTTTCTGATGGGAGTCTTTGTTTTCTTGTAAATTTGTTTAAGTTCCTTTTAAATTCTGGATATTAGCTCTTTGTCAGATAGATAGATAGATAGATAGATTGCAAAAAATTTCTTTGAAGAGTTTTTAAATATTTGAATTGAAATACATATGAGCATTTATCCACTGATTTCCCCACCACCACCACCACCCCCATCACGGTTTGAGGGTTGCCCCAAGGCTGTTAACTTTTCCCTGACTTCAGAACCTACAGTCTTTGCAGGAAAGCTGCCAACACAATGAAAGTTTCAGTTCCCATGGAACTGTGCACCATGGCTGCAGCTGAAATCAGAGATGGTAAGAGAGGATATGACACTGGGTACCAAAGGAGTCTACTGTGGTGCCCAGTGTTATTTTTAAAAGTCTAATATGACTGTGTGTGTATATATATATACACACACACATATATGTAAACATGTATTACACATTACACATGTATGATGCTATCATACTATATTATACATTATACATGTATCATACTATATTATACATATATATGATATACAAATGGAAAAGATAGTGAGCTCTTAACAGACTCATCCACGGAGCATGACCCACCATATCTTATTTTGCTTGGGCGGTACTGATGTGGACAAAGGAGGATATGTGTTCACACAGCTACTGAAATGACAAAACCAAGGGGCAATACAGAGATTTTGCCTCTGAGCATTAACTTTTTGTATTCTTTCCTCCCTAAGCTTTACCTGACAAAATACTCTCTGCTCCTCAAATTCATCTCTCTAGATGGCTTCTATTCAGTAAGATTTGTTTCTGTCCTTTGACACCATTTCTTATTCCAAGAGAATTTCTGGATGCTTCTTATCAAGCCTACGCCCTCATCCTCTTCCACAGTTTGAGTCTAAGACTATCCCTCTTCCTGGGATCCTTTCTAGTAATATCCATGCTCAAAGCCTTCTGTTAGTCTAGGTCTACACATCTCTCTTCCAAAACCATTCCTTGATTTCTCCAGTTAGATGCATCTTCTATTTTACGGTCCTTTTCACTTTCTATCTTGTATTATAATTATTTATGTGCCTATTTTATCTTAGATAATAAAAATCCTCAGCAGCAGGATCCAAATCTCCTTGAGCTCTGTATGTCTCACATCATGTAGCACACGGTATGGCTTGTAGGAGGTATTTGATGGACATTTATTGACTAAATAAGCATAGAGATTGAATTGTCTGCTCTTTGTAGGTAGGAGCTGTGGTAACTTCTATGTGGGTTCTCAACATTGTCTTGTGCAGCACTGGACACGTGGCAGAAATTTTTATGCACTCACCACACCCAGTTTCCTTTCCCCCCTGGCACATATCTGGATTCCATGTCATGTCTTTCTTGCAGTTAGGTTGGGCCATGTGACTGAGTTGGCTAGTGGAATGTGAAAGCAAGCGATGTGTACCACTTGAAGGACTGGTTGGTAAGTGTGCTGCGAAGTTGTCTGTGCTCTCACTTTTCCCTTCATTCAGAAAATCTAGCAGAGGATACCCCACCCCAGAGGATGGGGGAGCCCCCAGATGCAACAAACATAGTTCCCTGAAAGGCTGCATGGCAACGGGCTCCCCTCATCCCTTCTCTGACCCATATGAGGCTGGAACATGAGTGACACCTAAACCTCTGGTAAGCAGCCACTGAGACATCCTGGTTATTTATTGTGGTACTAAAATACTCTGACTAATACAGACATTTAGATGTTTTTAACTGATTTTATTAACTCTAGTAAGAAACAGAAGTACCGTATTTCTTTGAATTTAAGACATCATCAAATGTAAGACACATCATTATTTTATGTTTCATAAAATAAAAAGAATGAGTGCTGCTAATCAAGCTGTGACAATCCATTCTAATTTCTGAGAAGTTAAATGTGCAAAAAAGTGAATCTTAGAACTAATGAAATACATGAAATACAACAATTTACATGTAAAATACTTCGATAAAATATGAAATTCTTTAGCAAAATATTCAATGTATTTCTTCAACATGCATTCATTAATCACCTCTTTTATGCTTAGTATTACGTTTGGTCCTGAAAGTAAAATGAGAATAGAACATAGTCCTTGCCCTCAAGAAATTCACAGACTAGTAGAAGAGACTAATATGTTAAAATAATTAAAATTCAGTTTAGCAGCAATAAGAATATAGCTAATATGTACTGTATATGATATGTACTAGATACTGTCAATTACACATGTTTTCAAGCATGTGTCAATCCCATGGGAAGAGTATTATTTTATCTATTTTATGACCGTGCTGTCCAATAAGTATACTGATGGAGGTCAGTCTATCCAGTCCAGCAATGGCATTATAAAGGGAGTCACTAAGTGCATGATTGAGGTGGGCTAGGGTAGGAGGTACAACACCCACAGGGTCAAGGACCATTTTGTAGAGAAGATAGGGCTTTAACTAACTGTGTCTTGAAACTAAAAAATGGTGTCCAGAAGGGCAAGCAAACATTCCAGAATAAAGGAACAGTGTGTGCAGAACCAAAAGATAATGAATAATTGCAAAATGCTGATGTATACTATGTGAGGTTATGGGAGGTAAAGAAAGTTGAGTAGGGGGAGAGTAGTGGATAGTTCACAATGAGCTTCATGTATGATGTTCAAGTGTTTGAACTGATTTATAGGATGATGAGAATTTTAGAGAGGTTTTAGGGAGGAGTGGAAGTAACAGTGGACATTCCTAAAATAAGGTCAAAAATGACCATTTAAAAAATACTTCTTAATACTGTCTACATTTGTAGAAATTGAGATCAAATTAGCAAAGAAATAGGATTCTTTATGTCTCACTATCAGTCAGTCAACAAGAATAAAAGGTAAATAGTGAGATCCATTAAGATGGCAAAAACATCAAGAACATTTATTACTGAAATTCATTTGAATTGATTTCATATTGCACATACATAAAAAGATAATTTTCTATTCCTTTTGCAGTTTTGTGAGTTATTACCTTAAAAAGAAGACTTTATAGCAATCATCCACAAATCCATTCAGTTCACTTATTACCTCTGGAATATTTTCTTTTAAAGAATATTTCTAGGAGCAATTTTAACCAGCCCAAGTTTCAAGCTTTAAAGAGTCACTATTTTGCATACACAGTAAGTACTTTTTCTGAAAATTTTGTTATAGATTCATAATTCTCAGTGGGCTACCCCTGTTAATATGCACTCACAGCTGCATGTAGCCCTAGGAATCATTATTATATTAAGAATAATGTAAAGACACTTAAACTTATTCTGAATCATCATGCATATTACCAAGTGTGTGCCATTATGAATAGCAGTCATAGCACACCACATAATGGTATGTTAAAGACAATGTTGTGGTGTAAACTAAATGCATATTAAGAATACACAAAATCTGCTAAATTTTAATCGTCCTTATTCATAGGACACAGAGCTCTAATGATCCTCAAAATGCGTGTGATTTAAATAAGCCATCTTTATTCCATTCCATTTAAACCCTTGGTGTGAGTTAATCGGCTTTGGTGGGCTCATTCCTACTGATGAACATGAAAAAACCTTAGCTCACACATAGAGAAATGTACGGCAAGTGGTGAACAAATAAAGTGAATCATCTCTAATCTACCTCACCAAAAGCACCCTACTCACCTCCAAGCCTAATCCTAAAGTTAGATGAATTTAGAAGGGACTCCCTAATTGATCTCCCTTTCTGAAAGCTGATTTCCAGAAGATTTGCTTATAAAGGAATTACAGCTAAATAAGAATGTTGCCAAAGTTACTCTAGGAGTGCTAAGGAAATATGTTATTGTTGCTCTGATACTTTATTTAAGAAGTAGTAGATGCAGACAACTTCAGTTTAGGAAAGCCATAAATTCTGGGTCCTTTTAGCTTGCATAGACTAGTTAGTCTCTTAGACTCCTCAGGATTATAATTCTAACTCCATTCATGCCGTGATTGCATCCTGTAGCCTTTCTGAAAACCAAATAAATAATGCTGGATGAAGCCTACAGTGTCTTCTGAGTTTGTCTAAACTCAAGATCAATGCTGCTGTCAAGCAGAGACGGCATAGCAATCACAGAACAGATTTGGGTCCTACACCAGGAGGCTAGTAAACATAATTATGAAGAGTGTTCTTCCTTTGAAAATATGTCATAGATTCCAAACAAAAACTTTCCAGTAAAATCTGATCAGACTTCAGTTAATTTTGAAGAAGGAATTGAGGCTGCTTATGTCTCCCATATTTCCATATCTAACTATTCACCAAGCAGGCCTATTCTATTAAACTCTTGTCTTGAACCTATTCTGTCCACTGTACCCTCACTTCCATTGTATTGGTTCGTAAGCTAATCATTTCATTTCTAAATTAGTTCAATAAAAGGAGAATTGAATTTACTGTCTTCTTTCTGTCTCCCCTCCTACCAAAGCATCCCTCACACACAAGAGTGATCTAAAATAGTATACAGGCTATATACTAAGGAGCTAAGTCTCTTTCAATTGTCCTTTCTAGTCACACATTCTATTGCTTCAAACACACACACACACACACACACACACACACACATACAATTTACATCCATCCATCCATGTTAGGAGGCTTGCCCCAGTTCATCACTGTCTATGACCATGGGGATAAGTCTGTATAATTCTGGAGATTGGTCAGCAAGCCTATATTAAGCTACATTCTCCAACTTGGCATGTATTGGTTTAAAAAATATATTTCTTTTCTCTATCTGCTACTCCATTGTCTTTTTTAATGATTTGTTCCAAATCCCAGATAGAGAAGAATGATGCTATAATTGGCCACTTCCAAATACTCCAATACCCTTACGCCTGAAATATGTACCTGTCTTCCACCCTTGCCATTCTCTGTCTTACCTGCAAAACTTAGTCTAAAGATCTCTGCCTCTATAAAGCCTGTCCTGACAGTCAACGTATTAGAGTTTAAGGATGCCAATTACATTTTTTCTTCAAAACAATAGGTATTAGACACATGAGTGAAAACAGGGCTTGAAATGTTCAGTTATTAGTGGTAAGGCTGGATTGGAGAATTGAGTAGAGCCTCGTAACCACTGGCTACCCAGACACATTCAAGCACACACACTAGTGACAGACAAAAAGACAGAAGAGTCATCTCCCTCATCCTTTCCCAGAGCTTGGTCTACTGAGAATCTGACCCCCTGGAAATTATAAGGAAAGTATGTGTCTTCCAAAGAAACCAGTTGTAGAAATCAAGTGTCTGCATCATACACAAACAGTTTATCAATGCCAAGTGGAAAAGTGAGACCCAGAGAATGTCAGGTTCTTACCAATCTCAGTAATGAGTTAATTCAGTTGAGAGAATAGAGAAGGGAGAGGCTTCTATAATGGCAATTTCTGATGTCAGCTTGACTAGCTGAGGAGTGGTAAAACATTATTTCTGGTGTGTCTGTGAATGTGTTTCTGGAAGAGACTGGTATTTGAATCAGTGGACTGAGTAAAGAAGATCTAAGCTCATCAATGTGGTTGGGCATCATCCAATCCATGGAAGGTCTCAATAGAATAAAAAGGCAAAGAAAGAATGAATTTGGTCTCTCACTGTTTGAGCTAGGATATTCCTCTTTTCCCACCATCAGAGGTCAGTGCTCCTGGTTCTCGGGCCTTCGTATTAGTATTGAATTGTACCACCTGCTTTCCTACTTCTACACATTGTTGACAGTAGATCTTGAAAGGTCTTGTTCTGTATAATCACAATACAAATATATATATATTAGACATAATATATGTATATGTCTATTTCCTATTGGTTCTTTCTCCCTGGAGAACTCTAACTACTAATATATCTCCCTCCCCATAACTTCCTCAAGAGACCTTAATTGTTAGAGGAAGTTTATTTATGTATGAGTAAAGATGGGAAACAGGGAAAGAATAATTGTCTCCCCTAATATTCCCCAACTTAATTTTCTTAACCCCAAACTCTCCTGCCTGCCCCATTAAGTTTACACATTCCTCTATTAATACACTAATTGTTTTTGCTCTATGTGTATCTGTATTTATATGTATGTATTTCTGGAATATTGGATTTTTTAAAATGTAAGTATTTGTCTATGTTCCAGTGTTCGGCTAATACTCGTTTCTCAGTAAATATATACTGCCTGAATGGATAAGGCAGAATCGTCAAATATGACAAATAGAAAGGGATGTTAGAAATTATCTGCTTTGATTTCACATCTAAAGCCAAGAATCTTACAGACAACATCCCTGAGCATCGACTAGTCACTGTTTGGACACTTCTGAAAACTCCACAAGTTTTATCTAGACATAGAGAAGATAAAAATATCACCTCTATGTATTCAGAAATATACAACATCATTTCTTTGGTATTCTTGCCAAAAATACAAAGGTTTATTCCAAGAATGAGAAAATATTAGACAAAAAAAAAAAAATGGAAGGACGTTCTACAGAATAACTTACCGGTATTCTCCAAAAGTGGAAAGATCATGAAAGACCAAGAGAGACTGAGGAACTGTTGCAGAATGTAGAGACACAAGACATAACAACTAAATGCAATGTAGGATCCTGGATAGGATCCGGGAACAGAAAAAAAGACAAATATTGGGAAAATTGGAAGTTAAAATAAGGTATGAAGTTTAGATAAGAGCATTCAATCAATAATTTCCTTGTTTTGACAATTGGATGATGGTTTTTTAACATGTTAACATTAGGGGACGTGAGATAAGGCATATATAGCTACTCTCTGTACTATCTTTGCAAGTTTTCTATGAATCTAAAATAAGTTCAAAACAAAAAGTTTTTAAAAATCACCTCTATAATACATATAGGCATGCGGGTTTACAATAGTTTAAAATCCTCCCAATCTTTTGGTCTACTCAGCACAGTAGTGACAGCCATAAAATTGTATGTGGGGTACAATTACACTATCAGGCATCACAGCAAGTTAGAAATCGCTCAATGTCTGTGGTTAAGCAGCACATGGTATACAAGCATTTCCATAATTCATTTTTGCTAACTAATCTGTCTCTTTGCATGGGTCTGAACTCCAGAGCTAAAACAGCTCTCTTATATTCAGGATTAATTTATGATTGAGAAAAGTCAGGTAGCAGGGTGACGCAAACATCTGAAATGGGTGCACAGGAATTTCCACTCTTCTTGCCTTCCTTTCTTAAGAACGTAGTATTTTCAGTCCTTACCCCCAAGCCTTCTGCTTGAATTACACTAAAATTCCCTTGCATAAAGTCTCCATGTCACCTCTGTCCATTAACTGATGTCATGAAGACAGTATGTGTTTCACATAAAAGATAAGATGAAGGCCTCTACTTAGAGTGGTAGGAGATGTCATGGGGCACGTAGGCTCACACCAGAGGAATTTAATAGATGTGGTATTGATTCCTTAATTCATACAATATCAGAAAATGAAAAATCTCAGAATATCAGCAAATGCCTGAACAATGTACGTGATTTCAATTTTATTAGAATCCAAGATAATGTTAAATTCAATTGAAAATAACTATGCTTCATCCCAGATTATTACGTCTGATGCTTCTTCAAACCTTTACTGGGCAGCCTAATATGTCCCCAATAGGCCCCTCTTGTCTATTACTCCACATCCTCTGAGCCTCAGCGGTATCTTTCTCAAGTCCCTGGTCAGTGATGGTTCTACATGGACCCTGATCTGCTTCAGGGAGGAGCATTTTGACAGCACCTAGCCCAGGCCTGTGCTGTATGTCTTGTCCTCTTACTCTGTGGTTCCTGGGTTGATACTGTGGCATGTGACATTGCAGGAACCTAGTCAGTGTTCACACACGTACAACCAATGGGTTAATGTCCCATGGGTTAAACTTTTGACTAATGAGAGATGGGAACTAATTTACACTAGATGCTAAGACACATTTCATTTTGCTTCCCAGCTATCAACAAGATTGATCAACTTGTCACCGTAGTTGAGACCAGCTCCATAACCCCTCTTTGTAATGGCTCTCCTTCCTTTCTTGCTTTGGACCCTGCTATCTGAAGGCCCCATCTAAATAAAGCATAGGTTCCAGGCTCTACTTTTTAGGGAACCCAATAGAAGACAGCATCTTTGCATATTGCAATTAAATTGTCCTATCAAAGAAAAAAAGTTAAAAACTGGCAAGAAAAGTATAAAACAAAGTTCCTAAAAGCATATATGTTAAATTCTGGGGAGATTTTCAAAAAATCTGTCACTGAGACTTATACGTTCGTAAACATATTCTTAGATTACACATATACAATACCAAAAACACTAGAAAACCGTAAGAACAACCTTGACTTACTCACAATGTTAGTCCTTAGCCATGATATACATGGTAGCCTTTACAAAATCTAGCTGACCAAAATAATGCGTCTCTCCCTGCTTCCATATGCTTGCCACTTTCTACATGTTCAGGGGCTATGAAAGTCAACAAACAATGTTACCAGAAAAAGATGAGAACACTCAATGGTGTACAGCATTTTCAGAGAGGTAGGCACCTCGAAAAAACGTGTACCATGAGATGCTGGGACATGAAGATTAATGGGACAAGTGTACACTGGCAGGGATTAGTCTCCCCTATCCTAAACTTGTGCCAAGAATTGCTGTCTCACCAGTAAAGGTAGAGATCCCAACCACAGAAAAATCTCACCTCACCCCAGTAGACCCACCCTGAAAAAAATAAGTGCTAGAAACTAAATGTAGAGATTATTCAAACTAATCTGCCTCTAAGGTCTAAATCTGAGGAGGAATTTCCCAACAACCAGTAGACAAGGAGGGTTGCGAAAAATACATCCCCATGTCATGTCTACAGACATATGTGAGACAGAGAGAGTCTTCTCCCCAACCAAAGAAAAGTAAACAACAAAAAGCAACACATGAGAAAAGGAAATGTATGCTGAAAACTCAGGAAATCATAAGACCATTTTAGAAGAGTGTCTATTTGGTGCTCTCAGAAAGATGTAAAACAAGGCCTTCGTGAAACAGGTCGCAAAGCATGATGAAAAACACTATTAAATCAGGGCCAGGCAAAAATGAGGCTGATGAAATAAGACAGGATTTTAATGAGTCCTAAAATATAGTTTAAAATCTAAAAAAATAAGCAATATAAAGCAAAGCTACACTATGTAAAATCAAATATTTGAGGAAATGGTTCAACTTGAGATGCTCTACTAGAATTTGAAAAGAATGACTTTGATACAGGTATGAATATGAACACAATATGATATAAGATAAGGGCTGAGATCCAAGCTAATACACATATAGGTCCTAAAGAAAAACATCAGAAACCTAGAACCCTTGAGGAGACAGTATAAACTAGTGACCTAGTGCTTAGGATTTGGAGTGAGGCATTTGGGGTTGAAACTCTGCTATTTACTGACTTAGAGGCTTGGAACAGTTAATTAACATCCCTGACTTTTGTCTGCTTCTCTTTAAGAGAAAAAGAATAGTAGCTATTCTTATGATTACATTAGATAATGCATATACATTTTTTTACATAGGCATTTTAAGCACTCAATGAATAACTGTTACCAATACCATTCTCATTGTCATTGAACACAGTAATCAAAGATGTTTTCAGAGAAACTTTTCCTGAGATCAAAACCTGTGTTGTGAAACTGAAGGAGCTCACCATATCCCAGACATGGTTAATGAAAAAGGTACACACCTCACCACAGCTCAGCTACTAAAACCAATTATGCGATAACAACATTTCTGCAAATACCAAAGCTTCCTACTTAGAACAAACATCAGGTCAGCCTCTAACTTTTCCTGCAACACTAACACCTAAGAAAATGAAATAAAAAGATGTTCCCAAATTATGCCACTTACAAATCTCCCTAGAAAAAATTATTCAAAGATCTTCTTGATTACTAAGAGCTAATCAAAATTAAAAAAATCAAGAATGGCAAAGTTGCAAAATTCAAACCAACTAATATAACTTCTGCAGATACTTTTACAATAATTACATTAAAAATTATACACAAACACACCCACAATAACTCTACATTCAGCCTTCAGCAATTACACTAGGGAGAAGAAATAGAATGGCATAAATTCCTCAGTACATAAAGGGAGTGTCATTTCTATTTGGCTCTTGATTTTAATAAATGGAGAAATTGGGATTATGCATTTATTTGATAAGTTAAAAGCAACCAAAGGTAGAATTTAGAATAGAGTATATTCTGGCTGCAATATTAAAGAAAATAAAAATAAATAAAATATTCTTATGAGAAGAGAAAAAGAAACTAGAAAGCACAAAACACTCTGAAAACGTAAGATATTGAAACTGACAATACACTTTGGGAGGCCGAGGTGGGCAGATCACTTGAACCCAGGAGTTCGAGAGCAGCCTAAGCAACATGGCAAAACCTCGTCTCTACCAAAAATACAAAAATTAGCCAGGTGTGGTGGCACATGCCTATAATCCTAGCTACTCAGGAGGCTGAGGCAGGAGGATCACTTGAACCCAGGAGGTGGAGGTTGTAGTGAGCCAAGATCATGCTACTGGCACCAGACTCCAGCCTGGGTGACAGAGTGAGACCCTGTCTCAAAACAAAACAAAACAAAACAAAAGACAATAAATAAAAACACATTATATGCTGTTTAAACAGCAAAGATAAAGCTAAAAAGACATAAGAATGATTAAATACATATTGAGCAAAAGGCAAAAACATAAAAGAGAAGGCAGGCCAAAACAAAGCATTAAATGGGGCAGATAATATAAAATTATAAAGGAAAGCTGTTTAAAATTTTCAGGAGAAATGGACTGTATTTAACTATAGAAGACTTTCATGAGCCACTGTCCATCTGTAGAAAACTAGGCTGCCAAAATTGTGATATTCATGGTTCAAATAATAGATTTCATAAGATTTATTAAGTAATAAGATTTACTAATTATTTTAAATATATATATAATTTTTTAAATATCCATAGGACATTTAAAATCATTAAATATGTACTAAACCATTTTTTAACTCAGCAAGATTCAAATATAGAAAACTTTTTTGAGGGAGGTAAAGAACACATAACATGAAATCTATCCTATTGTATTTTTAAGTGTACAGTACAGTATTAACTATATACACTTTGTTACATAGCAGAGTGTATACTTTGTTATATATTAGGTTGGTGCAACAGTAATTGCCACTTTGCCATTGCTTTTAAGGACAAAAATCGGCAATTACTTTTGCACCAACCTAACAGCACTTTTTCATCTTGCATAACTGAAACTTTATACCCACTGCATGGCAATTTGCATTTCCCCCTCCCCATCGTCCCTGAAAATCAACATTCTATCTTCCGCTTCTACAAATTTGACTACTTTAGATGCTTTCCATAAGTGGAATCATGCAGTATTTGTCTTTCTGTTACTGGCTTATTAGTGCTCTCAGATTTCATCCATGTTGTTGCGAATGACAGGATTTCCTTCTTTTTAAAGTCTGAATAATATTCCATTGTGTGTATGTATAAAATTTCTGTTAGCCATTCATCCAACAATGGAAACAGGTTATTTCCACCTCTTGGCTATTGTGAATAATGCTATAATAAACACGAGTGTGCAAATATCTCTTCAACTTCCTCTTTTCAGTTCTTTTTGGTAAATATCCAGAAGTAAAATTGCTGGATCATATTGTAGTTCTATTTTTAATTTTTTGAGAAATCATACTGTTGGAAACAAATGCTCAGTGCCACAAAGAAAAACTGGCACTGAGACAAAGGATCTCTCAGCAAGGCAAATTTACCTCTGCAGAAGAGTGCTTCTCATAGGTTGGGTCGTCAGGAGAGCACACGGAACAAAGGAGGGAAGGGGTTTTATTCCTAACACAACTTGTCCCTGCTACTGTGTCCTGCCTCCACTGGCTAGAGTTGGACCGCGTAATCTAAGTTGAACCCAGTTGGCTAACTTGAAAATGCAGGAATGCGGTTACCCTGACAGGAGGACAGTTTCGGCGGGAAGGGCCATTGCGATGGGAGGGGTAATTCACAGAGTGGGTAACAGATGTGGAACGTGGGCTCTATAGATAAGGACTGGTGGGAAGGTTGTTTACCAGGATAAGGGGACACAAAGAGTAAAAAAATCTGGCCTTGATAGCAGAGAACAAAGGACAAGGAAACTTAAACAAGCTAAACCTTTGAAGAAGAATTTCTTACTGCATCTAGCACATACTATTTTCCATGGCAGCTACTCCACTTTACATTTCCATCAACAATGCACAAGGGTTCCATTTGCTCCATGTCCTTGGCAAAATGTGTTATTTATTTGTCTATTTATTTATTTATTAATAATGGTCATCCTAACAAGTGTGAGGTGAGATCTTATTGTGAATTTGATTTGCATTTCTGTGATGATTAGTATGTAGAGCATTTTAAAAATACGCCTGTTGGCCATTTATATGTCTCCTTTGGAGAAATGTCTATTAAAGTCCTTTGTCCAATTTTTAACTGGGTTTTTTGTATATTTTTGTTATTGAGTTGTAAGAGATTCTGATGTATTTTGGTGATTAACTTCTTATTAGATATATGGTATTCTGTTATTATATTTTTCAGCTCCAAAATTTCTGTTTGGTTCTTTTAGATATTTTCCATTTCTTTGTTAATAGTTTCATTTTGTTCATACATCATTTTCCTAAGCTTGTTTACTATCTTTATGATAATTATTTTCAATTAGTTGCCAGGTGATTTGTATACTTCTGTTTTGTTAGGGTTGGCTTCTGGAGATTTAGTTAGTTTGTTCCTTCGTTTGGACCATGTTTCCCTGTTTCTTTATGTGCTGTATTACTTTGTGTTGGGAGATAGACATTTGAAAAAACAGGCACCTCTCCCAGTGTTTACAAACTGGCTTTCTGTAAGGAAAGACTTTCACCAATAAGCCCCATTAGAGATTCTGACAGACTCTCAAATCTTTTCTGTGGATGATTCTTCTCTGACTTACATGTGTAAATTCCAAATTAGAGTGGTTTTGCAGAGTTGCTTTTTCAGCAGCTTGCAATCTCTTGCACCCCCTAGTATCTCTCTTGAGTTCCCTGGGGCTGCTGTAAGATCTCTGTCTCTCTCTCTCTCTCTCTCTCTCTCTCTCTCTCTCTCTCTCTCACTGGCAACCTGGCATCTAGAGTATGCTGGTTTTGTCATGCCACCAGGCAGGTAAGATACTATCCCTCAGGCAATGCCCTTCAGAAGCCGGAAAGTAACAGAGAAGCTACCAAGCTGTATCAGCCTGTATATTATACTATAAGTCTTTTGAAGCAGCAGCAAGCTTTCCAGCTCTTTTTTTGTTCTTAGAGTGCCCCAGGCATGTAAAGTCCTATAAGCTCTCCTAGTCAGGCAAGATAGTAACCAGTCCTCAGGCAGCCACTCCCCTACCCCAACAAAAAGTTGGAATGTTGGACACGTGTTCCAACTCTTTCTCTAACCAGGAAGAAGCCACGACTTGGGGGTTTTCTCCTGCTGACTTTGCACTGAGCTAGGGGAAGGGGCAATGGTGAATGAGTATGTAGCTAGTTCACATCACCTTTGTTCTCAGTGGCCCTCAACCTGACATTCATTTCTGTCACCACTTAGATTCAGGTAAGACAGAAAAGTTTCATATTAGGTGTACATTCCAGTCTTTTTTTTCCATTCCCAGGAGAAGCTGAGAGATGGAAGGTTCCTCCTAGTCACCATATTATGCCAGAGATAGGGGCTCTGGAGAATGAGTGCTATGAATTTTTCCACCAACCTGAATGCAACTGTTTTGGTGCTCCCCTGGGTATACAAGAGCCTCTTAACTGGTGTCTGGATTTCTCAAAAAGGAGATGGGCCCGTGAATTGTTGTTGAATCAGTGTTTCCATGGGGGAAGCAGGGCCTGGGGCTTCCTAGTCTACCAACTTGCTGATGTCACCTCGCCCATATAGAAACCCTAATGACAGTTTTCTCCAATTACAGTGAAGTTAAACAATTAATATAAAAGTTTTAATATAAATCCTAAACAACTGAATTTGAAACATACTCCATAAACAGTGAATGGAACAAGCAGAAAATAAAGATACAGAATTAAATATTTTTTAAAATAAAAATAAAAACCTTATACTAATTTCTAGCTAATTTCATATACCTAATGGTCATTAAATCCTGATTTATTGGTTTTCAACTCAAGGAATACGAATAAGCAACATTACCACAAACAACAAATAAGCCCCAAGGAAATAAAAAATATAAGGTAAAAGAAAATAACATAAATGAATTATTTTTAAAATAGAAAAATAGAATTAATATGTAAATCTAAAAACTCAAGCTTTAACTCAAAAAGTTAAAAAAAAAATCATGAAGTTAACACCATGGAAAGTAAAAATACAAATAAACACAAATAATAGTATAAATGAATTATTTTAAAAACATAAAAAATGAATTAATAAACCTTAAAAGTTTTCTGCTGTATAATAAATGAATAAACCAAATCAATTTATTAAAAAGTCAATGTAGAACAACAGAAGGAAAGAAATAAGAATGACAAATGAGAAAGAGGACACTGAAACAAATATAGAGTGTTTATTATAATTATTATTATAAAAGAATGTGAATACATTGGAAAATCTCAATGTAATAAATAATTACCTGGAAAAAGACGTGACTAACATTATTAAAAAAATCATTGTAGTATTATAACTGGGAGTACATATAAAATGATTAAATTTTGCATATTTTAAAAATAAGTGATTTCAACAATTCTGTGAACTTATCATAAGAAAATAACTAAAAATCTGTCAAAGCTGTAACCACAAGAATCTTCCTTGCTTCAGTATTTGCAACATATAGAATTTGAAAAAACTTGAAACAACCCAAATATATTACAAAGGAGATTTGTAAAAACATTCAGGTAAGAGAATATCATGTAGCTACTATAAAATTAAATATTAAAAAAAATTAGATTTCAATCCAAAGGGTACTCTGTGTGTGTGTGTTTTGGAGGGTGTTGGCGATGTGGTTCTGTGCATGTGAGTGAGTAATAATTAAGTAAACCCATTATATGGGCCAAGCAATTTTCAAAGCAACACAATAGTTAACTATCATTGACTCTCAAAAAAGTGTCTGGAATGACCACTGGGTAAATAACTAAATTAAGGCAGAAATAAATAAGTTATTTGAAACCAAGGACAACAAGACACAACATACCAGAATCTCTGGGAAACATGCAAGGCTGGTTCAACATATGCAAATCAATAAATGTAATCCATCACATAAACAGAACCAATGACAAAAACCACCTGATTCTCTCAATAGATGCAGAAAAGGCCTTCAACAAAATTCAACACCCCTTTATCCTAAAAACTCTCAATAAACTAGGTATTAATGGAACGTATCTCAAAATAATAAGAGCTATTTATGACAAACCCACAGCCAATGTCAGTATCATACTGACTGGGCAAAAACTGGAAGCATTCCCTTTGAAAACTGGCACAAGACAAGGATACCCTCTCTCACTACTATTCAACATAGTGTTGGAAGTTCTGCCGGGGCAATCAGGCAAGAGAAAGAAATAAAGGGTATTCAGATAAGAAAAGAGGATGTCAAATTGTCTCTGTTTGCAGATGACATGATTGTATGTTTAGAAAACCCCATCATCTCAGCCCAAAATCTCCTTAAGCTGATAAGCAAATTCAGCAAAGTCTCAGGATACAAAATCAATGTGCAAAAGTCACAAGCATTCCTATACACCAATAACAGACAAACAGAGCCAAATCATGAGTGAACTCCCATTCACAATTGCTTCAAAGAGAATAAAATACCTAGGAATCCAACTTACAAGGGATGTGAAGGACCTCTTCAAGGAGAACTACAAACCACTTCATAAGAAAGTAAGAGAGGACACAGACAAATGGGAAAACATTCCATACTCATGGATAGGAAGAATGAATATCGTGAAAATGGCCATAATGCCCAAAGTAATTTATAGATTCAATGCTATCCCCATCAAGCTACCATTGACTTTCTTCTCAGAATTAGAAAAAAAACTACTTTAAATTTCATATGGAACCAAAAAAGAGCCTGTATATCCAAGACAATACTAAGCAAAAAGAACAAAGCTGGAGGCATCACGCTACCTGACTTCAAACTATACTACAAGTCTCCAGTAACCAAACAGTGTAATATTGGTACCAAAATAGAGATACAGACCAATGGAAAAGAACAGAGGCCTCAGAAATAACACCGCAAATCTACAACCATCTGAACGTTGACAAACCTGACAAAAAACACGCAATGGGAAAGGATTCCCTATTTTATAAATGATGTTGAGAAAACTGGCTAGCCGTATGCAGAAAACTGAAACTGGACCTCTTCCTTACACCTTATACAAAAATTAACTCAGGATGGATCAAAGATTTAAACGTAAGACCTAAAAGCATAAAAACCCTAGAAGAAAACATAAGCAATACCCTTTAGGACATAGGCATGGGCAAAGACTTCATGACAAAACACCAAAAGCAATAACAACAAAAGCCAAAATTAACAAATAGGACCTAATTAAACTAAAGAGCTTCTGCATAGCAAAAGAAACTATCATTGGAGTGAACAGGCAGCCTACAGAATGGGAGAAAAATTTGGCAGTCTATCCATCTGACAAGGGGCTAATATCCAGAATCTACGAAGAACTTAAACAAATTTACAAGAAAAAAAAAATGAACAAGCCCATGAAAAAGTAGATGAAAGATATGAACAGTCACTTCTCAAAAGAGGACATTTATGCGGCCAACAAACATATTAAAAAAAAAAAAGGCTCATCATCACTGGTCATTAGGGAAATGCAAATCAAAACCACAATGAGATTCCATCTCAAGCCAGTTAGAATAGCTATCAATAAAAAGTCAGGAAACAACAGATGCTGGAGAGCATGTGGAGAACTAGGAACGCTTTTACACAGTTGGTGGGAGTGTAAATTAGTTCGACCATTGTGGAAGACGGTGTGGCAATTCCTCAAGGACCTAGAACCAGAAATACCCTTTGACCCAGCAATCCCATACTGGGTATATACCCAAAGGATTACAAATCATTCTACTATAAAGACACATGCACACGTATGTTTATTGCGGCACTATTCACAATAGCAAAGACTTGGAATCAACCCAAATGTCCATCAGTGACAGACTGGATTAAGAAAATGTGGCACATATATACCATGGAATACTATGCAGCCATTAAAAAGGATGAGTTTGTGTCCTTTGTATGGACATGGATGCAGCTGGAAACCATCATTCTCAGCAAACTATCGCAAGAACAGAAAACCAAATACCGCATGTTCTCACTCATAGGTGGGAACTGAACAATGAGATCACTTGCACGCAGGAAGGGGAGCATCACATACTGGGTCCCGTTGTGGGGAGGGGGGAGGGGGGAGGGATAGCATTAGGAGATATACCTAATGTAAATGACGAGTTAATGGGTGCAGCACACCAACATGGCACATGTATACATATGTAACAACCCTGCACGTTGTGCACATGTACCCTAGAACTTAGAGTACAATAAAAAAAAAAAAAAGAAGAGAAAATGTGACACATGTACACCATGGAATACTATGTGGCCATGAAAAAGGATGTGTTCATGTCCTTTGCAGGGACATGGATGAAGCTGGAAACCATCATTCTCAGAAAACTAACACAAGAACTGAAAACCAAACACTGAATGTTCTCACTCATAAGTGGGAGTTGAACAATGAGAACACGTGGACACAGGGAGGGGAACATCACACACCGGGGCCTGTCAGAGGGTGGGGGGCTAGGGGAGGGATAGCATTAGGAGAAATACCTAATGCAGATGACAGGTTGATGGGTGCAGCAAACCACCATGGCACCTGTATACCATGTAACAAACCTGCATGTTCCGCACATGTGTCCCAGAACTTAAAGTATAATAATAATAATAAAACTACACTCAAATGAACAATTTAAATGTGTTCAGTTTCTTAAAGTAAAAAAAAAAAAATTGTCCCAATTTAGATATGTCATTTGAACTTCACACAATAAGTAAATGGATGAAGCTGGAAACCAACATTCTCAACAAACTAACACAAGAACAGAAAACCAACACCACATGTTCTCACTCTTAAGTGGGAGTTGAACAATGAAAAAACTTCTACTCAATGGTAACAACAGAATTTATAATTTGAAAAATAATGACACCAAATTTAGCAAGGTTTAAAATTGATATATTTGGGTGCAAAAGTGCAAAAAGAGAGGTACTTGCATTACTAGCAAAAAAGTAAACTGGCACAAAGTTTCTGAAAGATTTGGCAACATTTATGTATATGCAACATTTTATAAATGTATCCACATACAGCTTCAGAATGTTTTCTATCTTTTGACCCAATAGTCTACTAAATGGCTTTTATAATTTAAGGATGCTTAATATTAAAATTTAAATAACATAGAAAAATTAGGGGAAAAAACTAAAAATCAAACAATACGAGAATAATGAAATAAAATAATATATAATCATTAAAATCATGTTTTTAGAGTATAATTATAAGAATTGGGGGAAATTCTTATTATAATAATGTGAAGTATAAAATGTAAGATGTCAAATTAAATATACAACGTGATTCAGCATGTTTATATGTGTGTGTGCACAGATAAGTTTTTATACATGTGAAAAAATGTACCAGAATGTTAAAGTGGTTACAATTTTTATAGTTTCTCTCATGCACAATTATTCCTTTATATGCAAAACAGAAATGATTATATAAGTAAATCAAAAAATATGTGTAAGCTTCTTTAATGGTTGGCAAGAAATGCAATCCTAAATACAGTGTCTAGAATCGGTGAGAAGGGCAACCTTATTGATCCCTAGAACACTTTTCCAAATGTTACCACATAGCCTTCCCCATCATCAACTTCTTACCAATAAAGAAAAGTCCTGTTTTTGGCAGCTCATACCACCTTGATTCTGCTTCAGTTCCATTTTAGGTTTCCACTGCAGCCTGCACCAAGGATACTGATGATTAGAAGCAGGAGTACACAGTGTCATTGTTTCTAATATAAATAACCAAAACTTTAAGAAGAAAAAATTTACACAATGTAAAAACTGACCTGCCCTCATGTCTGGCGACCAGTGATCATCCTCCCCAAGTGGCAAACGTTTCCTCCCACGAAAGTTCAAGAACAAAGTTCACTAAAGAACTCTGTTCCTACTCCTATACTTTCAGACATAGCAGAAGCACACTCTAATACCTGAGAGGGGTAAATTGGGACACTCTTTCGAGAGTCACGATAGTTGACTATTGTGTGTTGGAAATGTTTAACACAGAGAGCCTTTGTAACAGATGCTGCTAACTACCTGTCTATATCCATCCTCCAAACTAACAGAACCCCAATGTTCTTTCAGTGGCAATGATCTCAATGGCAATGTGCCCAGACTTTGTGTGTGTGTGTGTGCGTGTATGTATATGTGTGTGTATACATATATATGTGTGTGTGTGTGTGTGTGTGTGTGTGTGTGTGTGTGTGTGTGTGTATGCCAGTCTCCATTGCTGTTAGAGTTTGTCTTGTGAGACTATTTTGGTCAATGAAGCATAAACAGAAATCCATGGGAGATTCTGTGAGTTTTGTTTTCCTGATATAGACAGAAATCCTTCCCTTTCCTCCTTGTCACTGCTCCGTTGCTGGCCTTAATTCTCATTGTAATTTTGTGTACTCTTACTCTTACTCCTAACATCATCTCTGATGACTCTCTCGTTTACCAAATCTCATGAATGTCTGTCAGTCAGTGACACTGACCTTTCTGGCACATTCGATACTAGAGACAGTATTGGAAGTCTCTAGTATCCTCCCTTGGCTTTTTAACTGTCATTATTCTCCTCATTCCCTATAAGTAATCCATTTCTGTATCCTCTTCCTCCTTTTAATAAGAATAGCTATTATCATAAAACCAAAACCGATATTTCATTGCACTTTAGTATATACGATACATGCTAGCTTACTTAACCTCTTTGATTCCCCAAAACTCTTTCTCACCATTGATTTACTTCCTCTCTGAAGTTAAGTACACTCAGAATTCCAACTGTAAAACTGCTGAAAGTAGATTCCAAAACTATTTCTGAAATTCAAATCCCCTACATCTACTATGGTTTCTTATTTCAAACTATCTTCAAAACATTTTCTCTTGGAAATTTGCTGACAGGCTCAAATTCAAACCAGCAAAATTAAATTTATCTTCTCCTTCTACCCAATTTGCCCTTCCTGCAGGAAAGAGAAAATTGTGGATAGGCAGTAATCTTCTACCACCTTATTCTACTACTAGATTTGGGATTTTCAGTGCAATGACTGGTAATATGATAAAGCCAAATTAAGCAAAAAAATCTCCATCTGTTTCTTCCCAATCCATTTTCCTTCATCCCTGCCCTGAGACAAGGGCCATTAAGCACAGAACAACATGTAATGTGGATGAACAGATCCCAAATAGCAAAGATTAATCCCATGAAAGTAGGCTTGATCCTCAAAATAAGCAAACAAATTAGCTTGGCAAACAGAATTTGGGAAGGATGGCTTGAGAGGCAGAGATCCCTAGAAGTGGCTTTTAATAAATTAAATGGAGTTTCTAAAGTGAATGGGGAGGTTTCAAGAGGTTGAAACATGAGTAAAAAACCCAAGCTTAGAGAGTAGTGGCTTATAACTGATTCATCTGACTGATGAATCTGTCATTTATGCTAAAACTAAGACAGAATACAATGGATACTGCCACCATCAACAACTGAACTACTATGGCAATTCAGACACATACATACATGGTTAAAAGTATTCCTAGTGCCCTATTAAGAAGGGACCTATAGAAAATACTGTGCTAGAGAAAACTACCTAGCCAGCCTGGAGCAGGAAGTCAAGATTTCCTGCCAGGGAATGCATTCTAATGCCCAGAAAGGGATCTGATAAACTATCTCCCGTGGATGTCTCTTTTCCCGTAATATACTTTATTATCCTATCCAGAGGATGCAGAAGATGACGAGTATATGGTGTTTACCTGAAGTTTCCTTGCCTTTTCTCCCTTTAGTGAGATTTTTGTTTGTTTTGTTTTTCAACTACTATTGAATATTAGCTGGGGCATATTTGGGTGTGGGGTGTGTGTGTGTGTGTGTGTGTGTGTGTGTGTGTGTGTGTGTGAATGCGTTGTGTTTATTGCCAAATTTTCCGAACATATATATTTTTTAACATGGCTACCATCTCAGTTTTAATAATACTTTAGTACTTTACCCCCACTTAACATATATGACTATATTTTTCCAATTTGCTAATCATCCTTTTAACTCCTCCATGGTTGTTCTTTTTTCTTTCTTTTTCTAGAGCAGTCTTGAAGGAAGGTATAGAGATTTCCCGTATTCTCCCTGCTTCTAAACATGCATTGCCTCCCCCATTATCACCATTACCCCAGAGTGGTACACTTATTATAATTGATGAACCTACATTTACACATGCATCATAACCACCCTAAATCCATTTTACATTAGGGTCCCTACTTGGTTTTGTAGATTCAGTGCATTTGGGAAAATGTATAATGACATGTATCCACCATTACAGCATTTTGCAGAGTATTTTCAGTGCCCTGAGAATCCTCTTGTTTTGCTATTCATTCCTTCCCCATCCCCTGGCAGCCACTGATCTTTTCATCGTCACTATAGTTTTGTCTTTTCAAGAATGTCATGTAGTTGGAATCATACAGTATGTAGCCTTCTCAGTTTGGATTCTTTTACCTAGTATTATGCATTTAAGATTCCTTCACGGCATTTTGTGGCTGGATAGTTCATTTCTTTTAGTGCTGAATAATATTCCACTGTTTAGATGAATTACAGTATATTTATCCATTCACCTACTAAAGGACATTTGGTTGCTTCCAGGTTTGGACAATTATAAATGGAGCCTCTGTAAACATGTATGTGCTGGGTTTTGTGTGAACACAAATTTGTGACTGCTTTGGGTAAATACGAAGAAGTGCAGTTACTCGATCTTAGGTAAGAATATGTTTAGTTTTGTAAGAAACTCCCAAATTGTCTTCCAAGGTGGTTGCACCAGTTTGCATTCCCACCAGCAAGAAACGAGAGTTCCTATTGCTCCACCTCCTTGCTAGCATTAGGTGTTGTCAGTGTTCCAGATTATGGCCTTTCTAGTAGGTGTGTAGTGGTGCCTCATTGTTGTTTTAATTTGTATTTCCCTGACAACATAAGATGTGGAGCATCTTTTCAGATGCTTATTTTCCATTTGTATATCTGCCTTGATGAGATGTCTGTTAAGGTCTTGGCCCATTTTTTAAATTGGGTAGTTTTGTGTTCTTTTTGTTGAATTTTAAGAGTTCTTTGTATATTTTGTCTTTTATCAGGTGTGTCTTTGGCAAATATTTTCTCTCATTCTGTGACTTGTTCTCCCATTCACTTGATATTGTACTTCACAGTGCAGAAGTTTTTAATTTTAATTACATCCAACTTAGCCACTGGAGTCTTTATTTAGTCTATAAATTATGAAATCATAAAGATTACAGTAAGTTATCCATTTTTGGAACTGGATATACAGAAAGAGGGGGATTGGAAAGCTTGGTGATGAAACGTAGTGAATATCTATCAGGCTATCTTCCAAGAACTCTTGTCAGTTATCATTTTATCTGCCTGTGTTTGCTTTCTCTTTTAAGTTGTATTACATGCTCTTTCAGAAGAGAGTTCATGTCTCATTACTCTTTCTTACCCCTTAGAATTTAGAATATTCATTTGTAATACATAAATGCTTAATAAATACTTAGATGGTAGATTTCTATCTACATCTTCAGTAAAAATCCAGAAAAAGGTTTTATTAGGGATCTGCTTATAAATAATTCTTCATATACAAAGATCCTTGAACATCTAGGAATTCTAATATTTAAATATTCAGATCTGTAATGTAATTAACTTTCACAAAACTAAAAAAACGTGTGTGTGTGTGTGTGTGTGTGTGTGTATTCTGAGATCACTGAACAACTAGGAGCTGGCCACAGCCCCAGAAATCAGAGAAACAAACTTGGAATCTTATTTTCCTCTTGAAAACTTCTTGTAAGCACTATTTGAATTAACTTTTATTCACTGAAAAAAGGCAATATATTTCAGCAAAGTTTCTCCCCTCATTGAAAGGTAACAAGAGACTGGGTGCAGTGGTTCATGCCTGCAATCCCAGCACTTTGGGAGGCCAAGGCGGGTGGATCATCTGAGGTCAGGAGTTCGAGACCAGCCTGGCCAATATAGTGAAACCACATCTCTACCAAAAATAAGAAATAGAATTAGCCGGACGTGGTGGTGTGCACCTGTAGTCCCAGCTACTCGGGAGGCTGAGGCACAGTGAGCCGAGATGGTTCCATTGCAATCCAGCCTGGGCAACAGAGTGAGACTCTGTCTCTAAATAAATAAACAGTAACAAGAGAAGACAATTATTTCATAGGAAATCAAGTGAAACAGAAAGATCTAAAGACCTGTTCAGTGCTGTCCTATGTAAGTTATTTGTCTTTCCAGAGTTGTCACAGGGCTGAGTATAAGACAGAGGTGGTGAGCAGCCCTGTATAATCCTTTTCCAGGGAGGACATGAGAGTCTGAAGAGTCAGGAGACTGGAGGTTCTTAAGTTTTATTACCCTGTGAAGAGAAAAACCCAGAGCCATAGAGGTTGTCCTTCTTACCTTTTTATGCATTAGTTCAAATATTCATAACAAGCCTACAAATTATAGATATTAGGAAACTGAGGGTGAGAGTTACATAACATGCCCAGAGACATCACTGGTAAAGATCATACCTCACATTGTCAGATTCCACAGCCCACTAATCTTTCCCCTAAACAATCACATTCTGTTTCTGCCAAATCATTGGCTTTTCTAATGCTTAACATCACCAGTAACATCTTCATATTAGAAGCTTGAGTTATCAAAGCCTGGACATGACCCCATCCACATTCTTGGGAAATGATATCTAAATTGAAGGTGATTATGATAATATTCTTACTGTATTCTTGGTATCCACGTGCCTGACACTATTACTAGAAGTGTCTTCACACCTTAAGAACATCATCTAATTAATCTTCATAATCCACGAGGAAAGTATATATTTTCACCATTTTACAGATGAGGAACTCAGGCTCACCACTAGTAAGATGGAAAGCTAGAAATTTCTATGTAGTCCACTAGTCTCACTATCTTTTCCCCCAGCTTTGTTTAGGAACCATTGACAGATTAAAATTGTATATATTTATTATGCACAATGTGATGTTTTGATATGTGTATACATTGCAAAATGATTACCACAATCAAGCTAATTGACATACCCAGTACTTCTGTGCCTGGCTTATTTCGCTTAGCATAACATCTTGCAGGTACATTCATGTTCGCACAAACCTGTTAGTTTTGGATTTGTCATATATGGCTTTATTGCACTGAAGTACTTTCCTTCTATTTTGTTGAGAATTGTTATTATGAAAGGATGTTAAATTTCATCAAATGCTTTTTCTGCATTTATTGAGATAATCATATAATTTTTATCCTTCATTCTATTAATGTAATGTATTATATTCATTGATTTACACATGTTGAATCATCCTTGCATCCTAGGGATAAATCCCACTTGATTATGGTGTATGATCCTTTTAATGTGCTGTTGAAATCAGTTTGCCAGTATTTTGTTGGAGATTTTTGCATCTATATTTATCAGAAATGTTAGCCTGTAATTTTCGCTTCTTGCAGTTTCTTTGTCTGGCTTTGGCTCTGTGTCCCCACCCGAATCTCACCTTCCATTGCAATAATCCCCATGCATCAAGGGCGGGGCCAGGTGGAGGTAATTGGAGCATGGAGGTGGTTCCCTCATGCTGTTCTCACGATAATGAGTGAGCCTCATGAGATATGATGGTTTTATAAGCATCTGGCATTTCCTCTGCTTGCACTCTTTCTCTCCCCTGCTGCTCAGAGATAGATGCCTTCTGCCATGATTGTAAATTTCCTGAGGCCTTCTCAGCTGATATAGTTTGGCTATGTTCCCCACCCAAATCTCACCATGAGATGTGAATTGTAACTCCCCTAATTCCCACGTGTAGTGGTAGGGACCTGATAAGAGGTAATTGAATCATGGGATGGGTCTTTCCCATACTGTTCTCGTGATAGTGAATAAGTCTTATGAGAGCTGATGGTTTTACAAATGGGACTTCCCCTGCACAAGCCCTCTTGTCTGCTGCCATGTAAGACATGCTTTTGCTCCTCTTCTGCCTTCTGCCATGATTGTGAGGCCTCCCCAGCCATGTGGAAATGTGAGTCCATTAAACCTCTTTCATTTATAAATTACCTAGTATTAGGTATGTCTTTATTGGCAGCATGATAACTGACTAATACACCATTCATGCAGAACTGTGAGTCAATTAAACCTCTTTTCCTTGTAAATTACCCAGTCTTAGGTACTTCTTCATAGCAGCCTGAGAACGCTCTAATACACAGGGTAATGCTGGTAACCTAAAGTTCATCAGATCCTACCAAATATTTATAAAATTAACACCAATCCTTCTCAAACTTTTCCAAAAAATTGAAGAGGATAACTTCCAAACTTATTTATGAGGTCAGCATTACCCTAACAATTCTTTGTTGGAAGGTTTTTGATTACTGATTCAATCTCTGTAGTCATTATTGTCCTATTCAGATTTTCTATTTTTTTAATGTATGTTTCAGTCTTGGTAGTCTGTATATTTCTATGAATTATTCATTTCTTCTAGGTTATACAATTTGTTGGTATGTAATTGTTCTTAGTAGTATCTTATGATCCTTTGTATTTTTGTGGTGTCAGTTGTATGCCTACTTTCTCATTTATAAAATTTATTTGAGTTTTCTCTGTTTTTTCTTAGTCTAGCTAAATATTTGTCAATTTTTTAATCTTTTCAAAGCATCAAGTCTTAGTTTCATTGATCCTTTCTATTATTTTTCTAATCTTTATTTCTGCTCTGATTTCTATTTTTATTATTTCCTTCCTTCTACTAACCCTGGGTTTAGTTTGTTCTTTCTTTTCTATTTTGTTGGTATATAGTCATACATGCTGGACACACCCAATCTCATCTATTTTGTTGAGGTGCGCAATTAGGTTATTTGAGATATTTCTTCATTCTTGATGTAGGTGTTTATAACTATAAACTTACCTCTTAGAACTACTTTTGCTGTATCTGATACGTTTTGCTAAGTTGTGTTTCCATTTTCATTTATCTGAAAATATTTAAAATATCTCTTTTGATTTCTTCTTGATTGTTCAGGAGTGTGTTGTTTAATTTACACATATTTGTGAATTTCCCAATTTTTCTCCTATTATTGGCTTCTATCATTATATCACTGTGGTTGGAAAAGATACTTGATATGATTTCATTTGTTAAGACTTGTTTTGTGAACTCACCTATAATCTGTGCTGGAGAATGTTCCATGTGAGCTTGAATAGAATGCGTATCTGCTACTGATGGAATGTTCTGTGTTTGTCTTTTAGGTCCATTTGGGTCTATAGTGTTGTTCAAGCCCACTGCTCTGTTATTGATTTTCTGTTTGGATGATCTATCGATTGTTGAGAGTGGAGTACTGAAGTCTCCTACTATTATGATATGGCTGTCTATTTCTCCCTTCACTTCTGCTAATATTTGCTTTATATATTTAAGTTTTCCTCACAAACTGTATTCTTAAAGTCATTCTGTAAACACAGTCAGAAAATCTGACTAGTGTATCTGAGAAAAAGAAAAATTTATATCAATCTTCCTCTTTGAAGTGAAATTTCTATCTGTGACAAAGCTAGTTTCTAGCTCTAAACATTCCATAAATGCTTCTAGTTCACTGGGTTATATGTATGACAGTAAATCTCAGAGAAGCATGTTTTTCCTACTAGTAAAGAGACCTATTTTCCAAAAATGTTAAAAAAAAACAAAAAAAAAAGGAAAAAATACTAATCCAAACTGAGTTCTGGATTAAGACAATCAGAGTATTTAGAGAAAAGTCCTGTGAGTGGGAAATGCTGCAGACCTTGGCTATTTCCTGGCTTGGGTCTGGAAATTCTGTGCAGATCACCATTTCAATTTAAATATTGAGGCAAAGAACAGAATCCGAAGTAAAGAAACAAGCTTCCAGGAAGAGTCACCTCTACTTGAAAATCTGTTTACAGAGATAATTTTCATGGCATCGCTCAGAACTTTCATACATTAGTGTTTTCTGCTTTATTCAATCTCCTATCTGTTGAATTTATAAGTTATAGTAGTGTAATAAGTGGGTGCCAAACACCTTAGAGAAAATAGCTGATGAGAAACATTCTCTATTTATCTCTGTTAAAGCAAGATAAGCAGGATGCTGTTAGCCTGGGGTTGTTTCTGCAACCGGAACTCTTCCACAAGCAAACAGAAACTTAATTTAGAGGCACTCCTTGTAACTGATTAATTTTGCATTGATCTTTAGTCAATCACAGACAGCTAATCAGCCATTGGCTATATAACTAGGGATCTCCATCACACCATGCTCAAATAAGGCAAACATCTAGCTCCAGCCAAATCAGGTAATTACATTTTACTTCCATGTTCAACTTGTAAAATCTTGCTGGTCGTGCTGCTAGAGCAGAGCTCTTGGTACCTCTTATGGTTTTGAGTGCTGCCCAATTCATGAGCTATTTTTTGCTCAAGTAAAAATTGTCAAAATTATCTTATATAAAGTTTTTTCCCTAACACTTTCTAATATTGCTGAGAAATAATTTAAAACATATCCCTTTGTGTAGGTAAGTTGCTAGAAGCTAGGAGACATTTGGCACAAGGACAGTACACCTATATTAAGGACATATGCAGGCCTCGAAATAAAATTACTAATAATCATTAACTAAATGATCAAACATAACATGACTGATAACAGGACAAACTGACATTAATGCCTCTTATGTTATGTTATGCACTGAAAATACAACATCACCCACAAAGTACTACTGATCATAATGTAAAAAACGTAAACCTGACTCTAATTATGAAGAAACTGTCAAACTAATGCAAACCAAAGGACATTTTGCAAAATATCTAACCTAGACTAAAAAATTGACCATGTTATGAAAGATGAAAATAAATGGATATGAACAGATAGATACATAGATAGATAGATAGATAGATAGATAGATAGATAGATAGATAGATAGGTAGATAATGACTGGAGATCTTCTAAATTAAAGGAGACTAAAGGGAAGTGACAACTAAATACAATATATGATCCTTTTATCAAATCCTAGGTTTTAAAACAAAAGGGGAAATCTGAATATAGACTGTATATTAAATAATAGTGCTATATCAAAGCTCAATTTCCTAAATTTGATAACTGAAATTTATTTATGCTGAAGAATATTCTATTCTTAGAAGATAAATATAGCACAATATTAGTAACTAACTGTCCAATGGTGTATGTATGCATATGTATATAAATACATATACATATGTATAGATTACATATATGTAAGTTAGAGGGAAAATGACAAAAAAAAAGTTTTTTACTTAAACTATGATATTTGAAGTTCTTTTTCTGTTTTTCTCTGTTGCCCAGACTGGAGTGCAGTGGCATGATCATAGCTCACTACAGCCTCAAACTCCTGGGCTCAAGTAAAACTCCTGCCTCAGCCTCCCAGTAGCTGAGATGACACCAGCTACTTGGGAGGCATGCCACCATGCCTGGATAAATTTTTTTATTTTTCTAGAGATGGGGTCTCACTGTGTTACACAGACTTGTCTCAAACTCCTGGCTTCAAACAATCCTCCTGTCTCAGTATCCCAAAATGCTAAGATTACAGGTGTGAGCCACTGCACTTAGCCTGAGTAGTTGAAATTCTAATGTTAATAAATAAATGAACAGCCTTGGTCAGCTGTGTTGGAGTAATGTATTTTATTCTACTTATTTATTCAATAAATTCTTATTGAATAAATACATCTTATATCAAGTATTTTTTAATCAGATTAAAAATACAGAGATCAATAAGATAGTAACCCTGCCCCCAAGGAGCTCACCTACAGTCTTAATGGAGATATTACTTTGTAGTTCACATTGTAGGACATCCGTCTCCAATACCATGCTTCTTTGTATTATGTTCCATTTCAATATTAAATCATCACATTTTCTCATAATGATATAACATTCTAAGGATTAAAGGAGGTGTTGGCTATGGTCTAATAGGTCCTCAGCATTCATTTTTATCTGTTTTCCTTTTTATGCACTTTGAGGAAGGAAAACTACAATCTTCATTCCTTAGATATCTTCGTAGCTAGAACTATAAATGCAAATTAATTTCTGCCAATTAGGTACCAATTAGGTGCACTCTCTGGGGTCTGGAAGGTGGAAGAGAATTAGAGAGCAACTTCCTGTTAATGGGTGCTGACAATCATGATTATGGGGCAGAGGCAGTTATGGTGGCTGGACTCAACTTCTCAGTGTCTGGTCTTTGGCTTTATGTGAGTCAGGTGGCAGCATTAGTTGCAGTGGTAGGGGATGAGATAGCAGCATCCTTCTGACTCCTGGATTGAAGTTATGGTGATATATCCTTAAACCCATTAATTGAATAGTCACTTCCCAACTCCTACTTCTCCAACCTTTCCAATAATGTATGTAAGTTTCTAATACCCTATATTATACCCCTTACTGTTTGAAATACATAGTGTTCTACTTCCTGCACTGAACTTTGGTGAATACTATTTGTTTCTAGATATGGCCCTGATCAATGGTTTCTTGTCCTTCTGAGTTTTGTCTTAAAACAGAGTTTTAAGCCTATTGTTTATTTGGGACATTAGATAAAATGGGCCTAATTTAACCTTCTTTTATTGGTCACTAAATTCTAAAATATTTGGGGAAAATATGAGGAAGGTGGTGCTTCAAAGCCACTTTAAACATGAACTTGATTTTATTATGTACATATATTATTTATAAATTATATTTCCATTTATAAGACTGAATTTTTTTCCATGAACTATCATTTCAAAATTGGCAAACTTTATGCTCAATGAAGTGAAAAATGGAATCAGTTCATCCAACAATATAGAAAATTCTAAAATCACACATTGAAAGGCAAAGTAGATATGTGGATAAAATATTAGCACCATTTAATATAAATTATAACAATTAACTACAACTTTAAACAACCTAGTAGAAACTTTTACTAGAATTGGCAGATTTACACAAAGGAAAAATAGCTTACTGTGTTGGTCAGCATTGTGATTCCTGTCTGATTATCTCTGCATCCAGATAAGGAGGATAAAATTTCTATGAATTAGCCCCCTATCCCATAAAGCCCTCAAACAGATAGAATGCAATGACGTCTATGATATGGTGTGTGTTTGCCTGTGCTGCTTCATCTCCCCCGGCTTTTACCCACAACCCTTACATTTATACCCCTACAACATGAAAACATCATGCCTCTCAAGCCTTGCTCCACTTGCACTTCAGTTTCCGTTACCTAAAATGGCCTCTGCCTGCTTGTCAACTAGGTAAACTAGTTGAAGAACTAGTCATTCTTCAACTCTGAACTCAAATATGAACTTCTGATACCTTCTCCAATACCTTAAGATTAAAATGAACCTTCACTGAGCCTCCATTGCCCACATATATTCTTTCATCCTGACAATGACCAAAGTATTTCACAATTGTTTCTTTGCCTTTCTCTCCAAGCATAACCTTTTTAAAGGAAGTGACTGTGCCTTTTTCTTTATGACTTATTCTGCTACCTATTGACTCCATAGTGTAGAACAACAGCAACAAGAGACTGAGGTACCCAACGTCATGTAAGTAATAACTGGCCAGGATTAGAACCCAAGTCTGATTGGCTGATTCCAAAACCTAGGTTATGCTGTCTTATTCAAACGTTTAGAAAGTGAATGAATGAATAAAGTTCACATCAATCAAAAAAGGAAAATGTAATAATTAAATTTATTTTGCAGCTTTGACTTAAATATTCCTTTATAAATCAGAAAATCATATATCAAATGAGAAAATCAGAGGTATACAACCAGGTCAGAATATGAGTTATTTCAGACAAATCTATTAATGAAAAAGACAAGAATGCTGATGGAACACAAAGTTTCTCATTTAACCTAAATGTAAAACTTCTATTTCAACTATTTTATAACATTAACTTGTTCTAAAGAAAATTGTTCATTAAATAGAAGTGTCTGATCTTCCTATTGCTATATGTTAGTTTTTTAAAAATAAACTTCATTGATTATAATTTGCACACCGTAAAAACAACTCATTTTAACTATACAGTTTGGTGATTTTTGACAAATGTTTATACCCATTTAACTACTACAACAATCAAGATATACAATATTTCCATTACCCCAAAAGTTCATCCATGATCCCTTTGTAGTTAATCTACAAACTTTGGCCTCATGTAACTCTAATCTACTTTCTGTCCATATTGATTAGTTTTTTTCTCTTCCAAAATTTCACATAAATGGAAGTTACAGAATTTACTCTTTTGTCTCTAGTTTATTCCACTCAGCATAGTATTTTGGAGATTTACCCAGGTTGTTTCATGTATGAGTACTTTATTCCTTTAGGCCTGAGTAGTATTTTGCTGCATGAATATAATACAATATGTTTATCATTCAACAGTTGATACACCTTTGGTTTGTTTCCATTGTATGGCTACTATGCACATTTGTTCTAAACGAAAAAGGCATCTATGAACATTTGTGCATTAAAGTCTTTGTGAAGCACATGTTTTCATTTCTTTCTGGTAAATAATAAGGAGCAAAATACATGTTTAACATCAGAAGTTACTGCTAAACAAATTTCCAAAGTGGTTGTACCATTTTATATTCACACTCACAATGTACAAGTGTTCCAGTTCTTTGTGCTATTGTCATACATTTTATTTTACATATGCCATAAACCCCAGAAAACATTAGTCTTGCTCTAACTCTTATTCTAAGTCAATTATGTTTTTTAATTAAGAAAAAAACATGTCATTTTTATTTTCTTAAACATTTACCATTTCTAGGACTTCAATTCCTTTTTTACAGATTCATGTTGCCAGCTTTTATCATTTTTCTCCTAATTGAAAGACTTCACATTATAGTTCAGATCTGTTAATAATTAAATTCTCTCAGATTTTGTTTACCTGAGATATCATTATTTCACTTTATTTCTGATGAATATTTTTACTATAAGTAGAACTTCAGGTTGCCAGATTTTTTTTTCAGAACTTTATATTGTTTCATGTCTTCTGGTTTGCATTATTTCTAATGAAAATTCAAGAACTGCTATTGGCTTTTTGTTTTGTTTTGTTTTTTATTTTGTTTTTCGAGATGACTGACTAAAGACATTGAATGCCAGCTCTCCTCAGAAAGAAGATCAAAGTTACAGGTATATGGTCATGGCCTATGTGGAAAGAGAACTGAAACCTATCAGGACTCTAAGGGAAGAATGCTGAAACCTATCGGAGAACTCATGAGAAGAAGCTGGAGTGCAGAGAATGAAGGCAGCAAAAGTCTGGCAGAGATTGACCCCCAAGGAACTTGGAGTCCCATGAAAAGGGTAGGTGGGGGTATTTCTTTATTCCCCTCACCCCTGCAACAAACTGCTGACTGCTGGAATTGTTGGAGAGCCCCTCTGCCATTGCCAGTCTGGGCAACCCTGTTGGTGGCAATTTAGGAACTTCCTGGGGACAGAGCACTGGGAAGCAAATTTGTGCAGGTGCATTCACACTCACCCCAAATCCAAACAGAGGCAACAGGTACCAAAGTGGTTGTGCATCTATTATGGACAATTACCCTGCCCAGGGAATCTCAGCCCTTGAATTGCTGCATCACCAAATAGCCCACAAACATACCCCAAAATCTGCTCTGATTTTGGCAGCCACAGAGGATCAGTAGGTTGTTGGTGAACTACAGAATCCCTGGTGATCTAGTCCTTAGCATAAGCTGCCTCTAGGGGAAGGGGCACCAAAGCACCCCTTGGAACAAAGGAAATGCAGTCACGGTGCTGATCTCTGAAGGTGGGGGACAGTGGCACCTCAGTTGATAGGCAGCATCAGTGTCTAGGAACAAATGTAGAGAGAGGGTCACCTCCTACTGTCCACCCCCCATCTCCCACACAACTGGGGGCTGTCTACGTGCGCTTAGAGACAGCCTTTCCAGTGCTATTCTCAGCATCTGCATCCCTGCTGAAAGTATGCCTCCTGCACATGCTCACACAAGAGTAGGGCTCATTTTCCCCTCCCCACATATAGTTGCAATATCCCTAGAATAGAAAGTGGACCAGCTACAGAGCTGTCTGTTTTGGGCTGGGGGAAGAGGTTCCGCCCAGAGATCATTTCTGCAGTAAGCTGCCAGATGGGAATTTCCTGTGAACCTCAGTCGTAATGCAGCCTGGAGATAAAGGACACTGACTATGTGAACTGAAGGTCACAAACTCTGTGACAGGGAGGTGATAGGGAACTGGATAGTATCCCTGCCTGCCTAGGATGGGGAGCTGGTGCAGCCCCTTTCCCATTCCCCCCAAGACCTTAGTGCATCCCACCACAAATTCCCCCTGCCACCTTCATCAGTGTAGATGCTTCCCCTCTTCATCAGGGTGCTCAAGAGTGAGCCAACTTTTCCTCTTAAGTACCACTTACTGGATTAGATACTAAGCTGCATCACCAAATAAAAACCTGCCAGCGTACAAGATAAGCTTTCTGAGACCTCTGCACTTCCAGCCCCACAGAAGACAGTGAGTCAGATCATATGATCTGCTACCATAAAAAACTATATATAACCAAGGAATCCATACAGAGCTTGGCCCCCTGACAGAATCCAAAATAGTAGCCAAATGGTCTTACACAACCTGCACTACAGTCACACCCCCAAGAGAGAAAAGAATAAAAACTTTACAAGTCTCATCCAAATGACAGAAATTTCAAAAAGAAAAAGTGACAGCTTTTACAGATGAGAAGGAATCAGCACAAGTTTTCTGGCAGTACCAAAGGATATAATGTTTCAACACCCCCAAAGGATCACACTAGCTCTATGGCAATGAATCCTAACCAAAAATAATAAAAATTCTGAAATGACAGAATTCAAAGAATTCAAAATATGGATTGTAAGAAAGCTTAATGAGTACTAAGAGAAAGTTGAAAACAAACACAGATTAGAAAAACAATTCAGGATACGAAAGACAAGATAGATGTGCTTTTTTTTTTTTTTAAAGAACTTCTAGAAATAAAAAATTCACTGAAGGAATTTCAAAATATAGTTGAAAGCTTTAACAATAGACTACACAAAGCAGAAGAGAGAATTTCAAAGCTTAAAGACCAGTCTTTCAAATTAACTCAGTTAAATAAAAAGATTTTTAAAAGAATTTTAAAAACTGAATAAACCCTTTGAGAAATACAGGATTATGTGAGGCAACTAACCCTACAACTAATAGGCATTCCTGAGGGAGAAGAAGTAAAAAATTTGGAAAGCGTATTTGCGGAAATAATTCAGAAAAATTTCCCTGATCTTGCTACACATGTAGACACCCAGATACAAGAAATTCAAAGAACACCTAGAAGACACTATGTAAGATGAACATCACCAAGGCATATAGTTATCAGACTATCTAAGGTCAATCTGAAAGAAAAAAGTCTTAAAGGCAGTTAGAGAGAGGTGTCAAATCACCTATAAAGAAAACCTCATCAGACTAAAAGCAGACTTCTTAGCAGACACCTTACAACCCAGAAGAGATAGGAATTGATGTTTAGCTTTCTTAAAGAAAACAAAAAGAAAAAAAGTCAGCCAAGAATTTTATATCCTCCGAAACTAAGCTTCATAAATGAAGAAGCATTTCCTAGATAAATGAATGCATTCATAACCACTAGACTGACCCTATAAGAAATGGTTAAAGGAGTTCTAAACATGGAAATGAAAGGATGAAACTCACCATCATAGAGGCACATGTAAGTACAAAACTCACAGATCTTACAAAGTAATTACACAATTGAGAAGACAAAGAAACTGGCTAAAAACATTATGACCAGAAAAAAACCTCACATACCAAATATTAACTTTCAACGTAAATGGCCTAAATGGCCTATGTAAAAGAGACACAATGGCCAAATGGATTTGAAAAAAAACCGAGATGAAACCATCTGTTGACTACAGGAGACCTACCTAACAGGTAAAGACACCTACTGACTCAGAGAAAAAGGATAGAAAAAAATATATCACACAAATAGAAAACCAAAGTGAGCAAGAGTAGCTATTCTGATATCAGATAAAAGAGACTTTAAACCAACAACAATTTTAAAAAGACAAAGAAAGATATTACTTAATAATAAGGAGTTCAATACAACAAGAAGATTTAACTACCTAAATATATATATGACCCAACACTGGAGCACCTATATTCTTAAAACAAATACTACAGACCGAAGAAATGAGACAGACAGCAATACAATAATAGTAGAGGGTGCTAGCACCCAACTGTTAGCACTAGAGAGATCATCAAGGCAGAAAATCAACAAAGAAACTCTAGACTTAAAGAGACTCCAAACCAAATGGAGCCGATAGATACCTACAGAATATTGCACCCCCAAACATTTTTATCATATGTGCCTGGAATATTCCCCAAAATTGACCAGATGCTTGACCATAAAGTAAGTCTAATCAAATTCAAAAAAGTCAAAATCATATCAAGTCTCTCCTTAGACCACAGTGGACTAAAATTAGAAATCAATACCAAGAAAAACTCTCTACACAAGTACATGGAAGCTAAACAACTTGCTCTTGACTTTTCAGTAAACAACAAAATTAAGGCAAAAGTTAAAATTTTATGTTAAACAAATGAAAATAGAGACACAATACACCAAAACCTCTGGGACACAGCAAAAGCAATGCTAAAAGGAAAGTTTATAGCATTAAATGCCCACATCATAAAGAAAGATCTCAAATTTACTACCTAACATCACACCTCAATGACATAGAAAAATAAGGACAAACCAAACCCAAAACTAGCAGAAGAAAAGAAATAACAAAGATCGGAGCAGAATTCAAAAGATTATCAGAGACTACTGTGAAATTCTCTAGAAAACGTAGAGGAAATGGATAAATTCCTGGAAACACATAACCTCCCAAGATAGGATGAGGAAGAAATAAAAATCCTGAACAGACCAATAAGAAGTAATGAGATTGAATCAATAATAAAAAATCTTCCAACATAAAAACCTCAGGACCAGATGAATTCACAGCAGAATTTTACCAGATGTTGCAAAGAAGAGCTGGTACCACTTACTGAAACTATTCCAAAAAATCAAAAAAAAAAAAGGGGATTCCTTTCTAACTCATTCTGCAAAACCAGAGTCACCCTGATACCAAAAATCAGGCAAAAGACAAACTAGAAAATATAACTGCAGGCCAATATCCCTGATGAACATAGGTACTAAAATTATCAAAAACAATACTAGCGAACCAAATTCAATAACACATCAAAAGAATATGTCATGATCAAATGGGTTCTATTCCAGGGATGCAAGGATGGCTCCACATATGCAAACCAATAATTGTCATTTACCATGTAAACACAATTAAAAACAAAAATATGATCATCTCAATAGAGGCAGAGAAAGCATTCAATAAAATACAACCTCGCTTCATAATAAAAACTTCCAACAAACTAGGCATTGAAGGAACATAACTCAAAATAACAAGAGCAATATATGACAGACCCATAGCCAACATTATACTGAATGGGGAAAAGTTGAAAGAATTCCCCCTAAGAACTGGAATAAAACAAGATGTCCATTCTTACAACTCCTATTCAACATAGTACTGGAGCAGCATTTACTCTAGTTTTGGTTTAGTCCTACTGTTAAAAAGTGATCCTTCTAGGTTCTCTACTGAATGTTTCAGTTGCTCAGCGATCTCTCTATCAAGCTAGTCAGAGCTTGAACATTTCCCAGCCCTGTTTCAGATCTCAGAATTATCTGTTTATAGTGCCTATAGTCTCTGATTATTACAGTATAATTCCATCATATGATTATGTAGCATAGTATTTTTTTTAAAAAAAGACACAATGGATTCCTATGCAAATTTCTGCAGCTACTACTCCGGGCAACTCCGTCTTCTCCTGCAGTGACCCCCAAATTCCAACTGCTTCATCTTTCTTGAACTCTGATTTCTGATTGCACGATTCAGTGACACCTCTGTGCTCTGTTTGGGTCCATCTTACTTTTGCCACCGTATGAAAAATGCCTCTAGCCAGAAATCTAGGGCAATTATCGAAATAATCTCATTTGTTTTCCTTTTCTTAGAGGGTCACAATCTTGCTCTGCCTGTTACTCAATGTCTGAAAAGAGTTGTTCAATATGTTTTGTCTAGTTTTCTAGTTTTTCTACTATGGAGGTTGCAGAGCAGGGAGCAATTCAGGTATCAGTTTTTGTGTCATAGCCAGATAGAAAAGTAACTAAAACTTTTAAGGAGAAAATTTTAGAAATTTTTAAAATTAAAATATCCTTTTGGAGTCAGCTTCATTAAGTCCAGTTTCCTTCACCTTGTAAGGACTCAATGAGAATTCATATTCAGAATGATGATCCAAATGCACTGTAATATTCTATATTGTCAAATAATCTACATTAGGAGTATTATAGTTATTTTTAAGAATGAGGAAAATTACATTAAAAACTTTTGTGAGGGCTGAAATAATCACTTTTTAGTTGTTTCAGTTCACTAGAAAATTATATTAATATGCCTATTTCATTACCTGAGTATTCTAGTAAATTAAGCATTTTATGATTTTTTTTTAAAATTTTGATCACTTGCATTTTCCATGCATATTATGTATATATTTTATTTTACATTTACCCAGGGATGTGTGTAAATATTAAAGTATATTTTTCATGTCTTTGGTAATTTGTTTTTGGGATAAATTCTGATTTATCCTTCTGCATAGCAGGGCAAGAAGCACCATTAAAAAGAGTCTCATTTATTTCCCCAAGTAGATAATTATCCATAGAGAATTTCCTGAAAAAGAGTTGTACCTGGACATGAGAAAGAAGAAAGCTCAAATCATGCCAAAATGAAAAATTGAATCATGCGTGAGTAGGCTAAAATGGCCTTCTCAGACCTCAATACAGCACTTGGCCTACTTTTTTCTTAAGATTTTGTTCCTGGCTCCCAGTTTGTCATTTCTGTAATGGATTTTTAAATGACTCTTTTCTTCAGGAAGGTAGCATTTATCATGGTGCGGTAGTAAGAGCCCTGGGATGGAACTTGGGAGGACTGGGTTATGGCCTTGCTGGTTCTATGTTGCTATGAGCGGTGTGATTTGGGGAAAATTATTTACCTGTCTGAAGTTTAGAAGACGACCAGAACTTTTTCATTCTGTTTTTTTTTCTTTTGCTTATTTGCTTTAGCAGCAGCTTTTAAGCTGGAGACTCCAGCATCTAAAAAAACACGCAGCCAAAGTTCAATGTGTAAAAGAAATGAGAGTGCACCTCCGCTGGTTGATGGGAAAGCCTGAGGGCTCTCCAGTTCATCCTCTTCTCCTGGCTCCTGAGGATGCCTAAATGCAGCCTGGAGTTCCCATGAGAAGACTGAAAAGGCCACAAGAGGGCATGAACCATCTTTCAGGCATAGCTTCTTTGATTTCAAATTTCCATGACATTTGCTCCACTCCATATCTTTCAACCATAATAGCCCAGAGGACAATTCTCTTCTCTACTGAAGAATATATTCTGATGCTGGAGTAAAAGCATTATCATAAAGTAGGAAAAAATAAAAGACTTGAGTACAGATTTGTCTCTATCTTCTCCTTGCTGAAGGACCTTGGACCTCCTTGCTGAAGGATATTTACCTCTCTGAACATCAGCTTCTGTTCTGCAAAATGGGGACACAAATGAAATCCACTTCACAATTTCGATGTTAATATTACATGAACATGCTTGGTAAACCATCAAATGCTATTCAAGTGTTGGCTCTTATTAATAAGCAGGAAACGCAAGTTATTAGATGGAGGAAGAAAATATGAGAAGATGATCAGAAGGATTAACTACTAAAGTAAGGATCATTGAGTGGAGAGTCTTTGGGGTACTTCAAGACTTACAGACATACAACATACATTATATAAAACTCTTTGTACTTCAGGTTACTAAGATTCTTCCAGTGAAAAGGATTCTGAAAGAGAAAGCAATATGTTTTCATGACAGAGTTAGAATAGAGTCAAACAAATGTGGAAGTTAGTCTTGACCACCTACAAACTCTGTGACCTTGGGCAGATAACTAAACATCTATCTCCTCATCTATAAGATATCCTCCTAGTCTACTTCAAATGAAGGTAAATGTGCTTTACCAAAAGTAAGAGATTCTTATAAAAAAGAAGTATAGAGTAATGTAGACAAAAGTTTGCCTTTTGACGCTTTTCCTAGAAACAGCTATTCTAACCCTGATTTTTAATCACAAATGCTCACAAATTTCTGTAAGATAAAAATCTGTATACCATGCACTAATGTAAATGCATTTCTAGCAGGACAAAAGTTTGTGAAGGACCAAGATGACTTTGAATGGAGTGCTGAAGGCAAAATACGCTCTGAATTATATTGTAAAAAAAAGTAAAAGATATTTCAGACAAAATAAATCATGTTGGTACATTTCAATTTCTCTATATAATTAACATTCAAGGGGACTTCATTAGGTGATTATGTTATCCCTGTGAAATATTACTTGGTTAAAAATATAATTCTGAAACTACAATACATAACCGAATGCTTTGGGCAGATGGAATTACTTTCCTCTAGAACCCTGAGGTACTTGGCAAACATCTATTCACTTCTACTGTGCCTCTGTGAATTAGGTCAGGATTTTTGATTTATGGGTGAGAAAATTAAGACCCATGGAGTATCTGGGAGACTTGCTCATGAAAGCCCATCTTACTTCTAACACTGAAAGGGGAAAGATTATATGAAGTGACTTGCCATCCATTTCCTCCCAATACACTCTCCAGTGCTCGGTGTGTAACAGAATTAGGTACGTACAAGATACTTAAGTATTAGTATTTGTATCCTGTTATGAGCTGAATTATGTTCCCCTAAAATTCACATGTTGAAATCCTAACCCACATGACTTCAGAATGTGACTATTTGGAAATGGGATAATTCAGCTAAAATGAGATCATTAAGATAGGCCCTAATGCAAAGTACTTAGAGATTAGGACACAAACGTGCACAGAGGGAAGATGGCTGTCTTCCAAGAAAAGAGGCCCAGAAAAAAACCAGTCCTCCTGACATCTTGATTTCTGACTTCTAGCCTCCAGAATTGTGAAGAAATAAATTTTTATTGTGTAAGCTATCTGGTCCACGGTTGTTTGTTTAGACAGCCTTAGCAACCTAATACAGAACCTGTGAGAGTTTGGATCCTAGAACAGAAAGAGTTACATATTGCAAATCATGCCTTCCTGTAGGAGTAATTCTTAAACTCTCGCAACTGCTATGACTCAGGCAGCAGACCAGAATACTGGATCTCCTTTTAAGTGATCACTAAGACCTAAATGTCTGAACTCACCAATTCTATCTCAGGTCAACTCCTGCCATGCTGTCCCAAGCATCATCTCAGTCCTTTGGCTTGTAACTGTAGGAAGTCTCAGAAACTCGAGTTCTAATACAGGACCTGTCACTAATTAAGTGATGAGGGAAAGTCAGTTCCTCACTGTGTCTCAGTTTTTTAATCTGAATAATGAGTGAGATAGTTTTGACAGGGCAGGGATAGCTCAAGCTTCATTCTGGCTCCCACTTTTTTTTTACTTTTTTTTTTCTTTTTTTTTTCTTTTTTTTGATGAGAGTCTAGCTCTGTTGCCCAGGCTAGAGGGCAGTAGCATGATCTCGGCTCCTTGCAACCTCTCCTCCTCCCGGGCTCGAGCATTTCTACTGCCTCAGTCTCCCAAGTAGCTGGGACTACAAGCTTGTGCCACCATGCTGGCTAATTTTTTTGTATTTTTAGTAAAGATGGGGTTTCACCATGTTGACCAGGCAGGTCTTGAACTCCTCAGATGATGCACCCACCTCATCCTCCCAAAGTGCTAGGATTACAGGCATGAGACACTGCTCCCAGACTGACTCTTACATTTTGATTCTGATACAAAGATAATGGTAATTTAAGGGAAGATGAAAATTTCAGCAAAATATAGTTCATGATCCAAATCCAGCCACTGCCTCCTTTTGTACCACCCATGAGCTATGGATAGTTTTACATTTTTACAAGATTCAGAAGAGTACTTTACACTCTTCTAAATCTTGGCATTTACTCATTCATTTAATCTTTACAACAACTGTGTGAAGTAGATACTCTTATTCATTTTATAGATAAGCAAATTGAAGTAAGTAGTCAAAGATCACATGGCTAATAATTTCAGTTCTGCTAGAACTCATACCGTGAAGTCTTACCCCAGAGCCTGTGCTCTTAATGTGTTTCCTCATACTGAAAAAAATCCAACACTATCAGGGTAGTACATAAATGCCAAAAGAGGGGCTCAGGCAATACATTCTGCTGTGTTTCCCCCAACCCCTGAAAAAATCACTCTGTTTCAGAGAAGTACATGAAGGCTTTGTAGGGGAATGAGGCCACATTTCCACCCTGATGACAGGGAACACTAACTGAACCACAATTAAGTGAAATGTTATTCCCCCAAAAAGAATCCTATTCTTCTCAGTCATAGACCTTTATTCCAAAAAAAAGTATTAAATTATTAACATATTAACTGAGTTATATTGGTTAATAACATTCAGTTATTATTATTACAGTACTTCAAATATTTGTGTACATTTGTTTTTTCTCTTTCATATATGTACCTGCATAATATCCTAGATTTTGCCTGTTGGCCCACGAAATCTAAAATACTAACCACCTCCTCCTTTATAGAAAAAGTTTGCCGACCCTTGCTGTAGAATATTAAAATGTAAGAATAAATGTGGGAAATTAGAAAGGTGATTGTAAACATTAATATTAACATTCTCTTCTTTATTAGCAAGTTTTCATCAGTAAAATTAGATACTTCACCCATTATGCTGTCACTTGCATTTTTAATTTTAACATATTATTTTAAGTTTAAAAGCAATTATTGTTTGAATGACAGAAATAAAAATACTTCTGAATGAAGACAAAACAGAATAGATACATGTGCAAAGAAGCATCATCAGTGACTCTTTTAATCAGATAATCATATTTTGTTTTGTGCCTATGGGCAATGGAATAACTGATAGAACTCTACTGACATAAAAAAACAAGATAAGCCTTAAAGCAAGGCATCACAGACCCAAGGTAGATATGCTGGCCACATCCTCTATTTAGATTATTTTAAATTTAGTGTTTTACTTATTTGTTTATCTGGATACCCCCATATGAAAACTTCCCCATCACACATACTCCTGATTTTCATAAAAAATATTACTGGAGCATAGCTTCAAGATGGTTGAATAGAGACATCAGACAGGCCCCCACTTCAGAGAAGAACCAAAATTGTGAATAGATAATCGCTCATCAAATAGAACATCTCAGAGAGAACACTGGAGTTCAACAGAGAAGTCACAGTAAACATCTGAGTCACAGAAAGAGAAGGAAGTGAGCGGCCAGGTCAGCTGAGATCAACTGGGAGCCCAAGGGACTCCCTCTTGCAGGGAGAGGGTAAGTGGGAGACCCTAAGCAGTCCACATCTCCACAATAAGCTGCTGCAATCCTAGCTATAGGAGAGCTCCTCTACCCACATGAGCCCTGAGACTAGTGTGGGCAGTGATCTGAACACTCTAGAGGTCATTGCACTAAATAAGGAACAGTGACAGTGCTGGATCACACACAACCATGAGAACCAAGCAACTGCAGCATGGCACTGTTGTGAGAGCCCAGTCATCATGGGACATCATCCTTCCCTAGGAACCACAGCCTCCATATATCTACATCCCAGGAGCCCCCACTGACATTCTCCAATGTTCATACCACGGCCTACAATGGCACAGTGCTGGCTAGACCCAAAGGTGCTGAGGGTCCATAGTACTCTAGGCCACATGGAATACTACTCCCAAGTGAAAAGATGGTGCAACATACCAAGAAGGTGGCACCTAGTACAACAGAAACCAAGACACGCCTTTCCAGAGCTTGAGAGCTCCCCGTCTGGGACTGTGAAGAGCGACCATGCTCCAGCAGCTGCACAGACTCTATGCTCAGGCCAACTATCAGAGACTGGAACCCTTTCCATTACTCCACACGTTGCACAGCAGTTGCTGACACTGGGAGCTGAGGTAGGCAAGCCTGACTGTCTGGTCTGGGTGTAGCAACCCTGCCCCCACTGAGGGAGTGACCTCTATGCTCAGGGTTGTCATACAGAAAGATTTCTTCCCCATTCTGCACACTGCTGCAGCCACTGTTGCTGCCACCAAGAGTAGGGGTGGGTGAGCCTGAGGGCACTGTGTCTGGGGCTGTGTGTCGCAACCACATCCCCACTGGCTGTATGGTCTCTGTGCCTGGCCCATGCACAGAGGGCAAGATCCCTCCCTGCCTCTGCACACCACAGCTGCGAGGGGCCAAAGCAAGCACAACTCACAACTTGAGAGCTACCATCTGGGGCTGTGATAGCCAACCTCACCCACTCCAGGAGCGTGGCCTCTGTGCTCCAGTGCCATCCCAAATATAGGCTACCCAGGCATACCAAGGCAGCTGCTGCTGCTGTCAGAGGCAAAGTGTGAACTCCCCAGAGACTTAATGCTGCCTGCAGGAGACTGTTGATAGTAACCCCACCTACATCAACAGCAGGACCGCTATGCTTTAGCACAAGTCCTGAAGTCAGGTTCTCCACACCCACCACCACAGATTGCCCATTCTCTTTATTATAGCCTATGCCACTGCACATGACCAGGGGCCTGAGGTCAGATCCACCTGGGCTGGTACTACCCTTCAGAGCCTGAGAATGCTGCCCAAGGATCTGGGCATCACTCCACCCATTCTACCACCTCTGGCATCTGTGCATTTGCCACTGGGAACTTGAAGATGGGTCCAGTTAATCTGCTACCAACACCACTCATACCCACCCACATGTACCACCTGGGAGTCTGGAGACTGGCTTCACATCCCATCATAGCCACCACTAACACCAGCACACACTGCTCAGGAACCAGAGCGTCCTGCCACTGCTACTGCCATTGCCCATGCCACACCAACTGCCCAGGAGCCAAAAAACCTGTCCACGTGCCCAGCCCACTGCTGCCACTAGTGCCATCTGAGAAAGCCACCTGGTGGCCCAAGAAATGACCTATCTGAACCCATTAACACTAGTGCCAGCATATGCCACCCTGGGCCCCAATGACAGGCACAGTCAGCTTATCCCTGACACCTGTGAGGCCTGACGACTTGTCTACCTGGCATCCCTGTCACCAGAAAAACTTCATTACAACCTCTGCTAATAACTGCATTCTGAGCCCCTAAGGAAATTACAGATTCCACTGATGCTGTTTATAGATGAAGAAACGATACAGAAACTACACTACTGAATACACCCAGAATCAAAGCCAAAGTAGGCCCCTACTCAACCAACATCATAGATACATCTTTAGGAAAAAACCCTCTCCTACAAAAGTAAATTTAAAAAATTGGAAGAAGTGACTATCACACCTGATGTGTGGATATCAATGTAAGGAACAGGAAACAAAACAATAAAAAGAACAATACAAAGAAATCAGAAAAATAATTAATGGCATGAATGAGAGACTTACCAAAGGAATGGATATTATAAAAACAAATCAAATAGAAATTCTGAAAGTGAGGAATTTATTGAATAAACCACAAAATATATTTGGAAACTTCAGCAGTAGACTAGATAAAACAGAAGAAAAAAAATCTCAGAACTTGAAGACAGGTGTCTTGAAATAATCTAGTCAGACAAAAACAGAGAAAAAAGAATGAATAAAGACTTTGTGATATATGGGATACCATAAAGTGATCAAATACATGAATTATCAGTATTCCAGAAGGCAAAGAGAGAACAAAAGAGCTTGAAAACCTATTTAACAAAATAATAGATGAAAACTTCCAAGTCTAGTAAAAGATTAAGACATCCAGATATTGGAGGCCCAGTGATTCCCAGATACAATGCAAAAAGGGTTTTTTCCATAGTACATTATAGTACTATGTCTACAAATCATACTCTCTAAAGTCAAAGATAAAGAGAGAATTCTATAAACAGGAAGAGAAAAGCATCTAGTCACCTATGAAGGAATCCCCATCAGAACAACAGTGGACTTCTCAAGAAGAACCTCACAAGCCAGGAGAGAATGGGATGATATATTTAAAATACTGAAAGAAAGAAGTTGTCACCACCAAGGATACTATTTTACTATATCCAGCAAAATAAGCCTTTTAAAGACTAATTTATAAAATGAAGGAAAAAATAAAGTCTTTCCCAGATAAGCAAATGCTATGGGAATTCATCACCACTAGACTGGTCCTACAAGAAATGCTCAGGGGACTCCTGCACCTGGAAGCAAAAGGACAATTGTTACCATCATGAAAACACACAAAAGTATAAAGCTCACTGGCAAAGCAAGCACATTAATGGAGAAGAGAAATGATTCAAATGGTACCACTACAGAAAACCACTAAACCACAAGGACAAACAATAAGAGAAATGGAAAGGAATAAAAGAATATACACAACAACCAGAAAACAATTAACAATATAATGAAATGATGAAACCTCACATATCAATAATAACTTTGAATGTAAACAGATTAAATTTATCACTAAAAATATGTAGACTGGCTGAAGGGATAAAGAATCATTATCCAACTATGTGCTGCCTACTAGAAACACACTTTACCTGTAAAGACACATATTTATTGAAAGGGATGGGAAAAAAGATATTCCATACAAATGGAAACAAAAATCAAGCAGGAATAGCTATACTTATATTAGATAAGACAGACTTTAAGTCAAAAACGGGGCAAAAAAGAAGGTTATTAAATAATGATAAAGGCATCAGTCCAGCAAGAGGATATAATGAGTTTAAATACATATGGACTCACCCAGATTAATAAAGCAGATATTATCAGATCTAAAGAGAGAGGTAGACTCCATACAATAATAGTGGGGGACTTCAATACCTCACTTTTGGCATTTAACAGATCATCTAGATGAAAATCAACAAAGAAACATTAGATTTAAAGTTGGACTTTAGACCAAATGGACCTAACAGATATTTAAAGAACATTGTATCCAACAACTGCAGAATACACTCTTCTCATCAGCACATGGAACATTCTCCAGGATAGACTACAAGTTAGGCCACAAAACAAATCTCAATAAATTTTTAAAAATCAAAATCATATCAAGAATCTTCTTAGACTGCAATGGAATAAAACTAGAAATCAATACCAAGAGGAACTTTGGAAACTATACAAATATATGGAAACCAAATAGCATGCTGCTGAACAACCACTGGGTCAATGAAATTAAGACAGAAATAAAAAAATTTCTTGAAAAAAATGAAAATGAAAACAACATAAGAAAACCTGTGGGATACAGCTAAAGTAGTGCTAAGATGGAATTTTATAGCAATAAGCACCTACATCAAAAACACAGAAAGATTTCAAAGCTACAATTTCACAAAGCACATAAAGGAACTAAAAAAGCAAGAACAAACCAAACCCAAAATTAGCAGAAGAAACAAAATAATAAAGCAGAACTAAACAAAATATAGTCTAAAGTAAAAATACAAAGGAACAACAAAATGAAAAGTTGGTTCTTTAAAAAGATAAACATAATTGCTAAATTTCTAGCTAGACTAACCAAGAAAAGAGAGAAGACCCAAATAAACAAAATCACAAATGAAAAAGGGAACATTACAACTGATACCACAGAAATACAAAAATCATCAGAGATTATTAGGAACAACTATATGCTAACACCACTCACTCTCATGTTTATCACAGCACTATACACAATAGTAAAGATATATAATTAACCCAAGTGTCCAAAAACAGATGAATGGAAAAAAGAAAATGGGGGTGTGTGTGTGTGTGTGTATGCAATGGAATACTATATACACACACACACACACACACACACACACACACACACACATATATGTAATGGAATACCATTCAGTCATAAAAAAGAATGAAATCATGTCATTTCCAGCAACATGGATGGAACTGGAGGTCATTATGTTAAGTAAAGTAAGCCAGGCAAAGAAAGAGAAGTACTGCATATTCTCACTCATATATGGAAAATAAAACAGTTGTTCTCATGAATTGGAAATAGAAAATAGATTGATAGATATCAGAGACTGAGAAGTGTGGGTGGGGGTGAGGGACAGATAAAGAGAAGTTGATTAATGGGTACAAAAATACAATTAGATATAAGAAATAAGTTCTAATGTTTGATAGCAGACTAGGGTGACTATACTTAGCAACAATATTTTGTATATTTCAAAATAACTAGAAGGTATGACTTTAAATGATACCAACACATAGAAATGATAAATACTTAAGGTGACGGATACCCAAATACTCTGACTTGATCATCACACATTCTATGCATGTAACAAACACTCACATGTACCCCATAATTATAGAAAATACTGTTTTAATAAAAAAGATATTTTAATTGCCAATTATTTGTCTGAATTAGAAACTGAGCAAAAACAATTCCTATATTTTAGCTAGATACTTAGGTTTTTCAAAAATAACACATGTAATTAAATGATCTGAGCATTCTTAGCCCTGAGTTCTTTTTCAGTTTGACCTAGGCCCATCAAAATATTCAAAAATCTGTTCCATAGAAATTCTAACCCATTTCTATTTCTCTCTCTAGGTGTAGAAAACTGGGTTCAGAATTTTTACAAAACTGTATAGCTTTAGAGACTCTGCTTTCACTATATTCAGGAGTGTGCATAAAATACCTAAAGAGGTAATTTCTGACAAAGTTCAACGCCAGGGTGTTCTATCATCTCTTCAAATTCAACATAGGTAAAGCCCAGTTCTAGTACCTTGGCAAGAAAATAACTCCTCCTCCTGTTTTATGCATTTCTAAAATTAGTACCAAAATCTTTTCCAGGAATAAAATCTCATTTTTTTTTCCCTATGCCCTCAGCAACTAATCAGTCACTAAAATCATAAACATTTTTCATGAACTTACTACAGATTTTAACTTCTAAGTGCTTCTGACATATTATTTCTAATTCATAGTAATCTTGCAAAGAGTTCTTAAAATTCAGTTGATAAAAAATCTTAGGCTCAGAGAGATTAAATAAATTACATGTATAGATCTACTAAGTACTAGAGTCCATATTAAAATCCAATATGTTTGATTCTAAAGCCATTTTCCCAAGTATTGCTATTTTTCCTTCATACAAATTCTTGAATCCTTCTGTTTTTTTCCATTCCCAATACTCCTGCCAGTCAGCTTAGGTGCCTATCATCTATCCCCTTCACAAGCCTCTTGGGCTCCAGTTCCTCCCTATTCAACCATTGCCCACTCCCACATTACTGATCAAGAGTATGAATGGGAGAGAGAGCTCTTTGAAAAATTCCCTAACAGGCTCACAGGACAAGATATCTCCTTTTGAAACTTTATAGCATATATTCTTTGAAAACTAACATTGTTCTTGTCACCTTTACTCTTGTATGATTATTTTGTCATCTCTTGTTAGAGTCAAAGATTTTAGCAGGCAGGAATTTAATCCCAATGCTTATTGCTGAATATGTTTTATAATTTTATTCTATCTTAATTCTATTCTGATTTTTCTGCTTCCTAAAAGAATTGATATGGATGTTTCCTTATTTCTGTCTTTTTTCCTGCCTAAATTGTTATTTTCCCCTTCCTGAAAATCAAAAAGACATTAAAGAAAATATAATGGCAGGAGGACCTTATCATGAGAAAACTTTTTATAAATATGTTTGCCTAGCACGAGAAGACAATTCTGCTTTTCCTAGTGAGACCTGTGCATCATGTTGAATAGCATTCAAACGACTATCTTTGCTAAATCTCCCATCTAACTGTGTCTTTGTTAAAGTCAGGGCACCAGGGAGTTCAAGGTGAGATTTTACCGACATGGTGTAAAGCAACATGGCATCCCCTCTTGTATTTTCAAAGATCACTTTATATTGTCTATACATCTCAAAATAGCACTGCCCTTCTTTGACATCGCATTGCACTATGAACTCCTATTCAATTTGTTATCCGCCATCCTCCCCAAGTCTCACTCAGCACGACAGCTTCCTGAGTAATACCCCCATAATTTGAATCTGTGCTGAGCATTATTTTCTCTCAGGTGCATATATTTTCTTGCATGGCTTTGTATTAAACCTCATTTCACATTTGTTCAACCAATGCCCTGAATTATCTATATCCTGCCGGGGTTGTAATATGTCATCTTCTTTATCTCCCCTCCTTGCAAGCTTTGTGCAAGTTGCGAATTTAGTCAGTATTGAATTAACCTTTTCAAGGTGAGAAGGACTGCATGGAAGTGGTGGGCTCAGGCCATATCCTGATGGAGCACACAGGACCCATATCCCAGCCCTGTACTATCCTGACAATAACCACTCTTTGTAAGCCATCCAAGTTTATCCACCAACTCTCATATTCTCCAGACAATGCTTCTCTAATATCTCAGTGAGTTGTGTGTTGTATTAGTCCATTTTCATGCTGCTGATAAAGACATACCCGAGACTGGAAAGAAAAAAGAGGTGTAATTGGACTTACAGTTGCACATGGCTGGAGGGGGCCTTAGAATCATGGCGGGATGTGAAAGGCACTTCCTCCATGGTTGCAACAAGAGAAAATGAGAAAGATGCAAAAAGATCTGAAGATGAAGAAAGATCTGATAAAACCATCAGATCTCATGATTTTTATTCACTACCATGAGAACAGTATGGAGGAAACCACTCCCATGATTCAAATTATCTCCCACTGGGTCCCTCCCACAACACTTGGGAATTATGGGAGTATAATTCAAGATGAGATTTGGGTGGGGACACAGTGCCAAACCATATCATCCCACCCCTGGACACTCCAAATCTCATGTCCTCACATTTCAAAACCAATCATGCCTTCCCAACAGTCCCCCAAAGTTTTAACTCATTTCAACATTAACCCAAAGTCCACAGTCCGAAGTCTCATCTGAGACAAGGCAAGTCCCTTCCACCTATGAGCCTGGAAAATCAAAAGCAAGCTAGTTATTTCCTAGATACAATGGGGGGTGCAGGTATTAGGTAAATACAGCTGTTCCAAATGGGAGAAATTGACCAAAACTAAGGGGTTACAGGGCTCATGCAAATCCGAAATCTAGCATGGCAGTCAAATTCTAAAGCTCCAAAATGACCTCCTTTGACTCCATGTCTCACATCCAGGTCATGCTGATCAAGAGGTAGGTTCCCATAGCCTTGGACAGCTCCAACCCTGTGGCTTTGCAGAGTATAGCCCCACTCCTGACTGCTTTTACAGGCTGGTGTTGAGTGTCTGTGGCTTTTACGGGCACATGGTGAAGCCGTCAGGGGATCTACCATTCTGGGGTCTGGAGAATGGTTGCCTTCTTCTCACAGCTCCACTAGGCAGTGTCCCAGTAGGGACTCTGCATGGGGGCTCTGACTCACATTTCCCTTTCACACTGCCCTAGCAGAGGTTCTCCATGAGGGCCGCACCCCTGCAGCAAACTTTTGCCTGGGCATCCAGGTATTTCCATACATCTTCTGAAATCTAGGTGGAGGTTCCCAAACCTCAATTCTTGACTTCTGTGCACCCACAGACTCAACACCACATGGAAGCTGCCAAGGTTCGGGGCTTGCATCCTCTAAAACCATGGGCCGAGCTATACCTTGGCCCCCTTTAGCAATGACTGGAGCAGCTGGGATGCAGGGCACCAAGTCCCTAGGCTGCACACAGCACGGAGACCCTGGGCCCGGTCCATGAAACCATTTTTTTCCTCCTAGGCTTCCAGGTCTGTGATGGGAGGAGCTTCCATGAAGACTTATGACATGCTCTGGAGACATTTTCTCCATTGTCTTGGTGATTAACATTCTGCTCCTTGTTGCTTATGCTAATTTCTGCAGCCAGCTTGAATTTCTCCACAAAAAAAATGGATTTTTCTTTTCTACTGCATTGTCAGGCTGCAAATTTTGTGAACTTTTATGCTCTGTTTCCCTTCTAAAATGGAATGCTTTTAACAGCACTCAAGTTACTTCTTCAATGCTTTGCTGCTTAGAAATTTCTTCCACCAGGTACCCTAAATCATCTCTCTCAAGTTCAAAGTTCCACGAATCTCTAGGGCAGGGGCAAAATGTCACCAGTCTTTTTGCTAAAACATAACAAGAACCACCTTTACTCCATTCCCAACAAGTTCCTCATCTCCATCTGAGACCAACTCAGCCTGGACCTTATTGTTCATATCACTATCAGCATTTTTGTCAAAGTCATTAAACAAGTCTCTAGGAGGTTCCAAACTTTCCCACATGTTCCTGTCTTCTTCTGAGCCCTTCAAACTGTTCCAACCTCTGCCTGATACCCAGTTCCAAAGTCGCTTCCACATTTTCAGGTATCTTTTCAGCAACATCCCACTCTACTGGTACCAATTTACTGTATTAGTCCATTTTCACACTGCTGATAAAGACATACCTGAGACTGGGAAGAAAAAGAGGAATAGGACTTACAGTTCCACATGTCTGGGGAGGCCTCAGAATCATGGAAGGAGGCAAAAGGCACTTCTTACATGGCATCAGCAAAAGAAAATGAGGAAGAAGCAAAAGCGGAAACCCCTAATAAACCCATCAGATCTCGTGAGACTTATTGACTACCATGAGAACAGTATGGGGGAAACCGCCTCCATGATTCAAATTATCTCCCACTGGGTCCCTCCCACAACACGTGGGAATTATGAGAGTACAATTCAAGATGAGATTTGGGTGGTGACACAGAGTCAAATCATATCATGTGTGATTGGAGTCCAGTGTCCTAGAAAAAATAGAAATGCATCAGGATTACCATAAGCACCAAGTGGAAAGGTGCAAAGTGTTACACAGTGTCCAAATATTTTTTAGCCTCTCAGATGCAGGTATTATAGGAACACACATCATTTAGTTGTGATCTGAAGATTTCTTTATCTACCACTTCAGGGGTTGGGTGTTTTAACCCTACTCTTCTGCTTTTTTAACCCAAAGTCCATACTTAAGCTTCTCCTAGAGCCCATCATGGGATTTACTTGCAGGTGAATGATCATCTATGTCTTGCTCCCGAAACGTGTTCACCTGTCTGGTTTCACCACTTTATCACAGATTTCAAATTGTTTATTAAGTTTTCAAATCCAGTTCAAATGCTCTTCCCCTTTGCGTTTGGACTCCAAAGAGGGTAGCAGTGAACGTGCAATTCTGAATTCCCTGTGTGGAAAGCAGAGCTCTCACCCTGGATGGAGGGCTGGATGGTTGAAAGATAATGGGCTGAGACTGGGTATTGCTGTGGCTGCACTGCATTTCATCATTTTCATTCTTACTTTTCTGCCATGGAGTGCTTGGTATAGTTTGCCATTAAGGTGGATTGTGTGGTGTTTTTAATCTCTGTGGACTGATTTATAATTTTGGACAACAGTAATGAAACTGCTCTTATTTCTATCATTATTTCCCCCTTAATATCCACATCTCTAGCATCTCCACAAACACTGTTTGTCCTTAGGTTTTTAAAATAATTGTTTTAGACAGAAATGCATCTCCAAGTGAATGCTATTATCCGCGTTACGCCCAGATTTGTCAAGAAACTTCTCAACACGTGTTACAAATTTTCAGATCATTCTATCCTGAACTTGGAGCAGCATGGAATCATCATCAGTTCTCTATCAAGAAGTTTTCTACTCTGATTTAGACCCCAGAATCACAGTGCTACCAGCATCAGTGAGTGTCTCGCTGTTTTACTCCCTAATGCGATGATTCTCAACTAGGATTGATTGTGCCACCAAGGGAACATTTGACAATGTCTGGAGACATTTTGGTTGTCAAAACATGGGAGAGTGCTTCCTGTGGTTAGCAGGTAGAGGCCAGGGATGCTCTGAATATCCTACAATACCCAGGGCAGCCCTCCAGCCCCAAATATCTATAACACCAGTGATAAGAAACTTTGGTCTAATATCTTTTCAACATTACACTAGTCAAAAAAAAAAAAAAAGGGAGAAGAAGAAAGAAAGAAAGAAAGAAAAAGAAAGAAAGAAAGAAAGAAAGAAAAAGAAAGAAAGAAAGAAAGAAAGAAAGAGAAAAAGAAAGAAAGAAAGAAAGAAAGAAAGAAAGAAAGAAAGAAAGAAAGAAAGAAAAGAAAAAAAATGAAATGCCCCCATTAAACCAATTGTAGTGAGTCTGTACTTTGGCTCCATAGGTTTCAGTGCCTCACAATAAACTTAAGCCTCTTTCCCCAATACTTCCCTCGCCATCCCTATTCCAGTTTGTCTATTAATCCTCATTCTGACCTCAGTGGAAGAAAGCAGAAGCCACCACTCCACATATTCACAAGCGTTCTTAGTACTAACACCTTACTAAGAGCGCCTCTATTTCCATTTCTTTGAGAACAGGACCTCTGACACAAATAGTTTATTTCCCCTTTCTCCCTTCTAGATCCCATTAAAGGCTTGGGTGTTTTGTTGTTGTTTGCTTGTTTGTTTGTTTGAGATGGAGTTTCACTCTTGTCACCCAGACTGGAGTCTAATGGCACGATCTCGGCTCACTGCAACCTCCACCTCGGTTCAAGCAATTCTCCTGCCTCAGCCTCCTGAGTAGCTGGGATTACAGGTGCCCACCACCATGCCCGGCTAATTTTTGTATTTTTAGTAGACACGGGGTTTCACCATGTTGGCCAGGCTGGTCTCGAGCTCCTGACCTCAGGTGATCTGCTTGCCTCGGCCTCCCAAACTGCTGGGATTACAGGCGTGAGCCACAGCGCCCAGCCTAGGTTTGGGGTTTTTACATCTTACTTGGAAGAATGTTCTCAAACCTGTGGCTGTCCCAAGGCTGTTCAGCTGATGAATGTCTAGTAAGGGGTGGAGGTGGGTGGAGAGAGAGAGAGAAAAGAAGGCAAGCGGGAGGAGAGGGAAATGGGGTGTGGGGAGAAAGGAAACCGAAGACTGCTGTATCTGACAAAATATTTCATTTCATTCTTAGCTGGCAATTAATTTACAGAACTTCTTCTTTCCAGCCAAGCACAGCATATACCAAGTCACCCTCTTCGTTGTCTCACATCTTCACGATGGGTCTGTTCTCCAATTAATTTTCTACCTCGTACAGATAAAGACATTTGCTAGGTATCTGATTAGTGATGCTTGTGTTACCTTCCCTAATGCCGCCAAGCAGTCACAGCCACAGACCTCTCCAAGGAGTCAAACATCCTGCACTGTGCTTTGATGCTCCCACCGTATGCCCAGAGGTGGGGTGGCCTCTGCAAATCAGAGCCAGCGGGGGTGCTGTTTCCTGCCCCACGCTGACTCCTTCGACCCACAGTCTTCCCTTACCTTTCTCCTATGGAAACGTAACTTTTGCTTTCTGTCATCTGGTAACAGCCTCTCACATGTCCCACTGTGATGTAGCTTGCATTTCTCTGTGGCCTCTCTAAATATGATTTTCAAATTTAACCAAATGCTGTAAAGAAAAAGAATTTTGATGGGTGTTTAGATCCATGCGTAGACAGAGTCATACTGGAAGTTATTGTACATTCTTTAAGCTAGAATCAGAGCCTAAATCTGCAGTGGTCCAGTGGATGCTAGATACTTTTTCTCATATTCCAGGTGGGGTGATTTGATTTATTTGCCAAACAAACTTTCTTATTTCTTTGTGGTTCAGATTTTAGGAAGTTAGGCTACTAACAAAAATGATCTCTTCCTCCCTTCTGTACTGTTACTGCTCTGATAGATTATATACTACTCTACAAATATAGAGTGGTAGGTACATAATTGATAAACTTTCATATTTTACATGTGCCACTCTTTTCTATTAACTAGATCATAGATCATGGTTCAATTCAGTGAGCATATACGAGTGTCTGCTTTTGGTCAGGCACCATGCAAACAAAGGTGAGCAAGATGAACTGGAATCAAATCCACAAATTATTGAGGGTTTTCTACAAATGAAGCACTATGCTGAGTCTTTTACAAACATGCTATCATTAATCCTTATATTAACTCTATAAGGATGAAAGAGCCCCTAACTTTCTCATGAAGATTTATTAGAAGGTCTGTAAGGATGATCTCCGCATTGAATCTGCATTGATGATCTCCGCATTGAGCCCTAATTTTGTATGGGTTTGAATCCCTGTCTAAAAACTCTGATGTGCAATTAGAATTGATTATAATTGATTTTAATCAATTTCTATCTTGTGTGCCGATTCTGCCAGGTGGTTGAATTTTCACCTCAGTCAGTTTGGGGTTGTATCCACATTCTGGGGGTGTTTATAGTGCCCAGGTGTTGTGTGTATGGTAGCATTTGAGGGCCTGGCATCTACAAGCACATCCATCATCCCACCTGCTTCTTGGGGTGGTCCATACAGATCACACTCAAGTTATCCCTCACATCCAGCAAAAGGCCCATTCAAATCTAGCAACTCCAGTCAACAATTTCCTCTCTGCTGCTGCAGCTGCACGTTCAAAACCAAGGGTGCTAAAATCTATGGCACTTGTCTTCATGAAATCCTTCTGAGATGCCACAGCTCTCTGAACCGGGGTCTCCTGGCTGGAGCTCTAGGCTCGTCTGCTTGGACAGACCATGAAACCATTCCCTCTCTGGGGCTGCTTCTCCTACTGTGGAGACACAACCTTCTGTGCTCTCCAATAACACGCACCTCTCTAAGAGATCTGCCTCTCCCTGTTCCAACCCCAGCCCACTGCCCCTGCTTTCTCATTCCTCTTGGCTCCTCCACCAACTCCTCCTTCCTTAAATCAGTAGAGAATTCATCTTTGGTGCTTTCATCTGTGGTAGGGGAAAAGCAGCTTTTATGTCTCATTATTTTCTCAAATCCATGGCCTCCCTTTCCCTGAGGGCCTAAGGTTTTTAAAATCTCAAAAGTCAACGATAGATGTCCTTGTCTTCTGCTTTCTGCTTTTCCTGAGCCAATAAGCAGAATAAATACCCCAGTTGACTGAATGATGGAAAGCTACAGGCTAAAATGGTGGAGAGGAGAGAAGCTATATTGGCTACTCTTAAAAGAACAAGAATTGCTCAGGTCGAAAATGTTAAGGAAGAGATTCCAGGCCTGTAACACAAGGTGTAAAAAGCCATAAGAAAGCACATGGCAAGTGGTTTGGAATAGACGTGGGTCAGCCTGTAAGGGGAGGGACGGGAGATATAGTGGGGGAGAGACAGGCAGGGAGCAGTGTGTGAAAGGGTTTCTAATTCCAGGTGGGGATAGGGGACTTGAAGGAAGGAGGTTGTTCTGGACTGAATGTTTGTGTCCCCCACTAAAATTCATATTTTGAACCCTAACCTCTAATGTAAATGGGGTACTACGAAGTGGGGCCTTTGGGAAGTGAGTAGGTGTAGATAAAGTAGGGATGGTGGGGCTCTCATGATGGGATGAGCGCCCTCAGAAGAGGAAGAAGAGACACCGGAGCTTTGTCTCTCTGCCATGTGAGGATACAATGAAGAAGCAGCTGTCTGCAAGCCAGGAAGTGGGACTCATCAGAGCCTGACCATGCTGACACCCTGATCTCAGACTTGCAGCCTCCAGAACTGTGAGAAATGAATGCCTGTTGCATAAGCCACCCAGTCTATGGCTGTTTTGTTTTTTGAGCAGCTCAGGTTTGCTAGAGGGTTTAACAGAAGCAGTGAATGAATTTGTATTTTAGGGAAGCTCGTACTGGCACCAAATGAGCAGAAACTGTGGGACTGTACCCTCTCGTGGGTTCCCCACAGCCTCAGTGCTGAAGTGTGAAGATATTTGGTCAATAAATTAAAGAGAGAGTAGAGTTTCACAGGTTAGAAACCCTGCCAGTAAAACAATGCTGTTATTTACTTTAACTCGATTCCTCAAAAGTAACACAGGCCTATGGGCCCGAGTAACACTCCAGAAGGGAAACTTTGCTACCGACTCCCTCAAACTCTATGCTGTGTCTGTCTTCTTCACAAATGTCTGTGGTGTCTTTTAGACCTTTTATTTCAAATGGCTGTTATTACCCCCAATTTGACTTTTCAAATTAGAGAAATTAAAATGTAGCAAATACCTAATCTGGGATGAGATTTGTTTCAAAGGAAATTTAAATGCTTGAGTACTTAAATTAGTCAATGGGAGATTTCCCCCCGCCCCCAGTATCGAGCCCTAATTTTTAATTTAAAAAACAAAACCCTGATTAGCTGCCCACCATGTGTACTTAACTAAATCAGAAAAGGTATAGATGAAATTACAAAAGAATTACTGAGGAGGGATCCTATACTATGTATGGGTTATGGTTGATATAAAGCCTTGATTTTCTTTTTTTTCCTCTTCTCTTTGGCATCTGGTTTTATTATCCAATTCATAACACTCCTGTGTGAAAAAGTTAGTTTGTGAAAATGGGCTGAATCAAACTGTTTTTCCTGTAAAGAAGGATAATTTTTAAATTTCAGGGAAATGGGCCCTTTATAGAGGAACTATTACAGCAGTGGAGAGGAATCACTGATCTTAGCTAGCAAATTTTGCAAAGTACCAGCAGAGGAGGCTGTAAATCAACACTGCCTTTCTTTGCAATTTCCTTTTTTTGTTTTAATGATTTCAGAAAAGGGTAACGCATCTCCCCACTAGATTTCAGCATCAAGCTATCTGGTGTTAGAGCAGTTACTTAAAATTACATCTATTGGATAGAAATGTTCTTAACTCTACAGCTGAAATAAGGCAAAAAAATGCAAGCAATACACTTTTTCTGGAAATACAATGTACATTGACTTGAATTTATACTATAGTGTTAATGACTGGTGTCCTTTTGATGAGGGCAGATTTTGATAGGAGGGGGAAAAGGTAAGCAAAGATATTGGTTATTGAAAGTAGAGAAAGTCTATTGACAAAGTTTTTTGGTCTCTTTGTGATAATCTGAGAAATAATTAACTGAAACATGAAAGACTGATCTTTTTCACCAATCTGCCTGAAACAGGCTTAATTATTAGAAACACAAAGGTCTTCACAAACTGAATTTTCCCCAACATAGTAAGTAGTTTATGTTGAAGTGTAAGCCATTGACTGTGTCACTATTATCTAGCGCAGTTCTTGGTACTGGAGTCACTACCCACTAGCACTGAACAATCAATTACAAGATGTTGTAAGTAACTTGTAACCTTTAATAATAATACTAAGATATAGGAACAGATTTTTCATAAACATGGAGCAGAATCAAGATTGTCCCTGTGCTGGGCGCAGTGACTCACGCCTGTAATCCCAGCACTTTAGGAGGCCGAGGCGGGTGGATCACCTGAGGCCAGGAGTTGGAGACCAGCCTGACAAACATGGAGAAACCCTGTCTCTACTAAAATACAAAATTAGCTGGGCATGGTGCCACACGCCTGTAATCCTAGCTACTCGGGAGGCTGAAGCAGAAGAATCACTGGAACCTGGAAGACGGAGGTTGCAGTGAGCCGAGATTGAGCCATTGCACTCCAGCCTGGGCAACAAAAGCGAAATTCCGCCTCAAAAAAAAAAAAAAAAAAAAAAAGACTGTCCCTGTAATAACATGAATTTCACTCATGTTCTCTTGAGTGATAAAGGAAAAGGTGGATTTAAAACTAAACTGTCAGGAACTGCAGGTAAACTGCCACAGTCGAATCCTTGCCACACCCTATAATCTGGCTATAACCATGAAAGTGTGGTGCAGATATAAAGGCCATAAGTGATATGAGTCGTAGCCCAAAAAACTGGAAAGCCATTGATCTAGTGTCAGCAAAATAAAAAGCAATCTATACTCTGAGTTCATTTTGTTTTTCTCAAGGCAGCCTGACCCAAATCAAGGTCAAATAGAGACCCTCAGGGGCTCATGTCCACTACTTGACCTAGTTAATAAATATGGAGGCAAAGCAAAAGGTTACATTATACTTGAAACTTGAAAGACTGCTGGGTTTTCCTTTGGCTTTGATGAATTGCATAGATATTTTCCTTAATCAAGTCCCAGGGCCTGAGAAAAGCAACTTAAAGCAAACAGAGTCTGAAGACAGGCTAACAGATTAATGGAAAGGTTGAAGAGTTGAGAGAGAATAGCATGAGATAAAGTGAATAAATAACTAAAATGTAACCGCTGGGTGCTCTCTAATAGCCTCCTGGGCTGTTCGATGGCTTTCAGCTGATTGGTCATGAGGACACTGCAAATACAGGGGAATTTAATTACACCTAAAGTAAGAGCTAAATGCTATGTTCTGAGAATTTTTAATGTTCTTGCAGTATCTTTGGAATTGTGACTCTAAAACCACATGTGGTGTCCCCAAATAAATTGGATACACAATGTTGACTGAGTTTTCATGATGTGCCAGGATGGTGGCCGAATTGAAAGGCAAATAGGGTGAGTTTGGCACAATTCATTCTCAACAAGGGTGATTTATGTTCATTATGTTTCCTTTTCTAAGTATTTGTGTTTTTTAAAACGCAAATTTAGTCTAGAATGTTGTCCTGCAGTGTCATAAAACTCATATGCTTGTGGTTTGAAAAGCATATGCTTCTCTTTTTTTATTTGAAAAGCTGCACTGTTGCCTTCAGTTTGGGGGTACCTCTCCAGGACTTCTCATTTCCTCAAAAATCACTAACTAGCATTTGAAGGTTGCACCTGTAAATTCTGAGAGTAACCTGGCGTGAAGAAGTTCATCCACACCACGAAACTTGAATGTCGCCCTCTCTCCAGCCTTAATTCCCTCTTGCTAATGTCAAATCTAGTATTTCTGCTAATAATAATTTTCTTTGATAGGAAAGTAAAATGTGAGTTTAATGCTTCTTCCCTGTATGTCTCTCACAGATAGACTCAATGCATTGGTTCCTCTCATTGCTTTCTTAACCTTCTGAGAGAGAAAACTATCAATAGAACAAGTCAAGAATTTGTGTTGGGCCGGGCGCGGTGGCTCACGCCTGTAATCCCTGCACTTTGGGAGGCCGAGGCGGGTGGATCACGAGGTCAGGAGATCGAGACCATCCTGGCTAACACGGTGAAACCCCGTCTCTACTAAAATACAAAAAATTAGCTGGGCGCGGTGGCGGGCGCCTGTAGTTCCAGCTACTCCAGAGGCTGAGGCAGGAGAATGGCGCGAACCCGGGAGGCGGAGCTTGCAGTGAGCCGAGATCGGGCCACTGCACTCCAGCCTGGGCGACAGAGTGAAGACTCTGCCTCAAAAAAAAAAAAAAAAAAAAGAAAAAGAAAAAAAAAAAAAGAATTTGTGTTGTAATGTTTTCTTTAAATGTGTATTTCTTCTTCTAGGCCATAAGCAATCTGAAGGTTGAGACCATAGCTTATAATTTTTCTTTCTGTCTCTGACTCATGGTACTTAGTAGTACTTGGTACAGAAAACTCAATAAGCCTTGAATGTATCTATTTTATAGAATTGAGTGTGAGCAGCAAATGTCAAGGGAGATTGTCCTTCTTATTCAGATTCTGATTCCAGTTCTCCCAAACATTGTCCAGGAGGATTTTAAAAAACGAAGATGTCTTAGGCTGATGAGGATTTCCAACTCAGAGTACTGATGAGGAGAGGGTCTCTATCCCGGTGAAGTTGTCTGGTCTTGACGTGGTTCAGTAAGTACATGTCTTCTGTATTCTTATTTGTAAGTGAATAAAGTAGGCTTGTTCAGAGAAAGGTCTCATCATTCCTAGCACTCTGTGTTAGAGGCAGCAGAAATGTTTCTTTGGACTTTTTCATCCTTCCTATAGCAGCCAACTGTGGCACTTTTTTCCAATGGTGCCCAACACATGTTGCTAAGGTTAGACAATCTTCAAAATAAGGCGAGTTGTTGTTGTCTAAGGGTGTTTCCAGTTCTAACCATCTATGCATTCATAAAGAATGTTGAAAAGTTTTCTGCTCCTCAGGATATCCTCAGACTCCCTGATAATTGGAAATGGCCCTGCTAGGGCCTGGCAATGTGTCTGTTGCTTTGAGTCTGCAGATGGGTCTGTGAAACACACAGGCAAGTAGAATGTCATCTTCACTTGGGTGACCTACAAGCACCTCAAAGGCAACATGTCCAAAACCACTCACATTTCTTCCCTGACAAACACAATCTGCTTCCTGCATTCCCATCTCAATGACTGGCACCTCCAAAAACCAAGACACTCAAAAGAGAAGTCAGAGAGCTCTTCCTAATTTTCCCATTTCTCTCAGTAGCAACCCTGCTTCTTCTCAAGGCCAATGACTCACCAGATCTTGTATATTCCCTCTACTTAGTTGCCAAAATCTGTCCACTTGGATTACCTGATAACTGTCACAACCTCCTAGGTACAGTCTTATCTCCACTTACCCTTGATCCTCCATAACTAGAACTTTAGAATTACTTCCTCCATGCTGGCATCCTTAACCCGACAGTCTAATTTTGGTGCCCCTTATATAAGCTCCATATGAATAGGTTTATCAGAGAACTTCTCTCACTTTTTGAACACTAATTACCTTCTGTCCCCTGTTATTTCATGAGTTCCTTTAGGGGAAAACCCTTAAGAATATTTTCAGACTGAATGAATGAGGTGTTTCTTGTTTTTAAATTCTTCTTACTATAAATTCTTGTTTGTAACTGACATCTACTCTGTTAGAAAAACTCCCCTTCCTTCAAGGACAGGTGTCTATGGCTTCAGGGGATACTACAAAGCCAGGCTGAAGTCAGCTCTGAGCATGCACACTGGGGGTCGCCAGTCTACCAAACACAGCCCTCAATTCTCAGTGGCAGTGTCAGGTCCACAAAGAAGGAACTCTAGTGAAAAAAGAAAATTAAGAGAGAGAGAAATAGAGACAGAGAGAGATCAGAGTTGGGGAAAAGTGTGGCGAATAAAGAGGGCCCTCATCCAGCCATGTTCGCAAGAGTTGCCTGAAAGAGAAAAGAAAGACTTTCCACGGCTGCTTTGCCAAGGAGTGCAGGAAAGAGCAGGACAGTAAAGAGGCCAATATGAATCTACTGGAATGCAAAGAAAAGGGCCAGCAAACCAAGTGTACCCAGCCTGCCTCTGTGCTTAGTGAAGGTGATGAAGACAGTGCCCAGCTTTGGAGAAAGAACTTGCTGGATGAGAGGAAAAAGGTAAAGCTGACCCACCCCCACCCTGACACACAACCTCATGCTCACCTGGCATCTTGTGTCTGCAGGCCCTTGGGCAGGGTGAGGAACACAACACTGCTTGTAGCGATAGGGACCTCATCTATTGAAGCAGGAAGCAGAGATAGCCCTTTGTTCAAGAAATAGTAGAAGCAAGTAACGGTCGGGACTGAGCAGCCCTTGTTCACATCCGACACCCAGAGAGTTACTGGTTTTGACTACAAATCCTTTCTGAGAGCCATGCTGCCATTTCTGGCTGTCCTCAGATAAGCAACAACTTCCTACCAGCCGAGTGATGAGTTATCTACTGACAAAGTTGATCCCCCATGAGACAAATCCCTTTGATCAGAAATTTTGTTTTGCTTCAGCTCATGGAGACAGATCACAGTAAGGCATTTGAGAGTCAATAAGAAAACGTTAATAGATTTACTCTTGCTGGGGAGGCTAGTACCAGTGTTTTAATCATCTTGTGGCTGCTTAATTAACATTTGTCGGCATTATTTCTGCTACTGTTAGCAAAATGTAAATATTTAAATGGCATGTATTTTTCATGAAGCAGAACTGTGAGCGCAGAACTTGAGGCAAAGATCTGGCCTCATCTTAATCGCAGCTCTCATAAAACACACTCCGTAGCTTTTGGCAAGTGTCTTAACTTCCTAACTTTTCTACCTCAGCTTCTTCCCCCGTAAAAGAGAGATAATGAAAACAGTTCTAAAGAGGGTTACATAGATTAATCACCGACTGTCCAGAAAAATTCTTTGAGGATGAAAATGGGCAAATATAGTATTCTACCTGTGAACAAAAGGACTCAGCAGAGAAAGAACATGAAGAGACGTGGAACTATATACTGACATCATTCTACATACTTTGCATTCGCCCTGCTTTAGCTGCTCAGGGTGCTGCATATTAAGTATATGCAAACCACAGGGAGAAACAGAATATTCAAGAGAATAAACCAGAATGCTCTAAAAATAAAGTTGTTTGTGGAGAAGCTGTGTATTTCAAACTGCCACTAATGCCCAGATGGATCCTATTAAATAGATCCATCTTGGCTTTTTCTGTTGTAACTTTTAGCTGCAAACTGTTTACAAGTCAGGAGAAGAGAAACTGCAGAAAATAAGAATCTTCAGTGTCAGAGAGCAAACAGTCCTCAAGGGAAAACATTATTGTTCATGTTCCGTCTATGAGAATAGAGTTTTTAAATATTTTGACAAGATTGCATGGAGATTGGTCTTTCTTTAAGGAACTTCTGACCCTTACATTGAGCTCATATAATGCAGTAGTTTATATTACCACAGGCTATGGGAAGATGAAAGGGGGTAGATTGTGAAGTCTGGAACTTCTTACACTGTCTTGAACAGTGAAAAACTATCTTCATGCTAAATCCATTTTTATCCCCTCCTTCAGGTTAAACAAAGCTGCTTCTTATGGCTTCCATTTTGAGTTTAGCTAAAAACAGCTAGGTTTTAAAAGGGAGATTTTATGAGGTGGAAAGATGACAAAACTATGGGTTATACTTCTGGTTTCATCCTTGAACAGTGATATCGAAACCTGTCTCCATACCTAAATAATAGGGATATTCTAGGGGTATACAGTAGAGTAGTGAGTGTGCAGACTCTGATCAGACCATTGGGATTAACTCCTGACTCAGTCACCTACAGCTAAATAACTGGGATGAGTTATTTAACTCAGTATTTTAACCAATAAGCAGGAATGGTAATCATAGGGGACTTTGTGAGAACAAAATGATAACATATGTAAACCACCTAGCTCTGACAGGGGGCCACAGTTAGTGATTGATTAAAGTTTAGCTGCTATCATCGTTGAAGGCGTTGTCATCATCATTATCCTCCTCCGCATTGGCTGGGCTACCTCTGAAAGTTTTGTATCAAGCCTAAATGAATATAGGAATGTATTGCAAACTGCTACAGGAGTGTAAGTTATAATTACATTCAATTAAAAATTTAGACCTAAGAGTCTGAGATTAAAGTCTTACATTTCACACATGGCTTGAGACAGTCTTCTTGGCTCAACAGGTAAGAACTAGGTGTCAGGAAAGCTCAGCTGAGTCTTACAGCCCTAATGTTGTCTGCTAGGGACACTCTCACCCATCTGTGCCTCAGTATCAAGTGCCATGGCTTCTCCAGCATCCCCTGGTGGTCTGCCCAGGCCAGGAGGCTATTTGTGCCTAGGGGGAGAGGAGGAAAGGAGCGTTTCCTGAGCAGCAGAGTGTGTGGGAAGTTCAGCAAGTGCAAGAGGGGAGTGAAGCATGATGAAATGTGGAAGCGAAACTTGGAGATCTGAAAGGCCAAAGCTGCTTTTGCCTGCCGCAGACCTGGGGGAGGTGAGATATACTCAGAAAAATAGATCAGCAGTTGAGACAGGATGGTGGCCCGCTAAAGCAGGAAGGCCAGAAAAAGGAAAAATGCGGACTGGCCGTTTTATTGGAAGAGCAGGTACAAATTTCAGTCTCAGATGACAAATAAATGTAACTGTATTTTTCTCTGACTGAACTAATTGTGGAGCCTTTGCTTCTAAAGTGGTAAAGATACCCTCAGGCAATTCCTAGCCCAGTCTTTGTGGCTCTCTCACACACCCTTCAGGATGCTGTTCAAATGTTCCTCTGTCAATGAAGCCTCTCTTAATCATGTGATACAGAATAGCACTCCCTAACTCTATTCCAATCTCTTTCCACTTTTTGTTTGTGTGTGTTTTCATGTCCATTGCATTTGCCACTATTTGAGATGATATAGCAGATAGATGATAGGCAGATTTAGATAGACAGATGTAGGCATAATTTGTTCACTGTCTGACATCCCTTACTAAATGGAAGCTCCATGAGGACTTTGATGAGCATCGAGGGCATCTGTGGTAATGTGATGTGGATGGCAGCAGACCTACTATGTCAGTCAGCATGAACTGTTACAGAAAATGTTTGTGAGGAAAAGGCAAGGCTGTTAGCCAATGAATAATTGTATTGTTTTCTTTAGGAAATCCCCTGAGAACAATTTATCAGAGACCATGAACTGTTCACTCATCAACCACAGCTTAGTTATCAAAGCTCACTTCAAAATTCTCAATTTCCCGTGTTCACTAATCCTGAACAATTTTATAATAATTTCAAAGTGGGCAATTTCAGGTGCCCACTTTGAAAGGCCTGCCTGAAACTACTTGAGCTCAAACTCAAAGTCATACAATGCTTAACTTTTGACTTCTTCTTTCTGAGCCATTCTTAAAACTCTGTCAAGGTGATGTTCTCCTTTATTGCGGTAAGTTCTAATGAATTTATCTTTGTTTCATTAACAGGTTGTCTGGTGATATTTTGGGAAGTTCAACATTGTTTAGACTTCTTACACTGTCTTTCATAGTGAAAACGATTAAGTTTTTTCTTTTCTTTTTTTTTTTTTTATGTTGTGCTTCCCGTTCTTAGACCCATTCTAGGAAGATAATATGGGTTTTATGAGTATTTGGCAAATGGCCGAATGAATGGATGAATGAATGAATGAATGAATGAAGCACTGGATATAAGATCTCCACTCTCCCATCTCTGCAGTTCTTTAAAGGGGCTTTGTGCATTGGCATGACAAGTTGAGAATACCTGGTCTGTGCTGTAGGTTCTTAGTCCAGACTAGCATCTGTTATAACATTAGTCATCCCTTTGGGTCCCTGGCCACTGGATCATGCGACATACTGAGGGGCCATCCTTTGTTCATTTCTGTGCTGGCTCCCCCAAGCCCTGGTGGTATTCTTAGTTATTTCTGTATAGTCATTGTTCTGCTGCATCCACGCCATACATAAGTTGTGAAAAACTCACCTGTCTGTCTTAGGCTTTCCTCCACTCTTTTGCCACTCTGAATGCATGGGAAATCATTTGCCTAGTATGTGCTTAGTGGTTGTATCCAGTCCCTCAACCTAAGCACAGCCGCCATTTCTTCTACTCTCACACAAGACCAGCCAGGCTTAACTCCCTAGGCCAGGGGCTGACAAGTATTTCTGTAAAGGACTAGATAGTAAATATTTTGGGCCGTGCAAACCGTAAGGTCTCTGTTGCAACATTCAGCTCTGCCATTGTGACATAAAAGAAGCCATAGACGGTACAGAAATAAATGCGTATTACAAAAAAAGGAAGGTTGGTCTGTGGACCAGCCAGTGTTTGATGACTCCTGTCCTAGGCAATACTAGGATAAGAATATACACGTAATAGGATGGTAGAGGATTACATGCATTGATACATGTAAACCACTTGCATAGTACATTTGGCAATTAGAAGATCATTAATAATTTAGGGAGAGCAGTTTCTGTGGAATGTTGGTGGCAGAAGTCAGACTGCAGTTGACTAAAAAAGGAATAAGTCATTGAAATATTGAGCAGAGGCCGGGGGCGGTGGCTCGCGCCTGTAATCCCAGCACTTTGGGAGGCCGAGGCGGGCGGATCAAGAGGTCAGGAGATCGAGACCATCCTGGCTAACACGGTGAAACCCCGTCTCTACTAAAAATACAAAAAATTAGCCGGGCGTGGTAGCGGGCGCCTGTAGTCTCAGCTACTGGGGAGGCTGAGGCAGGAGAATGGCGGGAACCCAGGAGGCGGAGCTTGCAGTGAGCCGAGATCGCGCCACTGCACTCCAGCCTGGGAGACAGAGCCCGACTCTGTCTTAAAAGAAAAAAAAAAAAAAGAAATATTGAGTAGAGATTATACCTATAAGCAGTTTGAATGAAAAGGGAAGGTGCAATTAAATTGTATTTAGAAGGAGAAACAAGACCAAAGAAGATGTGCGTGTGTGTGTGATTGTTCTGTGCAATTTGAACACGTTTATAGGCTGAGACAGAATACAAAGGAACAATTTAGAGATGGATGAAAGAGGGTGATTCACAGAAACATTCTTAAAAGGGTAGGAAGAGGGCTTTGAGAGGAATTGTCCTTGTATGGAATGGGCTTATTCTCTGAGCCTGCAGAGATGTGCATACGTGACAGTGATGTTGGCAGACAGAAGTTGGGAGTCTCACTCGATGTTTGCTATTTAGATTACAAATTTGGGATGGGGAGAAAGGAAGGGTGTCACAGGATCCTTTACCGAGAGGAACCATATGTGTACATACGTATTTCGTGTGTGTGTGCATGTTTATTAGACAGTAGGCTTGAGTAAATGTGATGAGGAGGGGAGTAGGTGTTTATCAAGGTCAAGTAAAATGACTGATATGGGGCATTAAGGACCAAGTAAGTGATGGCCTCAATCTAATAGTTGTGAGCCTATCTTCATCTTTGGATCCATAGCCCAGATATGTAAATGAAGAAGGCTGATTATGAGACTACATAGACTGTATAGATAAAACATGCTACCAAACAACTGTTATTTGCAGTAACTTTTGGAGAAACTTGCCATTTGGATTCTGCCTGATGTACTCTTTAATGGACTCCATCTCTTTGAAACAACTGTGGTAATGTTCCAAGGAGTTCTCCTTTATCATTTTATATTAAACACATTCTCAGTCTGTGATGATCTTAACTAAAGAGGTTAGATTTTTTAAGTCCTGTAGAGATCTTCCAGGCAACCACGATTTTCAGGATAGAGGCACTGCTATTCAGAGTCCTTAAACTAGTTAAGATTAGATCCTACTTAGGAGCCTGGTTCTTTTCAACTACATCACAGTATGATTTTTTTCAAGTATCCTGTGATTTTTTTCTTCCACTAGAGATAAAATCTTCACTTATTTTATAATTAAAAACATTATTTGTTGTCAGCATCCTTTAAAAAATGTGTAGCATTTCCTGCAGAAATGGAAAGATAGATGAAAAGATTTTTTTTCTATGTGGAAATATATTTTAGTTTCTCTAAAACTATCAATTCAATATAGTAAATCTATTCATGAGAAAATGTATCCATTAAATAGTTAAATGATTTATTCAAGGTCAGATTTAAATCACTCTCAATACTGGCTCATTCTCCTAAACTTTTAAATGTGTTTCCTTATGTATTAAGTTTTGGCTTTAAAACAAAACATTTTTCTTGATAAAATGGACATTTTCTAGATGAAAAAATACAATCGTACTAAATAGGTATAATGGATCAGAGGCGACACAGTCTTTAGGTTGTACAAATAGGCTTCCCTATCAATAAAAAGATAAATTCTTATTTTTATTTAAGAAGTGCTTATTTACTTTTAAGTTCCAGTGTAGCATTTTTGAACTATATCTTATGTAATCAACTGAAAGAAAAACAGTTTAATACAGCTATCTGGGGGGAAAAGTTGCTTAATTTTTCACTCCAGCTAGGATCCTTTCAGTTTGTCATTTCTTCCCTATTGACTTCAGAAATGACATGTTCATTTCATACTCTAGTACTCTATTATTTCACATAAGTAGTCTTTTTAGGCCTCAGAAATTCTTGCTAAATAAAACATAAATAGAATGAAACTAGCCTGTACTTCAGAAGAAAAGGTACAGCATTGAACAAATAAACTCCTATATGCTTCTAGGTATAAAAACAATTTTTAGATGAATACACAAAGAGAAATCATATTTTATCTGCAATACTGTGTTGTATATTATCTCCTGGTTTTTGAAATATTATCTCCTGATTTTTGAAATAAGAATGTATCAATTTAAGAATAAGATAAGTTACTTTTAAAGTAATGGATACTAGCACAAAAATTGTTTACATAACTATGCTTTTTTAAAGAAAAGTAGTTACATTTTGAGAAATTGATAAAATTAATGCCTTTTGTTTTCATGAAAGGATATTTTTGGGACAATCAATGCATAAGATTTGGAGCTACAAGTGAACATTTTAAAAGAGATATGCATTTGTTCTCATTTAAATAAATGATCTGTCCTAACATTTTCAGGAACATAGCAAGTATTAAACTTGGCATCAGTAAATCATGGTTCCTATGATAATCGTAACTGCCAAAATAACATCAGTCATGTTAATTCCAAAGTGCAAAACATTCTTGTAGAGCCACAGTATATCTCTTAACCATTAAATAGATGACTACCAAGCAGCCATAACCACAGATTTTTGAGTTAACATGTATTGTCCTTAAATCCTACTATCACTGTACAGCCAAAGTCTGTGACATGTAGAATATGGCAAACTTCGTGATGTATCTATAGTTAAATGAAAGAAGACACACACATGATAAAAGTAGCAACACACAGGGTACTTACCCTCAGAGAATGCTAAATTTAAATGTATATTAAAAATAAATATAATAGGCAATACAATTTCTGTGATTGACTGAAAGGCTTTTCTCAGGAGGTACATGAATAAGTTTGAACTATAGAATCAAAGCAGTATTTTAGCACTGACTGATTTCCTATGATAAAATAGGTTTCCTGAGATTTAACTTGAGAATAAATGAAATTTTCAGTAGCTTAATTACAGGAATAAGGCAACTTTAAGACAGTGCTTCTTATAATCATGTTTGTGAATTTCAGGCAAAGCTCAAGTTCAATATGCTTCAAGGTCATGATTATACCTTTTAAAGTAATATTAAAGAATGATTGTAAGCCTGAAAGTCTGTGACCTGAATGTTGTTTTGTTGCTATACTATATATTTTAAAATAGAATACCACAAGGAAAACAGTGCTGAGTAGGACCAATGCAAAGCTTTCAAATATTTATGAATCAGATCATTAATAATATCAACCAAGCACTACGTGTGAGCAGTCAATCAATGTAAAAACTGTACAGTTATTGGCCCTCTATGACTGGCTTGAAAAGTATGGGGTAACTAATGATGTAAAATGCTTATTACAAATGTGATAGTTATACAGCTATATATTAAGATCTGGGAATAAAATTATAAACTGAACCATAGAAAAGAGATTTTGAAGCAATTACTAATCAGGATAAGATTCTAATAAATCAATCAGCGTTAAGGTTGCTCTTCATCAGCTAGATTCATGGTATTGCAAATTATTTACATTTTTAAAGGCTCACCTGGCTTAGCAATGATATTCAGATAATTTCCATAATGTCGCCTGACAACGACACCTTAGAAAATTGCTTATTTAACTCTGAGATTTTAATGGAACAAAAAGAGTGTGGGGAAAAAAAGAAAAGAAGGAAAAAAAAAAAAAAAAAAAACCCACTTCACCTAAGCCAGTTAGAGGAAAATATGAAGGAAAAAATGCCAAATATAAAGGAATAAAATTGTAACAAGTATCTACAAGTATAGAGTCAGCCTATGGACATAGAGTATAGATGTATAGATGTAGAATTGTGCAATTTTTCTATGACAGCATATCTATAAGTAATTTATATCATTATAGAATAAGCAGTGATAGTCTAAGCCCCTTTTCATATATTTGGTGAAAAACACACAGTACCTTATTTATATACTGTATCCATTCCAGTTAGCATATATTTTAGCTTCAAAGCAGAATAATAGAAGTTACATCATCATCACTTTACAAAAAAAATGACTTTTTTTATGTTCTTGAAAAATCTCTAAGGTGAAAAGAAACTCTGCCCAGAGTAGGTTCCACAGAGCATTCAAATGTTTCCCTGTGGTGGAATTTCATTATATTCTGTACCTTGCCAGAAATTACTTTCTAAATTACTCTCTGTGCTGAATTGAACAGAGAGTACATAAGCAAAGAAAGAAAAGTGCTTTAAAACATAAAGGAGCAAAGAGGGAAAAAAACTTCATGAGCAAATCTTCATTCATGTTGAAAGTATCATTTTCTGCTGCTGCACTTTTAGAGGCATACAAAATTTGACTCAATCTCAGCCCTCAAGGTGCACACAGTCTACTTGGACAGAGATAACTGATAGAACATGAAATAGATAAAAATATAAATATCTACCCACTCTCTTGAGATAGTCTTGTCTTATCCACTCCCACTGCTTAAACTATTATCTACATGGTATGCCAAAGCCTCTCTAAATATTATCTTCACTCTCACCTATTCTCTGTGATTCATATTATGCTTTTATAATTCAATAATGTTTCAACAGTTCTTTAAACTAATGTGCAATTCACTAGCTTTCACACTCTTAGACAAGAACTACTTTTTCTAATTTTTTCCTTAAAAAATAATAGTTTAACCTTCTGGTCACCAGCTCTTCTTTCTCCTTCACATTTTCTCATTTAGTCAATCCTTCAACCCATCTATGAAGTATTTCTCAAATTCTCTCCATTCCCACTGCCCGAGCTGATAGCATTATCTTTGGCCTGCACTACTCCAAGAGTTTCTCTGACTGATCTCAATTACTGCAGGTTCTCTTCACTGTAATTCATCCTCATTATTCCTACCAATTCCCTTTCTAATATAAATCTGATTAGATAAAGCCCTTGCTTAAATATTGACTATTTCTATCTATAGAAACAAGACCTATCAGCTTTCCCACTTTTATCTCTTGCCACTTCCCACCTGCCATCAATATTGAACTATTCATATGAACTAAACATATGTTTTTCTACTACACTGCACATATTTTTTATTGTATCTAACCAAGATGTGCACATTATCCTTTTCTCCTCTGGCAAATGCTTCCCTAACCTTCAGTACCCTAATTGAATGTCACTTCCTCTGTAGCATTATCCTTCCCATGTGCTCTCATAGCACAATTTATATAGATATATATCTCTATATATTTATATACATACATATCATATATTTATAACCATAAATCATACTACCATGGTTACATATATTGGTATGGTTTATGTTTTCTTTGCTAGACTATAGGTCATTTTTGTAATTTTTACTTGAATGAATTTGGATAGTACAGTGATACAAATAAACAGAGTTTGTTAGTAGAGTACAAATTACCAAGGCTAGGATGTGAAATCAGGAAGGACTCAAGTAAAATAATTCAGTCTTAGGAGTACATATAAATCACTAAGCTAGGAAAGGGGGAGGACATTCCAGCAGAAGGACAAACATGTACAAAATGTCATGTTCAGTAATCCATAAGTACTTGCTAGTGGTAAAGCTGGGAATATGTATATATAAGCTAAGGGGAATAGGAAAAGGGAATTGAACCTGATCCTTCAAATGTTTAAATGATGTTGCTAAAGACTCAGATGAGCTAATCTGCAAGGATGTAAGATTTTGTTCAACTGTACCTGGCAATTCAAAGAATATAGAGTTTGATACTGATCTGGGTTGGGATTTATGGGGCAGATGTGGCATAAGCAGATAAGTATAAAGATAATGAAGATTTTAGTGAATTGTTCAGATAACCTGTCATTGGGTCCAGACTATGTAGAAAAACTGGGAGGAATCACGGAACACAGACTGTTTTCAAAAATCAGATATGCTGGAATTGAAAAATTGAAAGTTCTAATTCATGGATCCAATAGGTTATTTACTAAGCACTCCCTATGTCCCAAGTACTGTTTTAGGCACTGGGGACATGACAATGAAAGAAAGACAAAAATCCCCAAGATATTTGTTAACCTTCAAGTTTTCAGAGGTAAACTAGTTCTGGAAAACATCATGACCACACACGACTCAAGTGTGGTGGAGGTCTGGGTCCCTGGAGTTTAGGAGAACAAGGAACTCTAAGGAGAACATATTCCATAAAAATATGTTTAAGTGATAAACAGGAAATCAGAATAATCAGGACATCGGACTTGGATAATATGGGACAAAAGGCTAGGTGCAAAAGTCTTCAATGAATGTGAAGTGAACAGGAAGTTGCTGGATTGTAAAGATGAAAATGGGTAGAAGAGAGCATAGTCAGATGTAAATGTTTCATTGAAGTAAGAATTTTTACTTGAAAGTAGAGTACGAAGAGAAACAGCCATTGAGAGAAAAGAACATGCACTACTTTCTGATACTGTGGGATGCACACAAAATGAGAAGAACTAGGTTAGTATTGGTTAAGGCAAGACCAAGGAAGACACATTTTATGAACATTGAGGATACATTTTGTTACCATGGTGTGAGGAAGGAGGGTCCCAGGCCCACTAAAAAGGTCAAGGAGATAGTGGCAGTGGTGAAATTGGTTCAGAAAAAAAGGCACAGAAAAGTATATGGGTGTGAGGTACATGAGAAATGATTTGAGGAACGCACATTGTGGGCAGTGATCTGAGTGCACTTAGCTGACTCAAGTGTTACAGAGCATAGTGCAGCAGATGAGTGCAGGTTCTAGAGACAGAATTCCTGTTAGAATTACAGCTTCAGGCCGTGCGTGGTGGCTCAAGCCTGTAATCCCAGCACGTTGGGAGGCCGAGACGGGTGGATCATGAGGTCAGGAGATGGAGACCATCCTGGCTAACACGGTAAAACCTCGTCTCTACTAAAAAGTACAAAAAACTAGCCGGGCGAGGTGGCGGGCGCCTGTAGTCCCAGCTACTCGGGAGGCTGAGGCAGGGGAATGGCGTGAACCCGGGAGGCGGAGCTTGCAGTGAGCTGAGATCCGGCCACTGCACTCCAGCCTGGGTGACAGAGCCAGACTCCGTCTCAAAAAAAAAAAAAAAAAAAAAAAAAAAAAGAATTATAGCTTTACCGCGTATAGACGCTGTGACTTTGGAAACCGTATAAAGTACTTTATGTAGCGCTTACCCAAAGCAAAATTTTTTTTCTTTTTTTGAGACGGAGTCTCGCTCTGTTGCCCATTCACTGCACTGAGTGCAGTGGCATAATCTCGGCTCACTGCAAGCTTCGCCTCCTGGGTTCATGCCATTCTCTTGCCTCAGCCTCCCCAGTAGCTGGGACTACAGGCGCCTGGCTAATTTCTTTTTTTCTTTTTTTTTTAGTAGAGACGGGATTTTACCGTGTTAGCCAGGACGGTCTCGATCTCCTGACCTCGTGTTCCGCCCGCCTCAGCCTCCGAAAGTGCTGAGATTACAGGCGTGAGCCACCGCACCCAGCCGCAATTCTTAAATGGTAGCTATTATTAATGCGCTAAAGCCAAAGAAGTGTTGAAAGTTGAAAGGAACGAGTCACTGAAGGCCTGTTTTATAAGCTAGTGTAGGCTGACGCCTTGAGAAATCAGAGGTGTGTAGATGTTGAAGTTAGTACAAATAGGTTCCGAGTGGAAGTGGAGGTGAACGTATTGCAAAACTCAAGAGTAGACTGAGGCTTCACTACACTGGGGTAAGTAACAGACATGCTAGGTCATCAGAGCCTCACAGCCAGCACAGGTATTAAATGTTGGAAAATCAGTGGCCTTGTTATATAAGCCAGTGATTCTCAATCTTTGGTATCCATCAGAGTCATCTGCAAGGTTTGTTAAAAAAAAAAATGGCTGAGCCCCTCCTAATTTGTATTTCAGTAGATCTAGGGTGAGTCTTGAGAATATGCATTTCTACTAAGTTCTCAAGTAATGCTGATACTGGTCCAAGGGCCACAAATAAGAGAATCATATATTCAGGCCCTAATTACAAATGTATTCCTGGTTATCAGAGGTCATTAATAAAAAGTCCGTTTTGAATGAATAGTGATCAGCTTTAGTACAGAAAGCCATGCAGTCTCTAGACATCAGAGAGTGCTCTACAAAGGAGGGGATATTTAATGACTCTGGAAAGATATGTGGAGATCAGAGTGCTAGAAGAAAGCAAGCTGAGGGGAGAAACGCAAAAACCTAACTCCAAGAAAAACAATGTGTATATATTGTTAGAAAGCAGCTAGCGTGACTGAAGCAGACTATATTTAATACACACACACACAGGTGTGATACACATATGTATACACACACACACACACATATATATGAACACACTTACATTCTTTTTCGGCAGAGTCGAGATTCTGGTGTACCTACCCAACCTGAAGAGTAAATAGCAAAGAATACTATCACCTGGTTTCTGCAACTGGTTCACCTCCACTGGAAAGTGAGCCCAGCTTTGTATTTATTTGCCCCTACCCTAGAGCCTGAAGTAGGCAGGGCAATGAGACAGGATAAATAAATGTGTCAAAAGAAAATTCTGCATATTTATGGAGGCATATGATAAAGTGTTATCACTAAAAGCTTGTGGCCTGGGATGACAGTGGGAGAATCAGTGTTTAAAATATAGGTTCAGGCTTTACCATCTGCTCTATGACCTTGGTAGTTAACACCAACTGAACCTGTTTTCTCTAATATAGAAGTAATATTTGCCACAGGAATTAGATCAGCAAATGCATATAGAGTTCAGCATAGTGAATGTTGCCAGAAAATATTCTCTAAGCTCTAGCTATTACTTATTACAAGACCACACCTTTACATCCAGACCTACTGGACATCAGATTTGTTTTCCTGCTGCCACTGCTCCAACAGGAGTGTCATTTCCTGAAGCTTTACTAAGCTCTCGTTATCTGAAAAAGGAAAATAGATGTTCTGATGCTGGTACTTCAGGACAAAGATAGGGGACAGCTGAAAGTTCTGGCTCTTTAGTGCAAAAATGCATTTAGATCTTATGATAAAAATGTGTAAGACTTATATCTAAAAGACAGAAGAAATGTTAATATAAAATTGTGTCAGAAATAAGACAGCTAGATAAGGGGCCAGAACCAAGAAGGATACAATTCAAAAAACATTCTTTTCTCCATCCTCTTTTTCACTGAAGGACTACCAGATGGACGGTTTACTTTTAGTGTTGGTTGTATATACAAGTTAAAGGCGTATGTCCTCTTCTTGCACGGCAAATCTAACAAAGCTAGATTAAGTCCATGGGCAGGAATACCATTTTGATTTTGTCATGTCTTCATCACAGCGTATCAAACAGTATAAATTTATTTTTTAAAACTGAACCTCAAATTTTCAGCAAATTGTCGAAAATGTCGAACCTCGAATTTCAGCTGTTATTGGCTCCTTAGAAAATACTTTATTTTTTAAGGAAGCGGAAAAGAAAAAAATTCACCATGATTCCAGACCCCAATGCATGAAGTTGATTGTTGAGAATAGTGCAGATGGAAAAGGACATACGTAACCAGTTTCGCGTTCTTTCAATCATCTTCTTACGTGTTAAATACTGTTGCTATGTTCTTGTGTGTCTTGTTTTATCTCAATTGCTTCCTATAGTTTGCCTCAACAATTCTACAAGGAACCACATACTTCAGCTTTCCAGCCCCAGCAGAAAGCAAATCCTAGCTATTCTTAAAAAAAAAAAAAAAAAAAAAAAAAAGGAAAACCTTGTTAATGGCAGATTAGTACTTGTGTATATTGTGTTTAGATATAAAACTTAGTGAAAATAGATGACAAGTGAAGACAAAATTTGGACTAACTTTGCCAGTTATTTTTCATTTATTAGGGCCATGTGCTAGATGAAGAGGGTCTGAGATTTATGCAGTAAATATATTAAATATAGATTGAATAAAATGAGTTCTTTTTATCTGTTTGGATAGGTCAAACGCTGTTAAACTAATTACAACTAAATTTTATCTACTCAATAACAGTTCATTTAAAGTATGTGTCAAAATTTGACAGGCTTTTGGGACTTTCTAAATTGGGATTAGACCTAAGATATCAACTCCGTAAGTCATCCCAGTTATGATTTTAGTAAAAAGAAAGACACAGGAAAAGAAAAAACCTGAAAGAGACTATGTTATTGGTAACCTAGATTTCTAGGTTAAGTATAGTGATTCAGTGAAATGCTAACACAATTATTTTGGGGGAAAACTTAGGTATCTATCATAAAGCTCAATATTCCCAAAGACATTTTGTTTACTTGATTTAAAATAATTCTCATGACTGGGTGTGGTGGCTCACACATGTAATCCCAGCACTTTGGGAAGCCGAGGCAGGCGGATGGCTTGGGCGCAAGTTTGAGACCAGCCTGGGCAACATGGCAAAACCTTGTCTCTACAAAAAAATACAAAAACTAGTCAGGCATGGTGATGCATGCCTGTGGGGGACTGAGGTGGAAGGATCTATTGAACCTGGGAGGTTGAGGCTGCAGTGAGCTGTGATCATGCCATTTGCACACCAGCCTGGGTGACAGAGTGAGACCCTGTCTCAAGAAAAAAATATACTCAATTACAAATGACTTTTATATATTAAAAAAATTGAAGTAGATAGCAGGTGGAGAGACATAGGTAGTAATGTATGGTGAATTTTCAATCATTAATCTGTTTCTTTGTTGGTCACAAACTCGAGAATATATTGCATGTATAATTCTACTCAAATTATCTAAAAAAAGATATCATGGTTAACAAACACTTTTCCAAGTAGTATTCAACATTTTTTAAAGGGTAAGCATTTTTTATAAAGGGGTTTTTCCTTATCTACATTAATTCTTTCTACTCAACAAAATAATTTACATGTCAGAACTCAAAATTGTATCTTAGAGTGGTGATTCTCAAAATTCTCAAGCCAGAACAGCAGCAACAATAGCATAAAGTGAACCAGTATTCCTGGGGAGACCTGAAAGCACGGCTTTAAGTAGTCTTAAAAGCATAGTGGCTGAAATGGCCTTGAAATTTCATCTTGGCCGGGTGCTGCAATTCCAACACTTTAGGAGGCTGTGGCAGGTAGATCACTTGAGGTCAGGAGTTTGAGACCAGCCTGGCTAACACAGTGAAACCGTCTCTACTAAAAATACAAAAAAATTAGCCAGACATGGTGGCATACGCCTGTAGTCCCAGCTACTCAGGAGGCTGAGGCAGGAGAATCGCTTGAACCCAGAAGGCAGAGATCACAGTGTTGCACTCCAGCCTGGGCGACAAAGATAAATCTCATTTCAAGTCTTACAACTTGCAAGCTTTATGTTTTGCAGTTTTCTAATGATATATATCCATGTTTCATGAAAAAATGTTTTAAATTACCATGGAAAGACAATTCAAAAACATGCATGTTTCTTCATGGTTTTGCCTAATCCTTATCACACAGAGAGGCATGGCCATGGGTTCAAACTGCCCAAGTATAATGCAGCTTTACTGAGTAAGGGTCTTCCTTTTACTCTTATTCAACAAGATTCTTTTGGAAGTCTTAATTTTGTAATTTTAAAAGAATTTAATATCAAGTTTTGTGTGCAGCTTTTAGATGGATAAGTTTAAGTAAACTTATTTGTATGATTTTTTGGAGTTATAAAAAAGAAACGTACAAAAACTAAATCAATTCAAAAGGGATATTTTAATGAACATAAATTCACTAGATTTGTCATGTCAACCCTGTCCTCTCCTAAGTCCATTTTACCAATAACTGCATTTAGAAACCCTAGTGGAGCCCAAGCAACTTAGCACAGCCCATAATCTGACTTTTCTATCCAAACATATTTCTCTATTTGTTGTCTCCTAATTTATGACCTAGCCATGCTGAACTTTCTCCAGGGTGCCGTAATCTTGATTCTGGTCCTTCCCCCCCGCCTCCCACCCTTTTAAACAAACGGTTCCGTTTCCAACGCTTGTGTCCCTAACACTTAACCTCCAATCCAGGTAATATAACTACCTTCAAGAATCCTTTCCTAACTGCTAAAGATTGAGTACGCTGTAATAACACCCAATAGTTCCTCCAGAAAATTTATCAACCCATATAATTCTTTACTTATCTCACACTGAACTGAAAGCCCCATGTTAGGAAGTTTTAGTAATTTAGGTTGGTGCAAAAGTAATTGTGGTTTTTTAATTTTAATGGCAAAAATCACAATTACTTTTGCACCAACCTATATTTCATCCACAGCATCTAAGCTGGCACATAGTTAGCAAGTAATGGACACTTGTTGAAAAAAAGAATTAAAGATGAGTCTCAAGAGGTTAAATGTTAGCAAATAGGCTGGGCGCGTTGGCTCACGCCTGTAATCCCAGCAGTTTGGGAGGCTGAGGCAAGTGGATCACTTGAGGTCAGGAGTTCAAAACCAGCCTGGTCAACGTGGTAAAACCCTGTCTCTACTAAAAATAGAAAAATTAGCTGGGTGTGGTGGTGGGTGTCTGTAATCCCAGCTACTCGGAAGGCTGAGGCAGGAGAATAGCTTGAACCCGGGAGGCGGAGGTTGCAGTGAGCCGAGATCACTCCACCACACTCCAGCCTGGGCAACAGAGCAAGACTCTGTCTAAAAAAATAAAAATAAAAAAAGCAAATGTTAGCAACTTATGTGGCTAGTAATCCATATTTCTAGGAGCTATTTTCCTTGAAAGTTGGTAGTAATCCATGTTTTTAGGAGCTATTTTACTTGAAAGTATAATAATGGATGTTTTACACTGACATACAATCTTTAAAACTGAAACCAACCTCTTAACTGTATAAAGTTAAATGTAAGTAGACTCCTGCAGTTAACTTTATAGATACCAAAAATTAAACTACTACTTTACAAAACAAAAATGGAAAGTCGAGGTAATAAATTAATCTCATATGTACACTGTGTTATTCACAATGGTGTAGAGAGAAAAGAACAAAGACTTTGAGGTTGAAAAATCTCTCATAATTATCTCACCTTAAAATTGGGCCAAAAGGTGATTTTTGTACCACTAGATACTCCCAACCCCATATTTCATGCTGTATAAATTGAAACTACAAATAACACAAGACAGAAAAGATATGTACTATCATCACCTCCATTTTACAGATGAGAAAAAGAACTTAGATAAATGAAGGGCCTTGCTGAAGCTACCATTGGTAAACAGTGATATGCTCAGCCTCCTGTTCCCTGACGTCCTTATTTTGCTATACTGTATACTGTCATAGCGTGAATCAGACTAGAAGCTATTTGAAAGCAGTAAGTCAGTTACACTATAACACAACGTAAGCATTTCCAAGAATTACCACACTATGCAAAATCATACAAAAAAACCCACAGGACTTATGAGGAAAATGATAAGGTTAGGGTACAACACTCAAAATCTTCATCCGTGACACTAAAAAGGACAGAAGTAATTTCTTAAAAGGCAGCACAGTTTTACATGTTAAATGGTTAAGAAATATATAAATACTACTATAAATGACTTTATCTTGAAAAAGACCTGAAGTTTGCTTGAAAAAATGAGGGTCTCAGATGTGTTGAAAACAGCTATCTGAAATTGGATGGGAAGTTATTAGCACCAGATATGGATGAGCATGGTTCTTAACTTGTGGAAAACTGAGACTAATAGATGTCTGAGGAACGTACATGTGTGCACATCTGATAAATATATATTTTCTTACACAGCTGGTTCAAAATGGTTGTAATTTCCTGCTTTCATTTGTTTCTCAGGATGAAATCTTAAGTAAACATGAAATTCACATTATGCTTAAATTGTTCCCTAATATATTAAATATGCTAGAACAAATTTGTATTTTCAGTGTCTGTTTATCTTTGTATTCTCTACAATGTACATAGCAAATGTCCAACGTACATAGCAAATGTCTTTTGAGAGGTCAAAATGATTTTAGGGAAAAAAAAACCTTCCATAAATAAAATGCCAAAAACTGCCCCCACCCCTAATTAGAGGAAAAGAAACACTACTAATGGAACAGTATATAATCCTTATAAGTGAACATATGAAGTGATTCTCTCCATTTTACAGATGAGAAAATAATGGTTTTTAAATGTCTCATGTCAATGTCTTATGTTTTTTCCAGAGTAAAAGTGTATTTATAATTAGAGCTATTATATATATTTTACACTATAAAACTCCACACTTAGAGCAAAGACAACTATAGCAACGTTACTATCTCTCCCTGTAGCTAATTTCTAAGAGTCATGACTATATGAATTGGAATCACATTTTAGAATTCTACAAATCTCCTTTTTATAGGAGCTCTTTAACCCTAATTCTTTGACCAATTTCCCTCCATTATAGTTGAATATGCCAGTAATAAATACACGAATGTGTCAAGTAAATCACTACTAGTGATTTCAACCATCTGGAACCACTGCAATCCCAGAAGTTAAAAAAGCAAAACAAAACCGGAAAAAAATAGTAATAATATTTTAAAAACCCACAAAAAAAGGGAGTGGGGGGCAGGGAGATTTTAAGCTGAACCAGACAAAAATAGCAAAACACCTGATTATTACATAAAATGCACTATTGTTTGTCAACTCATTAACCACAAATAAAAAGAATCTGGTTATGGTTGATTATGGTTATAAAAAGTCTAAGACATGTAGTTGCAAAGAGAATGATGGAAGAAAAACAGAAATAAACAGTTTTAAGTGATGGACAGCTAATGCAGCAACAAGGTTGAGAGACAAATGGGGGTGGTAAGCAGGAAATTGTAAGACATGACAATAGATAAAATTGCTAGCCATAAGAATATTTTAAAATTTTGCTAAGGTTATGGGGCATAGCCCCTGAAGGCATACTTCGCACAGGTAAATGTATATTTATAGCACAGTTTTAACTCTCAGAGAGAATATCAGAGTCATTATTCAGTAAGGCTTAGGCATTTCAACTGTTAGACTGCGTTATGCAATAGTAGAAAAAGTGACTGAGGAAGCATTAAATGAGTAGAAAAGCTATTTATGAAAATGACCCGAGTATCATTTTATAAAACCACAAAATGTAATAAACAAATCAGGAATTAAGAGTACTAATTTGCAGTCTATTAAAAAAAATCAATTCACATGGACATTCCTTCCCTGTTAAATTTGACTTTTAATACTGATCATACTGATTTCTATGATAAGCTATCAACTTGTACGTAATAAATTTATGAATAATAGCAGGCCTGTATTTCTTTTGATCAGTGTAATACACTGAAGACTGGATTGGAAAGCCAGGGACTTGGATTCTAACTACAGGTATGTTACAATAAATGTTGCTAAACTATTTGAGCTCTAGAACTGTTTATCTTTAAAACAGGAGGTTAAAACTGGATATCCGGGTTCCTTTTCAATTATTTCTTGGTATTATTAACTACATATCTGCAAAACTTAAAATTACTAAGAAATAATTTCCACACTTAGGAAAAAACTTGGAAGCTGATTTTTACAGAACTGAAAAAAATGCATTCTATTAAGAGTGCTTCTTCAACTTATGTCCAAATGCATCACCTGCCAAATCTTGCCAAAGTGTAGATTCAGTAGGATCATAGATTGAGTTTCTAATAAACTCCTAGGTGATATTAATTTGCCACTGGTTTGGTGACTGCATTTTTAATAGCGAGGTTCTAGGATCTGAAGTAGTATTGACAAGCTAGGCTAATCGAGATATTAGAGAGAGCAACTATGACCAGGAATAAAACACCACAAATATATGCCACAAAATTTCATGATAAAATATGTCTAAGATTTACATTAATAAAGGATAACTGGGTGGAGGAAACGAGGAAGATGTAAGTTGCTAACTGAAGCTGACAAGGGTTTGTTACATTCTTCTAGTTTTTCTATGTTTGAAATATCTAAAATGTTATAAATTCCTTTGATTCAAAAACCTATACAACATACCAAGACAATAAACCAAGTGAATGAAAATAGAGATGCCGCATAGTCTTTCTGTCCATTGAAATGGGAGCAAAGGAGGGAGGAAGAAAAGGGGGAGAAGTGCAAAAAGGGTGGCTCTGTGAAGCTACAAAGAGTATGTTTGTATTTAAGGATCTTACACATAATTCAGCTTCTAAAATACCAATGATATAGCTCCTTGTTTATATATTTAAGAGAAACCTGGGGCCCAAATGACTTATTTCTTAAACACGATTTAAAATCCTTATTAAAAATTGGTTACGTCATGAGATTTGATAAGGGGATTATCAATGTCCAATCTGTTAAAAATTATAAAATGTGTTTTGAACAAAATATTGTACTATTTAAACACCTAGTATTATATTATTTGCCATTTTTATAACTAGGCAGAACAAGAAATTTAGGACAAATTCCTCTTGAAAAGCAACCACTGAATAATAAGATACTAAATTGAAGGGAACAATTACCTCTTGGGAAAGAACGAGGTTTGAACTAAGATCAGAAAGAGGTTCATATGGGATTTCAGTTCATTCTGTAACATTTCCTTTCAACTAATATATAATTACATTTAAAATATGGAAAAAGGTAGTGATATAGCTGAGTGAAGTGCACAGGTGTTCATTATGGTTTTATTTTTCTGCGTATTTGAACAGTTCTTAATGTGAATAATCTAATACTCTGTAACTTTAACATGTACACTTTTATTTGCAAAATTCGAAACTAAAAAATTTAAAGGGAAACTATTCAAAATAACAAAGAATAAAACGAAGGTTTTAGATAACCAATGAATATTGTGGTTTAAAATTAAGACTTTCTGCTCAATTCTTGCCATCAGAATTTCTAGTATACTCAATTTCACTGCATTCTGTACTTTCTTCTGGATGAAAAAAACGTTTTTGGATTTAGGCTCCATTTTAATATATTAAGGCAGCCAGAAAATCCTGTTTGAAGTTCAGAGCTGCTCGTGAGAATATGTCTTTCTTCCTTAGCCTTGACATTCCTGAGTGTTAGAATTACCTCTAAGTTTCACAGCAACTTTTTTATACATATGAAATCTTAAGTGCAGTCTATAATTAAATATAATTAAATATGTGCATTTTATGATTGGGCTATCAAGTTCAAACAAAATACAAAACTAAATCCATGGTTTCTTTTCGTTTGGCTTGGGATGCTCTCTATAACTGCATTTTACATCTTTCTGCTTTATGAAACTAGTAAATAATTTTAAAACATTAGTATTTCTTCGTAGCAAAAAGACATATTAGGATAACATGTATTGCGGATAATGAAGTTTACTGTGGGCAAATCTGGCAGTCTGGGAACTCTCTGGCCTAACAGTTTACTAATTGCATAGCATTTCTTCACTTATCCTATTTGAGCCTCTATAATAATCCTGTGAGGTGAGCAGAGCAGAACTTATTGCCTCCATTTTACAAATAATACTGAGGCTTTGATTTGTCCTTTACCTAGTAATTATCTGGTGATACAAATAGATGTACATAATGAATTAAGCTAATCACCATAATTTCACTACACTAACCTTAACTCTACGGGCTAAAATGCTTCCAAAGTGTTAATTTAATCTCTAATATAATGATTCATTACACTTCCTAGTTAAGCAAAAATTTTCTTCGTTGCTTTCAAATGCTAACATTAAACTGTAGATATCTCTTCCTTAAGTAGGTGCTTTAAAACCCATTTCCGGCCGGGCGCGGTGGTTCAAGCCTGTAATCCCAGCACTTTGGGAGGCCGAGACGGGCAGATCACGAGGTCAGGAGATCGAGACCATCCTGGCTAACACGGTGAAACCCCGTCTCTACTAAAAAGTACAAAAAACTAGCTGGGCGAGGTGGTGGGCTCCTGTAGTCCCAGCTACTCGGAGGCTGAGGCAGGAGAATGGCGTAAACCCGGGAGGCGGAGCTTGCAGTGAGCTGAGATCCGACCACTGCACTCCAGCCTGGGTGACAGAGTGAGACTCCGTCTCAAAAAAAAAAAAAAAAAAAAAAAAAGACCATTTCCAAAATACATCTTATTAAATGTCAAAAATAATTTTTCTGATTAAAGTTATTTTTAAATATTCAAGTTAATACCTCTATTAACAAAGCAGCTGAGTCCTAAGAATACTTCATTGTTAGCTAGTTCACTCTAAGAGGCATAGAGTACTAATATACAACAAAGCTGTTATTATTTTTACCTAACTTTTAATAAGTAATTCGCTATATGCCAAGGTCTGGGTTAATTTCATGTACTGAATTAAAAATATTCCAGAATGTCAAAATCCCCCTTTACTGACTTGGTGCTTTGGAAGGAAGGCTGTATTGGGGTATAGTGTAAGAGAGTATAGAATCTGCTGTAAGTCCTCAGGCAAGAAGAGCTGGTTTCTGGTTACCTCCCACTAGGGAGATTGGGAACTCTCACCAGCTTAGCAAATGGCGCAAACTAAGTTCCCACACACAGCTCGGGACTTAAGTTTCTCCTTCCCAAGGCAATGCCACCCACAATGAGCACCTGAAAAGGTGGCAAAAGCTACTTTCAAATATTATCACCACCACTCATTACTGAGAAAAACGCCACCTTGAGCAGCTTTGTTCAATTACTGTTCACTAACCCTGGGATTGGTTTCTTAGACTTTAGACATACCTGATGTTGCTAGAGTTCCTCTGTGCTACAAAAAAAAAAAAAACACAGATCACCTAGCTTCCAAATCATCCCAAACTGTTGACTCTAATGGTGGTTCTTCAGATGACAACAGTGACACTAGTGTAAACAAAATTACTATGTTCTTCTTTCTTGGAGGTAACTGAATTACTATATTAGGTATAGTAAAACATATTTTATGTTCCTTCATTTACTTTTTATTATCCTACCTATAAGTTTTGCATAAGTGTGGGATATTTTGTAACAGAGCAAACCTAAGAAACATCATGCATAACTCCAAAGTTATCTGACACCAACATATCTGTTTAGAAACACTGACCAAAATATTTTGAATATAAATAGCACCCTAATTGTAACTGTTTAAGTTAAAGTAGTAACATGTTTAGTTGTTAAATGCAAATTACTCTAAGTTTTTAAATACTTGAATGTGTATCATCCTTCCCACCCACAGCAAAAGCAGGCGATATGCTGCTCTTTCTTCCCAGTAACATCAAGTTCTTTTAGTTAACTCACAAGATAGTCTAAGATTATTAGTAAGAAATCTTTAGCAGACACAAAAGATGAAAGATGAAACTGCAGCAAGAGAGCATGGCAAATCCAAAAGATCTATTAGTGCATAAATCTACTGGAAAAAAAAAACAACAACAACAAAAGAGATAGAATTAACAAGCTACAGTAAAAGTTATGTCTTTAAAGCAGTAGATTATAACAGGGTGGGAAATGTTTAATATGTGTCCTCCTGAAAAGCAGTTACTATCTTTTAAATTAAAAAAAAACAGCTGGTATATTTTCACAGCATCTAGATTTATTTATGGTATAAAGCCATAGAATTGTAATATTATTACTCCTTTCCCACCCTGGCAGAGAATAAACATGAATTCAGAAGCACAGTGGAGTGAAAACAAAGAGGAGGAGAGAGAAAAGGCAGCAGAGAAAGACAGAAAAGGTGAATATAGAGCTACAGAAGTGTTTATTGAGCATGCTACAGAGGTAAGCAGAGTACACACAAAATGAAATTAAACAACCATCAAACCTCCCAACTTTGTTAGAAAATTAATTTTTAATTGTGCCGCTTTCAAACTATACTGAATTTTACATTTCTAAAGATGTAAAAACTCAACTAATAGAAAATATACATGACCATTCTGTCTACATAGATAACAGAATCTATGAATCTTGAAACTAAGTACATCAATTTCAAAAAGTATTGGTCATTTAAACAGAATCAACAATTCAGATTGACAAGAACTGTTCAAATTAATTTGACCTGTAGATTCTGAGCCATGTTTTTATTAAAGTCAGATCTATTCCTAAATACAAAATATTTTGAAGATTTATTAAAACTGAATATTACAATGCAAGGTAAATTAAGACTAAAGGCACATAAACTTTGGTCCCACCTGGTTGTCAGTTTTAGAAAACTGCCACAAAATTAATCTTCCTGCATATTTTCGCAGTACACTTTCTTTATCTTTGAAAAATACATGCACCAGTTCCTGAACTAGCTAGACCAGTCTGCACATGCTCAGAAATCCACAACCATATTCCAAATCTTAATTACAAACTAAGGATGGCAATATATATTTAAATGCACGTAAGTCATGTCAACTTCAAAAACATCTACGAAAAATATTCAGCCACAAACAAGACATTACTTAGTGCTGACATTTATATGATACGTCCCACAAGAGTGTGTACAAAAAGGTTAAGATTCCACAATGCTTTCCACATAGGGCTCAAACTTACAGAAATCACTTTGTTGTCTTAAGAAATTAATACTCTGCATCTTGTTAATTTTAACTAATGCCTACATTCATAACTGAATCTAGACCAGAATTGTGAGATACAAAAGGCCAATGTTGTTTTTAAAGCAATAAAGCCTAAGGTAGTAAAAACTAAAAATGCTGCTTTATTCTTTCAATATCATGTATCTTATTTGATTAAATACAAAAAAAGGTGAAAGCCAGTAATTCAAAATAAGTTCCAAGCAGGAGAAACAAAAACTTAACCTTTTTACACACCCCTGCCTAAACATATTTTAATTCCCATATAACAGTGTGCCCTAAACAACCAATTCCTTTTTTCTAGTAAATGCACAATAGCAACACTAGTTTTCCTTTTTAAGGCACGTATGTCAACTAAGTTGAAAGGAAGAAAAAAAAAAAAGCAAAATTAAACTGAAATTTTAAACAGACAAAAATGGCTTCCCTATAGAACAGATGAAATATAGCAGTTAACAACTCTGCCTTTACATATGCCATTTCATTTTATAACCAAGGAATGATAACAGCATGGAAAAAAAAAAACCCCAAAAAAACAAAAGCAAAAAAAATCAAACTCTGGTCCCCACTTTTCTGAACAGTCAATAGGTGATGACACTGAACAATGTGATTCACCCCCAATCTTCATCTTCCCCTTTTTAAATTGTTGACTTGGAAAAAGACACTCTCAGATGATGATTTTCTCCAAGGTTATAATTATGAAGATCAATCAAGGCCTGAATAGCTTCTTCCACTGTTGCCATCTGAAGAAGAGCCATTTTGTGATCTCTTCTGAAACAAAATTATAAAATCAGATACTTCATACAAATAAGAAATGGCTTATTAAATACTTGAATTTTGGCCATTCCAGAATCAAAAATTTCTATAAACAACAAGAATAAAAACTACTTAAAGAAAACTTTTATCAGGACACTAATTTAAAGATAAGGAAGCTTGCTTACTGAAAAAACTTAAATGCTTTCACAGTGCCCCCAGTGTTAGCGAACAGTGTTCGTAGATCCTCTTCTGCTACTGATGGACTAGGAAAATTGAATGGGAAGAAAAAGTGAAGATTAATAATAAATTTCACATTTTATCAAAATAGAATGTATCTCCTTAATATACTCTAGCTTATATACTTACGGGATATTAGATAGGTGAAGAGTGGCAGAAGGAGGAAAAATGTTTTGAAAATTTTTGGATCCAGGTTTCTTAAAACGATGCAATGGGGAATTCCCAAAATCTTTTGTTAGCCCTTGATCATCAAGTCCCTCTCGAGGTAGTTGTACAGTCTGATGTTTCGACAGAGTAACACGAATAATTTTTCCATACATTTTCTGTCCATTAAGATGATTCATGGCTATAAAAAGAAAGCATGTCTATTAACAAACAATATCAAAGCTCAAAACAAAAATAATTCTTTTAAAGTAACAGCTTAAAATTTTGAATTTTCTTATGATTTTAAAATAAATCACCAATTTACCCTAGCCATTGGTGACAAGACTTAAGTACATTTTCATTTGTACTAGACATGGCATTCTGGCAAAAAAGCCAGCTACTTTCATAGAATGAAAATCCAGATTATGAATATCTATCTTCCTCAACAATCCTGCTGACAAATCATATAGTGAGCTACACAAGAAACTTAATAATCATCCCTAGCTCTTTTTCTCCCTTCTGTTACACATCCTAATTGCTAAATACTGTGATAGCCTTCCTCCTAATTATCTCTCAAATTCATGTTCTATTTCTCTACTTTTCACTGCCATTATTTTTTATCTGGATACCTCAGTCTCATCGTTTGTCTTCCTGCTGGATTTTTTTTTTTTCCAATCCATTTTCTATACAGCAGCTTGATGACCTTCGTAAATTACAAATCTGATCATGTCAACACATGCTTAAAACTCAAGGACAAAGTTGAAACTCATTCTTTAATATGGCTTATACCTTTCCCAGTCTGTACAGGTTGAGTATCCTTAATGCAGAAATCTGAAATCTGAAATGTTCCAAAATCCAAAACTGAATGCCAACAAGTTGCTCAAGGGAAATGATCACTGGAGCATTTCAGATTTGGAAAGCTCAATTGGTATAATGCAAATATTCCAAAATTCAAACCTTTGCCTCTACCCCAGAACATAGTGCAGTGTGTGAACAAAGAACATTACATGACTATTTCTTGACATAGCTGCTGGATCATTTTTAAACTAAATGAACTGGTCTGATGCTAGAAACAGTTACATGTTTTATTCACCAGTCAAAATAACTAAAAAAGACCATTTCTAGTATGTCATGCCCTTTGGTTAAACTGAAGGTCTAAATGACTATAATCAACTAGATGAAAACATTAAAGTGTAACAGTAGATGCCAGGCGTGTTGGCTCACGCCTGTAATCCCAGCACTTTGGGAGGCCCAGGTGGGCGGATCACGAGGTCTAGGAGCTCAAGACCAGCCTGGCCAATATGGTGACACCCCGTCTCTACTAAAAATACAAAAATTAGCCAGGCATGGTGGCTCGTGCCTGTAGTCCCAGCTACTCAGGAGGCTGAGGCAGAAGAATCACTTGAATTCAGGAGGTGGAGGTTACAGTGAGCTGAGATGGTGCCACTGCACTCCAGCCTGGGTGACAGAGCAAGACTCCGTCTCAAAACAAAAACAAAACAAAAACAAATAAAAAACAGCAGAGAGATAAAGACAACGTGGAAGATCAGGAAACTGAGAACATCCACTTTCAAAGAGTTTCTAATATAAACAGTATACTACAGTATACATTTTGACACAGAAGATACAAAGAACTGGTTAAATCCACGAATCTCATACTCACATGTATAAATAAACCAATTAAACATAAAACAGACCTGAAAAGGATAATGCTGTCAAAATATGAGGTACCATTCAGAAAAGTAAATTATTTTACCTATAACTTGCTTAAATTTTTCTTATTGTGATAACCACTAACCACTGAACTTACTTCTCTAATTTGTTTAAAAAAACGGGGGGGGGGGCACTCTTCCTGATTGTCACTCCAGTGTTATATGTTTTAAGTTTTCTCAGATTTTCCGCCAAGGCTAACAGGAAAAAAAAAAAAACAAACAATCTTCTCACAAGCCTGAATGTTCTTATTTGTTTCTCGTACTGCATTTCACATACTTAATTTCATATACTTGCAAATTTACACTTATACCTGTAAAACCAATTATCTACAGTGACAGTACATAAAATCCTTTTACAATAAAACCCACTGAATTATAAAATTTTAAAGTTCTATAACTGTTTTAAGTGAATTAACTTTTGTTTAGATAAAGTGCTACTACCTCAGACAAAATGTGTTATTAAGTATGGGTTTGAGAAATAAAGTGATATAAATAAGTAGACTTAAGGTTGTCAGAAAAAAAGCTGTCTAAATAAAAAGACAGCACAAACAGCTGAGCTTTGAGATAATGGAGGGAAGGAATAAGAAAATAAAAAGTCCCAGGCATAGTAACTGTATACAGAACAGATGAGTGATAGAGGAATGGGATTAGAATAAAGCAAAATAACCAAACAGCTACCTCAGAAGGTAGCCAGGTAATGAGAGTTCTAGCCAGCTGATTGCTGACAATAGGATTTGAAGTGATCTAAAGGGGAAGGGGGAGGATAATTAGAGTACCAAAGTTTTTAAGTAAAAAAGAAAACAAAAGCTTTGTCAAAAACTGAAAGTACACAATGAGTAAACAGAGCAGAAGAAAACTATCTGAATTACTAATTTTAAATAAATAAAATTTTAAACAATGTAAATCTTACACTTTGAAGTCTCCTATTCCAAGAAATATGGCATAAATGGACAAGGCAATAATAAAGAAGGAAAAAGTCAGTGTTTCACAATTGAAATGGCATTTTTGGTTGAATGTAATTTTTTTACCCTTCCCTTAATCCATCTATGAAGAAGATATTAATGAATAATAAAAAATTTAAAAGACCTCAAGAAATCTACAGATATAGGTGGCATTTATATGATGTGGAAACTGGAGCTTTTTCAATGGTTCTCCCCTTTATAATTAAAAAAATATTTTTTTGTGTTACCACTCTCATGTTTTAATCAATCTTTAGATGTTTGTCCATTTCTTTAGTCTTTTCAAAGAACCCAACTTGTGGCATGTTTTCTTCTCTCAACTGTCTTTTATACCACTGATTTCTAGTCTTATCTTTAATATCTCCTTTCCTGGGGGTAACACTGTTATTCTTAAAGTTAAAACTTCCCGTCAAGACATCTCTTTCACTGTACCACATATATCTAATTTATATGTATATAGTACTTTATCGCTTAATTTTAAGTATTTTTATATTCCCATTAAAATAACTTCCGTCTGGGCAACAGAGTGAGAATTCATCTCTACAAAAAATAATAATAATAATAAATTAGCCAGGCAAGTGATGCATGCTTGTAGTCCCAGCTACTTGGGAGGCTTAAGTACAAGGATTGCTTGAGCCTGGGAGGTCGAGGCTGCAGTGAGCCACAATACCACTGCACTCCAGCCTGGGGGACAGAGCAAGACCTGTCTCAAAAAACAAAACAATACAAAACAAAAAAACAAACTTTTGACTCATGCAATACTGAGACTTATTTTTACATCTCTGGACACAGATTTTAAATGCATTTTTTTGTTATTAATTCTGACTTAATTGTGCAATAGTCAGAGAATGAGGTCTGTATGATACTCTTTGAAATTAGATGAAGCTTGCTTTATGGTTTAGTATGTGGCTGATTTTTCAAAAATGTTCCATATGTGTTTAAAAACTGTACTGGATGTGTAACTTTTAGACACATAATTCTGTTAAGGTAATTGTATCATTTGTATCTTTGTTGATTTTGTCTTTTTCGGGTCAGTCTGACATGTAATTCAGAAAGGTGAACTGAAATCCACCACTACAATAGATTTGCTCAAGTCGACCTGTAGTTCTATCCACTTACTATGTATTTTGAAGCTATTTCACTAGGCACACATATACACAAACTGTTATATCTTCCCAGTGAACTAAATCCTTTATCCATTCTCGGTCTTAAGTTAATAAAGGTATTTAAGTTTTGTTTTGCTTACTATCTGCCCAGTATATTAGTATCTCTTCACATCCTTTTCCTTTCAATCTTTCCATCCTTCTGCTTTACATGTCTCTTGTAAAAAGTATACAGGTAGCTTTTTAAATACTAAGTCTGACAATCTTTTTAGTTAACAAATTTATTCCTTTACATTTTTCACTATTACTGATGCATCAGAATTTGATTCTACCATAATTTTTAATTTTTCCCTATTTTTCTCCATATAAATTTGCTGTCTCCCTCTCCTTCCCTTGTTTTGTTTTGGAGGGTAAGATCTCTCTTTTATGAAAACAGCAATGCCCCCAAAGTGTGGCAATTACTCATTACTCATAACAGTGGAAGTGAAAACCAATATACACAAAAACTGTTCAAATATCATAACAGCAGAATGATTTCCACTCACTTTACAGAACATTTTGATATAATTTTGTAAAGGCTTATTATAAATAAGAACTAAGTTTACTTTTGAGATGGTAGCTATATATTAAAACCAGGCATTTAAAAAAATAGTTCTTGAAAACATGAACTAGAGAAACTAAATTATTTTACTATGAATAAACTACTAGTTGGCATTTCGTTAGAATTTATTTTAATCTTGGAGATCAATATACTACTTTTAAAGATGAGAATTTACAAATTATACAGTAATACTCTAAGAAATATTACCCAATAATACTCTAAGAAAAATTCTAAGAGTATTAATATTTGAAAACACCTTAATGTTTACAAATTTTAAAACTCTGGTCTGCAACAATTTAACATGGCCTGTAAGATTTACAGTTCCATTCACATTAAAACATTTCTGAGTATCTCTCTTAATTTTCCTTGCCACTTATTTTTCCCATGTTACCTCTTAAGCATAAAGACATCTGCCTATAATACAAAGCAATGAATACTCACAAATAGAGTCCCCTTGAAAACCAAAAAGAATAAGAATAGAGTTCAGAAACAAAAAAATGTTTTGGCCTCATTTATTTGTTCTCAATAGTACACCACAGAGTTTTGTGTGGGTGTGGGGGTGTGTGTGTGTGGGTGTGCTTTAAAGGAAGTGATGGTGTCAGTACATACTTTTATGGTCACATAGTTCACGAAAGCAAAAATCTACCTAGCAGCAATGAGAAATGAATTATTTACCACTACATATAGTCCAAAACTTATAAGCCTTCCTAGCAAGTCAAAACTTTAATGACAATAAATGATTTACAAATTTAAGTACTATTAACTCAACTGTGTCCTCCCAAAATTTGTATGTTGAAGTCCTAACCCCCAATGTAACTGTACTTAAAAACAGGGCCTTTAAGGAGGTAATTCAGGTAAATGTGGTCATTAAGAGTAGAGCCCTGATTCAACAGGACTAGTATCCTTATAAGGGGAAGAGACTCTTAACGCGCCTGCACAGTGGAAAGGCCACATGAGGACACTTGGGGAAGATGGTTGGCTGCAAGTCAAGAGAGACCTCACCAGAAACAATCTGCTAGCAGTTTCATCTGGGACTTCTAGACCCCAAAGTTTTATTTCTGAAAACTTTGAGGAAATAAATTTTCGTTGTTTCATCTACTCAGTCCGTGGTATTTTGGTTATGGCAGCCCAAGCAGACTACAAGTATGGCAAAAAATTAAAGTATTACTTAGAACAGTCTTTACATAAAACAAAAACTATCTAGAAGATCTGAGGTAACTCTACCACAGGTAATTATCAACCATAAAGACTCTGCATCCTTTATTTAAATGACACATAATGCCACCCATACCTCAAACAATTAGGGGAAAAAATGACATATTTGAGAACACTCTGATTATGAAGTACTGCCAAGTGCTACTTACAACATGTATGAAAGCAACAGCAATTACTATTCCAACCAGAGTACAGAAGTGCACACAGAGGAAAATATATACTAAGGATCATGACATAATCAGCACTTTCATACCTCTGTAAGACACATACCACCATTTTAAAAATGGAGAGCCAGATGGATAGTTTTATACCTCATCTGAGTTGCTAAGAGTATTGCCAAGAAACACTAAAATTCAAACCTATTATGTGTTTGAAATTCAAAATTTTCTACGTGATGCCAAAGGCCAAAATTGGTCTAGTGTAACAAGTTGTTCATCTGAGTCTCACAGGGATATAAAAGCAAAAATACACTCGTCCTAACATCAAAAATGGCAAATTTACAAATTAACAATGTGAATACAATCAGTCTGAGGCACCATTATCCCTGAATCTCAATGAACAGAGCTGTAAGAACATCCTGGCATTTACAGTCAATCACTGGTGTGAATGTGCAGGTGTGTTCTAGATTTATGTATTCAACTATGAAGTCAAATGACATAAGTTTAATTAAAATAATCAATTACTTATTTAAGTAATGATATAAAGTGTAACTTGACTAAACTACCTTTTAAGATTCCCAAAGTGATTAACAACAGTGTTTTTAGCACAAGCTTTTCATTTTGTAAACCTGGTATCGCAAGACTTTACAAGAATTAAAATAACACGGCATTAAGAAGGATTCTATGGGTATATGAACAGTTAGCTTCTATTAACAAGGAGTAGCTAGAACAAAAATCACTATGAATCTTCAAAATAGGTAATTCTCATGTGAAACTATTATTACAATTTTGAAGCTAAAATCTTTTCCTATTATGAGTGCATTTGAAAAACAGTAGGAGGATAGCAGAAAAATACAAATATGTTCACCACATACAACTATTCACATTAAAATGACATTTTGAGCCCTGGCCATTAAAATAAATAATTTCTTACTGATGTAAAGGAGTTTATTTTTATTCACAGATTCACATACGCATTTGAAAGCAGAAGTGAAGATGTACAGATGAAACATAGTTTAATCTTACCAAGTTGTGACTGGTTTCCATCAGCCATCTGTATTAGAGCGCTGTCTTTCTTATTGTACAAAATCTTCACACGCTGCACATCTCCATAAACACCTTTTTTGGAGCCACAGAGAGGTAATCCAAAAATGGAATTAATTTTATGTGAAAGTCACCTAAAGATTATCTTTCTGACATATCAATGAAACATTCAGACATCAACATGATCACTCATTCAATCTCATCATTCTCACAAATGAATAAAGAAGATCAAGATTTTGAACAGTGAATTTTGAAAAGAATAATTTTTGATAAACCCTCAAAGCTATGTGAATGATATTAAATTAAAGACCATGCAAAATAAATTAGCATGCATTAAAACAAATTTTGTGTCTATGGAGAGTTTTAAATAGCAAAGAAAAATAGCAAAAGATTTACTATTCAACTTTAAGCCAAAGTGCTAGCTACAAATAAGAATTAAGGTGAAACAAAAATCAAATCAATAATAAAAGTATAGTGCTAACAATAACATACCGAAGAGGGTAAACAGACTTTGGGGCGTAACCATCTTTAGAAGGAGAGAAGAGCAAGCAGCGTAAGACAAGAAGAGAGAAGAGTCGAGGAAGAGCGGAGATGAACAGATCATCCATAACGAAGGGTGGTTCCCGCAGAATGGTGAGGTGGTCATGGATCATGGTTCAAGGCGGTTAATTGGGGCAAGTTGGTCCGAGGAACATTTGTTCAAGCACAGAAGCATGAACATAGGGAATGGAGACAGGGAATGAAGACAAGGACAAGGAAAATAAAGGATAAGACAGGGAAGGGAATGGGCATTTGGGAAAAGACAAGGAAAGGGAAGGTGAACACACAGGGAAAAGGATGAAATGGGGAAGGGAAACAGCAATGCAGAAGAAAAAAATAAGGAATTGGGGAACAAAAACAAAATAAAATATAGGTCAGTACATAGGAAATGCAGGAATTTGGTCAGAAAATGGTTGGTTTATGTACTGTACAAGAAAAACTGAGTAAAATGTAGTCATCCAAGACAAATATGGGTAAAGTACATCTATATCAAAGAGTAAATTACAGCATTTCATCTCAACATAGGTAAGGAAAGCATGCATAGGAATTTTTAACTTTGAACTTTAACTGCATAAGCATGGCTGGTTATGAAATGCAGGCAAAAGTCTTAAAACAAAAACAAAGGCACTCTGATTCAAACATTTTAGCATGCAGAACTGTGAATGATAATAGTATTAAATGGATAAAATAAGCTAATGTTCATATTAACAGAGGCCAATTAAAAATGAAACAAATTCAAATTAGACATCATAAACTGATACACTGAGCTTCCCACATTTCATACCAGCTTTCATAGCATTCAAAATAAAATATACCAGACATAAAATGTACAACTAAAGAAAATAACTTAGCAATAAATTTTATTTAACTGGGCGAGGTGGGTGGGGTGGGTCGGGGGTCAGGAAGGAAGGGGTGGGGGAATAAAGTTAAAAAATATTTTTAGAAGACAATGACTAATAACTGCAAAGAAAAAATTACTAAGAAAGACTGGAAGAGTGCCTCGTCAAGATCTTTGGAAGAACCTTCAAAGAAAAATGTATTAGAGTAGTTCACATAAAATAAGATTTAAAAAAAATGCAATGACATATAAGCATGAAATGAACAAGCAAATAATTAGAAAAGGCAAAGAGCAAAATTGTTTTACAGTTAAATTTGCAAATTAGATCACATTTGCCTTTGAGAACAACAAAATGATAAGCCAAACTACAGTACTTCACCATATTTTTCTTAGGAAAAATAGGTTAGGTTAAAAAATATACAAATATAAAGAGACATGACTGTTTAAGGAAAAGTATTACCTAAACAATACATAGATTTTATTCAGAAGTAGAAACATACAGAAAATACTTCGACTAATGAATGTACATAAAAAGAAAGGCAAGTGCAAAATGAAATAAACATGAAAAACTTTCACGAATGAAATGGAGTTAAAGAATAAACATTAGAGATTATTTTACTAACCTCTTCATTTAAATTGCTAACCAACAGGACTGTATTGCCACCAGCTGAGACTCCAGGCATACCCACTCGGCCAGCAGCAGCTGCAGCAGCTGCTGCAGCAGCATTTGGAATAGCCAAAGGACTCAGAGCTCCTGGAACAGCTGCAACAGGAAGCCCTAATTTTAAAATAAAGCATATTTTACGAAACACACACAAGTCGTTTACAAAAACCAATTTAAGCACGATGGCTGCATGGCTTACGGCTGACCATTCCAAATGGTTCCTGAAAGTTAATTTTTATAATGTTTAGAAAAATTGTTTGCTGATGTGTAGTAGAGAAAAATAATCGATTTCAACAAAACCATTAATTGAACTAAAGTACATACCTGTATTATGTTAAAATATCAAATATATAATACTCTATTTCCTCTGGAAAAGCAAACAAAGCATGAAGAATATAATTCCAAGTCACAGGCTTGGAAAATTCACTTCCATGATTTACAGTAATAAGCCAAATGTAAAAAAGTATCACTTTCGACATACATAATGGTAATTCACTATTTTCTGCAAGTGCTATCTTCTTCATAAACTCACACTTGAAATCAGACAAATAATTACAGCTTAAGAAACAAAGATAGTAGTCTTTCAGCTCCTAGAGACAAATCACTCTGAACATCATTATTTAATTCATGCAAATAAAGAAAATCTTAGCAAAATGTGCTTGCCTTCTTAATTATACACTCAAGTAATTATAATACAGGTTTCTTCAAAACAACACTCTTCCAGTTCAAAGAACAAGAAACCATCGCTATAACACAGATTTTGTTTCAGTATTTTCCTATCCTTTCCCAATCTATGTTATCATTTCCTTATTTTATTGTTCTAGTTTCCAGTCTTACTGCTGTCCTACTACCTTTAAGTCACCATCTCTTCAGTCATTTATTCTAGACAGAATTCCCTTTTGTGTTAGCACCCTTCATCTACTTTTCAATTACCAATCAGCTTGGAATACGTTCATCCCTTAAATTCTTACACACTAGCTTATTTCTCATAAATATTGGTTCACTAAACAAATGAATTGTATGTTCTTTTTTACCTTCCCAACATAGAGGAACAAACACCCAAACTAAATGAATTTGATTTCATAACATACCTGGGTAGAATGGGCCTTTACCACTCTTGTTCCATAAGTTCACATTTTATTTCTTCTTTCTTTCCAGCTTTCTGGTGCATTTCATAAGAATCTGCTGTTACCTTTGGTTTTAGAGATCTTACTCTTTTGAAAGTCAAGTTTTTGATCTTTTTACTTTATAGACACTACTGTGACCTTTCATTGGCAGTCTGAAGTGCTCTTTAATATTCACAATCCTTAACCTAAATTTTTGATTTACGAAACTTTCCCCTCCATCTCTTTTTAATTCAGCCTTTATCTCTTCTGAGAACTCTGTCAGTGGCATATGTTTCTCATTTAATACTCTTGCTCTTGATGAGTTTCTTTTCACAGCTTTTTGTCCATACCCTTTTTTGTTGGCTCTCCTTTTTTCTTACTTTGCTACCTTTTTTATGGCTTTACATTTTGTTTTGGAAGAATTTCCAACATATACAAAAGTAAAGAGACTATAATAATGCACCTCTATGTAGCCATCACCCAGCTTTAACAATGATGAACTCATGGCCAATCTTGTTTCATCCCCTTTTATTCTTAAAGTAAATCTCAGAAATTAGAATCTAATTTTAAAATAAAAAATTCTCATGTTTAATACTTACTAATGCATAATAGTCTTCAGTGTGTCTTTGAATACACCAATGTGGATCTTTTCAATCAAATATTCTACTATATTACTAACTTCTCCATGTTAAATACTATACCTCTCACTATCCACCCCGTAAGTTGTTCTCATTTAACATTCAACAGATATGTTCATTTGTTGTCAAGCATACATTCCTAATTCCCAGGCATGCATTCCTACACACAACAATTTTTTTTTTCTTGCAGTCTTGAGAAGTGACCTCCCCACACTGTAATACTATTCATCAGTATTTTCAGATAGCTCTGACTGAATGCACAGAATATTTGACTAAAGTTGACAATACAATTATTTATTAGTAGCAGAAACTCCAGATGTAGTTATTATATTGTTGCATCATTCTCCTATTTTCCTGCCTTTAGTTAGCTACCTTTTAGGAAAAATGGTAACTTTAAAATTCTATTAAATTCCGTAGTCTTTATGAGATCCGACTGATGGCAAACAAACACAAAACCACCAACTTCAATATGGCATGCAGAAGTTGTTCAGTACCAAGCCTCAAATTCTCTTTTTAACAATACAAAGCCTGTTTTTTTTAAAAGTCCATCAAGGATATTTGGATTAGATCTTTACCACAATAAAAAAATTAAATCATTTTAATTTCTGGTTTCACTTTTAATCCTAACAGGAAGAAGCAATTCTAAGGGCCCACTAAACCAAAAAATCTTCACTGTGGAATTAAAATTAGTTACCAAAAAAATCTGCTCATCACTAGCATTTTCTCTGTACATCTCTTGACTCTTATAACCATCTACTGTTTATTAAAATACTCTGTATCTCCTACTTATTTAACTACAATTGTCTTAAACTTTGTATCCCAAAGTGAAAACGTTCTCAAATTTTTGGTCTCAGGCCCCCTTTATAGTCTTAAAAACTATAGAGGATCACAAGGAGTTTTTGTTAATTTGGGTTCTATTAATGGTTATCATTTCAGAAATTAAAACCAAGAACTTTTTTTTTTTTTTTTTTTTTTTTGAGACGGAGTCTCGCTCTTGTCCCCCAGGCTGGAGTGTAATGGCAAGATTTTGGCTCACTGCAATCTCCACCTTCTGGCTTCAAGCGATTCTCCTGCCTCAGCCTCTCGAGGAGCTGAGACTACAGGCACCCGCCACCACGCCTGGCTAATTTTTGTATTTTTAGAAGAGATGGGGTTTCACCATGTTGGCCAGGCTGGTCTCGAACTCCTGACCTCAGGTGATCTGCCCGCCTCAGCCTCCCAAAGTACTGGGATTACAGGACTGAGCCAATGTGCCCGGACAAAACCACTAACTCTTTAAAGCACAGAAACACACATACTATTACCCTTCAGAGTGATGCCACTGTACGCTATTAAGAGAAAAAGTAAAAAAAGGCAAACTATATTTTAGTATTACCATGAAAAGTAATACTAAACTTTGTAGGCCCCCTATAAGGATCTCGGGAACTCTCACAAATCTCTGGACATTTGTAAAACGCTACCAAATATTCACATGCTTTGTATATATGGAGTCCTCAAAAACTACTAAGGAACTTAAAAGATAACATTTACTCACTTCAAATAAAAGAAAATGCTGTGATATATGACATATATTTTTTAAAAGAATGATGAGTTAATTGACACTCCCAAACTTTACAGCTCTCAGTCATCTCCTACTCATTTTTCCCTCTTGAAATCTCAGGAAAAATTACAAATTCATAAAGTATATTTAAAAAATTATCAATCTATTTAAATTCAGTATTGACCTAAACATACTGGCCTAAGGTTAACACTTCATTTTTATGAAAAATCACTTCATATCTGAGATACAACCCTACTGTGCCACTATACATTTAAATAATCTAATGAAAATTACTTACCAAAAACATTTAAAGATGGTGAAAACCAGTCAAAAAGAATTTTAAAGACATAATTGTTTTCAAAATACATTTTTTTTTCTTGAAATCTGGGTTTTCAAGCAGAGGTAACTTGGTGGTATGATATTGTTTAGAACATCAAGCCTTATCATGGAAAAACACTAATTGAGAATTAAAATAATTAGTTAATAATTAAAATAAATTTATAATGGTAATTTGAGAATTAAAAGTCTAGGCTAAAGCTTCCCCACCCTTTATTTTTTGAGACAAGGTTCAGTCTGTCACCCAAGCTAGAGTACAGTGGCATGATCATGGCTCACTGCAGTCTCTATCTTCTGGGCTCAGGCAATCCTCCCACCTCAGCCTCCTAAGTAGCTGGGACTACAGGCACATGCCACCAGGCCTGGCTAATTTTTTTTATTTTTAGTAGAGACTGAGATCTCACTATGTTGCTCAGGCTGGTCTCAAACTGCTGGCCTCAAGCAATCCTCCCACCTTGACCTCTCAAAGTGCTGGGATTACAGGGGTGAGCCACAACACCCAGCCTAAAGCCCTTTTTAGTGTGACAGATCTGAAACATTAAAAAAAAAAAAAAAAAGCCAGAGAATGCTATATTTTACTAAATAATCTTGCACTTTAGTAAAAATAAGACTACCAATCTTCTAGTCAGAAAAATTTGGGCTCAAAATAGATGAATTTACCTCTTTCCAACTAAGGAGGTAATAAAAATCTTACCAAAAAGGGGAATGCAAGGTGTGAGGTCCCCACTGTCTGAATGCTAATTCAGTCTCCTCACTTGTCGATTTACTTCCACCATTCTGGGCCACCTTGTCAGGTGATCTATTATGTCCAAAGATCCTTCCTTTTACACAGTTCATAGTATGGTGTTAAGAATGCTTTAATAGGTAAGAGGAGCCACCACCTGTCCTTAATCCCACTAGTATGTATTTCTCTTTCATTATTTCCTCCCCTCAGCTGATAACTTAGAAAAACGACTTAGGCTACCTTTACACAGTTCTAAATCACTGGAGTAGTCTAAGATTTTCCTGGACTTTTAAAGCCTCTGAAGATTCTCCAATTTCCCTCGATATACTTTTGTCTGAAAAATTACTTTGTCAATCAGGTATTTTTAGGTTTAATCTCAATACTGTCTGCTGCAATAAAAATATACAAACCTACAAAATATTTCATGATGCACTATTTATATCATAATACATTCTAGAAAATAATTCTGTTCTGAACTCCCAGCTAAATGAGAGGACAATAAACTCACCATGGGCCCTTTGAGAAAGTTATAGAAAGCATATTAAACATACTGTATACACTGGCTCTAACAGATTACTTTTAGCTACAGAAATTATAATTTTAACTTTAATGATTTGCATCTTTAGCTAAGGCAGCAGATATGCAGGAAAAAACTGTTTTCACATATTGATAAGGAGGGATAAAAATACTCGATCTACTCTGAGGATTGTTATAAAGATAAAATAATGTAAAAGAGCTTCCTAAACGATCATGTGCTGAAGAAAAGAAGGTGCTCCAGGAATCTTCTTCATGTGAAATGGCCCTCATCAGATGGGTCACCCAGACACTGTGAGTGACTCAGCAATCTCCTAAAATTCTCATGTTAGTTCTGACACTATAATTACTAACCTTTCCTCCACAGAAGCTGATGGATGCCCAGCCATGTATATGACAAGAGACCCTAAGTCCAGACAGAAGTGATACAAATTATGTATCTGTTCTCTTCCTTTCAGATATTACACTGAAACACACAGGTATCCCTAACCTTGCTCATTTCAACTGAAGAATTAAACTGGTTTTGTTAATTAAATCATTTAGAAATTGTATCTATAATTTTTAGCTATTTTAAAAGGTTTAGATTTACAAACAAACTTAAGACATTACAACGTTCTTATATAACCTGGAAACCCCAGATCCCCCATTATTAGCACCATACATTAGTATGGTATTGCAATTTATTAGTTGTTGCAATTAATCAACCAATATTGATAAATTAACAAAAGTCCATTCTTTGTCAGATTTCTTCAATTTGCATCTAATGTCCTCTTTTTTTTTGGTCCAGTATCTCCTATTACATCTAATCATCTTGTTTCCTTAGGTTCCCCTTACTTGTGAGAGTTTATGATTCTGAAAAATATCAAATTTATCCCTCCATCTTCCATTCTAAAAGTTCCATCCAAAGTAATTTATTATTTTTTTTGGTCTTACTTCTTTTCCCTGTTCACATCTGGTAGTAATTAGTCTTGTGTACTACTGAACAGAAGAGCATTCGTGGTAGGACTCTAAAGCCCCTTCTTTTTTTTTTTTTTTTGAGATGGAGTTTCACTCTGTCGCCCAGGCTGGAGTGCAATGGCATGATCTCAGCTCACTGCAACCTCCACCTCCTGGGTTCAAGCGATTCTCCTGACTCAGCTTCCTGAGGAGCTAAGATTACAGGCACCCACCAACACACCTGGCTAATTTTTGTATTTTTAGTAGAGACGGTTGTTTCACATGTTGGCCAGGCTGGTTTTAAACTCCTCACCTCAAGTGATATGCCCGCCTCAGCCTCCCAAAGTGCTGGGATTACAGGCAAGAACCATCGCGCCTGGCAGCACCTTCTAATTTTTTTTTTTTTTTTTGAGTCGGAGTCTCGCTCTGTCGCCCAGGCTGGAGCGCTGTGGCACGATCTCGGCTCACTATAAGCTTCACCTCCCAGGTTCATGCCATTCTCCTGACTCAGCCTCCGGAGTAGCTGGGACTACAGGCGCCTGCAACCATGACTGGCTAATTCTAATTCTTAAAGTATAGTCAGCCCTCTGTATCTCTGGGTTCCGATTCAACCAACCTTGGATAAAAATATTTGGGGGGAAAACGATGGTGTACTGCATATGTATAGAAAGTTGTTCTTGTCCTTATTCTCTAAACAATATAGTATAACAACCATTTACATAGCATTTATATGGTACTGGGTAATACAAGTAATCTAAAGATGATTTAAAGTACATATAAGAGGTTGTGTATAGGTCATATGCAAACACTATACCATTTTATACAAGGAACTTGAGCATCAGTGGATTTTAGTATCCGGGGGTGTGTGGGGGCGGGGGTAGGCAGTAGGGAGTGGGACTGTGTGTGTCCTAGAACCAATCTTCCATGTATACCAAGGGGTTTGGAAGGCACATTTTACATTTTATTTCCTGATTTGAAAATAAAAATTTTACTTTTCATAAGCATGACACCTGCTATTCTTTCTTGAAACAATTCAATCCTCTTTCTCTTCCACCAACCTTCCTTTCGTTCTTATTTTGCCTTATGGAATCCATTCTCTTCTACCATTAACAGATACACTTTTATTCTACCTGTTCCTCAGATTAACTTTTTAATTAAAAACTTACTTTTCTTCTAATGAAACTTCCACAATCCCCTCAAAAAGTCATTTTTGGTCTCCCTCAACTTTTCTCCAAAGGAAAGAATAAGGATGCATCATGCATCACTCCACCTCACCGCCCAATGTTACTTTCAAACTGCTGTTCTACCACCATCAATAAGTTTGGTTTCCAATGTCAATGCCACCTAATCATACCACACTCTTTCCCATCAAAATAGCCATTGGATTACTGGAACATCTCCTCCCATTACATAAAGACTTCAGCACCTGGCTTTATTTCCTTCTTCTCCATTCCCTGCATCAACCTATGACTTTTCCAAGACTCTCGTCTCATGATTTCTTAAAAACATCTACTTTCATGGTTTTTACTACATCCATCCATATTAGCAACTTCTTTTGCTACATCTTGATTTTTCTTTCCTCTGTCTCTTTTTGTAATGGTCATTCAACACTTATATCTCCTTTCCTAACTTCTTTCTTTTCTTGATCCTCCTATTCCCACACAACCACTAAACCCACTTTTTACCTTTATGGTGACCCCCTTTCTATTCTCCCTTGACTTGACTTTACCATAGAGCCTAAGCTTGGACCAACACTCTGCTCATTTGCTACTATTTCTTTAATGTTACACAATTCCAGACTTAGATAAATCCAGTCTTATATTCTGTCTACACTTTCATCTGGGCTTGACAAATACTTGAGTGAAAACACACAAACCCCACAAATGCTAATTCTAGAAATATTTTGTAATCCACTTTTAGCTGAATTTCCAGTCCATTCTTGAGAGTTTCCCCAAATCCAATAGAGTCTTAAGTCTACTTTCCTACTTTCAACTTGTTAAGCAAGTGTCTTATAATATTCAGATCAGAATTCAATCAAATTTTTCAACCAACTTCAAAATCCTCACTTCTTTCATCTGTTCTTCTTTCTCCCTTGCTTCATAAAGACATATAATGGTGACAGGAAAGAATAATGACTGTAACACTGATGATTTCGGTTCTGCTTCCAGCTCTGCATCTACTTTTTTTTTTTTTTTTTTTTTGGTGGAGATAGGGTCTTGCAAGGTTGCCCAGAATGGTCTCAAAATCTTGGCCTCAAGCAATTCTCCTGCCTCAGCCTTCCAAAGTGCTGGGATTGCAGGTGCGAGTTACTACGCCCAGCCAATGCACCTACATTTCTGTGTGAACTTGATAAAAAATCTCTTCTGGTTCTAACAATGGTCTTAAAAAATATATCTCTATATTTAAATCCCAACATGTACACTATACTCCTGATCTAATCCTTACAATCAATTCTAGGACTTAAACTAGCCTTAGAAACAAATACTAGTTAATAGGTAGCAAGCATTTATTATATGCCAGGCACTGTACAAAGTTCTTTGCACATTAACACATTTAATCCTCACAACAGCCTTAAATGGAAGGTATTATTATCATTATGTCCAAACGTGGAAATGAGAGGACTCCAAGCCCATGTTTTAAATGATTATACATACTGCCTCACTGCAAACATTCCCCCCATTGGTTCCTACTTTACTCCTGAACTACCACCCCATTTCTTCTTCTTTTCTATGGCACACTTCTTCAAAGAGTACAGTTACTTTCTCATCATATTTATATCCTTAATCCATTGTAATTTGATTTATACACTCTTGTGAATAATCTTATGTAACTACACTGTACTGAATAATCACTACTAATTTTAATCCTATTTATTTGATTGCTAGACTTCTTGTTTATCTTATCTATAACATAAATATGCACTGCTTAAAGTTTAATTACAATGCTTTAATCCTCTTGCTTTCTTATACCTGGGAAATCTTAAATCAAAATTTTAAACATCACATCTCTGGCCTCTGAATACACAACTCCACAGAACTCTTGCCCAAGTCTTAGGCTGAATTTCCTACTGTCTGGTGGACTCCTCCACATTTTTCTCATAAGCTATCATATCAATAAGAGCCAAGTCCTATTACTTTTACATATAATTTTCCCCAGATTTCTTACTTTGCATTCTCATTTTACGTTTCTAGCTTAGATGTATAATTACATCTTAATTAAACTAAGAGTCTCCTACCTGTTTTTCCTAATCTCTATTTTCACTTTTCCAACATACTCTGGAGCCGCAGTTGGTTTCTTAAAACTAAATTGCTCATTTTTACCCAACTGCCTAAAAATAGTTGATGAATCCTTCACAGCAATGGTTAACTCATCCCCCACTTTGATAACCTGAAAAAAGCCAAACATCTACAACTTGGTACATACTATCATCAAATAGTCGCAGATACTCAGACGCTCATCTTCCAGTCAAAAAGGAGTTTAAGAATTCCCATATAAAATTCATACTCCCTGGATAACATCGGTTTTAAGATCTTGTCCCATAATACTTTCTGGCATCATTACCTTTCATATTTTTTCAATTATCCTATTCGTCACACATAACTGAATGTTTATCACTCCTAAAACATGACATATACTCTATCACATTTAATCATGCTATCTTTTTGGCCCATAAAACCCTCCCAATTTCTCCTTTTGTTGATGGATCACTCATTTATGTGCTGATAACCACACTAACTACACTATATATTTCAGTTTGCCTCCAATTAGATCTAACTCATATGTTTGCTGTCTCTGATGAGAAGCTTCACGAAAACAGAAACTCTGTTATTCTCCTGAGTCCCTGAAGTGTGTAGCACAGTGTTAAAATGACTGCTGAATAATACAATGAATGAATAAACCAGGATGACACTGAAGTGAGCCAACATCCTTCTAGGGCTATGAAATGTTCATGACAATTAATTGAGGATAGCCGTTTAGAGCTGCTAGTGAAAATCTTCTGCATAATTTACCTCCCTGGAAAGAATCATCTTTTATACTTTGGTCAAAAACATATATAGTTTTTCTTCTACTAAATGCAGAAGCAAAAGAAGTATTTTCTTTGTTTTAGCCATACAATATATATTTGTCAACTCTTAAAAACACAATTTCTTTAATAAAATCTGCAATCTGATTTGACTTAAACTTATCTTTATGCAGAAGATTTTAATTATGCAAAGTTGGAGTTGATTACCATAGAACTTAGGCTGTTTGGCCTTAAAAATATTAACTCTAAGATGAATACAAGAGAGGTCTTCAAGTAGCAACAGATTGTCATAGAAAAGGGGAAGGTAACGGAAAGTAAGTATTAACAAATGAAGTAAATTTCTTAAAACTACAGATGAGGACAATATAAAGGGTAAACATAATGGATCCATTTAAGCAAGACTATGTGAAAAGTTTTTAATGGATGATCACATAGTCTTAACTATCTGCCCTGGATAATTAAACCTTTGAAAAACATTTTATAGTCCTATCGTAATAAGCGTATTTCACTGAAAATGCTGGTCAGTATGTAAACATGAAATGATGCAGTAACATTTTTTTCTCATCTGTAACCCGTAATACCTTCCAAGTACCCAACAACCATCAAACATATTTCCTTTACTCAGATGATAAAAATCACTCCAGATATAAAACACATTCATTCAAATATTACTTATAATGGAATTAAGAGCTGAATAAGCTCTCTAAAAGACACAGCTTCAAATTAATTTGTGACTCGAAAGTAAAAATTTTATCCAGTGTTAAAAAATTTTAAATAAACTCTATCTACTTTAGCTCTTCCAATGTTTCCTCCAAAAGACAGTTTAAGACTTAAAAATTAACATTTTAAAAATTCAGCTACAGCAAAGTAGAGGACAGTTCAATAATCCAAAGAAGTCAACATCATTTAAAATTGTACATACAAAGAAGCACATTCCAACAATTTTTTACTTCTTAGATATTAAAACACATGAAATGAGAAAGTAAAAGTTATGGGACAGTTAGGACAGGTAGTGACCTCTGACCAAGTATTTCTGATTTACGTTGAAAATAAAATATTAATTTTTAATTAATATATATTTTTTATTTTGGTGTTATGGCATTCAGCAATGTGCTTTAAAATCTATGTATTTTTAATATTTCTGAGAAAGACTAGCATGTTTATGTACATGTGATTACTTTGGTCCTTCTTGGGGGATAGCTTTCAAATATGTCCTGCAGTAGATAAGTTTTTTGGTTTAATTTTACAGCTACTATTTGCTATAATTAGTCTTAATAAAATATTATAGAAAAAGATTTTGAAAAAATTAGATTGACATAAATTTTAATGTGTTGCCAAAAAGATAAAAATATAAGTTCAGTTTATTATTTGCATGTTACATATCTACCCTTGTTTTGTACCCAATTTTGAATGAATGTATGAACAATACTCACTTTTCATTTTTTAATCAATAAGATAATCAGGCTAAATACTGAATGGACTTGGTAACAAAAAATATCTTACTATGTAAAAAAAAAAAAAAAAAAAGCTAAAATGATGGGACTTACATTTTTACTACATGTATATTATTATTCTTGATAACTATTCTACAGGGGAGAAGATGACAGGCTAAAATGTCAAGCTAATCTAATTTTATTCCACTATTTATTAGTTAGGAGTACGGACCTTGGAACTAGATTTCCTGGCATTGAGTGCCAGGGCTTGGTCACTCAAAAGTTAAGGGAATCTGAGCAAACTGTTCTTTCTGCCCTACTTTCCAAATCTGTAAAATGGGATCTATAATGGTAACTACATTTAGAGATGATGTATTACTTGTGAAGGGCTAAGAACAGTTGAGTGCCTGAAACAGGACAGAAAAATGGTTAGCTAATATTAGTATTCATATTCAGCAAACTTTTGGCTCCTAGGATTGAGACATTTCATTCTAAGCTACAGTATTTTAAATGTTTGTGTCACAAAATGATGACATAAAAAACTCTAAGCAGGCCAGGCGCGGTTGCTCATGCCTGTAATCCCAGTACTTTGGGAGGCCAAGGCAGGAGGATCACGAGGTCAGGGATCAAGACTATCCTGGCTAACATGGTGAAACCCCGTCTCTACTAAAAAAAATACAAAGAAATTAGCCGGGCATGGTGGCAGGCACCTGTAGTCCCAGCTACTCGGAGGCTGAGGCAGGAGAATGGCGTGAACTCAGGAGGCGGAGGTTGCAGTGAGCCGAGATCGCGCCACTGCACTCCAGCCTGGGCGACAGAGCGAGACAACTCCGTCTCAAAAAAAAAAAACAAAAAACAAAAAACAAACTCCAAGGAATAGAGGTGGAATCTAAGGAACTAGTATTAACTTAATAATTTTCGAGCTATTCCTAGGGTGGCAACTACTGCAAAGGGATCTATCTAAGCATTTTGATAGCGGAGCCAAACTTTATACAGAGATTCAATGGCGGCAGAAAACACAGTAAATCCCTTCTACCAATACCAATGATCCAAAAAGCCTAGTTCTTAGAAACCAGTATATATGCATCTTCAAACCCCTTTTCACTGGGGTTTCGTTTTAGAGAAGTCTACTTAATGGCCTACATCACAATAATTAACTAAAAGTAGCCTTACTAAACCACGAAAATACCATGCCATATTCTTGTTCTTTCTAAGCTCTGGTTCAAGAAACCCAAAACCTTAGAAGCAGCATTCATCTCTGTAGGAAACCCTGAACAGCCTAAATTTATTAAATCATATCTGAAAGACTATAATGAATCTTGTTTAAAAACACACACACACACACAAAAGTAAAGAACACAAGCATCACCTACATATATTGTAAGAAAATATATCAGTATTACTCTATTACCTCACTACTGCAATACTAATTAATATGTAATCTGTCTAGTTTTGTAGTTTTTCCCTTCATCACTGTAGATGAAATGCAATAATGTATTTAAGAAAGCCACATTTCACAAAAGACTTTTTTAAATTGTACATATCATCCTATTCAAAAAGAATAGAACAGGCAGACTACACAAAAGTACACATACAACAACAAAAAACACCTAAAAGATCTAAATCCTCTCAATGAATAAACAGCTCACATGCACACCTGGATGGGTTTTTTCACAATTATGTATACAAGAAAAGTGATTTATAATCTATTGGTATTTACTGAGAAAATATTAATGTATCCTGGTCTTCCATTTATGGGCATGAATTCCTTCTGAGAGAAAGATTTCTAAATTTTAATTAATTTTGCTTAGTCCTTTATCCACCCCACCCCCTTCCTTTTTTGGGCCATTGTTCAAGGCCAAATTAAATAATTACATACATCGGGGCTAAGGTCACCATTTCAAACCACTCTGGGCTACTAGAACCTGCAAACAACTGACAGTTTCAAAAGTTTAAAGCAGACAGTGGGAAGAATCTATAATGTACCTGTTCATAAGCTGGTTTAAGTACTTACCTGAAAACAAAAGCTGGGCAAAAACTTAAAATTAGCAAATAAATGCAAGAATTTAACTAATTGTCCTGCACAAATTGAATTACAAGGTTGATAATTCTAGTTGATGAAGGAAAATTCTACTTTATAAAGATTTTCAGCTAATTAATGTAGAGAAGGAATATGTGAATTAGGGGAGAAAAAGCAATATTTGCAACCCACTAGTGAAATTAATTAAGGTAGCAACCATTAGTGTATACTAAAATCATTAGCAGAAAAAAATGTAACGAAAGGATCAGAAGGTCAACACCCAAATCCACAAAAGTCTTAAAGCATCATTAAAATCACTAAAAGTGGGGCAACCAGAGATATTAGATGTCTCCTACTGAGACACAATAGGAAGCACAAGAAGCACTTTAAAAAAGAAAAAAAAGAAAGAAAAACAGGCTCTAAATCTTATCAAGCCTTTGGAACTAACTTTAAGTTTATATAAGAAACGCAGCAGATAGAGGAACAAGTTAACATGACGCTCTAAGGAAACAGCAAGGCTAGTCTAATCTGTGAAATTTTCTGAAAGGATAACCATGTCACTTCATAAGTAAACGGATGTGAGATTGGGAGTAGAGAAAGGGAGATGACTATTACAGACTGAAACAGACTAATGAGATAAAACAACCAAATGCTATGTGTGGCCCTCCATAGGACCTTGTTCTGAACAAATCAAACTTTAAAAGCATTTTCAAGATAATTGGGGAAATTTTAATGTAAGTTGGGTATTTGATGACATTAAGAAATCATTGTCAATTTTGATTAAGTGTAATAATCATATTATGGTTTGGTAAGAAAATGTAATTATTTTAGAGATACTATGGTAATATTTGAGAAGACATGTCATAATGTCAAGGATTTGCTTTAGAATACAAAAGAAAAACTGAATAGATAAAACTAAGTGTCAGCGCTATTGAACCAAGATGACAGGTGTATGGGATTCGTTATATTAGCATAGAGCTTAAATCTCTAATAATAAATTAATAAATATTACCAAATGAATAACCCATACAAATGTAACAAAGAAAGAAAATCAAAATAAGTTTTCCAGTTAATTTTATGTATCACAAATAGATAGAAAATAAAAAATTCAGTTTAACAGCTAATTAAAATTATGCCAGCAGAACTGTACCAAAATAGATTTAAATGACATTAATTAAGTCACGAGTTATTTTCTGTGTAATTCTCAAGTCTTGCTACACAGTAAAACCATCTTGAGATCCTAAAAACACAGGAATGCCTGTGACCCACTCCAACTATTCTCAGTCTGGGGTAGAATTTGGTGACTTCAATGTGCAGCAAAATTTTGAGAAACAATGTTCTATAAGACCTACATGTTTATCTTTATGAATAAATGTTGTATCTGTTCACAATGATAACTATTTTAACATCAATGATTTCCTACAAAAGATGTGCTTTGCCTTTCTTTTAAAAACTTTATCATGAGAATGCCTGTTCCTCAATTTGAAATACAAGGAAAGCTCTAAAATAAATATTCTTTGTACACACTCTCTCTCCTAATTTTTAGAATGCAGACAACAGGATCATGAAAAATTACTTCCAGCAACTTTTCTAAGTGATCTACCCCTTAATAAATTAACTACACCTCTTAACATGAGAAAACGATTATAATGATATCTTAATTTATAATCTGAAGGATTTTTGATCACCGTTTTCTTTGAAACAGAATATGTGAATGACTAATAGTCTGCCACATTTGTGATTATGTATTTAGATGTCAGATTTTTAAACTCATTACAAAGTACTCAGTCTCCTTTCTTTGAACAAATTACATTTTCTGAGACACTATGATACCTAGCATTGAAGGAAACAGAAAAGCCAGATATAAATGTTAGTCTTAAAAAAGTACTGTGGAAAATAAATCAATTCAAATTTATAGTACTGATTCTAAAGTAATTAAATTCAGTCAAGTAGCTAGATCTAATATAAAAATCATACAAGGTAAAGGAAGCCCAACACAAATATTTAGCAAAAGAGTATCACCTTATATTTGTGTTCTTACAAAATTTTTGAAACAAATTCAATGACTTCATTTTGAACAAGTACTGTTTCAGGAAGACTGAGCAGGAAGTTAATCCCATCAATACTAGTTTGTTGAAGTCATCTGATTAAATAATTAGAGGAAAAGATTTAGTTACTATTCTAAAAGGCATGTCCTCACTTATGCGATATTGGGTATCACTGTAAACAATGTTTAAAAAGCAAAAATAAAGGTGGAAACTGAGATCAAATATTCACCAAATGTATGAAGAAGAAAATAGTGTCTTCATGTCGTACAAATGAATACTTTGGGATTGAGATCAATTATTTAAAAAGGTAAGATTATTTAAACATACTTTTCCAAAAACTGACCTGTCTAACATATGTGAATAAAGCTGAATGTTTGGCCTATCCAAAATACGCATATTAATATCCTTACTACCCATTTTATAAAAATTATTGTACATCCTAACAGAAAGAATGCAGGTAAGCAATTTAGAGAATTGTGACTGTCAAATAAACATTTAAAGACTGCAAACTAAATCTTAACAGAAATTAAAATAATAGACATTTTCCTATCAAATTAATCTTGTGAAATTAAAAAATAATATGCTGGTAGGGGAAAAAGTAGGGCACCCAGCCTCATATATAATTAATGTTAGTTTAAGTTAATATCACCTTTAGATGAAGAAATTTGCAAATAATGTAAATAGGCTTTAACATTTTCTTTGACCCAATAATTCTAATTCTAGGAATCTAGTCTAAGAAAATAATTTGAGAGGCAAAAAAGTACAAGGGTGTTTTAATAAAAAGTATGGAACAGCCTACATGTCCACTTTCAAAGGTACAACATATCCACTAACATGCTATGCAGGTATTAAAACTATATTTTAAAACAAATTCTAAGTAAAATATCAATTACAATAAAAGATAATGCAAATCTGCAAATACAGAGCAATTTTAATTTTGTACAAAAACATGTATTTACATTAAAAATATTAAAATAAATGGTTATCTCTTGTGAATTATCAAAACTTGGGTCCATTATCTGATTTTTAAAACCTTTAACTCACCTACTTTCAACCTATTTTTGAGTATACTTAAAAAGCTCAGTTATAACAAGATGCAAAAACATTAAAACAGATAAAAAATGAAGTCACTTAGGAAAGGCTAAACATTTTTTCCTTTTTCTTATGAGGCAGAGATGAAGAAACAAAAATGCATTATACTAAAAAATTCAACACAGAAGTGGAAAAAGACACTAGACAATTTTTTGGTGAAGGGAAAAAGGCACTAGACAATTTTTTGGTGAAGGGAAAAAGACACTAGACAATTTTTTGGTGAAGGGAGGAACTTAATTTACATGCTTTTAATGTAAAAACATAAAACACTTAAAAAATGAACAAAAGCTGTCAAGCATGGTGGCTCACACCTGTAATCCCAGCTCTTTGGAAGGCTGAGGCGGGCGGATCCCCTGAGATCAGGAGTTCCAGACCAGCCTGGCCAACATCGTGAAATCTCATTTCTACGAAAAAACACAAAAATTAGCCGGGGTGGTGATACATGCCTGTAGTCCCAGATGCTCGGGAGGATGAGGCGGGAGAATCGCTTGAACCCGGGAGGTGGAAGTTGCAGTGAGCCAAGACTGCGCCACTGCACTCCAGCCTGGGCCACAGAGTGAGACTCCGTCTCAAAGAAAGAAAAAAAAAATGACTTTATTATTGTTTTAAAAGTTTCACCAAGGTCATAAGATCACAAGGAAAATGCTGAAAAATTCCTGAGAAGAATCCAGGTGACTTCTAAACAAGCCTCCCACCCAGGATCCAAGCGCATCTAAGTATATTCAGATGGGCAAATACACATAGCTCAGTATGGTCCAAAGAAGTGATTAGTAGTCCATTGTTAATGCTAGCTGGAGTTTCTCGGTATTTTATCTTTAAATTGTTTCTAAGAATTTTTCAACTTCTTAGAAACTATATGTAAAATCTTGATGACACCATCTGTTTTAATAAAGTAATGTATCTGCCAAGTGCCTAGCTGAATGCTTATGACCTAGAAGCCACTCAATAAATTCTGATTCTTTCTATAACAATGTCTATCAGTAAAGAGTTTAATAATCTATAGTAGTAATTATAAGCAAAAACCATGTTTCACTGTTTCACTCTTGACTTTGCCTTTAAAAACTGTATACTGTGAAATATTCAATCTTATTAACTTGAATTACGAATTCAGCTAGACACACACAGAGGGGTAGAGATTCTGTCAGGAAAGAGTGTAAGTGACCTAAAGCATCTACTACAGTCATAAAAAACACTATGACTTGTGCTAGATATACCAGAAAATTCAAATAAAGGGTCAGATTTGTTTGTTTAAAGTTGCCAGAATTAACAGGTAGTTAATTCTGATTAGTTACTAGAATCAAATATCAACTGCCTTAAGAGTATATTTCTCTACATATATACCACTTACAGATTTCAGATTCACAAACTGATGGCATGATTGTTATATACTGGGAAGTAAGTATTTCCAATAACTACTTAATTGTACGATTTTTTTCTTTTTGAAATGATGGACATAAACTAAACTGTAAAAGCTAGTTTGTCAACTATCAATTTTGAGTTCCATATGTATAAAAATCATGACTTAAAGATAATCTTACAAATACTAGAAATCAAGAAATACATCAAATAAAAGGAGACTCTAAAATTCCATCTTATAAAATCACTTTGCATATTTTACTTACAAAATAAGATTTTCCTTTATTTTTTTCTTCATCTTGATTTCACTCTATCAACTATAAGCTGCATATGCTTGCACTGTATTTTTTTTTAGGTGGCTCAAGTCCATTGTGGTACAAAGTAAAATATAAATGATTAAGACAAAATGCAAAGAAATAGCAAAATTAATTTTACAGAAAATTTCTTCTAGTTTGAATTGTTTAAAGGCCACTACAATATGCTTCAAAAAAAAAATCCTACATGCCTTCACCCATTATGTATGTTTTGTCTCTTAATATTTCACTGTTTCCATGCAATGCTAAATTAAAACAATCAGATCAGCACTGAAAAACACACACAAGAACTTCGGGCCTAGACTTAGGCATAGTGACATCAAGTTTAAAGTGTAACTATGGCATTAAGAATTCAACAGTATTTCTTCATTAGAGCTTTTCTTCTTTTGTTCTGGGCGAGTGGCATGGAAGAGAAGCTGAAGGTATTAAAAGGAACAAAACTAACATAATTTTACGTAGAGTTACGGAGAACACTTTGGGTTGTTCTTAACAGTATTAATATGCCTTCTCACTTGAGAAAAAGAAAACTCATGAAACCTAACACAATTTGGTAAGGTCCAAAATGGAAGGATTCATTATACTTACTGGTACTTTTCCATTTGGCAAAATGGGAGAAAAGTGGTTAAGCCAATAAAAATCATACCTAAGAGAGATGTCTCCTTGGCAAATGCTGCAGCAATAGCTGGGTCCAATGCAGGCTGTCCATCCCCAGACGGAAGATCAGGTCGAGTATAATCCCTACTTTTATCATTGTTGTATTTTACATTCAAATTCACAAGTTTGGAAAAATCAATCCTTAGGGTACAGCAGGCATTATAAATATTCTGACCATCTAGGGCCTGTAAAAGTGAATAAAGTACATCAGCAATCTTAAACAAAAAATAAAAATTAGTGAAAGTATAATTTTAATAAAATTCAACAACAAAAACTCGAACTTAAAAGCTACCAGGAAAAGGATTCCAATTTCATACATCAAATTTTGCTATTCCAGCTGTCCATGTATTAGTTTCCCCCAAATATTATCTTCTTTAAACAGAAAATGCTCCTTCAACCTAAAATACAATCAGCTAAGCATCCATGCTAATACTTTTAATTGTAAAAAATTGCAAATAGGTTAATTTAATAAAAAAATTAATAAGGATCACAAACAGGAAGTCCTGCAAAGTAGTGCCACACTACTCTGCTCAATAAGGTTAATTTTATTATACATATATTTATTGCTGGATGGCAGTACTTTGATGATTCAGTACAGTTTTATAAGGTAACTGCTATTTGATGCCACATTGTACAAAGCTGCTTCAAACCAAATTATCCTAACACATAATAGCAATTCCCATAAAATGAGGCAAAAAAGAAAAAACTATTTTCCTTAACCTGAAATGTTCACCCCCAATCAGACTGTCTTGATGAAATTAGTAAATCCAATGTCATTCCAGAAAAGTTCTGAAACTGACAAGTGCCAGGTCTAGGATTAATTAAAAGCCTAGAGTCTTTTAGGTCACCTTAAGCAAGTTGTTTAACCTCTCTGAATCTCAATTTCTTAATTGGGAAAACAGGAATGATGACAATGGCTGTCATGGTTCTTCACAGGGTTATTATGAGGAGTAAACTAAAGATCACATATGTGAAAATACAACATAAAGGACTATGTTACTGCTATGATTATCCTGTATTTTTTCTGCTCCTATATAATCACCATTTGTAGTTCAGCTGGATAGAAGCTGGAAACAAACTAGAGAACAGGTGAACATACTGTTAACTTCTCATTAAAAGAATAAACATGTCGTGTTATGGAAAAAGTAAACCTCTAAAGTTAGCTTAAGTATATAAAGCTTTTAATTCAAATATTCTCACCTCTGGGAATATAAAACCTTTTCTCTTAATACATGAATTTTTTACGTGACTAATTTACCTAGCTAAAAACTAACCTAGAAAATAATTCAACACAGGTTCATCCACTTCAATACAGCACTGGTAAAAACTCAAAGGGACTTCATACATATCAGGATTTGAATTACATTTGGGTTAGGCAAGGTACCTATCATCACATAAAAGTGGAAGCCATGTATCAACTTTATCAGCCAGAATAACATAACTATTAATTCAACACCCTGGTGTAAAGGCAAACAAAGCACTGAAGATAGGTATTTATTTACTAATGTAGCATTCCTATAGGGAAAATGTAAAATAAGTAATAGAACTGACATTTCTACACAACAGGTAAGTATCAAAAGGAGTAGCAAAATTCACTCTTAGGTGACTACTTCAATGTTATCAAAGAGAAAATGATACCTTATGAGAAAAGATCTGGCTTTGAGTCACAGTATCTAGGTTAATGCTAAAAGTGCTGATACAAAATTACTAAACCCACACTATGTTTTTTAGGAGCTGAATTCTTTCCCAGCAATACTGATGGCGACTGCCAAATTATCTAACAATTAATATGCCCATTGTTAGAAAGCCCTCCAGGAACCTTTGAAATTTTCTCCCTTTGAACATTAAAACAAAAACAAAAACATAAACTTTATGTAGGTGGAAAATACACAAGTATACCTAAGGTACAAGAGCTAGAGAAATAAGCAAACAAGATGTCAATTAATCATCTGTTAGCAAAAGAGGAAAGAAATAAGAGTTGAGGATGCATGAGAACAAAAATCCAGGTATTTTAAATAGTTGACTAAAGTAGGTGACCACAAACAAGAAAGGGAGTAAAATCAAATTTAAAAAACATATGCAAGCTCACTTCAAGCTCATGTATTTGCAAAATCCCAAGAAAAGCAGTAGCACACAAACCAGTCCTGTGGTTCAGCAATCAGGAACGCGGTGATCTTGTTGGAGTTAAGATTTCTGACAGTAAAAGCTCAAGACAATTTGCAGAAAGACCTTCCAAATGTGCCTACTCACAGTGAAAGTTTAGACAGTAAGCAAAAACAATCAGAAAAAAAATTTTCATGTAAATTTGAAGTTTATGGCTAAAACATGGAAATCAAAACACAGGAAAGATATTAGGCAAAGAAAGCATAATTATAGCAGCACAATGAAACATTGCATATGGACTAAAAACATGAAAAGCCACAATAAAACTATTTCCATTTTTCAGAATGTTTACTATTTATAACTTACTTTTTTGAAGAGATTGTTGGGGATCAGATTTAGCACACGATGAGAGAAACCATAACTTCCAAATTCTTTAAATATCTACTTTTTAATTTTTGGCCAAGTCATGAAAAATTATCAAAATCAACAACACAAAATTAAGCTTATAATACTAATGTAATATTTCAGACTAATTATTTACCACTATCAACTCCACCCTGGTAGATTATGCAGGATTTTCCTAAAGCATCCTAAAACCACTGATTTCATCATAAATTCTCCATTAATATGAATGTAAAATATACAGATTGTAAATTAAGCAGATGTCAAGCAGAATCTTTGCCCAAGATATTAGGAAAGGACAATCCATTAGGTCTCTCAAAGAATCTGCATAAAGCAATGTGTACTCTGCGAGAAGGAAATGAATGACACAATCTTACTTTCACAAATGTTTTACCTCATATTTATTTTTATTATTAGTGATGAAATGGAATCTCCTGGAAGAAATAAATAATAAGAAACAACCCACTTATACGTTAAAATAAAATGATCATATAAACAGGACTTCCAGAAGACACAATATCACTGTCCAGTGTCAACTAGATATTCCTAATAAACACATAATGTTTCTGAAAAGCTGTTTCTAATAACAAAAACCAAAAAGAACCATTTCCTACTCATGTGTGTTATAATGTAAGGACTACGTAAAACAATTTTTAAATCCCAGGTGAAAAGGAGATTACATTAGCTGTCTTATTATACTGTAAAAAAGACTGGTATTTTTATGCATCAAGTAATTATATTCCTCAACATTACAAAAGCTGAATTAGAATGCCAAGAAGGCACATCTTTGCCTAATACACTACTTTCCAATAAATAAACAAGATTTTCTAAAAGGTATTAAGGTGTTTCCTTTAATAAATATGAGGATCGAATAAAATACTTTTTATAGAGAATTAGGATTGTTACTAAGACTTCTGATTTTCACCCTAAATGTCAATGCTTAATACAGCAGAGAATAAAGCAGACATGGTACTCAGAACTTACAGTCCAACAGAAAATATACACATTTAACAAATTAAAAATTGTATGTGTGGCACTGATAACTAAGAAAGGAAGGGATCTAATCTAGTTGAAATGTTACAGAAGACTTCTCTCAGAAAGAGACTTCTAAACCGATACTTGAAAGACAAAGAGAAGCAGAAGTTGGGCATAAAGAGATGAAGAGAAAAAATAGTATTAGCAAATGGAACAGCAATCTGTAAGATCAAGACATCAGAGAAAATACAGTGTATGCAAGCTATTTAAAGAACTCCAATATAGCTAAAAACGCATGAGAGGAGAATGGAGAGGCAAGCTGAGGACTGATTTAGAGTTTTATAAGCCATGATCCATGATAAGAACTGTGGACTTCATCACAAGGACAAAAAAGTCACTAAAGGGTATTGTGATTAGAAGCAATATGACTTGAGGATGATATCATTCTTAGTACTCTGTGGAAAAATAATGGAGGCAGAGGAAGATGTCAAAATGGTGAGTTCAGTCAGAAGGCCAAGGAAGGAGAGACATGAAAGAGAACTATTACTACATCAATGCTACTCAAATCATGATTCACGGTCCAGCAGCCCAGGCCACTCTGCATGAATATAAGTCTGTGTCAAAATTTACGTCAATATCGACATTAAGTATACTGTTTGCTAGAAGTATGCTGATTTCAGTGTGACATACACTAACTACCTTGAGAGACCAGCATCTTGAATAACACTGGCTTAGACTGCAGTGGCAGCAAAAGAGTTGGAGAAAAAAGGCCAGATTCAACAAAAATTTAGGAGGTATAATCAATAATATCTAATGATAGGCTGGAAGGAAGGGGAAAAATACCATGTTTTCTGGCTTGTTAATGAGACTGACGTTGGTATCTTGCACTTTACTAACAGTAGACACCAAAAACAGGAGCTGGATTGAACACACTAAGTTTGAAGATAATCATTAGACTGCCAGGTTCTTAGTGTGGGTCTCTTAGGAAAGGTCTGAGCTAGAAAATGTGATGTGAACACTGTCTGAATCACAGAGGTTTAACGGAGCTGTGAGAGCAGGTGAGGCCTCCCAGGTAGAAGGGGAGTGACATGACAAGGAAGAAACAGTCAGAGGGGTAGGATAAATCTAGGTGAGAAGTATCAGAGACCAGGAAGAAAGAGAATTTTAAGATAATGGTGCACAGTGTCAAATATTATCTAGATATTAAGTAAGACAAGGACTGAATCATACCACTAGCATTTAGCTACTCTAATAATCACTGGTGGCACTGGGGAAGAATAATTTGGGTCAACAGTGCTAAAACCAAATTATAGTAAGTAGAGAAATGAGAATAAACAACAAGGATAGCCTACTTAAGAAGTCATGAGTGAAAAGGGAGAGGGGAGGAAGGGTGATAGAAAGTAGAGTTATAGATGGATGGATTGAAAGTTGAAGGTAAATTCATTTAAAATGTAAGAGGCTGGGAATACTTGAAACTGGTGAAAAGTGGCCAACATAGAGAGAAACAAATGAGAAAGAGGGGATGACAGATAGTGCAGTCTCTTGAGAGGCAGAAGACGATAGGCTTTGGTGTTTATTGGTCTTACACAACTAAACATCTATGCCTTTTATTAGAAGAGAAAAACAAGTGTGAGTATTAGCAGATTTTGCAAGAAAAACTGATGAGGCTTCCATGTGATTTTCTTCTTCGAGCAAGTGAGAGTGACGAGAGATATGGTAGAAGGGAAAATTTCTATCTGATAGAGGCACTGTGAAAAACAGAGAAACTGTTGACTGAAGAAATGTGAGGAGATTTTTAAACTAGAGTAGGGGGCTTCTTTGTAGTTGATGCTGATGGATTTAAACTGGTACCAATTGTCAAATTATGTTATTATGTGATATTCTCTAGGTAAAGCCCAGATGCAGGCATGTAAAATGAACATTACTGTAGTTATCAAAAATGTAAATTTTATCAAAGGGTCTAGATTACAAGGTAATGGGGCAAAGCAAGTTTAGGAAACAAATTTATTTTTCCTTCTCTAATAAGTGAAGTGTGAGTTCTGATACCAGAATAAGTACTTAATAAAACAATTATCTACTGTCTTAGAATTATAACTTTAGATCTTTGCCAAGAAGACCTGAGTGCATACCTGTGCACAAACATCAATATTATAGTTGGATGCTTAGTATCTGTTCACAGAAGATTAAACGAAAATTGCAAACAGTTGACATTAATTGAGGTACTTTTATGAGATTAAATGTAATCATGTATTATTTCAGACAAGATACACATATAAACTATTTTCCCCGTAAGAATTATAGCTCAAATGCAGTACAATCCCCAAATTTCATTTAATTGGTCCTCTAACAAATACTTTTCTTTGAGGTCAGAAGAGCAAGGAAAATATTCCACACCAAGAAAAATGTAGACTATATTTAAATGTTTGAAGTTGTGAAAAATGTCACAGAAACCATGATTTCTAGATTGTCTCCTAATCATAAAACCTCATACCACATTGATTTTGGTAGCCACGGCATGTGAAAGGAGGATACTCATTTTTTGGAAAAAAAAGAATTCTAATTGTCAACCTATGCCTGAAGAGGAAAGCATAATAAGATTAGATTATACCTGAGAACCAGTGAGGAGCAGCATACTGAAAGAAAGTCTGAGACTGAAAAAACGTCTACCTTACAGGTAGTGTTCATTATAAGTAATTCACCTTTAAATCTTAGCATCCTCTTGTAACAAAGGGGAAACCCCTGTTTTGCTGATAACATAGAGTAGTGGTCAGAAAAAATGAGACTATAGCACTTGGTAAGCTATTACAATTATGCTATTATTACTTGTATAGCCTTTCTGCTACCTACAACTAATTTTGCTCCAGAAATGAGGTTGTGAGGATGCAAATGCAATGAAACAATTATAAAAAATGGTCTGGGCTCCACAGAAGTAATCTTGATCTGGAGGAAGCATTTAAGTATTAGAATAATTAATCTGAAAGTAAAAGAACGAACGAACGAAAGAAAACCAGTTACGACAAATGTAAGCTTATTAAATCGTTTCATAATAATGGCTTAATAACGAATTTTTAATGGCTTAATAATGGAATAGTAATAATAATGAGATACTATGGCACAAAAAGTTAAAGAGACAGAGCAAAAGTAGATTTCAGATATACAAACAGAAGATTAAGGTACTTGGAAGCAAAGATGTGGTTTGCAGTTTTCAGTGGCAGCCTTGACAGGAAATTTTACATTTCTCAATGACCTCACATCCTCCATAAATAACAATGACAAAAAAGATAAATGATATAAATAAAATGTGACTAGAAACCTATTCATAAAATCTTTAAAAAAAAGACATTAAATATATAATTTTAAATAAACTGAGAGCCTATCATAGCATTTGAGCCACATCTGAGTATTTCAGCCAAACTCTCTTGAAAACTAATTACTTTGAAATTCCCACTAAAAGCCACTTCAAATTTTATGCAGGTGCACATCCCCAACATAGTCCTGCTTTTTTCTTAAGAGTACAAACTTGTGTCCTTAAATTAAAAAAAAAAAAAAAAGTAAAATAATAGAAGCCTACATTATGGTTAAATACAACTATGATTTTCCTAAAAATTAGTATTTCTTTTTTATGACAAATATTAAGGTTTCTTAATATTATTTTAATGCTATCAATTTCTACTATCTATACTGCAAGATATCATTAAGTATATGTATGTATTTTTACATATACATTTCAATTAAAAAAAATCACTATCTCAAAAGAAAGACTTACTAGTTTTGCTTGTTGAGCATTTACTGGATCACCATACTGGAGCAAAGCTTGAAACTGGTTGTTTTTTGTAAATGTGATTATCTTCAAAACAGCACCAAACTTAGAAAATATCTGTTAAAACATTAAAAATAAAACGTTACTTATTTACTATATTATTATTTCTCTAATTTATAGGTAATTATGAAGATTAAACTTACTTGGTGAAGAACATCAAGTGTTACAGGGTAGTACATGTTGTCAATAATTATTCTAAGTACTGGACTCTGGGCTGGAGTCACTGCACTCTCGCTAACTGTGGTGCCACTAAGAGGAGTATTTGCTGTCTGGACAGCTGTCACAGCTTGAAGAACTGCTTGAGCACGCTGGAAATTAATATTATGTAGTTTAGAAACATACCCACTATCGTCACATACTTTGCTACCTGTTACACTACTAGTTCACTTTGTTCCTAGAACTTACACAGATTAAACAACATTTAATGGCCACCCAACAAATATTTTTAAGCACCTGCCATGAGCCAGGTACTACCTGTTTAATAAATCAAATATTCTACTGGTATTTCATTCAAAAAAATTATCCAGGCTTTGAATCAATGTTGAACAAGCAAAGATACGATATATAATTTATTCTCAAAAAACAAGATGTAGTTTTACAGACACATGTATCATCAGAAAATGTTTTAAACAGAAATCTAGAGAACAATAAAACTTTAACATTAATCACTCCAAAAAACAGTGACGTTGTAAATCTCAACAAGGGGGTTACTGAATTATCCAAAAGAATTCCCATAAAGCTTATTATTTCTAATACAATCTTAAAATAGGAACGTGCAGAAAATACATTTTTCATACTACACTTAACTTCTGACACCAAAATTTTTAGAATAGAAATCGATGTGTAGGCCGGGCGCGGTGGCTCACGCCTATAATCCCAGCACTTTGGGAGGCCGAGGCGGGCGGATCACAAGGTCAGGAGATCGAGACCACGGTGAAACCCCGTCTCTACTAAAAATACAAAAAATTAGCCAGGCGCGGTTGTGGGCGCCTGTAGTCCCAGCTACTCGGGAGGCTGAGGCAGGAGAATGGCGTGAACCCGGGAGGCGGAGCTTGCAGTGAGCTGAGATCGCGCCACTGCACTCCAGGCTGGGCGACAGAGCGAGATTCCGTCTCAAAAAAAAAAAAAAAAAGAAATCGATGTGTAGTCCAGTCCAAAACCAAAAAATTCTCAGGTAAACTTCAAGATATTATATGAAGGATATTTCCCATACATTTTACGGTATCAAATACACCATCAATTATAAAATGCACTATTGTTTTAAGTATGACTAATAGATGTTGCCAATTGAACTATGGAAGATAGACTACTGTAGGACACATCAAATTTCTGAGATTTTAAAATGTGAAAAAATATAACCATAAAATTGAATAAACATAGTATTTGTAGGAAATCTTCCAATCAAATATTATGTTAAATGCTCCCTCCAAAAGACTGCCTTTATTACTATTATCCCTTTCCTATTATTATTATGACAGAGTCTATGATAAGGACGTAATTTCTTTCTACCTTATCTGTGGTCAAAAAACAACAAAGGCAAATAGTTCTAAAGTATAACAATGACAAATACCACAAATACCTATACATAGCTTTACAGTTTGAAAAATCTACATTAACAGTTAATGAAAGAGAATACAAAATAATTAAGATACTTAGGAGAATAAACAAGAACAGTCATTTTACTAAAATATTATATAATCACAGATCACATGGCTTGAGAGTCCAGATACATATCTACACAATCATTTAAATGTTACTTAATTTTATCTATAAATTTATATATTAGCCAAAATGACTTACTAAAACCCAACATTTTGAAATGTAATAGATTATTTTAGTAGACATCTTGATACTATTATTGAAAAACTAATTGTAAATTGGTAAAATTGGATTTATAGAGCAGTAGCTATTCAAATGTTTAAATATATTTAAATATTTTAAGTAGCTCATTGCAATATTATCTTCATTAGTGAACATGTTCTTATGGTATTTACCTATAATAACAAGCATAGACTACCACAACTTAGAAAAACACTAACATCTACTGCTTCAAATAATAAAATGTGTTTTTTAAAATAGGAATCCATGATCATGGTATAAAAGTGGTGTAAAAGATTAAAAATTCCTCTGCAACTCTGTCATCCATTCTATTTTCCCCTACCAACCCCTTACAGTATTATCTTAGGTATCCTTCCAGAGATACTAGCTACATCTACAAGCATATATATATACACAAATATTATACTTATTCCATACTTTTTTCCCAATACTATTCATATTTTATTCAATACTATTCATACTTTTTAATTCAATACTATTCATACTTTTATTTAACACTATTCATTGTTCTCTATCTTCCTTTTATGGCTTAACAATCATGTTCTCCCACACCAGTAACAAATTACTTCATACATTTCTTTATGATTTCATTTTTTTAAAGACTTCATATATTTTTTCTTATAATTCATGGAGCAGAGTTGGCTTGCCAACATAGATTTTAATAAAACTTCTTACCAAAATATTACACACACACAGAAAAGGACACAAAACCTAAGTATAAAGCTCCATAAAATACCACAAATTGGACATCTCTGTGAAATAACTACCCAGATAAAAAACGACATATTATCAACACTCTGTAAGCCATACTCATGCTTCCTCCATGTTACAAAAATGGAATCGTATCAGATGTATTCTACTTAGGTTTGGCTTCTTTCAGTAATTATGATGTACACTACCCATGTTCTGCACGTAGCAGTAGCTTGCCCATTTTATTTACCATACAATATTCCGACCGGGCATGGTGGCTCACGCCTGTAATCCCAGCACTCTGGGAGGCTGAGGTGGGTGGATCACCTGAGGTCAGGAGTTCGAGACCAGCCTGACCAACATAGAGAAACACCATCTTTACTAAAAATACAAAATTAGCCTGGCATGGTGGTGCATGCCTGTAATCCCAGCTACTCGGGAGGCTGAGGCAGGAGAATCGCTTGCACCTGGGAGGCAGAGGTTGCGGTGAGCTGAGATCACGCCATTGCACTCCAACCTAGGCTTGAAACTCCATCTCAAAAAAAAAAAAAAAAAAAAAAAAAAAAAAAAAAAGCAATATTCCACTAAATGAATACACCACAACATATTCTGCTGCTGTTGAACATTTGGATCATTTATAGTTTTTTGGACTACTACATACAGTGTTCCATGAATTTTCTTGGACATATCTTTTAACATACATATGTATATATTCTCAGGTATGTTAACTAGGAGCGAGTTTACTCCTCCTAGGAGTAAACTTTGAGTTTATGTCAAAGAATAGTATATGCTCAACTTTAGCAGATATTCCAAGTTTTCAAAACTGGCTGTCACCAATATTTTATTACCTATCCTTTTAATTTTAGCCACTCTGGTTATGTGCATAGCGGTATCTCATTTGGAGTTAAGGCTCTCAATCCAAACCTAATCTACTCTTTGCTTATCAGGGGATAGCTTTTAGGGGAAGTAATAGCTAAAGGGAGACCTCAAGATATTTAACACTGGTCATGTGAAGTATGAGGTGGAGGAAGGTTGGTGCAAAAGGCAGGCCAACCCACAATATTCCATGCATGAGAGCAGTGACATAATGGCAGCAAACAACTAACATCAGGAGAAAGCATGCCAGGTTACAGGATACACCATTACTTTTGGGACAGAAGCATAAGCAAATAGGGTGGAAGTAGAACAGAGGACAAAGAGCAGTAATCTCAGAAAAGGCCTTTACCCTGAGCATGAACAGGACCTACTGCATGGGCGTAACTTAGATATGTGCATTTGAGAAAGATACGCACTGGCTGTACTAGGCAGAAAAAATTCCAAGAGGGAAAAGAAAAAGAAAGTAGTTTATAAAGATAACTGTTGTAGTAATATAGCCAACAGATGAGTGTGTTTGAGCAATACAAGTAGCAGGAAAGATGGAGAAAACAAGGCAGATAATTAAAAAGTGTGAACTAATAGGACCTGGTGATTTCAAGAAGGGATGTGGAAGAATTCATGGTTAATGCATACCCATTTGCATGTCTTCTATTATGAAACCCTATTAAAATGCCTAGAAGTGAATGAATATAAAATAAACAAACACTGAAGGGAGGGAAGGTCATCATTAGCTGAGAATAATTTTATCAAATTCCTGGAACACAGAAAATGAATGGAACCACATAGACTGGAGACACAGTGAACACACAGCAAACAGGAGTTATATTGGTAGCAGTCACAGGAACCAAATTAGAAATTGGCAGGTTCACAGGAGGAGGGAGTGCGTGAAAAATGGATGAAGAGAAAGTCTAGTTCATTAACAAAGAGCTAAATTTCTCTTCTCCCTCCTCTGACCAACTTGTACCCTCACCATCAAACAACAACAACAAAAAAAACCTCTCTCTTAAAGGCACCAGAATTTCCTTCTTTCTTTATTTCTTTTTTTTTTTTAAGAGACTGGGTCTCATTTTGATGCTGAGGCTGGAGTGCAGTGGTGTGACCAGTTCACTGCTGCCCCGAACTTACCTCAGTCTCTCAAAGTGCTGGGATTACACGCACGAGCCAAAGTGCCCTGCTGGTACCAGAAATTCTAAAGGGAGTTTTGTGACCCAGAATAAGAGCTCTTTGGTATTTGGGGGGGATGGGAGTAACAGCTTGGTAGACACTCTTCATTACTTTATCCTAGAGGAAAGCAGACAACTTTAACAAAATATAATTGTCCATTCTGAAATATGAAGAGACAACAAACGGGGGATGAAGAGAGTGAGAACAAGATAAACATAAATGCTAACACTGAAAAAATAACTCAGCATAGAGTGATATATTTTTAAAATACTGTAATTAGTATCCTCAAAGTACTGCTGTCACAAGACATAACTGACTACAAAAAAAAAAGATGACCAAAGGAGATTGAAGGGCTTTAGAAAATGAAAAATAAAATTGTAAAGCATTTTTTTCAACAGAAGAACTTTGCACTGATTATTCCTTCTGTCTGAAATAAGTGGCTTATTCCCTAACCACTTTGAAGATCATTATTCAAATATCCCCTCTCAATGGGGCTTCCAACGGTCATCCTAAGTCCCCCTCCTCCACATCCATGCGTAGGCGCCAGCTTTGTTCTTTTTTTTGGCAGAGTCTCGCTCTGTCACCCAGGCCGGAGTGCAGTGGCGCATCTGGGATCACTGCAAGCTCCGCCTCCCGGGTTCAAGCAACTCTCTCTGCCTCAGCCTCCAAGTATCTGGGATTACAGACATCTGGCACCATGCCCAGCTAAATTTTTTTTCTTTCCTTTTTGTATTTTTAGTAGAGACAGGGTTTCGCCATGTTGGTCGGGGGGGCGGGTCTTGAACTCCTGACCTCAGGTAATCCGTCCGCCTCAGCCTCCCAAAGTGCTGGGATTACTGGTGTGAGCCACCAAGCCTAGTCCCCAGCTTTATTCTTTACGTGTTCCTTTTGTTTAATCTTTTAACATGAGAATGTGCTTGCAAATTACTTAAATAATAATGAAATAGAAATGGGACATTAAATGCCATTTTAAGAGGACACTGTGTGCGCTAAGGGAATAAGGAATAAGCCAAAGAAAGAAAGACAAACGACACATTATCTCACTTACATATGGAATCTAAAAAAGCAGAACTCACATCAGTAGAGAGTAGAAAGATAGTCACCAGAAGCTGGGGGAGGGAGGAATGAACAGGGAAAGGGGAGATGATGGTCAAAGTACAAAGTTTCAGACAGGAAGAATGGTTCTGGTGATCTACTGTACAGCATGGCAACTACTGTAATGCATAATATTGTATGCTAATGAGTTGACTGATGGCTGGCAGCCCCACTTCAGGATGGGGACTGGTCACCTGAAAGACCAAGGCATGATTAGAGGCTTATTATCCTTTGTACTATCCTATACAATAAACTAGTAAATCTCAGTAAATGTTTCCTTGAGTTCTCTGTGCTGCTCTAGCAAATTAACGAAATCCAAAAAGGGGGCTGTGGGAACCCTAACTTAAAGCTGGTCAATCAGAAGTTCCAGAGGCCTGACTTGCTGGTGTCTGAGGACATCTTGTGGGACTGAGCCCTCAACCTGTGGGATCTGATGCTATCTCCTGGCAGATAGTGTTGAAACTGAGCTAAGTTGGAGAACACTGTAGACCTGACTGCTTGCTTGCCATGTGGAAAAAAAATTCCCTCACATTTCTGGCCGCAGAAGCCTTCTGTGTTGATTGTTGTGGTGTGAGCAGAGGAAAAACAGTTTTTCCACATTCCACTGTGTACCAAAGGAATTTTAAATGTTCTTACCATAAAGAAATTGTAAGTATTGGAAATGATGAGCATGTTAACTAGCCATATTTGGTCATTCCACTATATATATGTATTAAAACATCACCTTGAACACCGTTAAGTATATACCATTATTTGTTAAAAATAAGTTAAAAATGCAAAAAAAAATCTAAGTAAAAAGAAAGAACAGCAGATATTTTCTTTTGGTATTCTTCCTCTTGATAATTATTAGAAGCGTACATTCTTTTTCAAAAGAAATTAAAAATTCATCATCAAATTAAAAAAAACAGCTGAAATTTCAGTCCTATCTTTTAGGTAAAAAGTTTTACAAGCTTATTTTTCATAAACTATCTAAACCATTTTGTCACTTTGTAAAGTGACAAAAATCTATGAGGAATAGTTTTCCATTACATTTTTATTAAGAAAAAGTCTGTATTTTACTGACAGAGAAAGATATCATTAGTTTTAAAACTATATTAAAACAGCGAAAGTTTTAGATAATTACAGCAGTCTTATAATGTAGGTCAGAAAACATTCTAATGCTATTTTTAAATACATTAATTTTAAATAATATCTTCTACATTACATTTTTAAAACATCAATACATTCATATATTCCTCATCCTTAAGATTTCTTTTCCAGGAAAACCATTAACACATCTTCAAAAATTTTTTTCCATAAGAAATTAAAACTTATAAAAAAAGTCAAATAACCAAAGGCACTGAACTTCATACCTTAAATTCTAAGCAGGAGAGTCGTATAAATAGTTTATGCTAATAACAAATCCTACCTGATAAGCTTCTCCACAAAAATTTTAACTTGCAACAAGAAAAAGAACATTTGATCAGGGGTTTAAAGGAATTTAAAATGACATAGTATTTAATACTCAGAAACATTCTGCATGAAAATACCTTAAAAATAACAAGAAGATGCCTATAAGGAACATCTGAACAGGTAAACATTTCCTTCCTATTAATGTTTATGAGATTCATAATATGTTCTAGGCCATTTTATTTACGCACCTACACATACTTACTTGGTTTAATGTATTATCTGTCTTTAGTTCTTTGTGATTCGAGTACTGGATATATATCGGTTGGTTACGAAGGTGAGGTGTCACGGCAGAATAGTAATTAACCATAGTAATAGCTGCTTCCTCGGTTGCTAGTTCCAAAAATGCCTGAAAATTTAAGTAGCACAATTTTTAATACTATAAATTCAAATAAAATTAATATCTGAGCAATCTATTCAGTTGATTTTAATCAATTATCTAGAATATAATCTTTCAAGTTACTTTTAAATAAGTAGAATTAGAAATCTCTTGTTGAAGTTTAGGTATACAGTTAAAGCTAACCTCAGAAGAAAGTTAGAACTGAGTACGTGCTGCTTCTACCTTCCACCTATGATTTTTCACACCCACAAATCTATTCCCACAGCAAATGCTAGAGAAAATGTAAATATTTTCTAGCATCAGAATTTTACCACTTCTACCCTAGAGAATATATGATTTCCAAGTCATTTAAAAAGCAGTATAATTATACAGAGACAAAGAAAAACATTACAAATTAAATGTCAGATTAACATTAAGTATATAAAAGGGAGTGTTAAATTTCATAAATTATTCTAAATGGCATCATTTAATATTTTTAAATAAAATTGCATATTCTCCTAAAGTAAGCTTAAGGAAAGATGCGACTAGTACTTCTACTGATTTCTGATATCCAAGACAGAGCCACAGTAAAAGAAATACTTCATTTGTATTTTCCACAATTTCATAACAATTACTCAATTACAGCCCTAAAGTGAATTCAAAAGGCAAAGTTTAAAAACTATAGTGATTCAATTTGGCTACCTAGCATTAGTTTCCCACAGATACCTACTTGAAAAACTGAGAATACAACTTCTGTTCTTTAAGAAAAATAACCTACTATTTTCTCCCTTTTACAATTAATTCACACCTGCTGGATAGTTTGGGGTTTAACATTTCATAAACCCCAAAAAAAGTGTACCTGATTTTTTCCTTTCAGCATAAGGATGTTGGTCACCTTACCAAAAGGTAAGCCTAAAGCAATAACTTCAGTTTCTGTTACTTCCCCAGGTAATTTTCGAATATGAAGTACACGAGAAGGAGCACCATCCATTTTATCTTCTCCTTTAAATTTTTTACTATCATTACCATTGGCTGAAAGACATTAAAAAATAGTCTTTATATATCAACAATAAAAGAATGTATGAATCTTCCTATTTATGTAAAAAACTACAAATTTCCAAAAAGAACTTAAAAACGTATCTGAGAATACTTAAATAATTCTTAAAAATTCAAATGCTAGGCTTTCAAAGGAATAAAATCCCATCCACCTATTATTAAATGAAATTATCAATTAGTTAAGATTGCTGTTAATGTGTTTCTCAACAGTATTATAAAGAGTAATTATTAATAACAACATTAAAAAGTAATCTCATAAAGAAACTGTCCAATGACTAAAGAATACAATCACAGTCACGTGCCACATTAACTACATTTTGGTCATTGACAGGCCACATATACAATGGTGGTCCCATAAGATTATAATACCATATTTTTATTGTACCTTTTCTGTTTAGAAACATCAATACTTACTACTGTGTTACAACTGCCTCCAGTATTCAGAACAGTAACATGCTATACAAGTTGGTTGCCTAGGAGCAAAAGGCTACATATACCATATAGCCTACATGGGTAGCATGTTTGTGTAAATGTACTCTATGACATTTATGCAGTGACAAAATTACCTAACAATGCATTTCCCGGAGGGTATCCCCATCACTATCTCCAAGATTTATGGCTGTATCTTGTAATTTAATCATCTTATAATGAACTAATATGAATATTTTTAAAAGTGAAAAAACTAGGTTGACAAAAATTAGGAAGATAATTTTACCTGAGAAATGATAAATTGTTTGATTTGAAAAACGTACTTGAATGTGGGATCAAAGAATGTAAAGTTTACAAAACTGATAATGCAGTCAATCCAATTATGGCTTATCTACAATGAGCTTCTTCTAATATATTACTATTACCATCTAAACTACCTAATATTTTGTGACTATTAAGATCAATATACTCTAAATCACTCATGAACTTAATTATCTTATTCTATTACCATGAGATTTAAAGTAATATAATTTAATCAACAAATTAGTTAACGGCCTTCATTCCAAATCTTCACCAAAAAATAAAAACATTATTCAAAATGCCTATAAAATAGATAATATTTAAATAGAGTTGTTTGAAGGACTTGCAATCTACTATGCCAAATCAATGGTTCTCAATCTTTTAGGATCTCAAGGATATTTCTGAGACTGTAGCTAAAATGAAGGATCTTGACACATTCAGAAATATACATGTATACTCCATTTTGTATAAACTTTTAGGTAATTTATGGTATTTCCCAAAACATTCAACACAACCTATAAACAATATAATGTGTTTGTATATGTTCAACAATATCTGTAAGACTGTAAGATTATCTTGGTCTCCAAAGTGTCTTCAAAATTAATTCACTCATTAATTCCTTAAACATTTACTGGGTATTCAGGGATGTGTCTAGCAACGTTTTACGTTCTGAGGGTACAGCAGAGTGAACAAAACGATTATGATTCCTGATACCTTATAGTGGGGAGCTGGACTAACTAGTACCTGAACCAGATACTTTCTATGGTATGTGCTATGAAGTAAAATAGTGATGTGCTTAAAAGTGACTTTGTCTAGGACTGGAAGATGATGGTAGTAATGATTTTACTGGATGACCAGAGAAGGTATCTCTAAGAGATAATATATGGACTCAAGCTATACTTAAGTCATATTTTACTGTAGGAGTTTCACTTAGGTTTATATACTTGAACAGCTAGCCAATGCATTTAAAAATTCCCTTAGGTTGTCTTTGTACAGAAGAGTAAGCTCTGGCTTCTGAATATATTACCCTGAAAATCTTGGCTGGCTAGCTCTTCACCACTCCAGAAATATGAAAAAACTACAGGAAGCTGGCCGGGGTGCGGTGGCTCACGCCTGTAATCCCAGCACCTTGGGAGGCGGAGGGGGATCACGAGGTCAGGCGATCAACACCATCCTGGCTAACACAGTGAAACCCCCGTCTCTACTAAAAAAAAATACAAAAAATTAGCTGGGCGTGGTGGCAGGCGCCTGTAGTCCCAGCTACTCGGGAGGCTGAGGCAGGAGAATGGCGTGAACCTGGGAGGCAGAGCTTGCAGTGAGCGGAGGTCGCGCCACCGCACTCCAGCCTGGGCAACAGAGCGAGACTACGTCTCAAAAAAAAAAAAAAAACTACAGGAAGCTATCCCATGTCCTTTCACTACTGACAAAGATTTGTGTGTGCACAGGGCACCTGAATTTGTCAAAAGGAAGAGACTGAACTTTGCATTTTGTAGTATCTTATCTAACAAAATCATCTCGAGGCCAGTTAACAGAAAATGTAAGCTAAAGCACAGAATCCAAAAAATATGCATATACTTTAAAACATGTAATTGGCACACACAACAACTGGCATCAGTCAACAAGGAACACATATTCTTCTGATACAGGACTAAGACCTTTTTTTGACAAAGCAGTCTGAATACTGAAACTTGATAATCTGTTCTCGTTCATTAGTTTGTTTGAATAACAAGAACAAATACTTCACAGTCCAACCTAAAGCCCCATGTGTTATAGGTTATGTATCACGATACTCAAAAAAGTAAATTTCAGTTTCTCCTAATTTGGTCTGTCCTTTTCCTTCTGGGAGAAAGACAAGGAAAAAAAAACACCAATAAAGATACTACCTATCGCTGTACCCATAAGGAGAAAAAAGGCTTCCCCTTTCAAATGATTTTCCAAAAATAATTCCCAAAAGGCAAAAGCCTGCCTAAACCTATTATTACAGAAATTAAATAATTTGCTTTGGACTTGTATTGGATGTTTTCTGGACAGCGGATGTTGAGCAGAAGTACAACAGCTGAATAACACAGAAAGAAGGTAGGAAACTTTTGAGAATCAAAAGACAAAGATCTTGACGTCTTAGAAAAATACAGAAAAGACATAATTTTATTTTGCATCAATATTTAACATTCACTGCTAATTAACTACATGCCAAGCAATTTATAACTCTCAGATTGCTATCATCACGACCTATCAACCCCATTTACAGGTAACAATTAGTTAAATGCCCAAGATTAGATAGTTACTAAGTGGTACAGACAAGAGGTAGTAGAGAGAGGATTAAACTCAGGGAGTATGAATCCTAGTCTGTGCTCTTATACAACTACACTATAGAAGGAACTCAAATACAAACTTCACATTACATACAGGTTGCCTAAAAAAGATCTGTCCTTTTCTCCCAAAGACCAAGCCAGTTACTGTAGTAAACGATCAACATTTGCACCACCTGACACTCCCTCAGTTAGTTAATAGCTTCCAGAGGGTGACTACTAAGTATTCATATCTTAGTGCCAAATATTATAAAAGTCTTCATTTTAAATAAATGATACTATGAGAATGTGGGAATGGGGACTCCTTTAATAATATAACAAAGCCTATTTTCTAATATAAAAACACTCCAGCAACACTGAAAAAGGGCCCAAAATTTTGTGGTTCACAACTTACAAAGCATTAGGTCTGCCTGTGTTACAGTTCTACAGTTCTTCAGCATCTTCCCACGATCCTGAATAGGAAAGGTCTACTGAGGGAATGAAAGAGATCTTTCCCTTCCATTCCTCCAGGAAACCCAGAACTTTTGTTTGGGTGTGTAAAACCAGTAATAATTCAAATGTTTATGTTCAATTAAGAAGGTATGAGGTAATGCTTTTATTTATGCATATAAATTTTATTCATTGCATATGAATGTAAAAATCTTTAAGCACACCATTTTCCATATATTATTCAACTCTTTTAAAGCCTCTTGCTTAGGGAAGATGTTCATGTACTCAAAGATTCAAAGCAAATAAAATTTTAAAATGGTTTCTACTTGAATATTTCTCTTTCAACCTCAAAACCAGTTTTCTACCTCAATTCTAAAGCCAGCATCTTCACCTCTATCAGTACATCACTTTTCTCCTGCTGACTGACCTTTGTTCTCCACTAGCTTTTACCTGCAATTTTTACATAAATGGGTGTCGAATTTTACATAAATGGGTGTCGGCAAGATCATGGGTAATTTTTTAAATCACCACATCCATCAGTCGACAAGGAACTGTGAACCCTTTCTTCCTCACTGAATTTCTCTAATAGCACCCCTAAAATTTCCACTTCTACTTTTCTCATTTCCCCGACTCATCTGACACTTGCTTTGAATCCCGATTACTCATTAATTCCCCAAAACTGTTAAGTTTCCCATGCTGTTTTTGTTCCGATACTCTACCTATCTTTACTTATTAATATAAACACTCTAGCACTGGGTTTCACAGTATCTATCTATCTATCTATCTATCTATCTATCTATCTATCTATCTATCTATCTATCTATCTATCCATCCATCCATCCATCCATCCATCCATCCATCCAATCTATGAGACAGAGTCTTGCTGTACTAGCTGGAGTGCAGTGGCGTGATCTTGGTTGACTACAACCTCCACTTCCCAGGTTTAGGTGATTCTCGTGCCACAGCCTCCCACGTAGCTGGGAATATAGGCGTGCACCACCACACCCAGCTAATTTTTGTATTTTCAGTAGAGATGGGGTTTCACCATGTTGGCCAGGCTGGTCTTCAACTCCTGGCCTCAAGTGATCCACCTGCCTCAGCCTCCCAAAGTGCTGAAATACAGGCATGAGCAACAGAACCTGGCCTACTTTCTCATATAATGTGTAAATTATTTAGTCCTACTCATTCACCATTATACTTTCAACTGTGTACCAATATAAAATACAACACTGCAAAACCTTATGCTTCCGTCCAGTGAAAACTAGTGACAAAACTTAAGTACATCTTCATTCTCCAAGTCTTTCAGAGGCACACATTTATAAAAGTTTTCCTAACTCTCTTTATCAAATACGAAACTGAGAGGCAAAGCAGTTTTAATTCTAAGCAGTTTTAGATTTCAAAGCAAAGCAGTGTTTTCCAGCTTTAGAAAAACAAAAAATAAATAAATAAAAAGACTCTAAGAAAAAAAAATGAATGCTGCTACTCTTTCCTGTATGAGAAACAAATTCCAAAGAAGACTTAACAAGAAAAAAAGCAGGTAGATGCAGATAGGTGGTACTTCTGTTATTCTGTTGGCTGTTTCTGCAACACCCACCACACAAAAAGCCTCACGAGGTTTCCGTAAAAGGAAACCTATTAACTCTTGTATTTCCAAGTAGTTGTGTGGCCTAGTTGTCCAAAGTATATTAGGCATGAGCTGGAAAAACACAGAAGGCACCTAGAGAATGCTCTCACTACCTTTATATGCAAGAAGATAACTTGTTAAAGCCTTCATAAATAGTAAAACTATGAAATAATCTACTGGAATACTCTCAAAACATTATAGCAAAACGAAATGACATCACCTCAAAAATATGTCTGTAAAAGTCAAAATGAAAATCTTAAAAGAGTTCTAAGTAAAATGTTCCAGACTCTTTGGAATGGTTTAACTGCTTTCAGGTAGAGCAAAATGTCATGTTTAGCAATAATTTTCAAAAAATCCTGCTATTATAGAGTAACAATCAGCACTGGCAGAAATACGTATACCTAAAGGGATATTCCAGTTCCATATCTACAAAGAAATCACTAAAAAATTAAAGAGACTATACCTTAGAATTGTCAAGTCTCCTAGTCACTGCTAAATAGTTACAAATTTAACAAAATCAAATTCTAATGCTACTTGGGAACAGTTGTATTTTTGAAATATTTCACTTTTATATCTCTCGAAGGAACCAATTCATTAGAAAATGTCCTTACTGTATCAATTTATTAAACATTTATTTACCTGAGATTAAGTTTCTAATAAAATGAAATTTTCTAACCTGTAAAATTAATTTTTTCTTTGACAAAAAGCACCTATTCAACAGGTACAGAGAAAGAAAAGTCTGCATAGGTAAGAGAAAGGCTGTTGAGACAGATGCCTTAGGAAACAATTCTACAGTAAAATCTATTACAAGAAATATTTTAGATAAAGCTGGAAGCTGGAACATAAAAATGAAATCCTGTACTATATCTGATAACCATAAAAGTGTCCTTGTAACATTGTCTACCAATGTCCTTTTGAGTCATCTGAATTACATGGATTATTTTTCCAGGCAAATATAATCACCAATTTTTAAAGGTATTTTATGCTATTTGCTCTTATAAGCGACAATATTCAAACTGGTGTCTCTCAGAATATATGCAGACTTTCATCTTTGTCAGAAAAAAATAGAAAAATCTTAAAACTCAGCATTTCCTCTGTACGCAGAGGTTAAATAAACTGACTTCTTGTGTTAAAACAAGCTTAAAGGAATTTTATGCCATCATTACAAAAAGATTAGATTGATTCTTTGGTCATGAAGTACACCATATATCATCCCTAATGCATAGTTAGAAAAATAGAGCAGTAGCAGATTATTCTTTCTTTCCACCAAAAACGAGTCTCCTTTGTTCTCCTACTTTTCCCCCTTTGTTAATGGCATCATCTTCCACCAACCCAGTGATTCTAAGACAAAACTCCTTCATATTATTCCAAACTTGTCTTCTTCCAGATAACTCGTTTTAACATCTCCTGCATATTCTCCTTCCAAGACCCTAAAATTCGGGACCTTGATATCTTTGGAATGAACTACGGTAATGTTTTAAAACTATTCTCCCCTCTATACAATACTGCCTCTGAAATACAAATGGAACAAAAATTCTTTCTAAAATGTAAATCTGGTAAAGTCCAAGCTACACACACACACACACACACACACACACACACACACAAATCCCATATCTAGGCCCCTGCTTACATGGACTCACCTAGGCATTCCCAATCTCCTATTTCGCATTATAGCAAGACACAACTACTGGTAATTCAGAGTTCTCAGAGATAATCTACTGCTTCAAACAAATTTTGGATTTGTTTTGCAACTTAGTTTATTAACATAGGACGTTTCCATCACACCAGAAAATGCTACCATATTCCCTTTCTGTTAATCTCCAACATTCTGGTTTCTAAACAAAAAACTAATGATCTGCTCTTAAACTTTCAAGAAATTGAATCACTCTATGTACTCTTTCAGGTCTGTCTGGTTTCTTTTGCTTCATACAATGCTTAATATTCACCCATGTTTTCGCATGTATTACTAACCACTCTTCTGTTATTAGTAAGTAGTAATATATTGTATGATCATACCACAATTTATCCATTTTCCTGTTGATAAACATTTGTGTTATTTCAAGTTTGGGACCATTATCAGTCAAGTTTTTGATACACATACAAGTTTTACAGCAAACATGTTATTACTGGGTAAAAAACTAAAAGTAGAAGTTATGGACCATAAAGTACGTTTATGTTTAACTCCGTAAGAAAATGGCAAACTAGGTCAGGCACAGTGGCTCACGCCAGTAATCCCAGCGCTTTGGGAGGCCAAGGTGGGTGGATCACAAGGTCAAAAGAGCAAGACCATCCTGGCCAACATGGCGAAACCCAGTCTCTACTAAAAATACAAAAAATTAGCTGGGTGTCGTGGCGTGCGCGTGTAGTGCCAGCTACTCAAGAGCCTGAGGCAGGAGAATCACCTGAACCCAAGAGGCGGAGGTTGCAGTTTAAGCCAAGATCATGCTACACTGCATTCCAGCCTGGTGACAGAACAAGACTCTGTCTCAAAAAAAAAAAAAAAAAGGCAAACTATTTTCCCAACTATGTTACATACTCAGCAGTAATCAAAGGCAGTTCCACATCTTCATCAACATTAGGTATTGCCAACCTATTTGATTTTAGCCATTCTAGTTGGTGTAAATTGTCTCATAATGGTTTTGACTTGTGATTACCTGATGGCTAGTGTAATCTTTCCGTGTGCTTGTTACCCATTCTTATAATGTCACTTCTTTTGCCACTTAAAAAAATTGGGCTGCTCATATTTATTGATTGGAGTTTTTTTTACAAGTCTTTTGGGATACAAGTCCTTTATCATTGATACGGTTTGGCTGTGTCCCCCACCCAAATCTCCTCCTGAATTCCCATGTGTTGTGGGAGGGACCTGGTGGGAGGTAACTGAATCATGGGGGCAAGTCTTTCCCATGTTGTTCTCGTGATAAAGAAGTATGTCTCTCGGTTTTAAAAAGGGGAGAGTTTCCCTGCACAAGCTCTCTTTTCTTTGCCTGTTGCCATCCATGTAAGATGTAGATTTGCTCCTCCTTGCCTTCCACCATGATTGTGAGGTTTCCCCAGTCACATGGAACTGTAAATCCATTAAACTGGTTTCTTTTGTAAATTGCCCGGTCTCAGGTATGTCTTTATCAGCAGCATAAAAATGGACTAATACAGTCATATATATGTACTGATATGTAAATATTATATTCTCCAAGTCTGTGCCTTGCCTTTTCATTCTTAAGAATGTCTTTTGAACAATGTCTTTTGAAATTTCCCATGCTGATGGAGTCAAGTTTATATATTCCTTTAAGATGAGTAATTTTTGTTTTAAGAAATCTTCATTTATCCCAAAGTGGCAAGTATACCCTATGCTTTTTCCTAAAAACTCTATACATTAGTTTTTATATAATCTCATTGTTTTATATGCAATAAGGTAGGGTTTGAGTTTCTTTTGTTTTTTTGTACGTATATTCAGCTGTTCTAGCACATTTGTTTAAAAGCCTTCTCTTTCTTCATTGAGTGACCAAGGCAACTTTAATGCATGAGTTATTCCCTGATCACTATGTCACTAACTATGCTAGCACTAAATTGTTTTGGATTAACTACAGGTTTGTGGTGAGTCCTGAGAACAGTGGCAAAATTTACTTTTTCAAAATTGTTTTAATTATTTTAGCTCCTTTTTATTTCCACATAAATTTTAGAATCTACTCTCAATTTAGAAGTCCTTATAGATTCAATGCCATCCCAATTTAGGGAGAACTGGCATGTTAACATACTGAGCCTTCTAATTCATGAACATGGTCTATGTCTTCATGTAAGTCTTTTTAAAACTTCTCTTAGCAGTGTTTCATATTGGTGCAGATGTCTTACACATCTTTTGTCAAGTTTTTTTCCTGATATTTTTTGTCTGCTACTTTTAATAAATGGATTTTTTAAAATTTCATTTTTTAAGAATTTGCTGCTAGTATAAGGAGACTATTTTTGTATACAGAACTTGTATCCTATAATTATTCTAAATTCACTTATTAGTTCTACCAAATCTGTTGTAGATTCCTTTAGGTCTTCTATTTTAAAAAGCATGTTGAACAGTGAATAAGACAGTTTTCTTTCTTCCTTTACAATCTTTATGTCTTTTATTTCACCTGCTTTAATGTAAGCAGAAAGTTAGGGGGAAAAAAATTGAGAAAACAGACACCCTTGCTCCATTTCTGATTTTAAGAAGAAAACATTCAATATTTCCCCATTAAGTATGAAATTTGTTGTAGGTTCTTAGATACCCCTTATTTACATTGTAAAAAGCTCCTTCTCTTACTAGTTTTCTGAGAGATATTTTTCCTTCTTCATTCTATCACTGTGACAAATTACACTGAGTTCATTTTCAAATGTTAAACAAACCTTACAATCCTGTGGTAAGTCTCAGAATTGCCTCTCATATTCTACTGGAGGTGATTTACCAACATTTTCTTAAGAATATATGCATTTAGGTTAATGAGAAATACTAGTCTGAAATCTTGATATATTACCCTTGTCAGGTTTTGCTGTCAGTTATAGTGGCTTCATAAAGTGAACAGGGCAGTATTCCCTCCTCCATTTTCAAAGACAGCTATTATTTCTTTAAAATTTCATAAAATTCAATAGTAAAACAACCTATGCCTAGAGTAATCTTTGTGGAAATATTTTTTTAATTATAAATTCCGATTTGTATAATACAGTAGTATATAGCTGTTAAGCTATATACTTAAGTCAGTTTTGCATTTGTCAAGAAACTTACTTCATCTAAGTTGTTGAATTTGTTAGCCTTAACATTGGTAATATTATTTTCCTATTATATTCTATATATCTCTGATTTTATTTAAAGTGCTAGCTCCACTTTATATTATTAATGTTATACTATTATACTCTGTACATTTCCACTTTCTGTGAAAGTGATTATCTCGACTTTGATTCCCACACTGGTAATTTATGTCTTTTCTTGGTCAGTCTTAAATAGGGAGTTTTAAACCTTTTTTTTATAATATAGGTATTTGAAGACATACTTCACACCATACACGCCCTTGGGTCGTATCCAACAAATTTTGATATATTTTCATTCAGTCAAAAATATGTCCTTGTGGTAACACTTCTATAATCCATGTGCTGTTCACAATTGTATAATTTCTAATATTTCATACTTTCCTAGATGTCTATTTTTGATTTCTAATTTAATTCCACTATAGTCATATACTATATGAACTGTCAATCACTTGAAATTTATTGAGCTATTTTGTAATCCAATACATGGTCTACCATTGTGAATGTTCTATGTACACTTGAAGTTATTTTACAGTTACTGGGTATAGTTTTATAAATGTGAGTTAAGCCAACATGACAGCATTTTTCAAATTATGTATCTTTTTATTTGGGGGATAGGACTGTAACTGTCCTATCAATGACTCTAAATTATAGTTTAAAAAATCAGGCTATGATTGTGGATTTCTGTTTCTCTACTTAGCTCTGTGATCTTTTTCTTAACATACTTTGTTATTATTGGCATACAAATTAAGAAATGTTTTCTGATAAACTGACCCTTCAGCATTATGAAATATGCTTTTTTATATTTGGTAATACTTCTTGTCTTAAATTTTTCTGTCTAGTAATATAATCATATCAACTTTCTCGCGCTTACTGTTTGCATGGAATATCACTTTCCATCTTTTTACTTTCAACCTGCATCTTGGTATTTCCACCTGACCCTCGTATAGGCAGTGTAGTTAGGCCTTGCTTTTTAATCAAGTCTGACAATCTTTGTCTTTTTTTTTTTTTTTTTTTTTGAGACGGAGTCTCGCTCTGTCACCCAGGCTGGAGTGCAGTGGCGCAATCTCGGCTCACTGCAAGCTCCACCTCCTGGGTTCACGCCATTCTCCTGCCTTAGCCTCCCGAGTAGCTGGGACTACAGGCGCCCGCCATCTCCCCCGGCTAGTTTTTTTGTATTTTTTTTTAGTAGAGAAGGGGTTTCACCGTGTTAGCCAGGATGGTCTCGATCTCCTGACCTCGTGATCCGCCCGTCTCGGCCTCCCAAAGTGCTGGGATTACAGGCTTGAGCCACCGCGCCCGGCCCAATCTTTGTCTTTTAATTGGACTACTTAGACCAGTAATATCCAAAAGAAATGCAATGCAAGCACATGAATAAATTTTCAAAGATATTCTTCAGAGTAAGTTTAGGTACACAGCAAAGTGGAGAGGAAAGCAGAGAGATTTCCTTGCCTCCTGCCCCCAAATAGCCTCCCCTTTATCAACATCTCCCACCAGATGGCACATTGTTACAACTGATGAACCTACACTGACACATTATAATCACTCAAAGTCTGTAGTTACCTTGGGGTTCACTCCAAGTGTCTTACATTCTATGGGTTTGGAAAAATTTATATGTATCTATCATTATAGCATGCAGAATATTTTCATTGCCCTAAAATCCTCTGTACTCCACCAATTCATCCCTCCCTCAACTCGCAAATCCTTGCAACCACTGATTTTTACTGTTTCCATAATTTTGCTTTTTCCAGAATGTCATATAGTTGGAATCACATGGTATGTAGGATTTTCAAACTGGCTTCTTTTACTTAGTAATACGCACTGAAGGTTCTCCATGGCTTGATAGCTCATTTCCATTTAGTGCTGATTAACACTATACTGTTTGGATATACACCACAATTTATTTGGCCATTTACCTACTAAAGGACTTCTTGGTTGCTATGAAGTTCTGGCAATTATAAAGAAAAGTGCTATAAACATCCATGAGCTGCTTTCTGTGCAGACTGTTTTCAACTCCTTTAGGCAAATACCAGGGAGCACAACTGCTGGATCATACAATAAAAGTATATTTGAGATGGAGTCTCACTCTCGTTGCCCAGGTTGGAGTGCAATGGCGCAATCTTGGCTCACCACAACCTCCACCTCCTGGGTTCAAGCAATTCTCCTGCCTCAGGCTCCTGGGTAGCTGGGATTACAGGTATGCACCACCACGCCTGGCTAATTTTGCATGTTTTAGTAGAGACAGGGTTTCTCCATGTTGGCCAGGCTGGTTTTGAACTCCCGACCTCAGGTGATCCACCTGCCTCGGCTTCCCAAACTGTGGGATTACCGGCATGAGCCACTGCGCCCGGCCATATAGTTTTCTAAGAAACTGCCAAATTGTCTTCCAAAGTGGCTGTACCACTCTGCATTCCACCAAGCAGTAAGTGAGAGTTCCTGCTGCTCCACATCCTTGCCAGCATTTGGTGTTATCAATGTTCTGAAGTTCGGCCATTCTAGTATGTGTACATGTATTTAAATTACAAAAATTTGACAAGTTTTGACATACATATACATCCATAAAACCACCATCACAATAATTTATATGTCCATCACCCTTGAGTTTTCTTGTGTCCCTCTGTCACCCCTCCAGCCTGTCCTTTCCCACTCTTAAACTCCTAGGAACCACGAATTTGCTTTAGATTAGTTTGCATTACCCAGAGTTTTATATAAATGGAATCATACAGGATGTACTCTTTTTCTCTCTCATCTTTTACACAACATAACTGTTTGGAGATTCATTCTTGCTATTGTGTTTATCAATAGCTTATTCTATATGGCTGTTTTTATATTCCACTGTACAGAAAAGCATATGATGCCAAAACAGGAATCTACTTATTAGTTCATCTGTTGATGAATGTTTGTTTCACATTTTGGTGATTACAAATAAAATGGCTATGAACATTAACATGAGAGTTTTTTAATGAACAGATGCCTTCATTTCTCTTGGGTAAATACTTAGGAGACAAGCAATCTGGATCATGAAGAAACTACCAAATTGTTTTCCAAAGTAGTTCTATGATTTTACATTCCCATCAGCAGTATTGTGAATATTATGATTCTTCCTCATTCTTCCCAAATCATGCTTTCCAAGATGGCACTCTTTTTAATCTTAGTCACTATTAATAGGTTTGTAATGTTATTTCACGGTAGTTTTAATTTTCATTTCCCTAATAACTAATGATGCTGATCAGCTTTTCCATGTGCTTACTTACCATCTGTGTATCTCTTGTGCAATATTACCTGTTCAAATATTTTGGCCAATTCATTGAGCAGTCTGTTGCCTGACTGCTGAGTTTACATATACTGCATCTTTTAATATTCTGGATAGAAGTCCTTTATCAGCTATATGCTTTGTTATGATGTTCTTCCAGTCTATGGCTTGTCTTTTCATTCCCTAACAGTTTCTTTTGAAGGGTACAAGATTTTAATTCTGATGTCAAATTCCATTTAAGATTTTAATTCTGATGTCAAATTCCATTTTTTAACAGATTGTACTTTTAGGGTTATATCAAATACATTTCTGCTTAATCCAAAGTCACAAAGATTTTCTGTGTTTTTTTCTAGAGGTTTTATAATTTTTGGTTTTACATTTAGGTCATGATCCATCTGGAGTTAATTTTCATATGTAGTATGAGATACATATCCAAGATCTTTTTTTTTGCAGATGGATAGATCCAACTGCTATAGTAACCTTTGTTGAAGTCTACTCTTTTTCCCACTGAATTGACTTTGCACCTCTGTCAAAAACCAGTTATCCATAATTGTGTGAGTTAATTTCTGAACTCTCTGCTCTCTCACGACCTATTTATCTTTATGTCATTATGATGCTATTTTTAATTACTGTAGCTTTGCAGTAATTCTTGAAAACAGGTAGTCATCAATGCTCCAATTTTTCCTCTATTGGCTTTTAGCTATACTTCTTTAAATCTTTTTAAATGAGATTACACTTAGAATTTTGATATGCAACCTTAACAGAATCTTTTCATATTAAAGTTAACACTGCATCACTTCAGGTAAAATATAAGAATCTTACCACTGAAAAATTCCATTTACCTTCACTTTGTACTAACAGTTGTCATATAAAATCCATTTACATAATAAACCCCATAATACAAAGTTGTTGTTTACATAAAGTCTTTCAAAGAAATTGAGAGGAAAAGAAAGAGCCCTTTTAAAATTTATACACATATTAACCACTCCCAGTACTCCTCTTTATCTCCTGCAGAGCCAAGTTACCTAATGTCATTCCATTCAGTCTAAAGAAATTCTCTTTTTTTTTTTTTTCTCTTTAATACAAGGTATTGGTCTCCTGTTAGATGTCTTTTTCCTGGCTGTTTAGATTTGCTCTTCATTTCTAGTTTTCAATATTTTGACCACTATGTGTCTAAGTATGGTTCTTTTTATTTAGCCTACATGAGGAGTTTACCTGAGCTTCTTAGGAATGTAAGTTGATATATTTTATTCAAATTTTGTAAGTTCTCAGTCATTACTACCTCAAACAGATATATGTTTTTTCCCTCCACATTCTCACACTGAAGCTCAAATTATATGTCAGACTGCTTCATTGTCCATTAGGTATACTTTCTCCTCTCTGAAAGATTTAATCATTGTATTCATGTGTATTCAAGTTCACTAACATTTCTTCTTGTCTCCAATCTGCTATTAGTTCCAACCAGTGAATTTGTCCCAACTATTTCAAATACTATATTTTTCAATTAGAATATTTCTACATGCTTTCTTCATAGTTTTTTTATCTCTTAAACACTCCTCCATCATTCATTATTTCAATCTTTTCCTTTACAACTTAAAATACGTCCTTGTCTGCTAATTCTAACTCTAGGTCATTTTGGAATCTGTTCCTATTCAATGTGTCTTTATATTTCATGGGTTACTTTCTTGCTTCTTCACATTACTTGTAATTTCTGATGGTATGGTAGATATTATGGAAGATGGTAGCAAGAAAACTATATCATGTTGTCTTTCTTGGGGGTGTTATTTTGTTTTGAAAGGCAACTAAATTATTGGTTAATCCATCATCAGTTACTGGTTAGATTAACTGGTGAATCCTTCACTTCCTATCGGGTTTGGTTTTTTGTTTTTATCTCAGTCTTATAGATGGCACTTCCTATGGGGTGTGATCCTTTCTATTCAGGTCCAGGCTTTCTGTAGTCTAAATGGAGTGTTTGAAGTACCCTGCAAGGTGTCTGCATTCTGACTTCTCAGAACTCCAATGTTTCAGAGTACTATGCAACCAATGGAATCACTGTTTAGCCCCAGAGCAGACAATTTCTGACAGACCTGGCAAAGTCTCAACCTGCACACATGTAATCCAGTCATTATCCAAAACTCTGAATGAAGTGAATGACCATACTAAATTCTGCCCCCTGTTCTACCCCTAAACCCCTAGACAGCTCTCTTTTCTCCAGGACTTCCCCATAAATTCCAAATGACTGAGCAGTTCTGACACCCACTCTTAGTCTCTTCAGCTCAGTGAGACCTGTATACTGAGCCCTCCACTTCTCTGTGGTTTACAGCAGTGAAACGGTCCAAGGCAGAAAGCCAGAGTGTTCATGATACTTACCTCACATGCTACCCTTCTCTCAAGGATGATCTTATACCGTCTGCTCATCACTTCCAAACAACAGTTGTTCCACATATTTTATTCAGTTACACAGTTTTTGGTTTTGTGGGGAGACCGAAAAAGGGGTCAAGGCTACTACTAGTTATTCTGTCATGAGCCCTAAATATTAGGAATTAATTTCCCATTATCAATCACAGTATGCATTGTAAAAACAAAAAGAGAAACCGACAAGTTACACACTTAAGCCTATTTGTTCAATTACGTGTACATGGTACTTTGACTATCAAAATCATGGCCCAGTGATTTTGCTTTGTAATCACTACATAGCAAAATCAATGATAATGACCTGCTGACAAATTTATCTTCAAATCGTGACTATTATCTGTTAAGTCCTTACAATTTTTAGTTAACTGAATTGTCAGAGATGTGTGTTTTGTGTTTATGTGTGTCAAGATGTATGTATACATAAGCACAGCTACCTAAGGGAAATCAAAATGTCTTCTAGTCTTTTATGATCCTTTTATTGCCAAATATAATTCGTTCCTCAAGCAAATAATTCAAAGTTAAAATACAGAAAAAGGGGCTGGGCGCGGTGGCTCACGCCTGTAATCCCAGCACTTTGGGAGGCCGAGACGGGTGGATCACGAGGTCAGGAGATCGAGACCATCCTGGCTAGCACAGTGAAACCCCGTCTCTACTAAAAAATACAAAAAAATTAGCCGGGGGAGGTGGCGGGTGCCTGTAGTCCCAGCTACTCGGGAGGCTGAGGCAGGAGAATGGCGTGAACCTGTGAGGCGGAGCTTGCAGTGAGCTGAGATCCGGCCACTGTACTCCAGCCTGGGCGACAGAGCGAGACTCCGTCTCAAAAAAAAAAAAAAAAAATACAGAAAAAGGAACTTTAGTTTCAGGTAAATAATGTAAAATGTTGAGCTGTGAGGTAAATTCATTTGATAATAATAATCATCAAATTCAAAATTTGGCCCATTCAGATGAGAACACGTTAATTCAAGCAAAACAAAACAAAATACAAAAAAAAAAAAAAATTTGGCCCAACAGCCATAAAACTAAGGTCTAAAATTTGGTCTATATTGATTTACTAACAGATCCTACAACCAACCAACATTGTTTCAGATAAACAAATTTTTTTTAACTCTAACTTTGAAGATTAAAACAAATCATCTTAAATATGCAGGTAGACAACATAAAAGGATCAACTCTAAGAATTAAAATACTGTTTCAGCAAAAAATTAGTTAAAACCATTGCAACTATGTAGCTGAATTCTTTGGTTTTTACTTACAATGTGGGTTTTAGGGTTGTGGCATAAATACTTAAAGTAAAAATATTATATGACACACAAACACAAAAAATAAAAACAAAATAAAAATACCAGAGGGGCACATGAGGGGACTATAATGTGAGAATTACATTTGTGGTTCAAAAATGAAAAGCAATCAAACTTAAGAGTCACCAACTTCAGGTGGTTTTTTTTGTTTGTTTGTTTTCACTCAGCTCATATATACTCTAGTAAAATTTACTCTAAAATGTTTCAACACAGCATTTAAAAAGAAAGGCTTAAAAAAAAAAAAAGGCTTTCCTAGTATAACAGAGTTAAATTTGAGTTTTAACATTCTGCCCCCTAAAATGGTAAATGACAGACTGCTAAGAGAGTAACACTTACCTGTAACTACCATGCTGCTCATATTAGAGTTTGGACTACTGAGAACACTGCCTGAGAGCAGTTCGTCAGATCCTCTCTATAAAAACAAAAACAAGTTAGCATAAGATATCTTTAAATTTAAAAATATTAATCTAAAAGTCTTTCACTTAAACAAATGTCAAATGTCACACTATTGGGAACAGTGAAAAATGTTAATCCCTATAATAAAAAATTAACTTCATCCTTCTACTCTCCCATCTATCCCTCCCCCATTCTCACAAAGGCAACAATGTTCCCCCTCCCTTCTTTAAGTCCAAAAGGCAATAAATAGAAAAAGTGATTAGATTCTATAAGCAAAAGCTTTGGAAAGCTATCTCAAATTGTTTACAAACAAACCAAAGCCACACCAGCTAGACTTTCTCAGAAACGTTCTCTCTACATCCTCCATCCCAATGGTCCTTTATTCATGCAGATAACTCTGATTTTTATAAAATTAGAACTTCATTCTGGTGAGTTAGATATCAGTATCATCATCATTATTAAAATTAAGCAGGTATATACTTCAGTGGCTAGAACACTGAAAGCAAAGGCAAAATCTTTGGAATGAGAGATTTCTTTCTGCAAAAAAATAAGGTTATGTCTTAAAATAGAGAAAAGGTTATACATTCATCTGTTTGGGAACTGCACAGTTGTTTAAACCAGCCAGTGACATTTTAGCTATTTTGAAAATGTTATGTATTTACAAAAATATGAATGGACTAATATTTAAACTAACTAAAATCAACTGTTTTGCCTTGGCTATGTATATTTACATACATGGATATTAGTATTTAAATAGGTTAAATCAATACTGGCTGATTTAAACAACCAATCAGTACAAAGAAGTTAAATGCAACCATCAAAATGAAAAAAATGTGCAAAGGAGATAATGAATTATCAAAGCATTTCAGAAAGTCCAAAAAATCCAAATTTAACCCTAAGCTTTATGCTAATTTGTATTTAAACTCATAATGAATAAACTGTATTACAACAAATATGAGAACGGTAAACAGATATCCATAGGTCATCTCCCTTAAATATTTTAAGAGCTTTCTACTTATTGGCATCAAATGCACAGAGAAAAAAACCAAAAAATACAACCAGTTTCAAGTCACATTGATACCGTATTTACACCAGGCTTAATTTCTTAACCAATTTCTAAACTAGATATGGAAGATTTGGCATGGCATAATTTTATAAGAACATGATGAGCAGAATTGTATACATTAGTGATTCTCACAGTGTAGTCCCTAAGATCTAATTGAATACTCTAGCGATTCTCAAAGTGTGGTGCCTAATCCTAAGATTAGACCTGGAAACTTACTGATAATACATGTTCTCAGGTCCAATCCCAGACCTACTGAATAAGAAATTCTGAGGGTGGGGTCCAAAAAGCCAGGTTTAAAAAAAAATCCTCAAGTGTTTCTCATGCATGCAAAAGTTTAAGAGCCACTGATACACATTATTGGCTCATTATCAACAATAGATGTTTCCTAGCTTTCTTCAAGTTTTCATGACAAGTAGAAAATATGGTATTAAGAAAGGATGCTCTGAAGCTCAACTTCCACTTACCAGTTAGGTTAACAGTATTTAATCACTCTAAGCCTCAAGTTCTTCATTTGTAAAATAGGGATAACATCTACATCACAGCCCTTAGGATTAAATGTGATAATACATGAACAGTGATTACCAGGCAAAGTGCCTGGCCCACATCAGTAGTGCTCACTATAATATTCCCAAGTGTCAACCAAGTACAACGTTCCCACATATTTACTGACTCAGTAAGTGAATTAACGTTATTATTAACAGTTACATATTTTTTGGCCTTTGTTCTTAGACCAAAAAAAACTGAAGGTCAAGTTACTCCGTATACAAAATCAAGGTTGGCCCGCCACCACAGGATAGAGAGATAAAGCCAGCCCTTCCATAAACCCACAGAAGTCCAGATTAGATATTTTAAAAGTAAAAAACAGACAAAAACAAAACTGAAACGATCCTTAATGTTTACTAACCTGAACAAAATTCCTAATCAATTAAAATATTGTCAATGCCTTATTTGTTCCTTAGTTCACAAAAATACTTTAACTCTCCTAGTTTTCAAAAATATACCTGACCTCTTTTCAAATGCATTATTATCAGCTTATTCTTTAGATGTCTATTTGTGAATTCAAATCCTTCCATACACCTACAGTATACCACTGCAAAACTTGTGATTACAGTGGATCACAGGTAATTTTGGAAGATGATAGGTGGGGAATCTTGGGCCTACTCAAGTATAAAAGAAAGCCTCTAACATTGACTTGTGGTGTGCTATGAAGGATACTCTTCCTCCTTCCTGCAATGCATCTTTTTGCATGGAAAAGTCTTTCCATTTTAAATTTGTATTTATGACCTTTTTTCTTCCTCAAATGGTTTCATACCTGCTGTTAAGAGAGCAGATTTAACAGCCTTCATTACTGAGAATAATGTCAAATTATTTGCAATTTTGAGATTTTACAAAAATTACTGGAGTATTTTTACAAATTACATTTTTATTTAAAAAAGCAATTATGCCTGTCTTTGCCAATAAGCAAAAAAGCTTACCACTATTATGCCCAAAAGAAGTGATTCAGCACTACTGATAAATGTTAACATTACCACATTAACTGATAGAATAATTTCACCTGAATTATTTCAGTCTGATCATTTAACTTAGAATGTATATGAAATAAATGATCAATGGGTGGTGACTGACGACTGCCCCACATTAATGACTGCTGAAACAAATCAAATTAGTGGTTCTTAGAATCAAAATACCTACGAAAGAATATGTGCTCTTTAAATTTTTTAATTCATCTAAGAATGATGTCAATTTTAGATTCAACTAAAAGAAATTAAATGTTAAGACTAGCGTAATACTCTTATTAAATCTGACCATAGAAACTTTTCTTCCTGTGTAATATCAATGATCATTTCAAGAGAAACTAACATCCCACAGAAATAAGAAAATGCAAAAATAGGAAGATACACTCTACACGTCAGAGAAAGAAATGACTAAAAAAAAAAAAAAAATGCAAAAGTACAGATTAAAGGCCATTCACTCATTTCAATGTTACAAATTTCTTGTTTTTTCTTTTCATGGTTATTAGATACTCTGTTTATCATAATAGTCCACTCCAACTATTAATACCATGTATCACTTCCAGGTGGAAGAGCTGCCAGGTCTGCCAAGAAGGCAACCAAGGACTGAAGGCTGAGAGTGACAACAGTCTCTGGGCTCTGCTATGGTTTGGGACTGAGAGCTAACCAAACATTTTCTCCTCTGGAGATGTCAGCCTGGGGAACCATGAGAGAAAGACACAGGGCAAGGACACAAATAATAAGTTCCTGAGGAAAAACAGATTCTCAGAGAGGAAGAAAGGTACGTACCTAGGTGAATATTCCTGGTCTCCTTAAACAGAGGTGCCACAAAGATGATGAAGAGGTGGACTGAATACCACCTACCTATTAAAGGCTTGCAAAAGCCCTGACTCATGCAACAAATAAAAATAGAGAAGACAATGGTATAATGAAGAGGATCTGTAAAATCAAAAGCTAACTTTTTTTTTAAAAAAAGACAACGAAATAGAAAACTACAGGGAAAACATTTTTTAAAAACAAGGAGAGCACAATCACGTATCAACAGATCACTTAGCCAAGAACAAAAGCCTAGGGATTAGTGAAGCAACAATATCAAAGAAACTTGGCCCAGTGAATAATCTTATGGAGCAGACTCATATCACTTTCTTATACCAGCAGGACTTTTGCTATGACAGAAAAAGAAACAAAAAAAACCTTCTAGTGTATTTATGCCACTATGTTCTGCATTTTGTTATGATAGTTTTTTCAGCCTTGACTTTTTGATATACACACCTGTAATATGAAAAAGTCACTACAGAGATTTCAATTTGACTATCTTAATAAGGGCAAAAAAATGAAACCAGATCCCTACCAAATACAATACACAAAAATAATTTTGATAGAGATAAACATAAAAAGCAAATTTTTGAAAAATTTCAGAAGAAAATACCTTTATGAACTCTTAGTATGTAAGGATTTTTAAATTAAGATACAAGAAAACTGAATATGAAAGAACATACTGATAAATTCTACCTTAAAATCTCTTTATAAGAAACAGTATCATAGCAACAGTTGAGGAGCTAAAAACTGTTATTAGAGATTGCCTTCAAGACTTCCAACAATCAACATGGAAGATGTCCGACAAGAGCAAAGGAAAATTTGGAATGTGTAAAGAATGGGATCATATAAATGATTTTTATCTAAGATGCAAAGGGAATCTGTGGTCACATTAAAACTCTATGCATTAAGAATTTGTATTAATCTGCAACAATAAGCACTGGGAACTAGTGGCAGGGGAAGGGAGAAAGGATTGTAAATCTAACTGCTGGGTACTGAGCTCACTATCTGGCTGACAGGATCACTTGTATTGCAAACTTCAGCTTCAAGCCATATACCCATGTAATAAACCTGCACATGTAACCCTGAATCTAAAGTAAAGGTGAAATTATTTAAAAGAAAGAAAGAAACAGAGAGAGAGAGAGAGAGAGACAGAGAGAGAGAGAGAGAGAGACAGAGAGAGAGAGAGAGAGAGAGAGAGAGAGAGAGAGAGAAAGAAAGAGAGGAAGGAAGGAAGGAAGGAAGGAAGGAAGGAAGGAGAGAAAGAGTGAGTCAAGACAAGACAGCATAAAGAAGTGACAAGGCAAGCTACAAACTGGGAAAAGACACCAGCAACACAAATAACCAAAAAACAATCGGTAACCGTAAAAGACACACCTTTTTTTTTTTTTCAGACAAGGTCTTGCTCTGTCACCAAGCTAGAGTGCAATGGAACAATCATAGTTCACTGCAGCCTCAAACTCCTGGGCCCCACAAGCAATCCTCCTCCCTCAGCCTCCCAAATAGCTGAGATTACAGACGCAAGCCACTGCCTCTGGCAATTTTTTAAAACTACAAAATCATTTAAATAATAAACTCATATTTTGATCAAGCAAAAAACACAAATAGGCATTTCACAGAATTTCACAAAAGAGAAACATCCACGGCCATAAATGTGGGGGAAAAAAAGACGTAAGACCTCATTAATAATCAGGGAAAGACAAAGGAAGACCAGAGAAAATACTACACACCAAATTGGTAAAAATTAAGAAATTACTTAGCCAAGTGCTGGTGGGGATCTGAAACAGCAAGAACTCCTACGCACTACTGGTGAGAACATAAATAGGAACAATACACTGGAAAATAATCTAGTGCTATCTCGTAAAGTTTATTTTACACACTAGCAATATGTATCTATACCTTTAAATATACACTCTCATAAACGCTTGCATAAATGTACCAGGAAACAAGTACAAAAAAGTTCACAGCAGTATTGTTCTTAAAGTCAAAATCTTTTTTTTTTTGAGATGGAGTCTCAGTCTGTCGCCCAGGCTGGAGTGCAATGGCGCAGTCTCAGCTCACTGCAACCTCCACCTCCCAGGTTCAAGCGATTCTCCTGCCTCAGTCTCCTGAGTAGCTGGGACTACAGGCGCACACCACCACACCTGGCTAATTTTTGTATTTTTAGTAAAGATGGGGTTTCACTATGTTGGCCACACTGGTCTCGAACTCCTGACCTTGTGATCCACCCGCCCTGGCCTCCCAAAGTGCTGTGATTACAGGCGTGAGCCACCATGCCTGGCGTAAGTCAAAATCTTTAAATATTCAAATGTCCATCAACCCAAATGTCCAATAAAAGAGATAAAATGGGTATTTTCACAAAAGAGTATACCACAGCAATGATTATTATAAAACTATCCAAAAAATACAGCTATTTATTAGAATAATTATTGAATTAAAACACAAGACATGGAAACCATTATATGGGCATACCATTTCCATAAACTAAAAAAAAAAAAAAAAACAAAATATATTTTTGTCATTTACATGAAAAATCCATATTGAAAAAATAAGGCAAAAGTTGTGGCAGCCACCTACCCATGACAGGGTAAGAAGGGGGATTAAAAAGCAATATTGGGCTGGGCACAGTGGCTCACGCCTGTAATCCCAGCACTTTGGGAGGCCGACGCGGGAGTATAATGAGGTCAGGAGATAGAGACCATCCTGGCTAACATGCTGAAACCCCGCCTCTACTAAATATACAAAAAATTAGGCGGGTGTGGTGGTGGGCGCCTGTAGTCCCAGCTATGCAGGAGGCTGAGGCAGGAGAATGGTGTGAACCAGGGGGGCGGAGCTTGCAATGAGCTGAGATAGCATCACTGCACTCCAGCCTGGGTGACAGAACTAGACTCTTTCTCAAAAAAAAAAAAAAAAAAAAAAGCAATATTGCTGCATATGGAATATACAACAGTATTGGTAGCATTCAAGTTTTTTATTTGAGTGGCAGGTTCATGATGTTTGTTTTCTTACATTTCACAACATTCTCACAAATAAACTTTGATTAATATAACAAAAAAGATTCTAGGGAGAAAACTATAAGGATAAGGTGATCAGGTATTTTATCACCCAAAATGGGATACATTTGTGAGAGGACAATTACACCTGAAAACAGATGTAAACCACAACAATAAGAAACCTGACAAAGAAAGAATTACAATCAGAAAGTTTAAATAAGGCACTTAAGTAAAACCAGGCATGTTATAATAATCCTTTTCATCAAAATTTAATAAGTACAAAGTCTTTATTAACAAGTGGAAATAGTAAAGAATGATCAAACCATAATCAAAATGGTAGATTAAGATGATCACATTATTTTATAAACAATGTACACAAAAAATAAGAAAAAGGATAATTTAAGGAACTTAAGACATTACATAGATAGCCAATATTATCACCTACAAAAAAGATAAGATGCTCTTTTAAAGACTTTACAAAAGATTTTTAATACATGGCATACTGAATTACACTTCCCACAAATAAAGCTATCCCTAAGTTATGGTTGTTTTGCTAGCTAATCTTCACTGATCAAGACATAACGTGTAGAGCTAGTATTCTGGTCTTCTTTTCTATGTAATAAGACATTTTTAAAAATCGCATTTATTGCATATTTTAATACAGGCATATATACAATAGGAGGAATCATGTACTATAATCTTTCTCTCCAGAGAACCCCACTGACATTTTCTACATTAAAAACATTCAAACATTTACTGAGAAAATTAAAAAAAAAAAAAAAAAAAAAAAAAAAAAACAGAAAATATAAAGAAGTTCTCATTTACTTTCATTAATTATCCTGAATTTTCATACAATTCTTTTCCTCAAACTTACATATATACATGGTTTTGTCTTTGAGATGGAATCTCAGTCTGTTGCCCAGGCTGGAGTGCAGTGGTACGATCTCGGCTCACTGCAACCTCCATCTCCCAGGTTCAAGCGATTTTTCCGCCTCAGCCTCCCGAGTAGCTGGGACTACAGGCGCGCGCCCCACAAAGGGCTAATTTCTGTATTTTTAGTAGAGACGGGGTTTCACCACATTGGCCAGGCAGGTCTCAAGCTCCTGATCTTGTTATCTGCCCACCTTGGCCTCCCAAAGTGCTGGAATTACAGGCTTGAGTCACCGCGTTTTTCACAATTCATACACACACAGACACACCCCCCCCCATACAAGCTGCTTAGCACTGTTCTCTTTTCATTTAACAGCTCAGAGATTTAAAAAAAAGAATGATTACTACAATACATTAGCAAATAAATGTTATTAAACTCTTTGCTTTTGCGACAATACTAACAACAAAAAGGAACTCATACTGGTTATATTGGAGGTTTTAGGGTACCAACTCATCAGAAAACTTAAAAAGTCAAAATCTCTCCTGCTTTCCTTATAGAAAGGGTACTTACATATGACCAAAGAGTTGATGGATAAAATTCTTAAGAATTCTAATATACGCAGAAAAAAAGAATAGCACCACTTTCGCAACACCTAATAAAAGTATGCAATCATTAGCTACTAAAATCTATCAGGTAAAAGGATGATGCACTCTGTAACAGATACATCAAGTTGACACCTGAACCTACTGATAAATGTTAACATTATGAAGAGGTAACATGACGTTCTGATCCTCTTAGTGAGATACAACAGGAATTACATAGAGTACATCTGCAAAATACTCTTGATAAAAATTAAACCAGAGTCTGATCAACCCCCCGTATTTCAGGTAAACTTGTTTACATGAGGAACATATGAAATGATAACATGGAGGTATAATAAGCAGAATCCATAAAGTGGAAATTGTACAGATGACTCAGTTTATCTAACAACAACAACAGAGAAAAGGTAAGAAAAATAATGAAAAAAAAGTATTTTGAATACTGGAGATTAGATGACATTAGTAAATTATTTTAAACTTTATAACAGTACCAATGTCACATTTAAAAGAGAAATTATATCTGCTAGAGGCACATTCTGTTATAGCTGCAGATGAAATGAAATGATATGAGATTTGCATAAATACTATCCAACAGAAAAAAGAGAGTGTATTATATACCATTCCTTCTACTTTTGTGTAGCTTAAAACCTTTAAGTTTATAATAAAAAGAGAACTCTAAAAGTAAAACAAACAAACAAACAAACAAAAAAAAACACTGCCAAAGCTATCAGCTGATTACCTTTAACCTTGAATGTATTTTAAAACAAGAAAATAAAGGGGTTCAGGATCAACTTAAAGTGAACCCTTTCACTGCCCTCAACAAAAAAGAAAACAAATAAAAAGGTTGGTTCTTTGAAAAGACCAGTAAAATAAATTCTATGACAAAACAAATCAAGAAATAGAAGAAAACATAGGTGCTTGATATTAGTAACAAAAGAGAGAATTCAAAAATGTTATACAATTCTGAGAAATTTGAAGCTCTCAATAAAACAGTTTTCAAGGTATGTACTCAATAAACCAATACTTTTAGAAAAACTGAAGTATTAGTCCAAGTATCCCTGTTCCCTCAACCCTTACATATAAGCTGTTTAAAATCCTTTTAACATATTTTCTGCATTAAGCATGTCTCTTAGAATGAAAGTGGAAAATTCTCCAAAGAAATGTTATAGTTCTCTGCCTTTCAGCTAAAAAAAAATTGCCATTTTATTTTGATAATGCAACTATAATGTTCTCCCAATTAACTACTAAATTTAAGGCAAGTATAAATAAGACCCAAAAAGTCTTCACAGAACTTAGCCAAATGATCTTAAAATAAATGCAGCGAAGAAAACACCAAGACAATTTTGAAAACCAAAGTTTTGACACTCGCTGTACAAGATTCCAAAACTTAATGCTGATGCCATAGTAATTAAGACACTGTTGTACTGCTACCACACATAGCTCAGAAACAGTTCTATGAATATATGGAAACCTGAAGGGCTAATAAAGCAGATCACTGGATAAAAGCTGAACTATTCAATCAAGTAGGTACTAAACTTGCTATCCCTATAGAAAAAATAATTAAACCTGTACCATATGTTACACAAAGAATACATTCCAGGTAGATTAAGGCCCTAAATGTGAAAATCAAAATTTTAAAACTTTCAAAATAAAATACACAAGCCTGTATGTAAGGACTTAGGTTAAATATTTTTTTAAAGAAAAACATAAATGTTACATTAAAATTTACAACTTCTATTCATCAGTGTAAAAAAAACAGGTCAGAGAGAGGAAGGAGTTATCTGTAGGACATATAACTAACAAAACAGGCCAGGCACAGTGACTCACGCCTGTAATCCCAGCATTTTAGGAGGCCAGTGAGGGAGAACTGCTTGAGCCTAGGAGTTCGCAACCAACCTGGGTAATACAGTGAGACTCCATCTCTACAAAAAAATTGAAAAATTAGCTGGGCATAGTGGTGTATTCCTGTAGTTCCAGCTACTCAGGAAACAAAGGTGGGAGGATTGCTAGAGCCTGGGATGTCAAGACTGCACTGACTGTGACTGTGCCATTGCACTCCAGCCTGGGTGACGTAGTGAGACCCCTTCTCTCAAACAAAAACAAAACAAAAAAAACTAACAAAACAATTAAGTGTGCAGAGTATATGAAACCTCCTAGGAATCCAATTTTTTTTTTTGGCGGGGGGACAGAGTCTTGCTCTGTCGCCCAGGTTGGAGTGCAATGGATTGCGGCTCACTGCAACCTCCACCTCCTGGGTTCAAGCAATTCTCCTGCCTCAGCCTCCCAAGTAACTGGGATTACAGACACCCACCACGACACCCAGCTAATCTTCTGCATTTTTAGTAGAGACGGGGTTTTGCCATGTTGGCTAGGCTGGTCTAGAACTCCTGACCTCAAATGATCCACCTGCCTCGGTCTCCCAAAGTGTTGGGATTATAGGCGTGAGCCACCATGCCGAGCAGGAATCAATTTTAAAAAAAGATAAAACTACAGTCAAAAAGAAAATGAACAAACTATAAACAGGCATTTCACAGAGAAGAAATATCAATGGCCAATAAACTAATAAAATGTATCATTAAAATAAAGCATTAATAGGGAATGCAAATTAAAACCACAAGATATCCTTCCCATGTACATTTGATCGGCAAAATTAAAAAGTCCAACAATGCCGATTTTCAAAGAATGTACAGAAACAAGAATCTACATCCAGCACTAACAGTGTAATTAGTATAATCACCTATGAAAGCAATATGCTAATATTCAATCGACTTGAAAACAGACACAATCTATGAGAAACTCTAATATTAACACGTTAGAATATGCATATAAATGCTTACAGCAGCAGTTTGTAATGGAAAAAAATTTAAAATATTTGACAAATCAATCTCGACAAATATTAACTCATTTGTCAACAAGATAATGATATATTCATATAACATATACTATATGGCAATGAAAATTAGAGGTATGCATATAAACTTAAAAAACAAAAATAACACTGAACAAAAAGAGCAAATTACAGAATACCTATAGCATGATAGTACATCTATAGTTTAAACATGCAAAACAAAACCATGTATTACTTAAGATAAAAATATATAAACGTAGTAAATGAGAAAATGATGCGAATGGTAAACATCAAATTTAGTATAGTAATCACCTGGAGGGGAGAAGTATGGGTCAACTATATGCAGGGTATTATGAACTGAATGCTTATGTTTCCCCGAAAATCACATGCTGAAGCCCTAACCCCAAATGTGATGCAATTTAGAAATAGGGCCTTTAGGAGTTAACTGGAGGATTTCATGAGATCACGAGAGCAGGGCCTTCATATTAATTAATGCCTTTATGAGAAGAAACACAAGAGAGCTTGTGCCACCCACTCCCCCAAAGTGTGCTGACAAAGAAAAGGTCATGTGAGGCACACAAAGTAAAATGATGGCCTCGCTTCAAGAGAAGTGGCCTCAGAAGGAAAGTTGCCTTGCTGGTACCTTGATCTTGGACTTCCCAGTTTCCAGAACTGTGAGAAAAAGAATTTCTCTTTTTTAAGTCACTCAGTCTACGGTATTTTGTTATGGAAGAATGAGTGATGACACAGGGGGCTTCAAATCAACTTTTGTGTACCACAATGGAATGCTATGTAGCCTTAAAAACGGAGGAAATCTTGTCACATGCTACAACACGGATGGACCTTGAGAACATTATTAAGTGAATGTAAACCAGTCACAAAAGGACAAACACAACCTGAGCATTCCTAATCTGCAAATCTAAAATCCAAAATGCTCCACTAAGCACTTCCTTTGAGCATCACGTGTAAGTGCTCAAAAAGTTTCAGGTGTGGTGGCTCAGGCCTGTAATCCCAGAACTTTGGAAGGCCGAGGCAGGCGGATCACGAGGTCAGGAGATAGAGACCATGCTGGCTACAGTGAAACCCCATCTCTACTAAAAGAAAAACAAAAAACAAAAAAATTAGCCGGGCGTGGTGGCAGCCGCCTGTAGTCCCAGCTACTCGATGGAGGCTGAGACAGGAGAATGGCGTGAACCTGGGGGGTGGAGCTTGCAGTGAGCCGAGATTGCACCACTGCACTCCAGCCTGGGCGACAGAGCAAGACTCCGTCTCAAAAACTAAACTGAACTGAACTGAACTGAACTGAACTAAACTAAACTAAACTAAACTAAACTAAATAAAAAGTTTCACATTTTGTAGCATTCAGACTTTGGATTTTCAGATTAGGGATGCTTAACCTATATTGTATAATTCCACTTATATGAGGTATTTAAAGTAGTCAAATTCATAGACACAGGAAACAGAATGCTGGTTACCAGGGCAAGGACAAAAGGGAGAGTTTTAAAATCAGTATAGAGTCTCAGTTCTCCAAAATGAAAAAAGTTCTGGAGATGGGTTTCGCAATGTAGCATTATTAAGTACGTATAAGAATAACTGAACAATTTAAGTGTACACTTAAAAATGGTTAAGACGGTAAATTTTATGTTTTTTTTGCAATTAAAAAGATTTATATCAAGTTATGCTAAGTTTTTTAAAGAAACAAGAAAATGTCAGTGTTTAATCAATTAAGCAATATTAATAACTGAATATTAATAACTTTATCATAAAATACTTAAAATGTGGAATATAGACAAAATATATAAAGAATTATGAAAAACGAATCCCATCAACCTGAAGAGAACTACTCTATTTTGGTATACTGCCCTCCAGTTTTTGGGGACACATACAAATTGTATGCATTTGTCAAAGTTAATTTTTTTTTTTTTTTTTTTTTTTGAGACGGAGTCTCGCTCTGTCGCCCAGGCTGGAGTGCAGTGGGGCGATATCGGCTCACTGCAAGCTCCACCTCCCGGGTTCACGCCATTCTCCCGCCTCAGCCTCCGAGTAGCTGGGACTACAGGCGCCCGCCACCACGCCCGGCTAGTTTTTTGTATTTTTAGTAGAGACGGGGTTTCATCATGTTAGCCAGGATGGTCTCGATCTCCTGACCTCGTGATCCACCCGCCTCGGCCTCCCAAAGTGCTGGGATTACAGGCTTGAGCCACCGCGCCCGGCCGTCAAAGTTATTTTTAATCCTACTTTTCACACATATGAAAAACATTTAGAAAACATTTGTAATGTTTATGAACAGATTCATTTCCTTATCACTGAACATGTTATTTCTAAATATTTAAATAATGTTGTAATCAGCATATTAAAAATATACTTATCTGATCATTTTTTTCTGAGTTACTAGACATAAAATACTGGGAAAAGAATATGATGGCTCACGCCTGTAATCCAGCACTTTGGGAGGCCGAGATGGGTGGATCACACAAGGTCAGAAGATCGAGACCAGCCTGGCTAACATGGTGAAACCCTGTCTCTACTAAAAATACAAAAAATTAGCCGGGCGTGGTGGCGGGCGCCTGTAGTCCCAGCTACTCTGGAGGCTGAGGCAGGAGAATGGCGTGAACCCGGGAGGCGAAGCTTGCAGTGAGCAGAGATTGCGCCATAGCACTCCAGCCTGGGCGACACAGCAAGACTCCGTCTCAAAAAAAAAAAAGAGTATGAAACAAAGCATTCTTTTCTAAAGCACTACTTCTACATTAGAAGTGTCCATTTCAGCCTAGATTTTTTAAAGTGGTATTTTGGTATTTAAACCCACATATATTTGAATTGTACATAAGAGAGAAAGATTATAAACAGCTCCTACCAATATTACTGTCTTATTTAATCTTCGCAACAATCGTGCAAGTTACGAATTATCCTCAATATTACAAACTAAGAAAGGGAAATTCAGAGAATAAAAGGCTTGTTCATTATCACTTAAGTACAACAGGGGCACAAACCCAATCAATGCAACAATGCAAAGTATTTCCGAGGTGGGTGGATCACGAGGTCAGGAGATCAAGACCATCCTGGCTAACACTGTGAAATCCTGTCTCTACTAAAAATACAAAAAATTAGCCAGGCATGGCAGCAGGCACCTGTAGTCCCAGCTACTTGGGAGGTTGAGGCAGGAGAATGGCGTGAACCCGGGAGGCGGAGGTTGCAGTGAGCCGAGATTGCACCACTGCACTCCAGCCTGGGCGACAGAGCAAGACTCCGTTTCAAAACAAACACAAAAAACCACCTTATTAATTCAATCAAACCAAAGCCTACCAAGAGTTTACATATATACCACTCCTTTTTACAACAGTTGAACTATTAAGACAAAGAACTGGAAATGGGTGTAGTAGATGTTTGCTACAATTTGAGTAAGTGAAGGAAGAGTTTGCTTAAAACAAATAGCAAACACTATGTCTTACCTGAAACCCTGCTAATAGCTTGCCTAGACAACTATCTGTATCAAACAGCAATCTTTTTGAGAAGTTAAGGAAAGTGGAACTATGTTTATTGGAGTTCAACACTTACAAAACCTAACTCTTCCTCAAAGTTCATCACAGATAAAGATGAGAAGTCTTAAAATGGCCCACAAATATTTAATCAACAGCGTGGCTTGAAAGCAAGCTAGTAAAAAAACGAAACGCTACTACAACAGTAGCTATGAAAACATATATAACAATACTCACAGAGAGTCAAGTTTATTTAAACATAAATACAGATAGGAGAAAGCAGGTCCAATTTTCAAAGGTCCTCACTGCAAATTCTTTGCATTCAAAGCTCTCCATATTACTGTCAAAAACTACTCTTTAAATTGTCTTCTGCTACTCTAACCCAACCTACATTCCAAAAAACTACTTCCTTCCTCAACATGTCCCAATTTTCCTCATCATTACCTGTTTTTGTAGCTTCAAAAGTGAACAAAAACAATGCTACTCTTTCCTGCAACCAGACAAGAAAATTCTACCTTTAAAGGTTCTAAGGAACCCTTCACAGAACCTTTCCACTCTATTAACATATAGGCTAATTTTGTGTCTTACTCTTTTTTTTTTTTTTTTTGCCTTCTTTTGGATTATACATCTTTAATTTCAGTCAACCCCACTCCCCAATTCTTTGGGTTCTATCTCTATTGTGTTCACCCTTAGGATTTCAAAACGCAAGCTTATCTGATTCACTCTGGCACTGTCCAAAAGAAATGTAGTATGAACCACAAATATAATCTCATAAATTTCTATTAGCCACATTTTTAAAAGTACAAAGAAAAAGGTGGCCAGACTCAGTCCTGTAATCCCAGCACTTTGCAAGGCTAAAGCAGGAGGATCACTTGAGTCCAGGAGTTTCAGACCAGCCTAGGCAATATAGCGAGACCCTGTCTCTACAAAAAAACTCAATAATTAGCCAGGTGTGGTGGCACACAACTGTAGTCCCAGCTACTTGGGAGGCTGAAGTGGGAGGGTCACTGGAGCACAGGAGGTTGAGGCTGCCATGATCATGCCATGGCACTCCAGCCTGGAGGACAGAACAAGACCCTATCTTAAAAAAAGGAAAGAGAGAGAGAGAGACAGACAGGGAGAGAGAGAGAAAGAAAGAGAGAGAGAGAGAGGAGAGAGAGAGAGGACAGGGAGACGGAGGAGGGAGGCGGGAGGGAGAGAGAGAGAAAGAGAAAGAAAAGAAAGAAAGAAAGAGGAAAAGGCAATGCATAATGCATTTCACTTAACCCAAAATACAAAAATATTATCAGTTCTACATGTAACCAATATGAAAATGTGGGATATTTTACATTCTTCTTTCAGACTACGGCTTAGAAATCTGTATTTTTCAACTAAGGTAGAAAATCAACTTAAACTACATTCATGTCAAGTGCTTAGTAACAAATGACTAGTAGCTACTGTAACTGATAACACAGCTCCAATAAATACTACATCATCAGAACTTAAACTCCAGTGTCTCTACCACTCTCTTACATATTGTTATAATTCAGTATTTTTAATTCTATTTTTAAACCCCTTAACAATCACTGCTATTACATTCTTATATGGTCAATAATTAGATTTACTCACAGGCCTACCAATTTTCTTGATTAGCCTCACTTCTACGTCAGACTTACTTTCTGGTGTCATTGGCTTTCTTCCTGAAGTACAAACTCCAGAAATTCCTTCAGTGGATCTGTTGATAAATTTCCTAAATTGCTTTTTTGGAGGCAGAATGAAGTGTTTCAAAAAGCGTCTTTATTTTGTTCTTCTCCTTATATGATAATTTAGTTGACTATAAAATAATAAGTGGACAGCTATTTTCCCTCAACACACTGAAAATATTATTCCACTATCTTCTGGATGCCCATGCTGATGAAGCATATTAGGGCTTTCTAATTCTTATTCTTTAGGGAATCTGATTTTCTCTGGCTGCTTTAAAGATCTTTATGTCTTTAGTGCTCTGCTCTTTCACTGTTACATGTCCAGGTTTTCTTGTGTCTCCTAAATCTAAGAATTCATATAGCTCACCAATTCTAAAAACTTATCAGCCTTTAGCGTTTCATATTTTGCCTTTCTGCAATCTTTAACTTCTTTCTGGAATTCTAATTAGATGTTTGTTAGAACTTCTCTTCCTTTCCAATGTATTTTTAACCCTTCTATTTTCATCTCTTTGTTTCTCTGTGCTAAATTCTAAGTCATTTTTATTTTTTTGTTCACTAATAAAGATATTTAGTCCTGTCTGCAGCTATTTTTAACCTGAACTCCAGGATCTCTTAGAAATTAATTTACTGTATTTGATTTCCGTAAGTGTTCCTTCCAAATGTAGATTTACAGATTAAAGAACTACAACAACAACCATTCTCATCATTTCAGCATAAGTCTTTTCCTTACCTCATCTAACACTTAAAATAATTGTGGAGGTAGGTACAATTTAAACCATTTAAAAATGTATAAAACTGAAGCTCAGAGGTTAACCTGTTCAATGCTATAAAAGTCAAACCCTCATCTTTTCATTCCAAATCATATGTTCTTAACTTGACAAAACATTCTTGTCCACCATCAATAGTTCCAACTTACATTAAATGTTAACATTGTATAGTATTACTATTATGTGAATTTTAAGTTACATTTCTTTTTAGATATCCTTTAAGAATACTCATTAAGAGACATTTATTGGCCAGGCACAGTGGCTCATGCCTGTAATCCCAGCACTTTGGGAAGCCAAGGTGGGCAGATCACTTAAGGTCAGGAGTTTGAAGCCATCCTGGCCAATGTGGTGAAACCCTGTCCCTACTAAAAATACAAAAATTAGCCAGGCGTGGTGGCAGGCGCCTGTAGTCCCAGCACTCGGGAAGCTGAGGCAGGAGAATTATTTGAACCCGGGAGGCAGAGGAATCGCTGAGATTGGGCCACTGCACTCCAGTCTGGGCAACAGGGCAAGACTCCATCTCTCAAAAAACAGGAAAAAAAGAGAGATAATTATTGAGCACAGACTACGCCTAGCACAAACAAGGTAAAGTATAAGAAATGTTCCTAGGAAAAACATCACATACATGAAAAGTCAGAAACCATGTCTAATAGAAATAAAAACCCACCACTTAAAAATATTACCAAAAAAACAGAGATCCTGACCAAGTCTTTAGATCCAACTACCAATTTACTGGAAACATAGAGAACATATTAAATTACAAAATCAGAATGCAATCAGTAAATGTAGACTATAGGCAACTGTGTAAGACCAACAACCAGTTTTCTTCAACAAATGAAATGCAACTTAAAAAAAAAAAAAAAACAGGAACGGAGAACTTGTACATTAAAAGATATTTAAGAGGTAATAACGACCTGTTAAATATGCTGATCTTATTTTATCAAGACTCCTTCCCCCTCTAAAAAAAACCTATAAAAATACTATGACTTTTATGAGACAATTAGAAATTTTAATACAAATTTGACATTTTATAATATGAAGTAACTTAATTTGTGTGTGTGTCCTAACAGTCTTTTGATTATATTTTAAAAAGAAAAGAGTCTTTATTTTTAAAGTTATACACTGAAGCCTTTACAGATAAAACAATATGAATATCTGAAATTTATCTCAAAATAACAGAAGTAGAAAAGCAGAGTTTGGATATCATCATTTTAGCTAGGGGATGCTGATGGTTTTTGGGACTGAATGATACACACACAATGGTTCATGATACTATTGTGTCTAAAATTCATTACAATAGTTATAAAAAAGTACTACTCAAAAAACCTCTTGTGATAACTTTCTGTGACATCTTATTACACTTAAAGTGAAAATATCACTTAACCACCTTATCCCCTAATGTAGTATGCCTGGAACTAAATTAAGAAAGCTACTACAGTTTAGGAACACACACAGACCAAGAGACTAAAATAATTAACAATATAGAGACTCAGGATTCTAATTCATAACACTCCATGAAATATTGAAGCCAATCTTTTTGGAGATCAGTCATAATAAAGGTCTTCATCCTCACTGTCTTTACATTGAGTAGGCTGAGGAAGAGGAAGAGTTGGTCTTTCTGTCTTAGGTGGAAGAGGGAGAAGAAAATTCTGTATAAGTGGATCCATGCATAAGTGGACCTGTGTAGTTCAAAGTCATGTTGTTCAAGGGTCAACTGTACTTCATTTGACCCTCAGGAAAGCCCTTTTCCTTTTTCTTTTTTTTTGAGACTGGATATCCTCTCGCCCAGGCTGGACTGTAGTGATACGATCACAGCTCACTGCCACCTGGGCTCAGGTGATCCTCTTGTCTCAGTCTCCCAAGTAGCTGGGACTACAGGCCCATGCCACCAGATCTATCTAATTTTTTTAAGTTGTTGTAGAGATGGGGTCTTGCTATGAGGACCAGGCTGGTCTCAAACTCCTGGGCTCAAGCGATCTGCCTGCCTCAGCCTCCCTAAGTTCTGGGATTATAGGTGTGAGCCACCACTCCAGCAAAGCCCTTTCTTGTGAATAGGTTAAAACTTGTTTCAGTTGCCACTTCATTAATTTGTAATTTAAACATTTATCCTGAATTATGTAGTTGGGCCCAGTGTAATCACAAGGTTCCTATAAGTGGGAAAGGGAGGCACAAGAATGTGTCAGTGATGTGATGTGAGAGTCTTCTTTGCCATTGCTTCTTTGAAGATGAAGCTAACAGCTGAGATATGTGAAGAAAACAAATTCCCCCCCAGATCCTGCAAAAAGGAACACAGCCCTGCTAACACCTTCATTTTAGCCCACCTGTGTCAGATTTCTCACCTACAAAACTGTAAGATAATACCTTTGTGTTGTTACAATAAATTTGTTATAGCATAAAAAAAAAAGAAAGCAGAATAATGAGCTACTTTTATGCGAGAAATTACAGGTATATAGAATAATGCCTACTAGATAAAGTACAAATTTCACAACCTGTAATTGAGGCCTTCTATATAACCTGCCATTCTATCTTTTCTCTTATATCCATATACACACTGTTAGCCATAAAGGCCAAATTATTCAACTCACTGATCAATGGTTGTAAAATTATGCCAACCTACACACACAACTTTAGTTAATGTCATTCTCTCAATGCCTATTGCTCTCCACTCCTTCCCCTATCTCCCAATTTGGCTAGGTCACAGATCACTATTCTGAGCCTACCAACCCAAACCAATCTTTCCTACTGTAGCCACATAGCACTTAATTAAAACCTTGGATCCTTATTTCTCTAACTAGATGAAGTCCTAAAAGACATAGTCTTGGAATTCACCTTTTTATTGATAAATGGTTCATTAGAGTATAAGCATATTAAAGCCTATGACACTTCTAAGAGTTATTAAATATTAAGTGTGTATGCACTATTTAACACATGTACTATTAATGTTGGAGGAACAAACACAACAACTAGGGTCACTGCCCTCAAAGAGACAATACATCAATATCTAACATAGTACTGTCATTTCGCAGACATTAAAATATCTGTTAATTGAAATTCTAATAAAAATACCCTAGAGAAAGCATTAAGTAGCATAAGAAAAGCATTTTAAGAAAAGTCAAAACCTAAAAACCCAAAGTTTTGAATAACACATCCATAATAAACAACCAGTTATACTCAACTATCACCAGAAAAGTTACATTTAGCATTATTTGATTGTAATTTTCTATGCAAGCCAATGATAGTGAATTCAACAGTCATATTATAATTTAAATCATGAGTTCAGCAATTTACAACTAGTACTTTCAGAATAGTTAGAAAAAGCTGACATTTTAAGAAATAGGTTATTTATTAGTTGTCCAGTTATAGGTCTTGAGATATTAATAGTTAACTTCCTAAAGAACACTGCTACAACTTTCACCATACTTAAAATCTACATCTAAAAAGTTAACATTTTACTGTATTGGGGACCATCCTCTATTATTCTACAGTCATTTCATACAATTCTGTCTTCCCAAGTAATAGGTCCATTACTTTGCAAGGATTTCACATTGGCAAAACAGTTAAGAGTACTGAAATGACACCACTGAAATTACAAATTACGAACAAAATAAAAAGCCATTTTAAAAAAAGTAACAAATTTCCTATTACAAACTCACAAATATTCTTTCTTATAGTCTCACTGAGCTAACAAAAAAAAGTCTAAAATCAAGAAAAGCCGAATACAACAAATTTATAAAATAATGGAAAATGAGATTTCATTTGTATCCTAAAGCCATAAAAATGTGGATATTCTAAATGCAAATACATTAACATTAACTAAGGACCTAGTTTGTGGAACTATTAAAATCCTAATTTTAAAGATGAAGAAGCTGCGGCTAAAAATGTTTACATATCAAATGGATTTTAAAAGCAAAATCACTTAATCAAAATATATATATGCCTAAAACTATACAACAAAGAATATCAAAAAAGCAAAAAAGAAAACCTCAAAGAAAAAATACCTACAATGCATATGAAATCAATTTTTTTATACAAAGAACTGTGATAAAAATGACCATTAAACTAGGTCCAGTACACAAACAAGCAGTTGACAGAAAATGAAATTCAGATAGCCAAATTTGAAAACTTCACTCATTTCAAAATATAAATTATGAAATACATTTTTAGTGTAAAATAATCTAATATTCTAAATTTTGATAAAACCTAGAATTGCCAAGGGTATGGAAAAACAGGCACTCCCATACACACCTGTAAAAAACAAATGAGTGTTCTGGCAGTGTGGTTTCTAGTATCTCTTTAAGCATAAATTTCTTTTGACACAGCATTTTTACTTCTATTCTAAATATGTCCACACGTTATAACTAACCACAAACTGGAATCAAACCTAAATGTCCATCAATGTAGGAAACTAAATTGTGGTATGTCCAGTAACTACACTGTGGTGCAGTCACACAAGAGTATCCTCCATTGTCATTAACAAAGAATGAGGCAGAACTATAACTGCTGAGACCACAATATGTAATTTTAAAAAACAGTGTCTGTTCATATCCTTTGCCCACTTTTTGATGGGGTTGTTTTTTTCTTGTAAATTTGTTTGAGTTCTTTGTAGATTCTGGATATTAGCCCTTTGTCAGATGAGTAGATTGCAAAAATTTTCTGCCATACCTGTTCACTCTGATGGTAGAGAGCGAAGGATATGAACAGACACTTCTCAAAAGAAGACATTTATGCAGCCAACAGACACGTGAGAAAATGCTCATCATCACTGGCCATCAGCCATCAGAGAAATGCAAATCAAAACCACAATGAGATACCATCTCACACCAGTTAGAATGGCGATCATTAAAAAGTCAGGAAACAAAAGGTGCTGGAGAGGATGTGGAGAAATAGAAACGCTTTTACACTGTTGGTGGGACTGCAAACTGGTTCAACCATTGTGGAAGACAGTGTGGCGATTCCTCAAGGATCTAGAACTAGAAATACCATTTGACCCAGAGATCCCATTACTGGGTATATACCCAAAGGGTTATAAATCATGCTGCTATAAAGACACATGCACAGGTATGTTTATTGCGGCACCATTCACAATAGCAAAGACTTGGAACCAACCCAAATCTCCATCAATGATAGACTGGATTAAGAAAATGTGGCACATATACACCATGGAATACTATGCAGCCATAAAAAAGGATGAGTTCATGTCCTTTGTAGGGATATGGATGAAGCTGGAAACCATTCTCAGCAAAATATCACAAGAACAGAAAACCAAACACTGCATGTTCTCACTCATAGGTGGGAACGGAACAATGAGAACACTTGGACACAGGAAGGGGAATATTACACACCAGGGCCTGTCGTGGGGTGTGCAGAGAGGGGGAGGGATAGCATTAGGAGATATACCTAATGTAAATGACGAGTTAATGGGTGCAGCACACCAACATGGCACACGTATACATAAGCAACAAACCTGCACGTTGTGCACATGTACCCTAGAACTTAATGTATAATTAAAAAAATTAAAAATAATTTAAAAAAAACAGTGGACTTCTACTTCCAGTCAAGATAGAATAACATGACCCAGATTTGCCTTCCCAAAACAACAACAAACAATCAAGCAAATATACAGAACAATGGGTTTTCAAGACACTGGAGATCAGGCAATGATGGACAATAGTCCCTGAAAGTTAGAAAACAAATGAGTCCATGTTTGCCTCAGCTTACTCCCTTAAGTGTCCAGGCCACAGCACAACTATAAGGAAACCACACTGAGCCTCAAAGTCTACTTTAATTGTGAAAGAGCCAAGAGCCTGAGAAGACCAAAGTAACTAGAGTTTACAGGTCAAAGTACCAGAGAAAAGAGCTGCAGAGATCTCTCCAAATCTGCAGAGAAATCAGAGTATTCAGTGAATACTTAACAAGATATATAATATTTGGACCATAAAACAAGTCTCCATGTTTACAAAGATTCAGTCTTAGAAAATACATTCTTGGCCGGGCGCGGTGGTGGCTCAAGCCTGTAATCCCAGCACTTTGGGAGGCCGAGACGGGCAGATCACGAGGTCAGGAGTTCGAGACCATCCTGGCTAACACAGTGAAACCCCGTCTCTACTAAAAAATACAAAAAAAACTAGCTGGGCGAGGTGGCGGGCGCCTGTAGTCCCGGCTACTCGGGAGGCTGAGGCAGGAGAATGGCGTAAAAACCCGGGAGGCAGAGCTTGCAGTGAGCTGAGATTGGGCCACTGCACTCCAGCCTGGGCGACACAGCGAGACTCCGTCTCAAAAAAAAAAAAAAGAAAATACATTCTCTGGCCAGAATAAAACAAAAATTAAGAATACATAACAGATATATAGAAAACTCCAAATATTTGGAAATTAAATAACATAAATAACATACTTCCCAATAACTCCTGGGTCAAAAAAAAATTTTTTTTTAAGTATTCTGAAATGAATAAAAATATACATGTCAAAATTTGAGGAATGCCATGAAAGCGGTACTTCAAAGGGAAACTTACAGCACTAAACTCCTACATAAGTAAAAGTATCAAGTTAATGACATCAACTTCAACGTTAACTAAGTAGAAAATGAAGATCAAGCTAAACACAATGCAAAACAAAATAAAAACAGCAGAAATCAATAAAATAGAAGACAGAAAAACCACAGAGAAAACTCAATGAAACCAAAAGCTGATATTTTGGAGATTAATAAAATCAATAAACTTCAATCCAGACAGACAAGGAAAAAAAATGACATAAATTATCCCTACTGGGAATGAGAGAGCTGACATCACTAAGGATTCAACGGTATCAAAAGTGTAAAAATGTAGTATCATGGCTGGGCACAGTGGCTCACGCCTGTAATCCCAGCACTTTGGGAGGCCAGGGCAGGCAGATCGCAAGGTCAGGAGTTCGAGACCAGCCTGGCCAACATAGTGAAACCCCATCTCTACTAAAAATACAAAATATTAGCCAGGTGTGGTGGTGTGTGCCTGTGATCCCAGCTACCTGGGATGCTGAGGCAGGAGAATCGCGTGAACCCGGGACGCGGAGGTTGCAGTGAGCGGAGATTGCGCTACTGCACTCCAGCCTGGGCGACAGATCAAGACTCCGTCTCAAAAAAAAACTGTAGTATCATGAACAACTCTACCCAAATACATTCAGCAACTTAAAAGGAAATGGACTAGTCCTACAGAAGAGACAAATTACCAAAGTTCACTCAAGAACTAAACAAACTGAATAGCCCTGTATCTATTAAATAAGTTAAATATGTAGTTTAAAACCTCCCAACAAAGAAAACAAACATCTGGCCCCACATGGCTTCACTAGTGAATTGTATCAGTTAAGGAAGAAATTTTAGAGTTTTCACCCAGTATCAGGAGCAAGGTAAAGATATTCTCTCAGCACTTCTATTAAACATTGTACTGGATACCACAGACAAGAAAATGGAGACAAAAAATGGCACCCAGATAGAAAAGGAAGAAAACTATTTAAAAACAATTGGGTATAAATTGTCTATGTAGAAAATTTAATGGCATAGGCTGGTATAGGTAATAATGGTATAGACTCACGCCTATAATCTTAGCACTTTGGGAGGCCTAGGCAGGCAGATCACTTGAGGTCAAGAGTTTGAGGCCAACATGGTGAAACCCTGCCTCAACTGAAAATACAAAAATTAGCCAGGCATGGTGGTATGCACCAGTAGTCACAGCTATTTGGGAGGCTGAGGCAGGAGAATTTCTTGACCCAGGAGGCAGAGGTTGCAGTGAGCCAACATCGTGTCACTGCACTCCAGCCTGGGTGACTGAGACTCCCTCTCAAGAAAATCTGATGGGACATATAAAAAAAACTATTAGACCTACTAAATGAGTTTCGCAAAGGATCAGAACACAAGAGCGATATGCCATAATCATTTCTATATACTAGTAAACCACTGGAAATTACATTTTTAAAATATCATTTACAATAACATCAAAATACATAAAATACTTATGGATAAATCTAATCAAACAATGCACAAAACCTGTGCACTGAAAAAAAAACACTGCTTAAAGAAATTAAAGACCAATAGAGACATCAACTGTAGTCATGGTTAGAAAGACTCACTTGTTAAGATGACAATTTTCCCCAAATTGCTCTACAGATTCAAGTCAAATCCGGTAAAATCCAAGCAGTTTTTGTAAAAACTGACTCATATGAAAATACAAAGGACTCAGAAGAGTTAAAAACAACTTTGAAAAAGAACAGAGTTGGAAGGCCAAGACTAAGTAAGTGGTTTCAAGACTTGATATAAAGCTACAATGATTAAGACAGTATGTTTCTAACATCTAAAGGAAAATGGGTCAATACAAAAGAATAGAGTACAGACATATAATCATACATACAGAGATAACTGATTTTTCATGAAGCTGCAAAGCCAAGTGAATGGAGAAAGGATAGTCTTTTCAACAAATAATGCTGTAAACACTGGATGTCCCCATGCAAAACCAAATACTTCTGACCCACACTTTGTACCATATTCAAAATATTAAGTCAAAATGAAAGAGACCTAAATGTTAAACCAAAGTATAAAACTTCTATTAGAAAAAAAGGTGGCCAAGGGCAGCGGCTCATTCCTTTAATCCCAACACTTTGGAAGGCTGAGGCAGAAAGACTGCTTGAGGCCAGGAGTTCAAGACCAGCCTGGGCAAAACAGACAGACACCAGGTCTATAAAAAATTTAAAAATTAGCTGAGCATGGTGCTGTGTGCCCGTAGTACTAGCTACTTGGGAGGCTGAAGCAGGAGCCCTTGTGTCCAGGAGTTCAAGATTATCCTGAGCTATGATTGCACCATTGCACTTCAGCCTGGGTGACAGTCAGGCCCTGTCTCTAAAAAAAATTATTATTATTATTTTTATTATTATTAACAAACAGAAGGAAAAAATCTTCATGGCTTACAGTTAGGCAAAAATGGCTCAGGCAAGACCCCAAAACCACAATCCATAAAAGAAAAACTTGGTAAACTGGAGTCCACAAGAATTAGTAACAGTTGCTCTTCAAAAGACAATGCTGAGAACGAGAAGACAAGTGGCAGAAAAGATTTGCAGGCCATATATCTGATAAAGGACTTATAACCACAATGAAGACCTCTCAAAACTCAATTAAAAATAAACCACCAAATAAAAAATTGGGCAAAAGATATAAACACACACTTCACCAAAGGTAACAGTTGACAAAAAGCACATGAAAAGATGTTCAACATCATAGATATTAGAGGAATGCAAATTAAAACCACAATGAAATATCACTTCATATACACTAGAATGTCTGCAATCAAAAAGACAAGATAACAGGCATTAGAAAGGATGTGGAGGGACTGGAAATTTCATACCCCGCTGATGGCAATGTAAGATGGTAGAACTACTTTTAAAAAGTTTGCAGTTCCTTAAAAAGTTAAACATATGCCTACCACATGATCCAGACTTTCCAATCATAGCCCCGCCGAAGAGAAATGAAAGCCTATGTCCATACAAAGACTTGTACAGGTATAGCTCAAAACAGAAAACAAATGTCCCTCAAGACTTGAATGGATTAACAAATTGCTGTATAGCCATTAAGTGTAATATTGCTAAGCAATAAAAGAGAATGGACTATTGAAACACAACATGGGTGAATCTCAAAATAATTCTGAGTGGACTAACACAGGCCAAAAATGTACATACCACATGACTGCATTTACCTAAAATTCTAAAAAGTGTGAACTAATCTACAGTGACAGAAAGCAGATCAGTGGTTGCTTGGGGAAAGAAAAGCAGAAGGGATGGAGTACAAAGGTGCAAGATGATATTGTGGGGAGTGACTGATGTTCATTATCTTGATTGTGGTGATGGTTGCACAAGAGTATGTATGAGACAAAACATTGTATATTTAATATGGGTAGTTTATTTTATGTCAAATTATATCTCAAGAGACGGGCTGGGCACAGCGGCTCACGCCTGTAATCCCAGCACTTTGGGAGGTCAAGGCGGGCGGATCACGGAGTCAAGAGAACAAGACCATCCTGGCCAACATGGTGAAACCCCGTCAGTACTAAAAATACAAAAGTTAGTCTGGCGTGGTGGCGGGCGCCTGTAGTCCCAGTTATTCGGGAGGCTGAGGCAGGAGAATCACTTGAACCCCAGGAGGCGGAGGTTGCAGTGAGCTGAGATCGTGCCACTGCACTCCAGCCTGGTGACAGAGGGGACTCCCATTCAAAAAACCAAAAAAAAAAGGCAAGATGTGGGCCAGAACAATAGTTTAAATCCAATTATGTAAATAAAGATGTTTATATGTCTGGTAATATATCAATAATTTCAGGTAAAAAGGCACAAAATTTTAACACAATTACCTACACCTAAGAAATAAAAAAAAACTGTCAATCAGTTTGAATTTTTTTAAACATGCATCAGTGTCTTTAAAGCAAATTTACAAATGTTTTTAAAGAACACTTAACTACTTGTACACAGGCCTGACGCCAAAGCAAAAATTCTTAACCATTATTCCAGAAAATTAAATTAACTTTAATTATTCAGACTTTTATATTAAACAATGGATTTTTAAAAATGGTTTGCAACTTTTTTTTATCATCTTCTAAAGTGTTCTCCTCAAATTACTAACATAAAAAACTGGTGTAACCAATACATTACATCTGGACATCCTACTCCTAGTCTCCTCAGTTTTTTTCTGTCTACTCATTCTGAGCGTTATCTACAAACTACTCTCCTTTTCCTCTAACAGTGGACACTCACACTTGTATCATTTACTATTTTCCAGAATTCACAGAAGAAATCTGTTTGGATGGAAACTACAACATCTACCATTCTGCACTCTTTAGCTATTCCTGATTTTAAATCCCATGACTAACTCAACTTGAAAAATACTATCACCAAAAAGAGCTTATTATTTCTCCTTCAGTCTGTACAAAATGAACTAAAGAAACAAGCCTAAAGAATGGACAAATATCTAGTTCACTATAGGTAAGACGACAGAAAATAAGCAAGAAAACACAGTAACATCCCCAAAAGTATTCGAAAGAACATAACATCATTATGGATACAATTTTAAGAATTCCAAAAAATGTTTGAACAGTCAGCATCAATGGACTAAGCAGATAGCCTCTCAGGACAGACAGGTTTGCAAATGAAAAATGACAATACAGGCTGGGCACGGTGGCTCACGCCTGTAATCCCAAAACATTGGGAGGTCGAGGCAGGCAGATCATGAGGTAAGGAGTTCGAGACCAGCCTGACCAACAGAGTGAAACCCAATCTCTACTAAAAATACAAATTAGTTGGGCGTGGTGGTGAGCACCTGTAATCCCAGCTACTCAGGAGGCTGAGGCAGGAGAATTGCTTGAACCCAGGAGGCAGAGGTTGCAGCGGGCCAAGATCGCGCCACTGCATCCAGCCTGGGCGACAGAGTGAAGCACCATCTCAAAAAAAAAAAAAAAAAATTACAATACATCATGACATTAAAACTTGCAAGTACTCAAGAAAATGTTAAGCATTAGAACTAAAGTTTAAACGATGAGTAGTTTTCTTGGCCAAAAGGAAGGATTCCAAAGGATCTCTACCATAAAGCCTTTCTTTAATAGAAAAACCAGCTCTTAACTTCTGATTCAAATTTGAAGCTAATTGCCTCCACAACTTTCTTTTTAAGGATGAGGATAATTCATTTCTAATGTGCCTTCTTATTGACCAAAATATATTCATTTTCATATGACAAAAAGTAAAAAAAAAAAAAAAAAAAAAAAACTTAGATTAACAAAATTATAAGATATAGGTCAAACCACTTACCATCCATTTAAAATCATTATTTCCCCTCAGAAAATTGGGGTATCATTTTATATTACAAGAAGCCATGTATGAAAGCATTTTTAATTTCCTGATCATTCATACTTACTTTAAAAGGTTATTCTTGCAGATGGCCAGTTCTAGAAAAACTTATGGTGATTACAAACTGTTAATATGGTCCAACTTTAGAAATGAAACATTTTACACTTGGGTTTTGTTAGCTACAGTATAGTTTTCAAAAGCAAAAGCTAAAATTTTCCAGTAATTATGATGACAGTAGATCCAACGATCCCAGTTTCAAACATAATCTTTTCCTACCTTCACACCAACTGCAACCTCAGTGACGATTCTGCAAAGAAAAAATAAATAGTTTCAACTTCTTGTTATTCTTCTAATCACTCTTTGGCTCTACAACTTTTTAAGATAGTTCATCATTCATAAATCTTCCAGCCACTCACACACAGATGGGGAAAAAAAATACCACAGATGGTCAGTGACCTACCTGTACTGTTATCAACCTGGTTTTCTAAAAGTAACTTTCAAACGTGAGGCAAAAATTCAGTAACCTCGTGGTATCTTTTGACAACATATTCAATAGCCAAAAGAACAAAACCCAAAACACTATGCCATTTCCACAATGCCAATACACTGAGATTAATAATTTAACGCTTAAACTCTTTAGTAGTTTCCATAGGAACCAGGAATCAGGAAACATGAATTCTGGTGCAAGTTTTGACATCAATTGCCGTGTTGACCTGGGGGGAAAACTGAAATTCTCTGGATCTGTTTCATCTGGAAAATAATCTTAAGGTAACATCTAGGACGATTTGAATTCTGTAAAACTGTGTTAACTTTTATAAAATCTTCTTTATAACATCTTTTAAAAAACACCAAACTCTAGGCGCTTAACCAAATTTTTGATTCTTCAAATACTCACTGATTTTAATAAATGTATTTGCTAAATGATATTATGTTTACACTCCCAAAAGAGCTGCATACTGCTATATTTTCGACCTTAAGCCTGCCCCCTTTCTAACGATGACTTAAATTACTGAGTCTTTTCAGGTGTGAAGCGTGTCAGAGAGACATTGGTCCCTACCATTTCACAGTCTTGCCTCTCACCTCACTCAGCATTCTGTTTTCACTCAGGTTCGCAAAGATGTAGCATGGTTCTGGGTTTTTGTAGTCATTTTTCCAGAAACTGACCAAAGTAGCTAAAGAGATAGCCCTGTGTTGACTATCTGCTCTTGTTTCTGCCATTGCTGTTGGCCTTTGCCCATGTGACTGATGTCGGCCTCAAACACTTCGCTTTTTAGATGATTTAATTTCTGGGCCCTTTTGCCAAGCCTTGAATGTCTTCAGTCCCCACAAAAAGGCATTTTTCCTCCCTCCCGCCCCCACTACCAGACTCAAATGAAAACAAAGGAGTATGACATCTGCCCTCCCCCTTCCTCCCGCCGCCGCACGCCCTCCCCCCTTCCCCAGCGGCTCCCACTAGGCTTTCCCAGGAGCTCCCGCCACCGGCATCTCTCCCGACCACGGCGGGCCGGGCGAGGCCGGAGAGGCTGCGGACGGCTGGGTCCACAAGGGGTGGCTCTCTTCTCTTCCCCTAGAGGTTCCCCCACTCCAAAGGCCTGTCTTTGCCCATCCCACTCGCTCTCACAGGCACCGCTAACCCAAGGGTCGGGTCCCAGGGTACGGATCGAAATGGCTCCTAGAGGGGGCAGGGACGGACCGGCGAGACGTTATGGGGTTCCCACCCCATCCCCCGCCGCCAAGCCGGTGCCCGCTCCCACTCCGGGATCCTCACCCCCGCCATCGCCCCAGTGCCTCCCCAGCCTCCAAGCCCGCTTTCTTCTCATTTTCTCGACCAAAGCCCGCCGGGGGAAGCAAAGGGAGGGGTGTGTGCGATGGGGCGGGGGTTGGGTAACGGCAGCCCAGCCCTGGGAGGGGCCGCGGGAGGGTTTCTCCCCGGCCCGGGATAGGGCCGAAGGACGGTCCAACTCCTCTCTCACACACACCTTCTCGCCGGCCCGATTACATACCCGTCCATTGCCGAACCGGACAAAGCTTCGCTCACAAGAACCGAGCCACGCAGCCAGCGAGCCACACAAGCGGCGAGAAAATGGCGGCTGGGGCCCGACGGAAATTGCCGAAGGTGCCGAGGCGCACGGGGCAGCGCGCGGCAGCGGCGGCGGCGGAAAGAGCCGAGCGCGCCGGCGCCCGACAGCGGTAGGCGAGCGGCGGGGCGCGGGGACTACGGGGAGTGGGCGCCGCCGCCGACGCCTCCTCCGCGCCTCCGCGCGCCTTCCTCCCTCCGCCCTCCGCCTGCCGCCCTCTGGAACCTGGCCTGCTGCTGCAGACAGCGGCGTTCTGGTTTCCACTCCTTGGGGGGCGTGGGTGGGACACCTCCCAACAGCCCTCCACACTGTCTCTTCCCTGACTGCAGGACGGCCCCTAAGCAGCCTCCACTTTTCACTCCACGCCAAGTACCAGCTTGGCTACCGTCAACCTATGCGGGCCAAGGAAAAAACGTTGGATAGCTTTTCTCCTAAGCCATCTTTTATTTGCAGACTGGCTCCGGCCTCTAAAACAAAAATCTTTACCCCACTGAGCAAGACCACTTGGTAACAACAGTACTTTCTCAAGCAAGTAGAACTCCTCAGACTGAAATATAAGGCTTTTGCTTCAAGACCTGTAGTACCAAGCCACGTGGAGGAAAATGTGATCCTCACTTCAGTTGGTGATTAGTGTGCAACTGTAGAAAATATTCACGATACCCTAGGTGGAAATAGACACAAATGGAGCGATGTGTTAAAATGCTACGATAGTTGGAGTTTAACATTTGGAGGCATGAAAGGGAAAGTGGAGATGGGAGTGGGAGCAACTGAGTCTTCAGATTGTTTAGAGAAGGTAGAAGCATTAAAATGGGCTATGCAAATTGACTCCCTTTGCTATATCTTACGGTCTCAATTTTTACTTGATACTATAGTGGACATTTTACTTTAAAGTGTTTTTACCAGAGGCTCAACAAAATTGGGAGAGGCACCTACTTCTTGAAAATCTGCTCAGTGAGTAACGACTTTGCCAGTACCCATCCTTCTCCTGCACCCTTCACCTCCACCCCCAACACACACAAGCACAAAGGCACTTATAATTCTGAAAAATGACAAATACTCCCTGTGTCCCTCCAGTTACTCTCAATACTCTGGGTTTTTCCATATCTTCTTCAGGCAAAGCGCTTATCCTTTACTAATTGGAATTTCACTATACTAAATTATAGTCTATATAATTCTTAAAATACATATTTATTTTTGAGTTTCGCTCTTGTTGCCTGGGCTGGAGTGCAATGTCGCGATCTCGGCTAACCGCAACTTCCGCCTCCAGAGGCCGGTCTCGAACTCCGGACCTCAGGTGATCTGCCCTCCTCGGCCTCCCAAAGTGCTGGGATTACAGCTGTGAGCCACCGCGCCCGGCAGTAAATAATATTACTTTTAAATTGGATAGACCCTTAAAGAGCATTTGTCCAAACACTTTGCTATAGAACTCTTCAAAGCACCCACATTTTTACAAATTATTGATTTGCCTATGGGATTGTCAAAAAAAAAAAAAAGACCAGGAGCGGTGGCTCACTCCTGTAATGCCAGCACTTTGGGAGGCTGAGGCAAGTGGATCACCTGAGGTCGGGAGTTCAAGACCAGCCTGACCAAAATGGAGAAACCACGTTTCTACTAAAAATACAAAATTAGCCAGGGTGGTGGTGCATGCCTGTAATCCCAGCTACTCGGGAGGCTGAGGCAGGAGAATCGCTTGAACCCAGGAGGCGGAGGTTGCGGTGAGCCGAGATAGTGCCATTGCACTCCAGCCTGGGCAACAAGAGTGAAACTCCGCCTCAAGAAAGAAAACACACACACACACACACACACACACACACACACACACACACACACACACACGTCAAATTTCCTACAATAACCCCCTTCACCTTAAACCTTAAAATAAAGGATCTGTTATTGGTGCCATTAATAATCACTTTTCATATTGTGGTTTCGTACATGTGTTTTCACTCAACACTTAAATATGCAAGCTTCCAAAGGGCAGGAACTATGGTATTAATTCTCGGTATTACTCACATTCGCTTGATCAATATTGATTGATTGGTTCTCACTTTACCTTAGCAAAGACAAACCATTCTATGAGGAGGGAAGCTTGTCCTTAGGCAGCAGAAGAAATTACAGTGTTCACAAAAACACATTTTTCTTTATTTTTTTCCTAATACAGTACAAAACCACAAACATACAGTAGTTAATCTCCTTGCTTATTTAAGCTAACACTTTCTTGAAAAAATGCAAGGTGGCCGCGCGCGGTGGCTCAAGCCTGTAATCCCAGCACTTTGGGAGGCCGAGACTGGCGGATCATGAGGTCAGGAGATCGAGACCGTCCTGGCTAACACGGTGAAACCCCGTCTCTACCAAAAAATACAAAAAAAACTAGCCTTGCGAGGTGGCGGGCGCCTGTAGTCCCAGCTACTCGGGAGGCTGAGGCAGGAGAATGGCGTGAACCCGGGAGGCGGAGCTTGCAGTAAGCCGAGATCGTGCCACTGCACTCCAGCCTGGGCGACAGCACGAGACTCCGTCTCAAAAAAAAAAAAAAGAAAAAGAAAAAAGAAAAGAAAAAATGCAAGGTAATTTACAAATCAACGCACATAAAGTACTAGATTAAGACATGAAGTGAAATAAGAATAAAACAAGAGGGCAAAGCATAGCATGAGTCAGGAATGAGGCTAATGCAACAGTGTACGCAAAAGCATATTCATTAAAGCCTGTGTTCAGATTTGAGCTCTTTCATTTAATACCTGTGTGACATTAGGCACGTTCATTAACCTCTCCAGGAAACTTTCCTTTGCTGAATATAGGATTAAAAATAGGGCCTCTGGGCCAGGCGCGGTGACTTAGGTATGTAATCACAGCACTTTGGGAGACCAAGGCGGGCAGATCACGAGGTCAGGAGATTGAGACCATCCTGGCCAACATGGTGAAACCCCGTCTCCACTAAATATACAAAAATTAGCCGGGCGTGGTGAAATGTGCCTGTAATCCCAGCTACTCAGGAGGCTGAGGCAGGAGAATAGCCTGAACCAGGGAGTCGGAGGTTGCAGTGAGCCAAGATAGCGCCACTGCACTCCAGCCTGGAGACAGAGCAAGACTCCATCTCAAAAGAAAAAAAAAAAGGAAATAGGGCCTTCATCCTAGATGACTGTGAAGTAAATACCTTAACATATGTAAGGCACCTCCCTAGATCAGTTAAAAACTTACAGTAAATACTTAGCAAAGAGGGTTATCATCATGCTTATTATTTTTGTTATTACTGTTATTCATTTGAGAAGGAACAGACCACAAATTTGTAGCTTAGATTGTAACAGCCAACAATATTCATAAAAATAAATCTATATAGAGATTTTCACAAAGGTTGTTAAACATGTCACTAAAGTAGTAAGATTGGCTAGTATCTACAGGAATAAATCTGGGAAAATGTCATAGATAAATTTCTAAAGCCCTATCCAAATCTAAATCTGTATGATTTTATGAGTTAACCATGGGGTAGATTATTAATCTCAACATTAGCAGATGGCCAGCCTTTGTAATATAATGACAAGATTCTATTAGTGTTTATGAATTCCTAACAAAATAAGGCAATAAAAAGTGAAGTGTCTGTACAGTATTATTTTCATACCCATATCTTTTTTCAGTATAACTATTTGTTCTTTCCCATCTGAATGGTAAATGTTTTGACCTTTTATAGAGATTTACACTTATGTGAACGATGATTAAATTTCAGCGTATGCTAGGCCAAAATAAGGACTAATATTTATTCAATAAAAATAGGAAGTAGAATCTGGTTCGTAATGTTCTGATTTTATTCTTAGCCCCACCTCTTGACTGCTTATACTACCAAAGACATCATTTAAATTTTTCATCCTGTAGTTTCTTCATTTGAGAAGAAGGAATAATAATAGGATCAATTAGATAATATTTTACTTTTGAATAGGTGATCAAAATACAAAATAGAGGCGAACACACTCAAAAGACATGAAATCATATACAACATTTCCAGAAAAGACAAATATGTAGAGATAGAAAGTGAAGAAGTGGTCGCCTAGAGCTGGGAGTGGGAATGGGGAATTACTGTAAATGGGCACAAATTTCTCTTCAGGATGATGGAAATGTTTGAAAACCAGATTGTGGAGATGATGGTACAACTCTGTAAATATATTAAAATTCATTGAATTAAACATTTAATACTGATAAATTTCAGAGGATGTAAATTATATATCAATAAAGCTGCTGTATAGCTACTGGCCTGGGGCTTCTTTCACCAATATATAGTTCTCTTCTATATTTGATCTCTGGTTTCCTGGATCCCATATCTTCTTTCTTGATATATTCCCTCACTGGGAATATATCCAATTCTCTTCTGGAGTCTTCCAGAAGGTTCCAGAAAAAAAAAAATCCGTAGGAAACTTTTTTTAATATTTTGCATATTTAGAGATATGTTTTATTCTACTTTCACATGTTATTGATAGTTTGGAAAGGAATGCTTTTTTTCTCAGTACTGTGCCTGTAAACTTTGTGCTATATCTGCTTGGAGGTGGTGTCAAAAAAATAAAAAGCATATACTCTTCACTCCTGCTCTCCAGCTACTGAGTTCTATGTTCCAGAGGCAAACTATCTTACCAGTTAATTACATACTTTTTAAGAGATGTTCAAGCCGGGCGCGGTGGCTCAAGCCTGTAATCCCAGCACTTTGGGAGGCTGAGACGGGTGGATCACAAGGTCAGGAGATCGAGACCATCCTGGCTAACACGGTGAAACCCCGTCTCTACTAAAAAATACAAAAAGCTAGCCGGGCGAGGTGGCGGGCGCCTGTAGTCCCAGCTACTCCGGAGGCTGAGGCAGGAGAATGGCGTGAACCCGGGAGGCGGAGCTTGCAGTGAGCTGAGATCCGGCCACTGCACTCCAGCCCGGGTGACAGAGCGAGACTCCGTCTCAAAAAAAAAAAAAAAAAAAAAAAAAAAAAAAGAGATGTTCAAAGACATATATTGATTACATATATAGTTTTTCTTTTGATTCAAAATTGGTAACTATTATGCACACTATTCTGTAACATATTTTCAACTTTAAAAATTTACATCTTAGAGATATTTCCTTATCAGTATGTTTAGAGCTGCCTCATCATTTATACACACCTGCATAATACGCCACTGAATAAGTAAATCATGATTTATTTATTTTGATCATATTGATGAACATTTAGGTTGCCTCCAATCTTGCTATTTACACACAATTCTGCAATGAATATCCTTGTCTCTAAGATGTTCCCTGCATGTGTGAATATGTCTTCTGGATAAATACTATAAATAAAAATTACTAGATAGGGGTTTTTTTTTTTTAAATTTTAAAAGGCTGCCAAGTTGCCTAAATGGGTGTAAAATATTAGCAATTCCTACCATTTAAAAAGGGAAGTGTACTAATTTCTTTAATATATAAGGAGTTCCTACAAATAAAAAATCAAAAGTCAACAATCAAATAGAAAAATAGATAAAGCATATGAATAGATTATGACATATTACAGAAAAGTAAAAACAAATATGCTCAGCCTCATTTTAAAGGAATTCAAGGTGAAACTGTACTAAGATACTTTTTTCACTTGTCAACACCCCTTCTAGGCAGACTAGCACAAAGCTTCTGAGTGCAGTACTGGGAAAAAGTATTCCTTTCCAAACTATCAGTAACATATGAAAATAGAATAAACATAACTCTAGATACACAAAATGTCAAAATTTTGTTTTCTATGGCTTTTTTTTATTTGGAATATTCTGGAAGATGTATTTCCCAATGAGGGTAATATATCAGGAAAGAAGATGTTGAACCCAGGAAACCAGAGATCCACTATAGAAGAGAAGAAAATTGTATGTTGGTGAAAGAAGCTCCAATAGCTCTGCATTAGTCCTATGATTACAATGGAATATGAGACCAGAAGGCTCAAGGAAAGAAGTCTCTAAGAAAAACATGTAACTTTTATAGATAAAATATAGTATGTCTGTATATGTTTAGCGGAGGTTTGTGGTGCTATTGGCAAGCTTAGGGAAAGCATTAATCAAAAACACATGAAATGTTTTAAATTAACTACAGAATAAGGAAAAGTTGTAAAGAAATATAATTATAGCATACTCTGTGGCTCGGTTTGTAAAAGTAATTCCATCTTCATAATAATATAAGCACTGAATACTAACAAAATTAAGATTATGAAACAATTTTGTCAGAGAAGGAAGAGAAATATGGATGTGCACATATGTGTATGTGGTAGGGTTATAAACTCTCATCTTCAAAAGTTGGAAGTCAATAGAATATGTCTAGAATTAACAGGTGAGAAAATGGCACATGAGCATATTTTTCAGAAGTATGGAGGTAAATATCATGATGATTAGGGAGAATTGAAAGTAGCTGCTTCTGGGGCATGGCACCACAGGATGAGAAATAAGGAGATAGAAAAGTATACTTTTGAGTTTTGTTTTTGTTGTAAGCCAGAAATAAAATCTGAAGCCCCTCCCCTCCAACTGAATGGACTCCTCCTCTTGGCCAATGGCATTCCAGAGTTAACCCAAAACAGGAGTTCAGGCCCTGATGGGCATGGGTGGCCTCACTGTATCCTCTAGTCTTCAGAATCAAGGAACTGACCAGCATTAACATTAAAACAGAGATCTTAACACAATGTATTCTCTCTGAAACCTGCTACCTGGAAGCTTCATCTGCATAATAAAAACTTTGGTTTCCACAAGCCCTTATCTTAAACCAGACACTCCCTTCTATTGATTCCAGGTCTATAGATAAACTCTTTCAACTAATTGCCAATCATCAAATCTTTGAATCCACCTATGATCTGGAAGCCCCTGCTTTGGGTTGTCCTACCTTTTCAGTTAGAACATGTACAAATTGTCTCCCTGAAACATGTAAAACCAAGCTGTAGCCTGACCACATTGGGCACATGTTCTCAGAACCTCCTGAGGCTGTCATAGACATGTCCTTAACCTTGGCAAAATAAACTTCTAAATTGATTGAAACCTGTCTCAGATACTTTTAGTTTAAAAATGTCACAGTAAATCTTCCAGAACTATTTACTTTTTAAGCTATGTGCATGTGTTACTTTGATAAAAATAAATTTTACATTAAAAAAGAGAAGGAATTAGATGGCAGTGAGAAAAGGACTGTTTTAGCACAAACATTGCCTCTTTTGTATTCAGCAATAGTGACTGCTTATCTCCATGTTTACTGAAAAAAGCTCAGCATAGCTGGCTGTCCTTCCTATATTGCGCACATAATAAAGATTATTCTTGGAAGAGAACACAATAGTTTGAGTGGATCAGCAGTTTTTAGAATGATCATACATAAAGACCTAAACTAGGGGAGAAAATGAGAAAAGTAAAGAAAAATACACAGAAAAGTTAAAGATGGGAAAAAAATGCTAAATACAAAGGAAACAACATCATTTTGCTTGTAATATTACCAACTATGAAATACAAAAATCTTATAAAATCCACATCATAATGTATATGGCCTTATGCAAACAGCCACATGGGTGAAAACAAAGAAAGTGATTTGCAAATAAAAGCACTATAGTTGAGCCGGGCATGGTGGCTCAGGCCTGTGATCCCAGCACTTTGGAAGCCTGAGGCGGTGGATCGCCTGAGGTCAGGAGTTCTAGACCAGCCTGACCAACATAGTGAAACCCTGTCTCTACTAAAAATATAAAAAATTAGCTGGGTGTGGTGGCGGGTGCCTGTAATCCCAGCTACTAGGGAGGCTGAGTCAGGAGAATCACTTGAACCCAGGAGGTGGAGGTTGCAGTGAGCCGAGGTCGTGCCATTGCACTCCAGCCGCCTGGGCAACAAGAGTGAAACTCGGTCTCAAAAAAAAGAAAAAAATACTGTAATTTAAGTCAACATACAAGTTTTAAGCTCATACCTGGAATGAAAAACACTTCAAAACTAAATTCTTTGAAAACGTCACAAAGAAAGGAACTTTGAAACAATGAAACAAATGAAACAACAAATGAAAGCCATCAGCCTTTTCAAAATCTTTTAATATTTCTAAAGTTTTCAAAGTAGTTTTAATTCTTAACAGTAGCAATGAAGAACTAAGAAATGAAGCTGAAAATAGTTCCAGTTTTGTTGTCTCTTAATTGTTTTGCAATAGATGTCTCTGTTGAAGGATTGTCACTTCAGACTATGATCCCCTCACCCCCATAATCATTTTCAATTGTAGAAATTGTCTCACGTGTCCTTGTGAAGAGACCACCAAACAGGCTTTGTGTGAGCAACATGGCTGCAACATGGCTGTTTATTTCACCTGGGTGCAAGCGAGCTGAGTCCGAAAAGAGAGTCAGCAAAGTGTGGTGAATTATCATTAGTTCTCATAGGTTTTGGGATAGGCGGTGGAGTTAAGAGCAATGTTTTGGGGGCAGGGGGTGGATCTCACAAAGTACATTCTCAAGGGTGGGGAGAATTACAAAGAACCTTCTTAAGGGTGGGGGAGATTATAAAGAACCTTCTTCAGGGTGGGGGACATTACAAAGTACACTGATCACTTAGGTTGGGGCAGAAATAAATCACAATGGTGGAATGTCATCAGTTAAGGCTATTTTTACTTCTTTTGTGGATCTTCAGTTGCTTCAGGCCATCTGGATGTATACATGCAGGTCACAGGGGATATGATGGCTTAGCTTGGGCTCAGAGGCCTGACAAAAATAAAGTATCCTTTTAAGGAAGGGTAAGGGAATATGATTTTGTTGTTACTTAATATTTACAGTGAAGTATGTTTACCAAATTTGCAAATGACAAATATATTGGGAAGACAGAATCAGCATTCCAAATGATATTGAAAGGAGTATAAAATGAATATAAATGGAAAGTCTCTCATAGGTTAAAAAAATCGAGCTACACTGTTCATAAAAGCAAAGACATAGAGTCAACCTAAATGCCCATCAACTATAGACCGGTTAAAGACAATGTGGTACCTATACACTATAGAACATTATGCAGCCATAAGAAAGAATGAGATCATGTCCTTTGCGGGGACAGCTGGAGGAAATTATCCTTAGCATATTAACATAGGAACAGAAAACCAAATAATGCATGTTTTCACTTAGAAGTGGGAGCTAAATAATGAAAATATGAATACATAGAGAGGAACAACACACACTAGGGCCTTTAGGAGAGTGGAGAGTGGAAGGAGGGAGAGGGTCAGGAAAAATAACTAATGGGTGCCAAGCTTAGTACCTGCGTAATGACATAATCTGTACAACAAACCCCCATGACACAAGTTTACCTATGTAACAAACCTGCACTTGTACTCTTGAACTTAAAATAAAAGTTAAAAACAGAACAAAAACAACACACACAAAAAATCACAAACCAGTAAGTATGCTCAATTTTCTATAACATCAAACAACTTTTGTTATTTCCCATTTTTATAATGTATATGAATTATTTCTTGAGATTGTAGTGGTCCAGTCATAGCATTTCTATTCATTTATCCATTATATAATTAATTCATTAATTCAGTCAGTACTTACTGAGCACTTACTGTATGTCAGATACTGTTCCAGGCACTAAGAATACAACAGTAAACCAGATGTAAAAAAGCCCTTCTCTCATAACCTTACATTGTAGTGGAAGAAATAAACTATGTGCAAGTAGACAAATTAAATGGTTTTGAGGATGGTAAGAGTTTTGAAGGAAATACAACAGATTAAAAAAATAGAGTAGCTGAGTGAGGGTACTGTTTTACAAAGGTGGTTAGAGAAGGATGTTACAGCTCTGAACAACAGAAAGGATTAATTTTAAAAAAAAAATTGAATGAACTGGTAGAGAGAGACAGTATACTACTGTGGATATATACACCCATTCCTAATTCTGGCTTTTAGGAATCCTCCTGTTCACTTAACCTAACTTGCCAACTAGAAATCCATTGATGTACACAGTGGCCGTATTGCTTTAGTTTTTTATTTTCATTTCTAATTGACAAATAAAAATTTTATGTATTTACAGTATTTAAAAAAAAAAAAAAGCAAGCTACATAAATACTTACCATATAAGGAGATGTGTGGCTTGATAACAGTCCCTGTAAAGAAATCATGAGGCATTGACCCAAAGCAATTACAATCTTAGGTTTTGTTAATGAAGTAAGTATTCAGTTAAGGTTGTCACAGTTTCATCGTGTTCTACTCAATTTTGCGCACATATTATGTTGAGTTAGAATAAATATGAAAAAATAATTCTCCTTATACTAGGATGATTAGGGCGGGCATTCTTAGTGTTCATTCTGTGCTCTTGATGTGGAGTAGCCATGCAAGTTGGGTAGGTTTGACCCTCTTTCCCAGCTCCAGATGTAAACCAGTCAAAGTGATCATTCTCCTTTCATGGTGATAGTTTCAGGTAATTCAGACCTAAAATCAGTCAAAGCATAGCATTTCCTTGAATCCAGGAGTTGGTTCAAAGGTGAGTTAATAAGCATGAAATTGATGTGTGATGATAGACACAAATGTATTCAATGGAAGCATATAGCTCTGATCAATGTTGGCAGCCACACTAAAACGCAAAAGGTGCTTACCTAAACATAAAGCCTATAGAAAGAGGAAAGAAGCTCTTGTATCCCAACGATCTATTCTTTTTTTTTTTTTTTTTTTTTGTCCTGAGATGGAGTCTCACTCTGTTGCCCAAGCTGGAGTACAATGGCTCCGTCTCAGCTCACTGCAACCTCCGCCGCCCAGGTTCAAGCAATTCTCCTGTCTCATCCTCCCGAGTAGCTAGGACTACAGGCACACACCACCACGCCTGGCTAATTTTTGTATTTTTAGTAGAGACAGGGTTTCACCATATTGGTCAGGCTGGTCTCAAACTCCTGACCTCAGGTGATCTGCCCTCCTTGACCTCCCAAAGTGCTGGGATTACAGGTGTGAGCTACCACGCCTGGCCCCAACAATCTATTCTTAGTAGGAGAAAACCAAGGAGATTCATTTGAAATTATAAAATCATATCGCTCCTCTGCTGAGAATCTAGAAATGGAAACTGCTTGCATTTTAAGCAAAAGCCAAGGTCCTTACAAAGGTTTTTAAATCCCGTCATCTCTCTGACCTCATCTCTAATGTCTTTCCTCTTCACTCATTGCTCACCAATACACTGGCCTATTTTGCTCTTCCTAAAGCATGCCTGACGCTGTCTTGCCTTACAGCCTTTGTTTAAGCTCTTTCTCTGCTCTTCCCTCAAACTTCCCTGCTCCCCTCTTCACCTAGATAACTCCCTCATTTATAGGCCTTTATTCAAGTCCTCCCTTCTCAATGAGAAATACCCTGGTCACGCTATTTAATACAGCCACTTGGTGTTCCTCCCTGACAGTCTCAAACCCCCTTTTCTTGCTCTATTCTTTTTTCAAAACATATATTATATGGTAATATGTGATATAATTTATTTAGTTTTACATTTATTGTTTACTATCTTTCTGCCTCCTCTGGAATACAAGTTCTAGAACAACAGTTTGTTTTGTCCCTGATGTCTCTCAAGTGCCTGGTACAAATGCCTGGCACATCGTAGACACTCTCTGAACATTTGTTGAAGGATGAATGAGTAACTGAGCTGCTGAATCATCCACTTTCTGAAGACTGACTCTGATATGAGCCAAGGTATTCCTTTACTGCTTTATACATTTAGAGTACAAATTTTTTTTTAGACAATGAAAACCAACTGACTACTAAAATAGTGAAGGATAGGGGATCCATGTCCAAGAAAGAATGTTTGAAGGAGTTGGAGATGTTTACCATGGGGAAGACTAGTGAAGAACATGTTATCTTGTAATAAACAAAGGGCTGTCATACAAAAAAGAGGAACTAGGCATGTTTTTATTGTTCTACAAAGCAGAATGGATTAAAGTTATAGAGAGGCAAATTTCAGCTCAGCTTAAGAATGAACCTTCTAACAATAAAATTGCTTCATACTGGAATGAGCTGCCTCATGCTTTAGTCAGCTCTCTACCAGCAGAGGCTTAATGCATCTGTTAGAGAGATGACAGAAGAGATCACTGGACTGGGCAGTGGATTGGATTTGGTGATTTTTTTTTAGTCCCTTTCTACTCTAGAATTTACTATGAAAGATTTTGAGCAGGGCACGGTGGTTCACGCCTGTAATCCCAGCACTTTGGGAGGCCGAGGTGGGCGGATCATAAACTCACGAGTTAGAGAACCACCCTGGCCAATATGGCAAAACCCCGTCTCTACTAAAAAATACAAAAATTAGCCGGGTCTGGTGGCGGGCACCTGTAGTCCCAGCTACTCCAGAGGCTGAGGCAGGAGAATCACTTGAACCTGGGAGGCGGAGGTTGCAGTGAGCCAAGATAGTGCCACTTCACTCCAGCCTGGGCAACAGAGTGAGACTCCATCTCAAAAAAACAAACAAAAACAACAACAAAAAAGATTTTGATGTGGCCACTTATGGGATATCTGCTTAGCCCATAAAAAAATCCTTGTTCTGTATGAATTATCTCTTTCCTAATTCCTTGACCCTCTTCAAACAGATGGGCTTTCAGCAGCCATATTTGTTCTGTGTGAGCCTAGTCCTTTAGGCCATAGCTGATTAGATCAGGAATGGGCTGCTTATCGAAGTGTGCCAGTCAGATTCTTCCACACAGAAGTTTAGAAATAGGAGAAAAGACTCAGTTGGCCTTCTTTTGTGATTAGAAAGATAACATGTCAACTCAGAAATAATGGATAGTCAGTTTCTACAATGTGGGCTAAGAGGAGAGATAACTGATCTAAAGAAGGAATAAAAGAATGAAGCTGATGTAGAGAGAACAAAACTAAGTGACAGAGACTATATCTACAATGGCTTTCCAGGTCCTAGTTCCAGTATTTCCTAAGATCCAAAGCTAATCTCACCCTTGAGTTTCTGTCTCTCTTTGCTTCGGTCTCTGTGTCTCTCTCTCTTTTCGTTAAGCCAGTCGAGTTATTTCTATGACGTGAAACCAGATTCACAACCAATAAAACTTTTATTTAGCTTTTAACCTCTTTTATTTGTTATTTTATTTATTTATATTTTTTGAGATGGAGTTTCACTTTGTTGCCCAGGCTGGAGTGCAGTGGCACGACCTCGGCTCACCGCAACTTCCGCCTTCCAGGTTCAAGCAATTCTCCCGGCTCAGCCTCCCGAGTGTCTGGGATTACAGGCACCCACGACCACGCCAGGCTAACTTTTTGCATTTTTAGTAGAGACAGGGTTCCACCATGTTGGCCTGGCTGGTCTGGATTACAGGCACCCACGACCACGCCAGGCTAACTTTTTGTATTTTTAGTAGAGACAGGGTTCCACCATGTTGGCCTGGCTGGTCTCGAACTCCTGTTCAGGTGATCCACCTGCCTCTGCCTCCCAAAGTGCTGGGATTACAGGCGTGAGTCACCGCGCCCAGCCTTTAACCTCTTTTTATCTGTATTTAAGTATCTGAGTTAATAAATGAAATCTTCTATCACATATAAAAAATAGTAAAAATAAGATTCTCTGTATACATTAATTATAATTGCATACACTGTGAATTAATTGAAAACAATGAGGCCAGGTGCAGTGGCTCACGCCTGTAATCCTAGGGCTTTGGGAGGCCGAGGCGGGCAGATCACCTGAGGTCGGGAGTTTGAGACCAGACTGACCAACATGGAGAAACCCCATCTACTAAAAATACAAAATTAGCCGGGCATGGTGGTGTGTGCCTGTAATCCCAGTTACTCAGGAGGCTGAGGCAGGAGAATTGGTTGAACCCTGGAGGTGGAGGCTGCGGTGAGCTGAGATGGCACCATTGCACTCCAGCTTGAGCAACAAGAGTGAAATTCCATCTCAAAAATTAAAAAAAAAAAAAAAGAAAACAATGTCATATGACATTTCTTGCAATGCATTATTTGCTTTACCATCACTACCATCACACTCCCAGCCAACAAAAAGTTCTAAAAAAATTAAGATAGCAGTTGTACGATGCTGAGTATTTTAGGGCCACACGAAAGTACTATATCTTTCTATTTGGATATTATGAAACCATTATTATGTCCTACTCACTTTGGGAGGTATTAGTATTTTTGATTCCTGGCCTTTCTCTAGGCTGTTTTTTGTTCTTTCAGGTTTAGACGGTGGTATTGTGAATACTATAAAACCAATGTTACAGGTCAAAGGAGGAGACTAAACATTTTTGAAAAGTAGGAATGGCACATAAGTTCAAGGATGGGGAAAAAAGGCTTTTTTCTTTGACACTATTTGCAATAAGAAAAGCAGCAACTATCAAGCTTACTTCAAGTTTTGGGGTATGGGAGTTTATAAGGATTTATAAGGAAACAAGCACAATCATTTGACCAGGACTCCACCATGTGAACTGGACTCATAGAAGTCAGATCTAAATCCTAACGAGATGATTTTGCCTTTACTAATCTCCCCTACTTCAGTGCACTGGAACAGAAGCAGTGGTGTGCCAGTAAAAGTTTAAGAAATGGCTCTTTGGCAGAGAAGCACTGCTTCGTTGTGTCTGCTGATTTGCTTAATGTAAGTACTCCCGCTATGGCCAATTTCAAGCCACAAATGTGATAAACATAGAGTTGGGAAGAGATGCACGTAATTAGTCCTCACGGGCCAGTACTAGCTGGCTTCAGCACACTGCTCATACAGGCCACCTTGTTATATCTAGAACATGATGTCAAGCAGATCAGTCTCCAGCTCTACTTTTTGCCTTGATTCCCCATCTCCCACATCTTTGCAGTTTTCTCTTATTTCTTTTAGGTATTGCTCAGAAGTGACCCCCTCAGAGAGGCCTTTCCTGATGGTTATATTTAAAATCATAACTATCCCATCACTCTCTATCCCCTTCTTTATTTTACTTTTCTTCTTAGGGATAATCAGCCTAACATTACATTGTCTATCTGTGTTTAGTTGATTATTATTTGTCTCACCTCCCATCTCCTAAAACACATACTACATAACAGCAGTGACTGCATATTCTGTTTTTTGCTGCTCTTCCCATATCTAGAACAATTTCTGGCACAAAGTCAATAGCCAATAAATAATCATGGAGTGAATTAATAAATGGGCTTTGTTAAATTATCCAGTGGTGGCCAGGTGCTGTGGCTCACACCTGTAATCTCAGCACTTTGGGAGGCCAAGATGGGTGGATCACGAGGTCAGGAGTTCAAGACCAGTCTGACCAGCATGGTGAAACCCTATCTCTACTAAAAATACAAAAATTAGCTGGGCATGGTGGCATGTGCCTATAATCCCAGCTATTCAGGATGCTGAGGCAGGAGAATTGCTTGAATCTGGGAGGCAGAGTTTACAGTGAGCCAAGATCATGCCACTGCACTCCACCCTGGGTGACAGAGCAAGACTCCATCTCGGGGAAAAAAAAAAATTATCCAGTGGTAATCATCTCTGTATCCTCAGTGCTTAGCACAGTGCCTGAACCAGCCCAGTAAAAATCCTTAAATATATGAAATAAGTAATTAGACAGTCAAATGAGCTAAAGTTGGGAGTTAGAAGTTCATATAGGAACATTATTATTTCTAGTGATATCATTACAAAGCAGATGGCAAATTTTTTCTTCCTTATCCTTTTTTATAGCTTAGGAGACTGAAATACAGAAAACAAGTTGACTTTACCTAGAGACATAACATATGTTGCATTTATATGAGGCTAGTAGGTCAACTCAGAAATAAAATTTTGATTTGAATTGGTCTGATACAATGGAAAGAACACTAGATTGGTAGTTTAGGAGATTTGGCTCTTCCTCTAAAGCCCTATCTGAGTGAAATATAGCACAGCTTTTTTTTTCACTGAAAGGAATTACATCACTAGAAATTGTACAAATTTATTTCCAACTCAGATGTCCTATGATCAGGTTACCTTATTTAAGAATATAGATTTCCAAATTATTTTTGCATTAGCTGAAATATCTAGTTCAAACAAAAGAAAGTTTCTATTCACGAAATTTTCATTCATGTCGTTGTTGTTAGTGAGCCAAAGTTATTCAATTAATTCAAGTTTATGTATGTATGTATGCATATATATTCTATTTGGTCAGCTATTTTACATACATATAAATGTTGTATGTGTAATTACTTATTGTAATATCTAATTACTTATTTCAACCTCTGCACTGAGGATACAGAAATGATTACTACTGAAAATTTAACAAAGTCTATTAATTCATTCATTCCATAATTATTTATTGGTTATTTATTTTGTGCCAGGCATTGTTCTAGATAAGGGAATATATGTATATATATAATAGCTGGCCAAGCAGAATAGGAGACATATTCATTCATTAAACAAATATTTATTCATTCATATAATACATATTTATTTACTCAATAAATATTATTTATTCCTAAATATTTATTTCACCACCCTATTTAACAGTGTAATCTGACCCCTTAGTACACCTGACCCTTTCACTGCACTTTATTTTTTCCATATGTCTTCCAATATAGTACATAATTACCTTATTTATTATATTTATTTTTTATTATATTTCTTTCACCCTCCTCACTCCTCCACCTCAGCAACTCAATGTAAACTACATAGGCAAAGTGCTTTGTTCACCAATGTATCCGAAGCACTTAGAACAATACTGGACTCTCAATAAATATTTATTAAATGAATGAATTTTATACTTTCTATGTTTTAAACACTATTTTAGGAACTAGGGATACAACAGGTAAGAAACCAAATACTCTGACTGCTATGAAGGAACTTACTTTCCAGAGAAAAAAACAGGGAGAAAAAAAAAAAATATATATATATATATATCAGGATATGATAACTGTTGTATAGAAAGATAGCAAGGCTGGGTAGAAAGAGGGTAATAGAGTGAGAATCGAGTGATTTTTTTTTTTTTTTTTGAGATGGAGTCTCTTTGTGTCGCCCAGGTTAGAGTGCAGTGGCACAATCTCGGCTCACTGCAAGCTCCGCCTCCCAGGTTCACGCCATTCTCCTGCCTCAGCCTCCTGAGTAGGTGGGACTACAGGCGCCCACCACCAAGTCTGGCCATTTTTTTTTTTTTTTTTTTTTTTTTTGTATTTTTAGTAGAGACGAAGTTTCACCGTGTTAGCCAGGATGGTCTCGATCTCCTGACCTTGTGATCTGCCCACCTCGGCCTCCCAAAGTGCTGGGATTACAGGGTTGAGCCACCGCGCCCGGCCGTGATTTTTTTTTAATGGGGAGATTAGAGAAGCCCATTCTGATAAGGTGGCATTTAAGCAGAGACTTAAGGAAGATTTAAAAAAGAAAAAAGAAAAAAAAAAAAGTACGAGATTACAGGTATAATAATCCAGGCTGGTAAAGATATGGAACTGTGGTTCTTCAAAATTTTTCAAAATTATTTAACATATACTTATTAAAAATCTACCATGTCTGGGCCAGGCACAGTGGCTCACTCCTGTAATCCCAGCACTTTGGGAGGCTAAAGCGGGTGGAACACCTGAGGTCAGGAGTTCGAGACCATCCTAATGAATATGGAGAAACCCCGTCTCTACTAAAAATACAAAATTAGCAGGGCATGGTGGCACATGCCCGTAATCCCAGCTACTCGGGAGGCTGAGGCAGGAGAGTCGCTTGAACCTGGGAGGCAGAGGTTGCCGAGAGCCCAGATCCTGCCATTGCACTCCTGCCTAGGCAACAAGAGCGAAAATCCGTCTCAAAAAAAAAAAAAAAAAAAAAAAAAATCCACCATGTCTCAATCTCTGTGTGATATCCTAGAGTGATAGAGATGAAACAACAACAACCGTCCTCAATCTCAAGTAAAGCAACTGCTGGCAAAGAGAAAAGAAAGTCAATGATTATAATTCAGCATAGCACCAGTATAACCAGGAGAAGCACAAAGGAGAGAACTCCTGTGCAATTTTTTCAGAATGTGAGTTGGAAAATGTTGGGAACACATGATCAGCTTTTATCAGTGATTGTGGATTCATGTGTCAGGTTGCCAGTAGGTACAGCAGGGAAGGGCATTACCAATAGACAAATCAGCATGTGCAAAGACAGGGAGTCATGAGAGAGGATGCAATACTTGGAACCTGTAGATAGAGAGATAAAAATGGCGTTAAGAATTTTGGTAAGAACTGGACAATGAATAGGAAATCTGTCCATGAAATGCCTGTATATGCCATGCTAATAAATGTAAATTGCATCCTAAAGGCAATGCAGTAGATAGGTGCTGGAAGATTTTAAGCAGCAGCAGGACAATCATGTACACATACATCAGTATATGAGATATTTAGGTAGAGAGTGAAAACAGGCACATGAGACCTTAACTTTTTTTAAGTTATAGGATTATTTCATAAAAAAATTGGCCACTTGAGGTTCTTGATATCTCAGAAGAGGAGGGAAAAACCAGTATAGTATTTTATAGTTTCTCTTTAATATTGACAGGATAGAGGATATTTAAGTTCCAAGATATTTGTTAGTTACTTTTTAAGGATTCTTAGTATAGCCTGGAAACTATCTTTGATTCAAAGCTTCTATAGTAGGCCAATAGGATATTTTCCCACTGATATTAATGTTAATACTATTATAATAACTTTACCTTGGTTAATATAATGGATTAATACTTTTTGATAGTAAACAGAGACACAGCTTATTTACATCTCATCAAAAGCTATCCTTTTCTCATATCTTCCATAAAAATAGAAAAGTTTTGTTGGGTTCTGGCAGTAATAAGCAATACATTATCCCATTGGTCACATGGCTATAGCAAAATAGAAGATACCAACCTGACCACTCTGATGTTACATGTGCTTTGGAATGCAAAATGAGCAATTATGGTATATTTTAAGATAAACTGTTAATAATTTATAATTTTGTAAATTATCTTTGGACTTTTTTTTATTCCTGTCAAATATAGGCACATCTTCTGGATTTCCCTCCCTATATTACCAAAAGAAGAAGAAAGAGGAGGAAAAGGAGGAGGAGGAGGAGGAGGAGGAAAATATAAAAGCTACAATACAATCTTTTTTAAAACTGCAATATTCAGATTTCATGATTGTCTAGGATATCTGAGGTTGAAATGGACTTAAAGTTTTCTTTACCAAAAATAATTATTTGCTTACAGAGAGTATAATTTAATTATAAGCAGAAGGTTTAAAATAATGTAGACTGTAAAGTGTTTCTAAGCACCTTCAACACCCTCAAGTATAATACTTCAGAAGTAGTGGATTTACATACAATTGATATGCTAATTATGATTATTTTATGAATAATTATTATCTATTAATTAAATCAGTTCCCGAAGGACTTCTATTAGTCAACATATTGTTAGCTTAAAGAGTTTGAGTTATTTAAGACTTGATAGCTGAATGTGTAAGACAATATTGTAAAATATTTTCTGTCCTTCATCTTCATCAAATGAACTTCGACATTTTCCTTTTTCTTCCTCAGTGACTGTCTCAACTTGTTTGGTATCTCTTTGTTTAAGAACCGACACCAATATGTCTGCCAATAATACCCATCTACAGAAGCCACAGAATAATGTTTGAAGACATAATTACTGATAAAAGTGTGGTTTCTATCTCTCCAGCTCCCAGTATAATCCCAAATCAAAAGAATTCCAACCCTTGCCCAATACATTTTCCTACAGTGATTACTTGGAAGCATTTCAATGGAGAAAAAAAACATGTGGCAGCCCTGCTTTCCTGACATACTAAGCACAAATTTAGCCTGATTATTGATTAATCCAGCATTAGCCATTATAGTGACCAATCTCACAAGCTGTTTCCAGACAATGTCTTTTTTGGAACAGCCAGAAGAGACCTGAGAGCCAGCATTTACCTTGAGGAACAGAAGTCTATGGCTTTTGGTATATAGTTGCTTTTAGAGTGGTTTTACTTTTTAGCCCAGCCACAGGAGGGTACAATAAGTACTGAATGCACATGTTTTTGGTTACCCAGTCTTGCTCAGAAAATTTTCATGTGCTATCATAGTACTTTAATGTTTGAAAATGTCATGCCCTTGTTATATGAAAATGACAGTACTGAGCTGTGCTTTGAGTTGTTTATTCAGAGGCAGTGAAAGCTCAGAAATCCAGTCACTTTTTTCCATTTCCTCTTATACATCCTTGAGGGGATGCCTCAGAATAGAGTTTATCTATTGAAGACTTCATATGTATAAAGACAGAGGACATGGAGAGAAAAGAGTTTGAATCTTGCTCTTGAGACACTGTAGTGGGGGCCTTCCTGCCAATGAAGGTAAGCAATGTGAATCACCAATGTTCACTCCTGAGAGGTTAAATTCTCATGATCCACTGTGCTTCCAGTTCCTGTATCTGTATTTTGCATCTGTATCCCTTGCATTGAAATTCAGTTTCTTGTCTAGTTTACATGATAAATGGGTTTCCATTAGGTATTTATAAGTATGTCCCCAAATACTTAGGGGTGATGGTGAGGAGTTACGTTGTACAGGAGTCAGACTTCTGCAACCTTTTTCTCTTTCTTCCATTTTTCTTGTTTTTGTACTATCTCCTCTCTCTGTTGATCAAAACAAAATCACCCCCCATGCATATCATTTCATATTATTTATTGCTTCAACATACCTTTGGGGAACTATTCCAGAAATAATTCTTTCAAATAATAGTGTACATCGTTCTTCCCAAGAGAAACTCCAATAAATGCAATTTTCCTCCTTGTCATAGGAGTACTGGACAGATGTCTTAAGAAACACGTTTTGCTCACCTAGAGAAGCTTTTGACTACTGCTCAGAGAAACCCTGAAAGTTTATGCTCTTAACTTAGCCCCAAAAAAACCCTAATCAGGGCTTTAATCTCCTCTTTCCTACACCCTAACAGTTGAGTACTGCTAGTGAGAAATCCCCTAGTCTTTTAGATGCTGCCACACTAAGGTCATATTTTCAAACCTCAGCTGTATGCTCAGCACCCATCAATTCTTTTATTTTTACTTAGCCTCCTCTCCCTCAACTAGTACTCTAAGTCTGCACACATCTTATGAAATACTCCACTTACTTTCAGACTACTTTCACTGAGAAAACCAGAGCCATAAAGCACAATCTATCTTAATTTGCAGATCTTTTCCTATGAAATAATATACATAAACCATTCACACTCCTTTCCTTCTAGTTCCTTGATGGTATACCATCTGTGTCATTGATTTGTCAATTACTCCGTCTCTTCTATCGTTAACCTTTGTTTAGGGGCAGGCATCATCTCTGAACTCAATTACTATAATAATCTTGACTCTTCTAACCTCTGTTCCTAACCTCTGTTCTTGTCCATATTAACTCCACACTCCACCGTATGTGAAACACAGATGTGTTTATGGGACCAATTTTCTTAAAGTCCTTTAATGATTCCCCTTCACTGTAGGTAAAGTTCAAGCTTGTTAACATGGTATGCAAACTCTTTATAGTGTTGAGCCTCATTTCCAGGCAATCCCAGTCTCTTACTTTATGCCCCAGACAAACAAAACATCAATAGTTTCTGCACCCATCATGGCATTTCTTGTCTTAGTGCCCTTGTTTATGTCTGTTTATGACCTTCCCAACTTTCCCACACTGCATTACATCACATCACATCACCCATGCCCTTTGCCTAAATAATTTGTTTACTTTATTAGAGTCAGTTAATGAGCCATTTCTACCTAAAAATCTTTCCCTTTGTGCTGTAATAATATCCTGTGACTCTCCATCACCCATTCTTGTTATTTCTTAATTATCTCCTTAAGCCTATGATCTGTCCGCATTGCCGTGACTCTTCTACCATACACACCTTGTAGGTCCTTAAGGGTAGAAACTACATTTTATTCGCCTGGATTGACCAACTTTTTAATAGTGCTACCATACTGAAATACAGTTAATCGGGTTCCTCATAACTATTAATACTTTTCCCTGGACATCTTGTTTTTGGAATTGATAGAACATTGCCAAATAGGTTTTTATTTCTTGGTTTGTTTGCTTGGTTGTTTGCTGTTTTCTGATCACAATATGTCCACAGGAATATGTTCACCTCACAAAGGCTAAAACACAAAATGTGAACTTCATAATTCTAAAGTTTCAACTTTACTGTAAGCAAAACTCTTTCTTTCTTTTTTTTTTTTTTTTTTGAGATGGAATCTCGCTCTGTCACCCAGGCTGGAGTGCAGTGGTGTGATCTTGGCTCACTGCAACCTCCACCTCCTGGGTTCAAGTGATTCTCCTGCCTCAGCCTCCTGAGTAGTTGGGATTACAGGCATGCACCACCATGCCTGGCTAATTTTTGTATTTTTAGTAGAGAGGGGGTTTCACCATGTTGGTCAGGCTGGCCTTGAACTCCTGACCTCGTGATCCGCCCTCCTCAGCCTCCCAAAGTGCTGGGATGACAGGCGTGAGCCACCGCGCCTGGCAGCAAAACTCTTAATTTGCATTGTGAAATATTTCATGCATACCATACACAAATGTTCACAAATACTTTAAAGAATATTAAACTGATACCACCTGGGTTAGGAAATAATGACCAAAATCTTGAGTGAGTCTCTAGTGGTATGAGCTTCACCACAGTCTGGGCATCTGGGGACAAGGCCCTTTAGCTACAGAAAACATAAGGACCACAGGTAGTAGTTTGCTCTATATTTTTTCTTCAAAAATCACTGTGTTCTATCTCCAACTCTCAGGAGTAGATCAAACTGAACCCAGTTCCATGTGGTGGAATCTGGGTTCCTAGCTAACGCAGCAGCAGTGCACGCAGGGGAAAACAGAAAATTTACTAGTAAATAGTCAAGACAGTTGACCCCAGACAAGAATCTAGGCCACACTCTAATGAACAACATGGTTGCTCTAACGTGCAATTAATCTGTCCTTAGTCATTAGAAAGTAACTGGGATTGGATCCTCCGCCAAACATTAAAATAAAAAAACACCAGAAAACTTGAGAAAATATTAAAAAAAAAATTGTGTATTATTCTGTTTTCACACTGCTATAAAGAAATACCTGAACTGGGTAATTTATAAAAGAAAGAGGTTTGCCGGGCACGGTGTCTCATGCCTGTAATCCCAGCACTTTGGGAGGCCGAGGCGGGCGGATCATCTGAGGTCTAAAGTTTGAGACCAGCCTGACCAAGATGGAGAAACCCTGTCTCTACTAAAAATACAAAACTAGTCAGGCGTAGTGGCGCATGCCTATAATCCCAGCTACTCAGGAAGGCTGAGGCAGGAGAATCGCCTGAATTCCGGGAGGTGGAGGTTGCAGTGAGCCGAGATCGCTCCATTGCACTCCAGCCTGGGCAACAAAAGCGAAACTCCGTCTCAATAAAAAAAAAAAAAAAAAAAAAAAAAGAGGTTTAATTGAATTACAGTTCCACATGGCTTGGGAGGCCTCAGGAAACTTACAATTATGGTGTAAGGCAAAGGGGAAGAAAGGACATTCTTCACATGGTGGCAGGAGACAGGAGAGAGAGCGAAGGGGAAAGAACCCTTTATAAAACCATCAGATCTTGTGAGAACTCACTCCCTACCATGAGAACATCATGGGGAAACCGCCCCCATGATTAAATCACCTCCCACCAGGTCCCTCCCTTGACACGTGGGGATTATGGGGATTACAATTCAAGATGAGATTTGGGTGAAGACACAGAGCCAAACCATATCAAACTGTTTTCATACATTGGGCAACAAGCAGTGTAGGACTAAGAGAAGGGGAAAAAAATGAGATGAGCTCCATGTTCTCTCTAGTTTTGTGCCTTGAAGGCATTTTCTGGTGAAGTGAGGAGACAGTTAAGAAAAGCAGACTTGATATCAAATATCAAATTTAGGGAAGGCTAAGTCATGTGAAATTTGAAGTACAGAAAATTAAAAGGGAAAGAGAGCACAGAAAAAGCTCCAGAAATCTGCTAAAAGGGTTACCTTTAAGTCTGATGGTGAATAATGAGCTGCATATGTATAGGGTGAAACTCTACAAGGCTGATAAAGAATGACTGAGGAACTGTAAACTGAGAAAATCCCATTGCTCGCGCAGGGTTGGCAGGTATTTGAATTCCAGCAAGCCATAGTAGAAAGACCTTGTTGAACTCCCTAGAAATTCAGTAGAGACCCCAGAAAGGTCATACCTTCATGGTAGGACTAATCTTACCATCCTGACCAGGCTACAAAACAAATCTTGAAAGAATCAAACTGATCCAAAAGTAACTTAGATGTCTACAAAACAAAATTCAATACTCTAAAAAACAAAAAAGCACACACACAACATTTGCAATGTCCAGAACTTAACCCAAAATTACAAGACATGCAAATAAGCAGAAAATGAGACTCATGTGCAAGAGATATATCAATCAGTAGGAATATGTCCAGAAATTATACAGATGATGGGTTTTAGCAGATACTTTAAAGCAGATATTATAATGCCAAGCATGGTGGCTCATACCTGTAATCCCAGCACTTTGTAAGGCCAAGGTGGGTGGATCACTTGAGGTCAGGAGTTCAAGATCAGCCTGGCCAACATGGTGAAACCCTGTTTCCACTAAAAATACAAAAGTTAGCTAGAAGTGGTGATGCACACCTGTAGTCCAACTACTTAGGAGTCTGAGGCAGGAGAATCTCTTGAACCCAGGAGGTAGAGGTTGCAGTGAGTAGAGATCATGCCACTGCACTCCAGCCTGGGCAACAAAGCAAGACTCTGTCTCAAAAAATAAACAATAAAAAATAAAAATAAATAAAATAGATACTATAAATATGCTCAAAGATTTAAATAAAAATATAAACATAAGTAGGACAGACATAAAAGATATAAAAAGATTACTGTATATAACATTATTACATAATATATGACTAAGATTTTAAAAGAAATAACATGAAACTTCTAGAGCTGAGAAAGATAATATCTGATATGAAAATTTTGCTGGGATGAGCCTAGTGGAGTTTAGAAACTGCAAAAGTAAAGATTGGTGAACTTACGGAGAGCAATCAGTAAAACTAGGCAAACTGACATGAGAAAAAAAAGTTGAAAATAATGAACAGAGACTCAAAGACCCATGGGATAATATTAAACAGTTTAAACAGCATAATTAAAATACTGGAGTTGGGAGAAAGGGCTAATCATATTTTTTAAAATAATGACTATAAGTTTTCCAAATTTGATGAAAACAGTACAGCCACAGATCCCAGAACTCAAATAACATTAAGCATGATAAACACAAAGAAAACCACATGAAGCCACAGTATAATCAAATTGTTGAAAACCAGTGATAAAGAGAAAATCTTAAAAGCAGCCAAAGGAAATAAAGATGAGAATGATCGCAGGCTTCTCACCAGGAGAAAAAAGAAAAAAAAATCCAGAAGACATGCAATGACATCTTCAAAATGTTGAAAAAAAATTCTGTCGGGCCAGGGGCGGTGGCTCACGCCTGTAAACCCAGCACTTTGGGAGGCTGAGGTGGGCGGATCACTTGAGCCCAGCAGTTCCAGACCAGCCTCAGAGACATGGCCAAACCCCACCTCTACAAAAAGTGGGAGGATCACTTGAGCCAGGGAAGCAGAGGCTGCAGTGAGTGAGATCGCGCCACGGTTCTCCAGCCTGAGTGACCAAGAGAGGCATCTTGCCTCCAGAAAAATTAATAAAATAAAATAAAATTCTGTCAAATGAGAATGCTGCATTCAGAGAAAATGTCTCCAAAATTAAGAAAAAAAAAGTATTTTTTTCCAGATAAAAGCTGAGAAAATGTATCAGCAGATATGCACTGTAATAAAAATGTTCTTCAGGTAAAAGAAAAATTATGCTAGATGAGAAACTGAATATTCATAAAGGAATGAAGAGTGCTGGAAAAAGTAAACACAGTGGTATATATATATTTTTTCACTTTCATTTTCTTTTATTTTTTGAGACGGAGTCTTGCTCTGTTGCCCAGGCTGCAGTAGTGTGATCTCTTATCACTGCAAGCTCCACATCCCGGGTTCACGCCATTCTCCTGCCTCTGCCTCCCGAGTAGCTGGGACTACAGGCACCCGCCACCATGCCTGGCTAATTTTTTTGTATTTTTAGTAGAGACGGGATTTCACTGTGTTAGCCAGGATGGTCTCAATCTCCTGACCTTGTGATCCACCAAACTCGGCCTCCCAAAGTGTTGGGATTACAGGTGTGAGCCACCAACCTGGCCTTTCATTTTCATTTTTATCTTTTAGAGACTGGGTCTTGTTCTGTCACCCAGGCTGGAGTGCAGTGATGCAGCCATCTCTCACTGCAGCCTCTAATTCTTGGGTTCAAGGAATAACTTCCATCTCAGCCCATTGAGTAGCTAGGACTACAGGCATATGCCATTGTATTCAGTTAGCTTTTTTATTTTCTTTTTTTCTTTCTTTCTTTTTTGGAGAGATGGGGTCTTGCTCTGTTGCCCAGGCTGGTCTCGAATTCCTGGCATCAAGCAGTTCTCCCACCTTGTCCTCCCAACTTGCTGGGATTACAGGTGCGAGCCACTACACCTGGCCCTGAAGGTATATTTAAAAACATCTTTTTCACTTTTAAATTTCTTCAAAAGATAATTGATAGTTTAAAGCAAAAATAAACAACTCTTTATTAAGAGTTGAAACAGAAGAAACTAGCTAGCATTTGTTAAAATACTATATATAAATGATATTATATAATATTTTCATCTCTTTTATTTTCAAAGTAAAATTTTTTTACAATATTGTAGTGAAAAAATTTAGTCAATGTTAAAGTAAATGTATGACAGCAATACATGGAGTGGAAGGGGACCATTAAAACATAATGTTGTAAGGTTCCTTTTTTTTTTTTTTTTTGAGGTGGAGTCTCTCTCTGTCACCCAGGCTGGAGTGCAGTGGCACAATCTCCGCCTCCCAGGTTCAAGGGATTCTCCTGCCTTAGCCTCCCAAGTAGCAGAGATTACAGGCACACACCACCACACTCGGCTAATTTTTGTATTTTTAGTAGAGATGGAGGTTTCACCTTATTGTCCAGGCTGGTCTCGAACTCCTGACCTCAGGTGATCTGTCCACCTTGGCCTCTCAGAGTGATGGGATTACAGGAGTGAGCCACTGCCCCCAGCCTAAGACTCTTAAATTATATATGAAGAGGTGCAATATTATTTACAGGGAGATTATGATCAGTCAAAGGTGCATATTGAAAAATCTATAAAGAATTATAGCCAGAAGCCAAAGGAGAAGTTACAATATTATCAGAAAAATATTCCATCCAACAGAAGGCAAGAAAATTTACGGAAAAAAAAAATGGTGAAGCAGCAGATAAGATAAATAGGAAACAAACAAACAAACAAACAAAAACCCTAAGGTGAACGATTTAAATGCAATTATATCAATACTTACATTATATATAAATAGTGTGAACAGTCCAAATAAAAGGCAGATATTATCAGTTTGAATAAAAAGTGGAATCAACTATATAATGTCCACCAGTATATAAATAGTTTATATTTAACTTTAAAATATAAATATATTTACTTAAATATAAAGACCCAGGTTCAGAAGGGAAAGAAAAGGAAGTGGTTAATATTGGTTGAAAATGTTACATAAAAATGATTACATTTAATCTTTTAAAATCTATTTTATTTTCCAAATAAAATTGTTTTTATTTTTTATTTTTATTTATTTATTTTTTTTGAGACGGAGTCTCGCTCTGTCGCCCAGGCTGGAGTGCAGTGGCCGGATCTCAGCTCACTGCAAGCTCCGCCTTCCGGGTTTACCCCATTCTCCTGCCTCAGCCTCCCAAGTAGCTGGAACTACAGGTGCCCACCACCACACCCGGCTAATTTTTTGTAGTTTTAGTAGACACGGGGTTTCACTGTGTTAGCCAGGATGATCTCGATCTCCTGACCTCGTGATCCGCCCGTCTCGGCCTCCCAAAGTGCTGGGATTACAGGCTTGAGCCACTGTGCCCGGCCATAAAATTGTTTTTATAGTGCTGTAATGAAATAATATAAAGCACCATGATTATTAAGTCACAGTTAAATTACCTTCTCATTTTGTAAGCAAATTACCATTCACATAAATGAGAGATTATTTGTTCCTATTTTCCTAGAATTAAAGTGATAGTAAATATTTTCGCAAGCCATAGCTAATTCTATTAATAAAAGATGCAGAATGTGATGGCACTCTGGCTGTGACATCCGTTATCCCATTGATTTCCTGGGTTGGCTGGGCTGATCTGGCTGGCTAGGCGGGTGTCCCCTTCATGTGCATCCTTCCTGTGCTCAGTTGAAGAGGATGACCTTCCCTCATAAAGGGGAACCATTCTTTGGTCAAGGGTATACCAGCAGCTGTGTTCCCCTGCTAGAATTTCCAAGTAAGCTTTCAAAGACGCAAATTCAACCCTCTCTTTGACTGACTGTTAAAAACACATGGGCCTGTTTTTAATCTGCAATATTCAATAGAGATACATCCTGATGTGCCAATCTTCAATTTGTTACTCAACGACTTTCAAAGTTCTGGCCAGAGAAAAGCTATTTTTGAAGAATTGACTGAAAGCAACACCATCCATCTGTTTCTTTATATACTATAAAATCTATCCCTATAGTATGACAGACATCAGAGAGCATATGTACCCAGATCACATCATGTTGTGTATTATGCAGAGTGACCATATACCCTGATTTGTTTGGATCAGTTTTGGTTTCCACCTATTGTCCCATTGTAATTGTCATTAGTGCCCTTTTCACTCTTAAAAGTAAAGTGCCCTTTTCCCTCTTAAAAGTATATCAGTTTGGACAATAAGTAATATAGTCATCCTAGTTATAGGTGAGTTTTATTTTCTTCTTTCCGATATTGTCAGTTTTCTCCAGTGCTCTGTCTTACTCTGTTCGGGATTCTATAACAAAGTACCATAGACTGGGTGGCTTATAAATAAAAGAAATGTGTTTCTCACAGTTCTGGAGGCTGAGAAATTCAAGATCAAGGTGCCAACAGATTTGGTGTCTGGAGGACCTATTTGCTGATTCATAGATGGCTGTCTTCTCATTGTGTCCTTACGTTTCAGAAGGGGTGAAGGAGCTTATAACCTCATTACCTTCAAAGGCCTGACCTCCAAATACTATCATGTTGGGAGTTAGCATTTAACAGGTGAATTTTGTGGGGACATAAATATTCAACCTATAGCATGCTCTCATACTACATATGACTATTTAAATTTGAATTAATTAAATATGATTACCGGTCAATTTATTGTACAAATTAGCCACATTTCAGTATTCAATAGTCACATGTGGCTAGTTGCTACTATTGGGCAGTCCTAATATAATATTTCCTCAATTACAGTAGTTTAAAACAGTAAAATTTCCAGGCACCAACCAAGAGTAACTTTGAGGGACATATATGTGCATATGAAACTCATCCTTTGGTAGCCCAAAATCTGGCTGCATAGGTCAAACAATCATTGCATTAGTTAGAATTCTGGTAGATATGAGAGATAAGAAACTAAGCTCAATTAAAAAGTGACTGTATTGGTTCTTATAATCGAGACATCTAAGAGTAGAACTCACTTTAGGCTCATGTGATAGATTGATTTTAAAACTATCCCCAATTCTTCATCCCTCCCTGTATTCACCTGCTTTCCAAGGTGACTTAGCAGCTCCTTCAATCAAGACAGTTTATTTCAGTAGCATTTGAATCTGGGCTTTCCTTGTGACTACTTTGACCAATAAAATTTGGCAGAAGTAACATTCCTTGTATAAGAGTAAAGAGTCTTTGTACATTTCTGCTATCCAATACATACTGTAATTGTCATGTGAATAAACATACACTGGTCTGCTAGATGACAAAAGAGCAGTTGTAGTCCTCTTTGCTCCACCCTACAGGCAACTAACCACCAGGTATGTAAATGAAGCCATCCTAGACCAATCAGTCCCCAGATGACCACATACATCTAAGAAAGCCTAGTCAAAAGGAGCCAGCCTGACCAGATCAGCAGAGCTACCCAGATGACCCATAGACTCACGAGCAAGAATAAATGTTAATTGTTTAAGTCACTGAGTTTTGATGTTATTTTTACACAGCAACAGATAACTGATATAACACAATTGAAAAATTTGAGCAAAGCAACTTTAAACAGTTACATTAAGATCTGCTTTTCCTTCTTCAACTCTTAGTTCCGATTCTTCTGCTAGTCTTACTCTCAGACAGGACCTTCATTAAGTGTGTGAAGATTATTCTGGCCTATATTCTTCCAACTTCACATCCAATGGCAAAAAAGTAGTCTCTTTTTCAGAAACTTCTATAAAAGTTTTGAGATGGACTCTGATTGTGTGGCTTGGCTCATGTAACCATCCTTGAACCAATCATTGTAGCTATTGGAATTTATTGTATTCATTGGCTCAGGCATGAATCCCATCCCTGGAATAGGGACTGGTTTTCCTGCAGACAGTACTTTATTCAGCCAGTATATACCATTACTGCTGTGCCAGTGTTTATGATCAGCATCCATTAGAATTAGTTGGTGTATTAGTTTACTATTGCTACTATAACAAATTACCACAAACTGAAGGGCTTATTACAAATTTAGTAGCTTAAAAACAACCTAAATTTATTATCTTATAGTTCTGGAAGTCAGAAGGCCAAAATTAGTCTTTAAGGGCTAAAATCAAGCTGTTGGAAGGGCTGTGTTTCCTCTGCAGCCTTCAGGGGAGAATCCATTTCCTTACTTCTTCTAGCTACTAAAGGCTAGAAATGCATTTCTACTTGCATTCTTTGGCTTGTGGCTTCTTCCAACATCTTTAAGCACCTCACTCCAAGTTCTGCTTTCTTCCACACCTGCTTTATCTTGCTGACACCCCTGCCTTCCTCTTATACAGACTCTTGTGATTACATTAGGCTCATCTTCATGATCTGGGATAATCTTCTCATCTCAAGATCCTTAACATAATAAAATGTGCAAAGTCCCTTTTGCTATGTAAGGTAACATATTCACAATTTCTAGAGATTAGAGCATGGACATCTTTGGGTGGGCAGGGGGTATTGTTGTTCTGTCTACCACAGTTAGTACATCTATTTCCATACTCTAGTGATGTTTAGTGCTTTGACTATTACTTTCCTAACCAATAGGATGAGTGTCAGAAGAGTGGGTAAAACTATAAAAGAAAGTCAGTAACTAACGTTAGATATAATTAGAACAAAAGCAAAAACCTATATCTATCATGTTCAAGTTGGCAGAAAACACACCATAATGGCAAGAGCCTCCTGAAAGGGCTCTCAACTTGCATGTTAGATCAAGTCCTCTTAGTTATTTATTGTTTTATTAATACTGGCTCATACACCTCCCATTCCATTTTCCATTACAGCTCTCTTTTCCTTTCACCCAATCACCCCACAATTACTTCTCTATGATTTTCCAGGATCTTCAGTGGGGAGGAGCAAGAAGAAAGCAACAGGGGACTTAATTAGCAAAATTTACTGACCACCTTATTAAGGGACTTCCTTGACAGTAAATCCCTTCCCTTTACTTCTTTCTCCTCAGTGATCTCAAGACTTTGGGAAAATGAAAGTAGCTCCTACTTGGTAAAATTATCTGGACCCTTTGTCAAACATGATACATAACCTTGGTCAATTTATATGCCCTTTTTGGCTTTTGAAGCTCTCATAGTTCAAATGTGAGTTAGTTATTACTTAGCCAAGCTTCAGAACATAAAACCCTTTTATAAATGGCATGTAATATTTTAAAAATTAAGTGTAAGTGCTCTTAAATCAGAACATCTTTGACTAATTATTTATTGAATCCTTAGTCTTCTCCTCTATAAAATGAAGATTAATAATAAACTACAACTTTGAAGATTTAATGAGGAATGCATATGTCGTTAGCATAGCCTGGCATAACTTGTTAAAATAATAGCTATTATTTAAAATAATACTTAGTTCCAATTCAGTCAACATTTATTGGACTCCTACTATGTGTCATACCTTGTGCTAGCCTCTTTGGTTTTGAAAAAGAGATATTTTAGCAAAATAAGGCACTTTGCAGTGAATTTATCTTGTCTTATTAGTTGACTGGGGATTTAATTAGGACATTGTAATAGAATACTTTCAAACCCAAGTAGCAGAAAACTAAATTCAATTGGCTTCAACAATAAAGAGAACAACATACAGGTGCATGAAAGTAGAGTAGAATTGATTAGGAATTAGATTCTGCTTCTGTGTTTCTTTTCTTTTTTTTTTTTTTTTTTGATACAGAGTTTCGCTCTTTTTGCCCAGGCTGGAGTGCAATGGCGCGATCTCGGCTCACCGCAACCTCCGCCTCCCGGGTTCAAGCGATTCTCCTGCCTCAGCCTCCCAAGTAGCTGGGATTACAGGCATGTGCCACCACCCTGGCTAATTTTGTATTTTTAGTAGAGACGGGGTTTCTCCATGTTGGTCAGGCTGGTCTTGAACTCCCGACCTCAGGTGATCCACCTGCCTCGGCCTCCCAAAGTGCTGGGATTACAAGCATGAGCCACCGTGCCCGGCTGCTTCTGCGTTTCACAGCTTCATCTTCCTGTGTGTGTTGACTATCCTCAGACTGATTTTCCTCCTGGTATTGTGCCTGGAATTGGTTTCTTCTGGTGGGTTATCGGTCTCGCTGACTTCAATAATGAAGCTGCAGACCTTTGTGGTGGGTGTTACAGCTCTTAAAGATGGTGTGTCCAGAGTTTGTTCCTTCAGATGTTCAGATGTGTCTGGAGTTTCTTCCTTCTGGTAGGTTCGTGGTCTCGCTGACTTCAGGAGTGAAGCTGCAGACCTTCGCAGTGAGCGTTACGCTCATAAAGGTAGTGCGGACCCAAAAAGTGAGCAGCAGCAAGATTTATTGTGAAGAGAGAAAGAACAAAGCTTCCACAGCATGCAAGGGGACCCAAGTGGGTTGCTGCTGCTGGCTGGGGTAGCCAGCTTTTATTCCCTTGTCTCTGCTCATGTCCTGCTGATTGGTCCATTTTACAGAGTGCCGATTGGTCCATTTTTACAGGGTGCTTATTGGTGCGTTTACAATCCTTTAGCTAGACACAGAGCACTGATTGGTGCGTTTGTACAAAGTGCTGATTGGTGCATTTACAATCCTTTAGCTAGACACAGAGTGCTGATTGGTGCATTTACAATCCTTTAGCTAAACACAGAGCACTTATTGGTGTGTTTTTACAGAGTGCTGATTGGTGCATTTACAATCCTTTAGCTAGACACAGAGTGCTGACTGGTGTGTTTATAATCCTTTAGCTAGACAGAAAAGTTCTCCAAGTCCCCACTCAACCCATGAAGTCCAGCTGGCTTCACCTCTCAGTAGCAAAATGGCTGCAGCAATTCCAGGCCGTACATCTGCACACCACATCATTCAGGAGAGAAAGAGTTTTTCTTCCCACAACCATTAAAATAAAATTCTGATTTTTGCTTTGATTGGACCAAGTAAGGTCATGTACTTATCCTCAAAGTAGTAAAACTGTAGCCAAAGGATTCCATGTGCTTACCTGAACAGAAATAGATGAAAAGGTTACTCCTACTAAAAATGCATGGCTAATTCACAGTGTAAAGCCATGCAATATTTTCTGGAGAGAAGACCAACAGTGTTTGCTATACAGTTAACACACACACACACACGCACGCACACACACACACAGAGAAAAATTTGAGGGTTAGTTAAAATTACTTTGAAAATGAGAAATTTTTCTCATAATTACGAGGGTTTTTCATATCAGCCATCTACTTTAAAACTTGCTACTTCAGACAAGACTCTTATTTGCATGTAACAGAAAATTCAGACTCTTTTAAACAGTAAGAAGGAATACAATGACTCATGAAACTGAAATGTGCAAAGATAGAAAAGGTCAGGCAGAATTGAATTCAGAAATACAGAATTTGTCAGGAGGCCTCAGTCTGTCAATTCTGTTCTCTTCTGTTGGCCTTATTCACAGAGTGGCCCCTCTACGCTCTGGGTTTACAATTCCTTAGTTTAGCAACCCCAGACAAAGAAAGTTTCCCCTTTTCCACAAGCTCCAGCAAAAACTCCAAAATTCCTTTTGATTTTCCCAAGTTTGGATTATATTTTCACTCTTGTACTAATCACTGCTGGGGTGAGGTCAGGATAAATTACACAAAATGACCGCCATTATTAGATCACTGGCACACCTAGCTGCCACTTCTAGAAGAAAGAGAAATAGAAACAAAATTGGGAAAAATCAAATAAACGATTACATTAGTCTAGCCAGTTTATTCACTTAAACAGCAAATATTTACTGAGAGCCTACTATAGGCCTAGATTTGTATCATGGAATTGAGGAAGGAACCAGCGGGAACACAAGACAATCCTCATGCAGTATGTAGCATAGCACAGAGGAGTAAACAGTTAAACAAGTGCCATAAGATGTGATGAGTGTCATCACAGGCAAGGTACAGGGTGCCATACTTGACTTATTTTGCACAGGAATAAAGGAGACTTTAGTATATGTCTCTGGATTTGCAAGTGGGGAAGAAAAAGAAAAAAAAAAAAGAAAAGAAACAAACTGCTATTATCTTTCTCTGATCTCTCAAATTTAGATCTTTGCCCTTTGAAGCCCAAACTCAAATTACTTGATATTTACCTTGAATAGTTCCCTAGCAACCATCTCATATATATGGAGAATGGCATAAAATTGCTTTAAGAGTTGAAAATCAAACAAATCTCAGATATATGAAAATATTATTATATAAACATATTTCAAAAGATTTTTAAAAGTCTTACCATGGAATTAAATGTAGTTACCCAACATGATTTCAAAATGGCCAGTGATGTGTCAATGACTGTACATTTTTCAAAATAATACAAAATAATTCAATTGGTCTTACCAAATATTTACTGCAATTGTTTACTGAATATATTGTAAAGGGCTGTCACCCCAGTACACGGCAGCAGTTGCGACGAAAGCTTTAGAGGATCTATTTTGAGACAATGTGTTAGAAGTTCAGGAAATTTGGCAAAGCCAGAAGACTCTGGTGGCTGGCTCTTCAAGGACTGGGCTGATAAGCTCCTGTGTTTAGGAAATGAGGAAGCTGTGACAGCTGGAGGCAACATCACATAGGGACAGAACAAGAGGATGTGTTTGTTCAATGATTCTATTGCAGGTGGTGCTGCCCTCCGACTCCTATATACTCCTTACATGGGGGTGGAAAGCTGTTGGCCTGTAAATGGGCAATAATAAGGATCAAAACTCCGACCTCGTAAGGGCTGGAATTGCGGTAAAGCTTGAAAGACTATGTGAGGATTATGAGGCGTCTTTATGTTCACATTCTACTAAGATGCTCTAACAAAAACACATATATTCAGCCTTAAACAGGAGTAAAATTCAGATATATGATAAAGCATGGATAAATGGTAAAACATTGTGCCAAATGAAATAATTCAGACATAAAAGAACAAATATTCTATGATTCCACTTATATGAGGTACTTAGAATAGGCAAAGTCATAGAGACAGAAAGTAGAATAGTGGTTACCAAAGTAGAACAGCGGTGACCAAAAGGAATGGGGAGCAGTTTTTTTTTTTTTTTGTTTTTTTTTTTTTTTTTTTGAGACGGAGTCTCGCTCTGTCGCCCAAACTTGATGGCAGTGGCCGGATCTCAGCTCACTGCAAGCTCCGCCTCCCGGGTTTACGCCATTCTCCTGCCTCAGCCTCCCGAGTAGCTGGGACTACAGGCGCCCGCCACCTCGCCCGGCTAGTTTTTTGTATTTTTTAGTAGAGATGGGGTTTCACCGGGTTAGCCAAGATGGTCTCGATCTCCTGACCTCGTGATCTGCCCGTCTCGGCCTCCCAAAGTGCTGGGATTACAGGCTTGAGCCACCGCGCCCGGCCGGGGAGCAGTTTTTTAATGGGTACAGAGTTTCCATTCGGGATGGTGAAAAAGTCTGGAGAGGGATTACACTAATGGTTGCACAACATTGTGAATGTACTAAATGCCACTGAACTGTACATTTGAAAGTGAATTTTTTTTTTTTTGAGACAGAGTCTCCCTCTGTCATCCAGGCTGGGGTACATTGGTGAGATCTTGGCTCACTGCAACCTCCGCCTCCAGGGTTCAAGCGATTCTCCTGCCTCAGCCTCCCAAGTAGCTGAGATTACGGGCACACACCACCATATCAGGCTAATTTTGTATTTTTAGTAGACACAGGATTTTGCCATGTTGGCTAGGCTGGTCTCGAACTCCTGACCTCAAGTGATCTGCCCACCTCAGCCTCCCAAAGTGCTGGGATTACAGACATGAGCCACTGCGCCTGACCTAAAGTGGTAAATTTTATACTATACATATTTGTTCACAATAAAACACACACACGTGAGCATTCACTCATTCATTTAACATTACTGGACACCTAGTATTAGAGTTGCCAGATAAAATATATGGCACAGTGAAATCTGAATTTCAGAGAAATAATAAATAATTTTTTAGGGTACATAGGTCCCATGCAATATTTGGGGCATATGCATACTAAGAAATCATTTGCTGTTTATCTGAAATGAAACATATTTGCACCAAAAGTATGCATTTTTTGTCTGACATTCAAATTTTACTAGGAATACTGCAGTTTTATTTGTCAAATATGGCAACCTTACCTCTTATGCATCAGGCAGTATGCTAGGGCCTGAAATACAATGAGGCATAGACGTAATCTGGCCTTTTGAGGGGTTTTCCTGAGTTACAGTAATTCTTAGACATATCAGCAATATAAATTCTACCTGTATTGGTAATTTACTAAACATGAGAGTGCTATAACTTCAAAGGAAATCTCTGAGTTATAATTTTTGCATGCCTAGGAAAAAGAAAGCCTAATGCTAATATTAAGAAAACAGAAAAAGGCCTACAAATTAATTCCCAATTTTTATAGTGTTTGTATGTAGTGTTGCAATAGTGTCACTATCATGTAATTTTTATTCTTTCTATTTGAAAGAACACAATTAAGGAGGAAGGTTTTTTAAACTTTAATATAAGAAAACAAATCTCTATTTGGGATAATAGCAATGATGCTTTATCCTGTGTTAGTGTTTACGAATGTATAAAGTATTTTTCAAATAGATATGGTTTATTTTTGAAATAACAAACATCACTCTTGTTCAGTCAGTATTATAATATTCCACTAATCTCTTGCCCAGGTCTAATTCCTACTTCCTGCAATCTATCACTGATGGATTAATCTTCCTAGTACGTAACTCTGACACTGTTACTCCCCTGTCCAAACATCTTCAATGGCTCTCCTCTACGTGAGAACAAAACCTGAAATCTTTGGCTTGGATTTCAAGTCTTCTGTAGTTCACTACTTTTCTCACTTAATCTTACTTTTTCAGCTTTATCTTACTCCGCTCGGGAACACTCTCTTCCAGATAGTGAGCTAATTTGTCCTTCAACATGTTTCCATCTTTCCAAAGGCAGAGGCCTTTACAAAAAATGTATTCATTTTCCTAGCTCATTTTTCTCCTTGGACTCTCTTTTTCTATCTTTTAACATAGTGGCTTTCAAATGACCTTCGCTTTGTTTTACTGAGACCTATTGTAAGAAATATATTTACATTGTAACCAAACATGCATACACATACACAGAAATTAAAAAATAAAACACAATTTTCATTAAAGCACATTTTCCCCCACTTTCTGTGATGAACATTCTTTTTTAAAGCTGTATTACATTCTATTTTCTACCATACTATTTTATGGAAAGAAAATGCTAGTCTCATACCATCAAATTGTTTTCTTCACCCAATTATGGATTACTATGCTCCAAATGGAAGCATTGCTTTAATGCTTATCTATTAATGGCAAAAACCACAATTAGCTTTGTGCCAACCTAATAAAATATCCCTTCCTTTACAAAGATGTGTATGCCCCTAATCAGAAATAGCCTTTCCTTTCTCTAAGCTCTAAGGGATTTTTTTCCACTGATGCACCTATTAACACAAGACCTCGTGTTGTAGATATCTGTGTGCATTTTAGGCTCCTTGTAAGATTATACACTTACTCCTTGTTAGACTATCCAAGTAAACCCCTAAACTATTTGAAAGTAAGTCTGATACTTTTTGCTATGTTTTCTTCAGCACCTCGGAAATAAAACAGAGTCTCACTAAAAGTTAGGCAGAGGAAAGAAACCTGCTGTTAGTCAAGATATGCCTCTCCCAATCTACCCTAAAATATTTCTTTCTCTCCTCTTTAGCTGGATTTGATTTAGGAATATGATAATTACATTATTCATTGAGATATTCTCTGTTACCTATAATCAAGTTATGATGCTCTTGAGTAATTCACCAAATACCACCAACTCTTAGAGAATCTCCTATGTTAGGTCATATCTCTACATTGGCTAGTTATAGGAGGTAGTAATTTTACAGTATTGTTGAATCTGATCTGATGCAGGGAGAAGATGGGAAAGCCAATCTTCGTTTTACAGTACGTAGGAGGAGCCCTAACACAGTAGCGTCTTCAGTCTCTCTTATTAGAACAAAATCATTAAAGCTATAATAATAATGGGGGGAAATGAAAAGAAAAGCAAACCACCTGAGTAGAGGGTCATACTTTTCAGAAAAACAGAACTCAGGAACATGAAATTATTCGAAGAGGGAAATCCTTTAAATATTGTTTTTAAAAAAACTTCAAAGAGGATACCCAAGTCATGCAACTGTTTTTTAACATGAAAATCTTCAAAGAATACATTTCTCATGCAATGCTTAAAATTCTCAAAGGGGGCTCCCTCTGGAGTAAAACTCTTTGAAGGTGAAATCTCTTCAATCATCTGAGGTTTTTTTTTTTTTTTTTTCCAAAGAGAAAATCTTTTCCAAATTTTCCTTAAGCCAGGAACATTATTTAAGGGGGAATTATTTCAGAAATAGAAAACTGCCTTCTCAGTGATGTGTGCATTTTTGAATTTGTCTAGATAAACCCCTTGAGAATAATGAAAATGAAGTACTGCCAATAATATACATTACACTTAAGTTTGGCAACAGAAAGAAAATTCTTGTCATCTTTGCCCACAATACACTTCATTTTAATGTTACAAAAATGTAGTGACTTAAGGTTGTTAGATACATATACCCAATTAAAATAATGGAAAGAATAATTTTTTCTAGGATCTTCTTTTTGGTTCGAAAAAGAAAGCAAAAATGAACTTATTTCGTGTGGTTCAATTTAATTTCTAGCTTTTATACTTATCATAGCCTCTGATGTGATCCCACTGGCAGTTTCCCTTCAATTGTCTATTATATAGCTAATCTTGGCAGGTTATTGTGACATCTAAAGAGAAAAATTGCCAGACATACTGGGTCAAATCCATTGTCCCCAGAGCCCAATATTCTGTCATTGGTACCAGTAGATGTGCCTTGGGGACTGGTCATTCAGTCATTTATTTATTCATCTAACAAATATTTATTACAGTTAGTATGTGCCAAGTACTGTGCAGTGTGTCATCCCCCATGACAGCAATATAAAAAAAAAACTTGGGTGTATGCCCACCAAATAGTCTATTTTTCTTTTCCTGTTCTCTAGTGGCTGCTGGGATCAGTAATGAAAGGGGCAAAACAGGACCAGATATTTTTACTCAACCATCTAATTTAGGTCTTGACCCTCCCACTCCCAGATTAGACTCCCAGCCTACCTTTGCATATCTAGAATATGTATTAAATTGTTCTGGCAAACAAAAAAACTATTTACCAAGATATCTAGATTTTGCACAATCAAAAACTGGCTTAAGGTTTGACATGTGTTGCCTGTGATTTGAAATGCTCACACTGCTTTGTAAAATAGCATTATAGCCGGGCGCAGTGGCTCACATCTGTAATCCCAGCACTTTGGGAGGCCGAGGCGGGCGGATCACAGGGTCAGGAGATCGAGACCATCCTGGCTAACTCGGTGAAACCCCGTCTCTACTAAAAATACAAAAAATTAGCCTGGTGTGGTGGCGGGCGCCTGTAGTTCCAGCTACTTGGGAGGCTGAGGCAGGAGAATGGCGTGAACCTGGGAGGCGGAGCTTGCAGTGAGCTGAGATCCGGCCACTGCACTCCAGCCTGGGCGACAGAGCGAGACTCCGTCTCAAAAAAAAAAAAAAAAAGCATTATAATTTGGAACATTAGAAATTAATGGACAAGTGCACTTTTCCCCTGGGATGTTGTTCCCCCAAAATCTACAACTTTAGTCTAATGATGACATAATAGACATACCCAAATTGAGGAATACTTTGTGAAATACCTGACCAAGAATTTTCAAAACTGTTCATCAGTCAAAATCTTAAAAAACAAGGAAATAATGAGAAACTCTCACAGGTTAGAGAAGACTTTATAATTAAATAGTTATCATGGTATCCGGAATTGGTACTGGAACAGAAAAAGGATATTTGTGGAAAAACTGGCCAAATACAAATACAGCGTAGCTTAGTCAATAGTGTTGTACCAATGTTAATTTCATAACTCTTTTGACAAATGTACCATGGATATGCAAGATGTCAACATTAGGGGAAACCGGGAAATTGAGTGAAGAGCATATGGGAATTCTCTGTACTATCTGCACAAACACTATCTCTCTGTAAATCTAAAATTATTTCATAATAGTTGAAAATCGTATAGCATAACAGTGCAGTAAGTCATAGAAAAGTGAAATACATTCTCATTCTTGTTCTTGAACCTCATAGCTGGCTAGAAGAGTTTGCAGGACACCTGCTAAACAAAGGCCACATACATGTGACCCAAAGATAGCTTCCCACGTACTATCTCTGGATTGGCAAGAAAATGTTTTCTCTGTTAGTTCTATTTCTAAATAGTCAATTTATTATTGCAACAAGCCTTCACTGATGCCAAGGAGATCTCAGTAAGCTGGATGCTGGATTTACAAACACCAATTAAATGCAGATCTTGCTCCCAAGGATCTCACTATTTCTTGAAGAAGGATGATCTTTTATTCAATACGCAGTTAGTTTTTTGAGTGCTTACTCTGTGCCAGGCACTATACTTGGTGCTTGGGATAAAACAGTGAGCAAAACCTGCAAAGATGTCTACTCCTGAGTTCATATTCTATTAGAACTGGCTTTGGGGGAGATACTTGATTTACAATCAGGAAAACATATTAGTAAATTATGGATCATCTTATTTAAACCCCGAGTTTATCTCTGGCAGTAGTCTTTGGAAGGGAGTGTGGCTGGTCTATGCCATAACTCCCCTTCGCATGCTATAGTTCCACTATGCCCCACACCCCCTACTTTTTTATGGCCAAACAAAGGCATTGAAATATGTAGGCATGATGTGATGTACTCATGATTACATTTCTTCCAGAAGACCCCGCTGTTGGGACAAGGGAATTCAGCCTTGTACTTGCAAAGGAAACATGTGTTGCGGCTGGGACCTGGGAATCTGTTACTTTGCGGGGGGTCTTTGTGCTGGCTCCCTTCACAGGCCACCAAACCCCATGTATACCCTCAGCAAGACTAGCTGGCCTCTTCATTTATTCACATCTTTCAAAATTCTACAACATTCTACTCTTTTTCTCGTATGTCTTACAGATGCCTCAGTTGTGTCCCTTGATAGCTAATACTAAAATCTTGCTTCTGTACAGGTATGCAATTATAATCACTGTAAATACTGTTTTCTCTGTTTTGTCAACCAATTCATGGTAGTTATTTACTGTAGTTTTTATGTTATGTTTTAATGTTTTTACAGGTCATGCAACTTATTACTCCTCTCTTCCAGGCATTCTTTCACAATTAATTTCCTGTTTGTAATAAGAAAACAACATTGAAACAATGAAACATGCTTGATATGGAATTGTACATGTAGAAAAAGAATCATTACATTGGATAAACAAGGACACATCTGGAGAGTTGTCAGCCTAGTGGTGAAGGTTAAATTGGAGTAAACTGCAGTGTTTAACATTAACTAATATGCAAGCATATATTTGAGAGCTCTTTAAATATAAGAATACTTTTTTGACAACAACAACAAAAAACTCACATCTTTTTTTTTTTTTTTTGAGACAGGGTTTCACTCTGTTACCTAGGCTGGAGTGCAGTGGTGAGACCTTGGCTCAGTGCAACCTCACCCTCCCAGACTCAAATGATTCTCCTTTCTCCTGCCTTAGCCTCTCAAGTAGCTGGGATTACAGGCATGTGCCACTATGGCCTGGTTAAGTTTTGTATTTTTAGCAGAGACAGGGTTTCACCATGTTGGCCAGGCTGGTCTTGAACTCCTGACCTCAAATGATCCACCCACCTTGGCCTTCCAAAGTGCTGGGATTACAGGCCTGAGTCACCACGCCTGGCACCCCAAAAATCATATCTTAACTTTTTTTTGTCCTCTACTAAAATAGGGATGTTTTATAAGATCTTCAAAGCTAAACTTTGCTTTAATTTCACAAATCAAGGCATTGCTCACCACTAAGACTTATTTTTTTAACCACAATTTGATCCTAAAAAAATGTTATAATAATTCTTAAGTTCCAAGACATAATGGCAATATCTCCTGGATTTGGTTGACTGGCTTCCATGTTCAACAATCTGAGTTTACTTTAGAAGCTTTTCAGAAGCCGGGTCAACAATGGGCTAAATGAGAAGGACACCCACCATATTTCTCTCTTTCTGATTTTTAGCACCTTTCTCCAGTTCCAGTCCAGGAGCCTAACAATTCATGCAAACCTAATTGAACAGCTATTTGGGGCTTGCTTTGTCCTGCTGTCCTTCCCAGTCTCAATAAAATCTCCATACTGTTAGGTGGAATTCTATACAAATATTAATGGTTAATATTAGTATGTACATCTATACTGGATAGAATAAGAGTTCTATAAAGGCCTGCATGGTCTTCAAACCCCAGAGAAGATTTTAAAGACAAAACAATCAATAAACTTTCAACTAAACTGAGTTATTCAGCTTTGTTCTTGAGATTGGCTTGAGAAACAGATACAAAGGTGGGGTTAGGAGTGCAGGAGATTTATTGGGGGAAATATGTGTGAAATATAAAGGGGAAGGAGCCAGAGAAAGTGGAAAGAGAATTCAGATGGGGTGCAATGTAGATTTGCTCTCTATGAGGAAGAGGAGGAAGGAAGAAGGAGTCAGTAGTAGGAGTTGCAGACTAAAGCCATATTTAAGAAAGTTTTGGTCAGGCCAATAAAGAGTTCTTGAGCCAAAGCCATTCATTTAAGGAATGCCATGCCTTGCAGGATTAAGCTTGTCCCCCACTATATCCATTTTCTGGGAACATGATCTTGCCACGATCAGGCTGGGGTTGGGGTAGATCTTGAAGGGCATGAAGGCCGAGGCCTTTGATGAATTTTGCTCTCCACTGCAGGAGATCGAGAAGCACATTTATATAATCACATTAGCAAAACTCCTTCATTGAATATTTCAAAAATAATTGTATTTATTTATATACTCATAAAGTTATAGGGAATGCTATTTCAGGGTGTGCTTGCATAAATACCTCTCACAAAACCTACTTTAAATGTTTTCATGAATTATACTTCAATGGCAAATTAATAATTTAAAACAGTAGTGATAGTGAACTATCTTTTAAAAATTAATTTATTTTTTAATTTACTTTAAGTTCTAGGATACATGTGCACAATGTACAGGTTTGTTACACATGTATACATGTGCCATGTTGGTGTGCTGCACCCATTAACTCTCATTTACATTAGGTATATCTCCTAATGCTATCCTTCCCCCAGCCCCCCACCCCATGACAAGCCCCGGTGTGTGATATTCCCTGCCCTGTGTCCAAGTGTTCTCATTGTTCAGTTCCCACCTATGAGTAAGAATGGGTGGCGTTTGGTTTTCTGTCTTGCGATAGTTTGCTGAGAATGATGGTTTCCAGCTGCATCCATGTCCCTGTAAAAGACATGAGCTCCTCCTTTTTTATGGCTGCGTAGTATTCCATGGTGTATATGTGCCACATTTTCTTAATCCAGTCTATCATTGATGGAGATTTGGGTTGGTTCCAAGTCTTTGCTATTGTGAATAGTGCTACAATAAACATACATGTGCATGTGTCTTTTTTTTTTTTTTTTTTTTGAGACGGAGTCTCACTCTGTCACCCAGGCTGGAGTGCAGTGGCGCGATCTCGGCTCACTGCAAGCTCCGCCTCCCGGGTTCACGCCATTCTCCCGCCTCAGCCTCCGAGTAGCTGGGACTACAGGCGCCCGCCACCGCGCCCGGCTAGGTTTTTTTTTTGTATTTTTAGTAGAGACAGGGTTTCACCATGTTAGCCAGGATGGTCTCAATCTCCTGACCTCGTGATCCACCCGCCTTGGCCTCCCAAAGTGCTGGGATTACAGGCTTGAGCCACCGCGCCCGGCCCCCGTGCATGTGTCTTTATAGTAGCATGATTTATAATCTTTTGAGTATATACCCAGTAATGGGATTGCTGGGTCAAATGGTATTTCTAGTTCTAGATCCTTGAGGAATTGCTGCACTGTCTTCCACAATGGTTGAACTAACTTACACTCCCACCAACAGTGTAAAAGCGTTCCTATTTCTCCATATCCTCTCCAGCATCCTTTTTTTCCTGACTTTTTAATGATTGCCATTCTAATTGGCATGAGATGGTATCTCATTGTGGTTTTGATTTGCATTTCTCTGATGACCAGTGATGATGAGCATTTTTTCATGTGTCTGTTGGTTGCATAAATGTCTTCTTTTGAGAAGTGTCTGTTCATATCTTTTACCCACTTTTTGATGGGGTTGTTTGTTTTTTTCTTGTAAATTTGTTTATGTTCTTTGTAGATTCTGGGTATTAGCCCTTTGTCAGATGGGTAGATTGCAAAAATTTTCTCCCCTTCTGTAGGTTGCCTGGACAGTGAACCAATCTTTTAAAAAAATGGTTCAAGAAATACATCCAGGACAAATTCATTTCATAAATTTATTTTGAAATATTTTGGATATTCATGCAGAAGGAATTAAATGCACTTTCTCTTTCACTAATAGACCTTTCCTATGTTTTTGAGTTGACATTTTGTGAAAAGAAAAAGATCCACATTGGTGTTTCAGTTCCTGGGTTTATAGAATTCATTCATGGAATAATTCAACAAAGATTTATTAAGTATCTACTATGTGCTAGGCATAGTATGCTAAGCATTTCACTTTCTCTATATTTGTACCAGGAAATGTCACCAATTTGACCTGGTTGTGGAAGATATGGACTAATCTGAATTCGTGGCATTCAAATTATGTACTTATTTTAAATTAAATATTTAAATATTGCAATGTTAGGAATGAGAGATTTGACTAGTAGAAAGACCATTAAAGACAAAAGTTTAACTCAAAAAACACTTGAGGGCAACCCTCTTGGGTCCCCTTCCACACTGTGGAAGCTTTGTTCTTTCCCTCTTTGCAATAATCTTGCTGCTGCTAAAAAAAAAAAAAAAAAACAAAAAACACTTGAAAGATCATTGAGTGAAAGAGATCATGGATATCTGCATTTAATTCCTTCTTTTAAAAAATCAAATACAAATTTATAAAGTGAATCACACTTGGATATATTTCTTGGACATTTTTTTCCCCCACTGACACTGCTACTCTAAATTATTAATTTGTCATTAAAGTACAAGTCAGGAATATATTTAAGGTAGGTTTAGTGAGATGTTTATATGCCTGAAATATCATAAAAATAGTGTATTATATAAGTTTATGGAAAAAGGGCTTTGCTAAATTATTTAATTCAGTTGAAATTTTATTAATTTTTTTCTTTAGCATATTCCCTCGTGTTTGACTTAGAGCATCATGAAAGCCTTTGTAGGACTCTTAATCTATTCAGTATAGGTATGTATATAGTGTTAATCCTTAACGTATGTATAGGTCTCAACTTAACAGTTTGGAACTTTTGTCATAGTTGGAACAACGTGGAAGCTAGGGTAAGCTCACATTAACTGTTCAACTATGTTTGCATCAGGCTGCTATTTACTGCATTGGAAGTGAAGAAAGGAGATGACAGCAAGAAACAGAAACATCAAGTGAAAAATGGCCTGATTCTTATTTTGCCCTTTGTGGTCTCCGCATGGAGTTTTACTTGATAATTCACTTGGAATCCTTCCAAAGTGAATTTAGGTTGTAGAATATGATGCCAATCAACCAAATCAGAAGATAGTGTCATAATGTCTCTGAGCCTCAAAATCGATGTTCTTTTTAACAATGCCTAAATAACGTAAAAAAATCTTAATGGTTAGCCACATTTAGTTTGTGGGATTCAAATTAAGGTTTCTCTTAAAGAACTATAACAGGATGAAGAATTTCGGTTTCTGGTTCCACATGTAAGGAACTTGGAAGTTGTCATTTCATCCTAATATCAAATAAAAAGCTGAGCAGACTGAAAAATAACCAACTCTTCTAGGATCCTTAAGATAGGTGAGGAGAAAAGGCAAACTGCTTCCCTCAGGATTGGAGAGACAGATAAGCCAATACAAGGAGTCGTGGTTTACCAGAATAGACATTCATGAGTGGAAATGCTGCAAGAACCAGAGCCTGAGTAGGCAAACCAGAACTATAAACTATAAACAAATTGCTGGAGGCTCAGTGTGGACAAGTCTTAGAGTTAAAAACTCCAGAGTGACCCAGTCATGCAGGGTGCTCAACAGTTTTGTGATATTTATCTCCAGGGGTTCAACCAGTTTAATACAGTAAATAGTGGAGAAAAATTCACTCATGTCTATAGCAAGAGGGAAAGCAAAACCATTTTTAAATGTGCTAGAGCACTTTGTTCTTAAGAAAGCTTGTCCTCAGGAGAAAGTAGTTAACCAGAGCTTAATCTGCTAAGGTATTATCAGAGCCTAATTGACCCAAGGAAGGGAAATACTCAGTTCTACACAGCTCTAGCCATCCTCTCCCACTGAAGGAGAGGGGAAAGAACTGAGAAACACTTGTGAAATTCACAGTCTAGAAGCATAGGTTCACAAAAAGACTGAGACTTGCTCATAGGACTATAGAACACTTCCCCTCTCCCCATATCTTAGCACCACATTACTAGAGACCTATTTCCAGCAGTTCCTTTTACTTGGTATACCATGCCCAGCTATCAGTAAAAAAATTACAAGGCATACTAAGAAGCAGGAAACACACTTTGAAGAGACAGAGCACACATCAAAGTGAGACATGGCAAGGATAATGGAATTAGCAGACTGAGAATTTAAAACAGCTATTATTAATATGCTAAGGGCTCTAATGGATAAAGCAGACAGCATGTAAGAAGAGATGGGCAATGTAAGCACATTCATAGAAATCCTGGGAAAGAATTTTAAAAAATGCTAGACATAAAAATCACTGTAAAAGAAATAAAGAACAATGGTCTTATTACTAGACTGGACACAGCTGAGGAAAGAATGTCTGAGCTTAAGGGAATATCAATAGAAACTTCCCAAACTGAAAAGCAAAGAGAACAAAGACTGAAAAAAACAGAACAGCATATCCAAGAACTGAGGTAGAACTACAAAAGGTGTAATATATGTGCAGTGGGACTGCCAGAAAGAGAAGAAAAAGAGAAATGAACAACAACAAAAAATACTTGAAAAATAATGGCTGAGAAGTTCACTAAAGAATGTCAGATGACAAACCACAGACCCAGGAAGTTCAGAGAACATTGTGTAGAATGAATGCCCGAAAAAGTATACCTAGGCATATCGTTTTCAAACTACAGCAAATCAAAAAGAAATAACAAATTCTGAAAGAAGCCAGAGGGAGAAACACCTTACCTACAGAGGAACAAAGATAAGAACTACATCAGCCTTCTCAGAAACTATGCAAGCAAGAAGAGGGTGGATTGAAACATTAAAAGTTTTGGGAGAAAATACCACCAACTTAGAATTCTGTAAACTACAAAATTATTCCTAAAAGTGAAGGAGAAATAAAGACTTTCTCAAACTAAAAATGAGGAAATTTGTTGCCAGTAGGCTTGCCTTGCAAAAAACATTAAAATACATTTTTTAGAGAGAAAGAAAATAATATGTCAGAAACTCAAATCTACAGAGAGAAAAAAAGAGCATCAATGAAGGGATATTTAAAGGTAAAATCAAAACTTTAAACAAATTCTTAATTGATATAACAGGTAACAGTTTGTTCAAAACAATAATAGCAATAAGGTATTTATGTTTGCTTATGCATACAGATATGCTTATGTATGAGCGACATGAACAACAATAATGATACAAGGGATGGAAGGGAACAATTAGGTTTATTTTGTTATTATAAGGCACTCACACTACTGATAAAGTTATAATGGTATAATGTTATTTGAGAGTGGACTTGGATTAATTGTAAATGTATATTGCAAATTCTAGGGCAACCACTAAAAAAAGTAAAAAGAGAAAAGTGACTGATATGCTAAGAAATAAGAGAAAATAGAATAATATAAAACACTCAACACCACATAAAGCAGGAAAAGAGTAGGAGACAAAATAGAAACAAAGAGCAAGGACAAAAAATAGAGAATAGAAATGAATGTGGTAGATATTATTCTAACTATATCAATAATCCCTTTGAATGCTACTAGTCTAAAGGCGCCAATTAGACTGGAGCCGAATAAAACCTCCACTGATTGTCCCCACCACAGGAACACCAAATTTAACAACTATCTACACACAGGAGAGAATTAATCAGAACCAAAAATCAGGTGACCAATTACAGTATCTGGATTTAATTTCATATTACTGAAAGAGGCACTGAAGAGGGTAGAAAAGATAGCCTTGAATTGCTGATGCCACCACTCTCCCATTCGCCCTGCAGTAACCAGGTGGTGTGGAGACAGAATGTGTGCACTTGGGGAGGGAGAGCACAGTGATTGTGGAGATTTGCAATGGAACTCAGTGCTGCCAACACTAGGAAGAACTCAGATGATGCTCAAGGAAGGAGCATTTAGGTGATCCCCAGCAAAAGGAGATTCATCCATCCCAGTGGTCAGAATTTGAGTTTTGACAAGCCTCGCCACTATGGGCTGGAGTGCTGTGGGGTCCTCAATAAACTTACAAGGCAGTCTAGGCCACAAAGACTGCAAGTTCTAGTGCTGTGCTGGGCTTGGAGCTAGTGGACTCAGGGGACATGCAACCTAGAGAGATACCAGCTGAGATGGCTAAGGGAGTGTTTGCATCACTACTCCCTCAGTCCTGGGCAATGCAACTCGCAGCTCCAAAACAGACTCCTTCATTCTGCTTGAGGAGAGGAGAGGGAAGAGTATAGAGGACTGTGTCTTGCCACTTGGATACCAGATCAGCCACAGTAGGCTAAGGCACAAGGCAGAGTAGTGAGGCCCCCATTCCAGGCCCTAGCTCCCGGATGACACTTCTATACACATCCTGGGCCAGAAGGAAACTCATGACCTTGAAGGGAAGGACCCAGTCCTGGCAGGACTCATCACCTTCTGACTAAAGAGCCCTTGGGCTCTGAATAATCAGCAGTGGTGATGAGGTAGTACACACCGTGGACCTTGGGTGAGACTCTGAGAGACACTTGCTTCAGGTGTGACCCAGCACATTCAAAGCTGTGGTGGCTATCAGGAAAGATGCCTTCTGCTTGAAAAAAGCAGTGGGAAGAGTAAAGGGGACTTTGTCTTGCAGCTTAGGTACCAGCTCAGCCTCAAAGGGAGAGAGCACCAAGCAGGCTCTTGGGGTCCCTGATTCCAGGGCTTGAGCCTTGGAAGGCATTTCTGGACCTGCCCTGTGCCAGAGGGCAGCTTAATGCCCTGAAGGGTGAGTCCCAGGCCTGGCAGCATTCACCGCAAGCTGACTGAAGAGCCCCTGGGCCTTAAGTAAACATCAGCGGTATCCTGGCAGTACTCCCCGTGGGCCTGTGGTGATCACGAACATGGAGAGGACTTCTCCGTCTGGGGAAAGGGAAGAAAAGAATGGGAAAGACTTTGTCCTGTGGTTTGGGTGCCAGCTCAGTCACAGTAGACTAGAACACCAGATAGATTGCTAAGGTTTCCAACTCCAGGCCCTGGCTATTAGACAGAATCTCTGGACCTGCCTGGGGCCTGGGGGAACTCATCACCCTGAAGGGAAAATCTCAAGACTGGGTGACTTCACCACCTGCTGATTATAGAACCCTAATGCCTTGAGTGAATCTAGGCAGTAGCGATGTAGCGATTAGGTAGTGATTACATTGGGTCTTGGGCAGGACCCAGTGCTGTGCTGGCTTCAGGTCTGACCTAGTGCAGTCCCAGTGGTGGCGGCCAGAGATGCTTATGTCACTCCTCTCCCTGCTCCAGGCAGCTGAGCACAGACAGACTCCATTTGTTTGGGAAAAAGTAAGGGAAGGGCAAAAGAGTCTACCTGGTAATCCAAAGAATTCTTCTAGATCTTATCCAAGACCACCAAAGTGGTACCTCTATGAGTCTGTAAGAACCACAGCATTACTGTGCTTGGCATACCCCCTTAATGCAGATATGGCTGCAGTGACAAAAAACTTACATCACAACGCTCAAGTCCCTCTGAATACCTGGAAAGCATTCCCGAGAAAAATGGGTACAAACAAGCCCAGACTGTGAACCTACAATACATACCTAACTCTTCAATAACCAGACATCAAAAAACATCCACAAACAAAAAAATCCAGTAAAACACGATGTCACCAAACAAATTAAATAAGTATCTGTGACATGAAAGACCAATCCCAGAGAGACAGAGATATTTGACCTTTCAAACAGAGAATTCAAAATAGATATTTTGAGGAAACGTAAAGAAATTCAAGTGGGGCACAGTGGCTCATGCCTGTAATCCCAGCACTTTGGGAGGCCAAGGTGGGAGGATCACCTTAGGTCAGGAGTTCGAGACCAGCCTGACCAACACAAAGAAACCCCATCTCTACTAAAAATACAAAATTAGCCGGGCGTGGTGTTGCATGCCTGTAATCCCCGCTACTCAGGAGGTTGAGGCAGGAGAATCGCTTGAACCCGAGAGGTGGAGGTTGCCATGAGCCGAGATCACACCATTGCACTCCAGCCTGGGCAAGAAGAACAAAACTCCATCTCAAAAAAAAAAAAAGAAAAGAAAAGAAATTCAAGATAACGCAGAGAAGGAATTTAGAATCTTATTAGCTAAATGTAACAAAGACATTGAAATAAAAAGAACCAAGCAGAAATTTGGAAACCAAACAATTCAATTGACATACTGAAGAATGTATCAGAGTCTCTTAATAACAGCATTGATTGGCAGAAACAAGAATTAGTAAGCTTGAAAGCAGGCTATTAAAATACACAGTCAGAGGAGACAAAGGAAAAAATATAAAGAGTGAAGCATGCCTACAAGATCTAGAAAATAGCCTCAGAAAGGCAAATTTAAGAGTTGTAGACCTTAAAGAGGCGGCAGAGTGAGAGACCGAGTAGAAAGTTTATTCAAAGGGATAATAACAGAGAACTTCCCAAGCCTAGAGAAAGATACCAATGTTCAAGTACAAGAAGGTTATGGAACACCAAGCTGATTTAACCCAAAGAAGACTACCTCAAGGCATTTAATAATTAAACTGCCAAAGGTCAAGGATCATGAAAGGATCCTAAAAACAGTAAGAGAAGAATAAAAAGAAATAACATACAATGAAGCTCCAGTACATCTGGCAGTAGACTTCTCCGTGGAAACCTTACAGACCAGGAAAGATTGGTGTGACATATTTAAAGGTCTGAAAGAAAAAACTTACCCTAGAGTAATATATTTGGTGACAATCTCCTTCAAACATGAAGGAGAAATAAAGACTTTTCAAGAGAAACGAAAGCTAAGGGTTTTCATTAATGCTGGGCCTGTCCTACAAGAAATACTAAAGGGAGTTCTTCCATCTGAAAAAAAAAAAGGAATGTTAGTGAGTGTATTAGTCAGGGTTCTCTTAGAGGGACAGAACTAATAGGATATACATAAAAAGGAGTTTATTAAGTATTAACTTACATGATCACAAGCTCCCACAATAGGCTGTCTGCAAGCTGAGAAGAAAGCAGAGCCAGTCTGAGTTCCAAAACTGAAGACCTTGGAGTCTGATATTCAAGGGCAGGAAGTATCCAGCACTGGGCAAAGATGTAGACTGAGAGGATAGGCCCATCTCTCCTTTTCATGTTTTTCTGCCTGCTTCATATTCGCTGGAAGCTGATTGGATTGTGCTCACCAGATTAGGGGTAGATCTACCTTCCCCAGCCCACTGACTCAAATGTTAATCTCTTTTGGCAACATCCACACAGACACACCCAGGATTAATACTTTGTATTCTTCAATCCAAACAAGTTGACACTCAGTATTAACCATCACAGTGAGCAATAAGAAATCATCTGGAGGTACAAAACTTATTGATAATAGTAAGTATATGGAAAACCATGACTATTGTAACACCATAATTGTGATGTGTAAACTACTGATATCTTAAGTAAAAAGAGGAAAAAGTGAATCAACCAAAATAATAATTACAATAAATTTTCAAGTCATAGACAGTACAGTAAGATATCAATAGAAATGACAAAATGTTAAAAGGCAAGGAGTTAAACTTTAAAGTGTAGAGTTTTTACTAGTTTTCTTTTTGCTTGTTTATGTAATCCCTGTTAAGTTGTCATCAGTTTAAATAATGGGTTATAATATCTTATAAACCATTATTTATGCAAGCCTCATAGTAACCACAAATCTAAAACATACAACAGATACACAAAAAATCAAAAGCAATAAATTAAAACATACCACCAGATAAAAATCACCTTCACTAAAAGGAAGACAGGAAGGAAGTTGATATTGTTTGGCTCTGTCTTCCCAGCCAAATCTCATCTCAAATTGTAATCCCCATGTGTCAAGGGAGGGACCTAGTGGTAGGTAATTAGATAATGGGGACAGTTTCCCCCATGCTGTTCTCATGATAGTGAGGAAATTCTCACAAGATATGATATTTTAAAAGTGGCAGTTTCCCCTGCATGTTCTCTTTCTCCTGCCACCGTGTAAGATGTCCCTTGCTTCCCCTTTGCCTTCTGCCATGATTGTAAGTTTCCTGAGACCTCCCCAGCCATGCAGAACTACAAGTCAATTAAACCTCTTACCTTTATAAATTACTCAGTCTGAAGCATTTCTTTATAGCTGTGTGAAAATGGATGAATGTAGAAAAAGGAAGAGAAGACCACCAAAAAAACCAAACTAATAAGAATATGACAAGGTTTAGCCCTTACTTATCAATAACAACACTAAATGTAAATGGACTAAAATATCTAATCAAAAGACATAGAGTGGCTGAATGGATAAATAAGATCCAATAATCTGTTGCCTACAGGAAACACACTTTATGTATAAAGACACATATAGACTAAAAATGAGGGGACAAAAAAAGATATTCGCTGCCAATGGAAACCAAAAAATAGCAGGAGTAGCTATACTTACATCAGGCAAACGAGCGCTCAAGACAAAACTGTAAAAAGAGACAAGGAAGGACACTATATAATGATAAAGGAGTCAATTCAGCAAGAGGATATAACAATTGTATATATATGTGTATGTGTGTGTGTGTGTGTTTGTGTGTGTGTGTATATACATGCACTTGACAACTGAGCAGCCAGATATATAAAGCAAATATTATTAGTGCTAAAGAGAGCGATAAACTCCAATACGATAATAGCTGGAGATTTCAACACCCCACTTTTGGCATTGGATAGATTGTCAAGACAGAAAATAAACAAAGAAACATTGGATGTAATCTGCACTATAGATCAAATGGACTTAATAGATGTTTAGAGAACATTTCATTTAATGTCTGCAGAGTACACCTTCTTCTCCTCATCACATGGATCATTCTCAAGGATACACCATATATTAGGTCATAAAACAAGCCTTAAAACATTTTAGAAAATTAAAGTAATATCAACTGTCTTCTCTGAGCACAATAGATTAAAACTAGAAATCAATAACAAGAGCAATTTTGAAAACTATACAAACACCTGGAAATTGAACAGTATGCTCCTGAATGACCAGTGGGTCAATGAAGATTAAGAAGGAAATTCAAAATTTTCCTCAAACAAGTGATAATGGGAACACAACATACCAAAGTCCATAGGATACAGCAGGATCAGTACTAAGCAGGCTATGGCTATAAAAGCTTACATCAAAAAAAGAAGAACTTCAAGTAAACAACCTAATGAGACATCTTAAAGAACTAGAAAAGAAAGAACAAACCAAACACAAAATTGGTAGAAGTAATAAACATCAGACCAGAGATAAATGAAATTGAAATGAAGAAAACAATACAAAAAATCAACAAAACAAAAAATGTGTTTTCCTAAAAGATAAACAAAATTGACAAAACTTTAGTCAGACTAAGAAAAAAAGAGGAAGACCCAAATAAATAAAATTAGAGATGGAAAAGGGGACATTACAGCTGACATTCAAAAGCTTATTAGAGGCTACTATGAACAATTATATACCAATAAATTGGAAAACCTAGAAGAAATGGATAAATTCTTAGGCATATGCAACCTACCGAGATTGAACCATGAAGAAATCTAAAATCTGAACAGATCAAAAACTGGTAACAAGGTTGAAGCTATGATAAAAAGCCTCCTAGCAAATGAAATCCCGGGACTTAATGTCTTCACTGCTGAATTTTACCAAACATTTAAAGAAGAACTAACACCAATCTTACTTAAATTATTCTGAAAAATAGAGGAGGAGAGAATACTGCCAAACTCATGCTACCAGGCCAGTATTACCCTGATACCAAAACCAGACAAAGACACATTAAAAAAAAAAAAGAAAACTTCAGGCCAATATCCCTATGAATATTGATGCAAAAATCCTCAACAAAATACTAGCAAATGAAATTCGACAACACATTAAAAAGATCAGTCATCATGACCAAGTGGGATTTATCCCAGGGATGTAAGGATGATTCAACATACACAAATCAATCAATGTGATACATCATATCAACAGAATAAAGAATAAAAACCATATGATCACATCAATTGGTACTGACAAATTTCACCACTGTTATTGAACATAGTACTGGAAGTACTAGCTAAAGCAATTAAACAAGATAAGAAATAAATTAGCATCCAAATTGGAAAGGAAGAAGTCAAATTATCCTTGTTTACAGATGGTATGAACTTATATTGGAAAAATCTAAAACTGCACCAGAAAACTATTAGAACTGATAAACAAATTTAGTAAAGTTGCAGGATACAAAATCAACATGCAAAAATTAGTAGCATTTATATATGCCAATGGTATGAGCAATGTGAAAAAGAAATAAAACAAAATCCCATTTACAATAGCCACACATAAAATTAATACCTAGGAATTAATTTAACCAAAGAAGTGTATATTAGTCAGGGTTCTAGAGAGACAGAACTAATAAGATAGATGTATATATAAAGGGGAGTTTATTATGGAGCATTAACTCACACAATCACAAGGTCCCACAACAGGCCATCTGCAGGCTGAAGAGTGAGAAAGCCAGTTTGAGTCCCAAAGCTGAGTAACTTGGAGTTCAGTGTTCAAGGACAGGAAGCATACAGCACAGGGGAAAGATGTGGGCTGGGAGGCTAAGCCAGTATAATCTCTCCATGTTCTTCTGCCTACTTTTATTCTGGCCACACTGGCAGCTGATTAGATTGTGCCCACCCAGATTAAGTGTGGGTCTGCCTTCCCCAGTCCACTGACTCAAATGTTAATCTCCTTTGGTAACACCTTCACAGACACACCCAGGAACAACACTTTGCATCCTTCAATCCAATCAAGTTGACACTCAGTATTAACCATCACAAAATGAAAGTTCTCTACAATAAAAATTATAAAACATTGATGAAAGAGATAGAAAGGTGACACAAAAAATGGAAAAATATTCCATGTTCATGGATTGAAAGAATCAATATTGTTAAATTGTCTGTACTACCCAAAGCAGTCTACAGATTCAAAGAAATCCCCATCAAAATACCATGATATTCTTCACATAAATAGAAAAAAAATGATCCTAAAATTCAATGGAACCACAGAAGGCTCGTAATAGCCAAGCTGTATTGAACAAATGGAACAAAACTAGAAGAATCATATTACTGATTTCAAATTATACTGCAGAGGTATAGTAACCAAAACAGTGTGGTACTGCAGTAAAAACAGACACACAGACCAATGGAACAGACCAACACACAGAACAATATGGAATCTAAAACCAAATTCATACAACTACAGTAAACTCATTTTCGCAAAGGTTCCAAGAACATACATTGGGGAAAGGACAGTCTCTTCAATAAATGGTGCTGGGAAAATTGAATGACCATATGTACAAGAATAAAAGTAGACCACTATCTCTCACCAAATGCAAACATGAAATCAAAATTGACTAAAGGCTTAAATCTAAAATATTAAATTATGAAATTACTAAAAGAAAACATTGAGGAAACTCTCCAGAACATTGGACTGGGCAAGGATTTCTTGAGTAATGCCCCCACAAGCACAGGCAACCAAAGCAAAATGGACAAAGATTGCATCAAGCTAAAAAGTTTCTGCACAAAAAAGAAAACAATCAGCAAAGTGAAGAGACAACCCACAGAATAGGAAAAAACATTTGCAAATTACCCATCTGACAAGAGATTAATAGCCAGAAATATAAAAGGAGCTCAAAGAACTCTTATTGGAAAAAAAGCTAATAATTCAATTAAAAATGGGCAAAAAATTAGAACAGACATTTCTCAAAAGGAGACACACAAATGTCAAACAGGTATATGAAAAGGTGCTCAACATCATTGATTATTAGAGAAATGGAAGTCAAAACTACAGTGAAATATAATCTCACCCCAATTAAAATGGCTTTTATCCAAAAGACAGGTAGTAACAAACACTGATGATGATGTGGAGAAAAGGGAACACATATACACTGTTGAAAGGAATGTAAATTAGAACACTCACTATGGAGAACAGTTTGGAGGTTTCTCAATAAAATAAAAATAGAGCTACCATATGATACAGCAATTTTACTGCTAGGCATATACCCCAAAGAAAGGACATCAGTATTTGAAAGACATACCTGCACTCTCATGTTTATTGCAGTACTATTCACAACAGCTAAGATTTGAAAGCAACCAAAGTGTTCATCAACAGACAAATGCATAAAGAAAACATGGTACATATACACAATGGAGTACTATTCTGCCATAAAAAATAATGAGAACTGTCATTTGCAACAATATGGATGGTGCTGAAGGTCCCTTTATTAAATGAAATAAGCCAAGCACAGATAGATAAATTTTACATGTTCTCACTTATTTGTGGGAGCAAAAAATTAAAACAATTGAATTTATGGAGCTAGAGAGTAGAAGAATGGTTAGCAGAGGCTGTGAATGGTAATGCGTTGGCGGAAGTGGGGATAATTAATGGTTACCAGAAAATAGAAAGAATGAATAAGATCTAGTATGGTTAATAATAATTTAATTGTACATTTAAAAAATCACATAATATAATTAGATTGTTTATAAATTGTTTATAATTGGATTGTTTATACAAAAATAGCATAATTGGATTGTATGAAACACAAAGGATAAAAGCTTGAGGTGATGGATACCCGACTTACCCGATGTGATTACTACACATGGTATGCCTGTATCAAAATATCCCATATATCCCATAATCATATACATCTGTATGTACACACAAAAATAAAAAATAAATAAATAAAAGAGATTGTCAGAATTGAGAAAAAAAAACCTTATGTTGTCTACAAGAAAGCCATATATTTGTTTTTTTTTTAAATAGAATCTCAGTTTAAATATAAAACCACATATGGGCCGGATGTGGTGGCTCACACCTGTAATCCCACCACTCTGGGAGGTGGAGGCAGGCAGATCACTTGAGGTCAGGAGTTCGAGACCAGCCTGGCCAACATGGTGAAACCCCATCTCTACCAGAAATATTAAAAAAAATTAGCTGGGCATAATGGCAAGGCACCTGTAATCCCAGTTACTTGGGAGACTGAGTCAGGGAGAATTGCTTGAACCCAGGAGGCAGAGGTGGCAGTGAGCCAAGATCATGCCACTGCATTCCAGCCTGGGCAACAGAGTGAGATACTGTCTTAAAAAATAAATAACATAAAATAAAAAAAATAATAAAATAAAATAAAAGTACAAATGGATTTAAAGTACAAGGGATGTAGAAAAATATACCATGCTAACAAAAATTAAAAGAAAGCAGGAGAGACTATTAATATCAGACAGAGCAGACTTTAAGGCAAGGAAAATGTCAGGAATAAAGAATAAAGAAGAGTATTACTCAACGATAAAGGGGTCAATTTCCAAGAGACATAAAAATCCTTACCATATATGTATCTAACAAAAGTGTCAAACTATGTGAGGCAAAAACTGATAAAACTGCAACAAGAATAGGTGACTCCATTATTACAGTTAAAGACATCAACACCCCTATATCAGAAATGGATAGATCCAGCAGGCAGAAAATCGTAAAGAACATGGTTGAACTCAACAACACCCAGAACATTCAACTAGCTATAACTGACATCTATTGGTAGCAGACTGCACATTCTTCTTAAGCTCACATGGCACATTCACGAAGATAGACCACACTCTGTGTGATAAAACAAATTTTAAAAGAATAGAAATCATACAATGTCTGCTTTCAGACTGCAGTGGAATTAAACTTGAAACCAATAATAGAAAAATGCCTGAAAAGGTGGAGATTAGCAACACATTTCTAAATAACACAAGTCAAAGAGAAATTTAAAAGCATTTTGTACCAAGTGAAAATGAAAATACAGATTATCAAAATGTGTGAGATGCAGTGAAAGCAGTGCACAGAAGGAAATTAATAACATTAAATGCATATATTAGAAAAGAAGAAAGCTTTAAAATGAGTAATCTGTTTTCACCCTAGAAAACTAGAAAAAGAAAAGCAAATTAAATTCAAAGTAAGAAGAAGAAAGAAAACAAAAATTGAAGCAGAAATCAATGAAACTGAAAACAGGAAATTAATTAGAGAAAAGTCAACAAAATTAAAAGCTGTTTCTTTGAAAAGATCAATAAAATAGATAATTCTGTAGCCAGACCAAGAGAAAAGGATACAAATTACTGATCTCAAAAGTGAAATAGGAGACCTGACTACAGATCCCATGGACACTAAAAGGATAAGAAGGGAATACTATGAACAGCTATAAGGCCACAATTTTGATAGTCTAGATGATATGGACCTGTTCCTTGAAAGACACAATCTACCCACATAAGAATAGGCAATCTGAATAGGAGTATAGCTATTAAAGAAATGGAATTAATAATTAATAGCCTTCCAAAGCAGAAGATACAAGAGCCACATGGGTTCACTGGTGAATTCTACAAAACATTTAATGAAGAAATTTTACCAGTTCTGTACAATCTTTTTTAGAAGATGGAAGCAGAGGAAGGAATACTTCCTGACTCATTATATGAAGCCATCATTACTCTAATAACAAAATTAGAAAAAGACATTACACACACACAAAAACACAAAACTGCAGAGCAATATCTCTCATGAACATAGATGAACAAATCTTTAACAAAACATTAACAGATTCAATTCAGCAATGCATAAAAATAATTATACACACATCCAAGTGGGATTTATCCCAGGTATGCAAGGCTGGTTCAACATTCAAAATGAATTAATATATTCATCATATCATCAAGCTAAAAAAGAAAAATGATCATACCAATAAATGTAGAAGAAGCTAAAGCTAACATTGTGCTTAATGGTGAGAAACTTGAAGTTCTCTCACTGAGATCAGGTATAAGCCCAAAATGTCCCCTCTAACCATGCCTTTTTAATATTGTACTTGAAGTTCTAGCTATTGCAATTAGACAGGAACAGGAAATAAAAGGTATATTTATTGGAAAAATAGAAATATAACTATCTTTGTTTGCAGATGACATAATTATGTCTATGTAGAAAATCTGAAGGGATCAACCAAAAAAAAAAAAAAGACTCTCCTGGAATTAATAAGCAATTACTGCAATGTTGCACAATATAAGATTAAGGTACAAAACTCAGTTACATTCCTATACATTTGCAATGAACAAGTGGAATTTGAAATGGAAAATACTATTCTATTTACATTAGTACCTCAAAAATGAATACATAGGTATAAATCTTACAAAATTAGGTACAAGGTCTATGTGAGGACTACTATAAAACACTGATGAATGAAATAAAAGAAGAACTAAATAGAGATATTCTGTGTTCATGGATAAGAAGACCAATATTGTCAAGATGTCAGTTCTTTCCAATTTAATCTACAGATTCAATCCCAGTCAAAATCACACCAAATTATTCTACGGCTTTTGAGAAACTGATTCTAAAGATTATTGAAAAGGCAAAAGACATAGAAAAGCCATACAATTTTGAAGGAAAAGAATAAAGTTGGAGGACTGATATAAAGAATCCAGTAATCCAGAATCCAGTAATCCAGACAGTATGGTATTGTTGAAAGAACAGACAAATAGAACAACAGAACAGTATAGGGAGCCCAGAAACAGGCATGTAAATATAGTTAATTGATCTTTGACAAAGAAACAATGGCAATGAAATGGACCAAAGATAGCTTTTTAAACAAATGGTGTTGGAACAACTGAACAATCACATGCAAAAAATAAATCTAGACACAAACCTTACACCCTTCATAAAATTTAATTCTAAATGGGTCATAGACCTAAACATAAAATGCAAAACTATAAAACTCCTGGATGATAATATAATAGAAAACCTAGATAACCCTAGGATTAACAATGAGTGTTTAGATATGACGTCAAGGACAAATGCATTAAAAAAATTGATAAGCTGGAATCCATTAAAATCTTCTATCTGACAAAGACAATGTCAAGAGAATCTGAAGACAAGCCACAGACGTGGAGAAAGTATTTGCACAAAAAAAATCTGATAAAGGACCGCTATTTAAAATATACAATAACTCTTAAAACTCAACAATAACAGAACAAATAATGCAATTAAAAAATGGGCCAGCAGAGATTATAGTACTTTGGGAGGCCGAGGCAGGTGGATCATCTGAGGTCAGGAATTCGAGACCAACCTGGCCAACATGGTGAAACCCCATCTCTACTAAAAAAATACGAACATTAGCCAGGCATGATGGTGGGCACCTGTAATCCCAGCTACTCGGAAGGCTAAGGCAGGAGAATCGCTCGAACTCGAGAGATGGAGTTTGCAGTGAGCTGAGATTATGCCACTGCACTCCAACCTGGACGATAGAACGAAACTCTGTCTCAAAAAAAAAAGAAAAAAAAAAGAAAGAAAAAGAAAAAGTAAAATGGCCAGAGGACGTGGTAGCTCACGCCTGTAATCCCAGTATTTTGGGAGGCCAAGGCGGGTGGATCATTTGAGGCCAGGAGTTTGAGACTAGCCTGGCCAACATGGTGAAACCCTGTCTCTACTTTTAAAAGTATAAAAACTAGCTGGACATGGTGGTGTGCACCTGTAATCCCAGCTACTTGGGAGGCAGAGGCATGAGAATTGTTTGAACCCAGGGGGAATAGGTTGCAGTGAGCTGAGACTGCCACTGCACTCCAGTCTGGGTGACAGAATGAGGCTCTGTCTGAAACATATATACACACATACATATATATGTATATATACACACAAACATATACACACATACACACACACATATGGGCCAGAGTCCATATATACAGGTGGCAAATAAGCATGTGAAAAAGTGTTCCACATATGCCATCAGAGAAATGCAAATTAGAGCAATAACTACATACTATTATACTGTATACCTATTAGGATGCCTAAACTCTGTGAAGTTGACAACATCAAATGCTGATGAGGATGTGGAACAACAGGAACTCTCATTCATTGCTGGTGGGTACAACTTTGGAAGATAGCTTGGCAGTTTCTTACAAAACTAAACATACTCTTACATGATCCAGCAATTGTGCTACTTGGTGTTTATTCAAAGAAAAAACTTATATCTAAACAAAAATCTGCACATGGATGTTTATAGCAGCTTCATTTATAATTGCCAAAACTTGGATGCAACTGAGATGTTTCTCAGTAGGTGAATGGATAAATAAACAGAGGTACATCCAGACAACCAAAGACTATTAAGCGCTAAATGGAAATGAATTACCAAGCCATGAAAAGACATGGCGGAACTATTAAATGCATTAGGTGAAAGAAGCCAATCTGAAAATCTACATACTGTATAATTCCAACTATATGACATTCTGGAAAAGGTAAAAACTATGAGGATGGTAAAAAGATCAGTTGTTGCTAGTGATTGGAGGTGAGAGGAGAGATGAATAGGTGGAGCACAGGGTATTTTTATGGCAGTGAAAATACTCTGTATTATATATATGTATACATGTTATTATACATTTGTCCTAATTCACAGTATGTACACATCACAAGTGAACCCTAATGTAAATATGGACTTTGGGTAATTATGATGTGTCAGTAGAGTTTCATTAGTTTAATTAGTTTCAGCAAATGTACCACTCTGGTGGGAATGCTGATAATGAGACAGGCTATTACATGTAAGGGGGCAGGCAGGAATCTATGGGAAAACTTTGTACTTTCCTCTCAATTTTGCTGTGAATCTAAAATTGCTCTAAAAAATAGTCTTAAAAATAAATAAAAACGGTAACATTTCAGTAGGGGTCAAAGAAAACAAGATAAATCACAACATACTAAAATTTTTGGTTAGATTTCCTATATTTAGAGAACTTCCAAATATATACTAAGAAATTAGTTTTGAAAACTGTTGTTTCTTTTAAAACCTTCGCTAGACTATGCTGTGTCCAATGTGCCAGTTTATTTTCAATATTTCAAATGATGTTGCTATTTAAGAAAACAAAGCAAGCATTTTCTATCAATGTTATACGTATTCTCATTTACACAAATGAATTATACATATTCTCATCACACAAATGATGATATAAATTTCTAGAATTAATATATAAATAAGTATGTGTGGTGAGAAAATGATCAAGTGATACTTTTTATTTCTGAGAATAATTTACCATGTGGTTTTCTTCAGTGTCTGCTTATTGAGAGATGATAAATTATGGCTTGGTTATGTATTGCTTTATTAACTTAGTTTTAACGGTGGCTTCACTTGTAAGCCTTTTTGTGGCCTTTTTGTATCTGAGAAACAAATATAGGTAAAATCTGTGGTTGGAATAATAACGTCCTAAAATGCATTTGTGAATGAAATCAGCTATGGTCATAGAAAGGAATAATTTCTTCTATTTGCATGTAGTAGCTTTGATCGTTGTTTAGCAAAAACGTATTCCTCTCTCCAGCTTCATGATAAGAGTACATTGCCTGCCTCATTGATGTTGAGATCAGACCCAGATCTGAAGAGGCAGAATGTGTTTTCACTCATCCCTGCAAAAACTTCCAACCTTTACCATGAGAAAAATATTTTTCAGATAGCTGCTGCCCCAGTCAGCTTGGGCTTGTGAATGAGACTATACAACTGAGTCACTGCAGCTGATCTAAAAACTAAGTTGTCTGTCTAAGCCAACCTGCAGATCCTTAAATGTTCCACTGTGACCAGGTGTATGCAAACCTATCCTCAAAAGGCTAAGAAGTTAAGAAGATGAAGAATAAGGCTGATATATGCAGCTTCTTTTAATACGTTTAATAAGGACTTGTGAACAGAAGCAATGTCTCGGGCAGCCAAGAGATGATGTACCCCTGCACTTGCCCTCTGGAGAATATCCTTTATACAGCAAGCTTTTTGGTAAAACATGCATAGCTACTCACACCTTAGACTTTCTTATAAAACTTGTGAGCATAAGAAAGAGATTAGATCAGTATCTTTATGAGGGGTTATCTATGCTATGGGAATACCATGGTATGCAGGAGTCAACCACTGGTCATCGTGGTGGTTTTACTTCAAGATGGCATTACTCGTTGCCATGCAACAGGCTGTTTTCCTACACTAAGCAAAATAAAAATAATAATTAAAAGCTAATCGTTGACTGCCACAGAGATATTTTGGTTGTTATGCAGCAAAACCAATGTGTTCGTTTAAATACACCTAACATTTTATTTATTCATCCTAATCTGAAATTTCTTGTCTTTTAGTTGAACTAAATAATGGTCATAATTCACAATAAAAATTAATTTACACAACTCACACCCTTCATTCTTTTAAGAATATATGCTTTTAATTTGTAATCACACTTTATTATTTTTTAATCCAGATTACATGAAAACCAATTAACTTTTCTCTCTCTGGTTTTTTTTTTTTTTTTTTTTTTTTGACAGGTCTTGCTCTGTCACCCAGGCTGGAGTGCAGTGGCGTGATCTTGGCTCACCGCAACCTCTGCCTCCTGGGCTCAAGCAATTCTCCTTCCTCGGCCACCCAAGTTGTTGGGCTTACTGGCATGCACCACCATGCCCAGCTAATTTTTGTATTTTTAGTAGACACAGGATTTCGCTGTGTTGGCCAATCTGGTCTCAAATTCCTGGCCTCAAGTGATCTGCCTGCCATGGCCTCCCAAAGTGCTGAGATTACAGGCCTGAGCCAACTTGCCCAGTCTTAGCTTCTTTTTTAACTAGTTAACAACTTTTAGCCAGGGTGTCACCTTGGTACCAAGAATTTCATAATTTTCCTATGACTATTTACTTATTATTAAAATTGTTTCTTCTAAAGTTACCATTATGTCTCTAAATAATATATCTTCACTAAACCAAAAACTATTGGCTTTTGATTTAGATAATATTAGCTAAATCACTGTTGCAAACAGAAAGTAATCATAGTTACACTGCCATTTAATTGCTATCTCTCTTCCTCCCCCACTGTATTTATTATTTTGATTACTCTAGTGGTTATTGTCATAATTTTAATATTCTATGTCTTGATTCATCACCTTTAAATAGAATCTATTCAGTTCCCTTCATATAATATGGGGAATTAGCTCCCTTACTTGTCCCTATGCCTCTCCTCAAGCCATCTTCCAGTTTGTCATTTTTATCATTTGTTTAACATTATAAGGGGTTAATTAGAATCATCAGATAACTGTAATCAAAGATTTTATCATCTTTGACAATAGGCTGAATCTAAAAATGATAAACGACCAAGCACAGTGGTTTCTGCCTATAATCCCAGCACTTTGAAAGGCCAAAGATGAGAGGATCACTTGAGGCCAGGAGTTTGAGACCAGCCTGGGCAACACAGCAAGACCCTGTTTCTAAAAAGACCAAAAAATTAGCTGATGTGGCAGTGTGTGCCTGTAGTCCTAGGTACTGGAAGGACTGAGTTGGGAAGATTGCTTGAGGCTAGGAATTGGAGTTTGCAGTGAGTTATTATCATGCCACTGCACTCTAGCCTGGGTGACTGAGAAAGACCCTGTCTCTAAAAATTAAAAAACAAAATAAAATTTTAAAAATTATAAATTGAAAAACAGTATTTATAGTAATTATAAAACATCAGATGCTGGTATCTAAATTGTGTGATTCACCTGTAGAGAAGAAAATATAATTGTAGGTGGTTAAAACTGCTCCTCAAAATTGAATGTTCTGAAGTTGGGCCAGACGAGTTATTTTCTTACAAAACATAAACAACTGAAAATCATGGTACCTTTTTTTTTTTTTTTTTCCATTTTAAAACCATGGTTTTCTTGTACAGCCTTTTGTGTTTTCCAGAGTTTCTAATTGTCTTTCTTTTTCTATACTGAGAGTGGAAATCCACATTTTGGAGTCATATTTTTGTTAAAAAAACTTATTTTTTTAAAGTGATGCTTCACAGAGGCAGCTTGACTTCTATATCAATATGGACCAGTAGTTTCCAGTCTTACCGTAGAGCTGCCATCTGTGATTTTCTTTTCTTTTTTTTTAATTTTAATTTTAATTTTAATTTTATGTTCCAGGGTACATGTGCAGGATGTGCAGGTGATTTTCTTACTTTTATAGCCTGTCTTAATTCCACTATTCCTTTAAGCACATTTCTAACTCTTTATAATATTTTGTGTGTGTGTATGGAATACATACTCCTGTAGTTTTACAAAAACACATATGGGTGGTAAACTTTTAAAGTTCTTGCATGCATCCAATCCTTGACCAGGTTTAGAACTCTAGTTTTCAATTTTAGACTTTTTTTAGGCCTTCCGCTATTATCTTCTAATATCCAGAGTTACTGATGCAAATGTTATTCTTACTTTGTTGTCGAGCACCTGCTTTTTCTGTCTGAAACATTCTAGAATCTTTTCTTAATCTTTGATGTTTTCATACTTCATAAGTTTTTTTCTCCACGTACATTTTAAAAAAATTTCAGCCTGTTCACTTGAGCCCAGGAGTTTGAGACCAGCCTGGGTAAGATGGTGAAACTTCATCTCTATTAAAAAAATACAAAAATTAGCCAGGCATGGTAGCACATGCTTGTAGTCCCAGTTACTTGAGAGGCTGAGGCATGAGGTTTGCTTGAACCTGGGGGCCAAGGCTGCAGTGAGCTGTGATCACGCCAGTGCTCCCCAGCCTGAACAATAGAGTGAGACCTTATCGAAAAAAAAAAAGTATTCTGTTGAATCCCAAACGTTTTCAATATGGATTTATGCCTTTTTTCATTCTGTTATTGCCTTAATGACATCATTTTCCTTTGTCTTCCACTAATAATGTATCTTCTCTCTCATTTTCCTTCATTCTTCCTCTTATTTCTTTTCTTCTCTCCCTCCCTTACCCTCCTCCTCTCTTTCTATCTTGTTCTCACTCTCTTTCTTGCTTGAACTCTTACAAGACAGATGTTAGACTTCCTGGATCAACTTTTCATGTTCATTAAATACTTTGATCATATTTTTATGTGATCAAAGTAGTAACTTGATAACTCTAGGTTTGGAAACTTCCATGTGCATTTCCAGGAGGAATTACCTCTGTACATTTTGAGCTGTTTCCTGTCCATGTTGTGGGTTGTGACACCCTTTGGAATGGATTAACTCTACAAGTATTTGTTAAATCTACATTATGTGTCAGGTACTATTTAAGAAGCTGAGGATGTGGGATGAAAAAGACAATTCCTCCCATCATGAAGCTTATAGTCTAGTAGAAGAGACAGGTAATAAAAAAGTAGCAAGTAAATCTATTATAACATTTTAGAAAACTATGAGGGCCCTGAACAAAATTAAGAATAAAAAGTTATAGGGATCTGAGATACAGAAAGGAGCTCCATTTTAGATAGAATTGTCATAAAAAGCCTCTCTGTCAACCATGTCAGACTCTGATTGCTGTGTGAAGAATGGAATTTAAACAGAGCAAGAATAGCAGCGGAAGGAAGTGTTAGGAGGCTATTGCAGACATTCTGATGAGAGACGATAACATTCTTTTAGGTACTAGAGTGCAAACTTCTTGAGAGCAGGCTCTTTAGTCACTGGTGCTTTCCTATTTAAAAAAGACCTGTCATATGATAGATGTTCAATAAACGTGTATACAAGGAATGCATGGATGGCCAGAGCAATAAAACAGCCCGCCATTGTCTGATTTTTGTGATTTCCCCCAAATATGTATGTTGAAACCTAATCCCAAGGTAATGGTATTAAGAGATGGGACATTTGCCAGGTACATTGGCTCAGGCCTGTAATCTCAGCACTTTGGGAGGCTCAGTCGGGCAGATCATGAGGTCAGGAGTTCGAGACCAGCCTGGCCAACATAGTGAAACCTCGTTTCTACTACAAATACAAAAATTAGCCAGGAATGATGGCACTTGCCTGTAGTTGCAGCTACTTGGGAGGCTGAGGCAGGAGGATTGCTTGAACCCAGAAGGTAGAGGTTGTGGTGAGCTGAGATTGCACCACTGCACTCCAGCCTGGGTAACAGAGTGAGGCTCCATCTCAAAAAAAAAAAAAAAAAAAAAAAAAAAAAGAGAGAGAGAGAGAGATAGATGGGACATTTGAGAGGTGATTAGGTCATGAGGACTCCAACTGAAATTAGTGCCCTTATAAAAGAGGCCTGAGGGAGCTTATTTGCCTCTTCCACCATGTGAAGACATGACAAGAAGGTGCCATCTGTGAGAAATAAAACTTCTCCAGACATTAAATCTGCTGGTGCCTTGATCTTGAACTTCCCAGCCTTCACAACTATGAGAAATAAATGTTTGTTGTCTAGCAGCAACCTAGTCCATAGTATTTTTGTTACAAGAGCTTAAATGGATTTAGATATGGCCCTAAGGTAGGAATAAACCTGGCAACTTGGAGAAAGAACTAAAAGACCAATGTTAGGAGGGTAGAGTCCAAGAAGTAGAATGTTTTAGATGATGTCTGAGAGCTAGAGAGTGACCAGATATGTAGGGTCTTGTTCACCATGATAATAAGTTTGGATTTTATTCTAATTGTAATGGAAACTGTTAGGGGATTTGAACTGTGCAATGCCATGGTCTGATTCATAATTTAAAAACATCACTCTGCTGTGTGAATAATGGAGTGTACAAGGAGCAAGAATAGAAGCAGAGAGGAGTTGGGAGGCTATTGTAGAAGTCCTAATGAGAGATGATAGCAGGCTGTTCTAGTTAATCACAATAGAGAAGGTGAGAATGGCTTCAGTCAAAAGGTATAGCAAATTGAGCTAATAGAACCTGATAGAATCCTGAAGGGTTGACTGGGGCAGTGGCTCATGCCTGTAATCCCAGCAGTTTGGGAGGCTGAGGCAGGCTGACCACCTGAGGTCGGGAGCTAGAGACCAGCTTGACTAACATGGAAAAACCTTGTCCCTATTAAAAACACAAAAAATTAGCCTGGTGTGGTGGCGCATACCTGTCATCCCAGCTACTCGGAAGGCTGAGGCAGGATAATCTCTTGAACCTGCAGGCAGAGGTTGCGGTGAGCCGAGATCGCACCATTGCACTCCAGCCTGGACAACAAGAGTGAAAATCCGTCTCAAAAAAAAAAAAAAAAGAGTCCTGAAGGGTTGCAGTTGGAAATGGGAGAAGAATAGAGGGTGACTTCTAGGAGGGTTGCAGTTGGAAATGGGAGAAGAATTGAGGGTGACTTTTAGGATTTGGGACTGAATATATGTGTCATGTGTAGTCATATTAATTGAAATGGGAAAGATTTAGGAAAGATCAAGTTTGAATCTAATAGTGATAATGTTGCCCAGGCATTATCTACAAATACTTATGAATAGATACTAACAGCAAACTAATGATTCTTAGGTGCTCAAGATCAGAGGTTTAACCAAAGAAAAAGGGAAACATCAACGAAGCGCTTGTGTTTTAATAATACCTAAAATAAAAAATCTTCATTAAGTTGTTTTGTGGGGATCACTTGACCATCTTTTGCTTCCTCTTATACATTTGTTATCTTTTTAAACTTTATTTTTCCATGTTAATACAACAAAAAAGTTAAACACACACACACACACACACACACACACACAAGCAGACAAGCAAGATATACTACCCCTAATGCAATTGCTGTAACATTGTTATAATTTCTACTTGACTATCTCAGACAAAGCAAATCGTCATGCTGGACTTCTGTTGTCTTTTTGAATGAAGGGAACTAAAAAAGCATTACAGAAAGAGCAGTGAATCAAGTGCAGGTTAAAGGAGCTATGAACAGGTGTAGATTGGGGCATTTTTTTTTTTTTTTTTTTTTCCTAGGTCTGCTGCTGCTGTGCTGGGCTGCATGGCACCTGCTGTCTTGCTAGGGAGTCAGACTTTGAAATGGATTATTGTGTGGAACCATGGCCGGAAGTGTTTTTTTTTTTCGTTTACAAGGACAGCACAAAGAAGCAGCAGAACCACCAGCCACCCACCTTGCAATCTGGCCTTGGTCTCCAGTTCCACTACTAATTCCTCTAATCAGATACTTGGCAGTAATAAACAGGAACAACGTCAGGGACATGCTGCTGAAACAGAAGTGGTAATACCCAGAGCAGAGATACATTTCACAAATTATTTGTTATTAGTAAAGTACTTTGAGAATAACAGATGACAGGCAGTATGAGTTCAAATAATTCTGTTATCAGAAATAGAGTTTTAAATATATATGCATGAGGGATTCAGTGCAAAAAGGAAGTGGATTTTAGGATCATAAATTCTACACTTCAGGGAAATTCGACACTGTCATTGCTTGCTGGCACATGGTGGAAATATTTAAGTGGTCGGACAATTATTTTAGTAGCTGACAAGTTATGGGACTTAACACATACTAGGTTGATGATGACTTGTTATTGCTTTCAGTTTGGTGGAATAAACAAAGTAAAATTTAGGGTGGTCATTATGACGTTCAGAGTTTTTCTCACCCCTTAAAATTGTTGCCTTTTTCTGCATAGACACTACTACATCAAATTTTGCTTTAAATTCAAATTTGGCTCTCTATGTAGAACCATGGTGAGGCCACACTTAGAACAGTAATGCACCACTAATGGTGTCTGTATATCATTATAAACACCCATAGCCCAAACCAACTGTGGCAGTCATTCTCCTTACTCTTATTGAATTTGTTACATATGACTTTTGGTTCCCAATAGAAAACCACTAAGGCTATCATTTCAATCATAGCTAAAAAAAAGAGGTTGCATTGTGTAGCCTAAGAAAAATTTGCCCTTTTTTGGAAAGTAAAGCAGCTATAATTATTGCAGATTGCAATATTTGTACAGAGAATACAGTGCCAAAATATCTATTTTGGAAATGTGCATTGTTGTGTAATTAAGTTAGCTTCAAAACTTTAGTATAATATTTTATATGTACACAATAGTTCTCCTCTGAGTTTTCCAGAATGTTCTACATATGTTAGTCAAATCTCACAATGTCCTTGTAGAAAAGTACTATACTAATATCTAGTTTTTAGTGGGGAAAAAAAGCAACATAGGCTTATAAAGTAAGTTAGTGACAGAACAAGATTAGAAATCACAGCTTCTGAGAACATTTATAGGCAGTTAAAAATATGGGTTCTCATGAATTATATGAGGGAGCAGGTAACTCTAGGAACCATTTAGAAGTTTGGTGATCTGGAATGGTTTTTGATGAGAGATAATTCATACTCTATTAACTTAATAATTTGTTGTAAAATTAGGTCCCTAGGTTATGGTGGGTTGACAGTTGGTTCTAACTATGAAGTTAGACATTTGTGATATATTTTTAACTTTTTACTCTGTAATACTTCCCGAAATGATTCACAAAGCCATTAATAAATTATGTATAACATACACCAGAAACTTGTACATTCTCAGTATGTCACAATTGTAGCTTTCAAAATCCAGTAAATGTGTTTTCACATACAGAATTATTTTCTCAGAAAGAAAACATTCACCAGACTCATTTTACATGACCACTAACCTTACAAAACAGTTTATATAAAATATTGTGGCTTAGTGTGAAATGTGGATGGGCAAGATGGATCGAAAATCTCTGAGAACTATGTGGAAATTCCCCGTCATCAGAGCATGCCCTGGGTATTTGCTCTCAGAGAAGAAAGCAATCTGATAAACCTATTTATTTTTAAATTATTGGAATTTAACCTTTTAAAAAATAGGAGCCTGAAAAGATTGTTCAAGGAGGTTTTGCCCACTGTGGGGAGGATAATTTGGGTTGTGCAGCCTTTTTAGTGATTCAGTATTGCTTCTATTTAAAAGTCCTAGGTCTCCATAACAGAATGTTTCTGAGAAGACAGCCAAGAACTTGATGTCAGGTGGTCTCGATTCAGGTACAGGTGAATTGGAAGAGCAAGAGAGATGCCTTAAGAATTTACTCAAGTACTGCCTCAAGCAGTTTGGCATATGTGTAGCAGGCTGGGAAATAAATGCAATCATCATTCAAGTCTGAAATTCTGCTATAAGGAAAAGAATGACTTTTTTGGAAAGAAGGATTTAGATTCACAATGACTAAGAAGGAGTCCAGAAAACAGAAACAGGTTTTTAAGATGAAGGCCAATTCATGCATTCAACAAATGTTTATTCAACACTCACTATGTGCCAGACACTAAGTTAGATGCTAGCAATTGAGTGGAGAATAAGACAGACCCCATACTTAGTCTTCAGCCTTTACAGAATGGGCTACAGAGAAGAAAAGAGGCAATCATAATATCCGGTGAAGAGCAGGTGCTCAAAAAATATGTCAAATTAATTCATGAATTTAAAATGTGACTTTTATGTGACTATCCTACTGTAATAAAACATTAGATACTATTTATGGGATTTTTATTAAATGTATTAATTATAAGCATATTGTAAGCTTAAAAACATATTCACAATTGTGGAGTCATTGTGTGTGTACAAATATTAAATGTGGAGTTTGGTGTGATTGAGAGTGAAAGCTATTAATATAGTGCTAAGATATTGGAGACATAAACCTTAAATGGAAATTATATTTTTTTGCAACTATTTCAAGGCTGCATAACAAGTACGTGGCACATTGTATGTGTATGTTTATGCATAAAGATATGAGCTAGGACAAAGGAGTGAATAGATATTGGAGTATGTTATTACTAGTTATTACTACTCTATCTTGTCTGAATTTTTAAACATGTAAGAACTAAAGGGAAACGTGAAAATTTTTGTTTCAACTATATGCTCTAATGTTCTTATATTTTACTTTTATTTACAAATGTACATATTTGTTATTAAAATGTGTATGTGTTGTATTGAAACACTGTAGAGAAATATTTGAACTTAATTTGTGTGTGTATGTATGTGTGAATAAATAATAAAGCAGATAGGGTAAAAAAGAAGGGAGAAAAAGAGAGAATCAACAAAAGATTATTCTATAGTTTTTAATTATTTTTTCTTTCTTTCTTTCTTTTTTTTTTTTTTTTTTGAGACAGGGTCTCACTCTGTTGCCCAGGCTGGAGTTCAGTGGTGTAATCTGCGATCTCAGCTCACTGCAACCTCCACCTCCCAGACTCAAGCAATCCTCCCACCTCAGCCTCCCAAGTAGCTGGGACTACAGGCACATGCCACCATGCCTGGCCAATTATTATTATTATTATTATTATTATTATTCTTGTATTTTTGGTAGAGACGGAGTTTTGCCATGTTGCCAAATTTGGTCTTGAACTCCTGAGCTCAGGGCAGTCCACCTGCCTCAGCCTCCCAGAGTGTTGGGATTACAGGCATGAGCCACTGCACTCAGCCTGATTTTTATAAATAGTATATTGCTAAGCAAATTTCCTCTGAGTACATCTGTTAGTTGTTTTGAATTCCTCAGATACAGAAAAGACAGAAAAATTAATTTTTTAGCCTGTGGTCTAATATTTTTACGTAGTATAATAAAATGAATTTTTTCTTTATTTAAAAATTATTACACGTATGTTTTTATGAAGGCACTGGAACATCTGGATTTTTTTCTCTCCCTGCAGCATCCTCATCAACACCCTGAGAAGATAAGATTGAATGCAAGTTGACTTTGATTTTAAGAAATGAACACTTAGCATGGTCGTTAACTTATTGTCTTCATATTTGATTATTTCCTTTCTTCTATCTCCTTTTCTTAATATGCTTATTTTTCTATTGTCCCCTCTCTCTCATTTTCTCTTACTGATTTCAAATTCTTTTGGCTCTGCAGTATGATCTTTAAGAAATTAGTTATTCTGCAAAATGTTTATTATTTCAGAGTTACTTATGTAGTGCCTTAAGGACCCTAGTCAAAACCATAATAAAATGTAACAGATATTCATAGCAGTATATACATTTCATGAATACAATTTTCTTAAATTTTAAGAAAAATCATCTGATTTAACCTTCAATGGAAAGGATAACATGTAAATTTTTTTCTTCTATTTTAAGGGCTGGAAAGTTAAAATACTTGTTTTACTAACCATGGTTACAGGTTGGATTGGTCAAAAGACACAGTTTTGGTGAATGATAATGTAAACAGAGACTTTTGAGGAAGGGAAGCCCAGGTGACAAACCCTGTGAGAAGACAGGTTCTTCGGCTTTCTTTCTGCCTGGAACACAGGTGCGATCTATGGAGGTGCAGTATCCATTTTGTCCATTTGAGAACAAAAGCTACATGCTAAGTACACACATAGCAGAAAGAACGAGCCTAGGCCTTTGATGGCCTTCTAGAGATGTGCCAGACTTCCTGACTCAGAATTATGGTTAAAAAAAAAAAACCTCTTATTTATTTAAGCCACTATTGATAATGTTTTCTTTTAATTTTAGTTAAATGCATTCTGATTCAGGATTAAATATCAGTGGATGGCCTTTGCTCTTTAGCTCTCAAATGCTGGACAGAGTATCCTGAGGGTGTAAAGAGTAGAAGCTAAACTCTTCCTGGTGAAGCATGCCATTATAGTGAGCAGCCAAGATACTAGCAACACAAAAGAGAAATGATGCGAACATACTTGTTCTTAGAAAGAAAACGGCTTTTATCTTATCTGCTCCTCAAAGGCTAAAAATTATTCCTGGTGGATGTCATAGTAATCCAGATGATGAAGCACAAAACTGAGAATAAATATAGAGCAGAAAGGTTGCCTATGGTTCTGGAAAGACTAAAGGTGATGCTCCCATAATTAGGAACTAGAGGGGAAATATCAGGAGTTCAGTATCAGAAGGCATGCCTCAGAGGGCAATGGGAAAGCCGGATTAGAACCCTTCATTTCTGCAGTCATGAATGAAGCATAGCATTCCCCAAAGGTTGGAATTTTGCAACTTTTATTTGTCATCTATTATACAATATTTAGTTATTTTTTTTTTTATTAACCTGGTCATAAGAATGCCACAAAATGGACAGGTCAGACAATGCTTGTTCTGTATTTCAGATATCCCTAGTAGTGATGAGAAAAGAAAATTGTCAGTGGTAGTATGCAAAATTGCCAGGCAATGTATGGTAGTTTCCCCCATGGAGATTATTAAGGCAAAGTAAAACAAAATCGTTCTGGCATGTGAGGAAACCAGATCAGATTGATGACAGGCCTAGAACCATCACCAAGCAGCAGCAGTGGGCAACGCATATAAGATCAGGGCTTAAAAAGGGTGAAAAGAGGCAAGAATGATCAATATTTTTCATGTTCAATATGTACTTTACAAGTCAGAATCTGGTAGGATATAGCCAATATTTTTTTCCATTAAATCTTGGCCTTTGAAATATACTCAGCCGTATTTTAAATTCTCTGTGGTTGGCCGTAACTTACTTGAATTAATAATGGTGTGAAAGAAAAAGATTTCATCTTACAAATGCTATAGATAATCTGTATAAGACAAACATAGCTTGAACTCTATCAGTCAGTCAAACAAAAATCATTGTTTCTTTAGGGTTGTTCCTAGGTAGAGGGGAATAAACATGGGGATAGACATGGGCTGCCCAGAACACCTTTGTTTTAGGGAGTAGAGCTTTGGGGAAAAAAAATGAAAGAAATAGGAAACACTAGGAAAGGGCTGCAGGATAGGAAGAATGAAAAGGGAAATGGAAATAAATCTCCCTGCTTGGAGAAACTGGCAAACTTATTTTGTTTTATAAGCATATGTGCTTTGCTGTTTTGAAGGCTACCTTAGGTGTTCAAAGCCCTTTGGCCTGGACTGACTCCACAAAGCATATCTGAGACAAGGAGGGACACCTTGAGCAAATTGAAAGTGTTAGGAAACTGTATCCCATGAGAGACGGTGTGAATTTAGGTTCCTAAGAAAAGGGATGAGGTTTTCTCCATCAGTGCTTGCCTCTTTTTCTTGTCCTAGAGGGGCACATGGCACATAGTAGGCACACAAAAAACATTAGCTTCATTTTAATCACATATTAGATAATTCCTATATCCCCAGGTGAGGATGCTATAAACCAGGGGCCGAATAATTGTCTTTCAGGCCAATTACCTGCAGATATGTTTTGTTTAACCATATTATATTTTTAAAGAGGCACATAAATGTCTTAAAGCAAGATTGTACAGCTCCAGAGGGCACCACTTGTGTATAATGTGGCAGTCCTGTGACTCAGGGGCATGTGTTCCCTCATTAAAATAGGGTTTACCACTAAGTATTTTCTTACACCTGATTCATACATTTATGTTACCCTCTTTGTTCTGTGGGCATTTGCTCACCCCTTTGCTTATTCATTCTTTTATCCTTTTTTTTTTTCATAAAATCTTTTAAGTGCCTGTTATGTGTCAAGCATCATGCTAGGCATTAATATATTATCCTACTTAATAGCATCAATCTTATTAATACATATTATTGTTTCCATTTTATCAAAGAATAAACTGAAACACAGGAAAGTTAAATTAATTATCCAAGGTCTCATTGATAGATAGTGATAGAATCGACCGGGTGCAGTGGCTCACACCTGCAATCCCAGCACTTTGGGAGGCTGAGGCAGGTGGATCACCTAACGTCAGGAGTTCAAGACCAGCCTGGCCAACATGGTGAAACCCTGTTTCTACTAAAAATACAGAATTAGCCGGGTGTACTGGCACATGCCTGTAATCCCAGCAACTTGGGAGGCTGAGGCAGGAGAATCGCTTGAACCTGGGAGGCGGAGGTTGCAGTGAGTTGAAATCTCACTACTGCACTCCAGCCTGGGCAACATGAGTGAAAGTCCATCTCAAAAAAACAAAAAACAAACAAACAAATAAAAAAAAAAGTGATAGAATCAGGATCTACATCCAGATATGACTTAGTCCAAAATACAGACTCTTTCCATTAGAGAAAATATCTCTCCTTTCAAGACTCCAAAACAACTCATGTGCACCTAAAGTAAGCATAAAGCAGGATAGAGTGTTACAAATCCTGCATGCAAAAAAGGAAAGGAATAAATATTGGAGCCAATAACATGGCTTACTAAAGGGCTATGTATATCATGACAGATGGACCCAAGGAACCTTCCTAGATTATTCCTCACAAAGGGCTATAATTTACCAGAGGGCTAACCCTGTTCTAAATGAAATACATTTTTCACTTATTGGTAGTCAGGATTGTCAGAACTACTCAACCTTGAATGTGAGAGAATAAAGACTTGGATAACTAGTTTTACTTAGAAAGTCCCACATGTCTGTTGACAGGATAATGGTTGATAAATTGTGGAGATATTTACACAATGTGATTCTATGCAGTAGTGAAAATGAATGACCTGCAGTAATCTGCAACAACATGGTGGATTTTTGAAACAAACTGTTGCTTGAGGAAAGTAAATTATAGAAGACTGTGTATAGTAGGCTACCATCTTTACAAATTTCCAAAACCAAGAAATCAAACAGAACATTCATCACTAAATAAATCTGTGGTAAAAACCAAGGGAGCAAAAAGCAAGGAAAGGATACACGCAAGTTTCAGAATAATGGTTACCTCTTGGTACGTAGGAAGACAGAGAAATGAAACAAGAAAGGACACACAGATGTGACATTATTGGTAATGTTCTTTAGTTGATAGGTCATTTTATAACTGTTCTATTTACTCTATCTCATGAATAATTTATGTCACATATATTCTTACATAGGCATCAAATGTTAATCAATTAAAAAGGACGGAACAGAAACCTAATTGAAGAACTCACCCTTTTTGGGTATCATGGGCATTTTAAGTGACTGACAATAATCACTGCTCTTCTTTTCTCCAGGCGATTGCCCAATCATGGGGTCTAAAGAAGATTTTCATTTTGAACTTTATATCTAATTTAGCTGAGGATAGTAGAAAAAATTTCAAATACAAATTTTAAGGGAAAAAACTTCAGATATAAACTCTAAGGAAAAAACTTATATTTCAGATATAAATTCCAATATCACATTTCCTTCTTCCAGAAGCAAAATTACTTAATAACTGTGTCAAGCTCTTTGTGACTTTTTATAGTAGAGGGAATCAGGGGAGAAGGAAAAATCGTGGGAAAGAGTGGTACAATTGTAGTCCTGATTAATCTTACATGCTAATAAGAAGTAAATCAGCAGGGAAAAATAATTTCCACTTTACCAAATTCCCACAACTTCAGCTTGAAGAACAATCACTTAACAGGTTTGACCAAGGGTACTTCTCATATACTAAACCATGCCATACAATTTGGAGCTGTGGTTCAATCAAATAGTTAAACCCGACTTAAGAGTTAAATGTATTTGGTCACCAGTACAAATATTTTCTCCAAAGACCAGTATTCTGGATAATTAGTGTTTTGCTTAAACTTGTAGACTTTTGCTTACAATGGAATCTGACCCTAGCCTTTTGCATGAAAAATCCATTTCACAATCAATTCAAATAGCAAAATCACTTTGCTGTTTTATTTCTGGAATACCTGCCAAAAGGAAGGGCCAAATATAGTCATGTATTTTCTCTGTTGGAATCTCCATTATTTAAGCTGAACATAACTTTTGAGATGAGAATGTTTCAGGAACAAGACAGTGCACAGCACTGTGCTCCTTTACATGCTCTGGAAGGTGACAAACAAGCGTTTCCTGGTCTAAGCTCAGTAGTTTCTTCCCTTTAAGCCTCAAGCAGGTCTTTGGGATGCTACACATCAAAACACAGTATTTCTTCATTCATTTTAATGGGAGGCAAGGAGTTTGGAATTTTTAGGTTCAGAAACTGATACAGTCTTACTTTGACCTTTATCAGCATGCTAAATGCCCTCCAGTCCTCTGCACCGGAGTGTGGCGAGTGGAGCTGAATTCTCATCAATCTCGTGAAGGAAGGCAATACGTCTGATCTACCGAATAGTTTCAAGCCACTGCTTCAATAATTCAAAATATGTAGTTGCAGTCCATTTGCTGCAATGGTGGCTGCATCAGTGTCTATAATCCGGTGCATTGAATATTCATCCAAGAACTGATCCTTGTCTTCCATATTGCAAATACCCAATTTTCTTATGTCATTACCTTAATCTTTAATTTACAGGCAGGATGTAGAATTTTAACAAATCTTCCTCAGGAGAAAAAAGTTATCTAGAGAGATTGTAACCTTATTCCCTATTGTAACTTTGAAAGGAATTTACTCTTTTTAGCTAAGAGAATCAGTTGAAATCACGAGCCAAGGCCAATTGCATTTCCAAGATGCTAAAACAATATGTAAAAAACTTATTTGAATGAAGACACTACAATGATTACAGAGTACATTGCAAAGCCACTTTCTTGAATTTTGAGAAACATTTTTAGAGAAGAATAATGGCATAATTTAAAAACTTCAAGTCACCCTATGAAATAGACAATGCTTTACAAAAAGAGTCAGGACTTTAAATTTCAAAGTAGTTCAGTTATTAACTTAAAAAGGTAATAAATAATAGAAACAGCAATTTGAGGTCAGAACTGTAATCTTTGGCTTTAACCTCACTAAAGAAAACTCAATGTTTAATGCAGTTCATTGCTAAACTTTTCCTAATTACTCTAATTTTCTTATGTCTACTTTCCCTGATGTTATCTCCAATGATAGGCTCTGATATTAGCTTCAAATCTTCTTTCTCTCCTTTCACTTCAAAGCATTTGCCAGACCTTAATTTCCCCCATGAATCATTATGTTTTCCCCTATTTTGTAAAATATTGTTTGTAGAAGACTTTATTATTAGATAAATTACTTGGAAATTCAAGTTCTTTACAGGTCTATTGTTTTACAGATTTGAATATTTAATAAGTGTCTAGGTTTTAGTTATTTTGGTTTTGGTTTTGTTTTTTTACCAGTGTAGATATTCACATGGACTTGAAGTTGCAGGTGGAAGTGTATTTATATTTCAGGCACATCATTCTTAAAAAAAAACTTATTTTGAAATAACACTGACAAGAAGTTTAAAAATAGTACAAAGATTTTCTATGCGTTCTTCATCCAGATTTCTCCATTAACATATTAAATAACCATACTAAATTGTCAAACCAGGAAATTGTCGTGGTATAGTATTACTAACTAAACTACGAGCTTGTTCAGATTTCATTTCCTTATTTTTTTTTTGGTGCTTATGGTTCTGTGAAATTTTATCACATGCATAGAGCTACATGACCACCTCTACAAAAAGGCTACCAAACTGTTGTCACTACAAAGAAAGTCCCTCATGCTAACTCTTTATTGTCACATCCTCTCTCCAATCCTAAACTATGACAACTACTGATTTGCTATTTATCACTATACTTTTGTCACTAAGTGTTATATAAATGGAATCCTGTAGAATGTAACCTTTTGAAACTTGTGTCTTTAGCTCAACATAATGCCCTGAAAATCCATCTATGTTGCTGTGCTAATAATTCATTTCTGCCTATTGCTGAGTGGCTTTCACTGTATGGACAGTTTGTTTATCTATTCACCTACAGAAAAACACTTGAGTTATTTCCAGCTTTTGGCTACTTCAAATAAAACTTATATAAGTATTTACATTTTTGTGTGGACATAGTGTTGATTTCTCTATGACAAACGTCTAAGATTGCAATTGCTGGTTTGTGTGGTAAGTGTGTATTTGACTATAAGAAATTGCCCAATTGTTTTTGAGAGTAGTTGTTCCATTTTACATTCTCCTGCAATTGATATGAGATCTAGTAGCTTTACATTCTCGCCAGCACTTGGTATTATTAGTACTTTTCATTTTAGTCCTTCTGATAGGTACATGATGATAGCTTATTGTGACTTTAATTTGCATTTCCCTAAGGCCTAATAATATTGAACAATCTCATGTGCTTGTTTTTCTTCTGCATATCCTCTTCAGTAAATTGGCTTAGAATCTTTTGCCCATTTCTTAATTGGACTGCCTGTTCTTTTATTGTTCAGTTGAGAGAGTTCTTTACATATTGGTCATATAAGTCCTTTTCAGACATGTGATTTGCCAATATTTTTTTCTAGTCAATGATTTGTCTTCCTATCTTCTTAACAGGGTCATTCACAAAAGTCTTAAATTTTTATGAAGTCTAGTTTATTGATTTTTTTCCCTTGCTTTTAGTGTCATATCTCAGAACTCTTTGTCTAATACCAGGTCACAAATATTTTCCTCTCTGTTTTCTTCTAAAAGTTTTGTAGTATGTCATTTTACACTTAGATTTATCATCTATTTGAGTTAACAGTTTTTAAAAAGGTGAAGTTTCAGTCAACGTTCTTGTTTTTGCCTATTTATGTCCATTTGTTATAACAATATTTGTTGGAAAGAATGTCCTTTCTTCGTTGAATTACTTTTGAACCTTTCTAAAAAAATCAGTTGTGCACACTCGCGTGGTTTTATTTCTTGTTTCTCTGTACTGTTCCATTGATCAATGTGTTTAACTCACTTCTAATACTACACTGTCTTGATTAACACAGACTTAATTCTTTATTATTTGTAATATTTTACGTAGGAACTCACTCTACAGTATTGTCATATATGTTAATAAATAATCTGTATTTATATTCAGTTGTGAAATAAGTCTCTGGTAGTGTGTGTTCTGTATCTTAGACATTTGGGGGTTTCATTCTTTTTAAATAAATACTCAATATAAGTCACTTAATATGATTCTTAGTATTGTAGACACTTAATACACATTAAGTCCTCCTCAATTTCTCTTTCCCCTATAGCACTTGTTTGCCGTTCAAAAATTAAAGTATTTCATAGTGATTAGTCTTGTGGTCAGCAGATGACCAATCTCAAGACTTGAGATTTTGAAAGTCCAGGTGTGTTTTTCTAAAGCAGCATTTTCTGTTTGGGTTGTCGAAATCCAATTGCAAAGCCCAAGTAGAGTCATCCCATTAGGGAATGTCAGGATTGGAACATTCCCCAGAAATCATGAATCTAATTAATCATTGAAGTTAGATGCCTATTTCAGGGTAAAAACTTTTGAGAATGTACACTCTGGTAAATATATATTTATATGGAAAAATGCTAAGCAGAATCTAAAAATCAGAAGTAGCAAGAAAATGGCTGTAATTTTCCTCTCATTTCGACCACCTTGGTCACAAAATATTAAAACAGTCCGATAGAGAAGAAAATGGAAAATATCCCAAATTGCAAAATTTTTTCTATTTTGAAGAAAAAAACCAAAGTCATGGAAAATATGTTTAAGTAGTAAGATAATAACTATATGTATGTGTATGTATATATACATATGATAATAAAAAGATAATAAAAGCATATTTAAGTAGCAAGATAATAACTATGTGTGTATTGTATGTGTATATATATTATAATATTACTGGGTTGTGTGGTAAGTGTGTGTTTAACTATAAGAAATATATATACACACAACATACACAAAACACCTTTGTAAAAAATCAGTTGTGAACACTTGTATGGATTTATTTCTTGTTTCTCTATACTGTTTCATTGATCTATGAACCTTTTACAACACTTTTGTAAAAAATCAGTTGTACGTACTTGTGTGTATATATACACACACATATACAAGTGTGCACAACTGTGTGTATATATGTATGTGTATGTATGTTTATATATACACAGATTTAGTTATTATATTTCTACTTAAATGTGTTTTTATCTTACTACTTAAATATGTTTTTTATATACACACACGTTTATACACACATACACATACATGCATATATATTTAAAGTACTTTCATTAAAGTATTTAACATGGTATATAAATGACATAAAATTTTGGTGCTGACCTAGGAAATATTTAAGTTTTCTTAAACTAATATTTTTAGTTAAAAAGTTTAAAAGCAAATACAAATTATTAGAAATATATTCTAAATTATTTTTGTAAAAGAGTATCACAGGTCATTTAGAAACATGGAGAAAAAATCACTATGATATTTGTTGTATAGCAGAGAGGGTTTTTTTGGATAAAAAATAAATTGTTAAATTAACTACTCCAAGATAAAAGCTACCTTACTAGCTCTACCTTATAAGTAAAACAAAACATATATTTTTTCAGCCATTTACATTAGTAACAAACATTTCTTTGGTACTTGATAAAAGTATCATTTTATTCCATGATGGGTTCACAGTTTCTAAAGTAAGTCATAGCATCCTAACTTGTAACCACAATGTCGGTGCCACTGTTTTAGTTTAGCAGTTTATACTTGAAACAGTACAGGCATGCATTTAATCAGTGGTGTTTGACAATATTTAGGAATGACAGTATCACCCTTTTACTGTATTCCCACATACTCATAAAAAGCTTTAGAGCTTGAGGAAAGCTTTCTTACATTTTATCTTCATTGATCCTTATCACAAGCAGGCAGAGTAGGAATTATTATCCTCAATTTAAGTTATATACTGATAAGATTGCATTTATATTTGCAGGTTTTTGGGTAGCTCTTAAATTATTGAACTCCTGCTTGGGGCAAAGTTGCCAAAAAAGGCTTCGTTATATAACAACACCAGAGGAGAACAAAAGACTTCTAGACTTTGAGGGCTGTTTAAATTCTAGTGAGTAATAGGTAGAAAAAGAACAACAATCTTTTATTCGTCTTAGATACACATACATTATTTGAATATTTATATATTTATATTTAAGTTATTTTATTGTATATGTAACATATAGTTATATAATATGTAATATAGTTTATATTTGAATATAAATTATATTACTTTCATTTTAAATATAAATTATATATTATATAATAATATGAATATATTATAAATACATAACGTTTTGATTACATTCTATGGAGATAAGAGAGTTAATCTCTTGGCATATGTTCATGTTATAAACTGAAATGATGAACATGTTTATAAGATACATGGGATACTTTCTTATTCTGTTAAAATTTAATTTTAGTTTACAACACGTATTTCCTAGGCATAAAAATTTTTAAAGAAAAGCATCACCAACTCTTTTGACAATTAAAACAAAAACATTGGAAAATTAAGGTGAAAATATAATTTTCAATGTTGTAAAATATGTATTCTTTTGTGACATGACTGGATTTAAGAGGCATCGTCATTTGCATTTTCTGTACTTAGTAAGTGATTGTGAGAGACTCTTACTTGAGGTCTAGAGGGAATTTGTGCTAGTTAAGAGAAAGTGAAACATTTTACTGTATAATGTGAATGACCCATAGCTCAAAGCTGCCCAAGGCTGATATTTAATTTACATAACAGACACTTTGGCATTTTCTCAATATTTTTAGGAGGGAACTTCATATAAAATACTTCAGTGTTATATTCAGAACACTTGGTATGCAGTGTATATCTGCTATTGTCTGGACTGACTATAAAAAATAAACAAAATAAAACCAATTCTTATGATTTATAGTCTGTTAAAAATACACATACAGAAGAGATACCATGTTGTGAGTGCGCAGTGAATTTTAAGATAACTAAAGGAGAGCGTTCTAATGTATATGAAATTGAACTAAGAAGAGATCTTTATTCTAATTCCAGCACTATACTGTGTAATTGTGTAATATGGCACTAGAGAAATTGATTCCTATTAATTCTCATTAAAAAGTAATTGATGGGGAGAAGTTTTATGTTATGGCTTAGGAGATTATTTGAGATAATTCATGGATTTCAATCATCCTGTACAATCTTTGTTAATGTAGAAAATTATCTCTAACATGATCCACATGTACATTATATTTGTTTCTTTGACAGTTAATTTAACCAATAGCAGAGGTGTATTTACCGTATTATCTGTATTACAATGAAGAGTGTGGGGGAAGGCAGAGAAGGAGAGGGGAGGGAGGGGAAGAAGAGAGTCAATAACTACTGAATGCCTACAATAAGCTGGGCACTTTTAACCATGTGCCTCATGCAACTCTCACAAGTGCTCTTCAAGTGAGTCATTTTTATCAACAATTTTTACATAGGGAATATGAAGCCGAGAGGCAGGGCTGGTATGATGAGTATGCGAACTCTGCAGTCGCACAGAGCCCCACACTTAGAGGGGTCCCCACGCTTGGTTTAATGCTTTGCTGTCACCATATTGAAATTTTCAATAATTTTTTTTTAACAAGGGGTCCCATGTTTTTGTCTTGCACTGGGTCCTACAAATTTTGTAGCTGGTCTTGCCTGGAGAGAGTAAACCCCTTTACTCAAATTCGGTCTATGTCACACCAAAGCAACAAGGGCAGAATAAAACACCTGCTTTGCTCCTCTCCACCTACACCACCAAACAGACATTCCTGGACTATTTATTTAGTAAAGAGGCTGACAGTTGGCAGGGGAGGAGGGAGGAAGAAGAAAGATCTCTAAAAGCAGTGCCAGGCTTTTCCTCTTTTGCCTTCAAACTGACGTATCTCTCGTGAAAACCAAAGCACTATGGTTTATAGGTTCCATTTTCTGAGAAAGTTGGTAATTTTTATCAGCGACTTTACTAACACTTCATCTCCCACAACAACATATTAAAAAATTCTTCTCAACCTTTTATTAGTATTTTTCCGGAGATAAATTCCAAGTAAAACAAAAACAAACCAAAAAACCTTCCACTTTTCTTCATCTCTTTACATTTTCATTCATGTCTTGGTGTGCCTTATATTCTGGAATCCCAGGGCACCTGTACCACTGGCCCAGCTTTTAATCAGCTTCTGTTAAATCACATGGCGTTTCCTTTATATAAGGCTATAGTTCCTAATCACAGGTTATCTGTAACTCTCTGGAGAAAAAGTAAAGACTTGTGCTGAGACGGATCTTTGCCTCCGGGCTTTGAACCATGCCTTAAGTCATTTAGGCCACAGGCTACAAATAAAAGAAATAAAACATGAGTCAAACCTATCCTAGGCCTGCAGAGTGGCTCATGCCTGTAATCTTAGGAGACTGAGGCAGGAAGATCACTTGAGCTCAGGAGTTAGAGACCAGCCTGGGCCGGTGAGGCCATCTCTACGAAAATAATAATAACAATAAAAAGTTAGCCCAGTGTGCTAGCATGTGCATGTATGTAGTCCTAGCTACTCAGGAGGCTGAGGCAGGGGGTTTGATAGCCTGAGCCCAGAAGTTTGAGGTTACGGTGAGCCATGATTGTACCATTGCACTCCAGCTAGGGTGACAAAGCCAGGCCTTGTCTCAACAAAACAGAAACAAACAAAGGAAAACCTATTCTAATCTTTTCCTACTCAGAGCCACAGATCCTCAGCCTGGAGCAGACTAAACAGTGTACAGTATCTATATATATTCTTTTTTTTTTTTCATTCCTTCTTCCATTCTACCTCAAACATTTATTAAGTCCTGAGTATGAGGCAGGCACTGAGGTAGGTAACGCCGATAGAAAATGAATGAGACAAATTGAAATCATTCTTTGGGGGAAAATTCTTGGTTATTCTGCCGTACCAGATTATGTATTAACTTGTAGATTCAGTGGTTCAATACCTGCTTAGTCGTGTGCTAATATTTCCAGAAGGATTTCTTGTATTGGTGAAAGACGGTTGGGGATGGGGGGATATTTTCGTTCTTGTTGCACCCTTGTTTTGAAACTAGAAATCTGTCCTGTGGCATGCAAAAGAAAGCAAATTATTTTTAAAAGAAAAAGAAAAAAAAAAAAGAAAATGAATGAGACGTGGTCCCTTCTTTGAGACAGAGTTGAGCAGTGATATGGGTGAAATATCATGTGAAAGCATGGGGAAAGAGCAATCGGGTACACCTGGCAAAGAATGAAAAGGCTCCTCTGAACACAAACGAATTGTGCTAGTTCTTTTTTTTTTTTTTTTTTTTTTTTTTTTTTTTTTTTTTTTTTTTTTTTTTTTGCGATGGAGTCTTGCTCTGTCTCCCAGGCTGCTGGAGTGCAGTGGTACAATCTCTGCTCACTGCGACCTCTGCCTCAAGCGATTCTCCTGCCCCAAATCAAGCGATTCTCCTGCCTCAGTCTCCTGAGTAGCTGGGATTATAGGCACATGCCACCACGCCCGGCTAATTTTTTGTAGTTTTAGTAGAGATGGGGGTTTCACCATGTTGCCCAGGCTGGTCTTGAACTCCTGACCTCAGGTGATTCACCTGCCTCAGCTTCCCAAAGTGCTAGGATTACAGGTGTGAGCCACTGCGCCGGGCCCTGTGCTAGTTCTTAAAGGGCAAAGCAGAGTTCACTAAAAGACGGGATTTCCCAGATTGTATCCTCCATGAAGACAGGCACTTTTTGTCTTGTCTACATTGAGCAGGCTTACTGGCCCGTACAAGTCTCTCAGTATGTACTTCTGGCCAACTGCCTAGAACAGTGCATTCTAAAGGAAAGGAAAGCACAGGTAGAACCTCCTAGTAGTGAGAAGATTGGTGACATCTAAGGAAAAGAGAAAAGTCCTAATGAAGCAGGAGCTCTGGCAGAGGAGGGAAAAGAAAATGAGGCTAGAAAGATTTTGCTCATATTAAGTATGGCTCCAGGTGCCACACTTATGATTTTATCCTAGAAACATCAGGAAGTAGAGGTATTTGAGCAAATGAGTGACATGGACAGCTATTAGTGGGGTCAGCACTAGAAAAGGTAAAAAGTCAGGATATGTTTTGGTTGGTCTGAGCAGTTTGACCAGTATTAGAGATAACTGCATTTGGCTGCAGAGGCTGGTACCCCTTAACAAATTCTTTGAAACGATAATATTAACTCTGCTCTGGTCTAATTCTGTGACTAGATGAAGGCAAAGCCTGGGAAAAACAGCTTATCCTTGATTGTATAATGCCTATTTTAAAAAGCTATAGATTGTCAATACCCCTGCTTGTAAGCTAGCCAGTGAGACTACCCCAGGTTCATGGATACAGACATAAAACAGAAATACAATTTTACTGAAATGATTTTGCAAGAAAAAAAACCCTAAAAAACAGAAACACAAGACTCCAGGATCAGGGACAAAGGACTGTTATTCATGGCACAGAAATTAACATGAGATTTATGTTGGCATTGCTTTGTTTCCCGTGTGATGTGAGAGACCCAGGTAGATACTGTGTTGCAGTGGGGTTGTGTCACAGGTGAAGAACTCTGAATTCTAGGGGACCCTGATCTTTTGTACTAGAATGAAAGCAAACCTGCCAGACCTTTGCTCTGGAGGGAGACATTATCTTTGTTATACTGGACAGTAAACAAACCTGCTCTCTGTTCCATAGGGAGACACTATCTCTTTTAAGGCTGTTTGCCATACAAACATGCTTAAAAAGATAATCCAGAACAAAGACAGTCAGTGTCTGTGCTATTGTATTGAATGGCCACATTGCTCTTCCTAAGAAATTGAAAAAAAAATTAAGGATAGAAATTAGATGTAATTGACTACTCTTGCTACCTTACGTTCAAACTACTTGTTTTAAAAATGTATGTATTATATTCATTCCTTACGAATAAAACTTTACTTTCAGATATCCATGTACAAATGTTTAATATAACTGCTTGTAAATTTTTTTTTTTTTTTTTTTTTGAGACGGAGTCTCGCTCTGTCGCCCAGGCTGGAGTGCAGTGGCCGCATCTCAGCTCACTGCAAGCTCCGCCTCCCGGGTCTATGCCATTCTCCTGCCTCAGCCTCCCGAGTAGCTGGGACTACAGGCGCCCGCCACCTCACCCGGCTAGTTTTTTGTATTTTTTTTAGTAGAGACGGGGTTTCACCATATTTAGCCAGGCTGGTCTCGATCTCCTGACCTTGTGATCCGCCCGTCTCGGCCTCCCAAAGTGCTGGGATTACAGGCTTGAGCCACCGCGCCCGGCGCTTGTAAATTATTAAAGGGAGAACTCAGTTAGATGTGGTTGGGGTTGGGCGTGGTGGCTCATGCCTGTAATCCCAGCACTTTGGGAGGCCAAGGGGGTTGGATCACTTGAGGTCAGGAGTTTGAGACCAGACTGGCTAACATAGTGAAACCCTGTCTCTACTAAAAAATACAAAAATTAGCCAGGCATAGTGGCGGGTGCCTGTAATTCCAGCTACTCGGGAGGCAGAAGAATCGCTTGAACCCGGGAGACAGAGGTTGCCGTGAGTTGAGATTGCACCATTGCACGCCAACTTCGGCAACAAGAGTGAAACTCAATCTCAAAAAAAAAAAAAAACATACATGTATCATGTTAAATAAACAATGCCGTTCAAATAATTTACATATTGTCTAAAGCGTAATACATTAATAGTGTGCTAACAGTGCACTTTTAGTGTTATAACTAATATTCAATAGAGATATTAATTAGTTAATCTGTAATTAATTTAGTATTGACCTTGGTATCATGAATAGATTTGAATAAAAACACAGATAAATGTTCAATTCTAGAAAGCAGCATAATTTAATGAATAAAAAGGCTAATCATTTAAAATTTGCAAATTTTTTATTTAATGACATGATTTATATATGTGTAAATATACCCTCTGACCTTTGTGGCTATGAATTCAACTATTTAATTATGGTAAAAGAGTTAAACAGCTCGTACATGTGGCAATGTTAAAATTTTTAAAAATTATAAAATCCTTTCAATATAAACAGATTACAGCAAATTAAAGCATATGGAAAGTTAGGGTATGCTTTGTGACTTCACCTTTTTAATCAAAGAAGGAAAAAAATTGTTTTTCATGTTAAATTGTGTTTTTTCTTTTTAAAGTCAATCTAAATAAGGCTGTCTGAGATAGTTCTATGAAGAAAAGATCTATATTCCTATAAATGTAACTATTTTGTTGCAGGTTGAATTCATGAGTTTTCATGATTGTTTCTACTCCTGCTTCATGTCATTCTCTCCCTCCCATCCCTCTGCCTCTTTCCTGCCCATTCTCTTTTTTTTTCCTCCTCCTAGTTATGAATATAATACACTTGCAGTAAAGTATTCAAATCTTAAGCATATAGCTTGATGAATTTTAAAAATATGGTACACTCAGGTAATCATAACCAAGATCAAATGCAGATCATTTCCAGTACATCAGAAGGTTCTCTTGTGTCTTCTTGAAGTAGATATCCCCCTGCCAAAAAGCTGTCACTAATCTCTGCTGAGTAGTTTTGCCTGATCTTGAACTTCATAGAAAGTCTTTCGTTAGTTTAACATTACGTCTAAAAAATTAATTCATATTATTACAAGTAGCTAGTGTGTATTCTTTTTTATTGCTACATAGTGCTTCCTTATATGACCATATCACAATTTATTTATCTATTCTACTGTTGATGGACATGTAGTTGTATAGTGTTGTTTTCTTTCTAATTTTTGGCCCTTATAATAAAACTAATATGAACATTCTTGACATGTCTTTTGGTGGACATATATGCTCATTTCTATCAAGTATATCTAGGAATAGTATTGCTGTGTCATATGACTGGCATATGTTTAGCTCTAGTGGATATTGCCAAAATGTTTTACAAAGTGGCTGCACTGATTTACATTTTCATCAGCACAGTCTGAGAGTTCTGATTGCTCTAGATTCACATCAATACTTTGTATTTCCAATCTCATTTAGCTATTTTGGTGGGTATGACATAATATCTGTTGTGGTTTCAGCTTGCATCTCCTTGATGACTAATGACATTGAGCACATTTTCATACATTTATAGGCTCGTTGTATATCCTGTTTTATAAAGTGCTTGTTCAAGTATGTTGCCCATGTTTTAAAATTGAGTTTTCTATGTTTTATTATTTGATTTGTAGGAATTCATTATATATTCTGGATATGAGTTTTCATCAGATGTATGTATTACAAATATTTTCTCTCACTGTGTCTTGAATTTCTAATCTCTTAATGGTGTCGCAATAAGTAGAAGTTCTCAATGTCAATGAAGTCCTATTTGTCAATTTCTTTTTTTATGATTAGTGCTTTTTGTGTTTTGTTTAAAAAAGCATTGTCCATTCTGAGGACATAAAAATATTTTTCTAGGTCGGGCGCAGAGGCTCATACCTGTAATCCCGGCACTTTGGGAGGCTGAGGCGGGTGGATCACTTGAGGTCAGGAGTTCAAGACTAGCCTGGCCAACATGGTGAAACTTTGTCTCTACTAAAAATACAAAAATTAGTCAGACATGGTGGCTCATACCTGTAATCCCAGCTACTCAGGAGGCTGAGGCAGGAGAATCATGTGAACCTGGGAAGCGGAGGTTACAGTGAGCCGAGATCGTGCAGCTATACTCCAGTCTGGGTGACAGAGCGAGACTCTGTCTCAAAAAAATAAATAAATAAAATAAAAAAATAAGAAAAAGGTATTCTTCTATATTTACTTCTACAAGCTTTATTGTTTCATTCTTCACATTTAAGTCTAGGACCCATATGAAATTAATTTTTCTGTATGATATGAAGGTCAACATTCATTTATACCTATATGAATATAAATTAACCTAGCACTATTTATTGAAATGATCCCCTTTCTTCAGTGCATTGCAGTGATACCTTTGTTATTAGTGAATAAAAACTGGCTGTGTAGAGATGAGTCTTTTTCTTAATTCTATATTCTAATTCATCTCTCTATTCTTGTACCAATTTTACTGTTTTAATTATTGTAACTTCATAATAAATCTTCATATCTGATAGTGTAAGACCATTAACTTTGTTCTTTTTAAGAATTATCATTGCTTTTGTCCATGTGCATTTCAAATTAAATTTTAGAATCAGCTTATCAATACACACATGTACATGTATGTGTATGTGCACACACACACACAACTACTAGGGTTTTAATTGGGAATACAAAATTGTTGCTTAACAATAATGAAAAAAACTAAATAAAAATATTGTATTTCTTGGTATACCTCTGTGATGGTTAATTTTTTAATTTATTAAATGGTTAGTTTTTTATTTAACTTTCATTTTAGTTTCAGGGGTACCTGTGCAGATTTGTTTTATAGGTAAATTCATATCATGGGGGTTTGGTGTACAGATTATTTAATCACCTAGCTAATAAGCATAGTCCTTGATAGGTGGTTTTTTTGGATCCTCTCCCTCCTCCCACTCTCTATGTTCAAGGGCCCCAGTGTCTGTTGTTTCCCTCTTTTTGTCCATGTGTGCTCATTGTTTAGCTTCCATATGATGGCTAATTTTATGTGTCAACTTGACTGGAACACAGGATACCCAGATGTTTGTGAAGGTGTATTTGGACAAGATTAGAATTGGAATTGGAGTCAGTAAAGTAGACTGCCCTCCCCAGTGTGGGCGGGCATCACTGATCTGTGGAGAGCCTGAATAGAAAGAAAGGTAGAAAAAGGGGAAATTTGTTCCTTCTGCCTGACTGAGCTGAGACATCAGTCTTCTTCTGCCTTTGACTGGGATGTATGCCATTAGCCCTTCAGTTCCCAGAAGTACCCCACTGGCTTTCCTGAGTATTAAGCTTATAGGGTACAGACAGTGGGACTGCTTAGCCTCCATAATCTCATGAGCCATTTCTTTATTATAAACCACACACACACACACACACACACACACACACACATATGTGCACACCTTATCGTCCGATTGGTTCTGTTTCTCTGGTGAACCTTGACTAATACAACCCCTAGCAAATTAAGTTGTAATTAGGATTTGAAATAGGGGAGAAAGAGAGACGGAAATAACACAAATATAGAACCATTTTTGCAGGCAATAACAATTACTGCAGGGGTGTGTGTGCAGTGGCTTATGCCTGTAATCCTAGCACTTTGGGAGGCTGAGGTGGGTGGATCACCTGAGGTCAAGTGTTTGAGACCAGCCTGGACAACATGGTGAAACCCTATCTCTACTAAAAATATAAAAACTAGCCAGGTGTGGTGGCACTGCCTGTAATCCCAGCTACACGGGAGGCTGAAGCAGGAGAATCACTTGAACCCAGGAGGCAGAGATTGCAGTGAGCCAAGATCACACCACTGAACTCCAGCCTGGGTGGCAGAGTGAGACTCCGTCTCAAAAAACAAAACAAAACAAAGAAAAAAAAAACCCAAACAATTACTGCATCAAATGTTAATAGCCTTTCCTTTCTAAAAAAAATACAAAATTATTTAAGTAGTTTTGGAGACAGGCAACTTTGAAATTCATGAATGTTCAAACTTCCTCCCACATGCCATGCATTACATGCCCATCGTCCTGCTTTGCAAGAGTGATTTGAACAGTTAATGTAGATTGGTTATTTTCATATTAATATAAATACAATTGAGTATAAATACATTAAATTGTATTCATTGCTATATTTAATGATATTGTAATGTCATTAACATTTTTAAAAGAAATTTTTTAATTACTATCTATGTTGTTAATGTCTTTCTCTGTTTTCTTATAACAGACTTCAAGTGTATACAAAATAAGTTAAACAAGAGGTTTTTTCTGTGTTTTTTTCTTTTTTAAATTTTATTTTAAGTTTAGCGGTACATGTGCAGTTTGTTACAGAGGTAAACTTGTGTCATGCGGGTTTCCTGTACAGATTATTTCATCACCCAGGCATGAAGTCTGGTACTCATTAATTATTTTTTCTGATCCTCTCCTTCTTCCCACCCTCCACCTCCTGTAGGTCCCAATGTGTGTGTGTGTGTACCTTTTAATTTCCTATGTGACGTAAACTATAGCGTAATGATTCAGTAGAATCAGAACAATGAAGAAAAGTGGGCATCTCTAGAGAGACTGGATCAACTTAAGAGAGGTCTGCATTTTAGTGTTCACATGATCCAGAAAATCAATTAAATAACAAATGAAGGTTGCTAAATATTGCATTTATGATTGTTAGAAATAAATTGTACTTTGGGGATATATAAATTAATAACCCCCCCGAAGACTGAGGTTGGAATTTATTTTATTTAAGATATTTGTAAATTAAACAGAAAAAGTGGGTGATAAAGTTTCAAATTCTGCAGAGAGCACACAGCTTGACCAAATATGGAAAGACAAACTTATGTGCACAAACTTTGGAAAGACTTAATGAGGCTGGTAAGGCTGTAAAGTGTTTTTTTGTTTGTTAGTTTTGTTTTGTTTTGTTTTGTTTTTAGTATAGACATGAGGAAAAATTATAAAATAATGTACCTACATTATTTTAACCCCAAATTCTTAATTTTTGATTCAGGACTTCAGACACATTTCAGATTGACTGCTGAAGTTCATTTTAAAGGAGGTCTGGGAGAGAATAGATAACTGAGAAGAAAGGTGGTACCATTCTAAACTTAGATCACATGAAGGAAGAACTGGAGCCAAGAAGAGAAAAAGAGAATATTTACAGGATGAAGAATGAATAGCAAAGCAAACAACTGAGGTAATGTGGCATGTCATATGAGTCGAGGTAGAAAGAATATGAACTGAATATGGTCAACAATGTCATATGGAGCAGAGAAATAAAAAGAATGGAAAGTGAAAAGGGCTAATGTTTTGATATTTATCAGGTCATTAATGACACGGACTATGAAATATATTAAATAAGTAGAACATTTCAGTCCAAAGGTAAAAAGGGTTTTAATCAAAATTTATAATACGAAAGATCTGCAAAGGGTAATTCACACGGACTTGTTCACTGACCCCTGTTGAACTAGAATGGGGGCATCCTTTGAGATTTAAAAGAAGAAAAATGTAAAACAAGGAAATGGAACTAGAACTTTACATAATGGGTATTAAAATTATGGAAATGTATTACTTCAACATTCAGTATAGGTTGAAATAAATGTATTTAAAAACATTTAGGTACCTGCATGGCTGATAGATTTCCAATGAGCTCTGGAGGAAATGTCTTGACATTCTGCTGTTAACATAATGGAGGGGAAACAAGCCCTCCCACAAACCATTTGTTTATACTGTTTATAGGGACAGAATTCTCTAGCCAGTAAAGCTGAGATGTGTACCAGTACGACATTTCTTATTAGTTTATGTGTGGATAATTGCATATTTTTTAAAACAGAGAGAAAAAGTTACAAATCTCTCACACTAAAAATAAATAGTGTCTTGGATCCCTTGGGAAAATGCTGCCTGATAAATTAAAGATGAATCAATGATTAAGGCAAGAGAAAGAACTGCAATAACAACACAGAATTGTCTTTCTAGTCCTGAGAGAAAGAAATCAAGGTGTTACTTTCTAATTTATTTATTTTTTAAATTAAAAATATTTTTAAATTGTACATTTAGCAGAATTATCAGATATTATTTGTGTATTTCACTATATATATTTTCAGGTTTTTTGTTTTTCCAAATTAGAAACACCAGAGAGCGTCAATTCTAAGGAATTCAGTGTATTTTATAGATATCAAAACCTAATTACTGATAAGATATTTAGCAAAATGTTATAAAATAAGAAATCACATCTCTATTTTATAAATTGAGAAATTGAAAATCAGTAGCTTGTTCTGAGTCACCTACTGACTGTCACCATTCAAATTTTATTTTGTTGGAAGAAGCAGAGAGTGGGATAAAATCCTTTAATGGGGGGATTTAGAAGATTTAAGTGGCATTCAGTCTAACATGGGCTCCATGGTAACCATACAGGCTATGCAAGCTGCTCGCTGAATAGCCAAAACATTCAGGTAGAAAGAATGTCAAGCCAACCAACATTGAAATTTGAAGACTTTAATTCTCTCAGCTTGAAATCCAAGCTTTCAGCACAAGTGCCTTGGTGGAGTCCACTATTTTTTGGCTATTGTAGCCAATGTGAATCATTTAAAAACTGAAGTTATCAGAAAATTGTTCTCTCAAGTACAAACTCCTTCCAGTTCTGAAAAGTTGGTTTTGCTTCAGCTCTGTTCTTGGATGAAATTTTGGAGGGCAGCTGGCATGTTCTTCTCCACTTGGCCAGCTAAGGCAATCCAGGCAGGAGTAATTTGTTGTGCTTAGAAATTGAGACACCTGAGGTACAAACAAAAAACCACTGATATTTAAGCAGAACACAGCTAAGACTAAGATCCATCACACTGGGTGGAAACCTGTACTTGTACATTTTCATGTGTCTTCAATTCATTCAATAATCTATGCCTTCATCTATTTAACAGTTATAATGAGCTCCTATACCAAAACGTGTGCTGTAAGGAAACTGTGAGCTTGCAGGAGGGGGAAAGATTACTCAAATGATGATTACAACTTGAAGAGTTCATGTTCTAATTGGAGGAGTGTGAAAGGGGAGACAGACACTGCAATAAATGTTGTGTATCCCTTATCCAAAATGTATGGAACCAGAGCGTTTTGAATGTTGAAGTTTTTTGAACTTTGGAATATTTGTGCATACATAATGAGATAGCTTCAGAATGGGCTCCAATAGGAAATTCGTTTATGTTTCATATAATACCTTACATACTATATTAGTCCATCCTCACATTGCTATGAAGTAATACCTGAGACTGGGTAATTTACAAAGAAAAGAGGTTTAATTAGCTCACGGTTCTGCAGGCCGTACAAGAAGCATAGCGGCATCGGCTTGGCTTCTGGAGAGGCCTCAGAAAACTTACAATTATGGTGGCAGGTGAAGGGGGAGCAGACATTTCATGTGGCCAGAGCAGGAGGAAGATAGAAAGCAAGGGAGGAGGTGTTATGCACTTTTAAACAGCCCAATCTTGTGAGAACTCACTCATTATCACGAGAACACCAAGAGGATGGTGCTGAACCATTCGTGAGACACCACCCTCATGATACAATCATCTTCCCCCAGACCCCACCTCCAACACTGGGGATTACAATTCGATGTGAAACTTGGGCGAGGACAAAGATGCAAGTTATATCCCACATGTAACCCAACGGTAATTTTGCTTTCTCTTTGGGGATGTTGAATAAACTGTGTGTTACGCACCTGTGTTTGTACTACAACCCATCACATGAGGCCAGGTCTGAAACTTTCCACTTGTGGCATCATGTTAGTGTTCAAAAAGTTTTGCATTTTGGAGCATTTCAGATTTCAGATTTTCAGGTAAGGGATGTTCAACCTGTGTATTTTTTTTTTTTTTTTTTTTGAGATGGAGTCTTGCTCTGTCATCCAGGCTGGAGTGCAGTGGTGCGATCTCAGCTCACTGAAACCTCTGGCTCTCGGGTGTCAGGCCTCTGAGCCCAAGCTAAGCCATCATATCCCCTGTGACCTGTATGTTTACATCCAGATGAGCTAAAGCAAATGAAGAATCACAAAAGAAGTGAAAATGGCCTCTTCCTGCTTTCACTGATGACATTACCTTGTGAAATTCCTTCACCTGGCTCAGAAGCTCCCCCACGGAGCACCCTGGGACCCCCACCCCTGCCCACCAGAGAACAACCCCCTTTGACTGTAATTTTCCATTACCTACCCAAATCCTATAAAACGGCCCCACCCATGTCTCCCTTCGCTGACTCTCTTTTCGGACTCAGCCCGCCTGCACCCAGGTGATTAAAAAGTTTTATTGCTCACACAAAGCCTGTTTCATGGTCTCTTCACACGGACGTGCCGTGACGTCGTGTTCCAGCAGTTCTCTGCCTCAGCCTCCTGAGTAGCTGGGATTACAGGCACCCACCACCACACCCGGCTAATTTTTGTATTTTTAGTAGAGATGGGGGTCTCATCATGTTGGCTAAGCTGGTCACAAACTCCTAACCGTGTGATCCACCCGCCTCGGCCTCAAGTGCTGGGATTACAGGCGTGAGTCACTGTGCCCAGCCCCAACCTGTGTAATTTAATGGGCACTCTTGGAGAAGTAAATACAAGTTGCTGGAAGAGTATCAAGCAGGGTGTGACTCCATTTTTGGAAGATCTGGAGAGGCTTTCAAAGAGGAAGGGAATTTTGGAAAGTGAGTTGGAGCTTTTGTACAGAGAAGTAAGGATAAGGGAGGTGGAATTGAGAGGTCTACAGGTCTTCCTATACTGATGAAAATATAGATGATCCTACCCTGCATACTTGGTCTTTTCCTTTTTAGATTGTAAGTATTTTGAGGGTAAACACCACATCTTAAGCATTGTTTTATTCCTCACAAAATCTAGTCCAAGGCATTGGATCTAGTTGTTATTCAATAATTGTGTGTATTTTCAATGATTGAAGTTCAGTTGATTTCTGTATCTACCATTTTCACAAATGTGAATATTTTCTCCACCACTAATAGAATAAAACATTTTAGGTGAATACTACTGTTTGTTCAGTTAGGTCTTAGAGATTAATGACTCTGATCATGGGTGAGAGCCTCTTTATCAGCAAAAACTTTTGCTGCATTTCTAACTTGAAATAAATTACCTGAAATTTCAATTCGTCTTGAATTCTCCTGCGCTCTGTGGAGGTCATGTTCTGTCACCCTTGAACAGCAGCAGCAACTTTGACAGAACTTGTCTGAATAAGGAAAAGGTGAAGTAGTCCGTGAGATAGGATCGTCAGTTCGGTCCCAAGGCTTGGAGTCCTGATCACTCCCATCCCATGGGGAGAAATGATGGTCTCATTTCTTGGAGTTCCTGACAAAACAAGAGTCTTTCCTACCGCACCCCAATATTCATAGAATAGTAATAACACCAGCAATAAAAGAAAGATAGGTATTTATAAAATAAGGCCCATATAAAACGACTCCTAATTGGAAGAGTTTTCATAACTTTTCAGCAGAGAAATACACACAAATCACCCAGTTTTTTTTTTTTTTTTTTTTTTTTGCCATTGGAAATTAGCTGATTTAGTACATTATTGTAGATAATGACTGTATGAGGAGTCAGTCAAATCAGTCTCATTTATACATAACTGTGTTTGAAGATGTCTCTCAAATTATATGTGAAAATAGTCTGATGTGTGACTGTGTAACTAAAAGTTCCTATTGTATTATATAGACATTTTAAGTTTTCTGTATAGTGTGCTGTTTTGACATCTTTCACAGAGGAAACAACAACAAAAAAATACAAACGAACAAACAAACCCCAATCTTTCCGGCAGGGAGGGACTCCTCTCCTGGGGCTAGTCAATTCTTAGAGATAACAAATGGCTCAGCCAGAAGCATGCCTTTGATGAGCAAACTAACCAATCCAGAGCTCTACCTCCTCTGTCTGACCCGTACACCACAGGGGACAATATTTCTCTGTCTTCATTATCCTGGGTCACGGTACCAGACAACTAGCGCTTACAGCCTGCCGAAATTATTTAAACTGGACAATTCTAAACTGTTTATCCTGCCATGCCTTGACTTACCTAAGGAAACCTCAATAAAGGTTGTGGCCTGAACATTCCCCTGGCTCCTGTGTTCTGCTTCCTGACCAACTTGGTGTCTCTCCCATGTGGCCCTGTGTGGCGTGCCCTGCTAAACTGTCTTCCTGGGTCTCTCGTCTGTCTCCTCTTGTGGCTGCACCTGGCTGACTAGCTCATAAAAGAACAGAAAACATCTAAAAAATAGGAAGGCTTAAGATTGAAGATACAAAATAGCAGCTGTTATGTGATGGCTTTTAAATTATTTCTTTTGGAAAAAATAGTTACCCTTTCTATTTGAGATTGAAACAATAAATTCTAGTGCAGATTAAATTAGGTGACTTGATGTCAACAAACATCAAGGAATATTGATTGAATCCTTGGGTTCTGTTACTCCTTGCCAAATTGTACTCAGAAATTGTTTGCACACAGGAAAGCATCTATATTGTACCCTAGTCATATGCCTCCCATTGTCCAATCATTCCTACCGGTACTGCTTTACTTGGAGCTGATTACTTCTTCTTTCATTATGTCTCAATATACCTTGATTTTTTAAATGCCACTTGCATTTAATAAGCAATACGGGAAAGCTGAAAGCATATGCATATTAAAGTTAGATACACTTGAATCTGAATCCTAATTTATTATAAATTCATTTCTGACTTTTATAGTCAGATATAAAATGATTCATGCATTGGCTCTGATATATATTAATTGTGGATTATGAGAAGGTTTCATAACTTTCCTGAGAATTTATTTTATCATCTATAAAATGGGAATACTAATTATGTTTAACATCTATTGAGGGCTTATTAGGTACCACACGTTGTATTTGCTTTATCTCATTCTATCCTCACTGTAACCTTGTAATATAGCTACTGTTGATGGGGTTGAAGACACACTACTCCAAAACATAGAACCCTGGCATTTGAGGAAACAGTAGAAGAAAGAAGGTTATGAGACGGGAGGTTTTCCGTGACCCCTTCACAGGACTTTTGACAGAGGTGTGGCTTGTTTACTCCGCCACTGTGCTCAAACCCCTTGTGGGAGAGGGAGCACACAGGTAACTGGGAGCAGGAGCTGGGGTGAGGGCCTTTGGGTGCTGGATGGCCTGCAGCAGCATATAGGGTTTGCCTGCAACCTCTGGAGCCCCAGAGGGTGTGTGTTACAAACAATGCTCTTTTAGCTTTGCTGTCCATGGACAGCTTAAGTGTTAATAGCTCAGTGAAGAGTCAGTATGACAGCCTTTTTTGGGTTTCTGCACCTAATGTGTCCCAAATTCTTGTCTAGCATCCAGGAAGAATCAGGTCACATGAATGGATTGAAGGGTGGTGTATGCAGAGGATTTACTGAGCAATGGAAGTGGATCTCAGAGTGATGGGGAATTGGAAAGGGAATGGAGTGGGAAGATAATCTTCCCTGAGGTTCAGCCATCTCTGGCCAAACTTCTCTCCACATTCAGGTGCTGCTTCTCTTCTCTCCTTCTCTGCTGCACTGCTCTGCTCCTCTGCCAGTGGAGCTTGGGCTTTTTATGGCACAGGGTGGGGGGCATAGCAGGCCAAGGTGGTTTTGGAAAAGACAACATTTGGGTGGGAAAACAGGAATGCATGTTCTCATTTACGGCTGCAGCTCCAAGCTTGAGAGTGGACCCCTCGCCGGGGACTCCACTTTCCCTATACCCAGAGGAAAGAATATTTCTGAGGACATACGACACAGAAAAGAAGCTGAACAAACAGGTCTTGTTATGTTTCCCCCAATTTATCACCATTAGATCACACCCACTTTGTCCAATCATACTTCACAACCGTGTACTCCTCATCAAACTTTACAGAAAAATATGCTGGTTTCTTTGTTTCCTCCACCCTTCATTTCTGATGGATCCTGTGTCACATAAAACTTAGGTTAAATAAATATATATGCTTTTTGTATTAGTCCATCCTCACACTGCTATAAAGAAATACCTGTGATTGGGTAACTTATAAGAAAAAGTTTAGCTGGCTCATGGTTCTGTAGGCTGTTCAAGAAGCATGGTAGCATCTGCTTCTGGGGAGGCCTCAGCGAGCTTTCAGTCATGGCAGACGGCAAAGCAGAAGCAAGGCATGGAACTTCCTGCTCCCAGGATATTTCTCTTTTCTGTTTATGAAGTACAACCCATGCTGCTAAGATACAAGCAGGAGGAGGTGTCCTTTGCTAAATCCTGTTTGAATATCATTGTAAATAAAGCCTCTGCTCTCAGATGCAAAAAAAAAAAGAAAAAAAAAAATTCCAGGTGTGGTGGCTCATGCCTGTAATCCTAGCACTTTGGGAGGCCAAAGTGGGTGGATCACCTGAGGTCAGGTGCTCAAGACCAGCCTGGCCAACATGGTGAAACCCTGTCTCTACTAAAATATATATATGCCAAAAAATTTTTGTACTCTCTGGAAAACTTGTCTCCCACATGATGGGTGTGGCACATATTATTAAACCTGCTTGTTTTTCTCTTGTTAATCAGTCTTTTGTGTTACAAGAGTGTCTTAACTATGATCTTATGAAGGTTGAGGAAACATTACATGGCTGGAGCAGGAGGAAGACAGAGTGAGGGGAGAGGTACTAAACACTTATAAACAACCAAATCTTGTGATAGCTCACTGGTTGACTGTCACGAGAACAGCACCAAGATTAGGCTAAACCATTCATGAAGGACCCCTCTTGATCCAATCACCTCTCACCAGTCCCCACCTCCAACATGGGGTATTACAATTCAACATGAGACTTGGGCAGGGACACAAATCCAAACCATATCACTCTTCTCTTGTTAACCTGTCTTTTGTTATAGGTGCCTCAGCCATGAACCTAGTGATGGAGAAGGAAAATAAATCTTTTCTCCCCTACACAATTTTTACTCCTATTTTGTAGATGAAAAAGGGAGGCTTATGGAAGTTAAATTTCACCAAGGTCATTCAGCTAATAAGTACATTGTGAATTAGAATCTAGGTCCAACATTTTCTCACTCAAATATTTTTATACACTTTCCTGTTATTCAAAAGCACTGGCTTTTAATCCTAATTGTAGATCAAAATTACCTAAGAAGGATTGTTTTTTAAGCTATGATGGTCAGGTCCTTTTTTGGGGATGCTAATTTAATATATTTGAATGCATATTGGATATCATTTTTTTGAAAATTTCACTGGTGATTCTGATTCGAACCTAACATTTAGAGCACTCGTTGCCTTAAAGGGTCTTAAATAACATACTGTATATTGAAGGAAGCCAGGATATTTCACTCCCAAGCATACCTCTTTGACATATGTATTTTTAATCTAGAGGCAATTGGGAAGGAGCAGTTACAGAAAGGGCTCTCTGAGCTGTCCTTTCTCACCTATGGCAGGCCATAAAAATTTCTGTGAAAAAAATGCAGGGAGGCTTCTGTCTTTCCTCTGCTGGCCTGAAGACAGAATATAAATCCTCCTTGGCTGGAGACAGCTGTTATATGTTCAAAGTCGGCACCAGCATGGTTAGAGTCATCTGGGAGCAAACTCAGCTCCCTTCCATAGACCTCCCGCTTTGGGGAGTCTGAAGCTGCTCCCTCCCTTGTCTTATTACTGCTCGAAAATTCATTGCTCTGTGTTAAAATACTATTTAAGGAAGGCTCCCAACCCACTGTTTTGGAAGAGTTACTTTCCTGAAAGACTTACTTGTCTCCCACATGGTGGGTGTGGCACGTATTATTAAACTTGCTTGTTTTTCTCTTGTTAATTGGTCTTTTGTGTTAGAAGAGTGTCTCAACTATGATCTTATGAGGGTTGAGGAAACATTATAATTTCTTCCCTTCAATATGCACCGGAAATGATCATTTGAAATACAGTAATAAGATTTACGCTTTGGAGTATTTTTATTGACTGATCTAATCAGGCCAAGATATTTACCTGCTTTGGAAAGGGGACATGGTGATGTTAGAAAAGGTATATCAAGAAAAATGGTTAGTGTTCAGCTCTGATTCCCAAATAGGACTTTGTAGGAGGCTATGGTTTTAAGAGTTGGGATATGCCAAGAGAGATATAAAGACCAAATATGGAGTGTTCAAAAGGCAGAGACCGCTTCCTGATATAGAGAGACAAATCCTATTTCACTTAGAAGAACTCTTTAGTTTCTTCTAAAGGTTTCTGCCTCAGACAGAAGAGAGGTAGGATGTGGAGGAAGTAAAGAGTCCAAAGCCTGCACTTTTCGGTCCTGGTAGAAAATGAATAGAAGAAGATAGGGAAAGGAGAAAGAGAATTAGTAACAGAAAAAACCACAAAACCAACAATTTCTTATATTGCTTACCATGGGCCAGACACAGCTCTGAGCATCATGATGGTTAATATTGAGTGCCAACTTAATTGGATTGAAGTATGCAAAGAATTTTTCCTGGGTGTGTCTGTGAGGGTGTTGCCAAAAAAGGTTAACATTTGAGTCAGTGGGCTGGGAGAGGCAGGCCCACCCTTAGTCTAGGTGGGCACCATCTAAACAGCTGCCAGTAAGGCTAGAATAAGGCAGGCAGGAGAAGGTGGAAAGAGCTGACTGGCTGAGTCTTCCAGTCTTCATCAATCTCCTGTGCTGGATGCTTCCTGAACTCGAACATCAGACTCCAGGTTCTTCAGATTTTGAAATCTTGTACTTATACCAGAGGTTTGCTAGGGGCTCTCGGGCCTTTGGTCACAGATTGAAGGCTGCACTGTCGGCTTCCCTTCTTTTGAGATTTGGGACTCAGACTGATCTACCACTGCCTTCCTTGCTCCTCAGCATGTAGATGGCCTATTGTAGGACTTTGCTTTGTGATCGTGTGAGTCAATTCTTCTTAATAAACTCCCTTTCATATATACATATGTCCTATTAGTTCTGTCCCTTTAGAGAACCCTGACTAATATAAGCACCATACCTTTTAAACTTATTTAATTCTCAGACTAACTATGAGGAGGAAAAGATTATTATAGAACCCATTTTACAGATAAGGAAATTGAAGCACAGAGACATGAGGTGACTTACCCAAGGTTATACAGCTTGGATAGTGCTAGGGCTGGAACCTAGGCATTGGAGCAGTCCATCTCAGCTAGTGATTTGTTTTTCAAAAGAAAGATGAAACATGGCATATTTCTTAAGCATGCAAGGGAGAGACTACAAGTTTTTAGACTGGAGAAGTACATGTGGGCACACATGCCACACATACACAGTACACACCCTCTTTACCACCACCACTCTTTTCCAGCATGGCTCAAAGCCACGGTGCAACAGCGTTAGTGGCAAGTGGCTAGATAGGTAAGCTTAAATTCTATCTTCCCCACAGCTTGCCTCTGCATGGCTGGCAGGTGACAAGTAGGGAACCCAAAGAAGGGGGCTTAACACACCCCAGTGAAGAGGTGCAGGAGTGCCAAATGGGCCTGTGGCTCACCAGAGACTTGGGATCGGGATGAGATTTCCATGAACTGTCCCTTCAAGAACAGAGGCAAATAAATGGCTGAAAGCACACATTCTAATGCAGGCATAGGAACACTAAGCCTACATAGTAGAAGGAACCAGTCACATTTAATAGCTACCAGCCTAGAATACGTCAGTTCTGCAATTTCATAAGAGATATTGCTGGATCTGAAGAACCTAGAACAATCTCTTCAAATAACTCAATTTTTAAGGACAAATGTCAACTCTTTCAGATTTTTACTTGCTACTCTTTTCCAGTTATAATCTGACTAATGAGTGGTTTATATGACTTCATGGAAGCAGAAGGTATTTAGAATGCAGACGACACTAGGAGCTTCTGAAATCCAGCCCAAAATTGGATAAGGGTATGGCTTAAGATTTGGAATTTGGTCAGTTCCAAGATGGCTGAATAGGAACAGCTGTGGTCTGCAGCTCCCAGTGTGATTGATGCAGAAGATGGATAATTTCTGCATTTCCAACTGAGGAACCTGGTTCATCTCATTTGGACTAGTTGGACAGTGGGTGCAGCCCACGGAGGGTGAACTGAAGCAGGGTGGGGCATTGCCTCACCCAGTAAGTGCAAGGGGTTGGAGGATTTCCCTTTCCTAGCCAAGGGAGGCCGTGACAGACTGTACCAGGAAGATCAGGACACTGCCACCTAAACACTGCGCTTTTCCAATGGTCTTAGCAAATGGCACACCAGGAGATTATATCCCGCACCTGGTTCAGTGGGTCCCCCACCCACGGAGCTTTGCTCACTGCGAGTCTAAGATTGAACTGTGAGGCAGCAAACCTGGCTGGGAGAAGAGCGTCTGCCATTGCTGAGGCTTGAGTAGGTAAACAAAGTGGCCAGGAAGCTCAAACTGGGTGAAGCCCATTGCAGCTCAATGAGGCCTGCCTGCCTCTGTAGACTCCACCTCTGGCGGCAGGACATAGCTGAACAAGAGGCAGCAGAAATTTCTGCAGACTTAAACTGTCCCTGTCTGACAGCTCTGAAGAGAGCACTGGTTCTTCCAGCATGGTGTTTGAGCTCTGAGAACGGACAGACTGCTTCCTCAAGTGGATCCCTGAACCCCGTGTAGCCTAACTGGGAGACACCTCCCAGTAGGGGCCGACTGACACTTCATACATACGGGTGCCCCTCTGAGATGAAGCTTTCAGAGGAAGGATCAGGCAGCAATATTTGCTGCTCTGCAGCCTCTGCTGGTGATACCCAGGCAAATAGGGTCTGGAGTGTACCTCTAGCAAACTCCAACAGACCTTGCAGCTGAGGGACCTGACTATGAGAAGGAAAACTAACAAACATAAAGGAATAGCATCAACATCAACAAAAAGGACAACCACACCAAAACCCCATTTGTAGGTCACCATCATTAAAGACCAAAAGTAGATAAAACCACAATGATGGGGAGAAACAAGAACAGAAAAGCTGAAATTCTAAAAACCAGAGCACTCCTTCTCCTCCAAAGATTGCAGCTCCTTGCCAGCAACAGAACAAAGCTGGATGAAGTATGACTCTGACAAGTTGACAGAAGTAGGCTTCAGAAAGTTGGTAATAACAAACTTCTCTGAGCTAAAGGAGGATGTTCGAACCCATCGCAAGGAAGCTAAAAACCTTGAAAAGAGATTAGATGAATGCCTAACTAGAATAAACAGTGTAGAGAAGACCTTAAATGACCTGATGGAGCTGAAAACCACAGAACGAGAACTACATGACGCATGCACAAGCTTCAGTAGCCGATTTGATCAAGTGGAAGAAAGGGTATCAGTGATTGAAGATCAAATGAATGAAATGAAGTGAGAAGAGAAGTTTAAAGAAAAAAGAGTAAAAAGAAAAGAACAAAGCCTCCAAGAAATATGGGACTATGTAAAAAGACCAAATCTACATTTGATAGATGTACCGGAAAGTGACGGGGAGAATGGAACCAAGCTGGAAAACACTCTTCAGGATATTATCCAGGAGAACTTCCCCAACCTAGCAAGGCAGGCCAACATTCAAATTCAGGAAATATAGAGAATGCCACAAAGATACTCCTCAAGAAGAGCAACCCCAAAAAACATAATTGTCAGATTCACCAAGGTTGAAATGAAGGAAAAAATGTTAAGGGCAGCCAGACAGAAAGGTCAGGTTACCCACAAAGGGAAACCCATCAGACTAACAGCGGATCTCTCAGTAGAAACTCTACAAGCCAGAAGAGAGTGGGGGCCAATATTCAACATACTTAAAGAAAATAATTTTAAACCCATAATTTCATATCCAGTCAAACTACGCTTCATAAGTGAAGGAGAAATAAAATCCTTTACAGACAAGCAAATGGTGAGAGATTTTGTCACCAACAGGCCTGCCCTACAAGAGCTCCTGAAGGAAGCATTAAACTTGGAAAGGAAGAACTGGTACCAGCCACTGCAAAAACATGCCAAATTGTAAATATCGTTGATGCTAGGAAGAAACTGCATCAACGAATGGGCAAAATAACCAGCTAACATCATAATGACAGGATCAAATTCACACATAACAATATTAACCTTAAATGTAAATGGGCTACGTGCCTCAATTAAAAGACACAGACTGGCAAATTGGATAAAGAGTCAAGACCCATCAGTTTGCTATATTCAGGAGACCCATCTCATGTGCAGACACACAGAGGCTCAAAATAAAGGTATGGAGGAAGATCTACCAAGAAAATGGAAAGCAAAAAAAAAAGCAGGAGTTGCAATCCTAGTCTCTGATAACACAGACTTTAAACCAACAACGATCAAAAGAGACAAAGAATGCCGTTACATAATGATAAAGGAATCAATTCAACAAGAAGAACTAACTCTCCTAAACATATATGCACCCAATACAGGAGCACCCAGATTCATAAAACAAGTCCTTAGAGACATACAAAGAGACTTGGACTCCCACACAATAATAATGGGAGAATTTAACACCCCACTATCAACATTAGACAGATCAGTGAGACAGAAGGTTAACAAGGATATCCAGGACTTGAACTCAGCTCTGCACCAAGCAGACCTAATAGACATCTACAGAACTCTCCACCCCAAATCAACAGAATATACATTCTTCTCAGCACGCCATCATACTTATTCTGAACTTGACCATATAGTTGGAAGTAAAGCATTCCTCAGCAAATGTAAAGGAAAAAAATCACAACAAACTGTCTCTCGGACCACAGTGCAATCAAATTAGAACTCAGGATTAAGAAACTCACTCAAAACCACACAACTACATGGAAACTGAACAACCTGCTCCTGAATGACTACTGGGTATATAACGAAATGAAGGCAGAAATAAAGATGGTCTTTGAAACCAGTAAGAACAAAGATACAGCATACTAGAATCTCTGGGACACATTTAAAGCAGTGTGTAGAGGGAAATTTATAGCACTAAATGCCCACAAGAGAAAGCAGGAAAGATCTAAAATTGAAACCCTAACATCACAATTAAAAGAACTAGACAAGCCAGAGAAAACAAATTCAAAAGCTAGCAGAAGGAAGAAATAGCTAAGATCAGAGCAGAACTGAAGGAGATAGACGCAAAAAACCCTTCAAAAAATCAATTAATCCAGAAGCTGGTTTTTGAAAAGATCAACAAAATTGGTAGACCGCTAGCAAGACTAATAAAGAAGAAAAGAGAGAAGAATCAAATAGATGCAATAAAAAATGATAAAGGGGATATCACCACCAACCCCACAGAAATACAAACTACCATCAGAGAATACTATAAACACCTTTATGCAAATAAACTAGAAAATCCAGAAGAAACAGATAAATTATTGGACACTTACACCCTCTCAAGACTAAACCAGGGAGAAGTTGAATCTTTGAATAGACCAGTAACAGGCTCTGAAATTCAGGCAATAATTAATAGCCTACCAACCAAAAAAAGTCCAGGACCAGACGGATTCACAGCCAAATTCTACCAGAGGTACAAAGAGGAGTTGGTACCATTCCTTCTGAAACTATTCTAATCAACAGAAAAAGAGGGAATCCTCACTAATTCATTTTATGAGGCCAGCATCATCCTGATACAAAGTCTAGCAGAGACACAACAAAAAAAGAGAATTTTAAACCAATATACCTGATGAACATCGATGTGAAAATCCTCAATAAAATACTGGCAAACCAAATCCAGCAGCACATCAAAAAGCTTATCCACCAAGATCAAGTTGCCTTCATCCCTGGGATGCAAGGCTGGTTCAACATATGCAAATCAATAAACGTAATCCATCGCATAAACAGAACCAAAGACAAAAACGACATGATTATCTCAATAGATGCAGAAAAGGCCTTCAGCAAAATTCAACAGCCCTTCATGCTATGAAGTCTCAATAAACTAGGTATTCATGGAATGTATCTCTAAATAATAAGAGCGATTTATGACAAACCCACAGCCAATATCATACTGAATGGGCAAAAACTGGAAGCATTCCCTTTAAAAACTGGCACAAGACAGGGATGCCCTCTCTCACCACTCCTATTTTACATAGTGTTGGACGTTCTGGCCAGGGCAATCAGGCAAGAGAAAGCAATAAAGTGTATTCAGTTAGGAAAAGAGGAAGTCAAATTGTCCCTGTTTGCAGATGACATATGGCATATTTAGAAAATCCCATTGTCGTAGCCCCAAATCCCCTTAAGCTGATAAGCAAGATGGATTAAAGACTTAAATGATAGACCTAAAACCATAAAAACCCTAGAAGAAAACCTAGGCAATACCATTCAGGACATAGGCATGGGCAAGTACTTCATGACTAAAACACCAAAAGCAATGGCAACAAAAGCCAAAATTGACAAATGGGATCTAATTAAACTATAGAGCTTCTGTACAGCAAAAGAAACTACCATCAGAGTGAACAGGCAACCTACAGAATGGGATAAAATTTTTGCAATCTACCCATCTGACCAAGGGCTAATATCCAGAATCTACAAAGAACTTAAACAAATTTACAAGGAAAAATCAAACAACCCAATCAAAAAGTGGGCAAAGGATATGAACAGACACTTCTCAAAAGAAGACATTTATGCAACCAACAGACACATGAAAAAATGCTCATCATCACTGGTCATCAGAGAAATGCAAATCAAAACCACAATGAGATACCATCTCACACCAGTTAGAATGACAATCATTAAAAAGTCAGGAAACAACAGGTGCTGGAGAGGATGAGAAATAGGAACACTTTTACACTGTTGGTGGGACTGTAAACTAGTTCAACCATTGTGGAAGACAGGTGGCAATTCCTCAAGGATCTAGAACTTGAAATACCATTTGACTCAGCAATCCTATTACTGGGTATATACGCAAAAGATTATAATCATGCTACTATAAAGACACATGCACATGTATGTTTATTGCAGCACTATTCACAATAGCAAAGACTTGGAACCAACCCAAATGTCCATCAATGATAGACTGGATTAAGAAAATGTGGCACATATACACCATGGAATATTATGCAGCCGTAAAAAAGGATGAGTTCATGTCCTTTGTAGCGATATGGATGCAGCTGGAAACCATCATTCTGAGCAAACTATTGCAAGGACACAAAACCAAAAATCGCATGTTCTCACTCATAGTTGGGAATTGAACAATGAGAACACTTGGACACAGGATGGGGAACATCACACACCAGGGCCTATCATGGGGTGGGGAGATGGGGGAGGGATAGCATTAGAAGAGATACTGAATGTAAATGACAAGTTAATGGGTGCAGCAAACCAACATGGCACGTGTACACATATGTAACAAACCTGCCCGTTGTGCTCATGTACCCTAGAACTTAAAGTATTAAAAAAAAAAAAAAAGGTTTGGAATTTAAGCAATTCTGCAATTTTAAGTCTTACCTGAAAAGTGAAGATAATTTAGGTAACCCTCTCACAGAATTGTGGAAATTAAAGGAATTAATTTATAGAAAAGTGGTTAGCACAGTCCCTGACATGTAAGGGGGAGGATGTTAGGCCCCTTAATCTCAGATCATGAGAGGTGATTTATTCTGGCACATCATGTTATGTAGGATTTCACTAACTGAATTGCAAGCTCCTTGAAGGTAAAACTTACTTATTTTTTTGTAAATGTATAGTACCTGATACAATGTCTAGTACTATAATATTCAGCAAATAAATATTAATTTCAATCTCTGCTCAGGCAGTTCAGGAGATCTCTATTTTTTGGTAATGTGAGCATCCCAAATGGTCTCGACTATAAAGGGCACTAGAGGACCTCCTCTCCTAGTTTAGCCCATCCTTGATGATTTTGCTGAAGTTTATCTCCTCATTTTCCCATTCACCCTGACCTTGAAAACACAAAGTATCCTGCGGTTCTTTCTTCACCAAAATAAACAGACAATTTCATATTCTTATACACTTCTCCTCTTAACTTTAGCAAAACATTTCAACCTAAAGATCCATCATCAATGAAACCTCTATTACATAATAATGCCAGGTCAAGACCTTTCCAAGCAAGAAAAGGTTTAGTGTTTTTTTTTCTGCTGAGTGAAACATACAACTGTTTGTCTCACAATATACTTTTGAAATTAGCACTGTCGTTCTATGAACCTAAATAATGTTCCTCATTGAATTCACGTTAACTGTGAGACAAATGGAATTTCTAAATGAGCTAAATTTGAGAATTAAGGGGGATGACTTTTATTGTACTTGGTGATTTGACTACATTCTCATGTTCTATGTTGCATTTTTATATGTGGTGCTTACTTTAGCTCTTAAAATGTGAATCCAGGTTGAATTATTTAAAAAATTTATAGGAATTTATAAATGGTAAATAGTGGAATTCACTAATTTTGTTCTCTTTTCCTTTTCTCAAAGCTACGGCATCTCAATATAGGCCTATGCCATCAGCTTTCTGTTTTACATGAAATGACCACAGTCCTAATGCCAGACCGATTTGCAAAAATATGCTTCTGGTCACAAAGCGGGACAGAGATATAGGGTATAGATAGAACATGGGAAAACACACTGCAGTAATGTCATGCTGAAGGGTCAGTACAAATATCTCCATAAAAAATAATCACAAGTTATTGTAATGTGGAGTATGGCACTAAATTCATTTTCATGAACACTGCATTACTACAAATGAATATGATGATAATCCATTTGTCTTTGCTTTGCTTTAACTGATATTATTCTAAAATAACAATTTTAAAAATAAAATTAAATCAATGATTTTAGAATAATATCAGTAAAGCAAAGGCAAATGGATAATGATATTTTGATCTTATTATAATAAATGTTAATGAAGTTCCTTATTTAGCTATTGTCTAATGCACTTTGAAATATGGGGTAATTACTTTTAGCCAACATTAGCTTTTTGGTTAATCAATCCAAATAATTGCCAGAGAAGGGGCATTTTAAAAGACAGCAATTAGGATTTTGGTAAATTAATTTGGTTAAATTGTAGTTAAAGTTAAAAGTTATTTTAATCATATAACATAAAATCCTGAGTAAATGGTCATTTAATAATTAGTTCAGGCTGGGTGTGGTGACTCACACCTGTAATTCCGGCACTTTGGGAGGCTGAGATGGGTGGATCACAAGGTCAGGAGTTCGAGACCGGCCTGACCAACGTCGTGAAACCCCATCTCTACTAAAAATACAAAAAAATTAGTTGGGCGTGGTGGCGTGTGCCTGTAATCCCAGCTACTCAGGAGGCTGAGGCAGTAAAATTGTTTGAATCTGGGAGGTGGAGGGCAGTAAAATTGCTTGAATCTGGGAGGTGGAGGTTGCAGTGAGCTGAGATCGCGCCACTGCACTCCAGCCTTGGGGACAGAGCAAGACTCCATCTCAAAAAAAAAAAAAAAAAAAAGAAAAGAAAAGAAAAAAAAATTAGTTCAAATTTTGCCTGCTAACAATAAAGCATTTAAAGTTTCTATTGAGTAAATGCAAAGTTTGATTGTTTCATTCAATCAATCTTGTCAGTGCCTCTTTTCCTGAACATTTTGCAAAGGAATCTAGATAATCTAAAATAAATGGAATTGAGTAGTCGTGGGTGGGAGATTTGACTGCAAAATGGACTCCTCAGAGTGTGTTTACTTATAAAACTATGACAAAGCCTTTTAAAATTCATACACAAAATGGTGTGATACAATTGTCTAAGACTTTATTACAATGGGTAGATCCAAATATCTTGAAGTAAAAATAGATCAAATGTCAAAACATGCCAAAACTATTATATCAGCAGCTTTCATCATTGTTAATATTTTATGGAATGAAAATATTCCTTATGCCTCTGTCAGAAGCCTTCTTGAATCTTGACCTAATTTGTTGGGATAATTTGAGAATTTAAAACTTGCTGTTTCTATCTCTGGCTAGTTTAATTCATCATTTAGCTCTCTACAAGACTAAAGACACACAGCAAAAATAGCTCTTACATATCAACATTTAAATGAAAACAGCCTCTATATCATGCAGAGTGGAGAATTTGCTAATCAAATGTTTGCTGGGGCAATACTTACAGGAATATAGTAAAGAGCATCTGACCAAGTGTTAATGCTTTGTAGGAAAAGAAATGATGTTATTTGCTTTAGATATAAAGTCATTTCTTTTTAAAAATTAGCCTATTTAATGCATGGGAGATTGCCATATTCCTTCATTTAATGTTGCATTCTCTATAATGATTTCTGATTACCAAAATGCATAGTACAAATGCTAATCAGGACCCTTTTCACAACAAGTGCGGATGCTGAGTGCCTCCTACGAGTTTAATCACAGTGTGTGATTCACACAGTAATGGGTCATAATTGCCCCCCACCAAGTTGTCTTGAGGGTCTTGCTTCATTTTATTACCACTGGACCTTATCAACCATTGAAATCCACCACAGTTGCCTTGAAGGTTGCAACCAATCTTTACATGCATAATTATTTCCAAATAAGGATGCCCAAGAAGGGTGAAGGATTGTATTTGTTCTCTCCCCAGTTTTACAATAAATTAAAAAATGAATAGCAGTATTTATATAATTTTATATTACCTTTTACTTGAAAAACAGGCTGATTGCCATCTCTCCAGGTAATTAAATCTAGTTGATAGCTTATGTACAGATGCATTAGAAAGCTTTTTATTTCTGTTAGCTTAAGACATCCTGGGGTTCATTTTCTCTGTGATACCTGGGGAGCTACACATATAAATCATTGTCACTTTAGAGAATAGCAGGCTCCATCATTTCTTCTTTAAATCAAACTTCAAAGATTCCAAACTTTGCAATTGACTGCTTCAGATTATTAGGAGTAGATTGGATGGCTGTTCTTCCCCAGAGGGGACTACAGTGTCTCCTTGCAGGACTGGCTGTGCATAGTTAGAGTAAATGGCTGCCTACGTTATATATTGTGATTACTTCCCCTTTAAATAACTATCTCCCACCTAGACACCTGTACAGTTGACTATATATTTTATAATTAAAAAGAACATTGTTTCACTTTAGTGTAGATGTTCAACAGTTTCTTGATGCCTAAAGTTGTTTTAACAAGCACAAGCTATTTGTGTTCCAAAATTAGAGAAATTAGGCCATGGATATTTACTAAGAACCTACTATGTGCCAGTCATCATCTAAGGTCTTTGGAAAATAGCAGTGAGCAGGAAAGGTCCCTATTCTCAGGGATCTTATAGGCTAGCGAGAGTAGTGATAACACAAATAAGTAACATAGCAACTTAAATTGATGATAAGGTGTAAATGAAGGGAAGATTTGTTGGGGTTGGGGTGGGGAGAAAACACAGGACTACTAAATTGGAGAGAGTGAATGAATTATGGGAAAGTAAAACACATGCCAGACCCAGTACGGTGGCTCATACCTGTAACCCCAGCATTCAGGGAGGTCGATGCAGGTGGATCACTTGAGGTCAGGAGTTCGTGACCAGCCTTGCCAACATGGTGAAACCCTGTCTCTACTAAAAATACAAAAATTAGATGGATGTGGTGGCGCTTGCCTGTAGTCCCAGCTACTCAGGAAGCTGAGGTAGGAGAATCACTTGAACCGGGGAGGCGGAGGTTGCAGTGAGCCGAGATCACAGCACTACACTCCAGCTTGGGCAACAGAGCAAGACTCTGTCTCAAACAATGCAACAACAACAGAGCAACACTCTGTCTCAAACAACACAACAACAAAAACAAACCACATGACCAAAAGAAGGGAAATACAAAGACAATTACCTTCTTAAGAGGTTTGCCTCAGAGTCACTCTATTTATTTTTCTTTCTAATTGGGCAATAGCAGGATTTTAGCTAGGCTTTGGGATTCTGATTTCTTTTCTTTCTTTTTTTGTTATCAAGAGTATTGCTAGTGGTTGCTCAAAAAGTTTAGCGTAGAATTTCCAAAAGATGCAACCAATTCACTCCTAGGTATATATCCGAAATAATGGAAAGGAGTTACTTAAATCCGTGTATAGGCATGTTCATTGCAGCCCTATTCACAACAACCAAAAGGAAGAAACAGCTCAAATATCTATCAGTGAAGGATTGGATGAACAAATTGCAGTGTGTGTGTGTATATATATACATACATATATGTATTACATATATATGTACATATATAGTATGTATATATATATGAATATTATTCAGCCATAGAAAGGGATAAAGGATTGATACATGAAAACATGCTAAGCATGAGAAGCCAGACAGATAAGACTACATATTGATGTTTCCATTCATGCACTATCTAGAATAGGTAAAATCCATAGAGATAGAAAACAGATTGGTTGTTGCCAGGGATTAGGAGCAAGAAAGAATGAGGAGTAACTCCTTGATGGGTATGGATTGTCCTTTTGGAGTAACAAAAATATTTTGGAACTTCATAGAGATGATGGTTCTATAACATTTTGAATATGCTAAATGCCATTGAATTGTATACTTTAAAGTGGTAAATTTTATGTTAGATGAATTTAGTCTCAATAATAAAAAAAGAATATTGCAACATGTTTACTCCAGGAGAAGGTAAGCACGATGATATGGAACGCTGTATTATACCCTTGTTAATTTATTCATTCATTTTTCCCCCATATTCATTGTGTACCATTTGCCAGACATTTGTACTATGTGTCACCAAGAAAGACTTAGTTAGTTGGTGTCTTTGTAGACGCTGTCTAGCATGGGATCCAGACAAATGTAAGCATTTTCTATGGACCATAGAAGCTTTCCTTTTTCCATTGTCTATCTCACGCTTTTACAGGTTAACAATATATTTTATAATTAAAAAGAACATGTTTTTTACTTTAGTGCAGATATGCAAGAGGTGTTTCCTCAAATAGCAATACTGAAAGTAGGATGTCTCAATCACTTCTTTAAATTCAGCACTGAATCCTCCATGTTATTAAACACAATGGATATTCGGGTCACTAAAAGTTTGTCTATACAGCACAAGTATTTGCAGATATACAGCTACGACCCCTATTTTATCAAAATCGACAGCGCTCAGTTTTTTACCCAAATGCTTTCTACAGAGAATTTGTTCAGCAAGTTCTACAGTCAAAACAGGGAAATGCTGCATGTAATATTCTAATATTCTTATATTATAAAGCTCTAGCATATAGCAGCATTCTATACCCTCTGAAGAACTGTGCAGAAATACATTTATTTTACTCTAAGATTTCATAAGGGTATTTGACCATAGGATTTTTCTTTTTCCATAAAACACTTGTTATTACCTGACAGAATTAATATTATACAGGACACATAGTGTGAAATGCAGTTTTAGATCTCTGAAACTCTTCAATGTGTTAGCCTTGCCTTTATAGCCAAATAATTCATGGAGTAGTGATCACAAAATAGAGTATTGCTCCTGTACACTTAGTTGGCTTCATTTTTCTACACTTATGACTTCTGAGATTTTTTTTTTTTTAATTTTAGAGACATGGTCTTACTCTGTCACCCAGGTTGGAGTGCAGTGGTGTGAACTTGGTTCACTGCAACCTCTGCCTCTTGGGCTCAAGTCATCCTCCCTCCTCAGCCTCCAAAGTAGCTGGGACTACGGGCATACACCACCACGTCTGGCTAATTTTTGTATTTTTTTTTGTAGAGACAGGGTTTTGCCATGTTGCCCAGGCTGGTCTTAAACTCCTGGGCTCAAGCAATCCACCCACCTCAGCCTCCCAAAGTGCTGGGATTACAGGCATGAGCCCCCGTGCCCGATGCTGAGATTATATTATTAATTATTTTGTGTACTCCCTGTCTCTTTCTCTAGAGCATATGCACTATAAATGTAGGGATGTCTCATGTTTTATTCACTGATGTATCTCCAGTGTCTAGAACAATGCCTGGTATGTAATAGGTCTACATACGTTTCTGTTGAATGAATGAGTGAAGTGGGTGCAAAAAAAAACCTATTGAGTTTTTGGCTGATTTTTTAATACATTAATCTTATGTTCTTGTTCTGCTAAAGGGAGAATGGAGCAGATATGTACTGTAATCAGAAGGGTTTAACAAGATTCTGAAAAAAGAGCAATTTCACTCACCATTTGGAATAGACCATTTTTTGTTGATACTATAACAGATAATAATATTAATATTAATAAAAATACCAAGAGAATATAAACTGCCAAGAACATCTTGGACAGTAAATGAGACAGGATTGGATTTATTGTTTATCCATTAAGTCTATTTTAATTTATGAGTAAAGCATTGGAGAGGGCCTGGGTAACCTGATATTTTCACCAACAAAGCATGGTAAAAGCAACCACAATCATTGACTACATGAGCCAAATCCAGGTCCAATTCTGCTGTTAAGAAGCTGGGTAAATCACTGTGTAACTCACTTTTCTAGGCCTCTGTTTTGTTATCTGTGAAATAAGCAGACTGGACTAACATATTTTGAAGGTACCTTCTGTATTTAACTTTCCATGATTCCCACAGTTCTGGATCCATTATTTTCCTCCTTTATAAATCAGTCTCTCCAACTGCTTACTTTTCATCACAACTGTTTTGAATTCTTTCTCTGTGGCTACATTTTGAGTCTCTTAGGAACTGACTTCAATAGGCTATTATCTGGATTCACTGAGTCCTTGTTGTTATTCTGAGGTCAGCTTCTGCCCACTCATTTGCCATCCATCACCAGTCTCCAGACCTTCCAAACAAAACGTATTGAACACATCATCACTTTCTAGGGTCAGGATGAGGGTCAAACATCCCTAAAAGCACATTTCCCACCAATTGGCACTTGGGGTGCAGACTCTCATCACTCAAAGTCCCAAATCAAGTAAGTCCTGAGGGATCTGCTGGGGAAATCAGTCAGATTGTCAGTTTTCTCATTGCATTCCTGGCCATTCAGTTTATGGAGAGGGTCTGAGTGATGCGTGTAGATTAAACCAGGCCTCCTTCTTTTACAATTCTTTAGAGTCTGGGTCAATCTTGTCTCCCCAAGGGAGCCTCAGTTCTGCTTCCTCTTGGTTAAGATCCTTGGGCTCTCTAACCCAGGGGTCCTAAGCCTCTGTTATCTTTTTATGTTTCTTTCTTCCAGGAATCTTCTAGGACTGGGTTTACTAAGAGTCATCCACAACCTCAGGCTTGAGCTTTTCTTGTAGCACCGTCCAAGTGGGAGGGGAGGAAGACAGCATGGAGCTGGAGAAGCTGCATGAATGTCTATTTTGTAGCTACATTCTCTTCTCTGTTGTCTCCCAGTGAAAAAGGTCTTTGAGACAAAATTACTTCTTTTCAGTGAGTTACATGGAGGAAGTTTCATGGATTCAGTTGTTGGTGTGAATGTTAAATTAAATGTTAATGTTAAATCAGTATGTTAAAATGAGAACTCTTCTAAATATATGTGGGGAGAAAAACCTGATGCAGTAAAAACTCCTTTAGAATAGTGTGTTTCTTGTTAAATACCAAAAATTAGCACCATTTTGCTGATCCTAAAACATGAAGTTTAAGGCCAAAACATTTTTAGATTCCCACAATGGATTTTTCAGAGTTCTTACAAACATTATCATACACTCTCATATAGTCTAAAATAATTAAACGGAAGTTCTTGGAGCTATCTTGCCAAGGTCATTTGGAGATTATTTCTTGAGCTGCTTTGAAATAATGAAAAAAATTGTAATGTGAATTGTAATTACTTAGAACACTGTAGAATAAAGCTACAGTAAATTCCTTCACAGTTGAACTAAACTGTTTAACACATGGAATGTCTAATTGACAATTCTGTACCAAAGTGTAAATTTGTCAAGGAAGGATACACAACAAGTTTTTTTTAACATCTCAGTGAGTGCTGTTGTGATTTGGATCTATTACTTCTGAATATTGCATGAAGCTGACAAGCACTTGTCATTTAAAGACCACATGGAGGCATTTAGTTTTCCATTTAGACATAATAACACATTATGCAAATAAGCTTGCAAAGGAAAGCTGGAGGCTGACATGAAATAAACTGTCAAACACAAGTTGCTAATAAGTGAACATTTCTTTATAGATTGTCTTAATTTGGGGAGTTGAAAAATACATTTGGCTGTGGTGGATCAGGAACCTTACTATCGTGGTACATAGTGGAGGTTTCAGTTGTTGGCTTTGCAACAACATTCCTTCCCGGCAATTATGGCAAGAGGTTTTAGTTTAAGAAAAACTCTCAAAACTTACATTTTATAAAAGAGGTTTATAAGTAAATTGTATTCCCACATTTTCATGGTTTAGAGATACCCTAGTTGGATTTATTCTCATGTGATTTTTCACTCCTCAATTTTGGGCTGTCCTGTAATAGGTCTAATACTTTCAATTTGATCTAGATAACAGATTATTGGAATTCAAAGGAGTTTTTGACATTTGTAATTTTAACTAGGCAGGATTTCTCAGAGAACACATCCAAATCTCCTGGAAGCCTTCTTAAAAATGCATATTCCTGGAAGCCTTATTACAAATGCATATTCCAGAGTACCAACCAAGACTGACCTAATCAGAATTTCTGGGAGTAGGACTTATTAATTTGCATTTTTGAAAAGTAGCCCAGTAATTCTTGTGCTCAATAGAGTTTGAGTAACTCTGGACTAGATAGTCCTTGAAGGCCCATCACAAGTACAATTTTAAGACCCCTAAAGCTGGAATTAGTGTTTCAAATCAGGTGTAGGATGAAGTTGGGGACTGATTTATTTCTGGTGAGTCTGGCTCAAGATGCAGCGTTTGCCACTCAGTGAGCTGCCCTCTACATCTGTCCTCAATGTAACAGTAACTCCAATGATGTAATATAAGAAACACAACCAGAGCTATTTCTCTGTGACAGCGGCCCCTAGGGGCAGACCTGGAGGTGGGACGGATATCAAAAGTAGGAGAATGTGGCTGGAAAAGGGGGAAGGTCTAAGTGCAGAGACAGAGCAGGGGCTGCTTAGCCTCCTGCCTTCATCTAATCTCTGCCCAGAAGTAATCTTGAGGGCTTTTGGTCTTTTTTTTTTTTTTTTTTAGACGGAGTCTCGCTCTGTCACCCAGGCTGGAGTGCAGTGGCCGGATCTCAGCTCACTGCAAGCTCCGCCTCCCGGGTTCACGCCATTCTTCTGCCTCAGCCTCCCGAGTAGCTGGGACTACAGGCGCCTGCCACCTCGCCCTGCTAGTTTTTTGCATTTTTTAGTAGAGACGGGGTTTCACCGTATTAGCCAGGATGGTCTTGATCTTCTGACCTCGTGATCCGCCCGTCTCGGCCTCCCAAAGTGCTGGGATTACAGGCTTGAGCCACCGCGCCCGGCCAGCCTTTTTTTTTCAAAGAACATAGAAAAGATAGCAAAAGTTTACTTATGGCCTGGTGTGGCGGTTTATGCCTGTAACCCTGGCACTTTGGGAGGCTAAGGCAGGAGGATTGCTCGAACCTAGGAATTTTTTCTTTCTTTCTTTCTTTCTTTTTTTTTTCTTTTCTTTTCTTTTTTGAAACAGAGTCTCGCTCTGTCGCCAGGCTGGAGTGCAGTGGCGTGATTTCCGCTCATTGCAACCTCCGCCTCCCGGGTGCAAGTGATTCTCCTGCCTCAGCCTCCCAAGTAGCTGGGACTACAGGCACGCATCAGCAAGCCCAACTAATTTTTTTGTATTTTTAGTAGAGATGAGGTTTCACCGTGTTGTCCAGGATGGTCTCAATCTCTTGACCTCGTGATCCACCAGCCTCAGCCTCCCAAAGTGCTGGGATTACAGGCCTGAGCCACTGTGCCCAGCCACGCCTAGGATTTTGAGGACCAGCCTGGGCAACATAGTGAGATCCCATCTCTAAAAAATAAAAATAAAAATTAGCTGGTGTGGTGACATGCACCTGTGTCCCAGCTACTCAGAGGCTGAAGTGGGAGGATTGCTTGAGCCCAGAGGGTCAAGGCTGCAGTGAGCCATGATTTTACCACTGAACTCCAGCCTGAGCCATGATTGATTGTACCACTGAACCCCAGCCTGGACAACAGAGTGAGATCCTGTCTCAAAAAATAAAAAATAAAAATGTTTCCATCATTGCCTTAAATTAATTAGGAGAGTATTAGATTGAAGCAGCTCCAGGGCTCTGAGTTTCTACCTAAGCAAACTGAAACCCAACTCAGTATAACTATTCTAGAAAAGCAAAACTTAAGCTTAACTAATCAGAAACCACTAACCTCTAGCTAGTGACTTCCTAGTGGAATGATGGAAATAAGGTTGCTGTTGCACTTTAAACAATCAAATAATTTATTGGTCTTGCTTCTGATCATAAAAGCCTTCCTCTTGTGCCCTTGGGCTGAGCCTCTGAAACATTTCTGGTTTGGAGCCACCTGATTCCTAAATCATTGTCTACTCAAGTAAACTCTTTAAAATGTTAGTGTGCATAAATTTATCTTTCAACACCCCTCAGACTTCCTTTTGAACCCATTAACTATCAAAACAGGAACACTTTTCTATTCCCTGACACTGCTGAGCTGTTGCTTAGTTAGCTGTGAGTTCAGACTTTAATGGATTCAGTTCTGCATCCAGTTTAGACTTTTGAATTAGCTCAAATTTTTGTCCACTGTTCAGGTGCTTGAAAAAACGTTTGCTTTATCTGCCACCTCTCATATGGAGGCATCCTGTTGTGTTTCTAATGCTGAAGTGTAGTTGTCGTTTCTTTTAATTCCAATCTCCTGTCTGCCTTAGCGCCCCAATCTACATATTGACAAAGACTCCCTGACTAAACTTTAGTCATGTTCCTCTGAGCCCTCTTCTCTACTGGACCTTGACTTTGGTCCCTGTCTTTGCTGGGTTTGCATAGCCCACTTGTAGCAAGAATCCTCCTGAATCAATTTAGGGAGAAAGACTCACCCTCAATATTTGATCAAATTTTTCATACCCCAACCTTGATATCTTATCACCCTGGCTTGCCTTCAGCAATAATTTTGTTAAATTGGTTTAGAAAGAATCTTTCCACCCTTGATGACTTCTTATAGTATTTTCCATTCACTGACCTCCTCATTCTGCTTGTTGGCTATGAATCTCCATTTGTCTTTGCTGTATTCAGTTCTATCCTATAGTCTCTTTTCCCCTATTGCAATATTTTATTAATAAAATCTGTTTTAACGTCTCTAATTACTGTCTGGCTGAGATTTTCTTTAACAGCTACAATGCTCAAACTTGGATGGAATCAGATTGCTGATTGAAACCCCAGGTCTCTCACTCAAGACCCACACCTTTAATGTCTTTCAGGAGGCCTTAGTGAGTCCTACTCTGGAGCCAGTGCTCCAGACCACTGTCCACTGAAGCACAGAAAGGACAGGTTTTGATTCTTAAGACTCTGAGTATGCTATCTTTGTCTGAAAGGTTATCTCCTAGGCTGGAAGTTCTTCCTGGCTTCTTGTTTCAAGTGGAGATTCACTCCTTGACTCCTCGGCTAGAAAATTATTTTTTTTCTGACTCTTTTTGTGGCTTCTCTGTTCTATTTCATCCTGTTTCTCCCATAGGAAACATTGTGTCTACTAAAACTCAACCACCTCCTCAAACCCTCCTTAATGCTCCTTTCTTGTTGGCATAATTTTGTTAAGAATAATTTGGAACTTCATTCACTTATTACCTACTCACATTTAAGCTCATTTAAGGCCTCTTCTCTTTTCCGCTTTCTCTCCTTTACTACCTTCGATCTTCCCATCAGCTTTCTTGAATACTGTGATATGTCCCTCTTGAAAGACCCTTACATCCTCTATTTCTCTGTGTGCTCCTGCCAGACTTTTCCCTCTCCAGTCCAGCTGCTCAACTCTCCACAGTCACTTGAACTTTAGGTACCTTGTCCCCATAGAGGACTCTCAAGGGATTTAGGAGCCCCCAACACAACCACCTGAAGCTTAAAAGAGAGAGAGAGAAAAAAGGCTTATTTAAAACAGGCTCAATATTTCCCCCCCTCAGATGGACTTTGGAAACAACCAATCACTTAGTATTTCCAAAAGATCCAATACCCAAAATTTAGTCTACAGCCTCCATAAGATTACATATCAAAGCAAATGAAAATCTTAAGAGTTTCCTCTATAAATAGTGATAAAAAGAATTCGTTGTCATATTAAGCAGGTCATCTTAATTTGTTTTATCTGCCAAAAACACAATTCAGAGAAAGATGAGAGCCAACTATCATACATAAACCAGTGAGTTTTGTATTATTGCGTTTACCTACATCATGGCTAAAATTTTAGAATGAAATGTCTGAGGTCTCCATTTGTGTCTGCCTGTATGTTTATATGTGCATGTATGTAGGTTATGTCTATGTGATATTTTTCTCCCTCCCGATGGTAGTAACAAGTTTATTTATAAAATTGCTTTAAAAAAACTGTTCAAATTGTCTGAAGGCTAAGTAATTATGTATTAGAAATGAAGTACCTTTACAACTCAAGTAATATAGAAAGTAACCCGAATCATTTTCAAATTTAAGTGATTTGAGTAGGACTACTGATATAGTTTGGATATTTGTCCCCTTCAAAATCTTATGTTGAAATGTGGTCCCCAGTGTGGGAGCTGGGGTTTGGTGGGAAGTGTTTGATCATGTGAACAGATCTCTCATGAATAGCTTGGTACCCTTACCACAATAATGAATTCACCCAAGATCTGATTGTTAAAGAGACTGGGACCTCTCCTCTCTCTTGATCCCTCTCTCATCATTTGACATGCTGGCTCCCCTTCTCTTTCACCTTGAGTGGAAGCTTCCTGAGGCCTCACCAGAAGCAGATACCAGCACTATGTTTCTTGTGCAGTCTGCAGGACTGTGAGCCAAAATAAACCTCTTTTCTTTATAAATTAACTAGCCTCAGGTATTCCTTTATAGCAATGTAAGATGGACTAATACAACTAGTTTGGTTTTGTAAGTTTAATAAAAATAGGCATGCCTTTTGAGTTATCAGAATAAAGTGTAATATGAGCACATATTTTTATCCTACTTGGGTTTACTAGTCAAATAAGGTGATATTATAGCTACCAGATATTTAAGATGATAAAAACTATAAATTCAACCTAAGAACAAGTGGACAAGTAAAGATGGAGCAAAAGTGAATATAAATGGCTCAATATATATATATCAAAGCACAGTAGGAAATAAAACATAGGCACATGTATTTAATTTTTAAGATTGTTTTCTATTGTGATTATTTTGATGCTTTCCTAACATGCATGTATTATAAAAATAGTTACCAGGGAAATGACTCAAAATGATGACTAGCTTTGTTTAATGTCTCATAAAATTTTCATGAACAATCTAAGCATAATTTTTTAGGAACATGTATTAAGTTGACACAAGTGGAATAAAAGTTTTATGAGGAGACTTTTCTATAATAATTATGTTTTATAGTATCTATAAACTAAAAATAGTTTCAAAATCATTTTAGTAATGTGCAATCTTTGACCTATGCTAAAGTAAATTATGTAATAAATATTTATTATTAATTTATAAGATAAATTACTAAAACACTGACTGATAAGAATAAGTTTAAATTTATTATTAAGTTGTAGAAGGTTTACAGAAAAGGAAGTCGGGGAAAAGTGATCTCATATGGTCAAACTAAAATTTGATGGACTTATTTATAAGGTTTTTTTGGATTAAGTGTTTTTAGAATATTGGTCTGCTCTTAATATTATATTATAAAAGGTTTTTCTCTACCTTTTGAGAAAAATCTACCTAGGAAACAAACATTTTGTGCCTTATCAGAATAATTTCTTGTATTTTTTGTTAACTTTTATCATGCTCTTGACTATTTAACAGAACCAAATTTCTCACCTTTTTTTTTTTTTTTTTTTTTTTTTTGAGGGAGAGTTTCACTCTGTCACCCAAGCTGGAGTGCATTGGCACAATCTTGGTTCACTACAACTTCCACCTCCTGGATTCAAGCAATTCTCCTTCCTCAGCCTCCTGAGTAGCTGAGACTATAGGCATGCACCACCACACCTGGCTAATTTTGTATTGTTAGTAGAGACGGGGGTTTCACCATGTTGGTTAGGCTGGTCTCGAACTCCTGACCTCAGGTGATCCTCCCACCTCTGCCTCCCAAAGTGTGGGATTACAGGCATGATCCACTGCACCCGGCCAAGTTTCTCACTTTTAAAAGAGCTAAGATTGGCCTGGCACACTGGCTCACATCTGTAATCCCAGCACTTTGGGAGGCTGAGGTAGGCAGATCACTTGTGGTCAGGAGTTCGAGACCTGCCTGGCAAACATGGTGAAATCCCATCTGTACTAAAAGTACAAAATTAGCCAGGCGTGGTGGTAGGTGCCTGCAATCCCAGTTACTTGAGAGGCTGAGGCCGGAGAATTGCTTGAACCCGGGAGGTGGAAGTTGCAGTGAGCCAAGATCACACCACTGCACTCTAGCCTAGTGACAGAGTGAGACCTTGTCTCAATAAATAAATAAATAAAAATAAAATAAAATAAAATAAAAGAACTAAGATTTTTTTACAATTGTGTTACCTCCTATAGTTACTTTTGAAATCTTGTATTGTCACTTTGGTTAAATAGGTATTTAAGTACTGTTTCACAGTGACTTAGGATCTTATTTAGTTAAGTGTTCAAGACTTTTGACACTTTTGATATATTTCTTTCCTCAAATAAAATCCTAATAATGTTGAGTTTTTACATAGGGTGCCTGGAAAGTCTCAAAGGATTTATTCTTTCACCTTCTAAAAGGAGAAATATTTAATAAAACAATGTTTATTGCATATGTTAAATTGCATGAGAAACATTGTCAAATAAGAAGAGATTCTTATTCTTCCCTAGGTTAACCATTCATATTTGTGTGAATAAATGATATTCACACAAATATGTTAGAAATTGTACAGTTCTTAGAAAGTTGTCAATAACCTAGCTGTGTATGATATGTACAGTCAGTATAATTTTATTAGTCACAATGCCAGTTATTATTTTGAAATGTTGTATGCTACAGAAATAACCAAATTTCCTTGTCAAATGAACTCTCATAAACTCTTTAACTATGGCCACTGCGAGTCTTATCTAAGTCATCATATATAGTTATTATTTTACTCTGATGCTTTACTGAAAGTGCTTGCAATCAGCTACAGGTCAGAATGCTTTGTTTTCAATAAAAAGGAACGGTTTCATAGATGCATGGAAAGGTCTATGACAGAATGCAAACCTGACTGCTCAGATCCTTATTGGGACTATCCAAAAAGCCTGGTGAGCTGAAGTTAGACTCTCCCACGCTCTGCTTGGGATATAACCATGGCTATGACACTGATGTCTATGATATCACCAAAGATGTTCAAACTTCAAACCAGGAAATCTGCTGGATTTTCATTTCTGTCCTCACTTTACCATCTAAAGCCCAACATCTAGAAATATTCTTGACTGGTTGCACTATGGACTTAGAAACTGGGCTTGTAGACTGCTTCAATGACTAATCCTGTTTTTTCTTTTTCTTTTCATAGAACTTCTCCTCATTAAATGTCTGATGGTTTGTGCTATCCAGCAAATATTCTTTACTACCAAGTCCCAACAGATGGTTCAGCTGGTGCTTAATGAACAAAAGAAGTATAAATAAATTTATATTGTTCAGAGGAAAGAAAAATGTCTCTTCTTTATTTGAACAAGAAGAACTGACAAAGACTCTCTCCCTGACCAAACTTTAGTCAGGCTCCTCTGAGCCTTCTTCTCTACTGGGCGTTGACCTTGGTCCCTGTTTTTGTTGGGTCCGCATAGCCCATTTGTAGCAAGAATCCTGCTGACTCAGGTTAGGGAGAATTTCCCAGGCTAAAATCTGATCAAATTCTTAATATCTGATCACCCTGACCTGCCTTCAGCAAAAATCCTGTTAGGTTGGTGTAGCAAAAATCCCCCCTACCCTTGATATCTCCTCTTAGTAATTTTTCATTCATTGACCTCCTTATTTTGATTGATAGCTATAAATTTCCATTTATTTTTGCTATACAATCAGTGAGTTGAGTCTGATCTCTCACCTCTGCTGTAATAGTCTTGATACCTATTGCTATAGCCTTGAATTATGTCTTAACAAGTGTCAGAATAATTTTTTCTTTATCTATCTATATATTTGCTTTATATAATATGCATATATGATATATACCATATATATAAACCAAACTCCTATGAGCAAACAAGATTAGCAAATATTAAACCTAACTCTTTTGTTCTGCAAACAATAAAAATGAGACAAAGCTAAGTGAGTTATTTAAAATTAAAAATATTTTCCTCTGGTTGCAATGTAAGCCAGTTCCTCTTTGTGCTATAGTGAATCAAATCAGAAAAGCTGCTAACTTTCACAGATTCACGTGCCAGACTTTAAAACCGTGAATGTTCAGGTCATCCTGTTCTCTCTGTTTAATAGGTTGGAGAAAAAACAGCCATTTATCAAAGGTATGAAGCTCAAACTATATTGTTAGGGAGAATTTCCAAAGAAGGTTTATATATCTTCAATACATAAAATAGTGTCCTGAAGCCAGAATTCTTCCATTAAAAAAATTCTCTCTGCTCCTTCCCCTTTGATTGTATTGTTCTTTAGTGGAACTTGCCCAAAAAAAGGCCTGAAGAGTAAACACATGGCAAGCAATTGTGATCACTCTTCCCTTGCCCTGGCCAAAAGCTTATTAGATTATATTGATTTACCAGCTCTTTCCTTGCAGAAATAGCCTAATTAAATGCTTAATACTGCCTCTGAAGATGAGTTCAGCTCAATAGTTATTTTGGGTTCTAATTTTAGAAGCTGTCCCTCCTATGATTATAATTTTGGTAATGAGAATTAAATGTTGATGTCTCAAATTGGCATTCTCTCCATTCTTTAACGTATTATTTCCTGGAGCCAAAATGTTGTTGGAAGTCCAAGTTTAAATTGGACCCAATCACAGAGTATTTTTACCTTCAGCAGAAAGATTATTCTCTTGTTTACTGGGGAGTATATATGTAATTCTAGCTTTTCTTCTTTCTTTGAAAAGTTATTTGGGGAAAATTTCAAAGTTATTCTGGTTTAAGCTTCAGAGTGGATATATTCTGCATTCAGGATACTATCTCCTTTTTTATGGGAATGGAGCCATAGGATTCTTTTTTCAATGGGCATTTTGCCTTTATAAGAGAAAGATAATTTTAAAGACTTTTTAAAAATTATTTTTTGTAAAGCCACATGATCTAACTTTTGCGACTAACTTCAGCAGTTTAAAAGGCAGGCTCTTATAAGGGCTATAGGAAGATATGGATTTGGAGTAGCTGTGACTTTTTCTCTTCTTTTCCTTCCTTTTCAAGAATAACTAGACTTATTCTTATGGTAGTAAAGGGTTGGCAAATCTAAATGACACAATCCACCTTTAATCTAAGATAGTCTAAACCTTCATTTTCCAGCAATAGGTGACCCCAGAGTGACTATGTGAAAATTATTTTAAAAGTAGACCACACATCTCAAATACTACCTTCTCTGGCTAAAAAAAATGTATTTATGAGCCTTTTGTGTTTATGAGTCTTTGTGATTGCTCTTTGCTTTAAATTGTCCACCTAAGAGGTCTTTGATGGTAATATTCGTTAAATACCTGCTTCCTTTCCCAAAGACAAGTTGATTATTATTATTTGCAATCTACTAGGAAATAATTTTGAGCAATGTAACTGGACTTGTCCAACTGACAACCAACAAAAAAGTTTTGTTTCATCGCTTTTTTTTGTTTGTTTGTTTCTGTGAAATTAAGGGCATCACTGACACCCTGGAGCATCTGAAAACAAATTTCCTTTTTTGAGGCTTTGGTGGTTATCAAATAGGGTGTGAATTTACCATGCTCCATTGCGCTGAAGGAGACCCGTGTTTGATGGTCTTGCCAGGCATTTACACATTGTATAATGCTGCCTCCACTTTCAGTTCAAAGCAAGCATTGTCTCCTGGGTTTTCACTTAGCTTATATTGCTGCTTCTCATTTATTTTGACATAACAGTTCACTTCAAACTAGATAATCTTCTGATCAGGAAAAAGAGAAGCTAGCTCCCTTCCTTCATAAAACAACCTTTTCTTTGAAGACACAGTTCAGTAAATCCAATAAATTTTGAGACAGGATTACTTTTCATTGGTTGGGTAACTATGATAAAAAATGAAAACAAGTCCTTTAAAGATGCTTTTGATACAAGACTTATTTTTTTTGCTAAGTTTAGAAAAGCCATTCTATATGTATAACAATTTGATAATATTAGCCCACATAAATTTTAGTTGTATTGGTGGAATTTTGGCTTTTGAACTGTGTATGTGAAACAGAAGAAGAGAAAGCAAAACAAACAACCAACTAATGTAGTTGGTTTTTTGTTGAAATTCTAAAGGGAATTTGAACATGAATTCAAAATGCTGTTTATTAAACAGCAAACACAGAGAAATTCATTGTAGAAGTTTAAAACATAGCAAGATTGATTTTAAAAGTGCAACTCAAAGCCATGTTTTAGAAAACGTTTCAGCTAATGGTGGCTAGCAAAAGATCTCTGCTGGCAGTGGTTTTGGAATCTCAGAGGGTTACTTTCTGTGAAACAATGATTTCTTTTTTCTAAGGTTAGTAAGTAAAGTCAATTAAAAGCAATTTCAGGTATGATTGGGAAAACAGAAACAAAACCAGAAACAGTTGTTTGCTTTCAGTGTTGAAGCCCTGAAAGGGAGGTCATTACAAAAATTGTTTTGAAATTTACAACTTTTGGATTGTTCCTGAAGTTTCCTGAAAATATAAATGTCACCTAGTAAGTATTTACAATACATATGTAAAATTTTTATCAAATCACTTTGGAATCCATTGCAAGTGCCCAAACATGCCTGGTAAATGAGCTAACTACACAAACTAGAAATAATAATTTCTAAGTGTAAGTTTATACAAAAGCTTCGTGCATTTTTGCCTGATACAAATACTAGCTAATATTCAGTTGGAGTTTCAGTTTGGAAAGTAATTCTTCATTCACCACATGATGTGATTCTTCTAAGAGTCCTGTAAAATAGATAGGGCAGGTTATATAGTCTTCATTGTGAAGAGACAGTAAATAATAGCTATGATTTATTGAAGGTTAACTGTAAGCCATACATCGTTTAAATATTTTGCATATATTAGCTCATTTATTCCTCTCAACAGCCTTATGAAGTAGATACTATTGTTGTGCTATTTTGGAGACGAAGAAATTACGACAGAGAGGTTAAGCATCTACCTAAGGCTGTACAGCTAGAAGTGATGAAGGTGAGATTCAAGTTGAGAAATGATTACTGTCCCATTTTGCAGATGAGAAACCTGAGGTTTAGAGAAGCTGAGGTCACTGAGCTCACTAAGCTTACCAAGGTCAAAATCCTTGAAAGGGGCTGGGTGCAGTGGCTCATACTTGTAATTCTAGTGTGCAGATCACTTGAGCCCAGGAGTTTGAGACTAACCTGGTCTCAGGATGGCAAAACCTCGTCTCTGCTAAAAATACAAAAATTAGTTGGGCATGGTGATGTGCATCTGAAGTCCCAGCTACTTGGGAGGCTGAAGTAGGAGGACTGCTTAAGCCCAGGAGGTTGAGGCTGCAATAAGCCATGATTGTGCCACTGCACTCCAGCCTGGGCAACAGAGCGAGCCCTTGTCTAAAACAAACAAACAAAAACAAAAACAAAAACAAAAACAAAAAACTGACAAAGAACAATACCGAAATTTAGAGAAAAAAAAATCTCTCAATCTGTCTGGCCGTAAAAATCTTAGCTTTTAAGCTTTTAAACATTTTATTTCAATGTTTAAACCCTGGTTTCTCCATTATTGATTTTATGCCAAGATATTTAAGCTAATATGTTGCTCAATTGTGGTCACTGTATACAAAAGCTAAATTGGCATTTTTCTCCCACTGTGTAATTTTTAATATCTGTTTCTGCTTTGTAGCTTTGGTAGATAAATGGCTTTTACTTGGGATACTGGGAAACTTTTGGGGGAGTATAAGATGCAAAGTATACAGTAATGTGCTAGAATCACTGGGGACGCATTTTAAAAATACATCAGCTGATGCCTCTGAACAGATCTATCATATCAGATAGGTATGGCACTACCCAGGGTGGGCGGGGGCTATCAGAAGGAGGCTGCCCTAGCCTGGGTACTTTCAGAAAAGTTCTCCAGCGAAACCTACTATGTTCTAACCCAGATGAAAACTGCAAGAGGCCCCTCTCCACACCCTCACAAGCTGTCTCACGCTCTGGAGACTTTTCAAGTTGTAGATATTCCCTGACAGTTACAATGAGAGAACTGTTTTCCTCCATCTGGGTAATAAGGCCTCTGATCATTAATTTGGGGGCAGAATTATTGTGCGGTCTGTGGTCAACTAAAATCTATAAATTTTTTTTTCTTACTGAAACCAAGATTAAAATAAGTCATCCCCTTTACGCTGTCTATATTAAATGTACCTAATTTGGGTTCATTATTCTTGTGTGTTGAGCTCTTTGTCAAAATGGATTTGATAATCTAATATATTAGTGAACTATTTTCAGGTTTGTGTCATATAAAAATTTGAAAAGTAGAATCATCCTGAAGCAGCGGCCAGAGAAGAGACAAGGGCACGAGCATCAGAATGCCATGCCTTTCTTGGACGTGCAGAAACGGTTTCGCGTTAACACAGATCGATGGTTGACAATCCAAAGTGCTGAACAGTCCTACAAGATTCCTGCTCGATGTCATCCTTTTGAAAAAGAATGGATAGAATGTGCACATGGAATTGGTGGTATCTGGGCAGAGAAAGAGTACAAAATAGAAAATGATTATTTCATAGAGTATACTTTGGCAGAAAACGATGAGACGTTTGAGTACCATCAGGAAGCAGTGGGACAAGCTGGTAAAGGAAGGGAAGTACACCCGTCCACCTCACCATGTGGGCAAGGGGGAGCCTCGGACCCTAAGCAGACTCCCAAAGTGCTGGGACTACAGGTGTGAGCCACTGCACCCAGCTGTTATAAAGTAGTTTTCAGCTTTATTTCCTTCACTAAAAAATTGGGAGAGTAATAGCAATCTCAAAGGAGTGTTGAACATACTGAGATTTTATATGCATATAAGCACAAACACGTACATATATAACATATATATAATTTCCTCTAGAATAGTACCTGACATGGTAAATATTCAATGAATAGTGTCTATTATTAATAACTAATAATTATTAGTTAATAATTATTAATGGCTAATAATTATTTAATACATTATTATCTTTGAGGATATTGTGAGAGAATTTGATCAATATATGTCTTTCTATGCCAGAATATTATCTCATAAAAAAAGAGGTGTATTAGTCTTAGCTTACCTCGTAGACCATTTATGATGGATCACTATTAGTCTCTTGTTCTGTTTTCTTTTTTTTTTTTTTTTGAGATGGAGTCTCACTCTGTCATCCGGGCTGGAGTACAGTGGCGTGATCTGGGCTCACTGCAACCTCCGCCTCCAGGGTTCAAGCGATTCTCCTACCTCAGCCTCCTGAGTAGCTGGGATTACAGGCGTGCATCACCACACCTGGCTAATTTTTGTATTTTTAGTAGAGACAGGGTTTCACCATGTTGGTCAGGCTGGTCTCGAACTCCTGACCTCATGATCTGCCTGCCTTGGCCTCCCAAAGTACTGGGATTACAGGCATGAGCCACCACACCTGGTTAGTCTCTTATTCTTGAGTTAATATAATATAGTGTTAATCTATTCATATTTCTCAGTTTGTAAAATCTTTGGCTGAGTTTTTTATATTTCTTTCTTTCTTTTTGGAGACAGAGTCTCATTATGTTGCCCAGGCTGGAGCCCAGTGGCTGTTCACAGGCCTGATCCCATTACTAATGAGCATGGGAGTTTTGACCTGCTTAGTTTCTGACTTAGGCCTGTTCACCTCTCCTTAGGCAAACTGTGGTCCCCTGCTCCTAGGAAGTCACCGTATTGATGCTGAACTTAGTGTGAACACCCAGTCGGCTTAGTGCACTAGAGTCCGGGTGCACTAGAGTCTTAGTGTGCTAAACTCCTGGACTCAAGCAATCCTTCTGGTTCAGCCTCTTCAGTAGCTGGAATTACAGGCTCACACCACTGCACTCTACAGTTTTTTGTTTCTATGCATGATGAAATAGAATAAAGCCTTGCTTTTCTTAAACCTAGTATTAGCTATATCCCAAGTATCATCTGCCATTGCTGAGAACCCAGAACTAAATAAACAGTTGAGGAGATGAGCTTTCATTTATAGCTTTACTTGTGAAAGGTTGATGTGGCTTTAGTTTTCTTTGGCCATCAGTTTCTAAAAGTTCTTAAAAGTTTGTTTCCCAATCGAGTTAAATGAAATTAGCTAGACAGTTTTGACTATTGCTAAAAAGTCAAAAAGAAAAAACTGTAAGAGATTTTGTTGAGGGCAAGAAAGCAAATTATAAGAATATGATTGGTGTTTTTAATTCTATAACTAATTTTGCACAATGCTATGTTTTGTTGTGGATGAGAGGTGAAAGTGACATTAGAGATTTATCTCAAGTTAAATAAGATTTCATTGCTTTTGGGTAGTGAGCAGACATACAGAAGGATGTTCATTTAATCTCCAGAGAAAGTTTAAATGGGTTTCTGAGTGTGCCAAGAGATAACTGTTCAGGTTTAGTTTATAAGCAGGATTCCTTAGCCAACATTTTTATTTCCCTTTTTATAGTTTCTAAAATAACATTAGCTCTAACATGCCTAACAATCTCAAGAAAATATATCCTAGTTTGTGATATGCACTCTCTGTAATGGTTTACCATCACTTTAGACTTCAGGAATAAGGTTCAGTAATTTTAAAACTCAATGCCGTGACATAGAAAACTACTGGCATTATTAACTTTCAAATCAATGAGGAGAGTAGAAGAATGTTTTAACAAAAGAGCTAATGGCTGTTTTCTTTAACCTATGGTTGGAATAATTAAATAGCATGGCCTTTTCATCCAACGCTAAAAGTAAAATGGAGAGTCTGATGTTTAATATCTGAATCCTGTAGAGGATATCGCTGGCACATGTGTAATAGGTTTCAATTTTCTTCTTCTTTTCTTAAACAGATATTCTTCCTAGCAGCACCACATGATTCTTATTATTTAACATTTATTTAGTAGTGGCAATAGATTTGGCTCTGCATTGAATGTCAGAGAGTAGGGATAATTCCTTCCTGGTGGGCATAGTATAAAAATCAGGCAAACCAAACTTCCGTGTTCAGAGATAATTATCCGTGATATGAGGCAGAGGCAGAGCACGACACAGGTGCTCTGCCCTTTCAGGAGGCATCTTAAACAAAAATGGAGGCGAGAGTGGCCACAACCTAGTGCTGTCATCTGGAATGCTGGTGAAACGAGCCCCTAAAGCTGACTTAAAAGGCACAGCTGAATTGAGCACAAAGAGAAACCAACGGGCTTGTGGATGTTACTGTGCCTTCAATGAAGCTTTAACTCAATAATATGACGATTTAAAAGCAGATGTGGTTTTCCTAACATTGTTACAGTTTCAACCACCCAGCTATTTTGCTCCTTTGTGATTTTGAATGAATTATTGATAAGGAATACTTCAAAGGTGTGCAAAAAATTCTTTTGCGTTTAGCGTTTATAAAACAATGATGTTGATGGAGGGAAAAAGAAAACCACTGTCAATATTTCTCTGAGACTAAACAATAACAAAGTGCCTTCAGGATTCATTTTAATGAGAAATACTAGTGTGGCTCTGTGGAAATCTCGGGACAAGCAGTGCACACTAGCAAATTAATTATAGGTTGGCAGCCAGGCAAATGTAGGAGGCTTATGGTGGCACTGTAGAAAATAAATATTATTTTAATCAGCAATACTGGCTTATTTCCTCAAAGGTAACATCAACCTTTAAATGTACAAGTCACATATATGTAGAAAACGATTTCAAAACAAGGGGTACGTGGCTTTTCTGACTGCTATTTTCAAGTTAGTACTTGCACAAGGTTTCCTCAAAATAAGGCACAACTGATCCCTTAGTCTTGTCCGTGGTCAGAGAACAGGGTTATCATTACCGACAGCATTTTATCTAAGCCTGACTCTGATCTGTGCTGGAGGAGACATTGACTTTCATGATGGTTTTATGGATCGATGATTCAGGTGGTTCTCCAGATAGCTCTGCTGGATTCCTGGGCCCTGTTTGCAAGTCAAAGCTGCGTCTCCTCCCCTAGGTGGAATTTCTCAGTTCAAGGATTCACTTCTTAGCTGCCTCCAGCTCCTGCAGTTGGCAGCTGACGGGGCAGCGCTGTTAATGCAACCAGAGTGTTTAAAGCGGCAGGTGATAAGAGACGCTGGGATTTTAACAGCATAATGAATTAATTCGCAAACTCACTGAGCACAAATGATAACTTTGGTACAATTTCTAGTTGCAATTAGGAGGGGACTGCATTGTTTTACAGGATAAAGGTATTAGTCCTGATTCTTGTAATGTAATGTGTAGTATACTGGTATCTTTGAGGAAAAGCTAGTTTCTGGATGTGTGAATTTGCCCGTGACCAACTCCTGAAACGGATGCAAATTAAAATGAGCGATTTCTGTGATAGTGAATGTGCTGTAGCATAGCCTCTATACCCGGATTCCTAAGAGGGGGCTGGCAGAGTCTTAGAATTTCATTTTGCCTCAATGCTTATCCAAAAGCAGCATAACCAGCCCGTGTTCAAATGTATCCCAAACTTTTATTATATTTTGAGTTCATCCAGGCTGAGCGTGCAATCTTCATTTTGTACTTCAACCTGTAACTATTTCAGTGACTGCCTTCAGAATCAACAAATTTGAGATGACTTTTAATTTCTGAGATGACTTTTAATTTCTGTGTCCATTGTCCAAGAGAATCGTTCATATCTTCACCCACTATTTCTGGTGTTCCCCCAAAATATTTCTAGCAGAAGAAATACAATTTTAAATACCAACAAGTTTTAGAAAAGCAAATTCTACTTTTATCAGAATTTGATTGGCATTATTAACAGTATTTTCAAAAAGAAAATTGTGAGTTTGTGTTAACGAAAATGTATGCTAATGTCTTTTTAAGAATTATTTGCCATTATTTTTCTCTTTAGATTGCTATACTACTAAAAGTAATCAATAAAATCTATTGTTACCTGTAGAATGCTCAGATAAGTACTAGGTATACATGGCTAATTAAAAAATATCATTTGATGATAATAGTGGTGATAGACATAATGATAAAATACTTGTTCTTTCAGATGACTGACTTATGCTAAAATGATATATTCATTCGATACAATGAATATTCAATGCAATTTAATAAATATTCATTGGACACCTGTGCTAGGCCCTAGGGATATTAAGATGAGAAAGATTCAGTATTTTGAAAGATTATATTGTTACAAATATTCCCTCCTTTTCCTATAAGAGGATTATACTTCCTGCCGGTGGCCATGTACCTTGCAGTGAGTCCTGAGGGAAGGGAATATGTATACTTCTCTATTATTGACCATGTGACTAATTTTTTTTTTTTTTTTTTTTTGAGACTGAGTCTGGCTCTGTCGCCCAGGCTGGAGCGCAGTGGCCGGATCTCAGCTCACTGCAAGCTCCGCCTCCCGGGTTTACACCATTCTCCTGCCTCAGCCTTCCGAGTAGCTGGGACCACAGGCGCCTGCCACTTATGACCTGAGTGGACATGACTCATGCTACATCTGAGCGGCATTGTGTGTTTCTTGCAACATTCTTACTTTTTTCTCTCTTCTCAAGAATGGCATATCTCAAAAAGGAGCTGCTCCTAATCTGAAACACAACCCTGCCTTTAATCTGAGTCCTGGAGGGAAAAGATTAAACAAAGCCACAGCAGTTGACTACAGTTGCCAATGTGTAATATGTCTGTTGTAACTTGCTGAGACTTTGGAAGTTGATTTTTCACCATAGGAAGCTAACTAAAACACTTTACATGGTATTAAACTACAGTACCTTAATTCTAAGGCACTAAAAGTTGTGATAAACTGCACATAAATTTATGACCCAGAAAGAACTAGTTCTAGTCCAATAATCTACAAGCTCAAGTTATGTAACATTGTCGAGATGTACTGTGAGCAAATTACATCTGGGTTGTTCTGCCCAGATTTGGATACTGACAAATTTTAGTGAATTAATTGTGCAGCTATCTCCATTGAGTGTTTAGGTTACCAAAAAGAATAACTCTGCCATAATTTAATTGTCCTAGATGTACAGATCTGGCCCAAGTCAATTGGTAGTTCAAAGTCAAAGTTGACATGCTTTGTTTATCCAGTGGAATGAAAACTAAGGCTTTTTTTCAGGACAGTTAACATGCCAGAGATACATATCCACTCATTTCTAATATCTCTTGATGCTTCTCAATAATTAGGTATCAACAAACATTTGCATCTCTCCTCTCTTTCTCCTCTTAGGGTCTGGGTTACCGTGGATGGAGAGAACTTCTGCCTGAATAGAAAAAATAGACAGTGTGTGTTTTGTCATATGTGTGTTTGCCTGCATCTGAGAGAGAGAGGAAGAGAAAGTGAGGGAATAAAAGTTTTAACTCCGTTCACACTGTATTATACTTCCTTGAGAGTTCTCTTATGCACCTGAAAATATCAGACACCAGATGAAAATCCCATAATATTGTAAAGAAAATAAAGATTATTTAACATATTTATTTTTGTTGTGTCTTTTCAGAATGTTTTCCTATACACCCTTTGCCAACTGCCTTTCCTTAGACTTGGATGCTAGGACGCAGGCTGCGGTAGATATTGCTAATGCTCGCCTGTGTTTGGCCCTCTTGTTGTCCCTTGGAGCATGGCACACTCCATCTCCCACTGCCCCGCAGCTGGGTCAGTCATGTGATGGGTTCTAGCCAATGGACCTGAACAGGGGTGATACAGTCACTCCCTGGGCACGGCTCTCCAGAGGTCCTTTCTCTTGTTGCCGTTACCTTGGAAGACTCATGCTGAGAGGCCAGTGCCACCAGATGGAATTTGGACAGATTTCCGACTCACTGCTTGGACCTGCAAAAGACTTTTTGGGAGCAAGACATAGGTTTTTATGATTTCTGAACACTTTTTACTTTTTTGCCTTGGAATTAGTTGCTTTTTTTTTTTCTTTTTTTTCCTTTTAATTACATTTATTTTAATGCTGAATTTACTCCTGTGCCATAAGTTTTTGTTTCTTCAGTTTCTTCTGGGATATCTTTTCCTTCTGGGCAACCTCCTCTTCTGGTTTAGGAACAATCTGTTCCTTTTCAGTAAGGACCATCTCAATGTGGCAAGGAGAGCTCATGTATGGGTTAATCCGACCATGAGCTCTGTAGGTCCGGCGGTGAATCTCAGGTGCTTTGTTCACTTGGATATGCTCAATGACCAGAGAATCTACATCTAAACCCTTAAGTTCAGCATTACTCTCTGCATTTTTAAGCATGTGCAGCAAAAATTCAGCACTCTTTTTGGGCCACCGACCTTGTGTCCAGCCTCACTGCTTGGCCTGGGCACACCTGCCATCTCCACCATTGTAATGTCGGAATGGTACGCACTGTTTCTGTAAAGTGACATCAGATACTTCGTGGCTTTTCGTGTATGCATACCCTTGATGGCCTGGGCAGTTTCACGAGTGTTCTTGAAGTGAACACGAAGACTGGAACCTCTTGATTTGCATGATTTCCTGGGGTTCCCTGGGTCAAGTGAATAGCGAATCATTTTCACAGATTACCTCAGGCTGCTTAGGGAAAGAGATAGTTGCTTTTTCAAATCTGTCCTTCCTTCCTTCTTTTCTTTCTTCTTACTTTTTTTCCTTCTTTTCTTTATTCCAAAAGTATTTATGAAACCCGGATCTATGCTGGGATTACAGTGACAAACAGTAGAGTCATACTACTGCCCTTATGGATTTATAGGGGAGTGAGAATAGCACACATTTAAAACATTTTTTCCCTGTACTAACCATTCTATCAAACTATCTTACTTAACCCTCATAACAACACTGTGAAATAAGACTTATTATTATCTCTATTTTATAGATAAAGAAACTGGCCTTCAGAGAAGTAAATGACATACCTTGAATCATACAGACAGTGAAGGGCAGAGTTGGGCTTCAACCCTCAGCTGCTTGTTGTCAAAGCCTCGGTGTTAAACACCAGGCTATAATAAGGAGTAACTTTTGGTTATCTGGAGAGTTTGATGCAAACTCATCATTATTATTATAGATCTGTCAAAAATAGAGATTTCTCCCCTCTTTGGGCAAGAGTTTGTACTTTGATATTTTGATCATAATGAAAAGGGTATCAAGAGAGTGGGACCAAAGAGTTCCATTCCCCTTACTCTCTGTCTGAAACAATGCTCAGCCATCTTCCAATATTGCCCTCAGTGCTTTCATCCCTCTCTTGAAGGTGGGATTCATCATCTGTGCAGATAGCTTCATGAATCCACTGCTGGGGTGGCTAACAAAGTGGTGGGCACGAGGAGGTTTTCTTACAGTTTTCAGTCAAGCCCCTGTAAGGATAGAATTTCTGTCAAAGGAAGGGGCAGTAGCGACCCTCTTTCCAGGGGGAAGATCTGTGCACCAGTGAGGATGTCTAATTACAACTTTAAAACAATATTGTTTGTAATACAAAGTGAGACCTTTCTCCCACTTATTTATGATTTTCTTTTTCCATCAAAGGAGCAAGCAGGACTTTGAAACAAATCAAGTTTAAGTGAAAATTTTCAATGTCACTGCCTCCCGCCCCCCACCGGTGACTTATAAACAGCTTATTTTACTGGAAGGGGCACAGAAAACTTTGGCTTTTTACTTAAGGACATTTGATAATAGTCAATGTTTGTTAATTTCAGTTGCATCTCCTTAGTAGCAAATTCTCAGGTTCTCAGGTCCTTTAGGGCCACCCTCAACTCCTGCATTGCTGATAACAGCAGTGTTTCTCAAAGTGTAGACCGTTGATCACATCAGATCATCTGAGTCTTCAAAAATGCAGATTCCCAAGTCTCATTACAGGTTTGTTGAGTCAGTCTCTGTTGATATTACCTCCTAGCACTGAGCATTTTCTCAAGGTCCAAGGTGGTTATCATGCACACACTTAAGTTTGAGAACCAGTGTACTGGCACCTAGAGTATCTCCTGGCAAAGGTTTTGCTTTCACAAAGAACAAACATTTTAGCTTTTTATTCTTGTCCTCCTTCCCCTGTCCCACTCTGTTTTAACCCATTTATGGAATAGTCTTACAGAACTTATAACAATAAATTTTCCATTAAAAACGATCTACTGGCCAGACATGGTGGCTCATGCCTGTAATCCCAGCACTTTGGGATTCCGAGGCGGGTGGATCACCTGAGGTCGGGAGTTCAAGATTAGCCTGACCAACATGGAGAAACCCCGTCTCTACTAAAAATACAAAATTAGCCAGGCATGGTGGTGCATGCCTGTAATCCCAGCTACTCAGGAGGCTGAGGCAGGAGAATCGCTTGAACCCAGGAGGCGGAGATTGTAGTGAGCCAAGATCATGCCATTGCACCCCAACCTGGGCAACAAGAGCGAAACTCCGTCTCAAAAACAAAAAACAAAAAACGAACAAACAAACAAACAAACAAAAGATCTACTTAGAATGGAATAAACATTCTTTTCAGGGCAGAAATCAAATATAGGACCTTTGGGAAACCACAGCTTTCTTTCTTGATCTCCATTAGGCATATTGAAAGACAGTTTCTCCCCTTAAAAGAAATGTGCTTGCAGACTAAAAAATATCTCTTTAAACAGTTTCGAAAATTAGATTCACTGCCTTGTGCATCCATATTACCTCAAGCAGGCACCTGCAAAGATACCAAATGGAAAGCCGACCAGAAGAAGGTGAAGTTCAGGTTCATTTTGTACATCCTTCAACAATGTTTCACTATTGTGCTCTCTTCTTTTGCATTTGTTTACTTGGCACACATTTTTCCTTTCCCTCAACCACCTCCCTATACCCGTTTCTACATTTATTTTAAGCAAATATTTAGGTTTTGAGGCCAAAAGACTCTTCAGACCATTTACAATGAAGCCCAGGACTCAGAAGGATTAGCAAGAGGGAGGAAGAGGTGAAAGCTAGGCTCTCCCTGGTGCATTTGAGGAAGACTGGGTTTACTAGAAGAAATGTAATGATCAAAACTCACATACCTGTGGGAGGCTCAGTGAGGAAACATCATTCCAAATGTGTAGTGGAAAAATTACCCAAAGTTATAGGAAAAGAAAAAAACCAAAACCAAAACAAACAAACAAACAAAAAACAGCTCCTGGCTGCAGCAAGTTACGTAGGCTATGAATTATTTTATTGAACAGCATTAAGTGCTTTCCTGTTGGAAAATGAGGGACTTATTAATTATTTTAAGTTCAAAGTAATTAAGTCAGGCACTGTCAGGCTGACACGGTTTTCTCAGCAGGCGGCTGGATTCATTCAGCAAAGTGAAGGATTTTTCGCATATGCTGGGCTACAGGTGAGCCAGTTGGTAAATATGTGACATCTTTTAATTATACCTCATTGCAATATGTAGCTTGTCTTATGAATTATGTGATCATTTGTTGCTTTCTCATGAAAGAGAAGATATTGTTGAGTTTCCCTAGGAAGGATGTAGAGGGAGGAATGGGGGAGTGTCTGAGTTCATGGAAAGGAGGAAAATCACCTCTGTGGTAGGTACTTTTCCAGATTATTTTAGGACCTGACCTGCGTGTGACCTCCTATTGTAAGTTCTGGGAAAGTTTCTGTCTCCACTGGCTAGCAGTTGTGAGAAAAGATTTTCTAGCAGGCCACATCAGGACTGGATGGTAGGAAAGACTGAAAAGCTGTCTCTAGTTGACCTCCCTTCTGGGCTTTTCCTAGAAGCCTTCCTGGTGACCAGATGCCTAGCTAGATTCCAGGTGCATGATGGAGAGCCTTTTGATATGGACAAGAGACAGAGAAATACTGGGTAGAAGACAGCTGTTCCTGGTAAAAGCCCCACCCTCAAGCCTGAAAACCCATGACCCTAAGTGGGAGCAGGTATTCCTGTTTGAACACCAAAAAGTTGCCTTTTGGCCTGCTATGTCTGTACCCATTTGGCCCCTATTCTGTACCCATATAAACCCCAAACCCCAGGCTCCACAAACAGATTAACAGAAGAGCAGAATGACAGAGGAGAGAAGAAAAGAAGCATTTGAACGTCGAGAGGAGTCTGGCTGGGGATGGTGGGAGAGGAGATAGGCTTCTGGGTGGTCAAACTCTAAAGGAAGATCATTTTCCCACTCCATCCCCTTTCCAGCTCCCCATCCATCCTACTGAGAGCCACCACCACCACTCAGTAAAACCCCCAAATTCACCATCCTTCAAGTCCACGTGTGACCTGAATTTTCCTGGACACTGGACAAGATCTCAGGATACAGAAAGCTGTCACACTGGCCCTCTGCCCTCGTGAAAAGGCAGAGGGTCCACTGAGCTGTTTAACACTTAAGCCATTGGTGGATGGCAAGGCTAAAAGAGCACCCTGTAACACACACCCACTTGGGCCTTGGGAGTTGCAGGCTCCCACCCCTAGACGTTACCATGGGACCGGAGTCCAAAAGCACTTGCCATAGCTCCTGCACCTGCCTGTCTACATGCTCCCCCTACTGTAAGGGATTTGAGCGCATGAGCAGAAGAACCACATCCCTGTTACATATCCTGTGAGGGGGGCCAGGGAACTCTCCCATTGCACTTTGAGCTCATATTTGCTTAAAAGAGGAACAGGGCAAAAAAAAAAAAAAAACAAAAACAAAAAAAATTGAAAATCAGGGATTGAAGAGAAATTTGCAGCTGGAGAGATTGACTTCAACATGGCTGCAAAAGTTTTCTAAGATGTTTATCTTAAAAGGCTGAAAGGTCCCTTTCATAGCAATAGGTTTCCAACCCTTTCTTCCATCAATTTGATAAGGTTGAGAACAAATTTGTCTTTGTCATTCTTATTCAACGTCCCACACCCCTACCACCCCCAATCCAACACCAAGTGCCTACTGCTCTATCAGCCCTCTGTGTAACAGAGCATGTTTGTATCCTCAGGTTGCCATATGTTGTTCATTTGTCTCTGGTCCTCCAGTGTTTGGGAAATTTTCTTTTCTGGACTCAAAACTTATTTGTTCTTCCTCTCTGCCTTCTGCTGAATAATAACTAACTAATAATGACATTTGTACTAATGTGTTTATCTAGTCATTAATTTATTTAAACGCTATTAATTTACTGCCTACTTTATGCCCTGTGGAAATGATACACAAGACAAATGTGTTCGCTCCTTCCTGGAACTTATCTTCTTGTGTGAAAAGAAATCTTTCCTGGCTCCCGTATGTAGAGACCCTGCACTTCGTCCTCAAATTCAAGAAGGCAAGAAGTCTTGTATTAACTTAAAAAAAAATTTCATGTAACTTCAAATTCAATCCCTTACCTTGTTGAGCTGGTGGAAAATTCAATCTAAGTTACTTTTATTGTAATTGTCTATAGTATGTTTATACACAGAAATAGGAAACCAAAGTAGCCCCCCTCATCCCCTACAATAGAGTTCTCTCTACAAAATATAAATAATTTAGTGGCCACGGTGGGGAAGGGGGAAAGAGTAAAACATGGAAGGGAAGGGTTCAAATTTCTTCCAGCCCTCTGGGTGAGGAACAGGGGGCAGGGAGGGGCAGGGAGGGGCAGGGGTAGGGAGAGGAAACCATCAGCACTGTGAGATGGGGGACACAATGAGTGGCCCTAGAGGGAGACTACAGGCTGGAGGCACAGGGTGTGGGGCATGAGTGGAGCCTCTGAGGTCAGTGTTTGTGAAGAGAAGGGTACACCAGTCTGGGAGTCATGGATAGAAATAAAGTAAGGGCCAGGGAGCAGGGGAGGAGTGATTTCCTGTGAATGCTTTCTGAGGAACCCTACAGTGGCTGTGAGGTGTGGAGGAGCCCAGTCAGGAGCAGGGCAGGACTGGGGCGAGGGAGGAAGAGATCTAGGAGAGAGGAGGAGGGGAAGGACCCTTGGAGCCCCATTCTCTTATTGGCTGGAGGCCTTTGAGACTCAGTGACTAGGAAGGAAGTCTGAGTGGGGAATGGGACCAGCTGGCTGTGGGGATGAGGGTGGGAGAGGTGACTGCTTGTGAGAGAATACCTTACCCACATGTCCCTGAGCCCTCAGCCCAGAAAGATAAACACACACATACACACCCTTAGAAACCCCATCTTTTGGGCCTGGCGCGGTGGCTCATGCCTGTAATCCCAGCACTTTGGGAGGATGAGGTGGGCGGATCACGAGGTCGGGAGATCGAGACCATCCTGGTTAACATAGTGAAATCCCGTCTCTACTAAAAATACAAAAAATTAGCCGAGCGTGGTGGCGGGCGCCTGTAGTCCCAGCTACTCGGGAGGCTGAGGCAGAATGGCATGAACCCAGGAGACGGAGATTGCAGTGAGGGGAGATTGTGCCACTGCACTCCATCCAGTCTGGGCGACAGAGTGAGACTCCATCTCAAAAAAAAAAAAAAAAAGAAAAAAGAAACCACATCTTTTTTCTTGATGGGGACACGTTGCACACAGTCCTACCCAATGCCCAGAACCCAACTGCAGCTCAGGTCTGATCCTTCTGGTCACTTAAACACACACCAAACCTCCTGCCCTCCATTCACAGCTGCTGCCTAGAGTCCCCTGCCTCTGCTGTTCAAGGCCCACCCCACTTACTCCCTTTCTTTTCTTTTTCTTTTATTTCTTTTTTGGTTTGTTTTTTGTTTTTTTTTGAGATGGAGTCTCGCTCTGTCACCCAGGCTGGAGTGCAGTGGCGCAATCTCGGCTCACTGCAAGCTCCGCCTCCCGGGTTTACGCCATTCTCCTGCCCCAGCCTCCCGAGTAGCTGGGACTACAGGAGCCCACCACCACACCTGGCTAATTTCTTTTGTATTTTTAGTAGAGACCGGGTTTCACCGTGTTAGTCAGGATGGTCTCGATCTCCTGACCTCGTGATCCACCCGCCTCGGCCTCCCAAAGTGCTGGGATTACAGGCCACTTACTGGCTTTCTCTGACATACCTTTAGAATCATCCTTAGTCCATCCAGGTTGCACCTACTCTTGGAGAAAGTGGTGGGGGCATGACAGGACCTCAGAGAACGGGATGGCCATGGTCTTCAACCAGGAAGATGACTAGAGGCAGGTTTGAAGCTGGGAGAATAGCTACGTAGGCTCTAAGGGGCCCCCACCTCTATGGGGGTTGAGTCCTCAGACCCTGGTCCAGACTCTATTCTCAAGGCCAACAGTAGGGACTCCTGCCTCTCATATGATCACCAAAAGATGACACCATCAGTGAGCTGAGGATGGGCCAGTACTAGAGCCAAGAGGAAGGAAGCAGCCTGGTAGGGCTGGGAGAAGAGGCAGAGCATACTGCAGAGCAGGTGAAGTCTTAGCAAGGGACCACCCACAAGATGATGAATGTCCTTGAGCTGAACAGCAAAAAGATGGAGAAAAATAAGAAGATACTTGATAATTGGACAACAACCCAATAACTCTTAACCCAAGGCGCCAATCACCAGATGGCTCTAAAGTATGCAATTCATTATCAGTGGCTACTGTTTCATTTTTTTCTGCATATGAACGTTAAAATGAACACTATCATGGTAGTAGAAAATCATGCCTTGCTCAGTGCAGCAAGTTTCTGTATATAAAATAAATACAGTCATCAAGTTTATAGTCAAAATTCATAAACTCCACAACTCTAGGTATAATAGCTCTATTTTAACTGTAGAAAACCACTCTTATTATCTTGAAAGACAAAAATAACAAACATGAAAAAATTTGGTTATCTTTTTTGATCACCTTTTACATAGTGTTTAGATATAAATGAAATTATTTAACCTACTTTTCCAGAATAATTTATTTAAACTATATTCATTTAAAAAGTTAAACATTTTTTTCTGCCAAAAACAGAAATCCAACTGCCAATCTGTATTTGTAGTGAAACTGTATTTTATAGTGTTACATTGCTGACTATGTTTTATATGAGTGACCACTAATAAATTATTTAAGTCAAGGTTTCGACTCAAATCCATCAAATTCTTTGGTCAAAGATTTAATATTGATAAGCTAACCAGCAGTATTCAGAGTTGGATTAGAGCTGTAAGCATTTTCCTGGTTAAGCTTTCCAAGACACTGTATAAAGGTTTTAACAGAAGACGTAATGTTGTGCAGTTTAGTGCATGTTTGTAAATATTGCTGCCCATTAGAAGTATTTGCATGAACCGGAAATGTAGATGAAAACAGTTATGCCATTTTAAATGCTCATTGTAGTAAACTTGTGTTTTGTAGATTTGAAGGTACAGACTTTTGTAAGCAACTTCATAAAATGGTGACTAGGTTGTAAACATTAAGTAAAATGAAGTTAAAATAAATCCTTTTCTATTTGATATATTTTGAACTGATACTTCATGTTGCAATAGTACCTATAAAACAAACACCTATTACAATGGTAAAAATTAAAAAAAAAAAAAAGCTCATCTGACATGTTTGGATTTGCTTACGTGACCCTGTGGAAATCCTCCCAGACAATGGACACGCTGGGTAGATTTGGCCTTCATTGGGCTCTGCCAAAAACTTATGAACTGAAATGTAAAACAATCTCTTGCCCTATACTCTTGCCTTTCCATTAGAACATCCTATTATATGTATTTTTTAAAGTTAATTTTTTTCCAAAGTCTATATTTTTATTACTCATTACCATATAGCAAATATTCAGTATATGTACAGTATTAAAAGAAAGTCACACACACACACAAACACTTAGAATAATGACTTTTCTGGTGTACACATATAGCTTAGAAAATGTAAAGATGCAAACACAGAGCTTTATGAAGTAAAAGAGTCACCAAATAACTAGTACAATTGAGGCAAGAGTTTCTGTGGGAGAATACGACAATAAACCCAGAGTGGGAAATCAAGTCATTTCTAAATGCCTTGGGAGAGAAATACTTGGATTCTTACCAAATCATAGTACATAAGTAGATGTCCATTCTGCTTATGCTAAGGACCAGCCTTCTGCTTATAAGATTTGTACACTTGAGCAAATATTTCTGAATTCATGGCAGGAAGAGGCAGCTTTCTTTAAAGGAGAAATCATGTTGCATAAGTTCAGGATGCTACAGGATATTATACATATTAAACTCTATGGAAAACTACATATGCCTTTCAATAAAGAAATATTTATTTTCTGTGTTATCCATGTAAAACATTGCACTAGCTATTCTTTTTTTTTTGTTTCATTTCTATTTTGAGCCAGTATTTCCTTATAATAAACTAAATTACATAAAGAAATGTAGAAGCAGTAGAAAAAGTCCATTTGTCGACAGAGTCATTTTCTCTTAAATCTGAATTTTGTGGACTGCAGGATGTTGACAACTAGTAACCTATATGTCATTGAACACATTAATTCCCAATTTCTCAGAAAACAATTAATGCTGATTTATAGAACCTTCAAGTTAGAACCACCTCAACCTCAAAAGTGCCCTTAAATGCAACCATGTAATTATGATCCCACATGGGCAACATTTAAAACTTTTACTCACTTTCCATTAACAAGATGGCATCATAGCACATTTTACATTTTCAGAAATATTGGAAATAAATTGACATTTGGCTAGGCATTTTCTTGAAAACTGAGCTCGGCACCCATCAAATTTAGCACATCTTCCTTTGCCTAAAAAGGGAACAGAATAGCCATGAATATTGTGATGGTACCATTGGTTAACATTTTGGAAATCTTTTAAATGCACTGCTGTCTGAAAAGTGACATCTCTTTTGGTGTTTAGATGAGGCTGACATCGAGTGCACCACTTGTCTTTCTGAGGGTAGTTACTTTCATGTCTTTCATAATGACTGCATATTCACATTGCTGAAATGTGGCTTTCTGTCTGAGCTAGAGCTAAGGGACAGTTTTGAATTGGACGCATCATGTAATGGACTAAAAATCAAGAAGAAGAAAAAAAAAAGACTTGTATTTGCAACTAGGTCAAAATAGACATTTACAATAAAATTAAATGTTTGGTTTAGCTTGGCCCCTAGTGGATGGTAATTCTCATTTTCACATTGAATTGGTGGACTTTGCTTAAATGATGTGCAGAACCAAATGACCCTGGATACTAAATTACCTCTTCACTTTGGAAATGACATTCACCTCAAGCCAGTTTTGAGATGAATTTGTGGTGAGTTGACAGAAAGCCTGGAAACATTTGTACACTTGGTAGCAAGAGTGCAGATAAACAGAGATGCCAAATTCAGAAAACATTTTCTATCCCATTCCCAGTGAATTCAGAAAAAAATTCCTTATCTAATTAGCACAAGTTTAGCACAGAGGTTTGACATTAGTGTTGTCTAAAATTAAAGAATGATTTGCTTTTCTTTTGTATTCTTTAATTAAAGCAAATTTAAGAATAATTTTCTTTCTTTTATAAGAGTCAGGTTAAAAAAAAAAAAAAAGCAGCCAATCAATCAGCCAACAAACCAAACAAACAAGCAAAAAATCAGGGATTTTCAATCTAGGAACACTCAAGGTACACTGAGGAGAGAGGGTATGATTTTGGCATTTTGGCCCCGTGTGCAGCAGCTTTTATATAAGCTCTGTGATGCCTGCCATCTTTCACCCCAGCGAAAATGATGTCATTTGCTTGCGATTATAGACTCCTATTGATTTCCAATTTTCACCAGGCATGTTCAAATCCCTTGTGCTCTGGGGGCTTGTAGATTCTTATCAGTCTTGCAGGGAGGAAACAATGTGGTAACATAATTGGCACAGTGTAGCAATAAGACTCCTGTTGTACTTCCAATTTAGTTCTTTATTGCAATATCTTGATTATATATATATTGTCATATATATTTAGAATTATATGTATCTGTATCTGTATATCTGTTGTGTGTGTGTAAATACATACACGTGTACTTAGCATTTAGCACTAGTAGACTCAAAACATTTCTCAAAGACCAGACTAAATTTTAATAAAGCCAGGGCTTATCTATGATATACAAAATACATATAATAACTGTATATAATAAAGTCAGGGCTTATCTATTGTGTGTATATATATGCATATCAGTAGTACCCTGAGTAGATTAGGTTATGTCGTATTACTCTTTTAGCTTGCTGTGACTTCCGATTCCAGAGTGATGATTGGTTCACAATTACACTGCAGCTGCTGTCTCAAGAGCTACTTCTGTGGGGGAATCTGCATTCAGCAAGTGTTTATCTTATGTAATACAGTGCCACCCAAACAGTTCTGAGCTCATACCAAAAAGTCATCCTTTAGAAAACACACTTCACAACTGTAGTATGTAACATGCAATTACATCCCTTTTATCATGAGGTATCAGAGTAACACTTTTATTTGGTCTAGGAAAAGGACTTTCTAACAATTCCAATTTTTTTCTTGAGGTTGTATGTTCCATATGTTCCAAATTTAGGTTCATGTTCTAAATTTTAACTTACCAATTAATACAGACCACGAGGCTTGATGTGTGCTAAACCATAGAGTCACATTAAAAGTTAAGGTGATTTGCCAAAATGTGGAAGAAATGTAAATGCCTACATTTCAATTTGTCTCTGAAAGAGTAGACACTAGTAATTGCTTTTGGGAGCTGACCAAGAGGAAAGAAAGTAAACAATTTTAATTTCTTCTTTATGGGATTGTTACAAAGTCCCTGCTTTGGATGGTGCCTCCCCGTAGGCTTGTGCATTGTGCTGAAGCTCCATTAGAGAGAGTGCACACTTTGATCCAGCTACTGCACTGCGCGCGCTCTGTTATGTGAAGAGCATGACAAATATGCACACTTTCCAATCTTTCCCTTTATTTTCTTTTACACAAACTTAGAGTGGAAAAATAAATCTCTGATAAAAACAAATGTAGCAGTATTAAAATCTTCTTGTAGTCTTGTGATTAAAGAAAAAAAAAAACCTCTGTGTTTTAGATGGAAGTACAAACAAAATTATTTATTTGTGTCTGCATATACCCTTTATTTTTACTTTCTGATCATTCTACTGAGACTGGGTTTCAGTAGAGTCCCCAAGGTAATGGAGCCTGGTGGCTAATCCATTGAGCCATACAAACTCCATCTGCTTACTCACTTTGACATTTTAATAATATCCCATTTGGACCTTTGTTCAATTTTGCTTTGTGTGCTACATCTTTGTTTTAACATTACAGCTGAAATAATTTATTATAATTAATACTATCAAATCTCACTAATTAAAACACACAGAAAGATTTTGTATATTTCAACTCTATACTTTCCATGGAAAATGGACCCATTAAAATTTGTCAATGGACCATCAAATTGCCCTCTTAATTATTGTTCATTGTGTATTTTACTTGGAATAAAGGAAAAAGTATGACATTTTTTAAAATGTAATACCCTATTTTATTACCATCTTACTTTGAAATTTCTTGTACGACGTTCTCTGTAAAAACGATAATAGATTATTCTAATGATATAGTACAGTAGGATAGTTTCAGACACAACTGCTGATGATGGAAGTAATACTAAATGCTGGCTTATTTTGTTTTATAAATATGTGATTTCTTTAAATGAAGATTGATTATGACCTACTATTTATATACATGAATCATACAAATTGTGACAGACTTGTAACATGCTGTATGGGTTGCCCTCCAGGACTTGATTGTATTCAGCATATGTCACAGTCAAAAGCTTATTAACTATTATTGATTAATTTATATATTTCTTCTCCTTCATCCCAAGATACTGAGGAATATCATAGATGGAAGAATTAAGACTTAAACATGCATTAGAAGATCCCCAAAATATTTAGTCAAATCTTAGTAGGACATGAAGTACACAAAAATACTGTAATGTAACCTAGATTTTGCAGAAGACACAGATGGTAAAGCAAGTGATACATCATTTGCAGGATGTTAAGTTGCAAACAGAAAGTTAAGCACGATCCAGACTGTAAAGCAATGTAGGAGTCCAAGTGTGAAGAGATTTAAATAATAGAACAGTAACATGCAACATATTTTCTCTTTTTCTCAAGTAGTCTCAGTATCAAGAATTTATTGGTGAATGCTGCTCTAATAAAATAATGATTATAGCTTGAATTTATAGAGTGTTCTTCGAATGTAATAACCTTTTGCACACATTATCTCATTTAATCTTCTTGACAACCCTATGAGGTCAGTATCCCTAGACTTTGACTTAACAGATGCAGAAAAGGAGGCTCAGAGAGGTTAAGTGGGCTGTGAAATGTCACTTGTCTAGTAAGTGGTGGAGCAGAATCTCAATTCAAGCTTGTGACCCCAAGCTTAGTACTCTGAATTTCATCACCCTTATAGTCTGGGCAGCATCTTGGGCCCATAACTTATGCCCACATTTCAGAGCTGATTCATTTATTTCAGTTATCTTTACAATGTGTACTAATGGCCATGGTGTTAACAACTGTCTAGTGATCTGACAGTCTAGTGATCTAATATAGATCAGTCATGCAGACACTAAATACATGGATTTGCTGTACCAAATTCATTAGTTCCACCATACATTAAAAATCTAGAGAGTAAAAATGAGATGAGAAGTGAGATATTAATCAGACAATATGATCATTGAAGAGACAGCTCACCTATATAATGAAGAAGTAATGCAGAATAGAGAAAAAAATACAGGCTTTGGAGTTGCACAAATCCAGGTTCAGACTATGAATCTTACATATACTAGCTGAATTTGAGCAAGTTAAGTTAAGTAATCTCTATGAGCTTTAGCAACCTCTTTATCCATAAACCACAGTGGGGTTTTTTTAAAGAATGAAATATCTGTAGGGTTATTGCCACATTATAATCACTCAATAAAAGTTACTGCTATTAACATAATTCTGACATTGCATCTAAGCATCACATTTACTTCGACTAGAAACTTTCAGGGGATATAATTTTAACAATTAAATCATAAATAAAGAATAAAACAATAGTTATCAACTTACTAACTATTTTAAATACTTGAAGGACTAGATATTGATCAGGCTATTTTCTGGGTGGTCTTGAGAAACATTCATGATTCATGTCTACAATTACACTTAAAGAACAAAGAAAATTGCCAAGAATTTATTCAGAAATAAAATATGGTCAGTGACAGAAAATTATAATTATAGCATTTAAGAGCAGATGGGCTGAGCATGGTTGCTCATGCCTATAATCCTAGCACTTTGGGAGGCTGAGGTGGGAGTATTGCTTGAGCTGAGGTGTTCAAGACCAGTCTGGGCAACATAGCAAGACCTTGTCTCTAAAAAAAAAAAAAAAAGTAAATAATAATAATAATAAAACAATAAAAGTGGGGAAGTCAGATTATATTTGATTTTATCAGCGTAATGATGATAATTAAATTCAAAAGTGAACAAATATCAATAGGTACCCAAAGATCTAAAAGGTGTTAACTTTTAATATTGAGAAATCCTATCATTAGGTCACGCCAGCAGTTGAACTAAAATAAGCAAAGAAGAGGAAAACAGCTATCAGAACCATAATAGATACTTTATTTGTATACATTTAATTCTGACATTTAAGAATGGTCAATTGATAGTAAGCATCCTACTATGATGAAAGCTTCAGTTGTCTCATTAGAAGAATCCAGATGGTAGGCCAGACGTGGTGGCTCAATCCTGTAATTCCAGCAGGTTGGGAGGCCGAGGCAGGCAGATCACCTGAGATCGGGAGTTTGAGACCACTGTGACCAACATGGAGAAACCCTGTCTCTACTAAAAGTACAACATCAGCTGGGCGTGGTGGCACTTGTAATCCCAGCTACTTGGGAGGCTGAGGCAGGAGAACTGCTTGAACCCAGGAGGCGGAGGTTGCAGTGAGTCAAGATAGCACCATTACACTCCAGCCTCGGCAACAAGACCAAAATTCCGTCTTAAAAAAAAAGAAGAAGAATCCAGATGGCAACTGATGATAAATCATTCAATTTTATGACTGTATTTTCATTGGGTTTTGTAATGGTATAACTTATGAATGACTAATACTATATCTGGGTTCAATTGGGTCCACCAAATTATGAAACTGTAGGTGGAGGCAACTCAGTATCTTCAGTTTGAATCTAATAGGTAATAACTGATTAGGTAAATAGAAAATCTTCCCTATATTCCTAATATTAGCTGTTTTTCCTTGCATGTAACATAGGTGACCAATAAATAAAGTTACACGGAAAAAATCCAAGAAATCGGAGATGAAATATCACTAGCTGCAAGATCAGAAAGAAAAGATAAAGATGTATATGAAGAGGCTGGGCGCGGTGGCTGACGCCTGTAATCCCAGCACTTTGGGAGGCCGAGGCGGGCGGATCACGAGTTCAGGAGATCGAGACCATCCAGGCTAACACAGTGAAACCCTGTCTCTAATAAAAATAAATAGAAAAAATCAGCCGGGCCTGGTGGCAGGAGCCTGTAGTCCCAGCTACTCCGGAGGCCGAGACAGGAGAATGGCGTAAACCCAGGAGGCGGAGCTTGCAGTGAGCAGAGATCTTGCCACGGAACTCCAGCCTGGGCGACAGAGCGAGACTCCGTCTCAAAACAAACAAACAAAAAGATATATATGAAGAAAACCTAAAAGGGACAAGGTCAGAGAGATAGTAAGTCTGTCTGACCTTGACTATAAGAGCAAAGAAAGCAGCCTTGGACACCAGAAGGAAAGAACAAATGTGAAAAAGATGAAAAAGACAAAGAGTCAGAAATATAACTCTGGAACCATAATATGATAAGTTATCTTGAGTTTCATCAGTTTATCTTTTTATTTTTTTATTTTTTTTATTTTTTGAGATGGTGTCTGGCTCTGTCGCCAGGCTAGAGTGCTGTGAGCCATAGCTCCGGGCCCAGTTCATCTTTTTAAATGTAGCAAATTCACGACTTAAGTAGACTAGTAGAGATACAAATAATTCTCTTGAATTCCAAAAATGATAGAAGTTGAACAAAATTTTGAAAAAAAGAATGTTGTGAATACAGGTAAAAGTTTCAATTAAAGAACCAACAGGATGCTTTTTCTTTGTAGAAATACTTATAAACTAAAAAGAGATTTGAAGAGTATTCAAGTAAATGCAAGTTCAGACTCAGTTGACAATACGGAGATCATTAGATTAATTTATCACTTAGCAAAGGTCAAATATTAAAACATGGGTAGGGAAATAATATCCTTTAAGAGTCTAAGGAGACGAAAAATGTGTGATCTTTGCATAGCTTTTTAAAATGTTAGCTCCAGTTGCAGTATTTCAAAGTATAGTAAAATTTCAATTGAGCAGTAATTCCAGTTAACCAGTCTCTTATCTTTAAAAAAAAGGTGGGTATAATTTTCAAGCCAATATGTTCATACACGAGTGATTTTAGTATGCATGTGGACAAATTGCTTCGTCCTTCTTTATCTCAATATTGGCAGTTCAATATTGGTATGTTCCAAAACTCATCTTTCAGTTGATTATTTGAAACTCAGAGTATATATTTTTAATAGCATCAGAATAATAATACTACCTTGCATGGTAAGCTCACAAAAGAACAGGACAGATCTGATATGCTCTGCATTGATAATAAAAAGAAGCTATAGGGTTATAGTACCAATGATTAAAATAAATGTTTAAGTAAACGCAATGTTCAGATTCTTTGAGTTATCCTATTACCACACTTATCTAATTTATGATTGACTTGGAGACTTCTACAATAGGGGCAAAGACCAAGCTTCCATTTTGCCCTCTCTGATTGTTCACAGAAATGACTGACAATAGACAAATTAATAGGAAAAAAAGGCATATGAATTTATTTTATGTGCATCAGCACAAGGGAATCACAAGAGTGTGATTATTCATTAATCCAGTGATGTTCAGATGCTTATACACACTTCTTTATAGGGCGAGGGGAGATCAGAAGTGTAGAAGTAAATAATTTGCCAGGAAATGAATGAGCTTAAAGGACAATGGCCTGGGACAAAGTTCCTCTGAGCTCTGGGGGAAGTGGTGGGAAGGTGAGGAGTGAAACTTCACTGTGAACAAAGGTTGTCTTATTATGCAGATAAGATTTGCCAGGTGATCTTTTTGAGCTGCCTCAGAAGAACAGATAAAACGTGTGTCTGAGCATGGTGAAGACTCTCAGTGTCTTCTCTTTTCTGCGGTTAAGTGTTTCCTGTTTATTTGATGTGATTCCTAGGGAGGGGGTCTTAAGACAAGTACATTTCTTTTGGAAAAAAGTTCCCCTAGTGATACAAAGGAATTCCAGAGGGAGTCCTTCCTGGTGCATCAGAAAAGAAACAGGATCAGAGAGACAGGGGCAGGGCTTGGGGGGAAGATCAGAGAAAGACCTTGGTTCTGAGGCTTATTTTTGAGGTATTTTACTTTCCTTTAATTCAAAGCATTTAGCATCCAAGACACCATATTTTGATGTGTCATTTCTTAAGCCCCAATACTACCAATAGCTGAAGTTCTTCTAAAGTCCTAGAAGGCAAAGACTGAAAGTTTAATAATGTTTACATGGCAGAATATTAGTTTCAGGTCAAATTCATGAAACAGAAAATTGGATATTTTATGAGATGTTAATTTTCTTTATTAAATAATCCTGTCTCTTCAATAATAATTTATGCTGCAGATTTATAGTATTTTAGTATTTTAAGTTTTTATGAAATCTTATGTTGATTTATCTGCTTTTAAAAAAACTATTGTTCATATTTACAAAGTATTTGATGGTAAGTCCTTCATTAAGAATACAGGCATCCAGGCTGGGCATGGTGGCTCATGCCTATAATCCCAACACTTTGGGAGGCCACGGTGGGAGGATTGCTTGAGGCCAGGAGTTCAAGACTGGCCTGGGTAACATAGTGAGACCCTGTCTGTAAAAATTAGTCAGACAAGGCCAGGCATGCTGGCTCACACCTGTAATCCCAGCACTTTGGGAGGCTGAGGTGGGTGGATCACATGGTGATCATGGTGAAACCCTGTCTCTACTAAAAATACAAAAATTAGCTGGGCATGGTGGCATGCACCTGTAATCCTAGCTACTGGGGAGGCTGAGGCAGGAGAATCACTTGAACCTGGGAGGCGGAGGTTGTGGTGAGCTGAAATTGCACCAGTGCACTCCAGCCTGGGCAACAGAGTGAGACTCTGCCACACACACACACACACACACAAAAAATCAGTCAGACATGGTAGTGTCTACTTGGGAGGCTGAGGTGGGAGGATCCTTTGAGCCCTGGAGTTTGAGGTTACAGTGAGCTATGATCATGCATCTGCATTCCAGTTTTGGTAACTGAGTGAAATCCCATTTCAGAAAAAAAAGAAAAGACAAAAGGAAAGAAAAAGGAGGAAAAAAAGAATACAGCATTCAAAATTCTAGTATGCTTTTTGACACCAACAACCAGTTTTCTAATTCCTTTTTTTTTTTTTTCTGAGACGGAGTCTGGCTCTCTTGCCCAGGCTGGAGTGCAGTGGCCGGATCTCAGCTCACTGCAAGCTCCGCCTCCTGGGTTCACGCCATTCTCCTGCCTCAGCCTCCTGAGTAGCTGGGGCTACAGGCGCCCGCCACCTCACCCGGCTAGTTTTTTGTATTTTTTTAGTAGAGACGGGGTTTCACTGTGTTAGCCAGGATGGTCTCAATCTCCTGACCTCGTGATCCACCCGTCTCGGCCTCCCAAAGTGCTGGGATTACAGGCTTGAGCCACCGCGCCTGGCCTTTCTAATTCTTTAAACACCAACTGGGTGTCCAATAATTCAATTCAATTCTGTTACTATCTACCTAGAGCTAGCTCCAGACCCCACAAATTAAAGCAATTCAGTCTTACAAGACCACCCCACTAGAGATGCCAGTTGTTTAAGTCTTGAACCACCTGCACTTCTGATTGACTGGCTATAAATTGGCGGTTCCAATGACCTTCTCCTCATGTTTGATAATTTGTTAGAATGGCTCACAGAACCCAGAAAAAACACTTTATCCACATTTTCTGCCTTATTATAAAGGATATAACTCAAGAATAGCCAAATGAAAGTGAGGCAGAAGGCAAAATATGAGAGGAGAAGTGGTACAGAATTTTCATGCCCTTTCTGGGCACCGTAATATGTTTACCAACCTGGAAATTCTCTGAACCTTCTTGTTTAAGAGCTTTTATAGCACTCAATCTTCAGCCCCTCCTTTCCCTGGAGGTCAGGTGTAGGTCTGAAAATTCCTGTTGTTATAGGATCCATAGGTTTGTATGACCACTGCAGTAACAGACCAATTACACTGAGATAGCAGGCTTTGCAGCAGAGAAAGAATTTAATAATTGCACGGTGCTGAGTGAGAAGATGGGAGGAGACCCTCAAATCTGTCTCCCTGAGAAGTTCTGGGCTGGGACTTTTAAGGGGACCATGGTGGGTGAGGGCCTGGAAAATTGGAGTGGTTGATTGGTTAGGTAAGGGGGATGAAATCATCTGGATGTGGAAACTGCATTTTTTTTGTGAGTCAGCTTCTTGGGGAATTCTTCAGACCAGCTGGCATCGGTAGTTTCACTGGTATGCAGGATTGAAAGAATATTTCAAAGGCAGAACTTAAAGTTTCACAATGTTCACGTTGTTATATATAGAGCAGTCAAGGGGAACTATGATCCTGTGACAGGGTCTACATGATTCTGATGAAACAGTCCCCAAACAACTATAAGGAAGCAAGTCAGTGAACCGGCTGGCCTAGTGATTAATGCTTAGTGTGCTGGGAGCTTGGCTTATTTTCTTTCTCTCCCTCCCTTCTTCCCTGATTAATTCTGTAAAGTTTATAGGAGCCGTTTCACTTCTCTCTAATGGTTTGATCTTTCTAGTGACTAACACCACCTTGATGCTACCTAGGAGTCCTGCCCTAATTCACCTCATTAGCATAAACTTAGGTGTGATTGAAAGGGAGTCCTTATGAGTAACAAAAGACTCTCCTATCACTTAGGAAATTCCACGAGGTTTAGGAGCCTGTTGCCAGAAACACAGACAAAGATCAATGAATGTATTCCTGATTTCACAACAATTGCCAAGCTACTTGATAACTAAGCATCCAGAAATATTTTATCACCAAAAAAAGAAGGTTCAGTTCCCCACTTCCCTTTTATTTTGCATGAACACTGTCAGGCCTCTGAGCCCAAGCCAAACCATCTAATCCCCTGTGACTTGCACGTATATGCCCATATGGCCTGAAGTAACTGAAGAATCACAAAAGAAGTGAAAATGCCCTGCCCCGCCTTAACTGATGACATTCCACCACAAAAGAAGTGAAAATGGCCGGTCCTTGCCTTAAGTGATGACATTACCTTCTGTAAGTACTTTTCCTGGCTCATCCTGGCTCAAAAACTCCCCCATTGAGCACCTTGTGACCCCCACTCCTGTCCATCAGAGAACAACACCCCTTTGACTGTAATTTTCCTTTACCTACCCAAATCCTATAAAATGGCCGCATCCTTATCTCCCTTCACTGACTCTCTTTTCGGTCTCAGCCCACCTGCACCCAGATGATTAAAAAGCTTTTTTGCTCACACAAAGCCTGTTTGGTGGTCTCTTCACATGGATGCACATGACAAACACACTCTGAGAACTGATCCTTTTATAATTGAAGGGAAAAAATGGTAGCTATTATAAAGACTACAAAGGAGGAAAGGATGGCTAAGGAAGGAAATAATTTTGGGAGACCACTCCATTTGGTTAATTGAAAAGGTACAATCAGTTGAGGCAGCACTGCTTTAGAATTAGATAGATCTGCATTTGGAGCTCAGTTCTAGCCTTTTCTAGGTATGCAAACTTCATCAAGTTACATAATCTTTCTGAGCTTCAGTTTCTTCATCTATAAAACAGAGAAATAACAATAACAACTTTGCAGGGTATTTCTGAGGTTTATAGTTAAATTATTGGAACACCAAAAAGGATAGTCTTGATCTAAAGTTAAATTATTTGGAATATTTATTCATGGTTGTATGAAGAACAAAAAAAAAGTGAAAGCAAATTGGCATGTGTCTTGGGCATAAACAATGGATCCCTAGGGAAAGCAAATCAAAATCTGCAATAGGGAGAAGAGAGAGGAAAGAGTTCCATTTATTAGATAGCCAGACTAATCCTCCTGAAGAATGCAAGTAAAAACATGGGACTGTATATGTGGATTGCTGTTTGGGTCAAATGCTTAATCAGATTTCTAGAAAAAATAAAAGCCTTAATTTGTTGTTGTTGCTGTTGAATATTATGGTGTAAACACTCTTCACTATAGCTGATTTTAAGGTACAAAGATGACATCACTGAATGCACATTTGGATAGAGATGTTAACAATTCAATCTCAGGATCCAACATAAGCCAGCTCCAGCACACCACTGTGTGTGGGTGTGCACCTTTTATATATATGTATATATTTATATATATGAATAACATATGGACAATTCATCTATGTATATATAAACACATAAAATCTCAAATGCATAAAATTGGTGACAAAATAGTAATAATTTATTAGAATAAAGTCTAAATAAAAGTTACTTAAACATTGATTCCACTTTTTTTTTTAAATTTATTTATTATTATTATACTTTAAGTTGTAGGGTACATGTGCATAACGTGCAGGTTTGTTACATATGTATATTTGTGCCATGTTGCTGTGCTGCACCCATCAATGTCATTTACATCAGGTATAACTCCCAATGCAATCCCTTCCCCATCCCCCCTCCCCATGATAGGCCCCAGTGTGTGATGTTCCCCTTCCTGAGTCCAAGTGATCTCATTGTTCAGTTCCCACCTATGAGTGAGAACATGCGGTGTTTGGTTTTCTGTTCTTGTGATAGTTTGCTGAGAATGATGGTTTCCAGCTGCATGCATGTCCCTACAAAGGACACAAACTCATCCTTTTTGATGGCTGCATAGTATTCCATGGTGTATATGTGCCACATTTTCTTAATCCAATCTGTCACTGATGGACATTTGGGTTGATTCCAAGTCTTTGCTATTGTGAATAGTGCCGCAATAAACATACGTGTGCATGTGTCTTTATAGCAGCATAATTTATAATCCTTTGGGTATATACCCAGTAATGGGATGGCTGGGTCATATGGTACATCTAGTTCTAGATCCTTGAGGAATCGCCATACTGTTTTCCATAATGGTTGAACTAGTTTACAATCCCACCAACAGTGTAAAAGCGTTCCTATTTCTCCACATCCTCTCCAGCACCTGTTGTTTCCTGACTTTTTAATGATCGCCATTCTAACTGGTGTGAGATGGTATCTCATTGTGGTTTTGATTTGCATTTCTCTGATGACCAGTGATGATGAGCATTTTTTCATGTGTCTGTTGGCTGTATGAATGTCTTCTTTTGAGAAATGTCTGTTCATATCCTTTGCCCACTTTTTGATGGGGGGTTGTTTGTTTTTTTCTTGTAAATTTGTTTGAGTTCTTTGTAGGTTCTGGATATTAGCCCTTTGTCAGATGAGTAGATTGCAAAAATTTTCTCCCATTCTGTAGGTTGCCTGTTCACTCTGATGGTAGTTTCTTTTGCTGTGCAGAAGCTCTTTAGTTTAATGAGATCCCATTTGTCAATTTTGGTTTTTGCTGCTGTTGCTTTTGGTGTTTTAGACATGAAGTCTTTGCCCATGCCTATGTCCTGAATGGCACTACCTAGGTTTTCCTCTAGGATTTTTATGGTATTAGGTCTAACATTTAAGTCTCTAATCCATCTTGAATTAATTTTCGTATAAGGGGTAAGGAAAGGATCCAGTTTCAGCTTTCTACTTATGGCTAGCCAATTTTCCCAGCACCATTTATTAAATAGGGAATCCTTTCCCCATTTCTTGTTTCTCTCAGGTTTGTCAAAGATCAGATGGCTGTAGATGTGTGGTATTATTTCTGAGGACTCTGTTCTGTTCCATTGGTCTATATCTCTGTTTTGGTACCAGTACCATGCTGTTTTGGTTACTGTAGCCTTGTAGTATAGTTTGAAGTCAGGTAGCATGATGCCTCCAGCTTTGTTCTTTTGACTTAGGATTGTCTTGGAGATGCGGGCTCTTTTTTGGTTCCATATGAACTTTAAAGCAGTTTTTTCCAATTCTGTGAAGAAACTCATTGGTAGCTTGATGGGGATGGCATTGAATCTATAAATTACCTTGGGCAGTATGGCCATTTTCACGATATTGATTCTTCCTATCCATGAGTATGGTATGTTCTTCCATTTGTTTGTGTCCTCTTTTATTTCACTGAGCAGTGGTTTGTAGTTCTCCTTGAAGAGGTCCTTTACATCCCTTGTAAGTTGGATTCCTAGGTATTTTATTCTCTTTGAAGCAATTGTGAATGGAAGTTCATTCCTGATTTGGCTCTCTGTTTGTCTGTTACTGGTGTATAAGAATGCTTGTGATTTTTGCACATTAATTTTGTATCCTGAGACTTTGCTGAAGTTGCTTATCAGCTTAAGGAGATTTTGGGCTGAGACAATGGGGTTTTCTAAATATACAATCATGTCATCTGCAAACAGGGACAATTTGACTTCTTCTTTTCCTGACTGAATACCCTTTATTTCTTTCTCTTGCCTAATTGCCCTAGCCAGAACTTCCAACACTATGTTGAATAGGAGTGGTGAGAGAGGGCATCCCTGTCTTGTGCCAGTTTTCAAAGGGAATTTTTCCAGTTTTTGCCCATTCAGTATGATATTGGCTGTGGGTTTGTCATAAATAGCTCTTATTATTTTGAGGTATGTTCCATCAATACCGAATTTATTGAGCGTTTTTAGCATGAAGGGCTGTTGAATTTTGTCAAAAGCCCTTTCTGCATCTATTGAGATAATCATGTGGTTCTTGTCTTTGGTTCTGTTTATATGCTGGATTATGTTTATTGATTTGCGAATGTTGAACCAGCCTTGCATCCCAGGGATGAAGCCCACTTGATCATGGTGGATAAGCTTTTTGATGTGTTGCTGAATCCGGTTTGCCAGTATTTTATTGAGGATTTTTACATCGATGTTCATCAGGGATATGGGTCTAAAATTCTCTTTTTTTGTTGTGTCTCTGCCAGGCTTTGGTATCAGGATGATGTTGGCCTCATAAAATGAGTTAGGGAGGATTCCCTCTTTTTCTATTGATTGGAATAGTTTCAGAAGGAATGGTACCAACTCCTCCTTGTACCTCTGGTAGAATTCAGCTGTGAATCCATCTGGTCCTGGACTTTTTTTGGTTGGTAGGCTATTAATTATTGCCTCAATTTCAGAGCCTGCTATTGGTCTATTCAGGGATTCAACTTCTTCCTGGTTTAGTCTTGGAAGAGTGTAAGTGTCCAGGAAATTATCCATTTCTTCTAGATTTTCCAGTTTATTTGCATAGAGGTGTTTATAGTATTCTCTGATGGTAGTTTGTATTTCTGTGGGGTCGGTGGTGATATCCCCTTTATCATTTTTAATTGCGTCGATTTGATTCTTCTCTCTTTTCTTCTTTATTAGTCTTGCTAGTGGTCTGTCAATTTTGTTGATCTTTTCAAAAAACCAACTCCTGGATTCATTGATTTTTTGGAGGGTTTTTTGTGTCTCTATCTCCTTCAGTTCTGCTGTGATCTTAGTTATTTCTTGCCTTCTACTAGCTTTCGAATGTGTTTGCTCTTGCTTCTCTAGTTCTTTTAATTGCGATGTTAAAATGTCAATTTTAGATCTTTCCTGCTTTCTCTTGTGGGCATTTAGTGCTATAAATTTCCCTCTACACACTGCTTTAAATGTGTCCCAGAGATTCTGGTATGTTGTATCTTTGTTCTCATTGGTTTCAAAGAACATCTTTATTTCTGCCTTCATTTCGTTCTGTACCCAGTAGTCATTCAGGAGCAGGTTGTTCAGTTTCCATGTAGTTGAGCGGTTTTGATTGAGTTTCTTAGTCCTGAGTTCTAGTTTGATTGCACTGTGGTCTGAGAGACAGTTTGTTATAATTTCTATTCTTGTACATTTGCTGAGGAGTGCTTTACTTCCAATTACATGGTCAATTTTTGAGTAAGTACGATGTGGTGCTGAGAAGAATGTATATTCTGTTGATTTGGGGTGGAGAGTTCTATAGATGTCTATTAGGTCTGCTTGCTGCAGAGCTGAGTTCAATTCCTGGATATCCTTGTTAACTTTCTGTCTCGTTGATCTGTCTAATGTTGACAGTGGAGTGTTGAAGTCTCCCATTATTATTGTATGGGAGTCTAAGTCTCTTTGTAAGTCTCTAAGGACTTGCTTTATGAATCTGGGTGCTCCTGTATTGGGTGCATATATATTTAGGATAGTTAGCTCTTCCTGTTGAATTGATCCCTTTACCATTATGTAATGGCCTTCTTTGTCTGTTTTGATCTTTGATGGTTTAAAGTCTGTTTTATCAGAGACTAGTATTGCAACCCCCGCTTTTTTTTGTTCTCCATTTGCTTGGTAAATCTTCCTCCATCCCTTTATTTTGAGCCTATGTATGTCTCTGCATGTGAGATGGGTCTCCTGAATACAGCAGACTGATGGGTCTTGACTCTTGATCCAGTTTGCCAGTCTGTGTCTTTTAATTGGAGCATTTAGTCCATTTACATTTAAGGTTAAGATTGTTATGTGTGAACTTGATCCTGCCATTATGATATTAACTGGTTATTTTGCTCGTTAGTTGATGCAGTTTCTTCCTAGCCTCGATGGTCTTTACATTTTGGCATGTTTGTGCAATGGCTGGTACTGGTTGTTCCTTTCCATGTTTAGTGCTTCCTTCAGGGTCTCTTGTAAGGCAGGCCTAGTGGTGACAAAATCTCTAAGCATTTGCTTATCTGTAAAGGATTTTATTTCTCCTTCACTTATGAAACTTAGTTTGGCTGGATATGAAATTCTGGATTGAAAATTCTTTTCTTTAAGAATGTTGAATATCGGCCCCCACTCTCTTCTGGCTTGGAGAGTTTCTGCCGAGAGATCTGCTGTTAGTCTGATGGGCTTCCCTTTGTGGGTAACCCGACCTTTCTCTCTGGCTGCCCTGAAGATTTTTTCCTTCATTTCAACTTTGGTGAATCTGGCAATTATGTGTCTTGGAGTTGCTCTTCTCGAGGAGTATCTTTGTGGCGTTCTCTGTATTTCCTGGATTTGAATGCTGGCCTGCCCTACTAGGTTGGGGAAGTTCTCCTGGATGATATCCTGAAGAGTGTTTTCCAACTTGGTTCCATTTTCCCCCTCACTTTCAGGCACCCCAATCAGACGTAGATTTGGTCTTTTTACATAATCCCATACTTCTTGCAGGCTTTGTTCATTTCTTTTTCTTCTTTTTTCTTTTGGTTTCTCTTCTCGCTTCATTTCGTTCATTTGATCCTCAATCGCTGATACTCTTTCTTCCAGTTGATCGAGTCGGTTACTGAAGCTTGTGCATTTGTCACGTATTTCTCGTGTCATGGTTTTCATCTCTTTCATTTCGTTTAGGACCTTCTCTGCATTAATTACTCTAGCCATCGATTCTTCCACTTTTTTTTCAAGATTTTTAGTTTCTTTGCACTGGGTACGTAATTCCTCTTTTAGCTCTGAGAAATTTGATGGACTGAAGCCTTCTTCTCTCATCTCGTCAAAGTCATTCTCCGTCCAGCTTTGATCCGTTGCTGGTGATGAGCTGCACTCCTTTGCCGGGGGAGATGCGCTCTTATTTTTTGAATTTCCAGCTTTTCTGCCCTGCTTTTTCCCCATCTTTGTGGTTTTATCTGCCTCTGGTCTTTGATGATGGTGATGTACTGATGGGGTTTTGGTGTAGGTGTCCTTCCTGTTTGATAGTTTTCCTTCTAACAGTCAGGACCCTCAGCTGTAGGTCTGTTGGAGATTGCTTGAGGTCCACTCCAGACCCTGTTTGCCTGGGTATCAGCAGCAGAGGCTGCAGAAGATAGAATATTTCTGAACAGCGAGTGTACCTGTCTGATTCTTGCTTTGGAAGCTTCCTCTCAGGGGTGTACTCCACCCTGTGAGGTGTGGGGTGTCAGACTGCCCCTAGTGGGGGATGTCTCCCAGTTAGGCTACTCAGGGGTCAGGGACCCACTTGAGCAGGGAGTCTGTCCCTTCTCAGATCTCAACCTCCGTGTTGGGAGATCCACTGCTCTCTTCAAAGCTGTCAGACAGAGTCGTTTGCGTCTGCAGAGGTTTCTGCTGCGTTTGTTATTGTTTACTGTGCCCTGTCCCCAGAGGTGGAGTCTACAGAGACAGGCAGGTTTCCTTGAGCTGTTGTGAGCTCCACCCAGTTCGAGCTTCCCAGCAGCTTTGTTTACCTACTTAAGCCTCAGCAATGGCGGGCGCTCCTCCCCCAGCCTCGCTGCTGCCTTGCCGGTAGATCACAGACTGCTGTGCTAGCAATGAGGGAGGCTCCGTGGGTGTGGGACCCTCCCGGCCAGGTGTGGGATATGATCTCCTGGTGTGCCTGTTTGCTTAAAGCGCAGTATTGGGGTGGGAGTTACCCGATTTTCCAGGTGTTGTGTGTCTCAGTTCCCCTGGCTAGGAAAAGGGATTCCCTTCCCCCTTGCGCGTCCCAGGTGAGGCAATGCCTCGCCCTGCTTCAGCTTTCGCTGGTTGGGCTGCAGCAGCTGACCAGCACCGATCGTCCGGCACTCCCCAGTGAGATGAACCCAGTACCTCAGTTGAAAATGCAGAAATCACCGGTCTTCTGTGTCGCTTGCGCTGGGAGTTGGAGACTGGAGCTGTTCCTATTCGGCCATCTTGCTCTGCCCCCTGATTCCACTTTTATCTTGAGGTCATTTGCTACAGTTGATGACGTTCAGCTTTGAACTGTGTTGCCTCCTGGGCCTGGGCAGTGGCTGACTAAGCCTCAGGCTCATACAGGCAAGAAGCCTAAAAAGAGACAATCTCCCCATAAAAAAAGTCCAGGAGCAACATCCTCAGTGCAATCAGAAGGAATATTTCCTTTTCATCCAGCCTTTGGAGACTGGGTGGAAATTCATTATCAAGCTAATCAGATGAAGGAGGAAACAAATTGCCTCTAGAAGTTTTAACCACTAGCCCGCCCTCAAATGGATTGGTAGGGCACATGAGCGGTCCAAAACACTTGTAAATCTGAAGTATCTCTACACACTTGGCATAAGAAAATGCAGATTATCTCCAGAGGAGAATGCACTTTCAGCCCAGACTTCAAAGTATATCCACAAGTAGCTTTAGCATTTTTCAATTAAAAAAAAAACAAAACCATTAAGTACAGAAGGAAACATGTCATCAGGCATGAGACCTTCAGAAATTAGGTAAAGCAGAAACCGGTCCTCTAAGATTTCAAATATTGAAACACAAAACAAATATGCCTAAAGAAGACAAAGACATTCTAGGAAACAAAAAACAAGAGATTACAAAGCGTATTTTAAAAAGAATCAAATTCGATTTATTAATTTAGAAATATAATACTGTAAATCATTGCTTCTTCTAGATTAACTTGCATAAAAATTAGCTGGATAGCTTGTCAAAACATAGATTCCTATGGGCCCTACTCCTATAGATTCTGATTTAGTTGCTCTGAGGTCAGTTCTAAGAATTTTCATTTCTAACAAGTTCTCAGATGATACTAGTGCTGCTGGTCTGAAGACCACACTTTGAATAACACTATTGTAAATAAAAGAGCTCAATGGATTGGCTTGACAGCAGTTTAAATCAGCTAAAGAGAAAATGAATAAGCTAGAAGGAAGGTCAGAAGACATTATTTAGAATGCATTCAGGAAATATAAAAGGACAGAAAATAGAAAAGAGAGAGATAAACAATAATGGAGAATGGAGCAGGAAAAGAGAAACAAAGGGTAGCGGAGGCCATATTTGAAGAAAATAATAATTAACATTGTTCGGAAGTGGTGAAAGATAATTCACAGATCTGAGAAGTCAAATAAATCCCAAGTGGTACAAATTTAAAGAAATAAATAAATAAAGGAAAGATAATAAACTTGATTCCTCAATAAGAAAAGTGACTGGTTGGTTTCCTTGTTTTCAAGGAACGTGACTGAGAAGAAACAAAACGCAGCAGTCTGGAGATATTTCTCAGACATTGGTCCAGGATTCCTTCAACTGTGGCTCTGCATCATTAGAGATTTCAGTGATGATTTGCGTATTGGTTTTCCTCTGATCATGGCATGAAACAGAGAAAGGGCATGTGTTCCCTCAAGTTGCTCTACGAATAGCTGGGGTTGATACAGTGACTTTCGTATAGGAGGTGTTGTGAAAGAGTATTCATTTGTTTCTGGAATCACACATGATGTTGGGAGTGAAGTCCTATTCATTTGCCATATTGGGAATGATCAAAATTTGGGGTAGCCATAATTTAGGGGAGTTATCTGGAGATTTTCCTCTTCCTGAATATGTTCTTAGGTATTAGAGATTGTCTGGACTCAACAGAGTGGAGTGGTATTTAGAGTTATTGAAGAAAAATTCATCTATCTCAAATTTGCTGATTGTTCAAAGACTACATCTTCTAAAGGAAAATGAATTCTTTTATTTCATAGACATTTTCAACAATAAGTATCAAAACAGAAAGAATTTTCTGTTAACCCTCACTAGGTGGAAAAATTACATTAGCAGATAATTCCCTTCTCTGAGGCATTCTTGTTAACCTAGATTTTTGCTTTAATTTGCCTAAGTATTTATCTGTCTACCATCAAAGGACTAGAAAATTGTGTTAGTTGTAAATAAATGGAAGCAAGTGAAGACTAACAGAGAAAATTGTGTCCTTACTTCCCCCAAATTAATTTTAGCAAACTAATTTTATGTCAGAATAAAAATCTATTTTGGTGATCTCATGGGATAATAAAAACATTACCTAGCTAGAACAGTATAGTTCATTAAAAGGCATCACTCATTCAATACTTTCTTACATAAAGACTTATCGATTAGTGAGGAAACAGTTTGCTAGACACTTATAAGTGCCTGGGTTATAAAGATAAATAAGAGAGATTTCTCTTTTTTTTTTTTCCCGTAGAGATGGGGTCTCACTATGTTGCCCAGGTTGGTCTTGAACTCCTGGCCTCAAGGAATCCTTCCGCCTTGGCCTCACAAAAAGCTGGGATTACAAGTGGAAGCCACAAAGCCTGGCCTAAAAAGAGAGATTTCTGTTTCTGGCTATGCTGTTATCATCGATACTAGACTATCTTTCCTGACAAAAGTGACTTTAAAACTGGACAAAATATATGAAACAACTATTTTCAGACAATAGTCGACACAACACTTGCCACCCTAGGAACGAAGAAAACAAGAGATGAGCCTCACAACTGGCCAACCTTCTGCCTGGAGACAATTCCCTGAGCATGATGTGAAGATCTGGAATTTGAGCAGAGCATTGTGGCCTCATTCAGCTGAGGAGACCAAGATCAGCATTAGGGTCAACTGAAATGGCTGGAATCTACAGGGTAGGGCATCAGAAACTGGGAACTGTGCAGAGTAAGACCTAGAAGTTTCTGTGTGGGATCCCCTGTGGATTTGTGGCTGAGGACTGGGTTATATACGTGGAGAGTGGAACCACTTCAGGATCACTAGAGAGAAAAACTGAGACACCAGTGGGTGAGCATCTGTGGGAAGAGCAGTGCTTGGGAACACTGGAATTCTGGCCTTGCCAGAGTGAAGAGATCCCTCAGTCCTTTCCTGCTAACACCCTTGCATGCAGCTGAGACACACAAAAGCTGCATTTTAGGAGTAAGGGGGACAACTTCGAGTAAGGCCTACACTAGACCCTCCTTAACAAAACCTAAAATTGTGATTCAACAAGATCTTCAGAGGAGACAAAGTTCAGTTTGGATGTTCAGTCCTGGCAAGTTAAAGACATTTGTGAAAGACATTAGGTTTTTCATGGATCTTAATAATAAAGTATAAAACCAAGGTTGCTGTAGTACATAGTGATCAAACAGCAATAGAACTGCCTGATAACATAAGAATCAATAATCTTTCAAAGAAAATGACAGAATTGAGTTTCTACAATGAGTTAGCAATGATTCAGTATTCAATCAAAAATTGCTAGACATACCAAAAAAATTTTTTTAAACAGGAAATTATGGTTAATAGTCAAGAAGCAAAGCAGTAGATAGAGATTAACTCTGAGATGGGCCAGGAATTAGGTGTAGAAGACAAGGGTTTAAAGTTCCTGTTCTCGAGGTCATTACAATTTGTTAAGGGAGGCAGATATGTTTAAAAAACAAAAAACAAACAAACAAACAAAAAATGCTGGCCTTGTGTAGTGGCTCACACCTCTAATCACAGCACTTTGGGAAGCCTACAGGCTGAGGCAGGAGGATTGCTTGAGGTCAGATGTTTGAGACCAGCCTGGGCAACATAGTGAGACCTTTATAAAAAATTTAAAAATTAGCTGGACCTGGTGGTATGCCCCTGTAGTTTTAGCTACTCAAGAGGCTGAGGCATGAGGATTGCTTGAGACTGGGAGGTTGAGGATGTGGTGAGCTGTGATCATGCCACTGCACTCCAGCCTGGGTGACATAGCAAGCCCCGTCTCATTTAAAAAAAAAAATGCTATGAAGTGAGAGACGAGCAATACTAAATTTTGTAGTTGCTACAGTTTTGGTTCAAAAAAGGTAATGATCAAATCTGCGAAACAGATTTTAAAAAAAGTTCACAGACAAAGTATCTAAAATGGGTCTTAAAGGATAAATAGAAGTTTGCAAGGCTGTGGAAGGGGAATAAGGGAGGTTTCAGCTGATAAGCAGAAGGAATGTGTGTAAAGGCACGATGGCTTGAAATAGGAGCCCTGCAAGAATAGCAGTGTTAAGAACATGATTTCTCATCAGTAAAATGGGGATGATGATAATAATAATAGTAATAATACCTACCCCTTCGGGTTGTTGTGAAGATTAAATGGAGTAATCCAGGAATAGTGCTTGAGTTGTGATAAGCACTCAATAGTATTAGTTATTATCTTGGCGAAATTGCTTGGTGTATTTTGGAAGAAGCTATGTACATCAGTATAGCTGCAGTATACATAAAGAAAAAAAGATGTAAAGCCTAGTATGGGACCAAAGCTAAATGCAATAGAAGATCTGAAAGTTCCTGGCAGGGTTGGTGCTCAATCAGCTCAGGGCAAATCAGCTTTTACGGCTTCGCTCTGGAGAAGCAAAACAAGAACAAAAAATGAATCAAGTGCATTGTGTGAGGCCTACAGGAATGACAACGGGCAGACAGCAGTTATACTTTCCCCAGCACAATGATGTCAATTTCTCTCTATGTGAAAGGCTAATAGAAAAAATCAGGGTCACTATCCAAAAACTTAGAGTTCAAAGAGAGGTAGTTGCAAATAATGACTGCAGATGAGAAATAAGGTCAATACAGAGTAAAATTGCCAATTAGCTCAATATAAACCAGATGAAATGTATTCTTGAGGACATGAACAGAATGCTATGTTAAGAAATATAAGTATGATCAAGAAAGTAATGACTGATAAAAATTCAAGTGTAGGTACTGGTAAATTCCCCTAGCAGGTAAAATAGCAATACATCCTTCTTTCTCTTAGACAAAGTTTTTAGGTAACTTTCTAAAATGACACTTTGGAATTAATATTTTTATGTGTATTTATTTTCTTTAATGTCTAGGCCGAAGAACTCTACTAACAGTAATACAGTATTCAATTACAAGTATTTCTGTTCCAAACATATACCCTCTTTCCACCATGCATCAAACCTTGATTGAATACCAGGAAACTACTTCACATCCTAAAACATTTGAAATTTGTCAAATGAGAGCAAAAATTGAATCCCTAAGATATGGACTTCCCTTAAAAAGTGATCTGTTCAAATTTAGAGATCGTGTAGAGAAGGACTAGCCTCTTTACCTACACCCCCACTCATTCATTTAACTCTTCTCCCTCTGCTGTGGGGAATTTAAAAATAAGTAAATAAGTGAAAGGAGTTCCAGTCTCTGTTTTTAAATAATTTTTGGTCTTTAGTTAACAGCATACCAGTGCAAGGTACAATTGAGCCCATTCAACTGATAGCTAATAGTTGGTGTACTCCAAAGTATTTATTGACATCTCTGATAAAACAGCTGAATCGATTATATTAATCACAAAACAATAATCTTGAAAACTATTGGGCATTTTTATTCATGTTGAACAGTGGCCAGCTCTTTGCTGATAATAACCATTATATAGAGACACATATGCAAATATAAGCACATTTTTCTAGGTTACATATTTATCAGTGAAACGCACATATGCTAGAATAGCAAATAGCTAAATAGCAAAACACTAGTCTCCGAAAGCAGGGAGTTTTTTTCATACGGTTACACAAGAAGTATCCTAGAATCAATGTCTTTCGCACAGTGGGAAAACAATTTCAGTTCAAATTCAGCTTGGAAGGTTTTCTCTATCCATCAAAAAGCCAGGACTGTTTATAAAGCCCTTTCCACTGCCACAATACTCTGAGAGAGACAGTGAGAAGTACAACACAGAAAGAGATGTAGCTATAAAGCGCTGGAGTAGGATTCAAAACCATGTTAGATTTATTGGAGCTCACACTTGTCTGTGCTTCTTTCGAAAAGGCAGGTTGTGGGGAAGATCATGAGCATTGGACTAAGAAAGGTAAGAGGCTGAATTCTTGTCCTTGGATACACTTCCTGATCTTTCTGCTTTTCATTACCTTCACCTTTACAATTCCAGTCCTTAACCACGTTGTCATACTTAATAAATATTTATTGAATGAATGTATAACTACAATGAATAATAGGTACTTGTGAAGTTGTACAGATAAAAAAAATCATTTCTTTTTTATTTCTTAGGCAAACGTGATAACCACTAAACGACAGAAATGTATTCTTTTATTTTTATATAATGCTTTACACATGGCAGGTGCCAAATAATTGCTCCTTTCTATTCTCATTCCTTAGGGAAAGATGCCATACCTTTTTTTTTTTTTTTGATTAATCATAGTAACTAGGATAGTACTAGAGCAATAAAACACATCTTTATTGGTTACTTAACAGTACTCATTTCATGTAACAATAATTGAAAACTGGGGATTTATGTCAGGATGACTTATGCCAAGCATACTATAGTAATCTAGGCAAATAATGTTTAAGACAAGCTGCAAAGTGCAGACCTGCAGGCCATGACTGCAGGTGTGCTTGATTTGGCCATAGAAAGTGCTTAAAAGGAAACAATACATTTTGGAATATCTTTACAGGGGCATAAGCACTCTGGACATATCTTAGCCTCCATCATTTCTTACTATCTTTCAGGCTGTTCAGATCATGATTCTATTACCATTCTGGCTGCTGTTGGCATTTAAGAGCATATCTTTGATTTAAGACCAAGGAAAAGTATTGAGACTCAACACTGGAGAAATGGGGATATCACCTCTGAATGAAGTGTAGGTAGAGAAAAGTTTTACTGATAAGTGCAAGCTGAGAACTCAGGGACTGCTGAATATCTAGGCCTATTCTTAACTCACACAACATATCAGTTAATTGAAAGTCTACACATTTTAAAGATGCTAAGGAAATTCTGATAGATGTACTTTGGTAGATTGCATATGCCAAACCTGATAATTTTTAGAAAAGCAAGTATAAATTGAGTCAAGATTAATTGTAACAAATGAAATATATATGAAGATAATCAGGTAATAACAGAGCAGATTTTAATATTATCAAAACCTTAGGAAGTAGGTATGACTAATAAAAAATAACGTTCCAAATTGATCAGAAGGTAAATTGAGGATAACAATAATGAAAAAAAATTGTTATCATATTGGTACATCAGAAAGTAGCCTATCCCAGGTTTAATAAACATGCTAATATAATTGAGTTATTAAAATTATTCAGCCAGGCCAGGTACCACGGCTTATGCCTGTAATCCTAGCACTTTGGGAGGCCAAGGGGGATGGATCCCTTGAGCTCAGGAGTTCAAGATCACCCTGAACAACATGTTAAAAACCCCATCTTCACAAAAAACACAAAAAATTAGCCTGGTGTGGTGGTGCATGGCTATGATCTGAGGGGGTGAGGTGGGAAGATTCCTTGAGCTGGGGAGGTCCAGGCTGCAGTGAGACCACTGCTGTAATCCAGCCTGGGCAACAGAGTGAGATCCAATGTCAAAAAACAAATAAACACACAACCAAAAAAACTGCTTGGCCAGGAATATGCATATATTAACTATAAAAGGAAATGAAAATAGTGCAGATTTTAATATTTTCAAAATAAACTTCTACTTCTATATTCAGCCAACTGAACGTAGTTTTGTCTTCAACCTTAAACTTACTGCTTAACTTGAAATGAAGTATCAAAATTTCCCTTTAATTTTAGTAAGTCCCATTGTATTTTACAAAAGGGAGCAGGTTTGTTTGCTTTCATGTAAGATCTGCATTTAATTTTAGTAGAAAATTCTGTAATTCAACATGAAGAGCAGGTTTTTTATTTCAGGCTAAATTAACCCTCATCGTAAACTTTATTTCTTTTTCATAATTTAGAATGAGGGCAAGAATCTTCATTTTGTTCACGATGTACTACAAATGCCTAGAAGAATTTCTGGAACATGATAGGAAGTCAACATATTTATTAAATCAATGAAACTGCTTCATTCTATGACACTATAGTAGGGTTTTTCAAATCACAGCAAAATGAGAAAAATAATAGTTTATCCATTGAAACGACTGTTTTTACTCTATAATTATGTACTTTCTTCTAATTAAATTTGATGATAGACTGTGGTAAGATTTATTTCGTTGTTGGTTTAATGACTATATTTGGAAAATAAAATTTGTCCACCATGTATAATTTGGGAGGAAAATTTTATTGGTTTATTAAATCACAAAGCCTGAATGCCACAGCTATATAGCAAAGAATGAAATGCACTGTCCTGCCATCTACATCATTGTTCTTTACTCGTGCTTTGGACAACGCCCTCTGTCAGCTTTTAAATTTGTTCCCACCTATAACTGCATGTGGTCTTAGAGTCTACTCTTCGTGTTTGAAGTGTCCTCTTGGATCAAACACCTCTCATTCCTTCTGAAGAGTTTGTGCGTTTTCCATTAGCTCATATATTGTGTAAAAAGAATGACATGGCATGTTTTAGAATTCCTGAGTTCTTACCTATTTTTTGCATGTTGTAGGTACAAAATGAAAATTTGCTTATTGAATGAATTAATGGATGAATCAAAGGAACAGATTGAACAAGGTCAGGAATTAATGAGTAAGATTAAGAAGGAGATTGGCTTGTTTGGTGCTCTTACAGAAAATTTATTATTCTTCTTGTATTAATGCCCCAAGTACTCCTCTACAGTTAGAAATGGCATCATTTCCACATTACACTTGTGGGAATTGAGGCACCTAAATATAATCCAAAAACATGAATAGCTAGGAAAACAGTCCACAGAGCAGTAAAATCTTACACCTGGAATCCAAATTTTCTTACTGTCTATCTAGTCAAATGTTGGGCATTGACATCGACCCATCACCTGTGAGACTGAAGTCGTGCAGAGAGCCACAGGAGCTGTGGAAAGGATGTGAGGAAATCCCTTCCACATCACTGGTGATGAAGGGAAAAAGGAAGCAATTTACAGGCAGAGGTTTGAAAAACTAAAATGAATACAAAAAAGAGGTCCTTGGTTCTGGAAAGAATGGAGCTCTGTGGAAGAGAAAATACTGTTGCCTCATTCTGAGAAGGTCAGAAATGACCTTTTCTGTCCTGAATCCAAGGCTTGATTTGAAAGATTTCCCATACAGTTACATTTTCTGCATTTACTTCCTTTGTAAAAGTTGTCTTAACTATACAAAACAAATAAATCCAGAAGAAAAGTCTTATGCTTTAAAAATTATTTGGAAAATAATTATACAATATTTCAAATAGCAGAAAATATAGAGAAATTTGAATAATCACATGTGTAGCCACTACCCAGACTCAACATATGGTAACGTTTTGCCGCATTTACTTCAGTTCTCCTTCTTTACCTCCCTCCCTCCCCCGCTCCCTCCTTCCCTTCCTTCTTTCCTTCCCTTTTTTTCTTTTTCTCTTTTCTTTCTTTCCTTTCTTTCCTTTCCTTTCCTTTTCTTCTTTCTCTTTCTTTTCTTTTCCTTCCTTCCTTCCTTCCTTCCTTCCTTCCTTCCTTCCTTCCTTCCTTCCTTCCTTCCTTCCTTCCTTCCTTCCTTCCTTCCTTCTTTCTTTCTTTCTTTAGAGGAAGAGTCTCACATTGCCACCAAGGCTGGAGTGCAGTGGCACAATGACAGCTCACTGCAACCTCAACCTCTCTGGCTCGAACAATCTGCCCACCTCAGCCTCCCAAGTATCTAGGACTATAGGCACACATCACCATGTCTGATTAATTTTTTTATTTTTTGTAGAGATGGGCCTTGCTAAGTTGCCCAGGCTGGTTTTGAACTCCTGGGCACAAGTGATCCTTCAGTCTCAACCTCCCAAAGTGCTAGGGTTACAAGCATGAGCCACTGCACCTACCCAGTTTTCTTTTTAAAATAAAAAAAAAAAAAAAATCCAGTTTTAATTGAAGCTTCTTTAAACCCCATCCTGATTCATCTTTTTTCCCTTTCTCTCCCTGGTTAATTGAATGTTTATTATTTTCTTACTTCCAGTCTGTACATTAATAATGTAGAGTGTTGTCATATATTTTAAAAATCTTTCTTATGCAATTTTTTCATTAGCAAAATATTTTTGAGATAAAAAATAACGTGAATATGCCACAACTTATTTACTTATTCTTCTATTCCCAAGAGTAGGAGTTTATTGGCTATTGTGGAAAAAAAAATGCTGCTACAAATATTTTAGTATATCCCTTTGTGGAGGTGTGATGAATTTCTTAGAATTGGAATTTCTTGGACAGAAGGTACATGAAGCTTCTACTTTGCTTGATGTGATTAAATTGTTCTCCAATGTGGTTTCATTGTACAAAAGGATTCCTGCTGTTCCATTTTCTCTCCAATGTCTGATGATATCAGGATTTTAAATTTTTGACAATATTTCTGATGTGAAGTGTTATCTCATAGTAGAAAGTTGCACTTCTCTGAACACTAGTAGATTTTCTCATTGTTACATCTTGTACCCTTTTTTTTCTATTAGGTTGCTTTTTAAAAATTAATTTGGAGGAGTTATTTTATATTCTGGATTCTATTCTAGACAGTATTTTTATATGTTAGCATTTAAAAGAAAACACAAAAAGTCAGTATAATAAAAAATTGATTTTCCATACTGTTTGAAGTTTTATTTTTTTAACCCTATTTGGCAGTGAGACTGCATGAGTTTGCTACTTTGATGACAGGATTTTTTTTTCTTTTGATGGCATTTACTACAGGATTTATAAATAAACTTTCTTGTTTGGATACATTGACTGCAAAATTTCAGATAATATTACTCTCTTGCAATTGTTAAGTTTACATTTCATAGTCTTTTATATGGGCCACTCTTGCCCAAAAGAATGAAAGCTTTGCGGAAAGCAAAGTTCCAGGGTGGAGGACACCCTCACCAAATCATCCACTGTGGCTGTGAAGACACTTCATTCATACTAGGTGATTTCAGATTTTGCTGATTATGAATTGGAAATAACTAACATTATTTTCACATTGATTTATAATTCATTTAGTAATTCATATTTATAACAGCCTAAGATTAATTGTATGTGTCAACTTGACTAGGCTATAATGCCCAGATATTTGCTCAAACATCATTCTGAATGTTTTTGTGGGGATGTTTTTTGGATGAAATTAACATTTTAATTTGGTGAACTTTCAGTAAAGCACACATAATGTGGATGGGCCTCAGTCAATCAGTTGAAGGCCTTACAGAACAAAGATTGACCTCCCCTGAGCAACAAGGAATTTTGTCAGCAGATGAATTTTGGATTTGAACTGCCACATGGACTCTTCCTGGGTCTCCAGACTGACAGATTTAGGACTTGAAGAGCCACATCAGCTCTTCTTGGGTCTCTACCCTGTTGACCTACCCTATAGATACAGAGCTTTCTGGTGTCCATAATCACATGAACCAATTCCTTAAAACAAATTTCTTTCTCTCTGTGTAATCTTATCGGTTCTGTTTCTCCAGAGAACCCTAATAGAGTGGCATTTAATATACAGTTACTCAAGAAAGACATTTTCCATGATCAGAGCGTACTTTGTATTTCTTGACACAGCTGGCATATTACACCAAAACTATACCCATGTCTTCCACTTTTATTTAGAAATGAAGATCTTCCATAAATAAGTTGTCTGCAGTTATTACTGATTCAAGATTGTTAGAGTTATAAAGATAGAAAGCATCCCAATAATTTATTAGGACATGGGTGAGGTTTTACCTCTTTACTCAGGCTGAAATATGAGTTAAGCCATGCTTAGATCAGAGGTCAGATTGACAAACAGGTCTACAAGGCCAATTGCTGATTTTTGGTGATGGTCAGCAGCAGGGCTGACTTGAGAAAATTTCTGTGGCCATTTTTGGGCTCAGCGAGAAAAAGACTGTGATGTTTGCCTTAGGAAGCAGAGGAATCCTTATGCTATGTATTTGCCATCTCTGGCCTGGGCCTTAGGCCAGTGATTTAGAAGAAATTCCTGCAGCTCATATGTGAGATAGCCTACCTGTTCATGGCCAGGAGCACCTAGGCTTCTTATTAATCTTCATCTGTATTTGCCTGAATGTTCCTCCTGTGTATGTCGCTTGAGAATGTGCAATAAGATCCTGGGCAAATATCTTACCATTGAACTACAACTACTGGAAAAGTAATCACTGAATTCGTTCTATTATGTATGTCCCGTTTATGGAATAATTATATTACCATTATTATATCCCAGCAACATATTTGCTTTAAAAGCACCTGGATTTGTCAGGCCTCTGAGCCCAAGCCAAGCATCCCCTGTGACTTGTACACCCAGATGGCCTGAAGTAACTGAAGAATCACAAAAGAAGTGAAAATGCCCTGCCCCGCCTTAACTGATGACATTCCACCACAAAAGAAGTGAAAATGGCCAGTCCTTGCCTTAAGTGATGATATTACCTTGTGAAATTCCTTTTCCTGGCTCATCCTGGCTCAAAAAGCTCCCCCACTGAGCACTTTGTGACCCCCACTCCTGCCCACCAGAGAACCACCCCCCTTTGACTGTAATTTTCCTTTACCTACCCAAATCCTATAAAACGGCCCCACCTTTATCTCCCTTCACTGACTCTCTTTTCGGACTCAGCCCGCCTGCACCCAGGTGATTAAAAAGCTTTATTGCTCACACAAAGCCTGTTTGGTGGTCTCTTCACACGGATGTGCATGACAGGATTTTTAAAAATTTCTGAAATATTTGCATTCTAGTGTCTGTCACCTAGTAATATGTTGCTGTTTTTTATATAAGATGTTCATAAGTTTATGACTTCATGAGTATAGTATCTACTTGAGCCTTTTGCCAAGACTGAGCCTTTTGCTTCTTTTGTATCCTCTGTAACTGCTCAATAAGTAGTGGCTGGACTGAACTGCTTCTAAGAGACCATGGAGTCTCAGGTCTGGAAGATTCTGTAGCTGTAAGGAAACAAAAACAAAACAAAACAACAACAAAAAAAAGGGCAGAGTGTTCTTGGCATCACCAAGCAGAGTATTAGAATGAAAATAGAAAGTATAATGTTACCCTTGAAGAACATGTTCTGGTCACTACACTTCCAAAAAGCTATCACTGACTTGGAAAGGAGTCAGACATGGGCAGTTTTTGTTTGATAAAGGCGCTGGAATAGTTTCCTGATAAGACCAAACAAAAATGTCTAGTATTCTGGCCTCATCTGAAGGCATTTGCTATCAGAGCAACACCTATAACGTGCATAACAAGGGAAGATTTTGATAAATGTAATATAAGGACTCTAATAGGACAGCCTCTATCGGACTAGATTCATGAGAGGATCCTTAGGTCTGGCTGGCAAAGGATCCTTGGGTCTGGATGGCACATGTAGCTTTATCCACACATGTAGGTGTCAGTGATCCTGAATGAATGAGGAGAACACTTCTGTGTTTTAGGATTCAGGCCTGCAGTAACAGTCGCTGGTTTTGTAAGATGAAAAACACCGAGGTTTTCTCCAGATAATCAAATTTCCTTTACTTTCTATCTTTGCTAGATTTACCAGCTGCCTTTAGAATTTTCCACCCAGATTCTTTTAATCTACCCAGTTTGCTAAACCCTGCTTAAATCTGAAGCTTACCTGGATTCAGGGTCTCCTCATGTGTTATCCCTACTGTAAGCAGGACTGCATCAGTCAGACCCATGCCAGTGCTCTTACTGTTTTTGATCCCAGGAAGTCAACTCTGTCTTTTCTATGACATTGCCTGGGTCTTGGACTGTTTTGTTACATCAAGTCTTTGGTCACCAGCTTTGCCTTTACACCCAAGACTGAGAAATTAGCGCTCTTCTGTGTACAAAGAGAAAGGGAAAGTAGGCTACTGATAAGTCTATGAAATTGTGATTCATTCACTAAATATCTAAAATTTAAGAACTAGAGGGTAAAATATTCTGCCCTTTTCACAGCAAATAGCAGGCCCTAGGAATATTATTATCCCAGAGTTGTACAAGACAAATATAAAGAGTGCCCTCAAAGAACTTGAATTTAGTTAAGGAAGGCTGGATTCACCATTCGCTAAAGGAAATTTATTAATATTCAGTGTTGTTAACATTTGAAGATGATATTGAAGGACAACCAGGCTTTTTCACTAAAGGCAACTCTTGGCATTAGACTGTTGGCCTGAATAAATAATTACTTTATATGATGCTTGTTTTCTTGGTTGTTATTGTTTATATACTCTTTACTTTGTTAAGTCGTGTTTTTTTAAAGGCCATTTTCATGTTTTTATGCTAAAAGAAACGAGATCAGTTCTACACCTTAATAGCTCTACCATAATAATCATGCGTATTTATTGAACACATCTGAGTAAATGCTTGATGTGAATATCCCCATTTAATCCTCAAAACAATCCTATGTGATTGATACTGTATGCATTTTGCAGATGAGGAAATGGAGGCACACAGAGACTAAGTAACTTGCTCAGGTTCCTGTGGTAGGAACTGGCACTCCAGGACGCGAACTCTGCCTGTCTGACTATAGAACCCACACATTCAGCCACTTCTTATACTGTCATTGAAGGCTGCAATGCCACACTTTCTGATTGTGTGTCTGCTTGGGAAAGTCCAGCCCAGGAAAGGCTGGCATCTGTCTGCTCTTGAGGCCTTATTTGAGGGCTATTTTAGCAGTGTTGTCAATATCTAAACCTGTCCCCTGAAGAGATTATTCCTACTGTAATCAGAAACCCAGAAAGTAAAGTTAATAAATCCTCTACCCCTACCCAGGAACTTAGGAGACTGAATGTGAAGAAGTCCAAAGCAGATTTAAAGTGATTGAAATGACAAAAGGTGAAATGTGAGTGAAGTGAATGAATTACAAAGCGTGTATGAATAGTATTACACAAGTGAAGCAAATCCAATATGAATTCAATTTCTGACCACGTGCAGAGGAAAAAACAAGGTTAAAGGAGCAGAAGAGTCAAGGGTAACGAACAGCTTTATTACTTTTTTTCATTGTGCCACTACATATGAATTTTTGTTGCTATTTATTAACATGTGGAGGTTAAAGTTTTTGTAAGATCTGATGACAAAATTATGGAAGGCTAAGTGAAGTCCTGCGATGGAGAACGCAGTTTGAAGTCAGGTTACAATAAAATATTAGCTGCTTTTCGTATTATAAAGTGCTGAGGATATTTTAAAAATTAAACATCAAGGCTTTAAAACAAACATGCTGGGTCTTATTGGGTGAGTCCATTGTTCCTGTCTGTAGGCGGATCTCTTCTAGGTTATTTGGGGGAATGGTAGAGTTTCATGCTAAGCCATCTTTGCTGTTCATGGTGTATAATATTCAGCTTTGAGCAATATAAAAAGACTTACCCATCTAAGCAAATAATTCTCAGATGACTCCATTCTCCATCTCCATTTGAATTTAGACTGGCCTGGGTTTGAGTCTTGGTACCTCACATACAAGGTGTGTCCATAGGCCAGTTGTTTAGTGTTAGCTTTCTTTTCTTTTCTTTTTCTTTTTTTTTTTGAAACAGGGTCTTGCTCTGCTGCCTGGGCTGGAGTGTGGTGGTAGAATCATGACTCACTGAAGCCTCGACCTCCTGGGCTCAAGCAATTCTCCAACCTCAGCCTTCTGAATAGCTGAGACTACAGGCGGGCTCCACCACGTCTAGCTTATTATTATTATTTTGTAGAGACGAGGTCTTGCTATGTTTTCCAGGCTGGTCTCAAAATTCTGGGCTCAAGTGATGCTCCTGCCTTGGCCTCCCAAAGTGCTGTGATTAGAGGCATGAGCCACTGTTCCCAGCCAGTTGTTTAGCTCTCTGAGCACCACCTTCCTTACTATAAGATGCAAATAATTGCTACCTTGGAGGATTATAAATAATATAGCATCTGGAAAGGGATTGGTAGAACCCCCAGTATACAGTAAGCCCTCCATGAATGACAGCACACATACAATTACATAAAGTGCACGATACTATGCCAAGTACATACAGAAGCTTAATACATATTAGTTGAAGGAGTTTAATAAATGAAGGACTAGAAGCTGTCTTCAAGCAATACATTTGCTTTTAATTTGTAGCTCCTTTTTTCCATTTTAAAAATGTGACTCTAATAGTGGCAACTGCACCTGTGCTATCGGTGAGGAAGTGGGATAAAACATGACCTAGATGTTCAGGAGATTCTCGATGAATACACACCAACTTGCACTGGTCCTTAAAATACTATGTATAGGTTGCTATTTATTTGAAATATTTATAGAGCCTGACTTGGTTGCAGATGTTCTATCAATCTTTCAGGGCAGGGGCTGAATCAAGATAAATGTAAATGGCTGATGTGGACAGGGTTTTAAATGAAAAATGATACTTAAAACATCGATACTTACACCCATTCTACATTACACACACCCACACACACACAAGCACGTAACACACTACCCATACACACACACCCATACACACACACCCACACACACACCCACACACACACCCCCATACACACACACCCATACACACACACACACCCATACACACACACCCATACACACACACACACACACCCACACACACATACACACACACCCATACACACACACACACACCCATACACACACACACACACACACACACACACCCATACACACACACCCACACACACACACACACACACACACACACACACACACCATACACACACACACACACACACACACACATACACACACACACACACACACACACACACACATACACACACACACACACACCCATACACACACACACACACACCCATACACACACACCCATACACACACACCCATACACACACACCACACACACACACACACACCATACACACACACCATACACACACACCCATACACACACACCCATACACACACACCATACACACACACCCATACACACACCCATACACACACACACACACACACACACACACAGAGGCACAATAGTCATACACACACACCCATACACTCTTGCACCCCCATTTCATACACACACACACACACACACCCATACACACACACACAGAGGCACAATAGTCTCTCACTCTTGCATGTTTCTTTAAATACTTGGGCTTCTCTTTCTTTTGTTTATTTTCCTACTTTTGATAGAGACAGGGGCACAGAGAGGTCTTTCTCTACTATTAGAAAATCGTCAGTGCCAGGGTTATGTTAAATAACCTTTGTGCCATAGGGAGCACTGATGACTATACGCTGGGGGACATTTGTCCTTTGGAGGAGACCCTGCTCAGCCTCAGTTGAGTGTCACCACAGGATAATTTGAGCATAAGGGCTTCTGGTTTTTCACGAGAAACCAAAAACCAGCGGTTTTGTGTGAGATTTATCAAATTTCATGACTGACACAAATATTTTTAAAACATCACATGGATGAAATAAAGCCTGTTTGTCAGCTGAAGGTGGCCCAATTCTTTGTGTGATCTTTCTTCTAGATCTGGCTTCTCTAAAGCACTCCATTGCTTTAATCAGCTAAGAGTAGGAGAATATCTAGGTTGGAATCCAAGGGACTTCATGGTCTGAACCTGTATTCTGAGCTCAATAAGCAGTGGGAGGAACTAGATATGGAGGCTAGAAACTGGAAAGTAGGCATAGCCCTGAGAACGGGCAGTGGGGCAGTGCAAACTTAGCAGCAGGTGGGGTAGAAGTTTCAGAGGGCATGTTAGGAACTCAGCAAGACCTAACAGAGGGGATAGGTGGCAGTGTGGAGGCAGACAATGGGGACAGACTCAGTGTGGTGAAGAGAAGGTAGTGGGTGTCTGTCTGGATGGCCTGCCTGTGCACAATTAGTAGGAGGATTTCTGAGAGGAAAAAGGGATTGAGAGGGGCCGCATAGATATGACCTAGAGCTGTGAGCTGGAGACTTGGTTTCAGAAGTGGAACAGAAGTGATTTTAGAATAAATGGCATGATGCAGAGTTACTTGGGTTACGTAATGAGGGATCTATAACCCACTAGCTCTCATTCAACAATAACAGCAGCCATAACCCCGAAGCCTAAGACAGGGCTGAGCCTGTGAGTTGAGGAAGGAACTAGAACTAGCTGGAACTCTGGCTAGAATTCAGCTGTGAGCAAGGGATCAGGAAAGTCAATATGTCAAGAATACAGAATAGCTTGAGGGACTGCTGATCTGTCTTTCTAGCAAAAAAAAAACATATTAATATTGAGAACACCTGGAAGCATGTCCACAATCCATTTTCATTGCTGGTAAGAGCACAGGTGGAGGGCCTGAAGGAATAATCCCAGGCTCTTTCTAGGAAAAGTTCTTTCTGAAAATGACTCAGAAGACTTTAGGTCTTTGAAAAGCAAAAGATGTCCTAAGCACTTTGTAGCTGATTCCCATCTAGCATTTAAGCTGCCATTTAGACCTATCTGGGTATGTTTGGTGAACTGATGGGCTGGGCCTGCTAGACAGAGGGATCGATGAGCTTTTTGGTAAAGAATTTATTTAAAATGAAGAGAATGCAGAAAAGAGTAGGTTGACTCAGAAAGGGAATCTGAAAATGTCGGCAGTGTCAGGACAGAGGGGAGATGCAGTATAGTGACTATCACTGGGAATCTATCTCATAGATTAGCACAGGCCCAGGTCCCAGTGGAATCATACATGAGTTCTACGGAAAGCAGCAGGCTTTTTTTTTCCCCCTTAGAAAATGTTTCACCACACTACTAATTATCAGGAAAAGGCAAATTAAAACCACAGTGAGATACTACCTTACTCCTGCAAAACTGGCCATAATTAAAAAGTCAAAACATAATAGATATTGGTGTGGATATGGTGAAAAGGAAACACTTCTACACTGTTGGTGGGAATGTAAATTAGTACAACCACTATGGAAAACAGTATGGAGATTACTTAAAGAACTAAAAGTAGAACTACCATTAGATCCAGCAATCCCACTACTGGGTACCTACCCAAAGGAAAATAAGTCATTATATGAAAAAGACACATGTACACACATATTTATAGCAGCGTAATTCACAATTGCAAAAATATGGATCTAACCTAAATGCCCATCAACCAACAATAAAGAAAATGTGATATATATACAGCATGAAATACTACTCAGCCATAAAACAGAATGAAAAATGGTCTTTGCAGCAACTTGGATGGAGCTGGAGGCCATTATTCTAAGTGAAGTAACTCAGGAATGGAAAACCAAATATCTTCTGTTCTCACTTGTAAGTGGGAGCTAAGCTGACAGGAGGCAAAGGCATAGGAATGATATAATCAACTCTGGAGTCTCAGGGTGAAGGATGGGAGGGGGTTGAGGGATAAAAGACTGCATATTGGACACAGTGTACACTGCTCAGGTGGTGAGTGCACCAAAAACTCAGAAATCACCACTAAACAACTTATCCATGTAGCCAAAATCCACCTGTACCCCTGATATGGTTTGAGTGTGTCCCCACCCAAATCTCATCTTGAATTCCCACGTGTTGTGGGAGGGACCTAGTGGGAGGTAATTGAATCATGGGGACAGGTCTTTCCCATGCTGTTCTCATGATAGTGAACAAGTCTCATGAGATCTGATGGTTATACAAAGGGGAATTTCTCTGCACAAGCTCTCTTCTCTTGTCCACTGCAATGTGAGACGTGTCTTTCACCTTCTGCCATGATTGTGAGGCCTCCCCAGCCACGTGGAACTGTTAGTCCATTAAACCTCTTTCTTTCATAAACTGCCCAGTCTTGGAGATATCTTTATCAGCAGTGTGAACAAAGACTAATATAACTGGCAAAACTATTGAAATTTAACTAAAATTTTTAAAACTGTTTCACCACATATTCGGACAACAAGTAACACTGAGTAGAATCTCATTGGAGGAAAACATCCACCAGGAAATTCTTCCCCACCTTGAACTAGACACTAGTGCAGCTTTGGCTCATCGAAACCCTAACCTGCTGGTAGGAGCAGCAATGCTGGGTGGCAGAGCTGGTGTCTGGCAGCAGATGGCACCTGCTAGGGATGAAAGTGAGCAAAGCAGGAGAAGAGAAAAAGAACTGTTGACAGTACAGCTGAGCAGAGTTTTCCTGAGTGCATGAATGAGGCATGCTCTGCAGACACCTAGAAGTATTTGGAGGGCAAGAGGAAACTCTGAAGTCCTGCCTGAGTAAGCCTGGGGAAGGAATACGAATGATTTATGTTCACATGAACTTCTGTGTGCTTACTATCCGCTAAAGTTTACTACAAACTTATGTTCCATTTTTAAGTCATGACACAAAAGCCCCGTGCTTTTCCATTATCAAGTAAGTGTCATCAGTGAGGCCTTTCCACTTGTGAAAGATGAGCTGTTCTGACAGCATTCGGTGCCATCTCAAAATTTAGTGTCCTTAGGTTCTTTGATCTTTGGATAGCACTTCTGAGAAGCCACTCTAGCCTGTGACATTATTTATCACTTAGGAAGTAAAGAAACGAATCCATTTTATTTAATAACCTATAGAGGTAGATGCACAGAAGTGCACACCTGCTGGCACAAACATACACACATACACACAGTCAAAGGAAAGCAGAACTATGTAGGAAGACAAATAAGCATGTAGGAACTGCTGGTCATGCAATTCATTGTTGAGACCCTGGGTCTCATTTATCTCACTGATACACTATTTAAAAATAGACTTTGCAGGACCATAGCTGGAAAAGGTGTAGAAAATGAAACCATTTGTTTTGTATCCCACTTTCAAGACTATGCATAAAATTAAGTGGCTTGTTAAAAGACTCATGTCAGAAAGATGTGCTAGCTTTGTAAGAAAAACACTGCATATGAAGCATATTAATTTTTCCTTTCTGCAAGCCCTTTCTGGAATAGTGTTTAGATCAAGAAAACAGCCAGAAAAGGAATAGTAATACATTGTTAGGCAATTATATTAAAATGTTACCCCCTTATATAGGGTCTCTTTGGCAGGCACTCGCAGTCCCGTGTTTTTCATTGTAAGTGGCTTACATCAGTACTGACATCTTCCAGATGTTAGTAGCTTTGATTTTTTTCCCTCGTGTTGCAAACGAGTTGGCATGGAAACAACTCTTTGCTGGCAACATGACATATGATTCAAGGCAAAATGCATTTTAACACAGATGAATAGTTCAGGAATCTGCCTTTAACAAAAGTCATTTTGAGAGCTGTTTTGAATCTGTTGGTGTTTTGTGACAACTTTTTCAACTTAGATGGGAGAAATCAAAGCATTTCGCATTATGCAATGTAGCTCTTGCTAAAATGTGATTTGGCTCTTATGCTGAGTAAACCCTTCAAGTTTAGAAATGGACTTTAGGTATAAGGAACCTAAAAAAAAAATCTTCAGTGGAAATTACCTGCTTGTTTTAAATAATGAACCCTCTAAAACAAACCAAATATGGACTGGCAGTGTGCTGCTCTTCAATGTAAGAGCTAGTGCTATAATTATTTCAGATGGTTTGAATTTTTTCCCTTAAGAGGACTGTAGAGAAAGGAGGAAAAATTCTCTTCACTTTGCCTTGCTAGCTACCATTGTTCACCCACTCTATAATCTCTTTACCAGAGAGCCTGGGAGCACAGGATGTTCTAGATGCCCTGATGTCATTCCTTCTGCTTGCTCCAGATACCGGAGAACTCAAGTGCTTGTTCGTTTCCTGTTGTCCTCTCCATCTGAGCACAGGAAGAACTGCACTTCTTGGCCTCTTTGCAGGAAAAAGAGCTTTGTGACTAGCTCTGGACAGTGGACTGTAAGTGGAAATTAGTTGTCTGTGCAAAATCCTTCAGCGCCCTCTTTCTCTCTGCCCTAGCAATGAGAGATCACATGTTTCAGACAGGGCAGCTATTAAAGGCCATTAGCTTGGGTCCTAGTGACCCTGCTGAGCAGAATCTCCAAAGACTACACATGAGGGATATGTAGCAGAGCGTGAGAAAGAAACTTTTGTGTGTTTGTTAAGGCACTGAGAGTTTGAAATTCTTCATGACCACAGCTACCTCAGAGAATGTTTGAGCCATGACATACGCTAGATATCATCCAGTCCAGCCCCTCATTATGCAGATGTAGAAAGTAAAACCCAGAGAAGCGAGAAACTTGCCAAATTATCACACAGCTAGTAAATCCATAAACCAGGGGCTATACTTCTGCTTGTAGGAGAAATAAGACTAGTCCTTAGGCTTTTCCTCATGGGACTATTAGGGTGTTTGATTTGCATATGCTACCCTAACTTAGTCATTCCCAATCAAATCTTGGTTATCATGAAAAAGCATATTATATCTCATCTTCTGTCATCCCCCTATCAACAAGACCCCTATGCCTGAGAGACTGGATAGGAAGGTATGATGAGCAAGAAGAGAGTTTGTGTAGAAGAAAGCGCATATAGCTCTATTTTGACTACTTCATGGATTTTTTTGTTACTGGTAAATTTAAAATTAAAATAGAGGCTGGGCACAGTGGCTCACACCTGTAATCCCAGCACATTGGGAGGCCGAGGCAGGAGGATCCCTTGAGCCCAGGGGTTCAACACCAGCCTGGGCAACATAGTGAGACCCCATTTCTACAACAACAACAAACTAGCCAAGTGTGTGATCTCATCTTTTAGGGAGGCTGAAGTTTGAGGATTGCTTAAGTGGGAGAGGTTGAGGCTGCAGTGAGTGACAGAGTGAGATCCTGTTTCAAAAATAAATTAATAAATAAATATTAAAATAGAAATAAGTAAATGAAAAATTTTGAAATACTGAAATCGAACTGGTAGTAATTTGTCCACTGAGGGAGAATATAAAGTGGTGATTAAGAGTGGCAGCCTTGCTGGGCCTTCCTCACTTCATTCTCATCATTATTTCTGATGAGTCCCACTGCCCTGTCTACATCCGTGATGCCTGTAGTTGGAATATAAGCTCCTTAGCATGGCATAAAACCTCTTTAAAAATCACCACAGTTTACCTTTCTAGTGTCAATTCTGGAACCTCATACTGGCTCCCCACTAATCATTATGCATCTTTTACTCCAGTAGTGTATGCACTTGGTTGCAGAGTCCAATCTATAACCTACAATTGTCATTTGTAAATTTTGACAACTTGAGCTGCATTATGTTGCACACAGAGTCCTCTTTGTCTACTTAGATATTTTCTAATCATCCATCATGATAGTTCTTAAAAATTTCCTCCTTGAAGAGGCCTTCTTCAACATTCCCAGCAGAGTAAGCCACTCTTTCCAGGAGTCCTCCGTATCACAGCTATGTCACTTAAAATTTGTATTTTACTTCTTTATCTATATCTTCACTATTACTGGATGATGGATTCCCCAGGGACAGGAGTCATGTCAAATTCATCTTTGCATCCTCAGACAACTAAACTATAAACACAATGCTTATCCTTATGTTTTTCCTTATGCAATACAACTTGAGTCAATTTTCAGAGTGTTTTCCAAATGCAAAGTACTGTTCCTAGGCTAACAAGACACTGAAGACACTGCTTCTTCTCTCAAGAACTGGCCATTTTATCTCATTTATACATACATTTTGAATAAAGACTTTTAGGGAGCCTGTTGTTTCTTTAATATGGCAAATTTGTAGCATATTCTTGCTACAAATATGCTACATAGACATTTACAAGTCAGCTTGCTCTAAACAACTACCATAATGTAGTTATTATTATTATGTGTGATGTATTGGCATTTAAAAGTTTTTAAAATGTGGCTACAGTCTCAATAAGCCAAAATGCATGTGAACATGTATTTCATATACTGTATATAACCACCGGTTTTTAATACAGCCTGGTGAGGCAGGGAGGTATAAGACAGCCATAACCCCAGGATTTAAAGTCAGAATATATGAGTTACAACATCTCTTCTGGCACTTCCTAGCCATTATCACCCTGGATTAAATGAATTTAGATATTATAAGAGACTTAGAAAAGTTCTGAAGATTAAATGAATTCGGATATTATAAATAATGAGACTTCAAAAAATTTTTCATACATTGTAAATGCTCAATAAATTTGGGCTATTGTTATTATTTCAGACATGAAAAAATAAAGATCAGAAAAATTAACTAGTTTCCCAAAGATCACAGAATCAGATACAACCTTAAGTCAGATTGACATCAAAGTGCTTGCTGTTGTCTCTACAACGCCTCCTTCTCTATAAAGGGATACTGGCTCAATGTACCAAAATTTCATGTGGGTTATCTGAATTTTAATTGGTCAGCTTCAAACTGATGGTGTACACTTTACCTATTGCTGCCTCCATTTTATCATGTGCAAAATAAAATGACCCAAATATTCAGTAGCTTATTAATCAACATGTAGAAAATTTTTATAGTTGGGGTTCAATAAGCAGAGAAGCAGTGTATATAGTAGAAAAACTTCAGGTATCTGTCTTTGAATCTCCGTTTCTCATCTGTAAAATGGTAATAACATCCATAGGCAGATTTGTTTTGAGGATTAGAGACAATGCAAGAACACTGCTTTGCACATAGTAGATGCCCTGTAAACAACTGTCATTATCGTCACTACTACCATCAGTGCCAGTAAGTTTAGAGCAGCTGTCTGTGAGTTCACCCACAGGGAAAAGATGAGCTTTGCACATGCCTGAGGGCCACAACTCAGTGAGCCACTGCTTAGCCTGTTTATTTATGAAAGTTTTTTATTCCATTTGTGGCTGGATTATGGTCTTAGGGCAATGACAGCGCTGCTGCTCGGTGTTAATTTCTGAGCAGTAATGCAAATTGATGGAGCACAAGACTCAGGCCACCAGCTGTACACAGTGATTCCCTCTGCCATCTGACTGTGAGCTTAGCACCAGGAATTCACATGAGGGGAGACAGCGCGAGGGCCCAACCTTTTGGCTCTGTGCTTGAGAGATGCTTTCCTGCCACAGAGGTGGAGCCTATGGTGACTGATTGGAGTCCATGTTGCTAAGGCAAAGCAGAAAATGATTTCTTATTAGTAGTAGTTGTAGCATTAATAATAACAACAGCCATGAAATAACAAAACAGTCTCTGTCTTTGAAATATAGGAGAGAAGTAATTGGCCCAGAAAGACTTTTATCAGTTCGAATGTCCCATATTTGCTTGATTTACCATCTTCAAGCAGTTCAAACAGCTTTGCACAATAAACTTAAATGCCCAAAATGTGCTGCTCCTGCACTGAAGCATCTTTTATATACTTGTTTCCATAGTTTGGAACACTCTTGCTGCAAAAACAAGAAATCAGAATAGACCCAATTTATGTTTCCTGATATTTGAAGGTAATTTTTCCCTTAATGAATGCATCTGTTTGGATGATAAATTGTCCATTAGACAATGCTCAAGTGTTTTTATGCTCTTTGTTTTGATCACGGAGCTTTTAATGTAGTGTTTCCTCCACTCTTTGAATTTCTCTGCAATTCAGTCATCTGCCAAAGAGAATTGACTAAAGAAAATGCCAGACTGATTTTCCTTCCTTAAGTATTTTAATTTATTAAATAAATGACCTAATAGATTGCATAACGATGTATTTCTCTGCTTTGTGCTGGCCTTATTGAGAGTTCATCAGTTTTATAATGATAATTAGATGTCAGCATTAGTATCCTGTGTGTACGTCAAGATAATGGCTCCAGCACACAACACACAGCACACAGCACACATAATGACCAAGACTTGACCCAATACAGTCACAAGAATTTCTGAATTTGCTCCACTTTTCAAGGGGGTGGTATGCTGCTTGCCTCCTTTCAGAATCATGAGGAAAAATGTTCTATGTAGTGTGAGCAGAAGATACATACAATGTGGGGAATTAGTTACACAGTTGCTATTTCTGTCATATTGTTAATGGCAATTACACAACTAAATTTCCCTGTAGCAATAGTTCACAGTGGGCACTGGAAGGGCGTAAAAATGCATTAGAGAATTCAAATAATGTACGACATGGTGACTATAGTTAATAGCAATATATTGCATTTTTGAAAAATGCTAAGAGGGGATTTTAAAATTTTATTTCTTATTTTTATAGCTTTCGGGGGTATAAGTGCAGTTTATTACATGGATATAGTGCATAATGATGAAGTCTGGGCTTTTAGTGTAAACATCATCTAAATTGAGCTTGTCCAACCCTCAGCCCGCAGGCTGCACATGGCCCAGGATGGCTTTGAAGGTGGGCCAAGAGAAGTTCATAAACTTTCTCATAACATTATGAGATTTTTTTTCTTGGTGATTCTTTGTTTGTTTGTTTTGTTTTTTTTGTTTTTTTGGTTTTTTAGCTCATCAGCTATTGTTAGCGTTAGTGTATTTTATGTGGGGCCCAAGACAATTCTTCCTCTTCTTCCAGTGTGGCCCAGGAAGTGAAAAGATTGGACACCCTGAAAAATAGTGAACATTGTACCCATTAGGTAACTTCTCATTCCTCACCCCCTTTCCACCTTCCCACCTTTCTGAATCTCCAGTGTCCATTATTCTACTCTCTATGTTCATGTTTACACACTATTGTTTCCACTTTTAAGTGACAGTATGTAGCATTTAACTTTCTATGTTTGATATATTTGAGAGTGGATGTTAACTTTTCTCACCACAAAAATCATTACTATGTGAGGTAATCCATATGTTGATTAGCTAAAATTAATTAATCCACAATGTATGTATACTTCAAAACATCATGTTGTGTGTGAATGAATACATATAATTTTATCTGTCAATTAAAAAATAAAATAATAATAATTTTAAAAGAATTGAAATAACGAATAGTATTGTGTATTAGTCCATTTTCATGCTGCTGATAAAGACATACCCGAGACTGGGGAGAAAAAAAGGTTCAATTGGACTTACAGTTCCACATGGTTGGGGAGGCCTTAGAATCATGGTGGGAGGTGAAAGGCACTTCTAACATGATGGCAGCAAGAGAAAATGAGAAAGATGCGAATGCAGAAACCCCTGATAAAACCATCAGATCTTGTGACACTTATTCACTACCATGAGAACAGTATGGGGGAAACCGCCCTCATGAGTCAAATTATCTTCCACCAGGTCCCTCCCACAACACATGAGAATTTTGGGAGTACAATTCAAGATGAGATTTGGGTGGGGACACAGAGTCAAACCATATCATATGGTATTTTAGTTTGGTTGAATTTTAAACTACCTTTGCAAATGAACACATCTTTATCTTACATAAACATTCTATATATGTAGGCTTCCTGTCAAAATTGGTAAATGTTTTACTTCAATATGGTCTCTGTTGCCGGTGCTAGGAAATGGTATTTGACAGTGATGTCCAGTTCCATTGGATCTTCTTGGAGAAAACTAAGTAACGATCTTAAGTTATTTTGACAAGTAGCTTTGCATTTCCTAAATGTTTATTCCACAGTATCACTTGGCGCCCTGACCTACTAGAGAAGTAATTTTCATGACACTAACTTGCGTAAATGAAGTCCAAAAAAACAAAAAACAAAAAACTTCCCCTTGCATCCTGTGCTGTACATCATTGAAATTCAATATGCTTCTCAAACAGAAATAGATAAAACATGTGCTTAAATCTCACTTTTCCAGTTTTTAAACCACTTGTTTATACACTGTAAAAAGCTGCAGAGTCCCCCCATCACCAAAGAAAACCCATTTCATATTAAACCGTACAATTAAGCCCCCCACCCCAAATCCTAAAACGTTAAATGGAGCTTTTTAAGTTGAAGAAGGGGTGGCAAGACTGGGATAGACGTCTTCCTAACCGTAACCTGCTACAACACAGGGTCCCCAGAGGCACATTTGAAAAATATTAGGGATCCTAGGAGCAAAGTTTAAAAACCATAGTTTAAAATATTTATATATCAGAATAATATTTTAACAATTCTTCCTCAACAAAAGAGAGAACACCCAGGAAAAGTGACCTTTTGGATGAACTAGTTTTAACAATAAATAATTAATTCCTCCTTCTTTACAGCCGAGAGCACTCATTTCCCAATCAAGGAATGGCTTGGAATATTCTCTATGATGTAGTGGTTAAAAACTACCCCTTCTTCAATAGGTTGGATATGAAATGTCCCAGGTGTTGAAGGTCTAGAGCACTTACTCTGTGTCATTCCTGCCATGGCCGTGTGCATCCATTGAGGTAGTGTTGCTATATTGGCAACTCACTAAACTGTTAGTGCTGTGAGGGCAGAGACCTCATCTTGTTCTTCCCTGAAGCCTGGTCCAAGCAGACCATCTTGCTGAATGAACAAATGAAATCTCTGGGGTCTGATCTCTGGCCTACACATTTCCCCTATCATGATCCTGAAGTCTTTCCACTGGACTATGAGTACTTCTTATTTTATATTTTCTTTCAGATGATTCTTCACTGATACTCACCAAAATGTATAGATCTTTTCCATTTAATGTTGAAATGTTTTGAAACTCTGAGAGTGGAATTTAATAAGATCAGTTGGAAATAAGGCTCCCCATTTTTATTTTTATAGTTCATAAAAAATAATTCATTCAGTCAGAATGAACCCCTCTTGATGTATTACAGTTGCAGCAGGCATCTTCAGAATGGTTCCTGAAAAGAAGTCCTAAATAAAAACTGCAAAATAAGAAGCGTTTTCCTATTGCCTGAAAGGCTTTTCATGACACAATGAGGCTGCTGTCCTCCAGGAGTTTATAATTTCTTCAGATAAATAAAGCAGCTACAGAAATTATGACTAACAGTATGTGAAAGATATTCCAAAGTAATGATATAGAAAGTAATTTAAAGAGCAATTCAGAAATAATGATAACACTTCATTTGGTACCTGAAGCTTCACATTCACATTCATAATTATGTAGATACTATATTCATCTGTTTTCATGCTGCTGACAAAAACGTACCCAAGACTGGGCAAGGTTTAATTGGACTTACAGTTCCACATGGCTGGGGAGGCCTCACAGTCATGGTGAAAGCCAAGGAGGAGCAAGTCACATCTTACGTGGATGGCGGCAGGCAAAGAGAGAACTTGTGTAGGAAAACTCCCATTTTAAAAACCATCATATGTCATGAGACTTATTCACTATCACGAGAACAGCACGGACAATACCCACCCCCATGATTCAATTACCTTATACCAGGTCTCTCCCACAACAGTGGGAGTTCGAGATGAGATTTGGGTAGGTTCACAGCCAAATCATATCATTCCACCCATTGCCCTTCCCAAATCTCATGTCCTTATATTTCAAAACACAATCACGCCTTCCGAACAGTCCCCCAAAGTCTTAAGTCATTTCAGCATTAACTCAAAAGTCCACAGTCCAAAGTCTCACCTGAGACAAGGCAATTCCCTTCTGCTTAAGAGCCTGTAAAATCAAAATCAGGTTAGTTACTTTCTAGATACAATGGGGGTACAGGCATTGGGTAAATACAGCCATTCCAAATGGGAGAAATTGGCCAAAACAAAGGGACTACAGGCCCCATGCAAGTCCAAAAGCCAGCAGGGCAGTCAAATCTTAAAGCCTCAAAATGATCTCCTTTGACTCCATGTCTCATATCCAGATCATGCTAATGCAAGAGGTGGGTTCCCATGGTCTTAGGCAGCTCCACCCCTGTGGCTTTGCAGGGTACAACCTCCCTCCTAGCTGGTTTCACAGGCTGGTGTTGAGCATCTGCAACTCTTCCAGGTGCACAGTGCAAGCTCTTTGTGGATATACCATTCTGGGGTCTGGAGGATGATGGCCTTCTTCTCACAGCTCCACTAGGGATCGCCCCAGTGGGGACTCTGTGTGGGAACTTCAACCTCACATTTCCTTTCTGCACTGCCCTAGCAGAAGTTATCCATGAGTGCCCCATCCCTTCAGCAAACTTCTTCCTGGGCATCCAGGCATTTCCACACATCTTCTGAAATCCAGGCAGAGGTTCCCAAACCCAGTTCTTGAATTCTATGTACTCACAGGCTCAATGCCACATCGAAGCTGTAAAGGTTTGGGGCTTACACCCTCTGAAACCATGGCCCAAGCTCTACACTGGCACCTTTCAGCCACAGCTGGAGCAGCTGAGATGCAGGACCTCTGCCTGTTAACTAGTTCTAAAGTCACTTCTGCATTTTCAGATATATTTTCAGCAGCACCCCACTCCTGATACCAATTTACTGTACTAGCCTGTTCTCACACTGCTGATAAAAACATACCCAAGACTAGGCAATTAACAAAAGAAAGAGGTTTAATTGGATTTACAGTTCCACATGGCTGGGAAGGCCTCACAATCATGGTGAAAGGCAAGGAGGAGCAAGTCACATCTTACGTGGATGGTGGCAGGCAAAGAGAGAGCTTATGTAGGGAAACTCCTGTTTTAAAAACCATCAGATCTCATGAGACTTATTCACTATTACGTGAACAGCATGGGAAAGACCCACCCCCATGACTCAATTACCTTTCACCAGGTCCCTCCCACAACATGTGGGAATTTAAGATGAGATTTGGGTGGAGACACAGCCAAACCATATCAGATACTGAGGAACTTAAGCACCTATGTAAAAGATCCTAGGCCAAGAGAAAATGGATTTTTGTCTCTCTGCTTTAAAGTAAAAACTTTGGGAAGAAAATGTGGGATTTTTTGCCCACTGTTAAATTCTTGGTTGTTAGTACAGTGCCTGGCACATAGTAGAAGTTCCTTAAATATTTGCTCAATGAAAGAATAAATGAATACACTGCTATGCCACTCAAATCTTCTATCTAACCTTGAAACCCCAAGGAGGGAATTAATACATTAAAAATGATAATCCACACTTGATAGATAGAAAATATCAGGCCGTATTAAATGATTGACATCTATAATCCAGGCATAAAGGAGGGAGTGTCTTAGAGTTAGAGTTAAATGGTGGGAGGGCTTGCTTATTCAGGAAATATTTTAAACTACATTCAGTACTTATGCTTTTGGAATGTGGATTTTAATGCAGCCTGGTGTAGAAGTAGAGAAAAAGTTTATGGTGGCTCATAAAACCCTTCTCCACTTAATTCAGTCTTTACAAAATTCTTTGGACTCACAGAAATACGGGGATGAAAATTTTTCTTATGAGCATTTTTACCTAACTCAAGGTTGAGTTTCATTTGTGAGGTGGCCTTAATGAGGAATAAAGAATGGTCAAGAAGACAAGAATAATGAAAGGTGAGTGTGTGAGGGCCTGAGGTGAACACCTGGCTAAACTTTAAGATCTGCTATTATCCAGGGTGAATCTACAAATTTGCATATTGTGTTAATAATTACTGTTTTCAGCCATACAGTTTATCAGTTACCAAGCCAACTGCCATTATGAGGAGCTCTTACCATACCAAAAGTATGTTGAAACTGCAATAGTTAGCCTTAGAGATGAATGATTATACAGATGCATTAGTAAACATGAACATATATAATTAGTATACATGTGCATCACATAAGTATTTAAGCATTTCTTCTGTTTCAATAAATAGATCATTTATGCCTGGAGGTCAGTAAATTTTTCATTTATTTATTCAACAAGTATTTCCTGAGTGTCTACCACGGGACAGCCAGGCACTGGTGTAAATGATGAATAAGTCAAATGTGGCCCTGCATTCACGTGGAGATTTTAGCCTAGAGGAAAAGATGAATAAATGAGCTTTGGCACGAAGTGTCTCACTATGTAATGTGATGTATTATGGGGAGTACAGGTTACTTTAGTGCCATGTAGGAGGAACATCTAATCTGTACTTAGAGTTGGGAAGCTACCAAGGGAAAACTAGTCTATGTAAACTGAGGCTGGAGAGATGAGAAGGAGTTGGCTACGCTGATATGTCCTTTACAAATCTTCATAGCACCCAGCATGGCATTGCACATAGACTAGATGCCAAATGATTTTATTTGATTTAAATTCTTTATTTTTGAGCGCTTGCCACAGATTCAGCTTTGCACTAGGAATTGGAAGAGATTCAAGGGAGTGTAAGACTTCATCTCTGTAATTAAGCATTCAACAAATTAGTTAAGGAGAAAAAGTGCATACATTGTTCTCTAATTGTTTTATACACAAGAGGATGTAATTAATAACTACATGCATGGTATAGGCAATAAGTACCATTTTAACCGCCCAATGGGTTCACCTTGCCCGCTGCCTAGACAGAGCCGATTTATCAAGACAGGGGAATTGCAATGGAGAAAGAGTAAATCATGCACAGCCAGCTGTGCAGGAGACCAGAGTTTTATTATTACTCAAATCAGTCTCCCTGAGCCATTCGGTGATAAGTGTTTTTAAAGACAATTTGGCGGGTAGGGGCTTGGGAAGTGGGGAGTGCTGATTGGTCAGGTTGGAGATGGAATCCTGGGGGGCGGTGGGGGTCGAAGTGAGTTTTTTGTTTATTTGTTTGTTTGTTTGTTTGCTGTTTGCTGTTCTTGGGTGGGATGGCAGAACTGGTTGAGCCAGATTACCACTCTGGGTGGTGTCAGCTGATCCATCTAGTGCAGGGTCTTAAGCAGTGATCTTAGGTTTTACAATAGTGATGTGATCCCCAGGAGCAATTTTGAGAGGTTCAGACTCTTGGAAGCAGAGGCTGTATGACCCCTAAACTGTAGTTTCTAATGTTGTAGCTAAGTTGTTAGTCCTGCAAAGGCAGACTGGTCTCCAAGCAAGAAAAGGGATTTTTCAGGAAAGGGCTGGTTCCAATTTTGTTTCAGAGTTGAAACATGAACTGGATTCCTTCCCAAAGTTAGTTTGACCTATGCCCAGGAAAGAACAAGGACAGCGGAAACATTACAAGCAAGATGGAATCAGTTAGGTCTGATTTCTTTCACTGTCATAGTTTCCTCGGTTATAATTTTGCAAAGGTGGTTTCACTATGGAACATTAGGAAAATGAGAGATTAAAATAAGGGTGAAATTAAAAAGTGGGAAAGGGAGACAACATAGAAGAAAAGAAGCTTGAGATGAATTATGGGACAGGCAGAATTGATGCGGCACAACTTGGTAAGGGAGATGAATGTGGCAATGGGGGAGAATGGCTGCAGAGACTTCAGGTCCAATATAGCAGAGGGTATATGTTTAGTTGCAGTTTTGACTGAATTTTATAGATGTTGGGATCTAGTTTCCTGAGTAGGAGCATGGCAAAGACATGTCAACAAGTTGCCAGCAAGGCAAATCACCTCTCTCCTAAACCCAAAGCCCTATCTCAATACTTTCTTCTCCCGATGGGCCTATATTTTGCACAACACATCTTGAGGGATGGGACAGGATGTTCTGATGCAAAAGTAAACTGTTAATTGCTTGAAAATAGGAAAAAGACCTTAGATGATAAAGGCCTGGTTGTCTTTCCAGTGAAGGAAGTAGGAGGAAAGTCCCTTCTAATCCTTCAAGTCTTCTATAGCACAAATCACAAATACAAATCACAAATTAATATCTCAACAGATTATCCTATCTCATTATCAGGGTTGCTGAAAAAGATAGATACACTTTTGAAAGAATAAGGATAAGGCCAGAGAAAAGAGCTCAAAGATGTTGGTGACTAAATACAGGATGGAAATGCAGGATAAGTGGGAGTTGACAGGATTTATACAAATCCCTATTAATAATAAATGTAAAGGCTTTAGCTTTTAAGATAAAGAAGGTATTCATTGAATTTGAATTCCCTCAGTCATCTAAGGAAAATAGGTCATATCTTGGTGCTGTTTCCTTTTTCTAATCTGCCATGGGATCTTGCATATGCTGTTCCCTCTGCCTAGAATGTTTCCCCATTCACACACCCTGTCTTTTGCCTGACCTTCTTCTAGGTAACCTTCACCTTTCAGCTTAAACATGACTTCCTCAGAGAGGCCTTTCACAACTCTTTTGAATCCCTTTGTTATTCTCTTTCATATCACTGTACAACTTATCTTTCATAGCACTTACTGAAATATGTATTTCATATTGTGTCTTTGTTTTCTGCTAGACTATGAGCTCCATGGAGACAGGGAGCATTTTTATTTTGCTCACCACCACATATCTTTGGAGCAGGTACCATTTCTAGAATAGAACATGTGCCCACTAAGTGTTATTAAATGTGCACATACATGCAGCTGCTGCAGGTAAAGACAGGTGGCAGCCTCGCCAGGGAGTCAGTGGAGTGTAATGGTGGGACATTGTCACAGCTTGTGAGTCACTCAGTCAATGGACAATGACCAAAAAATTTTCTGCCATTGTCAGAAAGCATGGACTTGTATTGGGTTGACTTCTTGCATTCTGGGATCAGGGTTCAGGAAAGCCAACTGTGGGGAATATCTTAGGGTTGTTGGTTCCCTGACACAAATCCTAAGATCCACATTTCCTAGATTTGAATAGTTTTAATGTTTCTAATAGTTCCTGTTCTTTTTCTATAACTGTTAATACTGTAACATATGGCAGGATGAAAACTATTTGGAGTTAAACATTCAGATTAGAAAATTCCAAAATTACCAACCAATTATTAAGTCGAAGAGGATTTTATTACCATTTAATGATTCTTTGTTCTTATTGTCTCTTCCACCAGAAAAGTAAAAGTTATCCTGAGTGGGATTTCTTCTGTAGATCAAGTCAAGATATCAGGACTATTAATTGCTTGTTTGGAGCCATAGAATTTGTGTTCAGAGGGTTCCTCTTCACATTGTTGTCAGAACTTCCTGTTTTCAGCACGTTACACACCACTCATCACTCACTCCCTGTGTCAGAACCTTATCAGCATGGTGAGCTGTGGCTGCCTCTAGTGGATGGAGAGTTTTCCGGCTTACCTAAAAGAACATCAATCATTCTTCATTTTCAGTGTTCAAACTTGCTCATCAGTTAGTAACAACACTTTCTGCAGCCTTGAAAATTATTTCTGAATAAACACAGGGCGGAGGACAGCTAAAGTGAGTGACAGCTCATAACTTCTCCAGTGCTTTATGTTTCAAAACCAGTGTGTATGCAGATGTCTCCTCATTACCAATGTTTGAATGTCACTTAGTGTAGCTGCTTCTGAGAGAAAAAATGGCATGGGTTAGACTGTCAAGCGTCTTAATGGGGGTTTTGTGTCTGTAGCAGACATTCTAGCAAGCTCTGAATCAGAGTTGAGATTTGAGTAGGAGAAGAGCTATTGCTTGCAGATCAGGTAGCTCACAAAATTGTGATGTGGAGAAAAATTGTTTTCAACATTTCTTTTCCTTTATGTTTTCTTTCCAGATCCCCACAACCAAAGCAAGGCTCCCCACTGAGATACCTATAAGCCTTCTGATCAAAACAGATGTTCTTCCCCAATAAGGGATTAATCACTGCCAACCCACTCCACTGCCCAGTCTTGGATTTACAGCTACTGGAGCAGAGACTGAGGTGGGAATGTGTGGGGATAAAGGCAGGGGTTAAGAGGAGAGAGGGGAGAGGGTAATGGATTAATTAAATACATTAATTCCCTATAATGAGTAAGATTTGATCATGGATTTTTTTTTTTTTTTTTTTTTAATTTCCAGGCATCTGATGACTTACTCTGGTGAAAATGGCTTTCTCAGAGGGTTATTAAGAATTTTGTAGTTGGCAGGGCATGGTGGCACTCGCCTTTAGACCCAGCTACTCAGGAGACTCAAGGGAGGATCACTTGACCACCGGAGTTTGAGACCAGACTGAGTAACATAGTGAGACTCCATCTCTAGTTTAAGAATAAAAAAAGGGAAAAGGAAAAAGAAAAAGAATTTTGTGGCTGGTTTGAGGGTATTTTCTAGGACAGGATGGGCTTCAGGCTCCTTCAGAGGTGTCAGGCCTTTCTGCCTATGCATGCCAACTGCTGTATTTGCATAATTTGGAAAGACAAGGATGGCTGCTTACTGTTTCCAGCTGGCCCTGTATTGGATTTCATTAGATTCCCCCACTTCCTAAGGAGTATATTTGGTATTCACTTGGGCAGTGGCAGCAAGCCTATTGGCATGGAAGAATGACCATAGTGCTCAACAATGCATAAACTAATAGCTCATGGCTCAAGTTCTGGGAGGTTTCGTCCATTATCAGTTACCTTCCACACTAGAACAGCCCGAGGCCTAACAACCACTTACATAGTATGATGTTGGGGCAGTGAAATCAGTAAGGCTATAAGGTTGATATACAACAGCCCCCAGTAGATTTCAGGCTCTTTGAGAACAGGGACTATGTTGTGTTTACCATTATTTGGCAATAACAAAGCCCAGTACTTGGCTTAGAGTAAGTAAATGATGAATCGTGATTCAATGAACAACAAGGCTTTTCCATCCTCTTTGCTTCCCCTCTTCTCACCCTCCTCCTTTCCCTCATTTGCAACTCTTTGCTCCACCCCCCACTCCCAATACATGCACTCACACTGCCAGTAAAAGTTCAGTGGCACAGAATTTCAGATTCAGTAGTTATTCATTTGAATGAAAGCCACAGATTCTCTTTACTGACAGCATAGTGATTTGAGTAGGTGTATTCTTATGGTTATTTGGATTAGGAGCAAGGATAACGACAAAATAGGAACAGCAAGAGACGGAGAGCACAGTGCTCATGGAAAATGCCAGGGCCATCGCTCATGGTGTCTTATATTCTTAGTAATAGGGTAAACTCAAAAGGTCAAACTGCTACAGGTTTAAAAATTTTAGCTTTTGCATTTGAATCAGATGGTTCTGTAGCTCTAACATTGAAAAGGCTGTTTGTTTATTCATTCATTGCAAATTACTGAAACCCCTCTACAGGCTAGGCATTGTCTTAGACTTTGTGAATAAGACAAGATGCCTGTCTATGAGCTGCTCAGTCTAAGTGAGTCATATATGTAAACAGTTGCTGTGTATTAACAAAACAGTGGCTCGGGCGGGGGGAGATCACAAAGCACAACCTAGCATATAATTTATTTTTTTTAACCTCACAGTCTCCTGGGGCAAAAACTGGGCCAAGACCAAGCCTCCTTACTCAGTTAGACCATCAGTCTGGGTGGTGTGTCTGTGAAATCTTACAGTTGTATGGTCAAGAACATGAGTCTTTTTTGTTTGTTTTTTGGCTTTCTTGAGTCTCGCTCTGTTGCCCAGGCTGGAGTGCAGTAGTGCGATCTTGGCTCATTGCAACCTCTGCCTCCGGAGTTCAAGTGATTCTCATGCCTCAGCCTCCTGAGTAGCTGGGATTACAGGCATGTACTACCATGCCTGGTTAATTTTTTTGTATTTTTAGTAGAGACGGGGTTTCACCATGTTGGCCAGGCTGGTCTTGAACTCCTGACCTCAAGTGATCTGCCTGCCTCAGCCTCCCAAAGTGCTAGGATTATAGTCGTGAGCCACCGTGCCCAGCTAAGAGCATGAGTCTCCAAAGATCTTATGTGAGCTGAGAACAGGAACCCATCCCATTAATGAGGGGATAGCAAATGGAGCAACCTGTTTTCTCCAAACTTAGTTAAAACATGCGCAACCCCTAATTTGGGTCAGTTTTGGTGAATTCACGAGATTAGATAAATCACTAATGGAAGGCTCAGTAAGAGGTCCTAGGGACAAACAACAAAAGAACATATACACTAAGGCACACAGAAGAAAGAAGAATACAGCAAGTGAAAAGAAAGAAGTCTCTAGAAATAAAAAATGGGCCTTACCACGAACACTTGGGGCTTCTGACAGAACCAAATCAACAAGCTCTGCTGCACTTTCTATTGGCTGTTCATTTTCTATTTTTCTCTCTAGACATCTTTCTTTAAAAAGAAAATCCAGATTTCCCGGGCTGGGCAAAGTGTTGGGATGAAATGACAGGAGGCAGGCGCTGTCAAGGAAAGACGTTCTCTCTGGAAGGAAGTGAGGGGACAGACGGGATGGCTGGCTCCTCTAGGCAGGTTTCCTTGCTGCCATCCCATGTGTCTTTTCCCTCCCACTCCTGTGGGCACTTTCTTGCTTGCTTGGCACAGTGAGAATTTAGGAAAGTCACGACAAAAATCCTGTCATGTGCTAGAAAGGAGAAAAAGTTTTAGATCTTTGCCTTTTCACGAATGAAGAGTTTCATGGAAATTAATGTGCAATTTTAGATAGAAGCTTTGCCTTGTTGAAGCTACTCTAACATTCTTCCTCCCCAAGTTCCTAGAGTCCCTGCTTCTACCACTTTAACAAACAAACAAAAAGAACAAACAACTGCTCCTTCTGCTACACACACACACTCACACACACACACACACATACACACACAAAATCCAACTTAGTTGGCAGCCCACATCATCTACCCCAGGGCTCTCTCTAAGGACTGAAGATTTATCTTGGACTGACTTCAGACATTTCCCCTCTGATCTTCCTCTGGCTACGTTTTTCTCCAATGTTTCCTCACTGCCTCCCTTGGCTCTCATTAATTAACTGCTCCTCACTCTGTGACTAAATGCAAGCCATTGTGTTTGGCTGTAGAGAGGATTATGACATTTTGCAAACACACACACCACTGGGGAGAATATCTTGGTTATCACACAGGCAAAGGAGGTAAACTAAGAAAACCCATTTTTAAAAACCTGTTGAAGAAAGTAACCAAAAAGAAAAGGTAGCGAAACAGGTTGATTATTTGGTGACATTTACTTATTCCTGACATGATATTTTAGAAGGCAAATACAGAAACTGGAACTTGCTATTTAACCGAGGTTCAGGTATTTCAAAGCTTGCTTATCTCTCCAGCCCGTCTGGTGTTTCCATGGTGTTTCTTTTCCGCTTCTATTAGTCTGGAACGTGGGTAGCAAGTTGATGAACATTTTTAATGAGTAAATCCTTTTCTACACCAAATTTTATAGATAATTAAATCTGATTTATAAGGCAGGTTTCAGCGACAGTAAAAGAGGAAGGCAAGGAATGTAAAGGGGGAGGGGGCCAATTATTTGACTCTGGGCCTCTGTGAGTGCGCTCTGCCTTGTTTGTATAACCTTCCCAGCAGGCGCACTGCAGGGCTCACAAGGTTTCTGAAGCAGAACAAGACCCAGTGAGGGCTTTGCCATAGGATTTTTTTTTTTTTTTGGACTGTTTGGTTTTGTTTTTTAGGCAAGGATGTTCTCTTGTCCAAGAAACAGACCCTGATCTTTATTCTTTCCTCTCCACTTTTACTCAAAGTTATGCTAAGAGCAAAAGTCACACATATAAAACCTCAGAGCACACCACTAAGGAATTTGCCCTTTCAACAGATATTAATTAAACGTCTTCTATGTAGTAAACCTCATTCTAGTTGCTGGAGATACAGCAGTCAACAATACAGGCAGTTGGCTCACGCCTGTAATCCCAGCATTTTGGGAGGCCGAGGAGGGCGGATCACGAGGTCAGGAGATCGAGACCATCCTAGCTAACCAGTGAAACCCCGTCTCTACCAAAAATACAAAAAAATTAGCCCGGCGTGGTGACGGGCGCCTGTAGTCCCAGCTACTCGGGAGGCTGAGGCAGGAGAATGGCGTAAACCCGGGAGGCGGGGCTTGCAGTGAGCCGAGATCGCTCCACTGCACTCCAGCCTGGGCGACAGAGTGAGACTCGTCTCAAAAACAAAAAACAAAAAACAAAAAAAAAAACAAAAACAGCAAAAACCCCCACAAAAACCAATACAAGCAGTTCACACTTATTACCTGTGGTGTGAAATAGACTCAGTGGAAGAAAATGTAGACAAAAGGCAGTCTAATGAGAAAATTGAAACCCAGAGAGGGTAAGTGGGTTGACCAGACTCACCCAGCATGTCTGTCAGAAGCACATTTGGGTCTAAGAGTTCAGGTCCCCTGACTGACTTCCATACTGGACTCTTGTTTCGTTTTTTCATTTTTGGAGACAGGGTCTCCAGCCTGTTTTCCAAGCTGGAGTGCAGTGACGTTGATACAGGAATTAAGAAGAAATTACTTAGGCAGAGAGTGAGGGTATGGGAGTCCTCGGTAAGGTTTTCCTTTTAATGAAAAGCAGCCCCCAAATCATACTTTTTTCTAACAAAGAGCAGCCTGTAAAATCGAGCTGCGGACATAAACAAGCAAGTTGGAAGCTTGCGCAGGCGGATGCCGGCAGTTGTGCCAGTAGGAATAAGCTGCCTGGGACTAAGCGTGTTCAAAATGGCAGCCCCTTCTTCTCTTCTCCTTGACAGCCACGTGTACAGTAAGGAACAGACAAGACTGCACTGGCCAAGTGGAAAGTCTATTTGCATATTTGCCTAATAAGATTAGAGTAGGGTGACCAGTCTTCCCCATGCGCTATGTAAACATCACAGCTGGTTGAACCTGCCTGTGGGCCCTAGGGAAATCAGACACCACCTCCTCAAGCCTGTTTATAAAATCTGTGGTCCACCACAGATGGACTTTCTCCTTTTGGAAGCCTCTCTCGTTCTCCAGAGAGAGAGAGCTGCTCTCCTCTCTCCTTTCTTCTGCATGCTGAACTTTCTGCTTCTTAACCCACCCATATATTTCCAGTGTCCCTGATCTTCTTAGCACGAGAAGACAAAATTTACCCAGGTATTTAGCCCGAACAATGATGCTTCTTCGGTGTGATCACAGCTCACTGCAATCTCAATGTCCCCAGGCTCAGGTGAACCTCCTACCTCAGCCTTGTGAGTAGGTGGGACTACAGGAGCATGCCACCATGCCCTGCTAATTCTTTAAATATTTTTTTGTACAGACAGGGTCTCCCTGTGTTGCCCAGGCTGGTGTTTGCTCCTGGGTTCAAGCGATCTGTCTGCCTTGACTTCTGAACATACTGGGATTATAGGTGTGAGACACCATGCCTGGCCCAGGTTGGACTCTTCTGAATGCAATCTATTCTTTTCCATTTGTGGGATACATTAAAAACAACAAAAAACGTATGATTTAAAGTGCCCAGGATAATGCCTACAATAAGGCAACAGGTATTAATTGACCTTGAAACACTATATGAAATGGTTAAGTACAATCTTATTTCAAATCATAATAGAAGTTTCTAACAGCTCCTCTAACCCTTTGTTTGTATTCATTAATAAATAAAAAATTGTGTTAGTTGGAGTTATGAGTCATGAAATATTTGGTACTGCTGAAGATTAAACATAAACCAGATTTTATCAATCAAAGTTTCCTATCCTGACTCCTCTTTGTTGGAATGTGTTCAGCATAAGTTTTTAACAGCCAAGCTCATTCCTGTCAATCATCATCATCATCATCACCATCATCATCATATTACTGTGAGTGATACATGTGTTAGACACCTTATAAAAATTAAAAACATAATAAGTTCTCTGAAATAAGACAAATGGCATCCTGCCAAACTGTGCCCTAATGCTTAAGACATTGAGAGGCCAGGCGCGGTGGCTCATGCCTGTAATCCCAGCACTTTGGGAGGCCTAGGCGGGTAGATCACTTGAGGTCAGGATGTCCGAGACCAGCCTAGTCAACATGGTGAAACCCCATCTCTACCAAATATACAAAAATTAACTGGGCATGGTTGTGGGCTCCTGTAATCCCAGCTACTTGGGAGGCTGAGGCAGGTGAATTGCTTAAACCCGGGAGGCAGAGGTTGCAGTGAACCGAGATTGCACCACTGCACTCTAGCCTGGGCAACAGAGCAAGACTCCGTGCCCCTTCCGACAAAACAAAACAAAACAAAAGGCATTGAGAGAGGAGTGTACACGTCTATGGGCAGCTTACTTACGTATTGTTTTCCCTTTAAATTTTTTAATGATTCTAATGGTAATATAAAGTTGCGACCAATTTGCATGTAGGAGAAAATATATAGAAAATGAAAGTCCCATCCCCAGGGAGAACTACTAAGAACAGTATGATCCACGGGCTTCTAGCTTTCTTATCCATGTATACTGATACAGGAACACAGATGCAGAACTGTGCTGCAATATGGTTGTCACTTATTGATAGATTTGGATTGTCTTTTTATGTCCATACATGTAAATTCACCTTTAATTTTTTTTAACAGCTGTATAGTGTTTGCTATAAGTCTGAATAATAGTTTAACTAACCTATATTTAATTAATATTTGAGTTGTTAAGAGTAACTCTTTTTTTTTTTTTTTTCAAGACAGAGTCTCGCTCTGTCGCTCTGTGCAGTGGCACAATCTCGGCTCACTGCAACCTCTGCCTCCTGGGTTCAAGTGATTTTTGTGCCTCAGCCCCCGCCCAAGTAGATGGGACTACAGGTGCGTACCACCACCCTCAGCTAATTTTTGTGTTTTTAGTAGAGATGGGGTTTCACCATGTTGACCAGGATGATCTCGATCTCTTGACCTTGTGATGTGCCCACCTCGGCCTCTCAAAGTGCTAGGATTACAGGTGTGAGTCACCACACCTGGCCAAGAGTAACTCTATTAAAATCAATGTTATAGAGTTCATTTTTGTAAATATTTATTTATGAAGTGTACCCGTGAACTCAGAATTCCCTGTTTCACTATTAGGTTAAACATCAAAGCATTTGGGCTGATACATATACACACATATGTGAAAGATAGTATATATACTATCTACACATAAATATGGGGTCATACACAAACACACACATACACATACATATATATTTCTTCCCATAGGTAAAAGCACTGTCCCACTTGATATTGAAGGCAGTTAGCATTACACTACTTACTGATCTGAAGAAACCCCCACATTACCTGCCCATCTTCCTCACAATCATAAAATAAATAAAACCACTTTTAAAAAATCACTTGGCTGGGTTATGTTATTTAAAGCTGGGCAAGTTGGGATGGTCGCTATTAGCAAAACCGATTTAAAACATAGTGCAAATTAAAAAAAAATTTTTCATGAATCAAGCCGTTATTACTGTGAGTCAATTAAACCAATCTCCCTCAGAGAAAAAAACCTAAGAACCCAAATTCCTTTCTTAGAAGGATGTTATTAAAATGTCTCTGTGGTTTATTGATTTCTTTACTTCTGCTTCTTTAAGAATATGGGATTTGCTAACAGAATTGATACCAATACTAAATGCTAGGAAACGAGTGTCAAAATAGTATTTAGAAACAGTAAGTGTAGTATGTCATTATGAAGGGGTTGGTTAGAAATTTTTCTTTCAGAAGGCCTCTCATTATAACCAGGCATACTCCTTCCTTCCACCTGCCAACCTTAGATTAGTCCTTATTCAGAATTAGTTTTCAATTTCTTGAGGAAGAAAGCCTGAGATTAAAACTTAATGGACTGTTCCATAGATTTTTTTTTTACTGTTGGTATCATGTAGTGTTGTGCTATCTTTTGCTTGGATTTGCTTACTCTTTGTTTTGACCCTTTGGCCTGGAACAATGAGACTTTGATGTTTTGTCCATGTTCTTTGTTGGAATGCAACCCTGAACTTCAGTATAGTTTTGCTCCCACTCTGTATTCTCTCCTACTTCCACTTTGTTGAACATGGACTTGAAAGTGTAAAATGATATGCAGGAAACCTTGGGGATAGTTAATATAAAATTCTTATTTAAGAGACGAGGAAATGAAACAGTGAGGTTAAGTGACCCATCTAGAATCTTACCACAAGTAAGAGTGAGAACTGGAATGAACAGCTCCTGATTCTCAATATGGTGTCATTACAGTACACCTGTCAGTTACAATCTTCTCCAGGCTGGGTTGGTCACTGTACCTGCTGTAACCTGTGTTCCCTACCTCGTCCCCCACATGTGGCCTTCATACCAAGAACTATTGCTGCCTGCATTGGCTGAGTAAAACTTGGTGATTATTCCTCCTATGGGATGAAGTGGAGACAAGCACTAGTTTTCTAAGGCATCTTATATAAATGTCAGCATTAATCCTGTGAGTTAAAAACTTCTGACACTCGGCTTGCTGACCTCCTGTCTCTTTGGGGCTCTAAGGTTCTTGTGCCTAGATAAGCCACAGGTTGACTATTATCCTTTACAATAATTGTGTGAATGTTCTGCATCCGTAGTTCAGCTAATCAGGAAACAGACTGCATATTTTTATAGGAGCTGGTCTACAATATACATTTCTAATGACAGGATTACACGTTTTCTCTGTGTTCAGTGTGTGGACACCCAATACTGTGGGGGTGTTGACAGCATGGATTTTATGGTCAGATATATCATGGTTTGAAAACTGGTTCTTATTGCCTGCTGGCTGCATGACCCTGGATTACATCAGTAAAACTCAGTTTACTCATGAGTGAAATGGGGATAATGATGCTGGCTATGAAAGAGTGCTATGGGAATTCAATGAGATAATACACAATTCGGTGCTCAGTGTGGGGCCTGGCACATTGTAAGTTTTCAGTTAATGCTACTTTGCTTTCTGTCCCTCTTTTTCCTGTCCACTTTACCACCCAAAAAACTCCCTCCAAGAGGAGAAGTGGGAGAGAATTGTAAAAGACTAAATACATCAATTTTAGTTTTTCTTCTTTCTTTAAATCAAGGATTTCTTGCTGAAGGTGCTGCATTATAAATGGACTTCTCAAAAGCCACTTGTATCTGTAGTCTGATCATTTATTCCTTGATGAGAAATATTTTGGTCTATTAGTGAGAAAGAAGAAAGATGAACTGAACATTAATCAAAAACTTCATGATGAGTAGAAGTGTGCATATATCACAGAAACTGCCAGAGATGAGCCACTGCCACAGACTGGGAAATGCGTGTTTGGTGTATTGACTTCGGTCTCACACTGCTGAAGTGGGCCTGACTACTCTGTTAACTGGGCAACCTTAAAATGATCTTAAAAATCCATATGTGCTATTATTTTTAAGAGGAGTTTATCTGATTTTGTTTTACTTACATTTTCCCCCCTTCTCCTAGCAATTAATTTCTTGCTGGTACTATGCCTGGAAACAGTAGGAGAAAATGAGTTGCTAGAAGTGTATTTCTAAATTAGCAATCATCTCAGTGATGTGTGCACTTAGTCAATGTGTTTATTTCTTGGTTATTGCCTGTTTTCTAAAAATACCTAGACCAAGGCTATGCATATCCTGGTAATTCCCTGGAAGCTGAATTAGAGCATGAAAAAGTTGGCTAGAGTTTGCCATTTTGGGGTTCTCACTATTGTTTCTGGGATGAGGCAAGAGTAGGTCTTACCGAAATAAGGTGATTCTGTCTCCACCTGGAAATCCTCTGGCTAACGTAAGTATCTGGTGGAAAACTTGGTTAAAAAGTCAAGTTCAATTCCGGATGTCACTGCAAAAAAAAAATCTCCTCTTTGAAAGCTTCGAAGGGAAAGCCCCATTTAAAGCTCGGTAGTCACAAAAATAAAGGAGGCTTCACAGGGTGTAAATTCCCTTTCAGGGGTGGAGAACTGTTATTTAGCTATTTGCTAGCATGCCATTATATCAGCACATAATGGGACAGAGTTATCCATGAAACAGTGATCAGTGGTGCAGGGCTGAAGATTGCGTGTGTGTGAGTGTGTGCATGCACATGTGCGTGTGTGTTTGTGTTTAATAAGGTCCACTAAGCTATCAACCATCCATCGTCAGAATTCTCTTCCCTATTTTTGCTTTTTCCCTGAGGCTCACTGCTATATGGAGTGTGTATAGCGTAGCTTTAGAGATGCAATACTGTATCAGGAAATGGTGAAGTATAAGTTGTGAGTCTCTAAGGAGAGTTGTATTGGGTTTATAACCCATTTGGAAATGTAACCACAATTTCATTTCATCCCAGAGACCCCCATGGAGCAGTAACAGGGGAGAGTAGGATGATTCACCTAATTTCTTTGATGTAAATTTAAAATTTCTCCTGACAGATTCTGCTGGAGAACTGGGGCTTGAATGCATCATCCTGAAGAATTTTTGCAGTTGCCCAGAAATGTGGGGCTAGAGAGAGCAGATGCTTGGAAATGCCGTTGACATTTCCAAGTTTTTATAGCCCTGGTACATAGCCCACTAACTCCAGCATGCTTCACACATGGAGAAGGATCATTTGTCATTTTGATGCCAAAATGATACTCACAACTCTAAATGAAATGGATTACTTCTTTCTACCTCCTGCTTGGACAGTCAAAGTAGAAACATTTCAGGCATTTATTGGTCACCCTGTGTACGCATGAATGGCAGAGTGGTATCAGTATTTGCTCTGTGGCTGTGAAAATGAGGGCCTCCAAAACTGCTCATGACAGCAAAAAGGACAAATTTCTGCCACGCTCAATTAGGACACGATTTATTTGGCAAATGTGATTTCATTGAGAAACATACAAACAATAGTCATTTAAAATGCATTTAAATTCTGAAACAACTCACATTCAAATAGGTGGTACACACCTATACACACCATTCTTTGTATTTAAACAAAAGTTTTTCTGGGTAACTCAGAAACTTGCCAGCATTGAAAATCTGGACAACTTCCCAGACAGTAGATATTTTGTGTTTTGAGTTGTAGACATTATAGTCAGGAAATCTCTAGAGCAGGTCTCCCTGCTTTCAGGGAATTATTCCTTAACAGTGTCACCCAACTCTTGAATATTACCAAATAATCTATTGAGGTGAGGATTAATCACATTTTGGCTACTGGATGAGGAAGAGTGGCCAAGCACATGGTTGGAAGCAAGTTTCTATTTCTCTGGAAACTTAAAGATAATGGCAAGATCAATTAATCTACAAGTATTTATTGTGTGCCTACACTGACCAAAAGGCATTCTGGAAGTCATGTTGCTCTCTCTGGCCTGCACGTTGAAAATATTCCATAATCTTAATTTGCCTTTTCTGTCAAATGATGTGAGATGATCCTCTCAGGGCAAATTTTAGCCGCCAGGATGCTCTAAGATTTTTAGTTTAATTTGCTTCTTTCTGGGGCTTATAAAGAAGATGTTATGCCTTGGACTTAAGGGTTCTTGGAGCAGATGCACCTGGGACACAGCCTATGGGCAGGCAGGTTTCCAATGGGAGGCTGGAATCTGTGTCAGACAAACTCTTAAAAGGATACTTAAAAGGATAAGAAGACAACCCGGTAGTCCCAGAAGTTGCCCAAGTTGCTGATCCTACACCCTTCATCACCTTTTTTTTTTTTTTTTTTTTTTTTTTTTTGAGACAGTTTTGCTCTTGTCGCCCAGGGTGGAGTGCAATGGCGTGATCTCAGCTCACCGTAACCTCTGCCTCCCGGAATCAAGCGATTCTCCTGTCTCAGCTTCCCGAATGTCTGGGACTACAGGCATGCACCACCACGTGTGGCTAATTTTTTATATTTTTAGTAGAGACAGGGTTTCGCCATATTGGCCAGGCTACTCTTGAACTACCGACCTCAAGTGATCCTCCCACCTTGGCCTCCCAAATTGCTGGGATTACAGGTATGAGCCACTGCGCCTGGCCCCTTCATCATGTTTTGACTACCTGTGGTTCACCTGGTAACCATCTGATGGGCTTTTTTGCGTTGAATTATAGAGCTGGGCTGCTTGACTCTCATCTGGATTTCTTTACTTTTTTCTTTCTTTCTTTTGTTTTTTTTTTGAGACATGGTCTCACTCTGTCGTTCAGGCTAGAGTGTAGTGATCATGGTTCACTGCAGACTTGAGTTCTTGGACTTGAGTGATCTTTCCCATGTCAGCCTCCCGAGTAGCTGGGACTACAGATGTGTGTCACCATGCTTGGCTAATTTTTGTATGTATATATATTTTTTAATAGAGATGAGGTTTGACCATGTTGCTCAGGCTGGTCTTGAACTCCTGAGCTCAAGTGATCCTCCCAAAGTGCTAGGATCAGAGGCATGAGCCACTGCACCTGGCCTGGAAATTTAATTTTATTCTAAATCTACCGGTGGGTAGAATTAGAGTGGAAGGCAATGAGTCAGCAGCTCAGGCTCTGGTCAGTCTTTCTACCTTAGCTATCTTTCTGACTTTCTACCCCAGCTATCACCTTTCACTTTCCACCCTAGCTATCACCTTTGTTGTGAATCAAACTCTACCTTGAATCCCAATTCCAATAATTAGAAAAAAAATCCACGGTGCTGCTGCCTATAATCCTATATCCTCCACAATCGTGATCCTGTTTTGTCATCTGAGTTATTTTATGGACCTGAACTTTAGTGCTGTGGTTGGCTTCCTTTACCTGTTGTCAGATTTCCCTGATATTGACTCTGTCTGCTGCCAACCTGGCTCCTGATGCTGTATTTGTCTTCTCTGCCAGCACACCTGTTGCTCACTGCTGACTCCCCTGATGCAGATTTGCCATCTGCCTGGACTTTCTCCTATTTTCTGCTGCTGGGAATGTGTCCTGTCCTCTGCGTCTGTAACTATGATTAAAACATACTTTGTTAACAACAAATAAACAAACTTTGGAAAACCAGGATATGTTTATTTGCCCTATTCTCCATCAAACCTTGGCTATAAAGTGTATTGTTTATGATGCATTGCAACACTAGAATATTTGTAAGAAAGTTCAATTCTATGAGCTAATGTCTCCATAGACCTTCTCGGGAACAAATGAACACATGGAGTAGCCTCCATATCTACATGGTGAGTGTGGATTAAAAGTTCTGGAAAAATGAAGTCGATGTTATCAAATAGAAATGATTCTAATATTTCCAAGAATGTTTGCTGATGTACTTTACCAGAGCCAGACGATGGCTGCCTTTAAACACGCCCAGAGATATTTCAGGGATCTTTATTAAGTGACAGGAATCCCTGAAAGAGAGATGTGATCTCTCCTGCTGGGGTGAGAGTAGAGACAATGGAATGTTCTACTTGGTAAGATGTCAGGAGGTTGCTGAAGCAGCTAGAGAGGAAAGAACATTTTTCAGTAAACCTGTGTGTTTACAGAAGGAAGTAAGGAGTCTTAGAGGAGCCAGGAGGAGTTGAGCCTGGGTTAAGGGCCTGAGAAAACAGCAGTTTGAAAAGGATTAGGAGACGGATGGCAGAGACAAAATAGAAAAGAAACCAGATGAGGTGGTGAGAGTGAAGAGAGCAGGGTGGGATGTGGGAAAGAGAAAGAGGCCTTTCAGGAAGAGTGGATTATATTGGAATTCAGTTTAAGGAGACTGAATAACAGGTGGGGCTTCAGAGGTAAGAAAAATATTTGGCTGAGCCAGGGTGGTTTCCAGTTACATACATGAAGCAAACCACTAACATATGATCTCCTAAAGTCAAAAAAGTTTGGAGCCAGACAGGAACAGCTAACTTTCTCCACTGACCTAGGTATCTGGAGAAGAGGTCTTGACTCATGACTGACAATGATACTAGGGAAGACTTAGAAAAAAGCCAGGACCAGGTATTAGGAGGGTCAGATGGATGAGATAGAAGCAATATATGAACACACACCTCGTGCCTGAGTAAGTGAGAAATGGAAGTGCATGCTTGTTACTGGCTCTTAGTATCTACCACTTTGTGCCTCAAGGGTTCCTCGTGTGGTAGGACACCTGCATCAACTGGCAGCAGAGCAGAGGAATTAAGAATGTGACCTCTGGCCCAAAGGCTTTAGTTTAAATCCCAGGCTCTACCATTTGTAAGCTATGTAACCTTGGACAAGTTATTTAATCTTTACACAGCTCAACTTTTCACCTATGAAATAGCATTAATAATGGAATCTACTTCACTGAATTGCTGTGAGAATTAAATGAGATAATGTTCAGAAGAGTATCAAAGGTGTCTATTAACACAAGGAAGGAAAGGAGAGTGTGGTCTCCCTCCTTTACTTTCTGGAAGGGTCAGCAGACAACTGTCAGGACATCAACAACAACTCATGGGAAATGTAACAGGGATAAGTCCTTTATTTGCATTCTTGGCAAAGAAGGAGCCTTATATTTGTCCTTACCTTAGGAGTAGCATGTGTCTATGGCAGCCAGTTTCCTGGCAGGATACAAGGGAATTACTCCTTTGCCCCAGTTCAGTGAAGCCTTTGATCCTGGATCATCTTGATTTTTTGAGCACCCAAATAGTAGAATAAGTCAGTTCTCCACATATTCACCATTTGTTCAACTTGTTGAATGCAACACATTATGAGAAAGCTTAAAGTAGACATCACGTTTAATGCTACATCCAGCAAATGCATTCCACTTGACAGTAAACTAGAATGTTCACGTGTTGAATTCTGCAAAGGTAATTTTATGTCAATGATAAGTAAAATAATAGATGGTGCTGAAAGAACTGTGAGGCTGTAACACACTTGAGGTGCTAAGGCAATTGACTAATGGGAGTTAGGCCATTTGAGATATTCTGCTTTGGGTACATTTTAAAGTTATGGATGGATTTATAAGATTGCCATATATCACTTAGCTTGTTCCCTACACAATTCTAAAGTCTTTTACAGAGGATGAGGCCAGAGAATTGTTGGAGCCCAACAACCAGCTGTTAAACTGGTCCAAAATGGCTAGGCCAGCTTCTGCCAGGTAAGAAAATTACTTCCTGGGTGTGGATTAGGCACTTTTGGGAGGGGATGTTAAATTTTTAAAATCTTGAATATGTCATCTCTCCCCGCCTTTTTTTTGGTCGATATAGCCAAAAGCATTTATGCTTCCTTCAAAGAGTCTGTTTGTAATTGTTTTAAGAACCTCTTGCGATTATGTACTCAAACAATTAGAAATATTTCCTTAGAGCCAAAATAATGTTTAAAGTGAGTAGTTTTAAGATGGAACCCATGGTGAATATCTCAGAGTCTCTCTTGACCAATTCCTATAGTTAGACTGTTCTTGTGGTATAAATGCTTTCAGCTTCTTGTGGCAAGTCTAGTTCCTTATGAGAGGTTTCTAATGCCCCTTTCAGAGTTGGTGGAAGATTTCTCTCCAAAGGATATATGCAGCACATTCAGCATGTAGCTTCTGTGGATGCCATCTGTGTAATCATTATAATCTTGAGAAGTGCGTGGTGGCCGCCACACAGTGGCAAAAAGCCTCACTGTCGGTATCTTTACTGACTGACAGAGCAGAGCCAGTATTGACTCCCATCTGGCAATCTTAGCCATTTTCTAATTCTGTGCAAAAGGCTGCAGTATCCTCAAATACCTTCCCGCGAGCCCTCTGAACACAGCCCATTTCCCAGGCTTGTTTGTCATGATTATAAGGTAAACTCTAATGCCAGGTGATGTGACTTGCCATGCCCTTCTGTGAGATTTATGTTGAAGTTTTCTGAGTAACCTGTTAAGATAGTGCCACTTTTCATAGCCTGACAAGGTGATGTGTGTGAATGTAAGTGCAGATTTTATGGGCATGAATTCTGTTAATAGCAAAATTCTTAGACTGTCGTCAAGAAATTTCAGACTTTTGCAATACAAGCAGTATATATTTGCTTCTCTGTACTCTGAGGCTCTACAGCAACTTGACCAACTGTATTGAACTTTCTTCCCTAGGGGCCCTCACAATTCCACTTCAGAAGCCTGTTGAAATAATGTTGAAATGACCAAAAAATAAAATGCAATAAAAATTTGTAAAAAAGGACAATCTACATCAATACTGGAAACTAGAGAGTATTTGCCATTTCCCCGTCAGGTACTCTGAGTGAACTAGTGATGACATAGATGGGGTAAAACTGAAACGAGCCACTGTGGGTTGATATACAGCTCTCCTCTATGACAAAGCAGTAAAATGTTCCAGACAAGAGTGAAGTACCTGGTAGAACCTAACTAATACCTACTAAATGTAGTGGACCATGAAACAGATGGAAGCATTTTCCTTAGAATCTCTTTGTCTTTAAAAAGGCTTGTACATTTAGATGTGGCTGCATTGGGAGTTTGTGAGGTTTATGCAAGTGGGCACAGCACAAATGATACAGTACAGCAGTAAAACAAAAGTTTCTAGCTGAATACCAGTGACTATTTTCCCGACAGGGAAGGCAACACCAGCAAGAAGGCCTGGACATCTACAAAAGGTAATAGCCTGGAGAATGGAACAAACAGAAAGCTGGATATAGCAAAGCATGGCAGTTCTGCTACACATCTGCTTAGAGATTGTGGCATGAACTTCCCAGGACTCAGACAAGCACTTTCTCACAATTCCTCTGGCTGTTGGATCTTAATATGTAGTACTTCCATCTGCACTCTAGCACAAGGTTTGGACAAAGGTTTCTGACCAAGAAGATGAAATGGAGACTGGGAGAGCATCTACACTTCTGCTTTTAGGCAAGTAAGAGGTTAGGACCGTCAAATTGTCCCTCAAAGATAAATGGTAAAGGGCAACAAAAAAGTTTTTCTTCCATAGAAGAGTAAGTAAAAGATAGTACTTAAGAGCCGAGGAACTTTTTTAAAGACCTTTTTTTTTTAAATGAAGCAGAAGTAAATGTATAAAATCTACTTTGCTCATCCCATAAAATTCTAGAAACCATGAACTATAAAGAAAGAGGAAACGGAAGATAAGATGACAGAGAAGAGACAGAGAGAATAGAAACTGTCTTATGTGCATAAATAACAAGACCAGAAAATAATATAATAGTTCTGTAATAGACAAATGGAAATGTATACTAGAAGCAGGCAGAGCCAACACTGAAGAAAATCAAGTCAGATGTGGCAGTTAATTAAGGTGATTTTACGAAACTTAGAAAAAAGGAAAAAACCAGTGGATTTAGAAAGTAAAGTAAAGAAATACAACACATAGATATTTTATTTTTTATTTTTTGGAACAGAGTCTCCTACAGTCATCCAGGCTGGGGTACAGTCAACGGTTCAGTGCAGCTTCCACCTCCCCGGCCCAAGCAATCTTTCCACCTCAACCTCCCAAGTAGCTGAGACCACAGGCACAGGTACGCACCACCATGTCCAGCTAATATGTTATTGCTCAGGCTGGTCTTGAACTTCTGGGCTCAAGTGATCCTCCCGCTTCAGCCTCCCACAGTGCTGGGATTACAGGTGTAAGCCACCATGCCCCCCCCAATGTTTCATATTCTTGAAGAAGAAGGAAACAAAAGAAAAAGAAGCAATGATTAGGCCTAAAAAGGGGGTAACTTTTTGAAGTTTAAGAAGGAAATCAGTGGAATTAGAGACCTTAACATGTGTTTAGCAAAATTAATTAAAAGAGAAGAACGATAAGGCAGATTACTGGGAACTTAGGAATTTCAAAATTCAAAATGATTTCCAGAGTCATCCTGTTAGATACTTAGAAATCAATAAAAGTCTGAGTTTTCTTTGATAACTCTAAATACCAGAATAATAGTGATATTGATGATGATGAGTGATAATAAAAAATTAAACACTTCCTGGGCATATTTAATACATCAGGTACTGTTCAATATGCTTTCTGCATAATAGGTAATTAAAACCTCACAAGTTTATGATGTAAGTACATATAGTCTCATTTTATAAAATAGTGTTTTAAATAAATCTAAAGAAAAAAATACAATGAAATTTAAAAATACCAGAAAACAAAGAGCAAAGAAATCACAAAGGTATAAAATATGACTGTGGGATAATTCAGGCTAGCCATGTTAATTATGACAATGAATATAATTTTAATAACTCTGTTTTTTTTTTTTTTTTTTTTTTGAGACGGAGTCTCGCTCTGTCACCCAGGCTGGAGTGCAGTGGCCGAATCTCAGCTCACTGCAAGCTCCGCCTCCCGGGTTTACGCCATTCTCCTGCCTCAGCCTCCCGAGTAGCTGGGACTACAGGCGCCCACCACCTCGCCCGGCTAGTTTTTTGTATTTTTAGTAGAGACGGGGTCTCACCATGTTAGCCAGGATGGTCTCGATCTCCTGACCTTGTGATCCACCCGTCTCGGCCTCCCAAAGTGCTGGGATTACAGGCTTGAGCCACCGCGCCCGGCCTAATAACTCTGTTTTTAAAAAATATAAAATTTAAAAAGTGTAGAACCAAAAAGTAAAACCAAATCTATGCTATCTATAAGAGTGATCTCCCTTGCACTCCAAGTAACTCAGAAAATTAAAAACAGAATTGGCAAAAATATTTAAAGTAAATGAAAACAAACAGAAACAAGGATAGAAATGCTATTATTAAAGTAGTTTTTAATGCAAAAAAGGCTTAAATGGAATAAAGAGAGTAATTTCATATTGACAAATGGTAACAATGCCTTAAAGTTGATCATCATTATAGTCAACAGAAATATCTCACTATAATTGAAAGATTAACAGTCAAAAAACAAATAAGGATGTAAAGGATTTAAATGGCTTAAAAACAGATGGTTTAACAAATATAACTAATGTTCTGTTTTCTTTTTTTTTTTTTTCTGACATGGAGTTTCGCTCTTGTTGCCCAGGCTAGAGTGCAATGGTGCAACCCCGGCTCACCGCAACCTCTGCCTCCTGGGTTCTAGTGATTCTCTTGCCTCAGCCTCCCGAGTAGCTGGGATTACAAGCATGCTCCACCACACCCGGCTAACTTTTTGTATTTTTAGTAGAGATGTGGTTTCTCCATGTTGGTCAGGCTGGTCTTGAACTCCCAACCTCAGGTGATCTGCCCTCCTCAACCTCCCAATGTGCTGGGATTTCAGGCGTGAGCCACCATGCCCAGCTACTAATGTTCTGTTTTCTTAAGCATAGGTAATATCTTTTACTCAGGTGGGCAACGAATATTTTTAAACATTTCAAACTATATTAGTACAAAAACTCCTTAAACATATGCAAAGTAGCAAAAAATGCACAGGGCTCATTGTCTGACCACAGTGCAAGGAGTGAATTATAAATGTATTAAGTTACTCCCTTGCTCCAACACTTTGAGAATTAAACAATTTTTCTAAGTAATTGCAGGATTCAGGCAAGAAACAAAACTGCATTTTCAATAATTAGAAAATAGATATTGTGTGAATAGCATATTTCAAAATATATGGGATCTATCTAGTTAGAGCTGCAATCACAGGCATCTTATTTAAATTCATTCATTATTAAATAAGAATGAATGAAAATATTGGATCTAAACCTTTAACTCATGAAAGTGCAAAACAATAAAACAAACATAAGGAAATTAGAAAGAAAGTAATAAAATAAAAGCAGAAATTGATAAACAACAAAGATTGTAGATTTGAAAAATAAGCACAAGGGCTAGTTGTTGAAAAGCAACCAATGATTTATAAGGAAAACTCTCTGCAACTTTTCAAATCAAGAAAACAGAAAAACAAGTACTTAATTCTAGAAGAAGAGAAGGAAAAATGAACTATCAAAGGCACTGGAAGATTTCACAAAACAAAATCCAGGCTATTATGTTCAATCCAGACTTTAAAATCTGGATTAAGTGCATAATTATTTAGTAAACTAAAGTAACAAATTGATTAAATAAATGGAAAGTCTCAATAGATGACAATTTTGAAAGTTGTCAAATAAATACTTACAAAAGGCTGGGTGTGGTGGCTCAAGCCTGTAATCCCAGCAGTTTGGGAGGCCGAGACAGGTGGATCACGAGGTCAGGAGATCAAGACCATCCTGGCTAACACGGTGAAACCCCGTCTCTACTAAAAAATACAAAAAAACTAGCCAGGCAAAGTGGCGGGCGCCTGTAGTCCCAGCTACTTGGGAGACTGAGGCAGGAGAATGGCGTAAACCCGGGAGGCAGAGCTTGCAGTGAGCCGAGATCCGGCCACTGCACTCCAGCCTGGGCGACAGGGCAAGACTCCATCTCAAAAAAAAAAAAAAAAAAAAAAAAAAAACTTGCAAAAATATGCCAAATGCAAATGGTTTTATGAACAAAGTTTTTCAAAATTTGAAGATGTAGTTTTTAAATTCATTTTTGATATTTATTTCATCCCAATAAAATATTAAGATTAGTATCAAAATTTTAGAAAAATTATAGTTAAAATACATATTGTGAATTGAAATTGTTCATATAATAAAGTGTATTAGCCCATGCTTAAGTTAGATTTATTCCAGAAATGGAAGTTGGGCTCAGTAATAGGAAATTTATTAGAATAGCAATTAGATTAATAAATGAAATGAGAAAGACTGTACCTTGATACATAAATGACAAAAATACATTTGAGAGCATTCAAATTCTATTTGTTATGCTATTTTTTGGTAAATTAATAATAGAAGATTATTTCTTTAATATGGTAGAGAATGTCTACCATACTTAATGGAAAAATGTCTGAAGCATCCCTGGTAATGAAAACAAACAGAAACAAGGATAGAAATGCTATTATTAAAGTAGTTTTTAATGCAAAAGAGCCTTAAATGAAATAGAGTAATTTCATATTGAAAAATGGTAACAATGCCTTAAAGTTGATCATCATTATAGTCAACAGAAATATCTCACTATAATTGAAAGATTAACAGGCAAAAAGCAAATAAGGATGTAAAGGATTTAAATGGCTTAAAAACAGTTGGTTTAACAAATATAACTAATGTTCTGTTTTCTTTTTTTTTGGTTTGAGATGGAGTTTCGCTCTTGTTGGCAAGACACAAGACAAGGATGTCTACTATCATTGGTATTATTCAATAGTTTTCAGGAATCTCTAGCCAATGCAACATGTCAAGAAAAAAAAATTCAAATGAATAAGTATTACAAAAGAAGAGATTTTCATATGATATGAATTCGCGATGTGGGAAATCCAATGAAATCAACTGAAAAACTATCAAAAATAGAATTCAATAACAAGGTCAGATACAAAACAAGTATTGGAAAAAGTAAAAATGTTTATATGTATTATTGATCCTTAGAATGCAATATAAATGAAGCCTTAGTTACTTTAGAAATGTAAAATCTAGGCTGAGCATGGTGGCTCGTGCCTGTAATCCCGCACTTAGGGAGGCTGAGGTAGGAGGATGGTTTGAGCTCAAGGGTTTAAGACCAGCTTGGGCAACACAGTGAGACCTCATCTTTACAAAAAAAATACAAAAATTAGCCAGTCTTAGTGGTATGCGCCTGTAGTCCCAGCTGCTTGGGAGGTTGAGGTGGGAGAATTGCTTGAGCCTAGGAGGCTCAGGTTGCAGTGAGCCGAGATCACACCACTACACTCCAGCCTGAGTGACAAAGTGACAGATCCTGTCTTGAAAAAAAAAAAAAAAGGAAAAGAAAAAAGAAAAGTAAGATGTATATAATTTCTTGAATAAACTTAACAGTAGAAATTCATTAAACTTATTTTAAAATTCATATGGAAAAGTAAATAGAAAGAAAGTCTACTTGAAAAAGAAGCACAAAGAGATGAGACTTTTTAAAAATCAGATATTATTATGCAATCAAGCTACAATTATAGAACCTGTTCAAAGAAAAGTAGACCAATGGAAGTCTGGAGAGTTCAGAAGTAGGGTCATGTGTATGTGGAACATTAATATACAATAGTAGGAGCCCAAAGTATTAGTGGAAAAGGGATAGATTGCAGATAGTGTTAGGAAAAATGTCTTACTGTATAAGGAAACATAGAACATGAGGTCTAGAGAGGGACTCCAGGTGGATTAATTATGTAAATGTGAAAATCATAAAGCTAATAGAAAAGAATAGGGTAGACTATCTCAGTACTCTAACTGTGGAAAAGTCCAATACTCCAGAATCATGAGGTGGAAAATTGCGATATTTGATTACATCACATTAAAGATTTGTATTCAATGTTGAACACCATTGAGACTAATATCTAGAATATACATGAACTTCATATGAATAAAGAAGTGGATATGAATCCCAATAGGAAAATGATCCAGGGATATATGTAATGGCAATTCATAGAAGAGCAAACCCAAAGGACCAATAAACTTATGAAGAGATATTCAAAATCACTAGTAATTAGATGAATGCAAATTGAAATAACAATAACATATCTCCGAAGACCTGTCAGATAGATAAAACAGTAGTTGACACTGCTAAGTGTTGGTAGGAGGAAAAAAATATAGGTATACTCAAACACTGCAGTTTGATATATACTGAATAAATTATTCAGCACGGCTGGTTGGATTACAGAATAATTTAGCTATATGTGTCAAACTGGCAATACCTAACCAAATTAAATAAAGGTATCTCTTATGATCAGTGATTCTACTCTATACAGAACCATAAATGGAAGCATCCTCATTTGTTTCCACTTAAAACATTGTTTGTGATGTTGAGAAGTTGGAAGTAATCCAGTTATCCTTCACTGGAGGAAGGATACACAAATGTTGTGACTGCATCCATAGAAATCCATACAGGTTAGAATCAATGAATGACATGGAGCTGTATACTCACAGTAATATGGACAAATTTTAAAAATATTTCATGGAGTGAAAGAAAAGCAAGAAACAGAATGAAGTTCATATCTCACAATAGAATTTGTGTAAATTAACAATACATGCCTACAAATAAATACACATTTCATAGAGACACATATAAATACTTGAAAAAGATACAAAAACAAATGGCAATTATTGCCTTTGGGGAAAAGAAGAAAATGGATATGAAGGGAATAAATTAAAAAATAAAGAAGACAGAACACCTGCAAGGTAATGTTAAAGAAAGAAGAAAGAAGAAAAAAAGGAGGGAGGGTGGGAAGGGAAGAAGGTCTCTTGTAGTGATGTTCTTCCAGGATTTTCTTAGTCTACCCAGATTCACACGAGCTAACAGTAATCCAGTCAGGGCTCTTTAGCATCAATCACCTCCCTTCCCATGAGAATGTTATCCCAGACTGTGAAAAGGAAAACTGTTTTAGTTTACCAAAAAGGCAGCCCTCTCCTGTGGATTGTAAACTTCTATTTTTAGGAAGCTTGGCCATAGGAATTTAGAAATTTGCCATGCTATCCAGGCCCTGAACCCTCTACCTGTAGGTAACTTGGTTTCTTTAACTTTAGAATCCATCTTAGTTGGTAAAGGGGCATCTGGTTTGGTTTCTGAGATCACACAATCCTGCCTCCTTCAAAGATCACTGTGGCTTGAATAAATCTTCTATTGTCAGGATGACTTCTCTACACAGCCCTTTTTGTACCTTCAGGCGTTGAGATGACAGTGGTATCTGGTGGTAACTAACCCAAGATGATGCATTATTCATTGCTGCATAAGAACAATCATGAAAATTTTGGAAAAGATAAACAAGAAGTGACTTACACCATCAGATACATTTTAGTGCATCCTAAAATCATAGTGATGAAAACCAAGTGATGGCACAAATACAGACAAAGTATGAGAAAGCCCTGTATGTTTGTGCTTTTATTTGTGCATGTATGAATATGAATAAAGGTAACATTTTAAATCAGTGGTATCAGAATATTTGTTTAATTTTTTGAAACTATAAAATTACATTCCCATGTCATGGCACACACTGAGATAAATTCTAGTGGACGAAACATGAAATCTAAAATAAATACGTAAATAAATAAATGAAGAAAGGAAGAAATTCAGCAAAAATTAATTTGAAATCTGGTTGGCAAATTTATGCTTAAGCATAAAACAAATATAGACACCATAAAGGCAAAGAGTGTTCTATTTGATTATATAAAAAGTATAGGCCAGGTGCGATGGCTCACGCTTGTAATCCCAGCACTTTGGGAGGCCAAGGCAGGTAGATCGCCTGACTGCGTGGTGAAACCCTGTCTCTACTGAAAATACAAAAATTAGCTGGGCATGGTGGCAGGCGCCTATAATCACAGCTACTCGGGAAGCTGAGGCAAGAGAATCGCTTGAACCCGGGAAGCAGAGGTTGCAGTGAGCCCAGGTTGCGCTACTGCACTCCAGCCTGGGCAACATAGCAAGACTCAATCTCAAAAAAAAAAAAAAAAAAGTATGAAAACAAACTGTTCATATGTTCAATGATATAAATAAATTTAAAAGGCAAATGTCAAATAAAAAAATATTTGTAATGAATGACTGGTCAAAAATTAATTATAAAGATTCCCAGCTTCTTTAAAAATAACTTAAAACGTGAACAACTCAATAGAAATGTAGAAATTCACTAAAAAATTGCAAATGACTAATCAATTTATGAAAATGCATTTAACCATGCTAATGCTAAAATGAATGCAAATTAAGATAATATAATACCACTGTCACTTGTTAATTTGATGAAAATATAAAACCTAGGGCTGGCAGGGTTTTGAAAAATGAAGTTAAATTATTAAAACTATTTTGGAGGTAATGCAGATGTGTATACACACACATACATATATTTAAACTTTAATTCTATATACAGAATTTTAATCTTTGAATAAATAGTCATAAATATAGGCAAACTTTATCTAAAAAGAAGTTTATGACTATATTACATGTGATACTAGAAGATTGGAAGTAATCTAAATATCTTAAATTGGTAATTAGTTAAATAAAGTAGGGCATATCTATTGGATTGCATAGTATAAAGGCATGTAAAATCTTTTCATGTAACGTTTAAAGAAATGAGAAAAAAATTTCCTTTTTGGTTAAGGAAAAGAACAGTTTACAGAGCTTTAATATATTAAGTATCAGCCCAATTACATATAAAGATATTGTATAATTTCCTTAAATCATAGAAAATAAAAAAATTGAGCTATTAAAATTGTTATCTCTAGGATATTATCATAAATATGATCTTCAATTTCTTCTTTGTGTATTTCCTGTATTTTCCTAAAATTCATAAATTATATAAACTAATTTTTAAAATCAGAAAAATTTTAATTTTAAAAGGAGCTGTTCCCATTAATTTTGATTCATATAGTGTGACAAAGTCTTGTTGGCTAATCAGTGGGCCATTTTAAATACCAGTTTTGTTTTAGTGAAGAAGCATTGCTGGAGGGCTTTACATTATTTACTTTGTGATTCCCAAATATGTCACCAAATAATTTCCTTAAACTGCAGTGTTGGGCCAAATGGTATATTTTGCTAAATAAGATAATTGTTTCATTAGGCTGATTAGTTTATTGATGATTTTATATATCTGAATGACAATAACACGAAAGGCTCCCTTTTAAAGCTTTCTGTATAGATTACAAAGTACTGTGTTTTATAACAACCCAGTAATGCAGGTACTATTATTCCCATTATGTAGGTCAAAAATCAGATTCAATTTATGAATGAGCAGCCAGATCACTAACTGATGAAAACATAAGAAATGAGTATTTTAATCCTAACCACTCATTGCTTTTCTGCTTCACCATACTGACTTGTATAGACACGGGAAGAATAGATCACCTTTGGATATCAAAGTATTGCTATATTATGTATTATTTGCCAGATTAAAGCAAGGCCCTTTACCCTTCCCCTCAAATTCTCCAGTCTTCCTCCTTTCCTCCTTTCCTCTTTCCCTTTCTTTGTTTTAATGCAGTCTACATCAATTTATTTAGGTACCTTGTACGGATACTTCTGCATAACAGTGGCTGAGTTGAACAGTTGTCAGAGAGACTGGACGGCCAACAAAATCTAAAGTACTAACATCAGGCCCTTACAGAAAAAAGTTTGCTGACCTCTACTGTATAGAAAAAGGTTTTTAAGAATAGAAACATGCAGGCTTTCAGAAAATACCTTGAACCTCCCTGGCATATGTAATAGAGCTGTTCCTTAAAAGAGCTATTTCCCTAAAAAACAGCAACACAGTTGTAAACTATCCTCTATAGATTTGGGCTGACAGAACAAAAATGAATTGCTCATTTCCCAGAGGACCTTAGAAGCTATTTGAGCAGGTAGTATATGCCTAAACCAAGAAAAACCATTGACAAGTTTAGCACAGACAGACCTGGGGTATAGGCAGATACCTGGGAATGAAGCAGCAGTCAATAAACTTTAACTTGGATTTGAAGAGTTCCCGGATGAAATGGAGACATTACAACAGTAAAGAAAAAAGAAAATAAGGATGGTAAAATCCCAGAAGCAGTTTAAGGAGCCACTGGACAGGGCATTAAGCTTAGCAATTTTTATTACCTATAAGTAGGGCATCCCATTCTACCACAGTGTGAGATGTGGTTGTGGGAAAGAGTTGTGTGAGGTCTTATTGTTAGGGTACACCTGAGGAGCATGCAGTCTATTTTGGGTGACTATGGGGGCCAACAATAATACTACTGAAGGAACATGATATTATGTAAGCCCTTAAAACTCTAGGTGTCTGGATAGTTTCAAACTGCATAGAAAGACTCTGGGTGTAGAATCTGAAAAGGAGGATTCGAAACCATGGATGAGCATACTCCAAAATGAGATTAGTAGAGAACTGGTGGGAGAATACTTGGGAGGCCAGGGTGCAGGGAGAGGTGTTTTGGGGATCCATCTAAAGGCAGAGGGTTGCTACAAAGCAGAACATCCGTGAGTGTGCCTAGCCAGAGAAGAGAGACAAAAGCACAGTCCACAGGGAAGGGAGGGTAGGAGACCAAGAAGGACTAGCAAGGTGAAAAAAGGATAGAAATGTGGAAGCTAGGGGGTATGGAGACTGGGACGAACAATGAGGAACAGATAACATGATATCATTTCATGTGGGAGGGAGCTCCTTTTATTTTTGAAAACCTGATTTGCCAGGGTTATAATAGGACATAATGGATTAGAATACACAGTGCTTTCTTTCAAGGAACTTGCAATCTGGGGTTGGGGGCGGCTGGATAGAAAACATGTGCACATAAAAATCAACTAATACTACAAAGCAGTAAAAGGAAAACAATCTACAGAATCATAGCAGGTGGTTTAACCCACACAGATGTGAACTGTAAAACATATTTCTTTTTCGTTTCTGAATTCCATTTTAGGAAAATCTCAGATCAGTGATTTAGTTAAAAAATGGTACCTAGGACAGTAGTTTCCACTAAGGTTATCCTGAGGGTCATATTCAAGTGGCAAAGATAATAAAAAAGGCCATGCACACATTTGCATTTAAAGCAGTATGATTTACATGTTTTTGCATATTCACATATACTATGCATATGATTATGTTGACTGTATGGTCTGCCCTTATACACAATATTAAAGTTTAATAGGCTGGTGGGAGTCAGTTCTTAAGTTTTCTTGCCTTGATTTCTTCTAATCATTTGTCATTGATCTAGCCATCTTGTGGGAAAGGCAAAGAAAAGGTGCATAGGGACTGGGCTGGTAGAGTGTTGAGTGTTGACAGGAATTTAAACCAGACCCCAACGTGGAGAGTGCTGGACTCAGTTTATCAGGTTGCTATGCCCCCCAAAAATAAACTAAAGCTATATGTTCTGTGTTAGTGAAAGATTCAGTCAACAATTGTAAAAAATGTGCTAATACTATTAATATAATTACCAATTATATATCTGTCCATTTTTTGTCTCTGCCTTGTATGAGTGACATAATGATAAAGAGACAGGGATTAATAAAAGCAGTCACTGCTTATTGAAATCTTAGTATACACCTGGTACTACCTGTGCCAAGCACTTTACATACAGCCTTTCACTCTATTTGTATAAATAATTAATTACCTAATGAAGTTGGTATTATTGTCTTTATGTTTGAAAAATAAGAGACTTAAAGAGGTTATGTGACTTACTCAAAGTCACACATCTAGTAAGTGTCAGAGCAGGAATTCAATTCACTGATTTATTCATTTAATACATATTGAGTGCCTATGTGCAAGATACTTGTGAGGTACTATCTGTTGAACTCCAGAGTCATGTTAAGTAATTAGAAGAATTACATAATTAGAATAATTATTTTCTGCTTAAAACTGCTTATCATTTTGGTGTCTCTTCATAAAGAGTCAAACCATTCACCCACTCACTGAAGCCATAAATCCACACAGTCATCTTAGAGTATACCTACTCCATCGACTCCATCATATCCAAATAATCATGCAGACCTGTCAATATCTCACTCTTCCAAGCCCTCCTCCAAATCTGCATTGCCACCAAGGCATCTTTTGCTCATATTACCATATAGCTTTCTCTTTGTTCTCCTTTTCTATAGAAAATGAGTAGCCAGAGATGGCAGGGATGACTGATAGGGGATCTTTCTTTCCCAGTGCTCAACACAGAGGTCTTAACACAACTAGGTCTTAATGTTTGTTGAAGAAATTCTTGAATAGAATTCTTACAAGTGAAATTTTGAAAAGTAATTTGTCCTGAGACAGAGACTTATCCAAGTATATGTATACTTTTCTATGCCAATAGAAAAATGTTTATGGACATATCTATACATGGTATTTGTAGATGACATTTTCAAATGAGGTACCATTTGGTCAGCAATAGCACCGTGCTGCAAAGAGCCAATGGGTTTAGGCCAGTCTTCTACATAATGTAGTAATTTTATACGGACGTAGGGGAAAGAATTGTCCTGACTGAAAATGATTCTAAAAAGCACGTGTAGAGAGGCACCAGACTGAGAAAGAAACCTAGATCTTAGAAACCCCAACAAACCAACTCCAGATACTTTCTGGCAATGAGTTCTTACCATTCACACCAACCTGCTTTCTCCCCCATTCCCCAATGTAAGATGGACCAGCCATAGTGAATTTAAGTCAAATTAATAAACATTTACTATGGACTGATTGTGGGTCAGGGGAATGGAAAATAAATAATACGTAAGCACTGGGGACTGAGAATTAATTAGTGATGCATAAGTAGAATCTCTGCCCCTAAGATGGTAACTGAATACATTAGTCCTTTAATGTTTGTGATGTGCTTTCACATAAATTCTCCATTGTAAACTCATTTTCCTAACTATTGTCCCCATTTTTTACTGATGAGAAAATAGTCTAGAAACATTGAATTACTCAATATCACACTACCAATGAAGGTTAAAATCCAGGACTCCGAAACCAAATCTTTGCTCTCATATTATGCTGTCAGGTTGCTGAGGCATTTATTCAGTGACTTTCTAATCCAGCAAATACTTATTGGACATGTAGTGTTTTCTAAGCACTTAGGATATATCAGTGAACAAAAGAGATGGATATCTCTGCTCTCAAGGTGCTTATGTTCTTGGGAAGCCTTAATAAGCTGCAAATCTCCCTTTGTATGGGAAGGCTCTGGCTGCTACACACTGAGGCTTCAAGATTCTTTCCCCTTAAGGACGGAAGCTGACTCTGTGGAACAACTGTCTTCAGGCCCTAACCGGTGAGAACGACTTCTGGGGCCGCAAGCTTTTGGGTTAGCCATTTTTAACTACATTCTACTGATTTGACTGCACATACCAGTTACTACAAAATTACTTAGAGCACAAGGCTGTTTGCATTTAATTAATTTAACTATAAACACACAATCTTAGGAAAATTAAGTAGACAAAAACATTTTCATGCATCATAGGCATTTTGCAAACATATACAGTGTAACCTGTTAATTACATTTTCTCTCACAAACCATTTATCTTCTCAAAGCCTTGCCTAGTAACTTGATGCTTCTCTCTTACATTTTTAACTCCTTATGATTTATTTTTCCATGCTGTTTTAAAGCAATTGCCATGTCCCAAATGAGAGGGAATATTATAATAATGTGGTACAATAAAACATCATACAGTGTCTAATTTTAGCCCAAAGACTATGAGAAATCATTCAAATAGTTATAATTTACTTGAACAAAATAATACAATGAATTCCTTCCCAATTAGTATCCTCTCTTTAATTTGAAGGAAGCTCATCAGAAGACCAATGACAGAAATTTCCAAAATTGGATACATATCCATGTATGTATCAATTGACGTCACCATTTATGCACTCCTAAACTGAGTCCTGGGAGTCATCCTCATAGTGCCCTTCTGCCTCACTCCCAGTGGACAATCTGTTACTAAAGTTGGCTCAGCTCTAGTCACAGCCATCTAGTCCTCCTTGCCATCTCCTCTCCCCTCCATTCTGATGTTCATCATCTGTTTCAACTACTGCAATAGAACTCAATTTCATCTCCTTGTCTCCAAACAACTACTACAGGAAATAGATGTGTAGCAAGGAGTACCACCTTAAGCTCCAGCCATACCAAATTATTTGTGTTTTCCTAAATAAACCCTATTCTTTAAAATCCCTGTGCCTTTGTAAATTCCTCCTTTTGTTTCCTTCTAAAAAAATTCTTTCCTTTTAGTCTGCTTAAAATTCTGCTCTCAGTTTTCATACTCTGATCAGAGGTCACTTCTCTCCTAAAAGAAGCATTTCTTCTCCCCCTCACACTCTTTCCCCTCTTCACTTGGTCTCAGTGAAAATGGCTCTTCTCCTTTGTTCCAACTCTACACTGCACTACAATGCTTTACTAGTTACCTTTCTTTGCAAGTTTGTCTTTCTCTACTACAAATGTTAGCTCCTTTGGTAGATGGCATGAGGCATTTATTTCCCCAGCAAATACTAGAGTGACAATCAATGATTCAGGGAAACCTACAGTGTGAATAAACAGACACCTTCAATACGTAGGCATGTGCCCACTGCTCAGGTGCAGTGTAACTCTGAAGTAGCACAAGAAGCTACAGAAGGCTGTTCCTAAAAAGTGGTGAGATAGGCCGGGCGCGGTGGCTCACGCCTGTAATCCCAGCGCTTTGGGAGGCTGAGACGGGCGAATCACTTGAGGTCAGGAGCTCGAGACCAGCCTGGCCAACATGGTGAAAACCCGTCTCTTACTGAAACTACAAGAATTAGCCGGTGTGGTGGCGGGCACCTGTAATCACAGCTGCTCAGGAGGCTGAGGCACAAAAATCACTTGAACCCGGGAGGCAGAAGCTGCAGTGAGCCGAGATCGCCCCACTGAACTCCTGTCTAGGCGACAAAGCGAGATTCCATCTCAAAAATAAAAGAAAGAAAGAAAAAAAGTGATGAGATGGCAAGATTTGCCAACCATCTTTTTGCTTCTTTTCTCTTTTGATTCTTTACCATCCCTTCTTCCCAAACAGATAGGTAAAACATTTCTATCCAAATGATGTTTGCTATGTTTTAGCAAACTAAGAGTTTGTAGAGTTGTAGAGTTTTCAGCACTGGAAGTTTCTCTGCTACCCCTGGATATTTTCTCAAACTGAGCTACACCGGTACCAGCTGGTGGAAAATGACTTGGTCACAGTGTGTAAACCACAAACCATGTGCTGTGCCTGCAATTCATATGGGGCTCCTTGACCAATCTCTCCTGCACATACTTGCAAAAATAAATTCCTCAACTTATATTATTTTATTTTTGTTACTTATACTATTGTGTGTCTTGAATTTGCTTGTATTACTGATGTGTAGGACCAGTTCACTTTTGCCATGAATGATTGTCTAAGATACGCACCCAACTTTTAAAACATAAAATATAAAGTTGATCAAAACACGTGACTTTAATAATTCTTATCAGGCAAAATATACTTGTTTGCACTGCACAGCTCCTGAAAACTACGGCATTTGGCAATAATATGAAAATTGATTTATGTTAATTTAGTGGTGGAAAGATTCTAGGGATAATTTTACTATCCACGTTATTAAGCTAGGCTCAAATATCTACCTTTAACGGTTTCCTTAATATCTGTTTGATATTTCTTAATAATCAGCCAAAGTAGATGCCAACTGGTTTAAGAAAAAATATAAGGAAAATCAAAATTACAATTAAGAGTTGACTTTACCTGAGGGTAGTGTTTTCTTACATAAATTTGAGAATCATTAAAATGAATCACACTTATGGAGCAAACATTTGGTTAAAAATTATCCTATGTATTGTTACAACTAAGAAAAAGTCACATTAGGTCATCCTTGACTTTGCTCTCATGGTTTGCTCTGCCAGAATTCTCTTTAGCCTCAAATCACCTGATGACTGTCTCCACTGTAGCTTTTCGTTAACCACCTTGTCTGCTCCATCGTTACCGCAACAGTGGTTATAGTGTACTAGCGAGTTATGTGTTTATCAATGACTCCCCAGATGGACTGTGAGCTCACAGAGGACATCACTCACATGTGTAAGACTGTATCTAGCACAGGATCTCAGCTAGATCTGGTATTTTAAACATTAAAGTCCTTATTAGTTACAGAAAATCTGTAGTCTCTATGTACTTGATCAGGGTGTACTATCAGAGTACTATGCACTCTTAGTATTGCCTTTATTGTAGAATTTAACAACCTATTGAAGGTTGATTTACTTCAATATTAGGGAAATGCCTGCTTCACAGCTACCATCAAACTGAGGAAGTGACCTTTTTCTATTCACTTGCCCCTGCAATTTCTCCATCTCTTGAATCTCTTGCACTGCTTCCTTTATTCTCCAGGAGATGAAATGTGAGGTGGTGCAGCTTCCTAGTTAGGCAATTGGACGCTGGTGTCAGGTGTCTGGTGTCAGGAGTCAGGCGGCTCTGCATCCCGCTCTACCACATACTAGCTTTGTGATTTCAGTGTAGTTACTTAATCTTTCTGTTTTCTCTGACCAGAAACAAAGAGGGGTTAGTTTTGTTCTTCTTTTTGCCTGGGTTTTCTCATTCTTAAAACAAGGTAATGAAAGGATTTACCTCATGGGGTTGTGGGAAGCATGAAATGATGTGAGATGTTTAAGCTTCTAAGAAGAGGATCTGACATATGGCGAGTACTTAAGAAATGTTAGTTGTTGTTATTATTTTATACTTCAGTGGTAGAAGGGGCTTTATAAGCCAGTTCTTAGTGTAGGAAAATCTTCCCAATTAGGGTCTAAGCTAAAAAGTTTATTCAAATACACATAAGTTCTCTGAAACTTTCTATATCTATAATGTCATTAAAAATACTTCTTGCTACTGGAGATTGATGCTTTTCTGCTTTATCATTTCATATAATTTTGTCACATTATATAGACCCTTCCTACTTTAATTATGGTTCCTGGACCAGTAGCATCAATATCACGTTGGTGCGTGCAGCATTTTAAGGCCCGCAGATAGCCTACTAAATTAGAATCTAAATTTTAATAAAAACCACACATGACTTTTGTGCACATTAAAGTTTGAGGGGCAGTGATGAAGACTAGATTGTAGTTTCCTCATCTAAAACAATGAGAATGACCAAAGTACCTACCTCACAGGTTTATTGTGAGAATTAAATGCATCACTGTTTGTAAAGCATGTTACACAGTGCCTGGCACACATAGCAAATGCCAAAGGCATCTATATACACATTATATACATATAATGTTGGGAAACGTGGAAGAGAGGATATTGTTCTCTTTTAAATTGGCCACAAAAAACATATGTCTGGTATTTACTCCATTTGCGGTACCATGATTTATGTAGACGTCAAAAAACCATAGCATATTCAAAAGACAGTGTGTTGAGGAAAACTAAACTATGTCAGAAGAATGGTTAAAGAAACTAGGAATATGTATGCTAGAGAAGAACATACTTATGGAAGATGATAACTGCCTGCACATTTTTAAAGGTTCAGAGTAATTCTTTATGACCTCAGAAAATTAAATAAGGACAAATGACGGGAAGTTATAGAAAGATAGACTTCATTCAAAATAAGGAACAGTTCTAATTTTCTTGCAGCTAGATCTGTTCAAAGCAGAATGGACTTTCTTGCAAGAATGGGTTTCTTGCACTAAAAGGTCTAAATAGAGCTTGATGTTCACCTCTTGGGGACAGCAACAGGAATTCATTACCTGGATGATTCATCACCTGTCTAAGAGGAGCCTCCCAACTCTGAGATGCACTTCTATGAATGATATAACTGATGGGTGCTTAATCTTCATCTAGATTCTGGAAACTTCAACTTCATCTTATAGATAAGGGAATTAAGACATAGAGCTGTTAATTGGCATGCCTGTGGTTATAATTCGGTGGCTGGTTGGAGCAGGTCTGTGGCCAGAATGCTGATCTTGTGAAATCTGCTCTAGTACTTTAACTATGGGTCTTTTTGTTGTGCCCTTATAATCACTAAATTAGTACCAAGCACCAAATACACTAACAGTGACCTCTAGACTTTGATACTTTAGATTCCCCTTTTTTTTTCTTTTTTTTTGAGGTAGTGTCTCACTCTGTTGCCCAGGCTGGAGTGCAATGGCACGATCTCGGCTCACTGCAACCTCCACTTCCTGGATTCAAGTGATTTGTCAGCCTCAGCCTCCTGAAGGGATTACAGGAGTCCACCACCACACCAGGCTAATTTTTGTATTTCTAGTAGAAATGGGATTTCACCATGTTGGCCAGGCTGGTCTCTAACTCCTGACCTCAGGTGACCCATGTGCCTCGGCCTCCCAAAGTGCTGGGATTGCAGGTGTGACCCACCGTGCCTGGCCTGGATTTCCTTTTTATTTTTGGAGCTTACCTTGGGAAGGGACTACAGGCATGAACCACCATGCCTGGCTAATTTTTTTTTGTAATTTTAGTAAAGACAGGGTTTCTCCATGTTAGTCAGGGTGGTCTCGAACCTCAGACCTCAAATGATCCAGCAGCCTCAGCCTCCCAAAGTGCTGGGATTAGAGGCATGAGATACCATGCCCGGCCTATAAATTACTTTTCATGAGACTTTAGCTCTTGTGTCTAGGAAAGTCATAGCAAGGAACTTTGATGATCGGTTACCTAATTTCTTCTGTGTTCTCTGTTTCTCTTAATGGTTCCTTGTTTCTCTTTTTCACATTTCATAAGCAAGAAGAAAGCAACAGCAAACTTAGCACTTTGTACAATTAGTATGTGAATTGTTCTCTACTGATTTAGTCTTTTCAAACCAAAAGACAATTATCTACTTAATTGTCAAAAGGGAATGGAGCTGCTCCATCTCCTTGTAGCCTTCTAGATGTTTTCTTCTAGAAATGATATTATATTAAATAGGTCTTCCTTTGCCAAAGATATAGAATGCTTATATACAAGGTTTATATATTTCTTCAGTAAGAATTCTATAGGATTGTTCCACAGATATCCTGGATCTACTTGGAGCAGTATATATATATATCTACACACACACACACACACACACACACACACACGTATATTTCTCTTTTCTTTTTCCTAACAATTAGAACCTACGAATGGAGGAGTATATTTTAAAACCAATGTAAATATATGTTAGAGTTGAAAGTTGCTTAATTAAGTAAGAAGTTAAACATCCATCAGGGTTCATTATCACTGAACCATTGCTTCCACTAACGGGAGTGTATTCTAGGAGAATTCCAGGCACCAAGACAAGGCCAGTAGGGGTAACACAAGTCAGACTAGCAGCATGATAAGATCAAACTCCTTAATCTGACCTACACTAAGGTGAAGAAATATGACAGAATGATTGTCTCGTCTTTCATGGGCAACAATTGGTCTAGTGAACCCGAGACAGCAAAGGGCAAAACTGAAAATGAAATAAAAACTAACTGACAATCTGCTGTGTGTCAGATACTTCCACACGTGTTTTCTCATTTAAAGCCTCACACTAAGGCTATGAAGAAGGTTGAGTTCTCATTTTATAGATGAGGTAGCTGAGGTTCAGAGAAGTTGAGTGACTTACTCATCACACAGCTAATTGATTGCTAAGCTGATATTCAAACTTGGATGTTGTGATTTTCAATGTCGGTTCATTCCCATTACACTCAAAGTGCTGGAATTTGCAAATCCAGCAAATCTCATCCCCGAGACGAGACAACAAACAGAAAGGTAGAATCTCTTCTGAACAAGTGCTCTCTCTCAATTATTTCAATAACTTAGTAGACAACATTCCAGGTGGATAATGTCAGAAACCAAATTTCTGAATGGAAAAGAGGCAGCATTTTAGATGCAAACGAATCTTAGAGCCCTGTGTGTGGTCAGACTTAGCACCACAGTTCCCCTGTCTCCGCAGAGAAGCAACACAGCAAGGGAAGGCAACGTGAGGGTTCCAAGTTGCTAACAGAATGAACTAATCAGCATATATAGGTACTCCGTATTATGCTCGTGTGGCCAAGTGTGTGGGGTGGGGGCTGAAGAACTCAGAGACTACAGAGTTGGGAGAACTACTATTCCATGTCAGCATGAGGGCAAAGAATGGAGGGATTGGCTGTGATCGAAGTGTCAATAGTTAGAGCTGTAATCACAACTTCAGGAGAGATCAGCACCTACTGTACAAGAGGATTTAAAAATCCAATAAATGAAGCTAAATGGAGCTGCTATACTGAACGGTGGCATAAAGCCATGGTTTACTGGCAACATAGAACATCATTGCATAATGGCTGAACACAACCAGCATGCTGCGTCAGGCAGCGTGAAGCCCGGCCTGCAAAAAGCCAGAGAGAGGTTTTGAAGTGATTGACCAAGTTAGATGATTTGCAGGTGCTTCTGTGTACCATTTCACTGGTTGGTAACGTATTCAGAAGATAGAGAAGGCTTGAACCCAAGCTGGCAATTATGCCACTGATTTTGAGTTTGGAAAGAAGCCATAAAGGGGTCACAACATGGTCTGGAATCTACAGGTGACTTCCAAGTTGTCTTTAAAAAGGGAATTCAAGGGAAAACTCAGTAAGCATTTTAAATCACTTTTGTGTAATCGTATGTAATGAACAGGTGGCTTATTGTAGAATTTATTTAAAGTATGACGGCGTGTGAGTGTGTGCGTATGTGTGTGTGTGTTTCCTCAAAAACATACAGGAATTATTGAAATCAATGGCATGTAGTCCTGTTCCGGGCTGTAGCTGGCACGCCAGAAACAACAATGCCATAGCTGTTACCACATTCTTTGCCTCAGAAGGGGAACAAACGAGCTTCTGTTGTTAAAGCCACTCCTTCCTGAATCACCATTTCACTCTCTCTCTTTTCTGCTGCCTGTCATATAAAGCCGTTTTAATTTAAAAAGCAAAATAAAATAGACAGTTATTTTAAGGCAAAATATTAAATATGAGAGTGATTTGAGCTCTGGGTTTGTTTTTTAAAATTAAAATAGAGAGCCAGTGTGTGGGTATTGTAAACAGGCGAAGCTTTAGCTCTCCCTACAGGCTTTTGTTACAGTAGCTGTCTAAGAGGAAGAGAATATTGGAAGCTGAAATCATCCCGAAGTGCTCACCAAAGAGAGTGATTTCCTTTGTCCAAGACAGAGTCACAAGCTGTTACCTGGGCCGACAGTGAGACCGTGCAAATGACACTTTATCACATTATTGAGGCTACAGAGTCTTTTTTTTCTTTAGTGATTCTCAGCTTTTCATTGGAAAAAAAGGAGAATAATAATAATAATAAAATGGAACAAAAATGACATGATCCCAGAAATGCTGATGCTGCTTTCCAGTTTGCCATGGTCTTTCCATAGCTTGGCTTTTGAGACTAAGGGTTACACTGGGGCTTCTGATTTGCGGTTGGACTCAGTATGGATTCCAAGTGGAATTACTGCAGAATGATAATCTATTAGCATAAACCCTTGCTAAAAAACAGACCAACAGCGAAGATTGTCAGTGAGCCTCTTATCTTAATAGTCACACATCAGCGACATGGATACCATCTAAGAAATGTGTCGTTCGGCCATTTTGTCATTGTGCAAACATCATGGAGTGCAGTAACAGAAACCTACATGGGATAGCCTACACACACCTCGGCTATATGGTACACCCTATTTCTCCTAGGCTACAAACCTGTATAGCATGTTACCGTACTGAACACTGCAGGCAGTTGTAACAAAACAGTAATATTTGACTTTCCAAACACATAAAAACATAGAAAAAGTACAGTAAGAGTAGCTGTAACCCCAGCCACTCTGGAGGCTGAGGCAGGAGAATCGCTTGAACCCGAGAGGTAGAGGTTGCCCTGAGCTGAGATCACGCCATTGCACTCCAGCCTGGGTGACAGAGGGACTCTGTCTCAAAAATAAAAAAAAAAAAGAAAAAAGAACACTAAAAACTGGTATGCTTGTATAGGGCGTTTACCATGAATGGAGAGAGCAGGACTGGAAGTTGCTCTGGATGAGTCAATGAGTGAGTGGTGAGTGAATGGGAAGGGTCTAGGACATTTCTGCACACTACTGTAGACTTTCTACACACTGTGTAGTTAGGCTGCACTCAATTTGTGAAACAATATTTTTCTTTCTTCAATAATGAATTAGCTTTAGCTTACTGCAACTTTTTTATTTTATAAACTTTTTGATTTTTAAAAACCTTTTACTCTTATGATTATACTACTTAAAACACACATTGCGCAGTTTTACAAAAATATTTTTTCTTTATATCTTTATTCTATAAGCTTCATTCTATTTTAAAAATTATTTCTTTATTTTTTAAACGTTTTTGTTAAAAGCTAAGACACAAACACACGCAATAGCCTAAGAGAATCAGGATCATCAGTATCACTGTCTCCCACCTCTGTATCTTGTCCCACTGGAAGGTTTTCAGAGGCAATAACACACATAGAGCTGTCCTCGCCTATGATAACAACGTCTTCTTTCCTCTGAAATGTCTCCCGAAGGACCTACCTGAGGCTCTGTTACACTTAATTTTTTTTAATCAGTAAAAGGAATATACTCTAAAATAATGACAAAAGTATAGTACAATAAACACATAAACCAGTAGCACAGCGGTTTACTTTCATTACTAAGTATTATGTACTCTATATAATTGTATGTGCTAGACTTTCAGATGACTGGAAGCTCAGGAGGTTTCTTTACATCAGCATCACCGCAAACAGGTGAGTAACGTGTTGCACTACGACATTATGATGACTACGACATCACCAAGCAATCACTTTTTCAGCTTCATTATAATCTTATGGGACCACTGTTTTATATGTGGCCCCTCATTGACTCAAACATAGTTATGTGGTGCATGACTGACTGTATTAAAAATAAAAACCAGTTTCATAAGCACACTTTGGCCCACTCCCCAAACTCAAAGGGAAAACTGTCTCTGTATACTTTTCAGTGTAGCACCCGTGGTGCATTGAATCAATAATAACAATCGATAACAATAATCAGTAATCTGTAATAATAACAGCCATCATTTATTAATTATTTGCCCTTGCTCTCGGCTACACATTCTGCTGAATAATTTTGCTTAGTGTTCACAATAATGCAAACACGTAGATGTGATTCTCCTCTTTCACAGATGAACAATCCAGTTCAGAAATCAAGCAACTTGCCGAAAGTCAGTCACCCAGCGAATTCAGGCTGGAAGCAGAACTCGAACCCTGGACTGTCTGACTGCCGAGCCTAGCCCTTTATCCAATCTGCTGTACTGTCTTCTCTTTGTTAACTATTGTATTATACTGCTTTTGTTTTGTTTTGTTAAAAAGGTACCTCCAGATATCAATTTAGGAGACATCGTTGCTTTTCAACAGGTACATTTAGTATTTGTGGAGTGCTAGAAATGAGCAAAGTATTTAACAGACACATAAAAAATTGCTAAGAGAAATCTGGCAGATGAGAAACATACAAAGTAGGACTACGGAATATGGATGAGTCAGATAAAGAAATAAGTCAAAAGAAGGTGAGGGGAAGTAAGCTATTGAATTAAATAGGACATCCTGGATAACACCACCGGTGAGAGGGGTGAGGGGCACCAAAGATGTTATGATGAGAGGAGTCAGTATGGGGATAGACTGAAATAATGAATAATAGAGAAAAGACAAAGAGGAATTCTGCTTGAATTTTTTAAGGTTAGAAATTAGGGGAGAATATTCAACCTTCCAATATTCATTTATTCCACAAACATTCCTTAAGTGCCAATTATAAAAACAGTAATTGTTTCATGCCTTTTGGTGACAGAGATTGAGGAAGAAAAACAGACATATAAACAAGAACATGTCATGAGTGCTATGATAGGACTTGTGCCAGGTATGGTGAGGCAAAGAGTAAAGACTCATTAAAATTCTAGAGAGAATGCCAGTTAACTTGTACGTTTCATAGAAAACGCAACAATTTAATAGGCTCGAAAGATAAGGAAGCTTTTGCCAGGTGAACGGGAGAAGTGATATGGGAAAAGAAAGATATTTCGGGGAGGAAACGGGATGTGCAAAGGCATGAAGCCATGGGTCATGGGGGATCTGTGAGTAGTTCTGAACAGCTGAATGAAGCATCAGGATTTAAGAAGACTGTGCAGAGATGTAAGCCTAGAGAAGTAAGTGGGGTCAAAGTCATGGGGACTTTAAATGGGGAGCTGGTGCTGAGAAGTCACTGAAGAGACTATGAAAGACATTCATCATTTAAAAATCACCCTGGTAGCAATGTGGCAAATGAGTAAGGGGGCTAAAGCTGAAGACAGGAAGACAAGATAGGAAGCTGTGCAGTACATGGTTGTAATAGGGAGAGAAACAGGTAGATAAATTCAACAGATCGAGCAAGTAGAATTTATGACTGTGTACCGGGAGTGATTCTGCACCATATTTTGTAATTAAGCAATGGATGTTAGAATTGTGAATAAAAGGATGCCCTGCCACTTCCATATAGAAAAAGAACTGACTAATTTTACACAAATGTTATTTTTCAACTCCTCTACTGTCTGGTGGTTAATACAGCTCTGGGTTTAAAATATTCCTACTTCTTCAAATCTATCCACATCTCCTACAATCAGAATTTTTGATACTGATTGTATCAAAAATCAAAAAAATAGTTCTCTAGTCCCAAGCTTCTTCTCTATTGTCCCATCACATAGATAAATAATTTAAAGATGAAACTACTTGTCAAGGGCAACACAGTAAATTAGAGGCAGGGTCATGACTAGAACCAGGTGACCTTACGCCCAGGCCACACTGTGTGTCCCTTAAACATGGACCACATGGTACATTTCTGCTTGGACTCAGTTGCAGGAAAGATTATATCTATTCAGATGATTTTTGGGCTTCTGTAGTTGTCAGAAAATTTACATTCAAATTTAATATTCAGGTGCTATAATTTGCTCAACATGAGTGACTGAAAGCATCTATCTCTCTTGTGTTCTATTCTTTTTTTTTTTTTTTTTTTTTTGAGACCAAGTCTCCCTCTGTCGCCCAGGCTGGAGTGCAGTGGCCGGATCTCAGCTCACTGCAAGCTCCGCCTCCCGGGTTTACGCCATTCTCCTGCCTCAGCCTCCCGAGTAGCTGGGACTACAGGCGCCCGCCACCTCGCCCGGCTAATTTTTTGTATTTTTAGTAGAGACAGGGTTTCACCATGTTAGCCAGGAAGGTCTCGATTGCCTGACCTTGTGATCCGCCCGTCTTGGCCTCCTGAAGTGCTGGGATTACAGGCGTGAGCCACCGCGCTGGGCCCCGGTTATTCTTAAGTACCTTACTTTGCATTGCATTTTAAACTGCTGACCACCTTTATGTCCTTTAGGATGGTTGATGGGAGTAAATTTATTCACTGTAAGTAAATAAATTTCTCAGCAATTAGTTTTCTTCTCAGCAGGAATATGACTCTATCTTTTATGTTTATGTCCAACAATCTCATCATGATATTTTTGTGAGGTGGGAATATAAAAATTTCAGGGGACTTTTCCGTGATCAGGAGAGAAGTCTGTTTAGGATGAACAAGTAGAAGCATTCGTGGAGTCGTGGCTCTGTACAAGCTCTTTCGAAGCTGTGTTTGTCTTTGTTGAAATATCACCAGGCAAGCCTCTTTATCCTAATGGCACTTGGGGCATATTTTGCTATCCCAGCTTCTGCAGTCTCCCACGGAGTCTTTACTAGAAGATTATCTTGATAATTCAGTCGTGCATCCTTCTCCCTACTCCCAGTTCAAATGTTTTTACTTTGATTAAATTAAAACAATCACAGGACAGTATATAAAAGTGTAGAAACCTAGTACTTAACCTATACCATTTAAAAAAGGTCTAATAACATAGCTGCGGGAAAAGCATAGCAGTTCAAGCTAGAACGAAAACAAAGGAAAGCAGTCTTACCAAGAAGATGTGATACATGATGAGACTTTTCTGCTGGAGGCAAGTGGAAACTCTGCCTGTAATATGTGTTATAAGGCCAAGTCCTAGAATGGAGACTGGAAAACCTTCTTTTGTGAATGGGTGGAGACTGAGGGCAGGGAGGAGAAGAGTAACCTCTATTATATGTTCAGCAGGGTATGCATTAGCTGGTTCTGGCCATTCCAAGTGAAGGTCATCGAAAAGTTGTGTGGGAGAGATAGGCCTGTGATAGCCAGAGAAAATACAGAATAAATAAGTAACTTTATAAATGGCATCATGTGCTGAGTGTACTTTATAAACCGATAGTCAGGACTTACGGACTTGGGGTTTAATGAGTCTGCATGTATTATTGATGGCAATAGAAATAACTATTTGAGATTAGAATTAATTCTTGGATATAAAGTCACTGTAACCATAGTAAATATTAGTTGATTTTACATGTAGTATAAGGAAGAGTTGGATTCTTTTGGAAATTGCATTTGCTGTCTGCTATGCTTGTGGTTTGGGTGGTAGCCTGAACTTCAAATGAAGCAGAAAGCATATCTTCATATCTTTAGTGCTTTAAATTTTTTTTTTTGACTGTGGCCCAGTACCTTTAATTTCACAACTTATTAAAACTATACACATAACAAACACATAAAAGTAAAACAAAATTTCAGGAAACAATACTTTTACTAAATGTAATACATTTGGATTTTTTTTCTATTCTATTCTTTTATGATCTATTACTTTTATTAAAATCTTGGTGCAAACCTCTAAATGGATTTCAAGACTCACCAATGGGCTGCAACCAGCAGTCTGAAAATCACGGCCTAAGGCGACTGCTGTAAAATCAGTCAACTCAACTAAACCAGAGAATCTACTTGATCCGAAAGGTAAAAAACTAAACAGATGTAGGATGGTCCCTCTTGATCATACGAAAGCAGAAGCAAGAAGTGTTTGATGGTGGGAAACTACAGAGAGGAAATTCTTAGTGGGAGATTTATTAGCTTTGTTGTCCAGGAAACCTCATTCTCAGAGTCAGTATTCTACTTGATGATAGAAAACCCAGAGAGAGGAGGGAAACAATACTATTTTTCTAATAAAATATTGAATTGCTATTAATATGATTTTCTATTGCAATTATAATCTGTTGTAAGCCTGCTCTGCAGGGACTGAGCCTAATTCTCTCTTGTGCAGAGCCTGGCATCCTGTTGGCAGCCAGCGCATGTTTATTATGGGTAATAACAATAATAATACTAATAATGATAACTTGGTGATTAGAATCATTTGCAGTAACATCCAAAGCTAGGATTATACGAACTTCTTTCCTATCGCTTCTACTTTTATTCTCTGTAGTTTATATTTTTTCCAATCATAAAAATACTTTCCTTATTTCCCTTCTGATTTAGTCTATTTGGCAAACATTAATGTTTTTGAGCATTTTTTTTCCTTATGGACCTCAAAATTAAATGTCTTCCATTTGACTCCTTGTGTGTCTTACCAGAATTGCTGATGAGGTCAACACAGCTAGAACAGGGAGATTCATTTGTTAACTGTTGCTGCAGAAGCCACAAAGAGAGCACAAAAGCTCACAGAACATCATTTTGGTGTTCTTTCTATAACAACAATGTAAGTTACTTAATTTTCCCAAATGTTCAGTGATTAACTTATTTTTTAAAATGAAGAAACAGGAAAATTAAAATAAAATAAGACAGTGTATGCTTTTTTTCTCAGACTTTACCAAATTTTACTTTCAAGTTAAGGCTCTAATTCAGCAGGGGTATAAACAGAGAGAGGGGATGAGGGAAGTAACTACCTGCCATCCAGATAGGGATGCTTGAGAAATAAATGTGACAGTAGGAAAGGGAAGAGAAAACCTGGTGGTAAGGTAGACAGAGTGATGGGAGAACGTATGAAGGAAGCCTTAAATATGGCCACAGCAATAGATAGGTGACCTGAGTACCAATCCAGGGAAAAGGGATGGAATAGAAGTGGAAAGGAATGGACTGTTAGTAATGGGCTAGGGAATTCCAAATAGGGAGAGAAAGGAAAGGAGATGTAGAGAGAGATGGGGTTTCTGGCTGTGCCAAAAAGATGGGTTGACACCATCTTTTATAACAAGGAGCCTAAATTAGTAGCTATTTGTTTATTTTCAAAACTTTTTCCCCCTTACGTTAATTATATGTATAAAATAACTTTAGGCCAAGCGCAGTGGCTCATATCTGTAATCCCAGCACTTTGGGAGGCCAAGATGGGTGGATCACCTGAGGTCAGGAGTTTGAGACCAACCTGGTTAACATGGCAAAACCTCGTCTCTACTAAAAATACAAAAATTAGCCTGGTGTGGTGGTGCACACCTGTAGTCCCAGCTACTAGGGAGGCTGAGACAGGAGAATCGCTTGAACCTGAGAGGCGGGGGTTGCAATGAGCCAAGATGGTGCCACTGCACTCCAGCCTGGGTGACAGAGGGAGACTCCATTTCAAAAAAAAAAAAAAAAATTTAAATTAAATTAATTTGGCTGGGCGCGGCGGCTCACGCCTGTAATCCCAGCACTTTGGGATGCCGAGGCGGGCGGATCACAAGGTCAGGAGATCGAGACCATCCTGATGAACATGGTGAAACCCCGTTTCTACTAAAAATACAAAAAATTAGCCCAGCGTGGTGGCGGGCGCCTGTAGTCCCAGCCACTCGAGAGGCTGAGACAGGAGAATGGTGTGAACTCGGGAGGCGGAGGTTGCAGTGAGCCGAGATCGTGTCACTGCACTCCAGCCTGGGTGACAGAGCCAGACTTTGTCTAAAATAAATAAATAAATAAATAAATAAATTAATTAATTAAATTAATTTCCTTACCTGAGTAAGCCAGAATAAGTATGTTGTGCTTCAAGAATTTTACGCATAGGGCCGGGCGCAGTGACTCACGCCTGTAATCCCAGCACTTTAGGAGGCCCAGGTGGGTGGATCATGAGGTCAGGGGTTCGAGATTAGCCTGACCGACATGGTGAAACCTCATCTCTACTAAAAATACAAAAATTAGCTGGGCGTGGTGGCTGGTGCCTGTAGTCCCAGCTACTCAGGAGGCTGAGGCAGGAGAATGGCTTGAACCCGGGATGTGGAGTTTGCAGTGAGCCGAGATCACACCACTGCACTCCAGCCTGGGCGACAGAGTGAGACTCCATCTCAAAAAAAGAAAAAAAAAAAAAGAATTTTACACATTTTAATATTATGCCCAATGTTGTCATTCACTCCCAAATAGTACTGTACAACAAAATTTATTCCTTTTGAAAATCTGTATAAATTTAAATTTTTTTTTTTTTTTTTTTTTTTTGAGACGGAGTCTTGCTCTGTCACCCAGGCTGGAGTGCAGTGGCATAATCTTGGCTCACTGCAAGCTCCGCCTCCTGGGTTCACACTATTCTCCTGCCTCAGCCTCCAGAGTAACTGGGACTACAGGAGCCCACCACCATGTCGGGCTAATTTTTTGTATTTTTAGTAGAGACGGGGTTTCACCGTGTTAAGCAAGATGGTCTCGATCTCCTGACCTGGTGATCCATCTGCCTGGGACTCCCAAAGTGCTGGGATTACAGACGTGAGCCACCGTGCCCAGCCAATTTAAATTTTTTTTTTTTTTTTTTTTTTTTTTTTTGAGACGGAGTCTTGCTCTGTCACCCAGGCTGGAGTGCAGTGGCCGGATCTCAGCTCACTGCAAGCTCCGCCTCCCGGATTTACGCCGTTCTCCTGCCTCAGCCTCCCGAGTAGCTGGGACTATAGGCGCCCGCCACCTCGCCCGGCTAGTTTTTTTTGTTTTTTTTAGTAGAGACGGGGTTTCACCGTGTTAGCCAGGATGGTCTCGATCTCCTGACCTCGTGATCCGCCCGTCTCGGCCTCCCAAAGTGCTGGGATTACAGGCGTGAGCCACCGCGCCCGGCCTAAATTTATTCTTAATTAAGTCTATTAACTATGGCTTTCCCTCTTAGTTGATATCACACTCAATTAAAATTCAGGTTATTTAGTGGAAGAATCACAGTCTTTCCTATTTATGTTTTTATAGAATGGGAGATCTGGTCCAAGCCATGGCATGGATTGAAGGGTTAGGACAATTGGCTCCAATCTTGGCCTCATCCCTGTCTAGTTGTGGCACTTTTAACAGTTTCCTCATTTGCAAAATAGAGGTAATAATATCAAACTCAGAGGGTTATTGTGGGGATTTAAATAACAATGATGAAAGCAACATCTTTAGCATAACTTAGCACATCACAAGAGGCCAGTAAAACAGTTATCTGTTATTATACATTCATTAGAAGACTTCAGGGGAGGGTATTTATTAAGATAGAAGAAACAGCTAGGAGATTGCAGTTTATTTCACTTTTTAAATTAGGTACATGTGAGACATGTGTGCATTGTGGCACCTGTCTCACAGATCCGATAAGGAGGGTTGAGGAGGTTAAGGTAGAGCGGAGTAAGTAGCCACTATCACAGGCAACATCTGCATCACTGCTTTCTCATACCCATCGGATATAAAAAGCTGAGTTAAACACCATGACATCTACTGCTCTTTATGTTACATAAACCGAGGCCTTCCATAAATTAAAATGATTTTATTATGCAGTGTGACACAGGGTTATCCAATATGCCAGAGAGGTGCAACTGAGTCTGTTGTCAGGGGAAAGTGCAGGTAGGCTGTGTTCAAAGCTGCAAGTACCGTGTCAAAAAAGTAAAAGCCCTCTCTGTTTAGTAAATGCATTTGCTGAGCCCTAATAAACTAAGAATGGAAAAAGGTTAATTGACAAAATGATACTTGTCTAATGCTGTCCCAAGCACTGCACTCAGGCAGATGTGTGCGACAGGGATCCCGCTGTGCTGACAAGGATGATTATTGTAACTGACGCTTTTTGCCCTCAAGGGTGTGTGACTTCTAGAAGCGTTTCACCCTGGAATCTCACTGTTGTGCGAGAGCCAATCCAAGAAGGTTTACAAAACAGGCAAGCCAAAGGACAATGCAGTTTATACTTAAGTGTGGTAAGGCAAGGCCACAGACTGGCATGAGTTTCAAATGTTGCAGTCGAAATTCCACTTTGCATTCACTACCTTCATTTACTGAATTACCCATGTGCCAGGCACTGTGTAAGAGCTCTGTCCCTACAGCTTATTTTATTCCCACAATGATTCAGTGAGTTATGTTTTAGTCTCCTACAGATACAAATAGTGAAACGGAAGCCATCACAATACTGTGATTACATTATGCTTTCAGTTTCCCGAAGCAATTGATTGTATCAATATATTAATCCAACTTTTTCTTTTTCATGGCTTGTTGACTAATTTACTGATACAGCTAGGGTCCTAGACATGGTGTCTGATTCAGCTCAGCAAATAGAAAAGGATTCCCTTAAACCTGTTGCTGTGATTTCCACTGAAACTATGAAGGGCAGCCACTTAACTTTCCAACTGAAGAGGATGGGGAAACCCACACCTTTGCTTTTCTAATTCTTGGGAGCTAGACAGAAATTCCCTGGGAAGAGCAACATATCTGATATGGAGCTTAGAGGAGATGGTGTTGTAGGGGAGAAAAAATAATTTTCTCCTCTACCCTTCATGAGAGCACAGTTGGGACTCCCTGTAACAAGAAACAGATTTAAAAGAGAAAAACAAATAGAAGTATAACAGCATGTGTATTTCCTTTATACACTGAAGATAACTCAGAGAATTGAGTGCATCTCCAGATCTCAAATAATTGTCTCACACATCAGGCTTAAATGCCATGTTCTCTGAAACAAAGAAAGAAGAAGGTAGGGAAAAGCTTGGTTAACCATAAAACAAGGGTAAGGTTTATTATGAAGACTGAAGTTCCTGACTTTATTTTCCATTGACTGAGACTCTCTAGTGATTTAGTCTTCTCTCACTTCCTGGTGCAGAGAGGGAGACACACTCACAAATGGAGATTTTCTTGATAGATGTAAATTTTGCCTACTAAAGGGCAGCTTCTCAAAGCTTCTCCTATGTCTGTGGTTTCTTAAAATAACCAGCTCAAAATAATCCGTATGCCAAAAAGGCATATTTTGTGTGGCATATTCTGGTTTTCTACAGTCGTATTGTGGGGGGAGTATCCTGAACCTCATCAGTGCTGTGGCTCTGTGACTGTCTGATGGTTGAAATAAGAACAAATCAAATAGCAAACCTACATATGAATGTGTACATTAAAGTGACACATAGTACCTTTCATAAGTAGTTATCTGCCTGTTGGGTCCTACTGGAAAGAAGGGAATAATCATGATTTTTTTCAAAACTACTAGGGCTGTTAGCTGTGATACAAACTAAACAGAATAACAAAAACCCTTTCCAAGTAGAAACTAGTTCTATTTTCATAGTCATCAGAGCAAGGCTCTTAAAACCTAAATGTCTCACAAGTACCTTCTAATGGGTTTATTGCTTTGTTTATTCTGCTTAGAGCAAGTCAGGGGGCAATTTGCAATTTGCATCATTAAAAATCTTTTTTGAAAGTGTGTTGACATTTCAGTTTCTGGTTTTGAAGTGCATTAAACAGCTCTCTTAATGTGCACAGTGGTCATCTGTCCAGACACTATGGACACATAAACATTGTCACATTCCAACACAGGTTGTCACATGTATGGATACATCTACCCACATTAATATGCCTGCCTTCCCAAATGCACATTAGCTGTGGTTATTTTGATCCCTTTTGCCTAAGCATCTCTAGATGTTACTTTCAGAGACATCAGACATAATGGTTCACCTTAGGCCTTTCTAACCAGTAGGTGAATATTTGCTTTGTTCTTAAATATTCTTCTTTTAAGTCAGACATCTTTTTAAAATTCCCTTTCCTCCAACATACTAATGACAAAATTCTCCACGTTTCTCCATACAATTGGACATATCTCCCAGAGTGTTCACTTTCCCCAAGCACTCTTCCAAGAATCATTTTCTGAGTTCCCTTTAGACAAACTAAAGGGCTCCTCCAGGTAATAAAACATGACTAGGAACACAAAAAAATCAAAATGCACATTAAGATGCATAAAGTAGTCATTGGTAAAAAGAAAATCAAAGAAATTGTGTTGGTCATTTTATTGTCCCTTGATTTGAACACATATCCTATGTAGTATATATAGTTCAGATTTTTTTTTTTTTTTTTTTTTTTTGAGACGGAGTCTCTCTCTGTTGCCCAGGCTAGAGTGCAGTGGCACGATCTCGGCTCACTGCAACCTCCACCTCCCGGGTTCAAGCAATTCTCTGCCTCAGCCTCCGAGTAGCTGGGATTACAGGCGCCCGCCACCACGCCTGGCTAATTTTTTTGTATTTTTAGTAGAGACGGGGTTTCACCATGTTGGCCAGGCTGATCTTGAACTCCTGACCTTGTGATCCACCCACCTCGGCCTCCCAAAGTGCTGGGATTACGGGCGTGAGCCACCGTGCCCGGCTTATAGTTCAGATTTTAACATAAACTCCTTGAGTTACAGTTTTTCTCTGTTTCCATTGAATATTGAAGAGACTTAGTTGTCAGAGATCTTTGCCCCCAGTCTTGAGAACAGAATGGAAGAGGAAAAGTACACATAATTAAAGATCTGTCACCAATGCCCTAGGAACTGGAACAAGTGGACAAGCCATTTGCCTTCTCTGAGGTTCCATTTCCCCAGAAAATACATACGTGCATACATACATAAACAAATAATAAATTTTGTGATTTGTATGTTGTCAAAGCAAAATTGCATGGAACAAAACAGGCAAGGAAGATTATTAAAGGCTATTGCAATAAGGAATAGAGACCAGAATAGTCTTCATGAACTCAACTCTTCTGAAAGAAAGCCTGGGAGAGTTTTTAGGAGCTGGTGTGGGGGCATTCTTAGGCCATCTGTATTTGCTAACTGGCCTTGGCCAAAGGAAAAGTAAACTTTCTCTCATACCTTCATGTCAAGGGGTAGTTTTACAACTGTGAGCAAGTATCCTAGGAAGTTGGGCTCCTATCCTCCCACAGAAATTGGGAGGGTGGGGCAAATATATTTTCCTTGATGTTTACACTTGAAAGAGATGGCTCCTGAGCCCTTGAGAAAGACGTTCTTGGGTTGTAAAACTGGTAAGAGGAGTTTATAAAGATTTACATCTCAAAGGGGTGGAAAAAGAATTTACAAGGTTTCTAAAGTAAATGCTCTAAGAAAGAGAGGTCGGGGGCCTTGAAGAAGCCCATCTAAAGCTTTGTTAGACACCCACTGACCACGAGGGCTTTAATGATTCCCTTTAATCAAGCTGAGGGGAACCATGAAGGCCCTCTGGGTCAGTGGGTGTGTTTGAGGGTGGGAAAGAAAATTGTGGACAAGATCAATGTTCTCCTTTCTGCGCTTTAATTCCATTAGTGTGTTAGGGTAAAATGTGACCAAAACCAAGGAAGAAGGGTCCCTTTGTGAAACACGTGGGCCAAGCCGAGCCCTGCAGGGCATGTTTCCTTCTTACTATGGCCTTCCGGGTGCCCCCTAGCTATGTCCCTGAGTTGTCTCCACCACCTCACCACAGTACCGGCATGCCCAATCCCACAGGTGGCCTGGCGTGGAGAAAGGCTGTGAGGGCGGGAGCAAAATAACCACTTGCTGTTTTAGCATCACCCAAGGAAATTTCTAGAAATGTAAAAACTCAGGCCTGACCCCAGACCCACTAAGTCAGAATCTGCATCGCAACAAAATCCCTGGGTGATTCGCAGGTACATTACAATTTTGGAACAGAGGATCCTGTAAACAAAACCTGTCAGGAAGTGGCACACCCATGTTATCTACCATTAAGCAAGAAAGACAGGGAATTCACTGAAATGCCCATACTCAAGGTGGCTGTCACTAAGCCAAGAAATGACTGACTTGAGAGACAAGCCATCTTCCTCAGGTTAAGAGTTTTGAATCAGTTTGGGGAAACTTATCCTCCTTCTCACAAATAACCAGCAATTTTACTTTTCCGGTTTTTCCCTCTGGTTTTCTGCCGCTTTCATTAGCACCTCCCTCTTTCCACTGTGTCGCTGTCGACACCTAGAATCATCCTTTAGCTATGCCCAGATACCTCTGCAGCCCCTTTTCACCGCCAGTAGCCTCTGCTCTTTAGGGACTGACCCAGGTCCTGACATTTGGATTCTGGTATATGTTATTTGTTATTCAGATTCGTCCGCTTCTTCCAGAGAGCAGCCTGAATTTTTAAAAGAGCATAAACTCATAACACAATTCAGAAGAACTGGATGAATTTAGTGCGATACTCTGAATAACGGTAGACAAATCCTGGGACGTCAGAAATGCTAATTTCAACTGGCGCTGTGAAAGCAGAGGACCGGCTTTAGCCCAGAGATATTTGCAATGAAGAACACACCGCTGAGCCGACAGCGCTCGCTCCCTCCGCTCCCAGCACCCTGTGGCTTAGCCCTCCTTTTTATTTCTATTTTCTCCCTCCACTGAAAACACCTTCCCTGGTGCCCAGCTCCCGCTCAAGGCCAACACCCTGACAGACAAGCAATCTCACAGTACCTGGGGGGAAAAAAGCTGTTTTAACTAAAATAGATCAGCCAGGATATTTTCTTTGACAATGCTCTCTTCATTCAGTTATACCTCTCCTACACACTGCCCAAGGGGATGAAAATGGGAGTCAGCGGGGAATTCACATGTGAGTCATCTCTCACCGACTCACTCCCTGGGATCACTGAGGCTGTGTCTAAATGCAAACGTGTCTCCCCCATTTTTCCCGAATTCATTGTGCATCAGAAAGCATTGCAGTGGGAGTCAGGAGGTGTGTGGGGTTCTAGTCCCAGTTTTGCCGGGACCTCACTGCTTAGCCTTGGGCTTTAGCCTATTCTTTCTGTACCTCAGTTTCTTCCTCGGTTAAAAGAGAATTTGTACTAGACCAGTGGCTCTTAGCCTTGGCTACTCATTAGAATAATCTGAGGATCTTACAAAACAAAACAATACAACGACAACAAACTAATACTGGAGCTCCACCTCCCTGTCAATTAAAACAGAGTCTCTGTGCATGGGGATCGACTTAGGTAAGTATTTTCAAAGCTCCCAAGATGCTTTCTAATGTTCATGTAGGATTTAGAACCACTGGACTAGGATTCTCATCAAATGTGTGTCAGAGGACAAGAAGCATCAACGTCACCAGGAAACTTGATAAGAAATGCAGAGTCTAGGGCTCTACCTGACATTCTGGCCAGATCTCCATCTCTTCTAGTACTGCCTAATAATATATGAATTGTCATTTCATTTTAGTCACATTTACAGATTTTAGAGGTTCTTTGTTTTATGTAATAAATATCCCTTGAGCATGTACTCTGTGGTAGGAACATGTGAAAGGCTGGGGATGAAAAGTAAACCAGGAAAACATGGTTTCTATCATTGCAGAGCTTCAGTCACTGGGGGAAGACAGATCCTAATTACATCATCACACAGGATATTGTGTTCGAGGAGAGGGAAAATATGGGGAGTTCTGAAAGCACCTAGTAGGCAGGAAGGAGGTCAACTAGGTTAGGGAAGACTTTCCTGAAAAATAAACTTTAAGCTTTATAACTAGTGCATCCTGTGAAGATATAGAGCTAGTTTTATATCTGTATATACCCATGATTTCTGGAAAAGCATAGACTGATGTTGAACCGTCTTTGCCTTTGTATCTTTGGGTAACTGAGAATTGACTATGAATCCAGTGCAATTTAGCAATTACCCTTTGAAAGTGTTCTCATCAAGTCTACCGATGATCTTCTCATTGTAAACTTGGTACAATTTTCTAAATCACATCTTGTTGATGAGTAGCCTTTAATAATAAGAACTACTCCCATCTTGAGTAGTTTATTTCCTTTGGATTCTGTCTTGGCTTAGATTTTCCTCAAATAGCTTGAAGTATGTGCACGCTTGTGGTAAACTAGTTTTGAAAGTGATCCTAGATGTGGTAGGTTGAATAATTTGCGCCCCCCCACCCTTGCACCAACCCCTTCATCAAGCTATGCACAGAATCTGTTACGTTATACAGCAAAAGGGACTTTCCAAGTATGACTAAGTGGAAAGATTATCCTGGGTTATCTCAGTGGGCTTTAAATGCAATCACAAGGGTCTTTAAAAGAAAGGGAGGCAAGAAGGACAAAGGAGGAAGTACGAGATATGATGATGAAAGCAAGAGGTTGGAATTGTTCAGTAAAGATTATAGGGCATTGCTTTGGACTAAGTTCCTACACTAAGCCCCAACAGACCACACTATAAGTCAAAATGAAATCACTAATACTGAGTCCCCCCTCATCAAACTGAATCCGAGTTTTCACCTGGCCTTCCCAGAAATCAGGTGAGAAATCTAACAGCTTAATTTCCCAAACTGCTGGTTTTAGTCTACAAGATAATGGTTTTAAACCTTGACTTGAAGTAATCTGGTTAACCAATCAGTTAGCTTTCCATTCTCCCCTTGTCCCTACCTTATAAGGAAAGTTAAGTTTGACATGACCAACCCACTTTTTGCTCTTTATTTCTGCTTTCTTCAGCCTTTTTTTTTTTTTTTTCATCTATAAAGCCAATCTCCTATGTTCTACTCATTTAGACACTTATTTTATTTCAAGGAAAAAAATGTTGCCCAATTCTAGAATCTCAAATAAAGCTGACTGACATCTTTAAACTAAATTTGTTGTAATTTTGACAGAGTGATTTGAGGAACTGTCATGTGCCAAGGAATGCAAATGGCCCCCAGAAGCTAGCAAAGGCAAGGAAACAGGTTCTCTCCTAGTGTCTCCTGAAGAAACCAGCCCTGCAGACACCTTGACATTATACAGTGAAACTGATTGAGGACTTCTGACTTCCCAAACAGAAGAGAATCTGTCTGTGTTGTCTTATAGCCACTGAGTTTGTGGTAATTTGTTACAGCAGCAATATGAAACTGACTCACCAGGGAAAAAGGAATAAGGGATTGGAAAGAATACCGACAGGAAAGAGAGAAAATCAAGGTTAAATTGATTTTTCCTATGGGCAACTGGGGCTTCATTCCACTGGGGACCTTCTGGGGTACAATGTCATATCAGCCTAAGACATGGAAGAGGGAAGTATTTATCTACCGGCTCCTACTCCTTACTGGTTAAATCTTGAAGGCAGTGTTTATTCCCATGATTTTCAAGGGCAAGGAAAACAAAATACACCTGTGGCTTCCTTCAGAGGCTTGTAAATTCAATGGGAGACGTCAAGAAATGGGATAAAGTCCAATGTAATATGTGATAGTGGTAAAGGTAAATTTATACTGTATGAAGAATAGAACAAAGTTTCTATAAGTGCCTCTGGAAAATATCATGGGGAAATGGTTACTTGAATTCATAAGTATGAGTCCTTGAGAATGAAAAATAAGGGAGTTCATTCTAGGAAAAAAGGACAATATATACACAAGCAGGGAAGTAGAAAGTCCTATTGTCAACACGTAGACATTGTTTGTAGATGGGATGTGGCGTTTATATGGGCCAGTGAGAAGGAGACGCTGAAAGAGCTGAGACTGAAGGTCAGATCCAGAAAGGCTTTGTGGCTGTGGCTGTTGGCTCAGTACCTGAACATACGAGTACACGGCAGCAAACCCCTGACAAAACAAGACCTTTTGACGAAAGCTTATTTGGTTCCACATGGGAGTATGAGAACAGAACCCCAATTATATGATTCTTTAAACTTCACTACAGCAAATTTATAATTATAAAAATGTCTTCAGTTATCAGCCTTGACTTTACATTTTCCTTCAACACTAGAGCAATTCTACAAAATAGAGGAAAAAGTTAATTAGAACATAAAGCAGGAAAAGTTTAATTCTTGTTTTCAATAAGAAGCTGGCTTCAGTTTATACAGGCTTAACGATAATTCTGTTTTGTGACTAACAATAATTACTCGTGAATAATTATGGAATAGAAATGTGAAAAATGTCTAATTAGAAAATAAACAACTCCCCCAAATTAGGTATTTATTATTGCAATTAGGTATTATTAGAACCAATAATGATATGATAGCAACATAAGATATTAACGAATACATTGTTAACCATTGTATATATTTTGTTATGTCAGAAATAAATTTGACATTTTCTGAAGACATTTAGTTGAAACTGTTATTGCAAATGTAAACAATCTAGGGCAATAACTCCTCATTTTAGCTACTGTACTAATCATACATCCAATTAAAAGCAGAATTTCTTGCTGTGATGAAGATAGATCTGTCTCGGTTAATTGAAAGGTGAAATACCTTGAGAAATTGTGATGATGTGTAGGGTCACCCTGCTAGTTCAGATTTTACAAGAAAAGTGTCCTAAATATTATATTAGCTCAGAGAAATAATACAGGTACCAGACTTCTCTATAGGAAAGGCTTAATTAAGAAGAGAGATTTAATAAGCCTTTAAAGAGGCATTTTGAAACCTTGTGGTTGCCATGATAGTCTGGAATTGTCATATTTAATTTTATTCACTTAAGAGTTAGTGTATTATTTTAGAATAACTTTTTAGTGAGCCAGAAATATAGGAGGGAGCCTTGCACTGCCCATTGCCTTCTAGGCTCTGTGACTATTCCTTAGCTAATTTTTGGATTTCAGAGATATAGTGGCAGGTCAGCACTCACTCTGAAGTACACACTTAATATTTGGCTCTCTTGAGAGACCTGGCTCATGCAGTGAAGGAGGGGCACACAAAGTCTGCCCTAAGAGTCTTTCTAATAGCAAGGAAAGGACAAATTTCTGACCAGGCTTGGGGCGCTATAGGTTTCTAAGACACAACTTAAATTTCCACATTAGCTTATATTCTCCAAGGCTCCTGGACCAGGTCAACCCAGTGCTGGCTTGAGTCATAGTGACCTGTGGCACATTTTATTGACTGGTCCATAAAAGAACCAACCTCTAAGACAGCTATGAAATCTTGCTAAGGTGATTGGATTTTGTTCAATGTAGGATTTTGTTTATAAATTGGAAGAACTGAAATTAGCTGAAATGAGAAAAAAGAGAATTGGTCACTTTATGGAATAGGTACATTGAGAAAGACACCATTATGATTTGTGCCTCCTGGTGAGATATTTATTGTAAGAATGTTTTGCTGTAAATAATACTGTAAGGCTGGGCGCGGTGGCTCACGCCTGTAATCCCAGCACTTTGGGAGGCCGAGACGGGCGGATGACGAGGTCAGGAGATCGAGACCATCCTAGCTAGCACAGTGAAACCCCGTCTCTACTAAAAAATACAAAAAAATTAGCCGGGCGAGGTGGCGGGCGCCTGTAGTCCCAGCTACTCGGGAGGCTGAGGCAGGAGAATGGCGTGAACCTGGGAGGCGGAGCTTGCAGTGAGCTGAGATCCGGCCACTGTACTCCAGCCTGGGCGACAGAGCGAGACTCTGTCTCAAAAAAAAAAAAAAAAAAAAAAAAAAAAAAAAAAAAATACTGTAAGCTTAGGTGATGCCCTCCAGCTGGGCACATGATACCACTCGAGAGTGAAAGTCTACACATTGAACTTGGCTTTCAATCCTGTAACAATTCTAAGACCATGGTGGAAATACGATTTTGGACTGAAAAATGCTATGAGACCCATAGCTGTTTGGAGAATTTATAGGCCTGAGTGTAGGAAGTGCAGGGTAGGAGAAGACATCCTCTGTGCTTGGACTTAGGTCAGCTTCTAGGTAGGTAAAGAAAGAAAAGGAATTAACAATTACTGAGTACCACCATGTACCAGGTTCTATGATTACCTGATTTATTTTTTATAGCTCTATGAGTTAGGTATTATCCCTATTTTACAGATTAGGAATTTGGAGAAACTAAGACAGTTGTCCAAAGCCATATATTTAGTTCTCACCAAAGTTGAGATGTAAAGCAATTTTTGTCTCTGTCAGTAAATCCATGCTCTTCTCCATACCAGGCTCAAGCTACCTCCTAATAAAGGACGTAGGTTTTCTTGGGATCCACTTAGGACAGGCGTCCAAGGATACCTTGGTAGGATATCACTTTAACTGAAGAGAGTATTCTAGCTTTATCAATGCTTACTCCTCCCTCTTCTCCCTTCTCCATACCTTCTTGAGATTAGGGAGACCCCCACACATATTTCATTCATTTTATCATTCTTTACAGAATAATGGAAATATCCTAGGCTCTGACTAGTCATCAACTAAGTCTAGATGAGAAATTGCCATTTCCTTCATCAATATCAGACATGTTTTAGATTTTGAATCTGCTGCTGCTTGTTTAGACCTTATTTGTAACTACTCTGAAAAAAGAGCTAAGAGCATAGGCTCTGGAATCAAATAAACCTTGATTTGTATCTATTTTTATTTCCTCAACAAAACTCTGTTACCCTGGGTAAATTATTTAACTTCTCTCAGTTTCAGTTTCCTAATCTGTAAAATGGGGATGAAACAAAATAATGAATGCATGCTCCACTTAGTAGGTGCTCAAGTACATGGAAATGAAAAACAGGAGAAAACGCCTTCACAACACTATTTATCCAGACAGCAAAAGAGAAAACGCGAACCTTTCAAACCTCACAACTAGAATTTTCTGCCCTGTGTATTAACAGCCTAGAAATAACTCCACCAGGTTACCTGCAGTGATCTGTGAAGCACAAAAGTTTTGCAGAGAAACTCATCATCCATCAGCAAAACAGAACAAATTGTTTCTTAAGGATATCATATAATCTTGCTATCATTTCTTTGATTCTAAGTCTTACTTTCAACTACGATTCACATCTGCAGTTGTACTTTGAGGTGCACAGCTAGAAAATGGCTTTTGTCAATAAAATAAAACTTGTGAGTTTTCATTTTCTTTCTTACGCCTTATTGACAAATCTCAATGCTACTCCTACGCTACCACATCATCTAACTCAACCTATTCACCTATGTACAAATCCTCAATGGATGGGGAAGAAGGAGGAGAAATACTGGCCTTTTTAACTCATCTGAGTGGTATGGGAACACTTGTTTTGCATTTGGACCTCTGTTTCCTTCAATGATTGTCAATCTGCATAAAAACCTTTTACTTCCCTGAGTGTTGACTTCTGAGAGAGCCCACCACATGAGATTCTTAGAAGTTAGAAGCAGGAAAAGCATGAAAAAGCACCTATGGGACTTCTTTCTAGTGCTTTTGCACCTAGCCTTGCTGTGGCAAGCTGTCTACCAGAGAACAAGTGACTTTTCATTGAGCCACATAGCCATTGTCTATGAAGCTATTTCTAACTCACTCTCTAGACTTTTGACACAGTGAAAAAGATAATCTCGTGAGTGAATGACTTTGAGGCTTGATGAACACTCACAACAGTAGTTGAAGAGCTAAGATGTGTGTGTGTGTGTGTGTGTGTGTGTGTTTGCAAGCACATGCATGAACTCACTGGGGCCTGTGTTGGACTGTGAGGTGGTCTCCTTCAATCTCATATTAAATTATTCTCTTTGAGATGAAAAAGAAATCTAGTTTTTTCTTCCAGGAAAATCCATTCATTATTCCTTCTCAGTTTCTTTAGTGTTGAAACAAGTTAACTGTGTAGAAAGAAGGCCTGGAACTAGGGGCTATGTGTGATCCATTCGTTGAGCAGAAAGCAGGAAATAGGCCATGAGGGATCAGGAGCTTAAGTGTAGTGAACTCCGGAGAGTAGTAGCAAAGAATCACAGTGCCCACAGCCAGCTACACCGAGAACCGAAAACAGGTCATTGGCTCCTGCCCTGCAATTCACGGTAACTGCCAGCGATATTTCTACGTAGGGGAACACACGTTACACGACAGCTCTCTTTGCAGGAAACCTCCATCCTGGGGAGTTGAAATTGCATTAGGATTACTTCTCTGCAAGCACGCTGACACCAATATGCAATATGTGGTATGAGAAACCAAAAAGCCATTAATCTAAAGCAGGAACTTAAACAATTGCATCCAACTCTGGAAGAATTCCTTTGAATTAGAATGCCTTTCTAAACTGAAACTGCTTTGACTGAATTCAACATTGCAAATAAAGATTTAAATTTAGCAAAACAATCAGATTTAAATGTAAATGACCTACTCCCACCTTTATTCCAACTTTTTAATTGGAATCTTTGGAATTGAATAAATATATTCATTCATTCATCCATCCATTCATTCAATATTTATTGAGTACCTATTCAGGGACGTGCTTTGTGCTAGGGATTAGGATTACAAATATGAATAAATTATGATCCCTGACTTCGAGAAGTGTGCAGGACAATGGTGAAGACAGATGAGGAATCAGATAGGTGTAACACAGTTTGACAAGGGTTCGTCAAAGACATTGGAAGTACAAAAGACACTACTTCACTTAGGTTCAGATTTTACTGAATTTTGATGCTGCGCAGCCAGTGTCTTTAAACTGAGGTGCCTACCCCAGTTAATCTGCAATCTGTATTCAGAAAGGACAGGAGAGTGCCAACCAGTATTGTGCCACCTTTCCTAGAAGGAAATATTTCAGGAATATTGCAACTGGACTTGACCTAGAAATCCTCATTATATTAATAACCGGCTCTGGAAGAGATGTCACACTTCAGCCTTTGCCCACCTTCCATGAGAAAGCGTCTTGCTCGTGACTTTACATTCATAAATACGCTCACAATGCCAAGGGATGTTTTTTTCTTCCATCAATTCATTAGATCTGCTCACATGAATTATTTATATGCAGTGCTAAAAATGATTCTGAAACATTACAAGAATTCAATATCAGTTTTCACAGTGGGATTTCATCATTTTAGCATTGCAGTATGGTAGCCTAATGCAATACTAATAAGATATGGTGCTAATAGGGTACAACGAGAATTCTCTCTAATATGCAAACATTTCCATGTTGTCTTATTATTTCTTTTAAGTTAATATGCTATGGTGATAATATGATGAAATGAATTAGCTTCATATCATTGTCTGCATGAGTTGTGCATATTAACGGCATCTTTCTTCCCCCACCCCTCCTTTGAATTTACTTGGAATGAGCTTGAAAACTTACCCTGTAGTTATGCTTATGTTAATGAGGCTGTTTAGTAGGAAACATCCCTGCCGTTGCTTAGCCAGCTGGAGAAACAATAGATGCGTATCCCCTCTCTTTGGAATGAAATGTTTCCTGGACTCCCTTCAAAGGGTCTATCTCCATCAGGCTGCTTTAGTATTCTCCACTTGTTCACAATCTCAATCCACCCATGTGTTAGACATTTTACCAGCAACATTTAACCAGATTGTATATTTCTATTAGATATGAAGCAAATCTTTTCCAAGAGAAACTGAATGCATGGCCAACTGGCCCAAAGCTTCAGAATATTTAAACACATGCACACACACACATACACACACACATGCACACACACATACAGACAAACCTACATGCATATATACATGAAATGCATAGAAATATACACATATTTGTGTGTGTGGATTATGTATAGACATGTTTACATATGTATACAGACATATACATATGTGCTGCTTTGTTTTTGTGTGTAAATTACTTAAAAGTTTATGGAATCCATGCCATAACCAACATATCTTTTCTGGCTGTTAAATCCTGGGTGGATTAGGTCCAGTGAGTATGAATCTTCCAGATTTCAGTGTTTATTCATTTTCAAATATATAACCAAAAGCCAGATGCTTATCCAAATCTCAGCTGACATTTGCAAATCATGTATTTCTCACCCAAACCTGTGTGACCTTTCCTCTGGAGTTGCTATCAGGTTCAACGAATTCAGTTTCAGAAATCCCAGATGTCATTGCTCTCAGGAGACTTCTAAAGCTCCTTCTTAGCCTTTCAATCAAGTTTCTTCAAAAGGTACCTTAATGAGGATCAGGACCACATGCCAGGCTATATGGTGTCTTAGTGCAAACCAGCAAAAGGTACCTGTTTGGACCAGCACAGCTCCTCAGGAAGGAGTGTGGTGGGTGAAACAAGGCTGGACTTCTGTTTCCTCTCATCCGCTCAGATAGGCTTTCTCGGATTGCAACGCCAGTGATGTTTTGTCTCTCCCTTCTAGGAACATCTCTGAGTGGGAATGTTTCTATCTTAATGGTAGTTTGAGGTTGTACAGCAAGCAATACAATTCTAATCCAACTACATTTAACCTACCTGTAGCTCATTTCTTCATTTGCAAAGTGAATAAAGATATGATCTCTGGTGACCTCCAACTTTGAACACTATCATTTGTGATTGAACATGATAAATCTCTTCATCATTTTAATGGGAAAAATAAGTAATAAGTTTCTGTATTTGGTGGGAGAAGGAGAATAATATGAAAAAAAAGCAGACCTAAAAGAAGAGCAAGTGGGCAATTTCAAATATTACAGTTTGGATCCTGGACTTTCAATAGGATTAAGTATAAGTCATATGCTTTGTTAATAAAGGAAGTTACTAAGAAGAATGTGGGTGTGTCACACATCTGCAAGATGCAAATACTGGCAAATATCAGTGGGTTGATTATTAAGCTGAAGCTGAATATGCAACATTTGAAAGACATTAGTAAAATGTATATTTTAGAGTCTTGTAATATGACCTTGGTTATTGGAATAAAATATTGTGATTAGACTATGTAGAGGACCACCCCAAAATGCCACCCCAAAATATTCCATTTGATATAAGTATTATTTTGAGCTGGAGGCAAATGAGATCAACAGATTCAGAAAGAAGTGTTCTTGGAGTTTCTCTTCTCTAAAAGCAGAAACTGGCCAGGCATGGTGGCTCATGCCTCTAATCTCAGCACTTTGGGAGGGCAAATTAGGAGGATTGCTTGAGCTCAGGAGTTAGAGACCAGCCTGGACAACTGTCCCTACAAAACAATAGAAAAAGTAGCCAGGTGTAGTGGCTCAGGCCTGTAGTCCCAGCTGCTGGGGAGGCTGGGGTGGAAGAATCACCTGAGCCCAGGAGGTCGAGGATGCCGTGAGCTGAGATCCTGCCACTGCACTGCAGCCTGGGAGACAGAACGAGACCCTGTCTCAAAAAAACAAAAAAACCAAAACCAAACCAACCCAAAACAACAACAACAAAAAGCAACTCCTAAGAAATAAGAACGGTCTCCTCTCCTGTGGAAGTTTTACAGCTATGAAGAAGATGGAAAGTTGGCACCAAGATGGGCCTGCACAACCTTACCTTACTCCCCCATATATTTACCTTCCCACAATATGCAGTTCCTACAAGTCTAAAAACCATTTTTTGTTTTGTTTTGATCACTTCTCTGCAAATTTACTTTTCTTTGTTAAAATCCTATATATACCCCAAGTTCTAACCACCCCTTTGTATTGCTCATCACTGAGTTTCTCAGCATTTATGCTTGCTTGTCACGTTAATAAATTCTGCTTGCTTTCTTCTTGTTAATCTCTCTTTTGTTTCAATTTTCAGGGGTCCAGCCAGCCATAGAACCTAGGAGGGAAGACAAAAATAATTTTTTCCCCTTTCTTATAACTCATAAGAGGACGAAGATGGATCTTTTTAGTGAAAGTACTCCCAATGGCTCTGATAATAGGAAAAATGGTGCCAAATATCCCTTACTCTGCATCAGATGTGAATACACATTTGGATCGCTTTTGTCTACATTCACCTAAGAAAGAATCAGATTCATTCTGAGGTCTATGAAAGACTTCCTCTTTGTATATCACATTGGACAATGGAGAATAAAGGAATGTTGGGAGAGAGTCCATCGATTCACCTTTGAATCAATTCAATTTCTTTAGCAGACCATTATTTTCTTCAAAGTTACAGTTATTTCATTATAATTTTATGCTTCTCTTCCTTTCTCCACTAAGACCTAGTCAGAGCTTTTTGCAGCTTTGTACCCAGGGTAGTTGGCTTTTCTGGTATAATTTTGCATCTTTACCTTTCTTCACAGTTCCCTCTTAAGGTAGCTAGCTTAATTGGGGTTAGAAATGTACTCATCATGTGCAACATTACTTAAATATAAAATTTCACTGTAGCATTGATGCAAACTTTTTAGGCTCAAAAATGTCATCAACAAAGAGTCTGGTGCTTCTTTAATTATCCGATTTCCAAAGCTATAGTACATAATTCCTTGTTTAATCAGAGCTTAAATTCTGAAGAAACTCATATGGATGACATTTCCTCTCAATTTTGAATGGGGATTATTTTAAGAGGATACAGAACTTAGAAATATTTCAATGGTGCTGATATTTAAAGCATATTTAGTGGCATTTATGTTTTAATCTGCTTATTGACTAGGCATTAAAGGGAGCTGTTAGCATTTTAGCAGTGATTAAAAGAACCAGAAATTGTTTGATATAATGAGCAAGGCAGTATTTCCAGAATGTGGTGCTAATACTTTTTTTTTTAACTTACAGAATGATGTAGCCTCTTCTCAGTGAGGCATTGCCATATGAAAAACTTTTATTTGGACTTTTTTTTTTTTTTTGCTACTGGTACAATAAATTCCATTTACAGATACATTTTCCCCAATTGCATAAAACATAAAGATTTATTGAATTTCATTGTTAAGCCACTTTCTTATCTTATGTATTATCACAATCAACAGCAGCAAAAGTAATTATGAAAGCAATAATAACAATTGTTACCCAGGGGTCAATATGAGGCTCTGCACAAGATATCAGACATGCTAAGATAGAAAAAAGCAATTCTTCTCTCAAGGAGCTTCCATACCAAATTGTCATTCTGTAGGACAATACCTGGCATATCTAGATAGTCAATAATACTTACTGAATAAATGAATGAGTGAATGATTTGGCTCCAATCACCAAGGCAATTTATTGAATGATTACTAACTTCACAATCAGCTATTACAATCTACTCCGTTTAGATTTTGTTTGCATAATGGCAAAACACCCATCAGATCAGTCACTTTAGAGAAACAAATAGACTTTGTTTTTTTTGAGACAGGGTCTCCCTCTGTAGCCTCTGTCGTCCAGGCTGCAGTGCAGTAGCTCCATATCAGCTCACTGCAGCACAGACCTCCCCATCTCAGATGATCCTCCCACCTCAGCCTTCAGAGTAGATGGGACCACAAATGCATGCCCGGTTAATTTTTTTTTTTTTTTTTTTTGTAGAGGTGGGGTTTTGCTTTGTTGTTCAGGCTTGTCTTGTACCACTGGGCTCAAGTGATCCACTCGCATTGGCTTCCCAAAGTGCCAGGATTACAGGGGTAAGCCACTGCTCCTGGTCTGTTTTTTAATAACATATAAAATAATAGATCATTTAATGGGCTTCTTTATTTTTTTAAGTTGTCTGTGTTGCAACAAGTTTTTGTTTGTTTGTTTTTTGAGACAGGATCTCACTTGGTCTCCCAGTATGGAGTGCGGTGGTATGATCTCTGCTCACTGCAACCTCTGCTTCCCGGGCTCAAGCTATCCCCCAACCTCAGCCTCCCCAGTAGCTGAATTTACAGGCATGTGCCACCATGCCTGGCTAATTTCTGTATTTTTTTTTGTAGAGAAGAGTTTTGCATGTAGTCCAGGGTGGTTTCAAATTCCTGGACTTGAGTAATCTGTCTCATCTCTTGCCTCCCAAAGTGCTAGGATTATAGGTGTGAGCCACCGCAACCAGATGCAACTTTTTTTTTTTTTTAATCCAGAGAAAAATGAACAGAAGTTTCCAAAATAGCAGAAATTTATCATTTAAAAAACAATAGCTTTCTTGAGCTGTGACGTGTGCATGCTGACCACTGCTAGTAGATATATCATCAAAGCTTCTTTTCGTTGTTTTCTGTTAATATTGGTGACCCCAAACATTAAGGTGAGTTTCTGAAACATATATACTTAAAATGAGCTTTTTTTTTCCAGCAAATCATTTGATTCAGTTTTACTTCAAATACTCAGTGGTACCAAAGTAGGTTTTATTTAATTTTCTTTATCACTTTTTTCAAATGTTGCATATTCTTTGAGAACATTTTTTCCTTTGTATAGGAATCAGTTTTGTTTAAATACAGAAACCATCCCCTGACTATTTCTTTCCCAAAGAACATCAGAAAAATCTAAAAGGAACATTTATAGGTAACTTGGATATGAATATAAAGTAACAATAGCTGTAATATCCTTTCTGTATATATGGCTATAAAGTAAAATTAAAGAAATTGATCCAAGGAGTCAACGAGAGAACAAAAAGTAAGTTAAAAGAGCCTGGTATGCACCTCAATATCTCTACCTAGGGACTGCCTTTTTCATCTTGCTCAATTTCTACTTTAAACAAAATGAGAAAATATTACCTATGACCACATAACATTGGCATTTCTTGGGCAATGGACACCATTCTAGGCACCAGGAAATCAGGACAAAAAGTCGAATTACAAGACTGTGAGGGGCTGGGACATTAATGTCACACAAAGGCAGGTTGGGTTAAGCTTAAAAGTGATTTTCTTTTTTGTTCATTCTTTAATTCTATTTTTATTTACAACGTAACAATTATCAATGAATAATTAGGACTCATAAGCTTTCGAAATAGGGGAAGACAATAAAGATGAAAAATTGAGATATATCTGCATTTAATTTTCATAAAGTATGAAATTATTGAGGAATTTCCTTTCCATTTGGTTTAGGGTTGCTCATAGATGCAGTCCAGCAAACTCTAGTTTGAAGTAATACTTACCTTTTTTTCCTTTGAATAATTAATTTTTTATCAGTTTCTTGTATTTGTAGGACTCTTGAACTTGGTCTTGACTCTTCATATATAACTGATTTGCACATGGATAATCACAGAATATAAATATTTATTGACATTTTAGTTATTTGAGGATAAATTTTAAAAATATCTTAAGTTCCTTTTACCCAGACCCAGTACATCATGTTTGACTATCAAGGAAAAAAATCTAAGACATACTAAATGACAAAAACCACAGTTTGAGGAGATAGACCAAGCATCAAAGCCAGGATTCTTGGTATGCTCAGGACGTTGGAATTGTCAGACTGGAAATTTAAATCAACTATGATTAATACGACGTTTGCTTTAATGGATAAAGTAAATGTTATTCAAGAACAGATGGGTAATGTAAACAGAGAGATGGAAACTCTAAGAAAGACTCAAAAAGAAGTGCTAGAGATGAAAAACATTGTAACAGAAATGAAGAATACCTTCGATGTGCTTATGAGATTAGATACAGGTAAAAAAATTCTTTTTGAACTTGAGGATATTTCAGTAGAAACTTCCAAAACTGAAAAACACAGAGAAAAGAAATGACTGAAAAAAAATAGAATAGACTATCAAAGAACTGTGAAAATGAAAACACGACTTATCAAAATTTGTGATGCAGTAAAAATAGTGCTTAGTAAGAAATTTATAATATTGATTGTATATATTATAAAACAGAAAGATCTCAAAGTCAATAATCTAAACTTCCACTTTAGGAAACTAGAAAAAGAAGAGCAGATTAAGTACAGAATAATAAGAAAAAAGAAATAATAAAAATTAGAAAAAATCAATAAAATTGAAATAGGAAATCAATGGAGAAAATCAACAAAACCAAAAGCTGGTTCTTTGGAAAAAGTCAGTAAAATCGATAAGCCTCTGGCAAGCCTAATTAAGAAAAAAGAGAGATAACATGAATAACTAATATCAGAAATGAAGAAAAAGCATCATTACAGATCTCATGGACATTGAAAGGATAATAAAATAATACTTTGAACAACTCTATGCCAAAAATGTTATAATCTAGATGAAACTGATGAATTCCTTCAAAGACACAATCTGCCAAAACTCACCCAAGGAAAAACAGACACTCTCAATAGGCCCATATCTACTAAGGAAAAGAAATCAATAATTAAAAGCCTTCTAAAACAGAAGACATCAGGTATTAATGGTTCAGTGATGAATTCTGCCAAACGCTTAAGGAAAAAATTGTACCAATTCTCTATAATCTCTTCTGGAAGACAGAAGCAGAGGAAATACTTACAAACTCTTTCTATGAGGCCAGTATTACCCTAATACCAAAACTAGACAAAGTTATTATAAGAAAAGCAAACTACATACTAATATCCCTCATGAACATAGATATAAAATTTCTTAGCAAAATATTAGCAAGTAAAATCCAACAATGTATAAAAAGAGTTATACACTATGACCAAATGCGTCTTATCATAAATCTGCAAGTCTGGTTCAAAATTTCAACATCTATCACACGCATAGGTTAAAGAAAAAAAAATACATAATTACATCAATAAATACAAAAAATCTTTTGAAAAAAATCCAACATGGATTCATGTTGAAAACTCTTAGTAAACTAGGAATAGAGAGAAATTTCCTCAATTTGGTAAGAAATATCTACAAAAAATCCACAGCTAACAGCTTATTTAATGCTGAGACGTACAAAACTTTCTCACGAAGATCAGGAGCAAGGCAAAAGTATCCCCTCTCACCGCTGTTCTTCATTCAACATCATACTAAAAGTTTTAGCTGATGCCAAAAGAAAAGAAAATGATATAAAAGATATACTGACAGGAAAGGAAGAAATAAAACTGCCTTTGTTAGTAGTGATATGATAATCTATATAGAAAACCCAAAATGATTTAAAAATTCCTGGAATTAAAAATGAATATAGCAAAGTTGCGGCATATAAAGTTAACATATGAGAATCAACCACTGTAAATCTAATGAAAACATATTCATTATCCATATGAGAACATCTAAAAACACTGATGAAGCCTGGGTGTGGTGGCTCTCGCCTGTAATCCCAGCACTTTGGAAGTTCAAGGGAGAGGATCACTTAAAGTTAGTAGTTTGAGACCAGCCTGGCCAACATGGTGAAACCTTGTCTCTACTAAAAGTTGGAAAATTAGTGAGGAGTGATGGTGCACACCTGCCATCCCTGCTACTTGGGAGGCTGAGGCACGAGAATCACTTGAACCCAGGAGGCAGAGGTTTTAGTGAGTTGACACCATACCACTGCACACCAGCCTGGGCAACAGAACAAGATTCTGTCTTAAACACAAACAAAAACATGCTGATGCAAGAAATCAAGTACTAAATAGACAGATATTCTATGTTCATGGAAAGGAAGAATCAATATAGTCAAGATGTCAGTTCTTCCCAAACTGACCTATAGATTTAATGCAATTACAAACAAATTCCAGCAAATTGTTTTGTGGATACTGACAAATTTAAACTAAAGTTTATATGAAGAGGCAAAAGACCCAGAATAGCCATCACAATATTTAAGGAGAACAAAGTTGGAAGACTGACACTATCCTTCATCAAGACTTAATATAAAGCTACAATAATCAAGATTGTGTAATATTGGTGAGAGAATAAACAAATAGATCAATAAAACAGAATAGAGAACCCAGGAATAGATCCACATGAATATAGTCAGCTGATCTTTGAAAAAGGAGAAACAGCAATTAATGGAACAAAGATAGTTGTTTCAACAAATGGTTCTAGAACAATGGAAAATTCACATAAAACAAAACAAAACAAACAAACAAACAAAAAGATACAGACCTGGCATCCTTTGCAAAAATTAACTCTAAGTGAATCATAGACCTAAATATAAAATGCAAGATCATAAAACTCCTAAGAGATAACACAAGACAAAATATACATAACGTTGGGTTTGGCAATGACTCTTTTGATATAAGGCTGAAGGCAGGAACCACAAAAGAAATGAATAATGGCTGGGCACTGTGGCTCACACCTGTAATCCCAGCACTTTGGGAGGCCAAGGTAGGCAAATCACAAGATCAGGAGTTTGAGACCAGCCTGATCTACACGGTGAAACCCCATCTCTACTAAAAATACAAAAAATTAGCTTGATGTGGTGGCGGACACTTGTAATCCCAGCTACTCAGGAGGCTGAGGCAGGGGAATCACTTGAAACTGGGAGGCAGAGGTTGCAGTGAGCTGAGATCACGCCACTGCACTCCAGTCCAGGTGACAGTGTGAGACTCCATCTCAAAAATAAAAAGAAAAAAGAAAAAGAAAAAGAAAAAGAAAATGAATAATAAGTTGGACTTTACTAAATTTAGGACTCATGCTATGCAAAAATAAAAGATCCACTGCCAAAAGAACAAAGAGACAAGCCACTGATTGAAAGAAATATTTAAAAAGTGTATCTTCTAAAAGACTGTTATTTAAAATATACAAAGAACTCTTAAAACTCAACAATAAGATAATGAAAACCCAATTAAAATTGGGCCAAAGGCTTTAACAGACAACTAAACAAAGAAAATACACAGATGCTAAATGAACATATGAAAAGATGCTCCACATCATATATCACTAGGAAAATGAAAATTAAAAAAACGATGAGATACCACTGTTATACATTTTAGACAGGCCAAAATCCAAAATACTGACCACATCAAATGCTAATGAGGATGTGGAGCAACAGGAACTTTTATTGCTCTTGGGAATAAAAAACGGTATAGCCACTTTAGAAGACAGCTTGGCAGTTCCTTACAAAACTATGCTCTTAGCATGCAATCCAGTAATTGCCCTCCTTGGTATTTACCTAAATGGTTGAAAACTTATGTCCACACAAAAACATGCACGTGGATGTCGATAGCAGCTTTATTCATAATTTCCCAAACTTGGAAGCAACCAAGATATCCTTGAGCAGGAGGTACATGCAGACAATGGATATTATTTAGCACTAAATGTCAAGCCATAAATAGACATGAAAGAACTTTAAATGCATATTACCAAATGAAAAAAAGCAATCTGAAAACATTATATACTACATGATTTCCTACTATATGACATTGTAAAAAAGGCAAAACTATGGTAACAATTAAAAAAAACAGTAAAAAAATCTGTTCTCAGGGGTTTGTCAGAGACGCATAGGCAGAGCACAGAGGAATTTTGGGGCAGTGAAACTATTCTGTATGATACTATAATGGTAGTTACAGGTCATTATAAATTTTTCCAAAGCCACAGATTATATAACACAAATAGTAAACCCCAATGCAAATTATGGATTTTGGCTGATAATGACATGCCGATGTAGGTCCATTAATTGTAACAAGTGTACCACTTTGAAGGCGGATGTTGATAGTGGGAGAGGCTATCCATATGTGGAGCCACAAGATACATGGGAAATCTATGTACCTTCCCCTCAATTTATCTGTGGACCTAAAGCTTTTCTAAAAAATAGTCAACTTAAAAATACATCTAACAACAATTACAAGTCTTTTGAATAACTTCCATTTATTTAGTACTTACTGTATTACTAACACTCTACTACAAGCTTTTATACCTTATATTGTGAATTTCTCCTAACAATGTTTAAGGTGGTTATTATTTTCATTTAACATATGAAAAAAACCCTGGGGCTTTCAGATATTAAAGAATTTGCCAAGGTCACGTAACTAGAAGGTGATAGCTCTGAGAACCCAATTCAGACCTGTGTGACCTAAGAGTACATCCTTTAAAAATTGTGCTCTTAAATACACTAGCGAATTATTATACAATTATGCATTGTTTATAAGCAACCATCAAATGTCCATTCATGGTATCAACGATTTATGCCTATGTTTAAAGAAGAGGTCCTTTTCAGAATAGAATTAAACCCACTTTTTACCTATTGCAGTAGTTTTGTTTCAAAGTGTGAACTGAGTCCTTTGGAATAATACATACACAAGTATATTTGTGTATATACACAATATACTCAAATCCTAGGATAAATTTTTACTCTACCTCCCTCCACTTTAGAAGAAATATGGGTATTGAGAGAATGAAGTAGTTATATAAAGACAGCACAATGCAAAGTAATTGTTGTCTAACATTTCTAGAACTTTCTCAAGAGGCTATTGTCAGTAAACATGTCTTAGCTTCCCAGGACACATGCTGGGCACTCCATATATATTTGTCAAAGAAACAAAGCTTAGGGATAAGCATCAGTGCATAAAGAACTTTGGAGATTTTGAGCTCATCTATAAGATTTTCATGGAACAAACTCACATAAATGCTGTCATCTTAACTCCATTAGTAATGGGGAGATTTGCTCAACTGATTATAAAGCTAGTTTATGACCTTACTATTATGAAATAAGGAAATAGAGCTATAAAATGTTAGCTAAAGTTAATCAAGTTGACTTGCTTGTGTTGAATTGCAATGCCGCTATCCTTTTTATTCCTTCCTCAACACATGTAAAAGAAGAATGGCAATGTAAGAGTTATTCTGTTTACCAGAATTACAAAACATATTAGATACGTTTTTTTCTTTTCCTTAGAGACAGGTTCTTGCTCTCTCACGCAGGCTGGTGTGCAGGAGTGCAGTGGCCACTCACAGCTCACTGTATCAGTCCAGCTCACTTCATCCTCCAGGCTCAAGGGATTCTTCCACCTCAGCCTCTTGAGTAGCTAGGACTACAGAGGTACACCACCAAACCTGGCTAATGTTTAATTTTTTTTTTGTAGATAGAATGTCTCACAATCTTGCCCAGCTGGTCTTGAACTCCTAGGTGATTCTTCTGCCTCTGCCTCCCACAGTGCCGGAGTTAACAGGGTGAGCTACCACACCTGGCCTAGATACGTTTCAATTAGACCTTTCTGGGACTGTGTCTATTTAAAAGAACAATGAACCATTTAAAAGAATAATGAACAATGAAATTATTGGTTAATTTCATTTAAAAACTCCACAAAAGACAAAGAGAAGCCCCCTTGCCCCAAATCCAAACCCCAAACACACTAAACAGTACCAGAAAACCTCTTTATCATAAACACTGTCACCCCCTTTAGACCAGCAATCAGTAGTGTGGGAGTGAGACCATCCCATCCTAAATCTGGAACCCCTCAAAACTGATGCATGTCCAGAGAGAGCCAATATCCTCCTCATTATCACAGACAGTGCCCTTAAAAAAACTCCCTTTTAACTTTTCAGCAATTGGCACTGTTAACCATCCACTCATTCTTGAAATTCACTCATCTCTTGATTTATTTACTATTTACTATTTACTAATATTTTAGTAAATATTTAGTAAATATTTTAGTATTTACTATTGGTTCTTTTTTTGCTGAGCCATTTCTTTATTTACATATTAATTGATTAATTTTTTATCTAATCTATTTAATAGATGAATTAATTACTCTTCTATTCAAAAATATTTGCACTCAGTAAACTGAATAAATCATTAGTTTAGTGAATTGTCACAATATGAACACATTTGTTTAAAACTATCTAAATCATGAAGGCATCTATGACCATCACAACAGAAGCACTCCTTACACACTTTCCCAATCATTGCTCCAAAAAAACTATTATACTGACATTCATCAACATACATTAGTTTTACCGGTTTTTTGAACTTTATATAATTAAATAATATAAAGTTTCTGACTTCTTTGCTCAATATTATGTTTGTAAAATGTAGTATTATAACTAAAATTAATCATGTTCGTGCATGAGGCAATATTTCATATATTTTCATTGCTTTCTAGTACATGATTGGATGATTATACCACCTTTTTTTTTTGAGACACAGTCTTACTCTGTTGCCCAGGCTGGAGTGCAGTGGCATGATCTCAGCTCACTGCAACCTCCACCTTCCAGGTTCAAGTGATTCTCCTACCTCAGCCTCCCGAGTAGCTGGGATTACAGGCATGTGCCACTATGCTCCGCTAATTTTTTGTATTTTTAGTAGAGACGGAGTTTCAGCATGTTGGCCGGGCTGGTCCCAAACTCTTGACCTCAGGTGATCCGCCCGCCTAGACTACCCAAAGTGCTGGGATTACAAGTGTGAGCCACCATGCCCGGCCAATACCACAATTTATCTATCGATTCTATTGCCAATGAATACTCTGAATTGTTTGCAAGTTTTGGCTATTATGAATGGTGCTGCTAGGAACACTTTTATATATCTATTCCGAATATATGCATCTATTTTTCAGGAGTAAATCCCTAAAGCTAGAATTACTGAATTGCAAGCTATATATGTGATTCACTTTAGTTGATGGTGCCTGTTTCCAAGGTGGTTCTGTCAATTAGCACACCCACCATCAGTTTATGGTAGTGCCAGTTCATCCAAATCCTTGATAAGTCAGTCCCTTTTATTTTAGTTATTCTGGTGAGAATATAGAGATACCTTATAGTGGTTTTAATTTTCATTTCCTTGATAACTGTCAAAGTGGAGTATCTTGTCATATACTTATTGCTATTTGTATATAATTTTTTGAAATGTTTTGCTCATTTTTATATTGGTTTGTCTGTATTTGCTTTATTGATATGTAGCAGTTTTCAAAAATATATTCCAGGTATGAGTTATTTGTTGGATATATGTTTCGGAAATACCTTCTCCCATTCTGTGACTTACATTTTTCTTCTCTTTTAGTGCATTTAATAAATGGATGTTTTAAACTTAAATGTATCAGTCTTTTCCTTTTTGAGTAGCACTTTTTATGTTCTGTTTAAGAAATCTTTGCCTACCTCAACATCGTAATATATTTTCTTATATTATTTTCCTGAAGTGTTTGTATTTTAGCCTTCCATTTGTGTCTGCAATCATCTGCTATTGACTTTTGCATTAGTATAAGCACGGGGTTAAGATAAATATTTTTATATGAATACCCAATCTCATATGACCTACCACAATTTGTTATAAAGAGTATTTATTTATTTTTTTGAGATGGAGTCTCACTCTGTCAACCAGGCTGGAGTGCAGTGGCATGATCTCGGCTCACTGCAACCTCTGCCTTCTGAGTTCAAGTGATTCTCCTGCCTCAGCTGGCCAAGTGACTGGGATTACAGGCAGTGCCACCAGGCCTGGCTAATTTTTGTATTTTTAGTAGGGACAGGATTTTGTCATGTTGGCCAGGCTGGTCTCAAACTCCTGACTTCAGTTGATCACCCGCTTTGGCCTCCTAAAGTGCTGGGATTACAGACAAGAGCCACTGTGCCTGGCAAGAATGTTCTTTATTCACTGGGTTGCAGTATCAGCTTTGCCAGCTTTCAGTGGACTGCAAACATGTGATTCCTTTTGGGACTCAATACTGTTTCACTGGACTAATTGATTATCATGTTTATACACCACATTATCTTAATTGTTGTAACTTGATAATAAATCTGTTTTTGCTTCAAAATTGTCCTGGGGCTGAGCACTGTGGCTCACACGTGGCACTTTGGTAGACCAAGGCCGGCAGATTGCTTGAGCCCAAGAGTTGGAGACCAGCGTGGTCTCCAACATAGTAAAACTCTGTCTCCACAAAAAATACAAAAAATAATCAGGCACAGTATCATGCCCCTGTAGTCCCAGCCACCCGGGAGACTGAGATGAGAGGATCACCTGAGCATGGGAGGTCAGGGCTACAGTCAGCTGTGATCACGCCTTTGCAATCCAGGCTTGGCGACATAGTGAGACCCTGCCTCAAAACAAATAAATAAAATTGCCTTGATTTTCTTAGTCTATGGAAGTTTCATATATACTTAAGTATTAACATGTTGAATTTTCCTAGATTCAAACACAAAAACATGTTAAAAATTTGGTTAGGATTGAACTGAATCAATTTGGGAAGGATGAACATCTCTAGAACACTGAAACTTCTAATCAATGACCATGGTATATCTCTTTATTTCTTCCAGGCTTTTAAAATTTCTCTCAACAATGCTTTGTAATTTTATGTGTAGAGGTCTCACAAAATTTAGTTGAATTTATTTTTATAAATATTGTGTTTCTGATACTATTATTAATAGTACCATTAAAATTTATTTTCTCTTTTAGCTAGTATGCAGAAATATAATTAGTGTTTATATATTTACTCTACTAATTTAGCCTAGTATGTCTAATAGTTTACTTATGAAGATTATTTTTGAATTTCTATGTTCAATATTATGTAACTTGTGAATGAAAGTTTTTTTACTTATCTTTAAGCTCTTATTTATTTTCATGTCTTATTGCACTGACATTTAGACAATTGTGTCCTTGACTCATTCAGTATCTCAAGGTAATTGCTTTCAGTCTTTTACCATTAAGTAGAATATTTGTTTAACTCTTTTTAAACATAGATTTTGTCAGAGTAAGAAAGTTCCTTCGCATTTCTTATTTCCTAAAAGTTATTTTTTAAAGCATAAATATGTGTTCCATTTTATCAAATGTTTTTCCTGAATCTAATGAAATTATGTAATTTTGTTCCATTTTGTTTTATTTTAGAAACTTAAATTAATTGATTTTTGAGTATTAAATCAAGTTCATTTTTCAAATGAAGCCACTTGGATATGATATATTATCTTTCTAAATCACTGGTTTTGCTTTGATAATTTTCAGATTGTGTATTTTTCTTTATGAGAGGTATTGGCCTGTCAGTTTCCTTTTTTGTCATATGTTTGTTCAGTCTTGTTATCAAAGCTGTGAGGAACCCTTCTTTTAAAAATATTTCTTGAGGAATTTGTGTTATTTCTTCTTTAACTGTCTAGAAAGATCCCCCAGTAAATCTCTCTTGGCTTGAAGATTTCCCTGCGGGAAGATTTTCCAGTATAAAATAAATTTCTTTAATAGAATTAGACAATTCAGGTGTTCTACTTATTTTTATATCATTTTTATAAATTATATTTTCAAGTAACTTGTTCATTTCACATAACTTACATAATTTATTAGATACAATTTTTAATAATTTTTTTTGATCTTTTTTATGCCTATAGAAAAATTTTATTTCTGTCCCTACTTTATCTTCTGTCCCCCTTCTCCAATTTCTATTTTCTTTTATTTCCCATTGTTCAGACTTGTTGAGTTTTACTAATTTATTTAGTCCTTTCAAAAAACTTGTTTTTGACTTTAACTTGGTCTAGGCCTACATGTCTGTTTAATTAGATTTCTCATTGTTTTTGAGGTCCTAATATGCTCTTTTTTGAAATGAGCATATTAGGACCACAAATTATATATATATATATTTTCTTTTTAAAGAAGTGAAGTCTTGCTATGTTGCCCAGGCAGGACTTGAACTCCTGGCCTCAAGTGATCCTCCTGTCTCAGCCTCTCAATATGCTGGGATTACAGATTTCTTTTATATTCCAATTTTTTTTTTTAATGTCTCCTTATCCTTGACACTGTTATTCTTTCTGTAATTTCTATCCTTTTCTTAATCCACCTGATTAGATCCTTTCAGATTTGCCTTTCCTTCTCTGTCAAGCCATTAAGACTATTTTTACTACTCAAAGGAAAATAAAATTTTCTCTGTTTTATAACCTATAACAATCTGTCTACTCCACTGCACCAAGGGATGCCTGAAGGTAGGAACTTAGGTCCCTAGCAAATTGCCCCATACCCTACAGAGATAAAAAACGTGGTGTATTTAATAGGGTTTAGTTATCCTTGTTTCTATCCTATTTCTTTTTTCCTACACCTTTCTTTCTAAGAGAGTATATCTGAAATATCAAGAAGAAGGAGCATGGTAAGAATTTGCAGAGTATTCAGATTATTATGTTAATAGCACACAAACCACAATTAGCAAAATTTACAGGAAAAGACAACTATCAGTATTTATAAAATTCCTGTGTGTGTTCAGCAGCATGATCTGGGCAATTATATTTGGTTAAGGGCTTCACAAAAGCAAGGCTTCCAAGTCTGCACAGTGACACCCTACTCCCTTGAATACTGTTGCTTAATTACTCATTGAGAGAATTCCCAAATTCCTTACAACTGAGAATTCTATCATTCCTGTACTCTTCTGGAACTTAAGGGCATGTGCATAGATAGAAGTATATGCTGTTACAAATCAGGCTGTGTCAACCTTACTAACTTGAATGCTAGCATGGAATAGAGGTCACAGTCAAATTATGATATGAGGAGAGTCTAATAGGTACTATTTACAAAGTTTTGGTAAGGTGTAGTGCAACTACAAGAGATCATGCCATACCTTGGGAAAGTATAATGGCCGTATTCTTTTACTAACCTTGGAGATAAGTGATAAGAGGAGAGAGTGATTGCCTGAGTGACAGACAGGGATGGCTGTTTGGAGAAGGTTGTTTATTGGAGCTAAGACATTTGGCTCACGGATTAGACACAGCCTACCCAGGATGACTCTGCATGGAAGGATTCGAGGGACTAATATTGAGATGTTACTTTTCTTCCTCTCTCCTTTCCATCTGTCACTCTTCTCCCTTTCCTTCCGTGCCTTCCTCCTTCCAGATCTCTTCCTAGGATTCCCTATTGGGTAAATTCAATGGGAAGTCAAAGGATGTTGCTGATCTTCCAAACAGATCAGCCTCCCAGGGCACATAGCAGAGCCTGGAAGATTGGAGAGTGGATCACACTGAGAAAAGGCATCACTCCATTTTCCAAAGGTGAATGAAGAATTTTCACTTGAGGTGATAAAAGAGCCCAGATGTCGGGAGCTGCAGTAGATGAGGTCAGAGGTTAGGAAGACTGTGTTCATCCTGAGGCAAAACAGAGAGTAGACAGCCTCTACTCTCAGACAGCCTGTGTCTCATGCTTTTTGTTTGCTGTCTCACGTATGGTTTTGTTTCTTCGGCCTGCCCTGCAGTTTCTCTCCTATGACAATAAAAGGTGGATGTTACTATTAGCATTGGCCCAATTACACGGAGAAAACATTCTAACACAAGGAAACAATTATAAACAAAGCCCAGTTAATTATACAAAACATTCTTGGCTGCCCTAATTAAGGCATAGTTCAATACTACTATCTGTGTAATTTAAAAAAAAATTGTGAATAGATTTAGTGGGTACTTGTCTGGTGAACAGATAATGAGAACAGCATCACAGAAAGAATCTGATTAATAAAAATTATTCACCAATCACTTGTTTTCTGCTGCTTTAGATAACTCCTTCCCACTATGGCATGGATAGAGAAGAATATGAATTTACTCTCCAAAAAGCCTGAAGCCTAAATTACAGGAAACTAGGGGGTGTTTAATTCATTAAGTGGGAAGGCCTGAGGAATGGAGGATGATCCCACAGGGACATATGTGTATTCTTTGTGCTTCTGGTGCCTTTTCTGACTAGTTTCTTCCGCAGAGAAGTTTCTAGATTTCACAGCTCCCATGCAGATGTGAACCATGTGACAATGTGAAAAAGTGGCTATCCAAAAATCTGTACTTTCTTTTTGTTCACATACAATACTAGAAGTTTACAGAATAGCCAAATACCTAATTTTATAGACCCTTTAAATAGTTTTGAGATCTAGGATATAATAGTATAAAACTGGACTTTGGACTTTGGTGTCAGATAAAAGTACAATCAAGTCCTGGTAAATAAATACTTTTTCTGTATGAGTTCAGGCAAGTAGCTAACTTCACTGAGTCTTCAGGTTCTTTTCTGTAAAACAGGAATTATAGTTGACTTTTGAACAAGGTGGGGACTTGGGGTGCTGACTTCCTGCACAGTAAAACTTCATGTATAGCTTTTGCCTCCCCCAAAACTTAACCACTGATAGTCTACTGTTGACCAGAGGCCTTATCAATAATACAAACAATCAATTAACACATATTTTATATGTTCTATGTAGTATATATAAGCATATAGTATATTCTTAAAGTAAACTAAGCTAGAGAACAAAATGTTATTAAGAAAATCATAAGAAAGAGAAAATGTATTTAATATTCATGAAGGGGAGGTCAGTCATCATCGGCCAGGTGTGGTGGCTCATGCTTGTAATCCCAGCACTTGGGGAGGCTGAGGCAGGCTGATCATTTGTGCTCAGGAGTTTGAGATCAGCCTGGCCAACATGGTGAAACCTCATCTCTATCAAAAATACAAAAATTAGCTGGGAGTGGTCGTGTGTGCCTGTAATCCCAGCTACTCTGGAGGCTGAGGCAGGAGAATCCGAACCTGGCAGGTAGAGGTTGCAGTGAGCCGAGATCACACCAGTGCACTCCAGCCTGGATGACAGAGCGAGATTCTTTCTCAATAAATAAATAAATAAATAAATAAATAAATACCATAAATATCATGCTCATTGTTTTCATGTTGAATAGACTGAGGAGGAGGAGCAGGGTTTGGTCTTGACGTCTCCGAGGTGGCAGAAATGGAAGAAAATCCACATGTAAGTGGGCCCACACAGTTCAAACTTGTGTTTATGTTCAAGAGTCAGCTCTCTATGTTTCTCATGGTACATGGTACAGACATAAATCTTAGGGTTTCTTTTTAATTTAGTGTTCATTTTGAGAATTAAACAAGCCAACACATGTGGAGAACGTTCCCATTGTCAGGCATTTGGTAGATCCATAGTCACTCATGCTTTTATACCTCCTTGGTTCTTTCTTCTCTAATAACCCACATATCTTTTGTCGTCCAAATGTTCGCATTGTCTATGTAGGGTACCTTGTAAATGAGATTTTTTTTTTAAAGGAGAGGAAAGTGTTACTGAGCTGAGATGACTGTGGAAAGAATGGGAATGCAAATTAAAATGTCCTATACTTAGAGTTTTCTTCATATTATGTTCTCTTACAAAAATTTTTGGTTAATTTTAATTTCCTATTTTTAAGCTGTTAAGCATGTTCTGTAAGTAAACAAATGAGTTGGCAATTATGCAGTAAGTATAGTCTATGCTAAATTTAGATAGTGACTAATTTAGTACTTGCGTTTTAATGTACAGATCCAGACTAGAGGAGATAAAGGGAAATAAAGGATATTTTAAAAATAAATTTAATTTACTCACAAAGGCAAATTCATCCAATTTATATATTTTCCTATAGGTAATTTTAGCAAGATGCCCATCAAGTAACACCCTAATCAGTTTCCGATTCCTCTCAATTCTATCTGTATTTCTTATACCCAATTTTTGTTTTCTGTCCACTTGGCAGGATTGAAAGATGGCAGAATTTGTATTTCAGAGAGATCACTGTCTTATGGAGGGTGGATTCATGGAGGTGAGTTTGGAAACACTGAATCTCCATAATAACTAATATTATGGTGCCCTACTCTATGGCCAGGCTCTCTTCAGGCCTCTCTCTACCTGATTTTCTTCACTGCTTATAACAGCCCATTTGGAAAGTACTATTAGTATATACTATTTACTATTAATATTTACTATTAATTCTATTAGTATTTACCATTACAAGTGGGAAGAAGTGAATTTAGATTAGTTAACCTCTATGAGATCACACAGCTAAGAATTAGTTGCAAGTCTAAGACTTGAATGAAGGTCTACCTAATTTCAAAATTTGTGTGACTAGCCACTGTGTTCTGGAGTGGCCTAAGTGAGAAATGATGAGTCTGAACTAGGACAATGTTATTTAGGGTAGGGATGACAGCATGTATCTATAAATTACTTAGGAGGTAAAGTTTTCCAGACTTGGTAAAGAACTGAATATAGAAAATGAGAAAAGAAGAGGAGTCTGGGATGATTTGCAGCGCTCTTTTCTGATAGAATGATGGTGCCAGTTACTGAGAATAAAGCAAGGAGTGAATTGGGGTTACAGGAAGGATAGGAAAAAATTACAGGCTAAAAATTAGGCAAGTGATAAAATTCGGAAGTGAACAATACACTTTAAAGTTGTAATGGGATTGTGTAGGAGGAGCAATGCAGGCAGCGGACTAAGGATGGAGAATGCCAACTTTAAAAGAGAGGCAGAGAAAAAGGATTCAAGGTACAAGGTTGGTGTGGGTGTAAGTGGTCAAAAAAGATACAGTCACTACAGGTAGTAGCAAATGTCAAGGAAGACACAATCAACAGTGTAAAACGCAACAGAGAGGTATTAATTACCATATTAATTAATACATATATTAATTAGGGTAACATAGGGTGCTGTAACAAATACCCAAAGTTTTGTAACATAACACACTAAGTTATTAACCCTAATTATTCAAGTTGAATAATTCTGATTATCAGTCAGCTTTCCTCCCCTGATAATTCAAAGATGCAGACTCTATCCATTATATGGCTTGGCCATCCCCTAGCTTCTTGGAATTCTTGCTATCCGTCTAGCAGATGGGTAAAGTGAAGATGATGCACACTTGCTTCTTAACCACATTGGCCTGAGGTATCACACATTACTTCCACACAAATTCTATAGGAGAGGACTAACAAACACATGGGTCCTCTAGATGCAAGGGAGGCAGGGAGGCTGAGATATGTAGTCCTTGGCTGGCAGCCACTTCACAGAAACAAATCTAAATTTGCGAGATGGGGCACACATTTCTGATGGATAGCCATCTCTGTTAGGGTAGGATTAGAACTGAAGTGTCTATTCGAATTGGAAATGTGGAGATTGTTGGTGATGTTTGCCGAGTGTTGGGAGTGGGAACCTCTTATGTTGGTAGACCCATTCTTGAAATAATCCCTAACTGGCCCTGCTACTAGCCTGCCCAAATGTGGGTCCAGTTTGTTGGTGTCCAGACTAAGCCAACATGTTGCACATAACTTAGGTGTCCAACTCAGAGTCAGTATCCTAAACTCCAGGGCCTGGTTTCAGTACTGCTGTTTGGTGTCAGAGTGCCCAAATGTGTTGGCATTATGGGATGTGTAGTAGAAAACGGTCTTGGGGGAATTTTTAAAAATAAGTTAGCAGCAGCCCTGGTACCGGATACACACTGTCATCTTTTTAGGTAGGTCTGTTAACCCATCTAGAAAAATTGAGTAACCTTTTGAATAAAGAGCAAAGAGAATGTTTGGCTTTGTAGAAAGTCTACTTGAAGATTAAGATGGCAGATAGGAGTCTGGACTAGGTTGCTGCTCCCCTTGGACAAACAGAGCAGAGTGTGGAGACTCACAATGTGAATTTTGCTCCAAGAATGACCGCAGGAACATACCAGGAGAATCCACAGAACCTTTGAAGGAACTGAATCACCCCTGCAGGCTCCCTGAGACGCTGAAAAACTGACCACAGCTTATGCAGTCTTGAAAGCATCACCTCCTGGCTGGAGGCCAACCAACACGAAACCAGCACACTAAACAAAAACACAATCAAGGATCCTCACAGAGTCCACCTCATTCCCCTGCTACCTCCACCAGAGCAGGTACTGGTATCCACGGCTGCAAGACCTGAAGACAAATAACATTACAGGACTCTGCAGACACTTCCCAGTACCAGGATGGAACCAGTAGCTCTGCTGGATGGCTAGCCCCAGAAGAAAAATCAATCACTATAGTTTGGCTCCCAGGAAGCCCCAATCCTAGGGGAGGAGAGAGAACACCACATCAGCGGAACACCTCACAGGACAAAAGAATCTGAACAGCAGTGCTTGAGTCCCAGATCTTCCCACTGGCATACTCTACCGAAATGAGAAAGAACCAGAAAAACAATTCTGGTAATATGACAAAACAAGGTTCCTTACCACCCCCAAAAGATCATACCAGCTCACCAGGAATGAGTGGATCCAAGCCAAGATGAAATTTCTGAATTGCCAGAAAAAGGATTAGGAGGTCAATTATTAAGCTAATCAAAGAAGCACGAGAGAAAGGTGAAGTCCAACTTAAAGAAATAAAAAACATGATACAGGATATGAAAGAATAATTATTCCGTGAAATAGACAACATCAATAAAAAAACAACTTCTGGAAATTAAAAACATAGTTAGAAAAATGCAAAATTTGCATTGGAAAGTCTCAGCAATAGAATCCAACAAGTAGAAGAAAGAACTTCAGGTTTTGAAGACAAGGCTTTCAAATTAACTCAATCCATTAAATACAAAGAAAAAAATAATGAAAAATAATGAACAAAGCCTCCAAGAAGTTTGGGACTATGTTAAACATCCAAATCTAAGAATAATTGGTGTTCCTGAGGAAGAACAGAAATCTAAAAGTTTGCAAAACATATTTGAGTGAATAATTGAGGAAACCTTCCCTAGCCTTGCTAGCAAGCTAAATATCCAAATACAAGAAGCTCAAAGAACACCTGGGAAATTCATTACAAGAAGATCGTTGCCTAGGCATATAGTCATCAGGTTATCTAAAGTCAAGATAAAGGAAAGAGTCTTAAGAGGTATGAGGCAAAAACAACAGGTAGCCTACAATGGAAAAACCTGTCAGATTAATAGCAGATTTCTAAGCAGAAACCCTATAAGCTTGAAGGGACTGGGGTCCTACTTTTAGCCTTCTTAAACAAAACAGTTATGAGTCAAGAATTTTGTATCCAGCCAAACTAAGCTTCATAAATGAAGGAAAGATACAGTCTTTTTCAGACAAACAAATGCTGAGAGAATTTGCCACTACAAAGCCATCACTACAAGAACTGTTAAAAGAAGCTCTAAATTTTGAAGGAATTCCTCAAAATACACCAAAATAGGGCCTCCTTATAGCATAAATCTCACAGGACCTATGTGACAACACAATTAAGAAAATCCCACAAGGTATTAAGGCAACAAGTGACACGATGAAGAGAAAAATATCTCACATCACAATATTGACATTGAATGTAAATACCCTAAATGCTACACTGAAAAGATAAAGAATGGCAGAATGAATAAAAATTCACCAATCAGGTTTCTGCTGTCTTCAGGAGATTCACCTAACATGTAAAGACTCACATAAACTTAAGGTAAAGGGGTAGAAAAAGACATTCCATGCAAATGGACACCAAAAGCAAGCAGGAGTAGCTATTCTTATATAAGACAAAACAAACTTTAAAGCAATAGCAGTTTAAAAAGACAAAGAGAGATACTATATAATGGTAAAAGAACTAGTCCAACAGGAAAATATCACAATTCTAAATATATATGCACTTAACATTGGAGCTCCCAAATTTATAAAACAATTACTATTAGACCTAAGAAATGAGATAGATGGCAACACAATAATAAGTGGGGGACTTTAATACTCCACTAACAGCACTGGACAGGTCATCAAGACAGAAAGTCAACAAAGAAACAGTGGACTTAAACTATACCCTACAACAAATGACTTAACAGATATTTATAGAACATTATACTTAACAATTGCAGAACATACATTCTAGTCATCAGCACATGGAAGTTTCTCCAAGATAGACCATATAATAGGCCACAAAACAAGTCTCAGTAAATTCAAGAAAATCAAAATTATATCAAGTACCCTCTCAGATCACAGTGTAATAAAATTGGAAATCAACTCCAAAAGGAACCCTTAAAACCAGGCAAACACATGGAAATTAAATAACCTGCTCCTGAATGATAATTGCATCAACAATGTAATTAAGATGGAAAAAAAAAGATTCTTCGAAGTGAACAATAATAATGACACAACCTATCAAATCCTCTGGGATACAGCAAAAGTGGTGCTAAGACGAAAGCTCATAGGATTAAATGTCTACATGAAAAAGTCTGAAAGAGCACAAATAGACAATTTGTACTCTTACCTCACAAAACTGGAGAAACAAGAACAATCCAAACCCAAACCTAAGAGAAGAAAAGAAATAATAAAGATCAGAGCAGAACTAAATGAAATTGAAACAAAATAGTACAAAAGCTAAATGAAACAAAAAACTGATTCTTTGAACAGACAGATAAAATTGATAGACCATTAGCGAGATTAGCCAAGAAGAGAGACGATCCAAATAAGCTCAATTAGAAACAAAATGGGAGATAGTACAACTGGTGACAGAAATACAAAAGATTATCCAAGGCTACTATGAATACATTTATGCACACAAAATAGAAAACCTAGAGGAGATGGATATATTCCAGGAAATATACAACCCTCCTAGATTAAACCAGGAAGGTATCTGAATCTCTGAACAGACCAATAACAAGCAGTGAGATTGAAAGGGTAATAAAAACTTACCACCAAAAAGAAGTCCAGGACCAGACAGATTCACAGCTAAATTCTATCAGACGTTCAAAGAATTGGTACCAATCCTACTGACACTATTCCAAAGGATAGAGAAAGAAGGAATCCTCCCTAAATCATTCTGCGAAGTCAGTATCATCCTAATACCAAAATTAAGGAAGGACAAAAAAAAAAGAAAACTATAGACCAATATCCCTGATGAACATTCATGCAAAAATCCCCAACAAAATACTAGCAAGCTGAATCCAACAACATATCAAAAAGATGATCAAATGGGTTTCATACCAGGGACGCAGGGATGGTTAAACATATGCAAGTCAATAAATGTGATAGACAACATAAACAAAAAAATTGTTTAAACATCACATATCATCTCAATAGACACAGAAACACCGTTTGTCAAAATCCAGCATGCCTTTATGATTAAAATCCTCAACAAAATAAGCATAGAAGGGACATATCTTAAGGTAATAAATGCCATCTACGACAAACCCACAGCCAACATTATACTGAATGGGGAAAAGTCGAAAGCATCCCCTCCAAGAACTGGAACAAGACAAGGATGCCCAATTTCACCACTTCTATTCAACATAGTGCTGGAAGTCCTAGCCAGAGCAATCAGACAAGGGAAAGAAATAAAGGGGATCCAAATCCATAAAGAGGAAGTCAAACTGTCACTGTTTGCTGATGATATGATTGTATACCTAGAAAACCCTAAAGACTCATCCAAAAAGCTCCTGGAACTGGTAAATGAATTCAGTGAAGTTTCAGAATGCAAAATTAATGTACACAGATTAGTAGCTCTGCTATACACCAACAGTGACCATGCTGAGAGTCAAATCAAGAACTCGACCCCTTTCACAATAGCTGCAAAAAAAAAAAAACCAAAAAAAAAAAACTTAAGAATATACCTAACCAAGGATGTGAAAGACCTCTATAAGGAAAACTATAAAACACTGCTGAAGAAAATCATATGGAATCACAAACAAATGGAAACACATCTTGTGCTCATGGGTGGATAGAATCAATATAGTGAAAATGGCCATACTGCCAAAAGCAATCGACAAATTCAATGCAATTCCCATAAAAATACCACCATCATTTGTCACAAAGCTATAAATAACAATCCTAAAATTCATATGGAACCAAAAGAGAGGCCTAATAGCCAAAGCAAGACTAAGCAAAAGGAACAAATCTGGAGGCATCACAGTACCTGACTTCAAACTATACTATAAAGTTGTAGTCACCATAATAGCATGTAACTGATATGAAAATATGCACATAGACCAATGTAACAGAACACAGAATCCTGAAATAAAGTGAAATATTTACAGCCAACTGATCTTTGACAAAGGAAACAAAAACATGAAGTGGGGAAAGGAAATCCTATTCAACCAATGGTGCTGGTATAATTGGCAAGCCAGATGTAGAGGAACGAAACTGGGTTCTCACCTCTCACCTTATACAAAAATCAACTCAAGATGGATCAAAGGCTTAAATCTAAGACCTGAAACCATAAAGATTCTAGAAGATAAAATAGGAAAAACACTTTTAGACATTGGCTTAGACAAAGACTTCATGACCACGAACCCAAAAGCAAATGCAACAAAAACCAACATAAATAGATGGGACTTAATTAAACTAAAGAGCTTCTGCACAGCAAAAGAAATAATTAGCAGAGTTAACAGACAACTCACAGAGTGAAAGAAAATCTGCACAATCTATACATCCGACAAAGAACTAATACCCAGAATCTACAAATAACTCAAACAAATCAGCAAGAAAAAACAAACAATCCCATGAAAACGTGGACTAAGGACATGAGTAGACAATTCTCAAAATAAGATAAACAAATGGCAAACAAGCATATGGAAAAATGCTGAACATCACTAATTATCAGAGAAATGCAATTCAAAACCACAATGCAATACCACTTTACTCGTGCAAGAATGACCATAATCAAAAAAACAAAAAATAATACAAGTTGGTGTCTATGCACTGAAAAGGGAGCACTTTTACCCTGTTGGTGGGAATGTAAACTAGTACAACTATTATGGAAAATAGTGTGGCAATTCCTTAAAGAACTAAAAGTAGATCTACTGTTTGATCCAGCAATCCCACTACTGCGTATCTACCAAGAGGAAAAGAAGTCATATGAAAAAGATACTTGCACACGCATGTTTATAGCAGCACAAATTGCAAGTGCAAAAATATGGAACAAGCCCAAATGCCCATCAATCACTGAGCAGATAAAGAAAATGTGAGATACATATATGTGTGTGTGTGTGTGTGTGTGTGTATATATACACACTACTTAGCCATTAAAAGGAATGAATTAATTAATGGCATTTGCAGCAACCTGGATGGAATTGGAGAGTATTATTGTAAGTAAGGTAACTCAGGAATGGAAAACCAAACATTGTATGTTCTCACTCATATGTGAGAGCTAAACTATGAGGACACAAAGGCATAAGAATGATTCATTGGACTTTGGGGACTTGGGGGAAAGGGTGGGCGGTGGTGAGGGATAATAGACTACACATTGGGTACAGTGTTCACTGCTTGGGGGTGATGGGTGCACCAAAAACTTGGAAGTCACCACTAAAGAACTTATTCATGTAACTAAACACCACGTGTTCCCCAAAAACCTATTGAAATAAAAAAATAAAAAATAAAAAAAGAAAGTCTATTGAGAACGCAGTAACTGTGCCACTGCTGTTGGCTGCTCCATAGGTCATTAATAGTGCCCTATGCTATTTATGAAATTGTTTCCAAATATATAGCTGCTGTTTTAATTTAGTGATACTCAATTGTCTACAATTTATGATTATACAAGGGTATACCATGTATTTTCAAACTTAATGTGGGCCATAATTACAGGCATTAATTAATAGTAAAAACTATCGAGGAGGAGAAAAGGATGACAAATATTTTTAGTTCAGTTCCACTAGTATTTATCAGCAAGCTGTACCAGATATTGTTGTGGGGATGAGTAGGGGGCAGGCCAGAAAAGGATAATATGGGACACTCGAATTCAAAGAAATTAGCTTGTTTTCAGGAAGAAAATATACAGTCACCTAAAATAAAGGACTGTCGCTATCAGGCAGTGCCTGATTGTGTGCTAAAATGCAATGTGCAGAAAAGAAATTCTGCTAAGCCCAAAGAAAGGACAGACGCTTTGAAGTGGAGGAGCTGAAAAGGCTTTTGGAGAAGATGGAAAAAACATACATCAAGTGCCTACTTTGTATCATAAGTTGTTAAGCTTTTGCTTGTTAGCTCATTAACAGCCTTTGGAGGTAGATATTGTTTGTCAAGCTTAGAAAGGTAAAGCTAAAAAGATTAAATACTCTATATTCCTTGAATACCAGAGCCAAGATTCAAACCGTCTCCCGGAACTCAGTCCAGTAAAGTTTTGGCCACATTGGGCTGCAGTCTTTGGAAGACTTAGAGCTCATTATATTCTTGAGAGAATTTATGCTACCCATTTTCTACAGCTTCTCAGATCCAACTAGAGCATTTGTTTTTCAAAGTATCATTAGCCCTGCAGACTTAGTCATCTGATATCTTTCCTGGAGTGCAGTAGGAATTGGCAATGCTGAGAATCACAGTTTGGATTATACTTCTGGGAATAAGAAGTATTTATTATAAAGAATTTCAAATTGAATTATCAGGGGCTTCTCCACTTTGCTATATCTCTCCAAAAATTTCTGCATTTTGAGTTCCTCAAGGTGTGAAATCAGAGTGGGCAGGGTACTTGACTAGGATTTTCTTACTCTCAATAGTCATTTCTTCTCCAGACAGACTCACCGCCATAATAATTAATTACTGAGTGCCTTATATTTGCCTGGATGGTAAGCAGGTCATACACTCCAGTAAACAGCAGTCTGATGAAGAACAAAGATGCATTGGGGCCATTAAAATATGCTCACTAGCTTTCTGACATAGGAAAACAAATTATACAGCAGCAGTTACAAACATCAAGTTTGAAACATCAAGTTTCATTGAGAACTGGTGGTTTTATCATACACATATCACAGTCCACAGGAAAGTTTCCCTGGGAATTAATTAGGCCCATTAGCATAATATATTGTGACAATATTTCACAGTTATAAAGCTGTTGAGTTTGAAATGTCGAAGTGGCAGAATAGATTTAAAATAATTAAGACAAAAGAGAGATGGAAAGAAACGAATCAACTTAATGTTGAGCTGGGGCCTCCCTTATTGGAGACTTGATTTGAAACTCCAAAACAGTGACCAAAACCAAACCCAAGATATTTGTTGTTTAAATGAGCTATAGCATGTGTTTGCAGGTAGTTTCTGAAGGTAGTTTTATTGAAATATGGTTTTTAACACCTGCCTGGAAAGTTTTATGGTAAAAACAGACTTAAGACTGGTTAGAAATATACATAAACATTCACACACAATTTGGCAAATGCAGCTAAATGGTTTCTGTTTGGAATAGTTCTTTTATAGTAAAGGATGATAAATGAGTCACTTTTCTACTGTTATTTTGAGGAGTGCAGAAATAGCATTAGACTTAAGGAAAACCTAGTTATCAGTGCTGGAGTCACTTATTCACATTCAAGAAATTATTTTGATAAGCCTTCAAACTAACCAAGAGAATTTATTCCTCCAATGACCAGGACTATTAAAGCCAGGTAGGAATGGAATGCTTACACCTGTGAATGGTTAATCTAGCCACTAATTCAAAGAGTCCTGGGTTGCCACAAAACAGCATTAAAATGTTGATTATTTTATGGCTTGTCCAAATGCCCAATCCCCGAAGCAATTGTTATAATTTACACAAAAAAGAAGAAAGCTCAGGGACAAGAATATCCATCTTTTAACATTATCCACAAGGGTCTGGTTCTGACTGCAGACATAAAACAAATAGAAGTATCTAGCTCAGGCAATTAAAATGTCTTTGTTTTCTATTAAACAAGAATGTGTTCATTTGTGAGTAACTCCAAAAGGAAGACTTAGAAGTAACTGTCAGTTTGCTTTGGTAAGAGCTCTAGATTTAGTAATGATATTCCAATAACACCAATAACAAATCTTCTGCAACTGTCATTTTTCTAATCCATTCACTATCAAATATTCACAAAATGTAAGTAGTAAAAAATGTATCAGTACCAGCAAGTAAAATTTGCTTTTTATTTGCTGACAGGTGAAATAGGTAAAATAGAACCACAGAAACTAGCAGAAATATTAGAACTGGGATAATCTCAGAGTCTCTCATTTTAAAGATGAGAAAACTGAGACCCAAAGATGTTAAGTGATATTGGTTACATTATATTGCTAATTACAAACAGAACACAAATTAGCACCCAAGATTTCTGACTTTCCATCTACTGTGCTTGTCCCTATGTTGGGCTGTTTTAGCATTAATATTTCACGGGCAGACCTTGTTAGTTTTGGCTTCAGGAAGCAATTGGAAGTTCCTACAGGGAAAGAAGGAAAAGACTGGTGAAACCACACTGACTCAATGACTAGATTTTGTAGCTTGGTTAAGAATCTATAATCTGAATATTCCATGTCTAGTATCTGAACAAATTTGAAGTCTTAGAGCTTAACCCACATTTTTTCCACCTAATGAATAAATCAGTGAGAAAGATCAGTGGGTCCCCGGGCCCCACTGGAAATTCAGCTGCTGTCAGAAAACTGTATTGTGTGCTCGCCTCACCTGCTTTGTGCCCTCTCTAATCCCTGCTATTTGCCCTGTCTCTCTGCCTGCCTTGTTTTATCTGCTTTCTAGTTTCAAAACCTTATGTGCAGCCCAGCATGAGAGTTTTCACAATCCATTCTACCTCGATCAGACTCTGTCCAGCAAGTCATTTATCTCCTGATGTGGCAACAAATCCTGCCACTGACCTATATTCAGTGTCATGTTCTCATAATGATCAATACCAACATTCACAGCTGGAAGGAACATCTGCCATGGAAGTAGTATTGAAAAGGTCAGGGCTTATTCTTGGGAGACCTATTCCTTTTACTTTTTTATTTTTGTTTTTTAAACTAGTTCACTGTGGTTGTTTCTAAACAAGTGTGAGCTTCTTGAAGGCAGCACTTACAATTTTTGGTATATATGTATTTTTAGTAAGTTAATGCCAAGCACTTAATGAGACATCTAATATCTTCTAAGAATTGTTTTTGAATAAATTTTCAGGAGACGTAATGAAATAATACAACCACACAGAATCCTGGATGATGAGGAATCCTTGGGCTGTTTGAGTGTAAATCTCACTTTTTCTTTCACACCAAATTTTTGGCATCCGTCTTAAGAAATCTCTGTTGTAAGTCTGAACATCTGCAGCACAACCTGGCCAACAACAGGAATTTTCAGAAATTTCTTACTGGGAGAAAAGCCACACTTATTTTAACCTACTGTTTGCTCTTTAAAGAGTTTCCATTTTTTCCTTTTGTTTAAATAGCGATAAGTCTCTACACAGCATAAATTATTGGACCAAATCTGGTTATGAATTTTATGCTCACTTCTGACTTTGAAATGTATCAGACAATTTAGGAAAGCTTTTTAAAAAACAAGTTATCCAATATATTGTAACGGGATATATGAGGAACAATAAAGTTTGAGATCAGCCAGGTGTACAATTTTTAAACATAAAATTGAAGAGATATTAAAAATAAAAAATAATTCTTAGGGTTATTTAAAACTAATCAATCAAGATTTTTATCAATTTCCTATTTTTTATTTTTATTTATTTAATTTGTAAAATTTCATATTTCTTGACCTGAAATATTATAGTATTCTGTCTCTATTTATTTGCATACAATGAAGATGCTTATGAAATACTGTCTAAAGATTTCCATTCATAGTAACAGTGGTCGGCTTCTGCATATGTGCAGAAACCAGTGTTAATGAGAGAAAAAAATAAGAAGGGTTTTTTTTTATATTAACAACAATACATTTAACCACTTGGTCTTTGGAGGATGTAGGATGGAGGGAGACCATGCTCTTTCACTTACATCTATTAGTATTCAGGGAAAAGGACAGGTATATTGCCTCTAATTTTTCCTTTGAGGTTGTCTGCCAGACTAATTAATGTTAGAGGCAGAAAGGGGGTAATAGCCCTAACAGAGAACTCACCATAATGGATGGGGTGGTTTGTAGGCTTATCTGTAGATCATAGAACTCTGGAAGGGAATGTGGCTAGAACCCTCTACTAGCCAAGTCACCCTGTGAATTGAACTGAAAGTGCTTTATTTCTAAAGAATGACAATAACTAGGTTACTACAAAAAACCTTTCTTAATGTGATTTTGAGAGAGGGTGTATATTATCTCATTTCTAGAGAAATGACTAGAGGCCCAGGTAAACTGACTGAGGTCAGTAATGGTGGTAGCAAGAGACAAGAATAGGACCAGCCAAAGAAGATGGCCAATTCAGTTTCCATTTTTGCACAGTGCAGAGTTTCAGCATTAGTATCAGAAATACTAATGATCCACTGCTGGCATGGAGGTAGTGCTGCTAAAGACAACAGCCCCTGGCCAGAAGGCTTCAGAGTTACAATTTTTTAACTAAAGAAAATGTGAGCTTATTTTGTAGTGCTAGTATAGAACCAAATATGTCCATGCACAATTCTCTAGTCACTCTTCTCCTGCCATAGTGACTGAGGAAACCATGTGTTCTAGAATATGCAACTAAAAGATGAGGCTCTATCATCTTGAGTTCCCAAGGGACTATGCAGAATGAAGACCATTGCTAACCTGAAACATACATAGAGTATAAGTAAAAAATTAATCATTATGTTAGACCAGGTTTTTCCAGGTTAATTTATTTATATGCAACATAGCATATAATTTATTATGCAATTATTAGCATAATTTATTATGCAACATAGCTTAACTTATCCTGATAGTAACAGATAGGTAGGTTCAAAACTGAATATACTCTTTGATTTGCTTCTTTTCGTTTTCCAAAGTATTGCAAACATCAGCTTGGAAAAAGCCGAATTTTATAAGGTGTTAAGTTCTATTTTATCTTGGGGAGAAATTTCTCAGTAGTACTTAAAGTTTACAAATTCATAGCCTGTTATTCCATAAATCTTAACTGCACACAAATGATCAAGGGAAAAAGTTCAAAAATGACGAATGCAGTTTTTGTTTTAGCCAAAAATGTTGGAGACCACCTAAATGCCTTTCAATAGAGAAGTAACTTAGTAAAGTATGTACATCCAGTTAGCAGCCAATAAGAAGAACATGATTTATATGAATATATTGAAATGAAAGATTGTTTATGATATATGTTGTACAAATAAAGCAAGTTATAGGACAACATATGTTGTATCATCTCATTTTTTGCTACGCATTATAAATAGTGTTTAGACATGTATAGAAGTGATTGAAAGGATACACATCAGCCTTAAAAGTGCTTACACTTGGTGAGTAGGTAAGAAAAATTGACACAGACTGGGCTTTTTACTTCACATACTTCTATGTCATTTGATTTCCTCTTTACAATAAGCGTATATTCTTTATGTGAAACAACTAAAGCAATTTAAATAAAGACTGAAATTAATTCTTTTTTTTGTGACACTGAATTCTTTATTTAAACAACTTTTTGAATACACAGTACCTCCTCTTTTCTTCTATTTTTAGGAACAAGTTATAATGAGTTTTAAATATCTCAATTCTCAAAAACAATAGGCTTTAAAAAAATAAGACTTGATTACCAGAAACAAGTAATATGTAGTTACATAACCATTTTCATATCACTACTCATATCCATTATTTACCAATTCATCTTTGATGCAATTTGGAAATAATTAAGCAGTCACTAGACACCTGTTTTAGAATCTGAAGAAATTATTTTCCACCACAGGAATCTAATGATATATATATTTACATATATTTAAAATTTCATAAGGGAAAAAGTAATAAACTATTCTAGTTACTTTATACCAAATATTGATATTCCTAGTCTAAACAACAAGGATTAAGATCTATCTCCAGATGAACTCTTGACTATATAAAAGTTATTTCCAGCACTTTATTCTGGGGGTTAAAAATACTTTATTTCCCTGCTGGCTAAAATTATAAATTACATATTACATATTACAAGTAAGTCCTTCAGAAGTGAATATTAATTCCTTAAGAGAACAACTATAAAATGTATTTTTTTTAACCATCTTAAAAACTGAAAACAATCTTTCTCTTTAAAACAAATGGCATTAATCCCTACTTGACAAAAAAAAAAAAAAAATTGGAAGGACACCATTTTCATGATCTAAGCATGCATAAATAAGGAAGTGAATGTATCACCATCTTAACAGAATTTGGCAAACCAGGAGAATGACCTAAAAACAAATAAATAAAAAAGAAGAGTGTACATTATCTTCTAAGTATGAAAGTCTAATTCAGTAGGTCTATGAAGCAAATAGTGCCCCATGAGGGAAGGAGGAGGCAAGTAGCATATTCCTATATACATTTCTTGATATTCTGGTTGTCTTTCAACAATATATTATACAACACAGAGATTTTTTTTTTTTTTTTTTTTTTTGAGATGGAGTTTTGCTCTTGTGGCCCAGGCTGGAGTGCAACGGCGCAATCTCAGCTCACTTCAACCTCTGTCCCCTGGGTTCAAGTGATTCTCCTGCCTCAGCCTCCTGAGTAGCTGGGGACACAGGCATGCACCTCCACACCTGGGTAATTTTGTATTTTTAGTAGAGATGGAGTTTCTCCATGTTGGTCAGGCTGGTCTGGAACTCCTGACCTCAAGTGATCCACCTACCTCAGCCTCCCAAAGTGCTGGGATTATAGTTGTGAGCCACCATGCCCAGCGTAAATATTCTTTTTATTATTACAAGCCATTCACTCATTGCCCTCTACAGAGCAATGACTCAGATAAATGCCTTATGACTTTTAATAATGTAACTTACATATAAATTAAATCTAAGTGCAAAGAGTTTTTAATGATTCCCAGATTCAAGAGAGTGTTGTTAATCTGATTATGAATTTTGAATATTTGTGCTCCTATATTTTAGGGTATTTCATCTTATTTTCTTCTCTTTAAACCATAAGATGTACCAAAATTATTTCATTTTCCTCTACTTTCCTTTGTTTCATTTAGTTTACTTTATGGTATTTGTATGGAGAGAGAGAGGTATGTTAAAATATTGTTATAAAAAACTCAATTACTCTATAATATAGCATTGTTAATCTTTGACCCAGTATATCAATTCCTTTGGTGAATAAATGTCACCAGTCATCTCTGTATAAAAGCATTTTAGCAAGAGGACCAGTAATATGGAGAGAGATTCCTCTCTAACCCCCAGGAAAAGATCAGGTCAAACAGTAGTGTAGAGCAGTTATGTAAAATATGAAAATACATCATTTGCAGCTGCAATTTTTCATGTTAAAAGCATTTTAAAACTATGAGTAATTCAAAGACTTTCTGTCTTGGTTGAACAGGCCAGCTAATAAAACTGACAGAGATCATTGTGAGAACTTAAGTATATCTAGTCAAGATAGAACAAAAATGTTTATAATTTTTTAAAAGTGGCAATTGTTAACTAGCAGTATATAGACAGTGTCCACAATTTGGTGGTTGGCCACGGCTTTAGTTTTTTCTAGTTATTTCTATAGCAGACATATTTTTGAAGTCTACCCACCCCTGAGTTCAGCAATTATACTTTTAGAGTGTAAAATTATATGCCCTTAATTAACAACATGTACAAAGCTACAAAATGTCATCTATACAGATTAAAAACCATTTTAAAATATTATTTACCAATTATTGATTGAATAGTTTTACTGGGGTACATATTTCAAACGATTCAGCCAACTGGTTTTTAGTTTTAAGCCCAAATTGATTCATAAATTCACTGCAGGATATTTCAAAAAGAGTGCAACAATAAGGCATGAGTAAAAATAACATTGTAGTAGAAACAGATTTTGCATATGTGAAAAGGTAATTTAGAAAAATACATTAATCATTTTTTAAAAAGTAGTTGTAGTATCATTAACTCACGTGGACCTTTCAACAATTTTTTTTCTACAGTAAATTTCATCTAGTTATAAGCAGACTGTTTTCCACAACAACAAAACAAAACCCTCCAGAAAAACCTATATGGTTGCTTGAGACAAATAAGCAAACATACTATTTGATTGCGATTTTTGCCTGAATTTTAAAATTAAAATGTCCACACTCTTTTGTTAAAACGTTAAGCTTCTGTCAAAAATGTATTTCCTATTTTTGGGTACAGGATTAAAGGACAAGATGATACTTAACAAGTAAAGAAAATTTACAAGACAAAACTTAATAAAAGTTTTTCAATACAAGTATTTGAACATTCGAACTTGACATAACCAAAGAAACAAGATTGCACACACAAATGTTTATGGGTTTTCCAAATATAAATAAATGAAATAGTGTTTAGGCAGTAGGGCTCATGCTGATGGCTAGCAGGAAGTTAACAAAGTGTTACCTACTTGGAAAAAATCTTTAATGTACAAATAACAAGCACAAATTATAGAATGCAGCAATTTAATAATCACTGCCATTTTTCTTCCAAAATAAAACCTCGATTAAACCATTCTTACCCTATATTACTCGTACCTTTACTTCAGAGATTGAGGAATTATATACAACAAATGAATTTATTTTCACCATAAGGATAACATACTGTACCTCTCTGCCAACGTTACTTGAAAATCTTCCATGTCAAAACAACTTGACAGCAGATATAAAGTATTAAATAAATACGCAGTGATTTTTCATTACAGTCCTTTAAAGACGCATGTTAATTCATGCTGTTAACCTTAGGATCACAGTGCATAGAATTCTAATATAAACAGTTGGGGTGACTTTTAAAGTAATGTTGGATCCCTCACTTTATTTATATTCCCACTGTAACTGATAAGTTCATTTCATAGCCCTATCATGCATTAATCATTGAGTGGCAGGAGTTAATGAAAATTTTTCCTGTTACAACGTCCGTTTCTGGCAATGAACGTACCAAAATCGCCAAGGAAGTCATTGTTATTGCACAATACATGAGGACCTGGAGCTTTTCCTAAAGCTTAAAAAATAAAAATAAAAAATCAAATTATATTTGACATTTCCTGACACCTGCATTAGTACTGTATGACTAATAAAAGTATGTCAGTTGCCTGGACTGAACCAGCGATCAACATGTGCCCAGAATGCACACCAGTGAAAATGCAGTAAAAGGAAGTAGTCTTCATTGCCTGTAGGTCACTTCCAGTCTAAGACTGAATGATCAAAGTGCTCATTTTCTCAATGGGACTATCTTCTGCTAGAAGGATCATAACAGTGGCATCAACAGGTATCATCATTATACCACCATTTTTTTTCCTTTGGATTCTTGTTACGTGTTCGCACATAAAAAGAATTATCTGGTGGTCACGTCTTTTCTTTGCAGCTGGAAAGCATGCTAATAATGCTGAGACAAACTGATTGGACTGACAGCCCTATGAAACAGTCTTCTGTTAGAATGGATGAACAGGTATGAACATTGCTGTAATCATGAGGACGAACAGGAATATTTTCACCAGTAAACATGACTGTGTAATTGAATTCCGAACACTCTTTTCATTTAAAGTCATCCCAGGAGGTGGGGCATTTTGCAAAGCCAACAGTTCTTTCTGTAGTTGTTAAGACTGAAATAATTCTTAACCAACAACAGAAATGCAATACTTCGGCATAACGTACCTCAGTCTAGAAATAAAAGATATCATTCTGAAAAGAAAAGTAAAAATTTTTTTTTTTTTTTGAGACAGAGTCTCACCCTGTTGCCCAGGCTGGGGGGCAATGGCGCGATCTCGGCTCACCACAACCTCTGCCTCCCGGGTTCAAGCCATTCTCCTGCCTCAGCCTCCTGAGTAGCTGGGATTACAGGCACGCACCACCACGCTCAGTTAATTTTTTGTAACTTTACTAGAGACAGGGTTTCACCATGTTGGCCAGGCTGATCTTGAACTCCTAACCTCGTGATCCGCCCACTTCGGCCTCCCAAAGTGCTGAGATTACAGCGCCCAGCCTCAGATTTAAAATTTAATGCAGGAATAGAAAACCAAATACTGCATGTTCTCACTTATCAGTAGGAAATCAACAGTGAATACACATGGACATAAAGATGGAAACAATGCTGGAGCCTACTAGAGGGGAAGGCAGAGAGAGGAAGAAGGATCGAAAAACCACCTATCAGGTGACTACTGATAGGTGCTGACTACCTGGATGACAGGATCATTTGTATTACAAACGTCGGGGACACGCAATTTATCCATGTAGCAAACATGTACATCTGAAATTAAAAAGTTGAGAAAAAATATTTACGATTTAAGGGCAAGTGGGGGACAGAGTTGAGGGTGACTAGTCAATGTCTGCTAATTATTGCCTCTCCAAGCTTAACCATATATACGAATGACACTGTGTTGGTAAAGTATTGATTTGGAAAATAATGTGCGTCATAGGTAAAATTAATTTAAAATGATAGCCCCAGATGAAATAATATTATGGAAAGCAGTTCCATAAGTCTAGCTTGTTCAATACTTTATAATGTGAAATAGAATACTTAAAATAGCCACAATCTTTGATACAATCAAATAACCAACAAATTCTGCCAATTTGGGCTTCCTAAAATTCTACTGGGGGCCAAAATCATCCATTTTGTACGGTCACGTAGCTGTACAGTTAACGCCAAAGCTCCAGGGCCTTTTTCCTGCAATTTTTTACATTTGGTGACTCAATGGAAATGCCACTCACTACTCTTTGCAAAAGGAAGATTTTCATGGACATCTTGCTCTTTATGATTTCTAGGAGATAAATATTCTTCACGAACTGTTTTAATGATATAGCAATCCAGAAAAAAGATTTGGTATCACAAAGAAGTGATTCTATTCTAAAATTTCATTTTGAATTTTCCAGTCACAGTGTTGTAGGGAGGCATGGTAAAGTATTAAAATGAAGCACTTGCTTAAACCAAAGGGGATTTCCTAATCAGAAGTGAAAGCCTCCTGATACTCTGCTGCCGGCGCGTGATACTGCAGCCCTTCTCTAAGTGCATATCTCACATTCAAAGTCATTTCTCCATGCCTGTCAAGTGAACTGAACCCCCTGATTGTCTGTCTAGGACAGTGATCCATTTCTAATGTATGAGGCTACAGTTTTTGAACTCATAAACTGTAAACTGTATTAAATAAACTGTCTCCTGATTGATGAGTGCTGCTCTTATAGGCTAATTTCTCATCGAAACAGTGATATGAAAATTCTTGCTAAAGGGCTGGTGACAGGACTAAACGGGGGTAATAGCAGACTTAATCAAGAAAGACAAATGGGATTCATTAACAACTGGCACTCAGCAGACAGTCTTCAGAGACTTCTCAGCACAATCTCATTGGTCCAATCGAAAATAATTGTGTGCTGCTTTTATCACCGAATGCAGAACAAGGCCAGTGAAAAATTCTATTGGTGATATTAAGTAGAATTCAAATTCGGATTGAATTTTGTGCCAGGCAGCCCATCTTTGGATGAGAGGAATAGAGAGGGAAAAATCCTAGGTTTCATCCTGGGATTTTTTTCTCTGATTGATCAGTTTTCTTATATTGCTCATTCCACTCCGGTATCTTAATCAACTGGATCTTGCCCTAACTGGCAGGGATGTCTATACCAGAGGCATCTGGTCTCTGGCTGGCTTAAGAATTGGCACATGGTTTATTTTGTCCAAGCTTGCTGAGCTCCACTTCCAGTAATGCCTGTCTCATTGAGCTGTTTAGATTTGGCTTGTGTGGTAGAGATGGCTAAGTCTCTACCAGAGCATGCCCCCCTTCCGCAGTATAGAGAGTTTCCTAGGAAGTTCCTTCTAAATCAGGAGCTATATTTCCCAGTCCCCCTGCATTTACGTGAGGGAAGTGTGACTAAGTTGTTGCCAGTGGTTTCCAGGCCAAAGAAATGCATGCCATTTCCAGACCTGTCATGTAATACTTTCACACTTAGTCTTTCACCCTCTATTTTTCCGATCTGTCAGCCAGAATTAGAGGATCCAGCAGATCCAAGCCACTTGTAAATGATGCAGCCACAGACAGAAGGAACATGAGTCATATGTGGGAAGAGTATTGGATTTTACATGAAGGAGAAATATTTCTCACATTACACCACCGAGAACTGGGGGTTTATTTGTTGTAGCATCTAACTTTACTTTGATTGAGGCAGCTAGTTTTAGGTCTGCCTTTAGACCTATTGGCTTTGGTGACCTTACTTTTTTTTTTTTTTTTTTTTTTTTAGGGAATCTTCCTCTTGTCACCCAGGCTGGAGTGCAATGGCACAATCTCGGCTCACTGCAATCTCACCTCTCGAGTTCAAGAGACTCTCCTGCCTCAGCCTCCCCAGTAGCTGGGATTACAGGCGCCCACCACCATGCCCAGCTAATTTTTGTAGAGACAGGGTTTCACCATGTTGGTCAGGCTGGTCTTGAACTCCTGACCTCGTGACCCACCTGCCCTGGCCTCCCAAAGTGCTGGGATTACAGGTGTAATCTGGCACCCGGCCATGACCTTACTTCTTTTTTTTTTCTTTTCTTTTTTTGAGATGGAGTCTTGCTCTGTCACCCAGGCTGGAGTGCAGTGGCGTGATCTCGGCTCACTGCAAGCTCTGCCTCCCGGTTTCACGCCATTCTCCTGCCTCAGCCTCCCGAGTAGCTGCGACTACAGGCACCCGCCACCATGCCCAGCTAATTTTTTTGTATTTTTAGTAGAGACGGAGTTTCACCGTGTTAGCCGGGATGTTCTCAATCTCCTGACCTCGTGATCCGCCTGCCTCGGCCTCCCACAGTGCTGGGATTACAGGCGTGAGCCACTGCGCCTGGCCCTTACTTCTTAACTGACCTCCTTCACTTTTGATTTTGTGTATAGTTGGGCTTTAAGACATGTTCACCCTTCTGGCTTGGACTTGTGAACTCTAAACTCCATTTTTGGATGAGGATTTCCCATTGGCCTGCTTCTCCCTAGAGCCCATTCTCAGGTACCCAGGTATAATGTATGCCCCGCCCCCACCGAAACTGTCAGTGAGAAAATGAGATTGGACACACATAGCTGAAGCCAATTAACATCTTATTTTTTTTTTTTTTTTTTTTTTTTTTAATCTTTAACATGAATTTTTATTTTTTTTTATGGAAACAGCTCCTTATCTGGCCAGATTAAGGGGAAGCTGCAATTGAGGCCCGGAAATTTTAAATGCTGCTTAACCCACTCTCCTCTAGGCTGCACTTCTGGGATTATTGGGCTGACAACAGCTGGACCATTCTGAGACCCTTACTATGGAAGATGCTGTTGTGGCCTGCCGATATTCTTTCAACTCCCACTGTTCCATTACAGGTCAATGGTGTCTACTGCAGATACTGCTATTCTCCTCCTTGGTGTTTTGTCTTGACAGGTCTGAAGTGCCGCTGAGGGCAGCCTGTAGCCCATGACAGATGAGGGTTAGGGGATTAAAAACCCAGACTCCTTGTCCCTCAGCAGGGGATAACTCTGAGGCATGCTCTTCATTGTCCCTTGCAGTGCCTAGTGGGGATGAGCCTCAACTGCCAGCCAGCTATAATGGACATGTCATGGTCTCCCTTCCCTTCTACGTTTTATTTCCCTATTTCTCTACTGGGGCTTCCTAAGATTACCACCCAAATGAACTACTTGTGCTCAAATCCTTGTCGCTAGATCTGCTTTTGGGGAATCCAGCCTAAGACACTGACAGGCTTCCTTTTCATTTTAGGGATTATGATGTCAGCTACTGCTATTTTTTTTTTTTTTTTTGACAGGTTTGAGACGGAGTCAGCTCTGTCGCCCAGGCTGGAGTGCAGTGGCTGGATCTCAGCTCACTGCAAGCTCCGCTTCCCAGGGGTTTACGCCATTCTCCTGTCCCTCAGCCTCCCGAGTAGGGATGGCCTCAACAGGCGCCCGCCACCTCGCCCGGCTAGTTTTTTGTATTTTTAGTAGAGACTGGGGTTTCACCATGTTACCAGCCAGGATGGTACTCGATCTCAAATCCTGACCTTGTGATCCGCCTTTCTGGGGCCTCCAAAGTGCTAAGGGATTGACAGGCTTGAGCCCTTTTCATTTTAGGGCCGATGTCAGCTATTTTTGAACATCAGCCAATCAACTGATGGAAGGTAGCTGCTGATCTCTGATGTAGTGAATTATAATCTGCTAAATAGGAGAGGTAAGAACAGCTGATACACAAATTTGATATATAAATTAGTATGCTGCATTAAAGCTAATTAAAGCTGAGAATTATATAGAAAATAATTTTTTGTTGTATGTGGACACTGTGAGAGCTGTAATGACAGATACATTTCATCTAGTTGAAGCAACTTCAGAAAATGTGGTCACTCCCTCTGTTTTTTTCTGCTCTCTTTTGAGGGTTCAACTGTATTGTTCTAGATATGACATCAAGGGACATTATGGCTCTACACTTGAGGATGAAAATTTCCATTTGAAGAACAAGTTACCTGCACCTGACAGGTGCAGTGACCTGGCAGCTGCCTCAGAAGTGACAGCTCTTGCTGCCAGCTCTACTCTGATCTATTCCTACTTGTATGCTTATGGAAGCCATACTGCCTAGTGGATATGCCAGTGTGACTGGGTAATGGTTTTTATCCTTCCTACAATCTCTCAGGTGCCTTATACCCCCAAATAAATACCCAATCTTAATAACAATTGTGTGCTTGCTAGCATAATATATCAAGTCATTTAACATAAATACAAACATAAATATAAAAACAGGTGAAAACATTAGGCTTGTTATCCATTGCAGTTTTAGCACAAATCTATCTCTCCATCCACTTTCTGCAGATGGCTGCCATGAAGCCCTTCCGAATAAGAAATTCTGGAGCTATTTCAACTCTAGGTACAAATAGAGCCACAACATGAGTGAGTGGCATGAACAAGTTTTATCCTAACTTCATGCCCTCTCCAAGGTCTTTGTGCTTTCAACTGCCTCTTCCCACACATTTGGTGGCCTCCCTCCAAGGCTTTATGCGAGCCTCATTTCCCATGCCTCTCCCATCACTAGGTAATTGTGAGAGTGAAATATGAGTCTAGCCACAGAAGATAACATAATCTTTAAATTTTCAGCAAAAGCAGGTGATAGCCTATCTTTGCTCTTCAGACACCTGAGGCGACTCTAGCCACACCCCTCTCAACTTCTCTAGGACCCATAATAATCAGTAAGTCGAGTGGAGATCACAACTTTGAGGGTAAACAGCCAAACACCCCTCAGCACCTACTGATGCCTGTGTTATCACCCTGAAGGATTTCTTCAGGTTTTGAAGAGCGACGTGAGAGAGCTTTCTTGCATTGATTCTAGCGCCTGAGTTGTTGGAAGGGACACTTCTCAGTATGGCAAAGTATTTCATTCCCTATAACTAAGGCTTAGCAGATGTCTCCTGATGAAAGCCTCTAAACAAAGGCTTGAAAAATCACCTAAAACCATAAAAAAACAGGACAGGTGCTAATTGAAGCAGGAGAACCTGGGCTTCTAGTGAAGTTCTCAGAAATAAAAAACAACAACTCAGAATGTGATTAGAGAATTCTCACTGAATGCCATGGTATAAATAATATGTACATAATATATAAGATGTATATATATTTATGTATTTATATACATCATGCATAGTATATGTATCTATATTCTTTTATTTAAATAATGATGGTACACTATACACTGTTATGTACATTGTTTAGCCACTTAATGCTAAATCTTGGGGATCGTGTCGTAACTCTCTTTATAGAAAAGTCTTGTTACTTTCTACATATATAAATATAATGAATTTATGAATATGGTTATTAATGTTACAGAAAGGTTATATCATTACTAGATTTGAGCTCTGACATATAATCATTATTCCTGCAGTTAATCATAATGCAACTTCAAGCCAATTTAGTAACTTTCAAGTATTCATATTTTCTAAAGCAACCCAAAATTTAATTAAATATAAGTTTTAATGGTGAGACTAATGTGGAGACTGCTGATACCTCACGTATCTTTCAAAAGAGATGTTTAGAACTCAAATTACTGCGACCATTAATAATGTGACTTAAAAAATACTTAGAATCAATCACTAGTAAGAAATCACATATAATTAAAGTGAGATAATATGATTAAGTAGAACTCTATAATTTGTTAACAGGCTTTTGTGTTTGCCTGATGTGACGAAGGAGTTTACATTAGAAATTTGATGTTATTTACTTGAAAAGGCAAATTTGTACTACAATGTTGAGTTTGGATTACTTTTCCTAACTTCTCTTTATACTTATACCTTTCTGTGGTTATACACATTATTATACCCATAATAATTAAAAATAAAAGAATTTAAAGAATGAACCAGTGTTCTGGTGAGTGTGTAACATGCACATTTTGCCATAGTTTTTTTGTATGTAAATTGATACCTTATCATGAAGCAACCTAGAAAAGATGATTTCTATTAATATGTTTGATGTCTAATTTTTCCCACAGGTACTCAGCTGGTGTGTTTTCTTCCTCTATGGATTCTGCCCAGCATCAAGTACCATGTCTTGCATATTATAGACACAGAGAAATAATAGTTGCTGAATTGTACCATGCTAAATCTGATATTAAATATCATTCTTTATTTGTGAACAGAAATAGCTTCCTATCCTCTATTCAACAAAATTCAACAAAAATTCAAAGAAGTTTCTTTCTTTGGGGTTACAAGTAACAGGAACTGAGTGAAATATGGTACCAAAATAGAAAACTGTCTAATAGTGATCACTAAGTAGAAGTGACACTTTACATGATTTTTGGGTCTGACTCATTGCTTTTGGGAAACTGGAAACTTTATTGAAAAGTCTGATCTTTACAACATGACAAAATCTCCTTGGGAAATATGTAACAAAAAGTCCCAGAGATAATTTTGGCATTGAATAGAGAAAAATTTACTGGAGTGGGAAACCAGGAGTGCAAAATCGGGGATGACAGTTGGGCCGAAAAGGGACAAGCAAAGGCCTATGTGGAAAACATGTGTCTTCTGGAACAGAAAGGATACTTTCAGAGAAGTATAACTGAGGCTGTAAAAGTGGATACAACTTATATTTGAGACCTATTATAATTCCCTTATCTTGAGGAAATTATTTAACTGGTTAGTTTCTTTATGTATAAATTGGGAATAAATATCTACTTATTTATTTAATTGTGAGGATTAAATGAGAGAATTTGTACAAACCATCTAGCTGTTCTAGCACACATTAAGTGCTCATCAATGTTAGATATTGTTATTACCTATTCTATAAATGGGAATGGGGAAATTGTCCTTTTGAGTAGGTTCCTAGCTAGGCTGTGGAATGGTCTATTTCTAATCAGCTATCCAACTGTTGATAGGGAAGGCAGTTGGCCAAACACTGCCTTAGGACAGCAAAAGATGAATGATTGCCTTCCTGAAGGGAAATCAGATCCTCCTCCTGTTGATGCCACTGAAACACAACAAAGCATATCAAGAGGGCCTCTCATGCTGTTGTGAAAGCAGAGGTATATAGTGATAGGTTCGAGATGAGTATGTTAAAGCACCATAAGAAAGAGTCATTAGGACCTCTAAAATGAATCCTGAGGCTTCCCAGGATACTATGCAGACCTTCGCTAGGCTATCTGGTTCTTTTTTTTTTTTTTTTTTTTTTTTTTTTTTTGAGACGGAGTCTTGCTCTGTCGCCCAGGCTGGAGTGCAGTGGCCGGATCTCAGCTCACTGTAAGCTCCGCCTCCCTGGTTTACGCCATTCTCCTGCCTCAGCCTCCCGAATAGCTGGGACTACAGGCGCCCGCCACCTCGCCTGGCTAGTTTTTTGTATTTTTTAGTAGAGACGGGGTTTCACTATGTTAGCCAGGATGGTCTCGATCTCCTGACCTCGTGATCCGCCCGTCTCGGCCTCGTAAAGTACTGGAATTACAGGCTTGAGCCACCGCGCCCGGCTGGCTATCTAGTTCTTGAAAGGATGCACCAACATCTGTTCTACCTCTGTAGCATGGCAGTGAGCAATCATATAGAAGTGATAGAGCAGTTAAAGCTACAACTAGTTAATCCATTTCCATCTCTATTTATGCTAATATAGGTTGAGAGACTGGAATGCCAACCAGTGTGGACGGTAAGGGACATGCTTTAAGGAGGGAGTCGGCTTGAGTCCACTGGGTTGTGATATGCCCAGAAGGGATGCCTATAAGAATACATGAGAACAGAGGTTTCAAGGCTGCCAAATTAGGGTCATTCGTTACTAATGGAAGTTGGGAATTATCAACTGCAAATTAGAGCTGGATGGTGCTAAGCATAAGCAGAAATGGAGGAGGAGGAGGAGAGTATGCAAGAGAGACATCTGGTACTGAGAAGAGATAAGAGCTGAGGCCACAAATACTGATATTCCCCACCCGAAGTCAGGAGTTCGAAACCAGCCTGGCCAATTTGGCGAAACCCTATCTCTACTAAAAATACAAAAATTAGCTAGGTGTGGTTGTGTTTGCCTGTAATCCCAGCTACTCAGGAGGCTGAGGCACGAGAATCGCTTGAGCCTGGGAGGTAGAGGTTGCAGTGAGCTGAGATCGTGCCATTGCACCCCAGCCTGGGCAACAGAGCAAGACTCTGCCTAAAAAAAAAAAGAAAAAAAAAAAAAAAAAGGAAAAAAAAAAGGATATTCCCACACCTACCTGGGAAAAGGCAGATTCTAAAAGAAGAATGTCAAATTGGGCAGAGATGGACTGACAGTCGGTTTTCCAAGCAGTGCCCCTCAAATTCTGGATACTATACAAGAGGGCTAGAGGATAAAGGGACATTTCTTCTCCCCAGACACTCTGCTAAAATTTGCCCCCACACTGAGCACTTGCTCATCCAGGCACTTCCCACTTGGTAAATGAATGGGAGGCATCAGACCCTTTCAGCCTCGCCTGGACTGATATCTGGCATGTATCATTTCCTTCTTCCCTCAATTTTCCATTGTCAAATCATCCATTAAATTGGATTGAGTCTGCCTAAGCCAGCCTGTCCTGGAGTGCTCAGGGGAGATTACTTTGAAAGGAACAAGACCTTGGCTGTCAGGCAGGTTAGCACAAGCTCTCACCGCTTGGCTTCTCACCTCGCAGAGGTCCTGTGACATCTCAGAGGGCTCCAGCCACCTAGCATGCTTTCTCCTCTCAACGCCCTTCTTTCCCTGGCTCAAAAACTGTGATTACCCTCTGTTCTAGCCTCAAGACCTTTTTCGTTTTCTTTTTTAAAGGAGAGGTCAATAGGACAGAGGACAAGTAGAGAGCAGAAAGTGCGAGGCATCCTTTGGTGTTTTATGTTGAAGTCTCACTACATAAACGTCTGAGATAATCTTCCCAACAGGTGTTAGATAATTTGGGAAAGAATTTTAACTATGAGACTTCAACTAGTGTTTCTGTCAAAAATCATTTGTTTAAAAATTGGAAAAGGAAAGTGGCATCAGAGCAAGATGAATTAGCTCCCTGCTTTTAGAGACAACTGAAACACATTTTTCTTTTAGTGATCACTTTCCAGGGGAAGGTGTCTCCTCACCCAGGGCACGATGGCAGCACTGTGGTCAGTAAGCATGAAAGGCATGCCAACTTCAGTGAATGGAAAGCTGGCAGCTTTCATGATCTTGGTCACACTCCACATGGGTGACAGAGCTGTTGCACTTCAAACAAGAGCCCATAGCCATCAGGAACTGAGAGTTGGAAGGGATTGGTAGGAAGGCTTAGGGCAAACAGACACAAACAAAATGCATCTATCCCAGTGTCGTAGTCCTGCTTTGGGTCTAGGAAAACTTTGTTTGCAAATTCATCTAGAGTCTTTTTTTTTCCCTGAAATATTGATATTGTAGTTTCACGAGCTTGAAGAGGTGATGGTTTCTCCTGTCTCAAATCCAAACTTAAAATTCACAGGATTCACAAATTACCCTATACTTTCATACATTTGTTATGCCTTTTAAAACTAGTTTCTATAACTCCCTCTGCAGACTAAATCTTAATAATATTTTGAATATGTCTAATATGTGTTTGGTCATAGTTGCCCTAATCTGCCCCCCTTTCTCATCCTTACTGTCTTCATTCAGACTGTCATTATTACTCACTTAGTTACTGACATGATCTCTTAATTGGCATCCCTACCAACAATCTTGCTTCTGCAAACCACCTTCTATAAAACTGAAAAAATGCAATTTTTCTCCAAAATGAAGTTGATCATGCTTTTTTCTCTTAAATATCCTTCAATCTCTTCTCTTCACTTATTGTCTATTGTACTAGAGTTCCTTTGAATGAACACAAGCCAGTGTAAGCCAGCTCAGGGATCCCATGAAAAGTTACCATGAGCTGCTCTACTCCACCTCATGGATCCTTCGTTGGTGTTTTCTTACGCCTGCTCTTTGGATTCCCTGCTTTGATCCCCTCCTTGGCCCTCACTCTGTCTTGTTGCTTGGATTGAAAACTCAGTTTTAGATATATTAACCTGGCTTCATTGGTGACCTCCCTCCAGACATAACTTCCCATACTGCAACTGGTTTCATGCACTACAAAGTTGCATACATTCATTTGGTCATCCAACCACCTATTCATTCACTTAAAAAAATAGTGTCAAGCACTATATTAAACATCAAAAATGTTGAACGATATACCTTACTCAACTTAAATTACTTACACTGTGGTAGAGGATGAAGACAAATCTTATGGTATCAAAGGACATTCTCAGAGGAAATGATATCTAAGGTGACAACTCAATGGTAAGCGGAAGGTAGGCAAGAGAAGAAAGAGGGAAGAGTAGCAAGGTCTTGCAGAAGAACTCTCCAAGGGTAGAAACTGTATCAGAGAGAATAAATGGCAAGAGATGAGGCTGAATAGCTAAGCATCATTCACATCATGAAGGGCCTTACGTACTGTGAAGGGATAGGACTTTATTCTGAGGCCAATGAGGAGTCATTGAGGCTTTCAAGAAGGGGAGACATTCACTCATTTGAATTGTAGGAGGATTACTCTAGTTTTGTATATAGATTAATTTGAGGTGGGTAACACTGAAACCAGGAATAACTGGTGAGTGTAAACCACTGTGGTGAGCACTACCAGTAACCTAGGCTAGTATAGTAGCAATCTTGGTGGAAACAATTGCATAGATGTGACAGATATTTAGGAGACAAAATTAAAAGGATTTGGTGGGTGATAAGAAATGGAGAGTAAATGTAATAATAAAAAATTATAATGATTAGCATTTCTTGAGTACTTACATGTACAAAGAACTATCTACCTGCTTTACATACATGATCTCATTTCATCCTCACACAATTTTTGGGGTAGATACTATTGTTATTCCCATTTTCAGATGAATAACTTCAGGCACAGAGGAGTTACATGACTTGACCAAGGTCATGCAGTCAAGAGGGAGAACTAGGATGCCAATTGAGGTAGTTTGTCATCAGAGCCTGCATTATGTTATTTTACTTTTATAGATTCAGAGGATACATATGAAGGTTTGTTACATGGATATATTGCATAATGGTTTGGATTTCTAGTGTTTTCATCACCTGAATAGTGATTATTGGACTGAATAGGTAAATTTTTTACCCTTACCTTCATCTCACCCTCCCTGCTTTTGAAGTCCCCAGTGTCCATTATTTCCCTCTGTATGTCCATGTGTACCCATTGTTTAGCTCCTACTTACACGTGAGAACACGTGGTATTTGATTTTTTTGTTTCTGAATTATTTCACTTGGGATAATGGCCTCCAGCTCCATTCATGTTGCTGCAAAATATATTATTTTATTCTTTTTTATGTCTGAGTACTATTCCATGGTGTATATGTACCACATTTTCTTTAACCCATCATTCATTGATGGATACAAGTTGATTCCATGACTTTGCTATTGTGTATAGTGCTGCCATAAACACACAAGAGGAGTACAATATCTTTTCCTTTGGGTAGATACACAGTAATGGGATTGCTGGGTCAAATGGTAGTTCTATTTTTAGCTCTTTGCAAAACCTCCGTACTGTTTTTCATAGAGATTGTGCTAATTTACATTCCCACCAACAGTGTCTAAGCATTCTCCTTTCTTTGTATCCTTGCTAACATCTGTTTTTTAACTTTTTACTAATAGTCATACTGACTGGTGTGAGATGATACCTCATTTGGTTTTAATTTGCATTTCTCTGATGATTAGTGATGTTGAGCATTTTTTCCACATGTTTGTTGGCTGCTTGTGTGTCTTGCTTTGAGAAATGTCTGTTCATGTTCTTTGCTCACTTTTTAATAGGGTCACTTGTTTTTCTCTTGTTGAGTTGTTTGTGTTCCTCGTATAAAAATACCTAGAAAGACATTTAACCAAGGGGGTGAAAGATCTCTACAAGAAGAACTACAAAACACTGATGAAAGAAGTTGTAGATGACACAAATAGGAAAACATCCCATGCTCATGGATTAGAAGAGTCAGTATTGTTAAAATGATCATATTGCCCAAAGCAATATACAGATCTAATGCAATTTCTATTAAATAACCAACACCATTTTATAAAGAATTAGAAAAAACAATCTTAAAACTCATATGGAACCAAAAAAAAAGCCCAAATAGCCAAAGAAATCCTGAGCAAAAAGAACAAAGGTAGAGGCATCACATTACCTGACTTCAAATTCTACAGTAAGGTTATTGTAAGTAACCAAAGCAGTATGGTACCGGTATAAAAATAGGCACATAGATCAATGGAACATAATACAGAACCCAGAAATAAAAGCCACATACGTACAACCAACTGATCATTGACAATAAGTCCACAAAAATACATAATGGAGAAAAAACACCCTATTCTATAAATAGTGCTGGAAAAACTGGATAGCCATATGCAGAAGAATGAAACTAGACCCCTATTGCTCATCATATAGAAAAATTAACTCATGATGGATTAAAGACTTAAATGTAAGAACTGAAATTATAAACATTCTAGAAGAAAACCTAGGGAAAACTCTTCTGGACATTGGCCTAGGCAAAATATTTATGATTAAGACCTCAAAAGCAATTGTAAACAAACAAAAAACCACCAGGAACAATAACAAAAAAAAAACCCCAAATGGACAAATATGACCTAATTAAACTAAAGAATTTCTGAGCAGCAAAATAAACTATCGATACAGTAAACAGACAACCTACAAAATGGGAGAAAATATTTGCAAACTATACATCCACTGAAGGACTAATATCCAGAACATGCATTCTTGGCCACTGTACTAGACTGCCTTAGAAAGATTAGCAATACCCACTCTTAACTCAGGGGCAGGCTGGCCCATCTCTCTTTCATTACATACTACGTGCCAAAGTATTGGATATTTATAAATTTGGCTGGAACATAGCTTCTCAGGGGGACCATGGTGAGTGCTTCTTGGCAAGGCTCTAGAAACACCAAGTTTTAAATTTTTCTTAGAAGAGGCCATCTGCTTTGCAATCTATCAGGTTGTGCTGGAATTAGTAATGGTTTGGTTTCAAGAAACAGACATTAAGGGGATGGATATTCCATTTACCATGAGGTGATTATTATGCATTGCATGCCTGTGTCAAAAAATATCTCATGTACCGTATTAATATATACACCTATGTACCCACAGAAATAAAAAGTAAAAAATTAAGCAAAGTAAAACAATCAAACAAACAAACAAAAAGAAACAGATATCAATTCACACCACCTCAAGTAATGATGAGCCTAAATTCAAGGGACTCAATTACCAGGAACAGAGCTGAGCCTAAACTAGGAACTGGAAAATCAGAAACAACTTTGGCTTCTCTTAGTCTCCATGGACCTTTGTCTCTTCTTGTAACATCAAGTTACTGGTTCTCATGCTTCTTTCCCTAAACCTATTATTTCTGCTTCTCTCAAAATATTCATGGATAAAAAGGACTTCCAGCTCTAAATCTATATGACCAAGGATGACAGTCTCTACCTCCCCAACCTCTGTACTTCTTAGAACAAAGTCTAAAGAAAAGTAGCCTATAGGTCCACCTTGAATAATGTATACAGCTCTTATCCCAGCTGTGACACAAGCAAGACCACACAGAATCTTCATTTCAGAAGGCGATGAGGGTAAAGGTAGATTCACTTAGAAGGAAGTGTGGGCAAGAAGGGAAAGACAGTGTTTGTTAGTTTGGTCTTAAATATTTCACTCTTTTGTGCTTTGTAGGTGGGAGCATGTTGTTGGATGTGGTGATGTGGCCACATCTCTTCTTTATCAGTATTGTTCCTCATGTGAAGCTTCCACTTATGGTTCTAAAGAGTTCCATGTCTGACTTCTGACACATACTGTATTGTGTCATTTGACATAGCTGCCCTCTCCTATCTCTATAGTCACTGATTTAATTCTATCCCTTGCTTCTAACTGTATTACCATGAGAGCTCCATGAGTGATTGCCTTGCCTTCAATTTTTCTTGACTCTAGTTCTTTCTGTTCTTCCTTCATATTGCTACCAAAGTGATATTTCCAGGACGTCAATCAAATTATGTCATTTTTTTTCATTTTAATAATAACTTTTACAGAGGTCTAAGAGAATGTGGCAAAAGAGGCCAAGAGACAATTGCATGTGATTATTAAACATTGCATGCCTGTATCCAAATACCTCATGTACCCCATAAATATATATACCTATGTATCCACAAAAATAAAAAGTGAACAATTAAACATAGCTATTTATTCTCTTCTACACTTTCCTAATGAGGCTACTTGCATTCCTTTTTGTGCATATTCTCTTGCTACTCTGTACATATAAACAATGTGCACTTTTTTTTTTTTTGACTTGGGGACTTGCTATGTCATCCAGACTGGAGTACAGTGACATGATCATGGCTCACTGCAGCGTTGATCTCCCAGTCTCAAGCAGTCCTCCCACCCCAGCCTCTCACGTAGCTGAGATTACAGGTGCACCCCACCATGCCTGGCTATTATTTTTTTTGTAGAGACAGGATCTTGCTATGTTGATCAGGCTGGTCTTAAACTCCTGGCCTCAAGTGATTCTCCCACCTCGGCCTCACAAAACACTTGTATTAAAGGTGTGAGCCACTGCACCCCACCACATATGCACTTGTAAACGCAAAATTTCCCCCCATCTTCCTCTTCATCTGGACAATGGCTACTTAATCTCAAAATCTAATTCTTATTTGATTTTCTTAGAAAAAAATCCTTGCTAGTTTCTCCTTAACACTAATTCCCCTCAGCTTTGCCCCACCCTATCCTAAAATCAATTCCAAAAATCAGAGTTTTGGGGATTGACAGTTAGGAATCTTTGGAAAGCTAGCACTATGTATTATTGTTAGTATCATTCTAATATATTTTTACTATTATGGTCTTTTGACATTTATAGGGTACTTTTTATAACATACTGTATTATCTTGCTTATCTTTGATTCAGTCAAACACAGACTTAATTTGGGAAAACCCCATTTCCAATATAAATACTAGCACTAAATTATTGTATAGAGTACCATTAATAATTAATTTGTCCATATTTTCTTTGTTTTCACAATGAAAGAAATGCTAGGAATGCTAAGCAAATATTTAGTTTTTATTTTGCTGGCAAGTGGTTTAAATTGATTTGGTTTTGTTAATGTCAGAATCCAACAGCGCATTTGTTAAGGGTGAATTTGGAGCTTCAGAAGTCAGGGAAAGAAACCCCACAAATTATGACCAAAAAAATGTTTTAAATGATTTTCTTAGTCATTTACAGATCTTTCTTCATGCAGTCCTTCCTTCTTTTAAAAGAGAAAATTCAGAAAGAGAACACATCCAACAGTAAATAATCCAGTGTGTGCACCTTCAGGGTCTTGTGCATGTAATAGAACATCTTGCCATGGTAAAGCGGCTCCTTCAGAACATACTGCAAAAACATTAAGCCTTTTTATTGCATTACATAGATCCAGATTGTGTAGAAAGCTCAGCTTTAAAGTAGTTCTTCTCTCCTTAAATCCCATTTTCCTCTCTTGGTACCAGAAACTGTGTTCATAACCCTGTTTAAAACATCTGATATTCAGTGGGAAATTCTCCCCTCATTTACTGTTTCTTGTCATCAAGATTGTCTCTGGTGAGGCCTGCATGTGTCTCCTTCAGTTTTAGGGCATTGGAAAGTTCCTAACCATACCTCGGCAAAACAGGCCAGAAATGTTCCAGGTCTGAACAATGACCCTTGTCCTGCCCTCAGTCACCAAGACATACCCCATTCAGCTGGCCTTAGGGGGATGGGATTTCAAAGCTGCCATGGCCACAGTAGAACACAGGACCCCACACACCATGATTTGTGATCATTTTCTTCTCTACAAATGCCAGTTGACTCATCAATTTTTTTCCCAGTAACTTTAGAGTCACACAAAGCTTCCTAAATTCAGTTACTCTAGAATAGTAATAGCTAATATTTATTGAGTGCTGACTATGTACTAGGCACTGTGTCCAACATTTTACATAGATTGTCATCTTTGATCTTCACAACAAATCTTTTTTTTAAATAAGAGCTTTAATGAAGTATAATTACATACCACAAGATTTACCATTTTAAAATGTAGAATTCAATGGTTTTTATTTACAGAGTTCTGCAACCATCATCACCATGTAATTTTTTTTTTAGTTTAATGATTATCTTGTTTTACTATTTAAATTATAATATGCAAGTTGTAGCTTTTCCTTTTTAAAATTAATTAATTAATTTCCTATTGCCATTTAATAGCTGTACATATTTTTGTGGTACAAGCGATAATTTGATACATTCATATAATCAAATTAGGGTAATTGGGATATCCATCACATTAAATATTTAGCTTTTCTTTGTGCTAGAAACATTTAAATTATTCTCTTCTAGCTATTTTGAAATGTATGATAGATTAGTGTTGACTACAGTCACTTTACTGATCTATTGAACACCAAGTCTTTTTTCTTCAATCTAACTGTGTATTTGTAACCAATTAATCAATCTCTCTTTATTCTCTCCTCTCCCACCCTTCCTGGCTTCTGGTAGCCACCTATCTCTCTATCTTCATGAGAATCTACTCTCCATCTTCATAAGATCCACCTTTTCAGTTCCCACATGAGTGATTACATGCAATATTTGATTAAACATGCAATAATTATTTTTTCTGTGCTTGGCTTATTTCACTTAATATAATGGCCTCAAGTTTTGTTGTAAGTTATTTGAGAAATCTCCAAACTGCTTTCTGCAGAGGCTGAACTAATTTACATTCCCACCAACAGTGTATAAGCCTTCCCTTTTCTCTACAGCCTTGCCAACATCTGTTGCTTTTTCACTTTTTAATAGTAGCCATTCAGACTGGTGTTAGACGGTATCTCATTGTGGTTTTGATTTGCATTTCTCTGATGATTAACAGCATGGTACTTGTCCACAAACAAACACATAGACCAATGGAACCCATTAGAAAGCTCAGAAATAAAGCTACACACCTACAATCATCTGATGTTCAACAAGGCTGGAAAACATAAGCCACAGAGAAAGGACTCCCTATTCTATAAATGGTGCTGGGATAACTGGAAAGCCACGTGCAGAAGAATGAAACTAGACCCTTACCTTTCACCACATACAAAAATTAATGCAAGATGAATTAAAGATTTAAATGTAAGATCTCAAACTATAAAAATTTTAAAGGAAAACCCAGGAAATACCCTTCCCAAAATTGGCCTTGGCAAAGAATTTATGACCAAGTACCAAAAAGAAATTGCAACAAAGCCAAAAATTAACAAGTGGGACCTAATTAAACTAAAGAGCTTATGCACAGCAAAGGAACCATCAACAGAATAAATAGACAACCTACAGAATGGGAGAAAATATTCACAAACTATCCATCTGAGAGGAACCTAATATCCAAAATATATAAGGAACTTAAACTAACAAGCAAAAAAGAAATAACCCCACTAAGAAGTGGGCAAACGCATAAATAGAGACTTCCAAAAGAAGACATATAAGCAACCAACAAAAATGTGAAAAAAAAGTTCATCTATGTCTTTTAATTGGAGAATTTAGTTCATTTACATTCAGTGTCATTATTGATAAGTAAGGACTTAGTACTGCCATTTTTAGTACTGCCATTTGTTTTTCTGGTTTTCTGGTTGCTTTATAACTCCTTTCTTCTTTTCTTCCTTTCTTACTGTCATCCCTTGTGGCTATGTAATTTTCTTAGTTGTAGTATGTCTTAATTTGTTGCTTTTTATTTTTTAGTGTATCCATTACAGGTTTTTGCATTGTAGTTACCATAGGGTTACATAAAACATCTTATAATAAATTATTTAAAGAGATAAAAACTTAGATTACAAAAAAGAGTAAAAGCAAACAAAAAAAGAGAAAAACCAAACAAAATGAAACCACCATATACTTTAACTCCATCTCCCCTACATTTTGACTTGTGTTTGTCTCAATTTACATAATTTTAGATTGCCTATCTCTGAACAGGTTGCTGTCTGGTGATAATCTCAGTGTTGTGTGTATATATATATATATTCTGGTTTTCTGTGTTAGAGAGTGAATCCAGCTGTGTCTATACTGCCATTTTGGAAGTATAAATCTCCTAATTTGGAATGCTTTCATCACCCTTAAAAGAAACACCAAGTCCATTACTTGTCACTCCCATTCTCTTTTTCCCCCGAGCTGTGACAACCATCAACTTTTCTGTTCCTATACATTTTTTCATTCTGGCCATTTTGTGTAAAAAAACATCATACAATAGATGACTTTTTGTTACTGACTTCTTTCACTTAACATAGTCTTTTCAAGTTTTTTTTTTTTTTTAATGTTGTGACATGAATCATACTTATTTTTCATCTGGCTCCTCAGTAGCTTCTCAGGAGCTTCTCAGGAAGCCCAATCCCATAGTGTAATGTATAGTATTTCATCCAGCTTTAAGACCAGAGAGCAATTCAATGAAGGCAAGTAGTCAACTAAGACAGAGATAGAACGCAGTCAATAAAATCTGAAAAACCACACAAAGTTTGTGTCCAAACCATAGCGAGATTGAAGTTGCTTAATTAAGTTTATTTTTTAACTGAAGATGTGTTACATGTTCAGTATGAAAAATATAGAATATATAAGGAAACAAAAAGAAGAACATTTAAATGACCTGTACAATTCTTCTCTCTTGTAACTCATTTCACCTTTTTGTTTACAGTTTACAGTAGTCCTCCATTACCTACAATTTTGCTTTCTAAGGTTTCAGTTACCTCTGGTCAACTGTGGCTTGAAAATAGGTGAGTACAGTGCAATAAGATATTGAGAGAGAGAGAGGGAGAGGGAGAACCTTCACATAAATTTTACTACAGTATATTTTATTGTGCCTAATTTATAAATTAAATTTTATAATGAGTAGGTATGTATAGAAAAAAATAGTGTCTACAGGATTTGCTACTATTTAAGATTTTGGACATTCACTGGGGGTCTTGGAACACATTCCTAGTGGATAAGGGGGGACAACTGTATTTTCTTCTACATGCATACATATACGTTTTTACAATATATACACATTTATTACTTATAATGACATTATGCTATACGCAATTTTAATTGTTTCCCTTTTTTTAACTATACCATAGAGTTCTTAATTTATTCAGTATTATTTTACCACCTAATTTTTACTAGTAAGATGGTACTATAAGAATGTGCCATATTTTTTTATAAATCTTCCATTTCATGGTACATATCTAGTGGTGTGGTGAACATTCTCATTCCTCTATTTATAAAGACTTCAGTAATCTAGGTTTTCAGCTGAATTTCCTGGAAGTGGGTTCATGCTATACAGTATGACACCTTTTAATTCTTTTAATCCCTGTTGCCAGATTATATCTTAGAAAAATGTTGCTAATTAATGTTCCAATTAACAATTAATAAGAGGGCCTATTTTTATGCACCAACCCTAAATATTATTATTAGAAAGTCTGTTGTAAGTTGGTTGATGAAAAACGTATCTTATTGTAATTTTAAAGTTGCATTTATTGATTACTAGAGAGGATGAGTATTTTATATACATTTCTAGACAATTTGTTATTCTTGTGTGAATTGCCTATTCGTGTTCTTCATAATAATTTTAATTGATGAAGATTATTGGTACTTTGAGGGCAGAAATACATCTCATTTTTGCTGGAGACTGTTTTCATCAGTGTTGCACCCTGGATCTAGCCCATGCTAGGACCTAAAAGTATTTGTGGAATGAAAGAATGAATGATAATCCACTATTATATTTTTACTGGTTATTAATAGAAGGGAATCAAATTAATGTTGCATACATTTATTTAGTGAGCAATGAATGCCATTTTCTCCACAAAAAAGTTTTTCTCTGAAGAAAATGTAACTTCTTTTCAACAATAACACCATTTATAGCCTGAATGGATAAATACAAGATTGGACAGATTTGGCTATTTTCATGTTTGTTTTTTTTTTCTTTTTTCTTAGCAACTGTCAGATTTTTCTATTCTTGCTAGCTATTTTGGAATACTAGGACGCAAATAGAGATTTGTTACCTCATTTCATTATAGAAAATGAAAGCACCAAAATAAAACATCTCAAATACTCATCATTTCTGAGAATATTCTACAAATTTGTGCTTTCTCTGGATTGCGTTCCACAACTGAGACAATACTCAAACTTTTTTGAGCTTAATTGTACTTAAACTGACCTGCTTTTTTTTTTTTTCAGAATATTTTGTTTTCAGCAGAAGTTCTATTTTCATTGAATCTAGGGATATGAAAGTGACATATAGATGTAGAGTCTTTCACACCATTGCACTTGCATATATATGTGAGTAGGTGTATGTATACACACAAACATACATATATTTCTTTTGGGCAAATTATTTTTCTTGTTAACTTTTCTCAAAATCCTGTTACGAAGAGAAAATAGAAGCCACAATGTTTTGAGGCAGCTCCTGGTGTCATACATACAAACATATTCTGTGATCTGCATTGTATAAAAAACCCTTGTTTACCCTGCAACCCACTTCAGTTTCTGTTCAACTCCGCTCCTTCTAAAAGAAAACTGATCTCCATTGATCACCCTTACTTCCTGTTTTCTTCTCAAATTATTCCAAGTGGGCTTTGGTTTTGGCATTGCTGTAGAAGCAGGTTTTCTAGATCTCCTACTTCTTCCTTTCCAGAGCAAGCGTGGAGTTAGTAACACTTTTCCAGTGTTCCCAACCTCTCCTGGGACTCTCTAGAGCTGGGAGCAGGCAGAATTAGCAGGCCAGGTCACATTGGTCAGGCACATTTGAACCCACTAACTAAAAATTCATCACCAGCCTGGCCAACATGGTGAAACCCTGTCTCTACTGAAAATACAAAAATTAGCTGGGTGTGGTGGCGGGCACCTGTAATCCCAGCTACTCAGGAGGCGGAGGCAGGAGAATTGCTTGAATTCTGGAGGCTGAGGTTGCAGCAAGCTGAGATCGTGCCACTGCACTCCAGCCTGGGCAACAGAACAAGACTATGTCAACGGCCCCCAACCCCCACAATAACAACAAAAAATCGTAATGTAGACATAGCTGTGGACTCTTGATTTCCATAGTGGAATTTGAGAAAGTGCTCCTGGTATTTAGTGAGCAGGGGCCAGGGATGCTAAACCATTTGCAATATATAGGACAGCTTCACCAAAAAGGAGTTATCCTGCACTGTTATCAGTTATACCCTCCTTGAAAAACACTTATTTAGAGGAAGAAACTAATTCCCTAGTAACAAAAGTTGAGATTGCAGAAATCAGAAGACTGGACAGAGTTAAAGGGGAAAAGCAGATATTACGGCCAGGAAAGACAACTGGGAAAATAATATATACCCAAATCTAACTATACTTTAAAAAGGAATTAGAAAAGGGGAAGATGCTTTGTCGTTATTAGATCAGAAACTGTGGCAGAGGTCCAAAGAAATCTTAGGTAGAAAGAGAGGGGAAGATATGAGAGAGCAGACTGAACTGTCTATAGACCCTGCTGAGAAGCAGAATCCAAAAAAAACTGTTGAGAGGTGGCTCTTAAAGCTGAATGTGAAAAATTCATAATATAGACAATTGGGAACCCACTATCTTAAGGACTGAGACTGCTATTTTGAGTAGTTACAAAGATTCTGGACAGATTATAGAGAAGAGTAGGAAGATCAGTAGAAAATACTGGAAGAATTACAAGGGAAGTATCAATACGATGGTTTTGGGTGAACTTCATGCTGGATAAGTAAATGGAATAGACTTCTAAGGGAAGATGCAGCAATAATGAGGCATATTATGGGGGAACCAGGCAGGAATAAAAGCGAATGAGTCCAGTTTGATGGGGAACAATCACTTGAGTGGGATTGTTCTACTCAGAGAGGAGAATGTAAACAAACTGTTGGACCCTGCATTCAGATTGGGTCTCTGAAATCTAAAGCTATAGCCATGACCAGAGTCTATGCAAAATAACAAACCCAGAATTAACCTGAAGCCGTGTGTTGGGAGTAATTCTTACAAGATTATGGATATATGCTTCATGGATCCACAAGCCTATTCCCTCCACAGCACCACCTTGGCCTTGAATGATGAACAAGATAAATAGAATGTTAGGCAGCTTATCTACATTGTCTCCTATGTCTGGCACACACATTTAAAGCTAGGAGCTTGCATACACTAAAGCTCCCACAGAACTTGGCATCAGTTGATAATCCTGGACTGCAAGCCTGACTGCAAAACACAGAAAAACTAAAAAATAAGTTTAAATCCCTAACATCTAGAAGGCCTGTATAAAACGAGGCTATTGTGGTCAACTTCTGTATTTGCCCCCTCTCCCCACCTTCCTGTCCCCGGCACATAGGCTGGTGCCTGCAGTCCTTGTCTGTGTAACAGCTACTTACCTCTGCATAATACTAGCATAAGCAGACATGAAAGGAACAAGGTCAAAATCCCAAATGACCTACAGTTTAAGGTCATTCACTCAGACCACAGCAGGTAAACACCAAACTCACATGGCATAAAACAGGTCACTGACAGTCTCTAAATTTAAAACCAAAACCAAATTGTACCACAAAATCTTAAATTCCTCATATGGCTTAAACATTTTCATGGGCAATTTACTCCCCAAATTTCATTTATCTTTGCAATGTTCCTAACCGATGCACCAGATGTCTAGTATATACACATGGTCCCAGGTAAGTATCTCCCTGCTGTAGTTTCCTCTGGTTTTCATCTATTCTTTTAAACATGGCTCTTCTGATCTCCATCTCAGGAATTGTTTTTGATTCCTGAAAAAAGAGAGTTGAAACACTGGGCTATTTTGACAACTTACATAGGATCCTCAAATTCTAGAACCGCCATTGTTACAGTACTTTTCTAAATAAAGCCGTAAATAAGTAAAGCCAAATATTACGTATATAATTTGAAAGAAAATCATATAGAAAGAATACCTGTAATTCTATCATATAGAGATAATAGTCAATAACCTTTTATTTTCTTTAGAGAGGTATAGACACATTATGTACATGTGTGTATGTATATACATATATTTTATAAAACTATAGTAGTTGACAATAGTGTGTATTGACATTTTCCAGTTTTAAAATAAGAATATATTATTATGGTGTAAAATTTGTTAACAACCCGATGCTATTCATATAATATTTTCCCTTATTAGATATTTAGGTTGTTTCCTTTTTAAAACTATTATTATAAACAACTCTTTAACATTATTTTTAAATCGAGAGGACAGTTAGTTCCACCTGTAGATTTTTTTTCTACCCTCAAATTGTTAATTGTATTGTATTGAATAACCAATCCATCATATATGCACTGATTTGAAATATCTTTATCATGTACTAAATTCATATCTGTGTCTGGAATTTTTATCAGATTAGTGTTGCAATAAATTCATAGTCACTGATTTCAGCCAAGTCCTTATTACTTATTTGTATATCTTTATGCTTGGCTTCCACTTTTATTCTCCTCAGGTATTAGTTTGGAACTTCACTATAGTCAATGCTCCCTTTTAATCTTGGTGCTAGTCTCTTTGTCATCAGTAAGATAAAGGCCACAAGTGTGATCTCTGCAACACCTTTGTATTCGTTTCCTAAGGCTGCCATAACCAAGTACCACAACCTTGGGGGCTATGAAAATGGAAATTTATGCTGTCACAGTTCTAGGGGTTAGAAGTTTGAAATCAAGGTATGAGCAGGGCCATGCTCCTTCTAAACCTTGTAGAGGATAATTCTGTCTTGCCTCTTCCTAGCTTCTGGAAGCTCTTGGCAACACATGGTCATTCTTTAGGTTGCAAATGCAGCACTCCAATCTCTGCCTCAGTTGTCATGGCCATCATCCCTCATGCGTCTTCACATTGTCTTCCTTGTGTGTGTGTGTGTGTGTGTGTGTGTCCAAATTTCTCTCTTTTATAAAGATTGCAGTTGTATTGGATTAGGGGCGCACCATAGTCCAGTATGATATCATCTTTACTAATTACATCTGAAACAGCCTTATTTCTGAATAAGGTCACATTCTGAGGGAGTGGGGTTAGGACTTGAACATATATTTTGGGAGAACACAATTCAACCCATAGAAATCTCTCCTCCAACCACACACCACCCACATTCGCTCTCATTTCACTCTCCTCTTGTATCGAAGGATGATGGCTTCTTTCTGTTCAGGTTAATTTCGTGTTTTTGTTCTTTATTCCAACGGCTTCTATGTGTTCTGAGACTTTGCTCTATCAATGAACCACTCTTTTTGGCATTTTCATCTTCTACCTTTCCATTAAAAACTCCCCTGCGTTCCGACAACACATCGCTCTCATGTCCCTTTCTTGTCCCTCTCCTATTCAAGATACGAAGTTATCCTTTCCTTGAACTTGAACCCCGGTTTAGTCATAATTACATCTTTCTCTTATTCTTTATATATTAGGTCTCTTCACTTCTATCAAGGGCATTAGCTGCTTAGGGTTTTCATAAAGAATTGCCACTGTTGTCCTTTGACATGAATCATTGTGTGTAGAGGACAATTAAAGAAAATCAAGACTGAGTTAAGATGTAAATATTGATACATTTTGATTTGATTTTTATATATGGTGAGACATAGAGTCTAGTTTTATTCTTCTACATATGGTTATCCAGTTTTCTCAGCATCATTTATAGAAGAGACTGCTCTCTCCTTATTGTATTTTCTTGGTATTTTCATCCAAAATGGGTTGGCTGTAAGTGTGTGGATTGGTATCTGGGCTCTCTCTTCTGTTCCATTGTTTTTATGCAGTACCAGCTGATTTGTTGTCAGGTAGCATGATGCCTCCAGTTTTGTTCTTTTTGTTCAAAATTTCTTTGGCTATTTGGGGTCTTTTAGGGTTTCATATTAATTTTAGTACTTTTTTCCTATTTCTGTGAGGAATGTCATTGGTATTTTCACAGGGATTACACTGAATCTGTAAATTGCTTTGGGTAGTACGGTCATTTTAGCAATATCGATTCTTCCAATCCATGGGCATAGAATATATTTTTATTTAAAAATAAAGATACTACTAGACAAAAAATACTATAAAGCTACTAGAACAAAACACTGGAGAAATCCTCCAGTACATTGATCTGGGCAAAGATATTTTGAGTAAGCCTCAAAAGCACAGGAAATAAAATCAAAACTAGATAAATGGGATTACATAAAGCTCAAAAGCTTCTGCACAACAAAGAAAACAATCAAAAATTGCATAGACAACCTACAGAATGAGAGAAAATATTTGCAAACTATCCATCTGACAAAGAATTAATAACCAGAATATATAAGGAACTCAAACAACTCAGTAGTAAAAAACTAAATAATTGATTAAAAAATGGGCAAAAGATCTGAACAGACATTTCTCAAAGAAGACATACAAATGGCTAACAGATATATGAAGAAATGGTCACCACCACTAGTTATCAGAGAACTGCAAATCAAAACCACAATGAGATATCATCTCACTCCAGTTAGAATGGCTTTTACAAAAAAGACAGAGAATAACAGATGCTGGTGAGAATGTAGAGAAAGGGGAACCCTTGTACACCATTAGTGGGAATGTTAATTAGTACCTCTTTTTTGAAAAAGACACCTGTACTTGTATGTTTCTTGCAGCACTATTCACAATAGCAAAGTCATGGAATCAACCTAAATGTCCATCAGTGGTAGACTGGGTAAAGAAAATGTGGTATGTATACACCATGGAATATTACACAGCCGCCAAAATGAAATTATGTCCTTTGTAGCAACATAGATGCAGCTGGAGGCCATCATCTTTTAAAAACATAACTAGTGAGATGGCTGCTGATGCTGCGAAAAGTGCTGCTATGATTATCATCCTGATTCCAACAGGAATAGTTTGGTTGAGACCAGTAAGGGTTGAAATTCAACCACAATTGCCCCAGTTATGAAATCCTACAGCCTGGAATGCATGTACAGCAAACTAACAAATATAGACGAAGAAGAATACAAAGAATCTGAATGAACTATCACTCCTGAAAGCTCCGTAAAGTGGTCTGTACCAACAGACAAATGAACAAGGAGTAAAAAGCAAGAACCACGGGATACTCAATCCAAAATCAACCACTCTTATGAAATCAACACAAAACCAAGACAAGCATCTGAAGATATTTAGAAACAGTGTTACAGCATGGAACATCCAGAAGTAGTATATAAGCTTTACTGTCTTTTGGAATTCTATAGGAATGTCACAGAAAAATCCTGATAGAAACAAGGTTCTATAGGAAAATTGCTGAGAAGAAGTGGCCAATTATTTTTTCTACCATGTTGAGTGAGGTTTTGCATTTCTCATTCCCGATGATCGAATTATGCATCTTTTCTTTCTACTTCTTCTTGGTGTTTAAGAAGTTCAGCTTGGGCCAACACATTTTTTTTTTTTTTTTTTTTGCAATCAGTGTATAAACTGGATGTTTCTCTGTTGTTTCATTATTGCTGGTTGTATATTGGGTACGTTAGGCATCCTCACACTGCCTCGTGGAGGTCTGAAGGGATTGTTGAGATCTGGTTCAAAAGAAAGGAAATCAATATGTCCAAGAGATGTCTGCACCCCCATGTTTACTACAGCACTATTTACAATACCCAAAATATAGAATAAATCTAAGTGCCCATCAATGGATAAATGAATAAATAAAATGTGGCATATACACAATATTATCCAGCCATAAAAAGAATAAAATCCTGTTATTTGTAGCAACATGAATGGAAGTGAAGGACATTATGTTAAATGAAATACACCAAGCACAGAAAGACAAATATAGGATGTTCCCACTCACATGTGTGAGCTAAAAAGGTGGAGCTCATGAAGTTAGATAGATTTCCAGAGGCCAGGAAGGGTGGGAAAGGAGGGAATAAAGAGAGATTATTAATTGGGTACAATTATACAGTTACTAATAGATAAAAGAAATAAGACCTGGTGTTTGATAGATCAGTAGGGTGACTATAGTTAACATTAGTCTGTTAAACATTTCAAAATAGCTAGAAGAGAATAATTTGAATGTTTCTAGCATAAAGAAAAGTTAAACATTTAATGTGATGGATATCCTAATTACCCTGATTTGATTATATGTATGTATCAGATTATCACATGTACCCTGAAAATATGTACATCAATTATGTCTCAATAAAAATAATTTTTAAAAATATGTAAATGTTGGATAGTTGGCTCAAATCCTTCCTGAGTATTTTCCCCATGAACCTGACAGCGTTAGGTTAATATTCATGAATCAGGAGAATCATGATGGTGTGCCCCGGATGCTTGGAATGTCCTTAAATTGTGGTAACATAGAATTTTAGATACATTACGTTATAAATAATTATTTTGTCACACTAACCTTAAGCTAACAAAGATTTGAGAACTGGATTAAGTTATCTTTCTATCCCCAGGACCTAGCAGAGTTTGGAACCTATTAGGTGACCAATAAATATTTTTTGATGAACAGAATCATGGATAAGCAAATGATGTCTATTCTGAGATAGCTGGTGTTACAAGATGATTTGTCCATATGAAGATCTGTTTTACACATTCATTTCATTAATGCAGTACTTTAACCAGGAAACAGGCCATTCAAGGTAAAGGTTACATAATATAAAAGGAAATGGAATTTTCCAACCAGATATTCTGTGAAGCATTGTTCATATATTATAGGAGGTAAAAATAAATTACTTTTAAAAAAAGTGCTTGTGTGCAAATAAGTTTGGGAAGGACTGAGCTTTTTTGCTTCTTATTTATTTAGGTCTTTCACATCTTTATTATTTTATTAATATTATTTTTAAATTGATAGATAAAATGGTGTATATTTATGGTGTACAATATACATATGTTGTGGAATGACTAAGTCTAGCTAGGAAGGTTTTTCTCTCAGTGCAGAAATTCTTAGAACTCACAAATTATTTAGATTTGCATTTGGCTGCATGTGACAGAAATCTGATTGCACAGATATAAACAAGTAGGAGTTTATTTTTCTTATGTAGAAAAATAAATGCAGACACAGGCATCCAGAGTGGAACGTCAGTTCCAGGATGCCTCCAGTGTGCAGTCTCCTTTCTGAATTCTCCTGCAGCCTCCCTGGAAGAGCGTGGGGTTTTCTTTCTCATGCTCACACAGTGGCTGCTGCACTTCTAGGCAGGAAACACAGGAAAGACTCGGGGGCAGAAGGTGGAAAACAGGAAATATGTCCCTTTATTTCTGGAAAGAAATATATTTTTCTCAGTTGTCCACTTAGTTACCTTGTGCTTATGTCTCACTGCCAGGAAATAATAGGTCATGCAGCTATCCCTAGCTGTAAGTGAGTCTGGAATAAGGAGTATTTTTAATTGATGCATTGCTGCCCTAAAGCAAAATCAAGGATCTGTTAGTTAAGAGAGGAAGAGGGAATGGGTATTGGTCTGGCAACCAACAGTGCATAAAACTAAGGTGTATTGTGACTTCCCAAAAGGGGGAATATAGTCATATGTGTTATTTCTTCACTCTGTTTTTCAAGATTTCCTTTGAGAAGGCTTTACAGGTATTCTGGCAAGAACATAATTAACATCATGACCGGAAGGTGGCCTGTCACTGATTTTAATCTTCCCAGCATATAATTCTGTCCTCTCTTAGGTAAATAATCAGAGACATTAGCTTTTTTCAGACTGCATTTCTGAAGAAAATGGGCCTTACATTTCTTAGGTTACAATACTCTAGGCAGGTCTAGGTCAACTGATAAGGATGCTGCTGTATCAGGGAAAGATCTCAAGCAGGAACACATAAGGATCTATTTAAAGCAAACAAGAAAACCCTAAGTAGAGCTGATCTCTGCTTTGTCCGACTTCTTAATTCTCACAGTGAACGAAGTATACTGGAAAAATTATCCACCAAGATAGTTTTTGTTTAACTGAGGTGGATTGATGGTAGCAATGGTCTTGATTTGTTTACTCCTTCCATCAAAGACACTGAGCCTATACTAGCCTTGGCATAGATCGTGTGTGGAACCAACAGTGTGCCAGTTCTGAGCCCAGGTCTTTAGAGGCCCTGTGTGTTTCTTCTTGTTGCCTCTTGCTCCTCTCCCTTTGCCATGAGAATAAGGATGGATGAACCTGCTGGTGAGCAGCCATGTGGAATACAGCAAGATGGCATAGGCTTGTGAGCAAGTTCATCCAGGATTGACTATTTAATTGCCCTACAGCTAGCAATAGACACATAAGTAAGTCTTGATGAGCTCAGCTTCCATCAACAAAATGCTTAGTCAACCTAAACACTTGTGAGTAACAAAAGTTTATTGCTATATGCCAGGGAGATTTTGTGTTTTCTGCCATGGTTGTTACATGGCATTACTGTGGTAACAGATAACTGATACACTAACCCAGCAGAGAAGGGATGTTGAACAAGTTGTGAATAAATTGGAGTGTCTGGAACACTATTACTTACCTAAAAGCCCCTGCTATTGTGTCTCTTCTCTGCATTTCTTGCCTCAACTTGTTGTGAAAATTGCATCCTAACTTGTATATGGATCTCCTGAATATTCTTTGCTCTTTAGTATTATCTTTACCATATCTTTTGAATGTTGTAGGCAACATTACTCTTTTAAAAATAACTTTTATTTTAAAAAATGAATATTTTAAAATCATGTAGTAAGTACTTCTGTCCCACCACACAGAATGAGTAGTTCTTAACATTTTGTTACATTTGCTTCAAGTCTCCTTTTTTTTATGACAGCATACTCCTACATGTAAAGTTGTGACCCTCTGATCTCCCAACTCCCAGATCTCATAACCCTTCTCATTCCTGGGGTCAGCCATTTGACAGATTTAGTGTAAATCCTGCCAATGCTTTATAAAAATACATTAACATACTATGTTTATAAATAGTTATTTTAAAATGTAGGTTTTATTATTATTTGGGTATGGTGAGGCCAACAGATCAGGACCCAATTGCCATTGAAAAGAGAGTTTATTACAGTCCCCAAGGGGAAGGCTATACCTCACCATGCAGGGGCCACAAGGGGAAGCACCAAGGTCAGTCAGGAGTCAGAGAGAGCTAGGGGAAATCACCGGCAAAGTCTTTATTGTGGGTTCTGCAGAAACAGGTGAGGCAGGATAAATGGGCTTAACATTGGCTAATTTGAATAATTTCAGCTGGCTCAAGGGTATAGGTGTTGTCTCCAGTTGTCTGGTAGGCCCTGGGGTGATTAGGGCAGGGGAATGGTGGCCTTAAGTGAAAGAGCCCTATGGGGGCCATATAAAGTAGGTGGTGGTGGGGTGGTCTGGGCTCTGGATTGGTTGGTTTGCATATGAACAGTACACTCACAGGAAAGTCTTTTACTGTCTCTAGCAACTAGCTAGCCCTGGGAGGGCCAGTTTCTTCAGGGTCAGCAAAGCCCCCACCATGTCAAAGCATTAGAAACATAGAAAATAAAAAAACAGGATTACTACAACATTGCATATCTACAAATAAGGTATTACATTCCATTCATTTTTATAGACTGTTTTTAGGGAAGTTTTAGACTCACAGAAAATTGAGTGGTAGGTACAGAAACTTCCCATATACCCCCTGTCCTCTACATGTGCATCACCTCCCACATCATCAACATCCCCTATCAGAGTGGTATGTTTGTTACAATTGGTGAACCTACATTGACACATCATTATCTTCCAAAGTGTGTAGTTGACATTAGAGTTCCCTCTTGGTATTGTACATTCCGTGGGTTTGAGCAAATATATCATGGTATTTCCACCATTGTAGTATCATACAGAATAGTTGCACTTTCCTAAAAATCCTCTGTGCTCTGCCTATTCTCTCCTTCTCCTCCTCAATCCACTAACAACCACTGATCTCTTTATTGTCTCTGGAATTTTCTCTTTTCCAGAATGTCATGTAGTAGGAATCATACAATATATATACCGTTTTCGCGTTGACTTTTTTCACTTAGTAATTTGCTTTTAAGATTCCTCTGTCATTTATTTATTTACTTATTTTGAGACAGAGTCTCGCTCTGTCGCCCAGGCTGGAGTGCAGCGTCCCAATCTCGGCTCACTGCAAGCTCCACCTCCCGGGTTCACGCCATTCTCCTGCCTCAACCTCCCGAGTTGCTGGGACTACAGGCGCCTGCCACTATGCCCGGCTACTTTTTTGTATTTTTAGTAGAGATGGTGTTTCACCATGTTAGCCAGGATGGTATCGATCTCCTGACCTTGTGATTCACCTGCCTCTGCCTCCCAAAGTGCTGGGATTACAGGCCTGAGCCACCGTGCCCGGCCTAAGATTCCTCTGTCTTGGCTTGATAACTTGTTTTCTTTTAGTGCAGAATAATATTTTGTTGTCTAGATATACCATCTTTTTATCCATTCACCTTTTTATTTTTATTTATTTATTTTTTTTTTGAGACGGAGTCTCGCTCTGTCGCCCAGGCTGGAGTGCAGTGGCTGGATCTCAGCTCACTGCAAGCTCTGCCTCCCGGGTTCACGCCATTCTCCTGCCTCAGCCTCCCGAGTAGCCGGGACTACAGTCGTTCGGCACCTCGCCCGGCTAGTTTTTTTTGTATTTTTTAGTAGAGACGGGGGTTTCACCGTGTTAGCCAGGATGGTCTCGAACTTCTGACCTCGTGATCCACCCGTCTCGGCCTCCCAAAGTGCTGGGATTACAGGCTTGAGCCACCGCGCCCGGCCCCATTCACCTTTTAAAAAACCTCTTGATTGCTTCCAAGTTTTGGCAATGTTGAATAAAGCTTCAATAAACATTTGTGTGCAAGTTTTTTCCTGGCGGCAGGTTTTCAACTTCTTTGGATAAGCACTAAGGAGTGTTATTATTGATTGTCTAGCAACCATATACTTAATTTTGTTAGAAACCACCAGACTGCTTTCCAAAGTAGCTGTACCATTTTATATTCCCACTAACAGTGAAGGAGAGCTCCTGTTGATCCATATCCTCTCCAGCCTTTGTTGTGGTCAGTGTTCTATATTTTTGACATTTGAATAGGTGTGTAGTGGTATTTTATTGTTGTTATAATTTGCATTTCCCTGGTGACATGGGATGTAAAACATCTTTTCAGATGCTATTTACCATCTGTATATTTTCTTTAGTGAGGTGTCTGTCAAGGTCTTTGGTCCATTTTTAATTGAGTAGTTTCTTTTCTTTCTTATTGTTGAATATTTTGAGTCCTTTGTGTTTTTTGGTTAACAGTCTTATCAGATGTGTCTTTTGCAAATATTTCTCCCAGTCTGTTGCTTGTCTTCTTATTCTCTTAACGTTGTCTTTTGCGGAGCAGACGTTTTTAATTTTAATGAGGTTTGACTTATTAATCATTTATTTCATGAATTATGTCTTCAGTACAATATATAAAAAGTTATTGCCATACCCAACGTCATCATCTCCTATATTGTCTTCTAAGAGTTTTATAATTTTGTACTTTACATTTAGGTCTATGATACATTTAGAGTTAATTTTTGTAAAGGGTGTAAGGTCTGTGTCTAGGTTCATTTTTTTTCTTTTTGCATGTGGATACCCAATTGTTTCAGCACCATTTGTTGAAAATTACTCTTTGCTCCATTGTATTGCCTTTACTCCTTTGTCAAAGATTAGTTGACTATATTTATATGTGCCTATTTCTGGACTCTCTATTCTTTCCCATTGATTTATTTGTCTAGTCTTTAGCCAGTACTAAACTGTCTTGATTACGTTAGCTTCATAGTAAACTTTGAGGTTGGGTAGTGTCAGTCCTCCCACTTTGTTCTCGCATTGTGTGCATTTTAAAACCTTATATACCTTTCTTTTTCCTTTTGTTTAATTCAAAGGTAAAAGCAGTATGCTTTTTAAATAAATTTTTAATTTCAATAGGTTTTTAGGGAAACGGGGTATTTGGAACATACAATGTTTGGGTTTCCATTCCTGGAGTTACTTCACTTAGAATAATAGTCTCCAATCCCAGCAAGGTTGCTGTGAATGCCACTAATTCATTCATTTTTATGGTTCAGTAGAATTCCATCATATGTATTTATCTTTTTTCTTTTTCTTTTTCTTTTTTTTTTTTTTTTTTTTTTTGAGACGGAGTCTCGCTCTGTCGCCCAGGCTGGAGTGCAGTGGCCGGATCTCAGCTCACTGCAAGCTCCGCCTCCCGGGTTTGCGCCATTCTCCTGCCTCAGCTTCCCGGCGCCCACCACCTCGCCCGGCTAGTTTTTTTTTTTGTATTTTTTTTAGTAGAGACGGGGTTTCACCGCGTTAGCCAGGATGGTCTCGATCTCCTGACCTCGTGATCCGCCCGTCTCGGCCTCTCAAAGTGCTGGGATTACAGGCTTGAGCCACCGCGCCCGGCCCATCATATGTATTTATCACAGTTTCTTTATCCACTTGTTGATTGATGGGCATTTTGGTTGGTTCCACAGTTTTGCAATTGCAAATTGTGCTGCTATAAACATACATGCACAAGTGACTTTCACATAATGACTCTTTTTCCTCTGTGAGATACCCAGTAGTGGGATTGCTGGATCAAATCGTAGTTCTACTTATAGTTCTTTAAGGAATCTTCACACTGTTTTCCATAGCAGTTGTACTGGTTTACATTCCCACCAGCAGTGTAGAAATGTTCCCTTTTCAATGCATCCATGCCAACATCCATTATTTTTTTATTTTTGAATTATGGCTATTCTTGTAGGAGTAAGTTGGTATTGCATTGTGGTTTTAATTTGCATTTTCCTGATCATTAGTGATGTTGAGCATTTTTTATATGCTTGTTGGTCATTTGTATATCTTCTTCTGAGAATTGTCCATTCATGTCCTTAACCCACTTTTTGAGGGATTGTTTTTTTCTTGCTGATTTGTTGGATTCTGGATATTATAGATTTATAGATTCTGGATATTAATCTTATAGATTCTGGATATTAATCTTTTGTTGGATGTATAGATTGTGAAGATTTCTTCCACTCTGTGGGTTGTCTGTTTATTCTGCTGACTGTTCCTTTTGCCATGCAAAAGCTCTTCAGTTTAATTAAGTCCCAGCTAGTGCCATCTATTTATTCTTGTTTTCATTTCATTTGCTTTTGGGTTCTTGGTCATAAAATCCTTGCCTAAGCCAATCTCTATAAGGGTTTTTCCAATGTCATCTTCTAGAATTTTTATAGTTTCAGGTCTTAGATTTAAGTCCTTAATCCATCTTAAGTTGATTTTTATATGAAGTGAGAGATGAGGATCCAGTTTCATTCTCCTACATGGGGCTTGCCAATTATACCAGCACCATTGGTTGAATAGGGTGTTCTTTCCCCACTTTATGTTTTTGTTTGCTTTGTCAAAGATCAGTTGGCTGTAAGTATTTGGCTTTATTTCTGGGTTCTCTATTCTGTTCCATTGGTCTATGGGCCTCTTTTTATACCAGTACCATGCTGTTATAGTGGCTATGGCCTTATAGTAGAGTCTGAAATCAGGTACTGTGATGCCTCCAGATATGTTCTTTTTGCTTAGTCTTGCTTTGGCTATGAGGGATCTTTTTTGGTTCCATATACATTTTAGGATTGTTTTTTCTAGTTCTGTGATGAATGATGGCGGTATTTTCATGAGAATTGCCTGAATTTGTAGATGACTTTTGGCAGTATGGCCATTTTCACAATATTGATTCATGAGCATGGGATGAGTTTCCATTTTGTTGTGTCCTCTATGATTCTTTCAGTAGTTTTTTGTAGTTTTCCTTGTATAGGTCTTTCACGTCCTTGTTTAGGCATATTCCTAAGTATTTATTTTATGTTTGCAGCTATTGTAAAAGGAGTTGAGTTCTTGATTTGATTCTCAGCTTTGTTGCTGTTGATGTATAAGAGAGCTACTGATTTGTGTACATTAATTTGGTATCCTGAAACTTTGCTGAATTCCTTTATTCTAGCAGGTTTTTGAATGAATCTTTAGGGTTTTCTAGGTATACAATCAAATCAACAGCAAACAGTGACAGTTTGACTTCCTCTTTACTGATTTGGATGCCTTTATTCCTTCCTCTTGTCTAATTGCTCTGGGTAGGTCTTCCAGTACTATGTTGAATAGAAGTGGTGAGAGTGGGCACCCTTGTCTTGTTCCAGTTCTCAGAGGAAATGCTATCAGTGTTTCCCCATTCAGTATTATGTTGGCTGTGGGTTTGTCATAGATGGCTTTTATTATATTGATACATGTCTCTTGTATGCCAATTTTGCTGAAATTTTTAATCATAAAGAGATGCTGGATTTTGTCAAATGCTTTTTCTGTATTTATTGAGATGATCATATGATTTTTGTTTTTAATTCTGTTTATGTGGTGTATCACATTTAGTGACTTGCATATGTTAAACCATCCCTGCATCCCTGTTACAAAACCCATTTGATCACGGTGGTTTATCTTTTTGATATGTTGCTGGATTCAGTTAGCTAGTATTTTTTAAAGAATTTTTGCATGTATGTTCATCAGGGATATTGTTTCTGTAGTTTTCTTTTTTGGTTTTGTCCTTTCCTGGTTTTGGTATTAGGGTAATACTGGCTTCATAGAATGATCTGGGGAGGATTCCCTTTCTCTGTCTTGCAGAATAGTGTCAATAAGATTGGTACAAATTCTTCTTTGAATGTCTGATAGAATTCAGCTGTGAATTCCTGGACTTTTTTTGTTGGTAAATTTTTTATTACCATTTCAAACTCACTGCTTGTTATTGGTGTGTTCAGGGTATCTAATTCTTCCTCATTTAAGCTAGAAGGGGTGTAAATTTTCAGGAATTTATTCATCTCTTCCAGGTTTTCTAGTATATGCATGTATAGGTGTTCATGGTAACCTTGAATGATCTTTTGTATGTCTGTGGCTTCAGTTTTAATATCTTCCCTTTTGTTTCTAATTGAGCTTATTTGGATTTTCTCTCTTCTTGATTAATCTTGCTAATGATCCATCAGTTTTTTATGTTTTCAAAGAATCAGCTTTTTGTTTCATTTATCTTTTGTATTTTGTTTGTTTGTTGTTTGTTTCAATTTCACTTAGTTCTGCTCTGATCTTCGTTATTTCTTTTTTTCTGGTGGGTTTGGGTTTAGTTGGTTCTTGTTTCTCTAGTTCCTTGAGATGTGACCTTAGATTGTCTATTTGTGCCCTTTCAGACTTTTTAATGCAGGAATTTAGGGCTAGCAACTTTCCTCTTAGCACCACCTTTGCTGTATCCCAGAGGTTTACATAGGTTGTGTCACTATTGATGTTCAGTTTGAAGAATTTTTAAATTTCCATCTTGATTTCATTGTTGATGCAATGATCATTCAAGAGCAGGTTATTTAATTTCCATGTATTTACATGGTTTTGAAGGTTCCTTTGGAGTTGATTTCCAGTTTTATTCTACTGTGATCTGAGAGTACTTGATGTAGTTTCAATTTTTGAAAAATTTATTGAGGCTTGTTTTGTGGCCTATCATATGGTCTATCTTGGAGAAAGTTCTTTGTGTTGATGATAGAATATATATTCTGTGGTTGTTGTGTAAAATATTCTGTAAATATCTGTTAAGTCCATTTGTTCCAGGGTATACTTTAAATCCATTGTTTTTTTTACTGACTTTCTGTCTTGATGACCTATCTAGTGCTGTCAGTGCAGTATTAAAGTCCCCCACTATTATTGTGTTGGTGTCTGTCTCATTTCTTAGGTCTAGTAGTAATTGTTTTATAAATTTGGGATCTCCAGTGTTAGGTGCATATATATTTAGGATTGTGATATTTTCCTGTTGGACAAGGTCTTTTACTATATAATGTCCCTCTTTGTTCTTTTTAACTGCTGTTGCTTTAAGGTTTGTTTTGTCTGATATAAGAATAGCTACTCCTGCTTGCTTTTGGTGTCCATTTGCATGGAATGTCTTTTTCCACTCTTTTACCTTAAGTTTGAGTCCTTATGTGTTAGATGAGTCTCTTGAATGCAGCAGACAGTTTGGTTGGTGAATTCTTATACATTTTGCCATTCTGTATGTTTTAAGTGGAACATTTAGGCTATTTACATTCAATGTTAGTATTGAGATGTGAGGTACTATTCCATTCATCATGCTATTTGTGGCCTGTATACCTTAGTTTTTTTTTTTTTTTTTTTTTAATTGTATTTTTGTTTTGTAGTTTCTGTGAGATTTATGCTTCAAAGAGGTTCTGTTTTGATGTGTTTCCAGGATTTGTTTCAAGATTTAGAGCTCCTTTTAGCAGTTCTTGTAGTGATGACTTGGTAGTAGCAAATTCTCTCAGCATTTGTCTGAAAAAGACTGTTATCTTTCCTTCATTTACGAAGCTTAGTTTCACTGAATACAAAATTGTTGGCTCATAATTGTTTTGTTTAAGAAGGCTAAAGATAGGGCCTCCATCTAACTTGTAGGGTTTCTGCTGAGAAATCTGCTGTTAATCTGATAGGCTTTCCTTGGTTACCTGATGCTGTTGCCTCACAGCTCTTAATATTATTTCCTTTGTCTTAACTTTAGATAACCTGATGACAATCTACCTAGGTGATGATTTTTTTGTGGTGAATTTCCTAGGTGTTCTTTGAGCCTCTTGTTTTTGGATGTCTAAATCTCTAGCTAGGCTGGGGAAATTTTCCTTGATTAATCCGCCAAAGATGTTTTTCAACCTTTTAGATTCCTCTTCTTCCTCAGGAATGCCAGTTATTCTTAGGTTTGGCCATTTAACATAGTCCTAAACTTCTGGGAGGCTTTGTTCATTTGTCTTATTTCTTTTTCTTTGACTTTGCTGGATTAAGTTAATTCAAAAACCTTGTCTTCGAGCTTTGAAGCTTTCTTCTGCTTGTTCAATTCTATTGTTGAGACCTTTCAGAACATTTTGCATTTTTCTAAGAGTGTCAATATTTCCTGAAGTTTTAATTGTTTTTTATTTATGTTACGTATTTCACTGAAGATTTCTTCCCTCATTTCTTGTATCATTTTTTGAGTTCCTTAAATTAGACTTTACCTTTCTCTGGTGCCTCCTTGATTAGCTTAATAACTGACCTTCTAGATTCTTTTTCAGGTAAATCAAGGATTTCTTCTTAATTTGGATCCAGTGCTGGTGAGCTAGTGTGATTTTTTTTAGGGGGCTGCTAAAGAACCTTGTTTTGTCATGTTACCAGAATTGTTTTTGTGGTTCCTTCTCATTTGGGTAGGCTGTGTCAAAGGGAAGGTCTAGGGCTCAAGGCTGCTGTTCTGATTCTTTTGTCCCATGGGTGTTCCCTTGATGTAGTACTCTCCTGGCTTTCCTAGGAATGTGGCTTTCTGAGAGCTGAGCTGTAATGATTGTTATCTCTTTTCTGGATCTATTTATCTAGCAGGTCTACCAGGCTCCGGGCTGGTACTGGGGGTTGTCTGCACAGAGTCCTGTGATGTGCACCATCTGCAGGTCTCTCAGCCGTGGATACCAGCACCTGTTCTGGTGGAGGTGGCAGGGACAAAATGGACTCTATGAGAGTCCTTAGTTTTGGTTGTTTAATGCACTATTTTTCTGCTGGTTGGCCTCCTGACAGAAGGTGGTGCTTTCAAGCAGCATCAGCTGTGGTAGTACAGGGAGGGTCAGGCAGTGGGTAGGGCCCTAGAACTCCCAGTAGTATATGCCCTTTGTCTTCAGCTACCAGGGTGGGTAGGGAAGGACCATTAGGTAGGGGCAGAGCTAGGCTTGTCTGAGCTCAGACTCTCCGCTTGGGTGGGTCTTGCCACAGCTGCTGTGGGGGATGGGGGTGTGGTTCCCAGGTCAATGGAGTTATGTTTTCAGGATGACTATGACTGCCTTTGCTTTGTCATGCAGGTTGTCAGAAAAGTGGGAAAAAGCCGGCAGTCACAGGCGTCACCCAGCTTCCACACTATCCAAAAGGCCAGTCTCACTCTCATCGTGCCCCCATCAATAGCATCAAGTCTGTTTCCAGGCAGTGGTGAGCAGGGCTGAGAACTTGTCCCAGGCTACCAGTTTCCCAGCTGCAAAAGCAAGCAGGGCTTTCATGCTTCCCCACCTGTGGAGTCTGCACACCAGAGTCACACCCTCCCCCAAGTCCAGGCCAAGAGACCTTGTGTTTGGGTGGAATTGTTACAAAGTTCAGGTGGAGATTTTCTTTTCCCTGTCAACCTTTCCCATTTCCTTTGGCAGCCCTCCCCAAGGACCCCGTGAGACAAGGCAGAAATTGTTTCCCAGGGGACCCAGAGAGTCCACAGGACATTTCCCGCTGCTTCCTCTACCCCTGTTTTTTGCTCGGCTCTCTAAATTGACTCAGGTCCAGGTAAGACCAGAATCTTCTCCCGTGATCTAGACCTTCAGGTTCCCCAGTGAGGGTGTGTGTTCAGGGGTGGACAATTCCTCTTTCTTATTTCCACAGCTTTGGCACCCACAATATTTGGGATGTCTCCTGGGTCCTGCAGGAGCAATCCACTTCCTTCAGAGGGTCTGTGAGTTCTCTCAGCTTTTCTGGTTTATTCCTGCAGTAGTTCTGGAGCAAAAGTTCATGTGAGTTTCCACACACTGCTGTGTTTGCATGGGAGCTGCAATCTAGTCCTGCCTCCCATCCACCATAATCCCTCCAAATTCCCCTAACTTTCTTATTTTATCCACTGCCATATTCAGTGAAAGAAGAATATGCATGTTAAGGTGCATATAATTTACCTACTAATTTATTTTTCCTGCTGAACTTTTACGTCAGGTTCTAACATAAGAATATTTCTCATTTTATTTATGTTTCTTATTTTGGACATTTGGATGAGAGCTTTCTTACTCCTTTAAGGCTGCTATAATAAATACCTTAGACTGGGTAATTTATAACAATGGAAATTTATTGCTCATAGTTCTGGAGGCTGGGAAATCCAGGATAAAGGCTCCAACAGATTGGGGATACTGGTGAGGGCCAAGATAGCAGACACCTTCTTGCTCTATCCTCACATGGTGGAAGGGGAGAACAAACTCCCTCAAATCGCTTCTATAAGGGCATAATCCCCATTCATGAGACCTTTGGCCTCATGACTTATTCACCTCCCAAATGTCTATCTCTTAATGCCATCGTACTGGCATTCAGTTTCAATATATAAATTTTGTGGGAATACAAACATTCAGAACATATTAGGAGGTAATGAATTTTTATGTCACTAACAATGTTGTGATGAGCATCCTTGTACTTGCCTCTTGGGACCTGTGTCTATAGGTATGCTGAGTTGTAGAATGTGGCACCCAGAACTCTAAGAAGGCTCCTACAATTCCTTGTACTCTAGTGTACACAGCCTGCATCAACCTCCACCCTTTAGGGTGGCTGAGACTGACTATAAAGGATTTCACTCCCATGGTTAGAATATATTATAAGACAAAGATGAAATGAGTTTCAGATGTAATTAACCAAAATTAGTTGAGTTTGACTTAATCAAGAGACATTATTCTGAGTGAACCTGACTCAATCAGGAAAGTTCTTACAAGGAACTGGACCCTTCTTAAGAAAAGAGATCAGAAGCATGAGGGAGATTTTCCATGCTGGCCTTTAAGAAGCAAATTACCTCATTAACTGCTTATGGAGGGAGCTGTGTGGCAAAGGCCTGAGAGCGGTCTCTAGAAGCCGAGAGTGGTTCTTGTTCAACAACCAACAAGAAAATAAGAACTCAGTCATACAGCTGCAAGGAATTCAATACTGTCAACAACCAGTTTATCTTAAAGGTGATCTTGAAACCTTAGATCTAATCTACTTTCTGTCACTACAGGTTGGATTTTTTTTGCCAGAATCTGTATAATAGAACTTTACAATCTGTACTCTTTTTTCTCTGTCTGTTTTCATTCACCATAGTTATTTTATGACTCATCCGTGTTGCATGTATTAATGGTTTATTACTTTTATTGTGTAGTGGTATTCTAGTTTTTCTGTCCTTGTGAATATTTGATTTGGTCAGTCTTTTAAATTGTAATCATTTTAATAGGCACATAGTAGCATCTCAATGTGATTAATTTTTATTTTGTTAGTGACAAATGATGCTGAATATCTTTTTATGTGCTTATTTGCTATCTATATATGTTTGCTGATGAAGTGTCCACTTAAATCTTTTGTCCTTTTTTTAAATGATTTTTTCAAATTACGTTTTGAGAATTATTTACATTTTGTAGATACACATCCTTTATCAGATAAGTAATTTGCAAGTCATTTTGTTTGTGATTTACAAACATTATCTTTTGGTCTGTGGCTTGTCTTTTTACTTTCTTAATAGTGTTTTTTGAAGAGGGTTTTTAATTTTCATAAAATCCAACATACCACTTTTTGTTTTTTGGATTTTGGCTTTGGTATTGTATTTAGGAATTCTTTTTCTAAAATACCATCACAAAAATTTTCTTTTATCTTTTCTTCTTGAAGTTCCATAGCTTTCAGTTTAACATTTAGGTATATTATGCGAGTTACTTTTTCAATATTGTGGATAGGAGTACTTACTTGGTATATGGATATCCAATTGTTCTAGCACTATTTTTTGAAAAGACTATTCTCCAGTGAAAATTGTTTTACACCTTGGTTAAAAATCAATTGCTCATGTGTGTATCGATCTATTTCTTGACCCTCCATTCTTTTCCATTGTTCGAGTAACCTGTCTTCGTGTCGGTATCATACTGTCTTGATTACTATATTTTTTATAATAAGTCTCGATATTGCAATGTCACTTCTCACTTTGGCAAATCTCTGAAATTCTCTTACTTGATACCGCTTGCTTCCATTTGGCTGACTGTGGTCCCAAAGGTGGGATGATTGCAACTCACAATTTTTTAAGATTCTGATATCAAAATGATAGACCAGAGGATCAACAGCCCTTAGATAGCAATATTCCTCAAAGTGTGGCCTGAGGACCATTCACATCAGACACAACTTTGAAGTTTGTGTGTATGATATTACCATTTACATTCCTGTATGTTTATGCCTGACCTATTAAATCAGAATCTTTAGATATGGGGCTCATGAATCTTTACATTTAGTAAGTTTTCTGAGTGATTCTTATGGACATAAAAGTTGAAGAATTGCTTATGCAACAGTGCTGGAAAAAAAAACCCCTTTCTTGTGCGTTTTTCACATTTGTCACACAGATGAGTAAAGCAGTAAAATGGATGTACTTAGTTAGGTGGAAATAAAGAAAGCTTTAATTTACCTGTTCATTTATTTACTCACTCACTTTTTTATTCAAATGTTTATTTACTATTCATAGATGACAAAGGATAAAGTAGAAAATGTAAAATGTAAAAATGCAAAAACACAACTTGAAGAATTCGTGGAATCTATTTTCAAAGACAGGATATGTTTCTCAAGTATTATTTATGGCTGTCAGATGATGACTCAATGCTCCCTGCAATCAGGAAACAGAGAACATTGTGCTGGAGGAACTGCCCACAAGCATCCCCACCCCCAGACTTTTTGCAGATTTCTTTTAAACAGTCCCAGACCAAAACAAAGCTAAGTTATCCTTAAACCTGTTTAGGATGGGAAATTTTGTGGCCTCCTTCAAACATTAGTTCTAGTGCTGAATAATACCACTTCCTTTAATACAAGTTCCTGAGTTTAAACAGATACAGTTTCTTTATCATGGAAAATTCAAGGAGGTGGGGGGTGGGGAGTGCTGTAGAGCCCATCCTGCCCTGAGAAATATGAGAACTATTAAGAGGCTGATCAAGCTGGGTCACCTTGTTTTCACTTTTGGTCTCTTTTAGTGGTATGTCCACATCATAATGTTTTCTTTGGTTCCCTGTAACTCGCAATCTCGGCTAAGGAAATGGTCTTGAAAACTCATTCACATCAATGGCAAATGATAGATAAATGCACAATATCTCACATTGTAGAACTGAAGTGTGGTACTTCAGATACTGTCAGTGGCAGTGAATCTGCACAGGTCTGCAATCACCTCAGTTCTTGCCTCCTCAGAAGAAAGAATTTGACCGAGGGCCATAAGACAGAGTGAGGGATGGAGGCAAGTTTTAGAGCAGAAGAGCAAGTTTATTAAAAGGCTTTAGAACAAGAATGTGTGAAAGGAAAATAAATCTTGGGGCTCCCAAATCACTAAGCTAAAGGGAAAAGTCAAGCTGGGAACTGCTTGGGGCCAACCTGCCTCCCATTCTATACAAAGTCACCCCTCTACTCACTGAGATAAATGTACATCTGATTGCCTCCTTTGGAAAGGCTAGTCAGAAACTCAAAAGAATGCAACAATTTTCTCTTACCTACCTGTGACCTGGAAGCCCCCTCCCGCTTCAAGTAGTCCCAACTTTGCATTGAGTTGTCCCGCCTTTTCTGGATAGAACCAATATTCATCTTACATATGTTGATTGATGTCTCATGTCTCTCCCTAAAATGTATAAAAACAAACCTGTACTCTGACCCCGTTGGGCACTTGTCATCAGGACCTCCTGAGGCCGTGTAACGGGCGCACATCCTCAACCTTGGCAAAATAAACTTTCTAAATTAACTGAGACCTGTCTCAGGTACTTGGGGGTTCATAAATGAAAGGAAGTAAATTGCACTTGGAAGAGGGCCAGCCAGGCAACTTGAAAGATCAAGTGCCCAGGTTGACTTTACCTTAGGGTTTGGCATGCTTCCGGGTCTTGTGTTACTTCTCCCGATTCTTCCCTTGGGATGGGCTGTCCTCATGCAGAGTGGCCTGCTAGTGCTTGGCAGTGGGGAGCACATGCACAGGAGTTTACAGGAGTTGTATGCATGTTCTCTTGAGGCTTTTTTTTCTCTCTTACCAGTCAAGTGATCCTGTAAGGTCATATATCAGTTAAACTCTACCATTTTGCCTTAGTGCACATGCTTAAGCCCACTCACCCAACTCCTGAGGTCTTATTGGAAAGCTGATCAACAGTTTCAGGTTTTTCTTTTTTTTTTAATTATTAGATGAAGTTTCGCTCTTGTTGCACAGGCTGGAGTGCAATGGTGCAATCTCGGCTCACTGGAACCTCCACCTCCTGGGTTCAAGTGATTCTCCTGTCTCAGCCTCCCAAGTAGCTGGGATTACAGGCATGCACCACCATGCCCGCCTAATTTTGTATTTTTAGTAGAGACAGTGTTTCTCCATGTTGGCCAGGCCAGTCTAGAACTCATGACCTCAGGTAATCCACCTGCCTCAGTCTCCCAAAGTGCTGGGATTACAGGTGTAAGCCACCATGCCTGCCCTCAGGTTTTTCTGTCTATTGGGGGACTGCTTTTCCCTGGCACTGGCTGAGACTAATTCTTATTTTAGAGAGACAGCTTAGCAACTGCCTGACCATCACCTGTTGGTTGACTGACGTTCCTGGTGCAGGGCAGGGGGCTCCTCTCTTGCCCTGCCCATGTTTGATTAGCAAACTACTGTGACAATATCAGAGCTGCGTAAGATAGATACTTTGGTGGATCCTCTCCCGTGTTTCTGAAATTAGTTGCAAAAGGCATTTTGTTATTCTGCTTGCTCATTAGACAGTCTTGCAGACTCTACGATATAAGCTCTCAAAAGGGTCGATAATTAAGACCAGTCACAAAAAATGACTCTGTATTAGAGAATAGACATCACATCTGTTAGGTTTGCAAGATAGAGGACTTAGAGAGCAAGAGAAACTTTACACTCAGAGAATAACTGAGCATGTTAAAAGTTGGGAGGGGCCTTAATATCCAATCATGCAAAGAAATTATATGAGAAATGCATTGTTAGACAATTTCATCGTGAACATTGTAGAGTGTACTGACACAAACCTAGATTGTACAGACTGCTTCATACTGAGGCTATATAACATACAGCCTATTGCTCCTAAGCTACAAGCCTGTATAGCATGTTACTGTACTAAATACTGTAGGCAATTAAAACACAATGGTAAGTATTTGTGTGCCTAAACACATACAAACATAGAAAAGGACCAGTTAAAAGACGGTATATTGGCCAGGCGTGATGGCCCACACCTGCATCCCAGCAGTTTGGGAGGCCAAGGTGGGAAGATAGCTTGAGGTCAGGAGTTTGAGACCAGCCTGGACAACATAGTGGGACTGTGTCTCTACAAAACATAATTCAAAAAAAAGAGAAAAATTTTAGCTGGGCATGGTGGCATGTACCTATAGTCTTAGCTACTTGGAAGGCTGAGACAGGAGGATTACTTGAGCTCAGGAATGCGAGGCTGCAGTGAATTATAATTGCGTCACTGCATGCCAGCCTGGGCAACAGAGCTAGACTCTGTCTAAACAAAACAAAACAAACAAACAAAAAACTAAAAGGCGATATGAGAAACAAAATATGATACATCTGTATGGGGCATTTACCATGAATGGAGTTGGTGGAACTGGAAGTTGCTCTGGGTGAATCAGTGACTGGTGAGTAAATGTGAAAGCCTAGGGCATTACTAAACACTACTGTGGACTTTATAAACACTGTACACTCAGGTGACACTAAATTTACAAAATTCTTTTTTAATAATAGATGAACCTTTGCTTACTGTGACTTTTAAACTTTATCAACTTTTAATTTTTTTAAAACATTTTGACTCTGGTAATAACACTTAGTTTAAAACACAAACACATTATACAGCTATACACAAATATTTTCTGGCTGGGCACAGTGCCTCATGCCTGCAATCCCAGCACTTTGGGAGGCTGAGGTGGGTGGATCACTGGAGGCTAGGAGTTCCATACCAACCTGGCAAACATAGTGAAACCCTCTCTGTACTAAAAATACAAAACATTAGCTGGGCATGGTGGCACGCACCTGTAATCCCAGTCACTCTGGAGGCTGAGGCATGAGAATCGTTCGAACCCAGGAGGTGGAGGTTGCAGTGAACTGAGATTTCACCACTGCACTCTAGCCTGGGCAACAGAACCAGACTCTGTCTCACCAAAAAAGAAGAATTTCTTTATATCCTTATTTTTTAAGTCTTTTTTCTATTTTCAAAGGTTTGTTTGTTTACTTTTTAAACTTTTTGTTGTTGTTGTTAAAAACTAAGACACAAATACACACATCAACCTAGGAGTACACAGGGTCCGGATCCTGAATATCACTATCTTTCACTTCCATGCCTTATTCCACTGGAAGATCTTCAGGGACAATAACATGCATGGAGCTGTCATCCCTTGTAAAAAAAATGTCTTCTTCTGGAACACCTCTGAAGGACCTCCCTGAGGCTCGTTTACAGTTATCTTTTTCAAAAATAAGTAGTAGGAGTACATGCTAAAATAACGATGAAAAGTGTGGCACAGTAAACACATAAACCAGTAACACAGTTGCTTATCATCGTTATCCAGTATTATGTACTAACCTATATTTTTGGCTGGCAGCACAGCACATTTGTTTACACCAGCATCACCATGACGATAGAAATGTTTCAGCTCCATTATAATCTTACAGGATTACTATTATAAAAGTGGTCTGTTGTTGACCAAAATGTCATTATGGGTGCATGACTGAACTGGCCTCATTACATAGATGAGGAAGCTGGGTTCCAGGGAGGTAAAGTGATGCATTCTAAGTCACATAGATGACTAGGGACTATCTGTAATGTGGAAATCAGATACAGCAGCCTCTACATTATTTTGGTAACATAATTATCATGGGCTTACTAATAACCCAAAGCAAGTAAAGAGCATGCTAAATACCTTCTTGTTTCATAATCATGGCAAGAGCTCTGCAGTACAAATGCAAGATAATGTCCTCTGAGTCCAGTCCTTTGTGGGAAGAGGCAGAGTATAAATAAATAAGCAAGTAAGCAAGTAACCTCCAACTCACACTCCCAACAATGAAGAGTTTTAATTTTTTTTTTAATGAGTGCATCCATAGGGGTATGTATGTATATTAGCTTATATTGTGTACTGACTAGAAAATGATCCATGAGATCTCGGAAGGCCCATTCCCTTGATTAGTGGTAAGTTAGGTTAGTTAATTAAGGTTACTTTAATACTAATTAGTCAGGGCTTTAATTATGCTTTCAGAACAGGAACACAGGACTCATATGGTTCTTAGTGACCCAGTTAACTAAAGTGATAGGATTTTTGTCTTTCATCTAATAATGATTCGTGATAAGGAACAGACGGAGAAAAGCTGATCCTAATGGGATTATAGGAGAATTCTTTAACCAGAGTCAACCAGAGAGCAGCAGAAGGTCTGAGATTAAAAAAGCATCCTCTGTAGCTTCTGGAATAGCTCTGCAGGGAGAACAGCCAAGGGGTTGAAGCATGGCTGACTTTGTCACGAAGATTTCCCAAAAATTGGCCCCAAACTAGTAAGTCAATGGATTGTAGAGTATAAGCAATAAATGACGGTTTTAATTGCAGAAGGAGTGTCATGGCAAACAGAAAACTAAGCAGAAAAAGCCTTTTCCCAACCATGGTAGTGGGCTTTACTTACTGAGTGCCCTTTGTATGCCAGACCATAAGACTTGCTGGAACTGTGGAAATGAGCGTGTCAGGATTCCACTTCTCAAGGCAGAGATAGTCTGGTGGGATGGACAGATTTGCAGACAGATAAACTATGCTGCAACATGCTAAATGTGCTCTTGGCAAATCTGTCCCTCCCACCCAGACTGTAAACAGACTGGAATGCATCCAATTTTCCATCAAATTCAGCATGAAAATGTGGTTAACTTCTTGCCAGTCCCAGTACGGTCTTCTGGTAGCTGTAGCCTCTTGTATTCTGGGATAATGTGGTGATAACAATGTCCTCTAACTTGTTTAGGAAGACTTTTTGAATTCGGTGTCCTTTAGAAATGACAATAAGCAATGTGACAACTCAAGACTGACTCGAAGAACTAAATTTGCAGCAAGTCATTGGATCTGTACATGTTTGTGGTTTCAATGGATTATATCTATTTTCCATATTTGCAGAATACTTTGCAATCAAAGTATTAATTAAAGCTCAACCTCAATATTGTACTGGATCTTCACTGGAAGGAGCCATTATGCAGGCAAAGTTAAGGCCGAAGCTTGGAGGTTGAAACACCATTATAGAGAGGGGTGGGGGCAAAGGGGAGGCCAGCCCTGGGCTTTACAGTTTCTAAAAGAATTGCACATTTTATCTACTTGGGGTGGCTGTGGAATCTCTGATGAGACCTGCGGTGCACGTGGAAATTCTGGATACTTTGATGCTGACAAAGACATATTGGAGTCCCCACTCTCAAAGAGCCCCTGCTGGCTTGAACAATGAGCATACAGGCAATGAACTTCATGAACAGGAAACCAGAAGGCCCTTCCCAGGCAGTGGGCTTGGCTCTGCGGATCTCAGAGTCTGTGTAGCAGATCCTAGAGTCTGTGTAGCAAACTCAGTGATAACAAAGATTGAATTTCTTGCCAGCTTTTTGGAATAGGAACTCAAAACACATAGAATTTGTTTTAGAAAATTATAAGTAACGTTGACATTAATCCTGTGTTGTGGCTTACAAATTCTTACACATCACCCCACTCATATTCCATAATAAGCAAATGCATTCTTTGCTCCTGAATCAGGGACATATGTTCTCAGCAGTCTCATTTCTGCATTCTTAGGACCCTTGATACCTACTGCACAAAGCTCCCTTCCATTACCACCGGAAAACTCCCCTTTAGAATCTACATATCTGACTAGAAAGAAGCTTAGACTAGTATTAGTTCTAATGTGAACTCATTTCACATGAACTCGGAACATTCATGAATTCAAATCTACCTGCTAGTATTCTTTGGTACAACCACAGCTTTTATCTGGTACTTGACACCAGGAGTAGTTTGTATTAGTGCTGGAGCAAAACCAGTCTTCTTTGGACTTATTGAGAAATTGGTATCTGTATAAGGTTGATATACAAAGTATTCTGCTTTAGATGGACAATTTGGAAGATTTTCAAGGATAATTTTTGATTATTAAAATTTTGTCTTCCTTTTTTTTTTATTCTAGAAACTAGGTTGGTACAAAAGTAATTGCAGTTTTTGGCATTACTTTAAATTGCTTATTGTCCAGTTCCACATTAAAAGTAATGGCAAAAACTGCAATTAGTTCTGCAGCAACCTAAGAGCTAACTAATATGACACTTGGTCCTTTTACATATATCTTTCTGGAATCACAGAAATATTACTCATTAGATAAATAAATTCTAGTTTTTTCAACTCTATCCCGACGATATTACTGTAATCACAAAAGGAGATGCCACAGAAGTCTGAAGGTGAACGGAAATGCAGATGACAGCAGCATCTTCAAGGAAAGGCATGGAGGATATTTAGGAGTTATCAAATCACAGGTTAGAGAAGTTACAGGAAGACAAAAGATAAGTGCAGATTTGTTTTTTGTGTTTTTTTTTTGGCTTTAGATCTCTGTTAAGCTCGGTGCCTCATACAGTTCATGCCTTAAGTCTCTCTAAAATCATTAACATTATCTTGCAAATAACACACTGTGAGGTTGTGAAACCTCAGTTTGCTTCTCCAGATCTCCCTCACTTCTTTCTGGGACTGTTTCCATTACTGATATTCTGATAGCTTCTGAATGTAACTCTGCAGCCATGACCTCTCTCCCAACCTCCAGACTGTTTTTGAATCCAATTGCCTACCTGACGTCTTCTCTGAATTTCTAAAAGGTCACAAAATAAATAGCCCTCTCCCCGAATCTATTCCCGGTTCTCTCCCCTTTTCAATAATTAGCCAGTTCTCTAAGAGTTGCTTCAGCTAGAAATCATGCAGTGTTTTGTTTGTTTGTTCATTTGTTTTTCTTTCTTTTTTTTTTTTTTTCTCTTTTGAGATGGAGTCTGTCACCCTGGCTGGAGTGCAATGGCACGATCCGGCTCACTGCAACCTCTGCCTCCCAGTTCACATGATTAACCTGCCTCAACCTCCCGAGTAGCTGGAATTACAGGTGCTAGCCACCACGCCTGGCTAAGTTTTGTATTTTTAGTAGAGACAGGGTTTCACTATGTTGGCCAGACTGGTCTCAAACTCCTGATCTCAAGTGATCTGCCCACCTTGGCCTACCAAAGTGCTGGGATTACAGGTGTGAGCCACCGTGCCTGGTCCCATGAAGTGTTTTCACTACTGGTTTTTCTTCACCCCAACATCCAACATGTCAGCAAATCCTGTCTACTCTATCTGCAAAGTATGTCCCAAGTCAGCTAAGTATTTTTCTGTTTCCAGTGCTGCTATCTTCGTTTCAGCACCCACCATCATTTTCCTGAAATACTACCATGGTCTCTAGACCGATCTCTCCACTTCTCCTTCTGCTGCCACTTCCTTCCACGTTCCAGGCTCTACAGAGCAACTGTGGTGAAGCCACAAAAACAAAATTCAGATCATGGCAATTCCTAGCTAAAACCATCTAGAAGTTTCCTATTGCACAGAGAATAAAGTCCAAATGCCTGACGTGGTTTACCAGTTTCTCCATGACTCAATGCCTACTCATCTTCATGAATCACCTTCCGCCACTCTTTCACTTGCTCAAATACTGCGGTTTCCCCTGTGACCTTCTCTTGGGTCTTTGAAATGCCAAGCTTATTATGATCTTCAGGCCTGTGCCCTTGCTGCTAATGCTACCTGGAATGTTCTTCCCTCAGGATCTTCACAAGGCTGATTCTTTTTTGCTTTTCAAGTCTCAGCTCTAGTGGCGTCTTCTCGGTGAGACCTACACTGACTCCAGCTCTCAATTGCATCAACGTCTTTAATTTTTTATTAAACTCATGGATACCTAAAATGCCCTTTGGCTTTTATTTGTGGACTGGTTTATGATCTACCTTCACGTTCCCGTGTCTGTCTTATTCTCTGCCATGTCCGTGGCACCTGATAGGATGTATTCACATTTACTCATGAACAAGTGGTAAATGAATGGATGAAGGTCGCTAAGGTATATTCCATTTGGGTTCATTAATATGGTTTTTTGACCTAAAATGTGGCAATCCCCACATTTTTTTTTTATCTTGCTTTATTTCCCTTTTGGGATACCTGCTGCTAAAACCTCCTCTTGTCCCATAGCCACAGGGATGAGTTTCTGCAGCCTAACCCTTCTTCTCTCCTCACTTCCCCCACAGAGGGGCAGACAATGAACATTTTTAGCATGACCATTTCTAAAGCTGCATCAAGCTTTCTCGAGTTAGTTCAATGAATCCAAACAGTAATGGAACTACTTTTATATGAACCTAAGGAAAGTGCCTTTTGCTTTTCATGGCTGTGCCCAATCTGTGCTCCTGGTTTTAGTGGCCCACTGAGCTCTCAATGAGATAGTTTTTTGAGTATATATATATTTTGCAGTCCTCTTTCCCAAGGATTCAGATAGGAGTTTAGGGCTATTGTGGATCAGGGGAAATATTTGAGAAACAGACTCCATTTGTTCATAAAACATTGCTTCTCACGAAACCGGTTCTGGTCAGGGTCTGGGCCTGATACTTTCAAGGCCCCTGGTTCCTGGTGCAAATAGCTTCTACAGATCTTTCCTCTCTAGGCTGCCAGCCTTGCCTGGATATAACTGGATCCCACCATGAACACAGCTTAAGCTCCAGCTGCTATCCCCAGTCCAATGCCAAAGTGCTATTATAATCCTGACACAGGACTGATTAACCGTGCCTAAGTGGTTAGGAAAGGATTCATGGAGGAGAGACTATTTAAGCTCATTTCAAAGGGTATGCTGAAGAATTTAAGGCAGAGAGGGAAGTGAAAGCAAACAACAACAACAACAACAAAAAATGACGTATATATGCAAAGACATAGAATTATACAATCAGGTTCTTAAGAGGAATTTAGTAGTGTTAGAGTAGAAGAGGAGGGAGAATGAGAAGAGACGGGGCTGGTAAGGGAAGTTGGAATCAGGTCATTTAGGCCTTGTGGGCCCTGGCAAGGAAGTGAGTTTTAACGAATAGGGGAATGCCACTGAATACATTTTTAAGCAAGAGACAGATGTCATCAAAACTTTCTTTTATAAATATAACTCTGGTAGGAGCATATATAATAAATGAAGGTGGGAGAGATTACTGGTAGAGAGATCGGAGAGGGGTCCATTACCAGGGTGAGGCAGAAGAAAAATAGAAACATGGACTAAGGGGATAGCAATAATGGTGGTGGGGAAAGAATAAGAAGGGTCTGATTTAAGGTGTATTTCAGAGATAGCATAGACCTGATTTTGGCTGATTGGCTCTGAGGGATTATGGAAAATAAGTTTCAAGGGTGATTAACCAAATTTTACTCTTGGAAAACTGTGAGACTTAATATGGCATCAATTAAGATAATTAATCCAAGACAAGAAAGAATAGAGAAGAGGAGAGAAAGATGTTTGCCATGCTTCGATAACATAGCCCAGAGGAAAAGTCTTATGTCGTAGATACAGTATTTAAGATTGGGGTTGTAGTGCTACTAGGACAGGAAGATAGGCCACCCCATTGATATTGTTGATGGAATGGAGGAGTAATCTGACACATGTGGCATATTAGTAGTTTGTACTGAGGATTTTGATCTGTATTGAAAGGGTAACTGATCCTCAAAGAGTCACTGGTCCTTGTCTGACATTTACCCGTTCTCTAACTTCCATTAGCAGTCTGTTGGCATTCTTGCACTGAGATATACAGAGCTCTTTGCCTTTTCAATCTCATTGCACAAACACTGAATCACTGTCTGTGCTGTAGGAAGGAGAAACCAATGTTTTGTTTTTTGCTTTTTAAAATGTGTGGTGTTTAAAGAAGAGAGGGGTTGAGTACAGAACTAGGAGTCAAAAGATTTTGGTTCTTTTCCCGGTTGCTCAAGTTAGGTAGCCTTTCCTTTTGTTTTCTTTCTCCTTCCTTCCTTCCGTTTTTCCTTTCCTTATTTTTTAAAACTTTTGTTTCATTATCTGTAAAATCGTGATGAATGGTGGTGGTGATAACATTTTGGCTACTTGGCAGGAATCAAATGTAAGGATCAAGTGGGATAATGTTTACAACGATTCAATGGGTTACTATTTACTTAAAGCATAGTAGCAGCAAATATTATCCAATGAAATTACCTGGTATGTTGTATAGAATGCTCCATGATGCCTGGAGAAGATGACCACATTTCCATACAAGTCAGTTTTGTGTAATAATAGAATAGTGATTGAGAGCAGAGGTTCCGGAGCACACTGTGGCAAGTGGAAGTCCCAGTCAGCCACTTTTCAGTGGAATGATCATAGACAAGTTATTAGGACTCTTGAAATCTTTCCTTCACTATCAATAAAATAGAGACAGTAATTCTTATTTCACAAATTTTATATAATAAAACAGATGATACAAGTATTGAGGATACTGATTTTATCCTGTCACACTTGGGGGTAAGAAATGTCATACGATTCTTCTAAATAAAAACTAAATCTCACTATGAGCAGCCATTCACCAGGATAGTGAGACAGCTACTATCATTCATATTTGTTCTTTGCCTCTAGCCACAGATAGTTGTTTCCAAAGAATCTAGGAGTCTTACATTGTGTCTGGAAGGAAAAAAATTCTCAACTCCTCAACCCATTGTAGTTGCTCTTAGATGCTTATAGTTCAACTCTAATAGAAGAGGCTCTGCTCATTCTGTGTCAAGCTTGGGTGTAGGGGCCTTTGCTAAGACTGGCAGGTTCAGCTTTTAGTACCCCTAGTACAGCATACATTCACTCCAAGGCCTTGTATCTTCTGTGAGAGCAGAAACTGAATTAGGTGTGGATCTTCACTACCTGCAAAACCAGTCAAAACCCCCACCCCTTCCCAGGTTTGGGGTATCTCCCTGTCTTTCAGGTTCAGAATATTTGGCCTCTCTGCTTACATGCTTTCTCCACTCAGCCTTGGCATTTTCCAGGTAATTTCTCCTCAAAGGATCTTTAAAAACAATGTTGCTATTTCTTTCCTGGGGGGTATGGTGAATAGCATATTTACCCAGTTGATGTTGTCATGTGAAATCCCTGGTTTATGCATATAGATCACTTATCATACTTCTTGGCACAAGATAAGTGCTCTATGAATGGCAACTGTGACGGAGAGCTGCTGTCTTTCCTGAACTATCTTCCAACTTCCTCAAGCTTTACAATCCGGCTCTGTGCCCAGGAGGCTGACACACAGGATGCATCATTGAGTTCCCATGTTCTCTGGCTTCTGGTTAGACTCTGTCTGTAGAGGGAAGGAGGGACAGGGAGAAGAATTAGGTTGAGGAATTCATTCTCCTGGCTGCTCCCTGTGGAGTCACATGTAGCTGCCTCACTCTGTGGCAGGCTACAGCTTTTGCTAGATGGCCCATGCTTCATGGTCTTTTCTCTTCTTTTCCTGCCTCTTCATGCCTTAGATATGGTGACAGCTCCCGTGGTTACCAGCTCTAGAGTATTACCCCACCCTTTGTCGCTTTTCCTCCTTTGGTAAATAGTTCCCATCCTCGTTATTCTTTATATATATATATATATATATATATATATTTTTTTTTTTTTTTTTTTTTTTTTTTTTGATGAAGTCTCGCTCTGTCACCCAGGCTGTAGTGCAATGGCTTGATCTTGGCTCATTGCAACCTCTGTCTTCCGGGTTCAAGCAATTCTCCTGCCTCAGCCTCTTGAGTAGATGGGATTACAGGCACATATCACCACGTCTAGCAAATTTTTGTATTTTTAGTAGAGGCAGGGTTTCACCATGTTGGCCAGGCTGGTCTTGAACTCCTGGCCTCAGGTGATCTACCCACCTCGGCCTTGCAAAGTGCTGGGATTACAGACATGAGCCACCACTCCCGGCCTCTTAATAAAATTTTTATTTTATTCAAGTATTGAGTTCTTAAGTGCTTCCTGGATCACTTCTCAAAACTAGAGGGATAAATGTTGAGGCCAATCATAATCATTTTATTCTCATGTCAGCAAAAGATGGTCATGTGCTGTACTTGTCAGTTAAATAAAAGAAAGAGGGTTCCTGGGAGTACCTCAGAAGGTTTTCTTTACCCTTAAAAAGAGACACCTAATAAAAGCTTGTGCTTTTTAAGTTTACATGTTGTTGTGTATGGAAGTGATAATTGGAGCCATTGGAGCCATCTTGTGACCATGAGTGAAAGCAAAGAGAAAATCATAGAGAAACCTGACATTGTTAAGTTGCTGAATTAAGTCCAGAATTTCCTGCTGTCAAGCTTTTGTTATAGGATATAATTAATTTCCTGTGATTTAAATGACTTCAGTTGGAGTTTTATGTTACCTGTAGCTAAAAATAGCCTTGGGGATTAATCCCTATCTCTCTTTACACTTGTTTGTTTTTAGTGCAAAAACAATTCTTGATAGAAAAATAATTATTTTCAATTGTTCAGTAGCTGCTATTTTTTCTACTGCGTTTTATTTTCAAGTTAAGACCATAAAATAATAAAGAACATTTGAATCTCTTTAAAGTGAATACTTCTAGCAGTATAAAATTTCCGCATCATCTGAGAATGGCACACTTCAGAGATGAGTGGGATAGGAAGTGGGAAATCTGCCATTTCAACATATGTCAAATAGGGGTTAAACTTTTCTTGAGAGAACAAACAAACAAACAAACCATCTATAAGATTACAGAAAAAATGTTACCTTGCTTTTCTTAGAATTTCAGTTTTACTGTGGAAATTGTGAAGTCTGAAAAGGAAAAGCTATTTGCTTACAGAATTAAAAAACAGACAATCCTGGAGACTGGGAAACTTTAGTATCAGCCATTCTATCAATTACTGATTTACAATTTGCCAAATGCTTGGAAAAGTTCCTGGCCTATTGTTACCATGATGTAATTATTTGTTTAACATATTTTCTAGCAAGAAAAGAGAAGTAGAAGCCAGAGTGATAAGTTTTCAATTTCAGATACAGGTCAGAGGTAAAGGAGTCATATAGCTGGATTTTCCAGGAAAGACCCCATTTCTAATATGGATTGATTCATTCAGTTCTACTTCAGTGACTCAAGTATCACAGAACGTAAAGACCATAAGTCATATGACTCATCTCTTTTTTTTTTTTTTTTACCAGGAACTCTACCAGTTGCGCAGAAATAATTACAATTTCATAAATCCCCTACCTTCCTTAGGGAAGGTACATTTCCTTCCTTCTAATGCCTTTGTCATACAGAGACAGAAAATAAGGAAAAGATATCTGGGGATGGGAAAATGCTACTATCAACATTTATTCTGTTTCCCTTCTTTTTACTCCTCATTTTCAATTTTGTGTGCCAACTCAGGTAACCATCCTCCCACAAACCTACACTGTGGTGGGGAACAAGGAGGGGGCGGATGTTGGCTCTGATAAATAGCTGCCTCTCTTTCTATGCCTCTGCTACAAGGTACTTACTGATACAAAAATAAAAAAGAGTACTAAACGTAGTATCCAGTTTTTCTGTGTAAATACAAAAAAGACATTATTATTGACTGGGTTCTATATCAAGTCGGGGCAAGTTATCCACAAACAGGATAAAGATAATAAACTCTTTGGGGCATCAGTATACCATACAGCAATCTCACTGTTCCCTAGAGCTGTGGAAGAATTCATTTACCTCACACAGGTGAACCTTGCTCTTCCCCAGAGAGCATTTTGTTCATCTTAGCTCAATACGAGATCAGATCCATTGTCAGCAGTAACGATTTGTACCATGGTTTTTTTGTTTTTGTTTTTGTTTTTTTTGTTTTTGTTTTTTTCCACTGGGTTGAAACTTAAAGCATCTCTGAGTGGAAAATAAATGGCAATAGCTGTATCTCAATTTTTGCAAAGGGGTCGAGAAGGAGAGAGGGAGAACCTTAGATTAAGATGTTCTTCTGGAATCATAGGTTCATCCAATGAGCAATAAAGCAAGAAACTAAAGCCAGGCCTCAGAAACACCACTCCATTTATTCCCTAAAATCTTGTTTTCCTCTTTGCTTCAGGTCCATGGTGATTCTTGCCTCACTAGCACTCTTTCAAAGACAGTGAACGGTCCCTTAGCATTTGGAAAGAATTTTATTTTGCAGAATTTTGGAGCCGGCCTTGGCTGACTCTCTATTAATGTTAAAGAAAAAGTCAAATAACATGATTCTTCTATTAAAGCAAAGGTTTCTACATTAACTCCGAACTTCAGCACACCACACAGAGCTGAAGATAGCAGTTGGAGTGACAGTGACACAGAAATGAAATGAATTAAAATTGCCACTGACAATAAAGCAGGAAGAGGTGGGAGGCAGTAAAGGCTTGTCCCTGAAGATTTTACAGCATTGCTGATGCTGGAAGGAACAGTAATTTAAGACAGTTATGGACCTTAAAAAAAAGCAATAATGTTGAAGCCAGACTCAGTCTGTATGGAATGGTTATTATTTGGTTTAAAACTGTGAAGAATGCATTTACTACTTCGGTAAAAAAGAGATACTGACCTTGATGCAGTGCAAATTTGATATGGGATTAGAGGTCCTTGTTCTTAGTCTGCTGCTAAAGACAGGGGAGCGGCAGTAAAACAGCATCTTGGCACTGAATAGGCACATGTGGGTGCAGCTCCACTTCAGTCAGGGCTCAGAATCAGCAGACACTTGCGTTTTAGGGATGTAGTCTCAAATCTCTGAGAGGACTGAAGTGGCACTTTGAGAACACATATGCATATGCTCCCTCCAAGGGAGGTGTCCTGTTCTATTTGGGATCACTGTGTATTATGCAGGAAGTTGGTCACAGGATAAGGAATCAGGATTTCCAGACATCACATCTGCCTACAGGTCAGATCATAGCTCTCCTCTTACTGCCTGTGTTATCCTGGGCAAGTTATATTCCTTCTCTGATTTTCAATTTTGCCATTATATGTGATTATAATTATATTTTGTTTATAATGTTAAGTAAATGAAGATACTTTTTCAATGTTCAGCACTATATAAACGCTGAAAATTGTTCCCACTAGATTGGACTGACAAGGGAATGTAGGTTTCCCTTTTATTAAATATATGTGCATATTTTTATTTATGCATTTGATATCAGTTGCTATCTGAGACTTGGACAAAATTGCAAAGAAGGCAGAATTTGAATATTTTTAATTTTCCTATGAGCAACTTATCTACCCATTTCTTTTTTCCCTTTTCTCTCCAGAAAACTAAGTCAGAGCAGAAGGAGAATTGAAATGGTGATGAGGTGAGTGGGCAAAGGTAATGGCATGTAGGCAAAGTGTCAAGGGCATACAAGATTTCAAGAGCTACAATGAGGTTTGAGACTTGAAAAAATAATTTTGGCTTCACTGAAGCTTAGCCCAACTTACATAAAGTTACTATACTATGTATTTATTGTATGATGTGGGCAAATTTTAGTATGTTTTATATTATGCCAATTATGTGCCTAGAGTTTTAGAAGATCTTAAAAGGACTTAGGGGGATGATAAGGAAAGACCCTTTCGCATGGTAAGACCAGCATCTTACCATGGGAGAAAATGTTCAGCTGGACCAATAATCAGCATATGTGTGTGTGTGGGGGGGGAGGGGGGTGGGAGATGAGGTCAGCAGGGATCACTCAGCTGTAGCTAGGGGGACATTTTTCAAATTCACACATTTCTGTCTCTCCATGCAGGGCATAAGGTAAGATGTGGGAAGTGACATTCCAGGCTATGACAATTTTTTCTCCTCAGTGTATTCCTAGCTCTGTCAAAGGTCTTAGCACACATTAGGCACTCAATAAACACTGAGTGGATAAATGAATGGGAGGTCTAAGTCAGGGGGTACCTGGTGTTGCCAGAGCAGGTAGAAGTAGAGGGAGAATGGTATCAGGGTGTCATGAATTAAGCATTGTAAAGTGACTAACCTGAGAGTTACCCTGAATGAGATGAGGCAGCATGGGAAATTGAGTTTTTGGAAGGGATACTAAATAATAATAATAATACATCAACAATGACATTTTGAGTTTACCATCTGGCAGGTGTTATAATAAAAAACTTACATTCAGCATCACATTTTCTTATCACATCGGCTCTATAATACGGGCAGTATTACCGTAGCCATTTACAGATAAAGACATACAGAAGTCAGGTTAGTTACCTAAGGACACAGAACTAGTACGTGACACAACTGGGAGTTAAACCCAGGTTGCTCATACTTTAGAGCTGAGCTCTTAATGACTACAATGTAGGAATCTGTAAAGCATACAACAAGCATACAAATAGAGCTCCAGTCCTAGAGGGTGCTGGAATAGTTACTATAACACATGTAATTGAAGCGAAAAACTGTTTTGAAGGGAAGGTATCAGAAACTTATTTTCTTAAATAGAAGATGAGGAAGAGATTAAGTTACAGGAGCAAGAAAGGAACCTGATTTGGACTGGGTTGGTTCCAAAGCTTAGACTGGAGGTCCTAGTTAGGAGATCAAAGTCACTAGTTGTAGAGAGTACTGGATCTCTCCTTTAAGGCACTTATGCTGATGCTGAGTTGTAAAGGTTCTGTGTCTTATTTGAATCTGTCCTTTCTAAGTCTAATCACTCCTCTTTCCTTACAGAGGAGTGTCTCTAACGGGTCTAGACCATTTCTGGTTCTTAAACAGAAATGCTTATAGAAGTACCTGAGTAGCTCACGAAAATATCTATCTTTGAGCTTCACCTCAGACCAGTAAAATAAGACCTCTTGTGGGTGAAATCCTGGCATTATGGTTTCTTAATAGTTCCTATAGTCAATTTAAATGTGCAGCCAATGTTAAGAACCATGGTTGTAGGTTAACATTGCTGATCAATTAACCACTATTCATGTAAATTTGGTTCACAGCTCTTGGGTGGCATATATATATAAATGTATGTATTCGTATAGTTACTTATGCTTTTAAATGATTTTTCTAATTATAAAATTAAGACAAATTTATATAAAAATAAATCTTTTCAAAAGAAGAGATATTTATTGTTTCCTGACAATATGATAGAAATCCTCGTACAAGAGCTGAAATTGCTATCAAAAAGCCCTTTTTGAATAAATACAACGAGGAATTTCTGAGAAATCAGCAGAAATTGCCAGAAACCGAACTGAAAAGAGAGCTGAAAGACACATTTCTAGGCTTGTGTTAATGCTACGGATGCACTGGGGCCAGGGTTGGGTGGTAATGGCCCAACGCCTAATGGAGAAAATGTCCTAGGACTGTGGAAGATGAAGGCTTGGAACTGAGACCCCCTGGAAAAGACAGGCATTTGAAAGCCTTCCCTCAATGAAAAGGTGAGGAGGGGGCCAGAGGGCTGGGTAGTGGAAGGTGAGTTATATTAGCCTGGGCTCCAGATAGAAGAAATTTCCTCTTGCAATTTATACCTTTGACACAATGCACTGGACACAATTTATGTACAATCTCATATTTGGTTGATCTTTCTCACCTCTGGAGCCTGGTGGCTGCTTCCTCGTGGGACCCTTGGCTGCTGCCTCTGTACCAGACACAGCTGCCACCACCTTATCTGCCAACCTCTGTTATGATTGCTACACTTTCCATGGGAGCCGTAGCAGCTCTGGAGACCAGGCCCAACCAATTGTACCCAGGGAGACCTGGCTCCCTTAACCAATTCTGGATTCAAATAAAACACTGTGACAAATTGTTTGGGAAATTCAAGTTAAAATAATTATCATAATTTTGTTCATAACATTCTGGCAAGCCTGATGAAAGCAAAAAACAAATCTCTTTTAATAGAACCCAGATAAACTCAAAACCCAAATCTTGCAAGAGTCTCATAAATTATGCAAAACAAATTCACAATTAAACAACAACAAAAACAACAAAAGAAACATACACACATAGTAATAAGCTAACAAAAGCATGAATCAAGAGGAGAAAAAAACACAGCAAATGTACCCTTCAGGAGCATCATGCAATGGGAATATCAAACGGTGAATATAAAATAAAATTTTGGTTTCCCTCCAGAAGCTGACTGCAACGGAAGGATTCAAATGCAAGTAGTTTCTGTAGTAGATGGTCCCAGAACACATCAGTAAAGGATTGGGAAAATTACATTGAAGAGAGAAAGAAGTCAGTAGATGATCTATATTATCAAATGAGTTTTTACTGTGGACAATTGAATCTCAGCATTGGGTCTGGAATTCGTAGGTTCCTGGTCTCGCTGAAGCTGCGGACCTTCGCGGTGAGTGTTACAGTTCTCAAAGATGCTGTGTCCGGAGTTTGTTCCTTCTGATGTTTGAATGTGTTCAGAGTTTGCTTTGTCTGGTAGGTTTGTGGTCTCACTGTCTTCAAGAGTGAAGCTGCAGACCTTCCCGGTGAGTATTACAGCTCTTAAGGCGGTGAGTGTTACAACTCTTATGGCAGCGCATCTGGAGTTGGTTGTTTGTTCTTCCCGGAGGGTTTGTAGTCTCACTGTCCTCAGTGGGTTGGTGGTCTCACTGACCTCAGGAGTGAAGCTGCAGACCTTCGCGGTGAGTGTTACAAGCGTTACAAGACATAAACAAGTCATAAAGGCAGACTGGACCCAACGACTCAACACCAGCAAGATTTATTGCAAAAAGCGAAAGAACAACACTTCCAAAATCTGGAAACGCACCCAAGGCGGTCGCCACGGCCGATTCAGGCAGCCTGCTTTTATTCCCTTATCTGACCCCCATCCACATCCTGCTGATTGGTCCATTTTACAGAAAGCTGATTGGTCTATTTTACAGAGAGCTGATTGGTCCATTTTACAGAGAGTTGATTGGTCTGTTTTACACTGAGCTGATTGGTCCATTTTGACAGAGTATTGATTGGTGCATTTACAATCCCTGAGCCGGACACAGAGTGTTAGAAAAGTTCTCCAAGTCCTCACTAGGTTAGCTAGATACAGAGTACTGATTGGTGTATTTACAACCCTGAGCTAAACACAAAGTACTGATTGGTGCATCCACAATCCCTTAGCCAGACATAAAAGTTCTCCAAGTCCCCACTAGACCCAGGCGGTCACCCAATGGATCCCGCACTGGGGCAGCAGGCACAGCTGCCTGCCAGTCCCACGCAGTGCACCCCTCAGCCCTTGGGCGGTCCATGGGACCAGCTGCCATGGTGCAGGGGGTGGCACTCGTCTGGGAGACTCGGGCCACGACAGTGGGGGCGAGGCTTGGTCATGGCGGGCTGCAGGTCCCAAGCCCTGCCCCACGGGGAGGCAGTTGAGGCTAGGTGAGAATTCCAGCGCAGCCCCAGTGGGCTGACACTGCTGGGGGACCCCAGGCACCCTCTGCAGCTGCTGGGCCAGGTGCTAAGCCCTTCATTGCCTGGGGCCAGTGGCGCCTGCTGGCAGCGCCTGCCGGCTGCTTCCTGTGCGGGGCCTGCCAAGCCCACACCCACCTGGAACTTGCGCTGGTTGGGGAGTGCCACGTGCAGCCCTGGTTCTCACTGGTGCCTCTCCCTCCACATCTCCCTGCAAGCAGAGGGAGTCAGTTCCGGCCTTGGCCAGCCCAGAGAGGGGCTCCCATAGTGCCGTGGCAGGCTGAAGGGCTCCTCAAGCACCACCAGAGTGGGCTTTGAGAGCGAGAGCGAGGGCTGCTAGTGTGTTGTCACCTCTCAGTATCACTGGGAACGCTGCTAGCAGAGGTGGACCATGCTTCAGAGTTATCTCAACTAAGATAAAAGGAAGCTGGGGATGCTTATTGATCAACTTCTTATCCATTGTTAAATAAAGGATGTTTCTGGAAACATTGTCATTCACCCTTTGAATTTTCTTTGCGCCTGGGCTGAGTGTGCCCTGAGGATCAAGCAAAAAGTAATCAGGCAGAGAATAGCAAGATCCAGCTAACAGATTTTGGCATGTAGAGGTGAATCTCAAAGGGTTAGGAGCAGGAATATGAGGATTTGATCACTAAGAATGTTTAAAGAAATAAAAACTGCAATTTAATTATACATATATTTAAAAGACATAAAATTATTAAAAGATGGAAAACTTCAGTGTCAAGAATCCTTCCCAAAATTCAAACAGGAATAATGAGAAATCTCCTTTTGAACACACAATCAGGCCTATCGCAGAGACTGTAGAACACCAGAGGCAAACAAGAGGTGATACAAGTGGTCAGAAAGAAAAGACAAATTACAGCAGACGTCTCACAGACAAAAGAAAGAAGCATAGTATCTTCAAAAGACTTAGAGAACATGCTGCCAACCTAAAATTGAATTCCTTAGCTAAACTTTATTCAAAGAAAGAATACAATAAAAAAATTTTCTGACAAACAAAAATAGAGTTTACCACCAACAGAATGTGCCATATCTCACAAAGATATTTCTAAAATGCTTCAAAAAGATAAAAACAGACCTCAAAATGAAGATCTCTTAGATCAGAAGTCAAGAAACTATGGCTCAGAGGTTGAATCCAACCTACAGATGGATTTTGTAATTCCTGTGAGCTAAGAATATTGAAAAAAATAAGTTTATATTTTATAACAGTATTAGATTTAGAGAAAAATTAAAGAGCTAGTACAGTGGGTTCCTATATATACGCTTCCCCACCTCTGCTCTAGTTTCTTCTATTATTAGTTCTTACATTTGTGTGGCACATTGGTTAAAATTGATGAAACAATATTGACAGACACATATATACACCTATACATATACTTATACACATTACTGTGTGTAAATACAGACATACATACATATGTATATACATACTTCTACCAATACACACACACATTATGGATTTTAATGTCTTCTTGGAGAATGACCCCTTTATCACTATGTAACGGTCCTTTTTATTCCTGTTACAGTAGTTTCCCTTGAGGCCAGGGCTTTGCTAAGAAAAATGAAATGCTCTGGGCATATTTCAAAATGTTTACTTTTTCTCTCCTCCTGCCAAAAAATGGGAGAGGATTTTCCTCCAGTCTGGGTTCCTGAAAATAAAACTCACAAGGGTATAGGGATCTACCTATGACTGGACCCCCAGGAATTTTTAACTCTCAAGCTAGTCCACACTCAGCCTCCAACAATTCGTCAATATACCATTTAAGTATTCCTACCAGTTACTGGCTGCAGCTCCCAGTAAGTTGTGATTTTTTTTTTTTTTTCTTTTGAGACGGAGGCTTGCTCTGTCGCCCAGGCTGGAGTGCAGTGGTGGGATCTCGGCTCACTGCAAGCTCCGCCTCCCGAGTTCACGCCATTCTACTGCGTCAGCCTCCAGAGTAGCTGGGACTACAGGCGCCTGCAGTCACGCCCGGCTAAGTTTTTGTATTTTTTTTTTAATAGAGACGGGATTTCACCGTGTTATCCAGGATGGTCTTGATCTCCTGACTTCGTGATCCACCCGCGTCGGCCTCCCAAAGTGCTGGGATTACAGGCGTGAGCCACCGCGCCCGGCCAAGTTGTGATTCTCATATTGCCGTCTCTCTCTAGTTTTCCAGGTGGTGGTATGTTCTGTGTCCTCAATTCTCTGATGGATCTAAAAGGAGTTGTTGATATTTAGTTTTGTAACTTGTTATGAGGGTAGGAGTGATGACTTTAGAACTCTTGATAGATCTTATCTGAAATAAGAAGTCCTCTAAGAATGTTTTTTATGTTTTAAAATGGTTGAAATAAAAGATGAATAATATTTTGTGGAACATGAATATTACATGAAATGTAAATTTCAGCATCCACAAATGAAAGTTTATTTGAGTTATGCTCATTCTGTTTTTTTTTTTTTTCTTTTTTTGAGTCAGAGTCTCTCTCTGTTACCAAGGCTGGAAGGCCATGGCACTATCTCAGCTCATTGCATCCTCTGCCTCCTGGATTCAAGCAATTCTCTTATCTCAGCCTCCATAATAGCTGGGACTACAGTCGCATGCCACCATGCCCGACTGATTTTTGTATTTTTAGTAGCGACGGGGTTTCACCGTGTTGATGAGGCTGGTCTCGAACTCCTGACTTCAGGTGATCCACCCACCTTGGCCTCCTAAAGTGCTGGTCTCATATCTATTAACTCTGGTGGCTTTTGTGTTACAAAGGCAGAGTACAGTAAATTGTGACAGAGACCATATGGTCTGCAAAGCTTAAATATTTCCTCTCTGATCCTATACAGAAAAGTTTTGCCATGGGAAATCTCTGTATAGTTAAACAGGGAACAGTGACATGTGGATAAATATAAACAACTATTGACAGCGTGAAGCAGGGTCATGAGCGGCCTCTGGAGCCAGGTTGACTGGCTTTGAATCCTGGCTTCACCACTTAACTAAGTGGTCACAACTGGGTGACATAAGGCAAGTTCACTAACTGCTTTCTACTTCAACTTTCTCATATCCAAAATATAAGGAGAACATAGTACCTACTACATAAGTGCTAAAACTTCAGGGGGTGGCTATGAGGCTTAAATGACCTAATATTGATAAAATGCTACAAACGGGGTCTATTTGTATACAACTAAATACACAATAATAATGAATGATTTGATAAAATTAAAAAAACTAAAATACTAAAAAAAAATTATAATATGCAAAAATGGAGGCAATGACCAAAGTTAAAACATTCTGAAAACCTTATAATGTTTGGGTAGAAGTAGAGATTTGAAAACTTCAGATTTGGTTAAATATGCTGTTGTAGACATGGCTAGCCATCCACCAAGAATTTGTTCTCAGAGATAGTATAGAGTTGATGCTGAGAGGGATGGCTGTCCACCAAAGACTGTTATTGTATTCAGTAAAATACAAAAGATAATGATGTTGGTCACCCAGCAGCCATGGCTCTTAAGAAGGGACTCAGGCTTCTTACTCTATTAAATGAAGAGATTACCCACATCCTGGGGATGATGAAGGCACAAGAGCGAAAAGACCTGGATTCCTAATTTATGCCATAAAGGAAAGCCATTTGCTGATTAGGAACACTTGCATTGGGCTGATAGGTGTCTAAGGAACATATTTACATTGTATTAAGCAACTGAAACATGAAGACTGGTTACAAAAGTTGGTTTTATACTACCCAAATGCATGTATTATGTAACTACCTAGCCATTGGTGGAGGGAAAATAGAATGTAAAATGCCTGATAAATTCAAAAGTAAGCAGGAGAGGAGAAAAGAAAAAGAAGCAGAGAAATAGCCAGATAAATGTAAAGCACCAAGTAAGTGGTAGAAATAACTCAAAATGTACTATTAAACGCAATAAATGTCAATGGAGTAAACATGCAGGTCAAAATATAAATATTCTCAGTTTAGATAATTAGTAAAATCTAGGTATACACTATTTTTAAAACATACCTGTGCATTAGACACATAAAAGTTCCAACTTAAAGGTTAAGTATGTTAGGCAAACACTAAACAAAATAACCTGGTATAACTATGTACATATATACATCTCTATTAGAGAAAATGATCTTCAAAGTAAAAACTTTCTTTTGGGAGGTAAAGAGTGTTCATATTTAATGATGAAAGGTACCATTCTCACAGGAAAATAAAAAAAAAATCTAAATTTATAAGCTCATAAAAACATAGTCTTTATATCTGTATATACAGTTCTCCTTCAATATCCACAGAAAATTGGTTTGGTTCCAGGACCTTTGCAGATACCAAAATCTTTGCATACTCAAGTCCTGAAGTTGGCCCTATGGTAGCTGCATAAAGGAAAAGTTGGACCTTCCTATCCATGGGTTTCTTAACCCACAAATATTGTATTTTTGATCATCATTTGGTTGCTGATTCAGAACCCACAGTTAAGGAAGGTCAACTGCATTTATTGAAAAAAAAAAAAAAATCTGTGGATCCACATAGTTTAAACCTGTTTTGTTTTAAGTGTAATATATTTTATATATATATAGAGAGAGAAATGGACAAAATTGTGAGGAGAAATTAATGGATTAACATTCATAAGAAATCTTTAACTTATTCTTAATACCTAATAGAGAAAACAGACAAAAACATTAGTAAGGATATGGAGGATTTGAACAACACAATTAACAAATCAAGATCTAATGGGCACCTACAACTCTATGCCAACAATTAGAGAATGTATATTCTTCACAATACACATGGACCATTTGTAAGAACTGAGTATATTCTAGAACATGAGTCAGGTATCAAAAAATATCAATTTTTTTTTTGTTAAATATATTATCTTTTCTTTAAAAATGTATTGAGGCCAGGGGCAGTGACTCATGCCTGTAATCCCAGCACTTTGGGAAGCAGAGGCTGGAGGATCGCTTGAGGCCAGGAGTTTGACACTAGCCTGCACAATAAAGTGAGATGCTATCTTTGTGAAAAAAGTATGTAATTTAGAAATGTAAAATGATAACTTAAAATCTATTTAGAAATTGTAATAAAATACACTTCCAAATCATTCTTGGTCCTAAGAAAAAACCATAATGGACATTAGAAAATATTTTAAACTGAAAATGCACAGAAACATCACATCCCAAAAGATAGGAGATATAAGTAAACCACTACTTAAAATAGTTTTAACACCCTGATTATTTGTATTATAAATAAAGTTTGAAATTTGGTAATCTAAGTACCAAAGTTAGAGGAGTTAGAAAAACAACAGAATAAACTCAAACTAAGTAGAAAGAATGAAATCATAACATAACAATAAGAAAAGAAATTAATTAAATAGGAAAAAACAAGAAATAAAGAGAGTCCACAAAGCCACTCACTCACTTTTTGAAGAGTTTAATAAAATGGACACCCTCTGGCAAGTCTGAGTAAGAACAACAGCAGAAAAAGAGAATCCATTAAAGAATATTAGCAGTGAAAAAGAGTAGTGTCATAACCCCAGAAACAGAAGAGCAGATTTTTTTTTTAAAAAAAAGAAGATATAACAATTTTAAGCCTTTAAAATTGAAAACAAGCAAAATTTTCAATTTTTTGGAGACATATAGCTAGGTGACTCAAGAAGAAATTATAAACCTAATTCTTTGTGATGAAAAAGACCAAAATGATGGTTAAAAATCTCAGTCCTCGAACCCCCATTCAAAACTGGATATCTAAGCCAGTAAAATAAGACAAAATAAGGCAAAATTTCGGTCAGAATCCCAACGTTTTTTTCCTCCTTGCAACCTGACAAGATGATTTAAAAATATATGAAAGTGCAAATGGTTAAGATAGTCAAGATAATTTTTGAAAACAAACACAATATAAGAGGGCTCCTCTAACATATACGACTACTTATTATAAACTATAAATGATATAAACCCATAAACAATAAAGACAGTGTACATTGTTCTAGGAAAGATAAGCTTATGGAACTGAACAGGGAGATGAAATACGGCAATGCACAGGTGGAAACCTGATATATGGCAAAGGAGATACTGCCCACCAGTGAATCAGTGTTCAGACCTTTGATTATCCATATGAAAGAAAAAACTGTGAATCCCTGTCCCTAACCAAGCACCATAATTAATTCTATGTAGATTAAATACTGAAATGTGATAGAAATGGTTTAAAATATTTTGAAGGAATTACAGGAAACTATGACATCAGAATAGAGAAAGTTAGATATTTTAGTCAATCATCTGTTTACTTTGTGATATGAATCCAAATATTAGGATTGCTTAATAATTTTTACCAATGAAATAATTTTACACTATCATTATTATTTTCCTGCCCTGGTTGGTTCTATTTACAGAGCACTGGTGGATCATATTTATTCTTCCCTTGAGTGGTTATTGTTCAGATGAATCAGTAACATTTCATAGTTCAAGCCAAGTAACTTTACAGCAGAGTTTAAATAGATAGAATTCTTTAAAACTTTGCATATTAAAGTTTTCCTCCAAAGCAAGGTAAATATGAGTCAGAAATATACCTTAAACTCATAGGAGGAAATATTGTAGCATTTAATTTTAACTTTAGAACAGTAACAAAATTTGTGCTTTTAATGAACCTATTTTTTAAAAATAAAATTTATTGACTAAATCATATGAATGATGAACTAGAATATATTTATAAAATCTACATTGCAATGGTATAGTTATTTGGAGCAGAGTATTACAGAATATTTATAGTGATGTATATTACTGTTAATTCTTTTTTTATCTAGTATAGCACTTACAAGTACAAATTGGAAAACTGGCATATAGTGCTTTTTATATCATACTTTTGCCAGTGAAACATGAACATTGTATATTTTTATAAAATTGTTAATGACAAACTTGACTATAACATGATTTAAAAGTAAGATCTATTTTTATATAGTCTGGTTTTACAGTTTTCTGTTCATCTGACTGCAGAAAGGAAGCAAGTGTGAATGCCCTGTGCTTTTAAAGAGACAAAGCCAAGATAAGAGTGCAATTTGTAATAGTGCTCCTCTAACCCTTTTAAGAAACAAAGTACTTTTACTAATGCACTTATTTGGAAGTATTAGTAGTTTTAAATATTCTAATTAAAAAAATGTAAAAACTGTATTTTTCATAGATGAGTGTGATAAATCAACATATTTTCACTTATATGTTTCTGTATCTGTCTTAGGAACACATCCTTTAACACACCTGCAGGGTTTTGGCTGCAATAAAGGAGTCAAGTAACTTTAAATGCTGTTTAGTCATCCAGAAAAGGGGCCATCTATAGCATGCCACACCATAGTTTTTTCTTTTTGATTAGCATGGGTACTTTTGAGTGACCCTTGCTAAATATGCAAGGAATTTGAATGAAAGATGGGAATAGACAATATATTCAGTGCACTGACTTTGCATGCTAATTTTCATTACCACAATTTCAAGCCTTTACTTCATTGGGCATTATAGGGAAATAAAAATATTCTATTGTTATTTTTTGTTAATTCAAAGATGAAAATAGTATATGGTAATCAATAAGACTTCTGGTCTCTAGGGAGTGATTTTGATATTGTATTATAGAGTGGTGCCTGGAAATCATTTTGAAGGATATTTTTTGTTGCCTTTCTGGCATGTATTCTCTCTTCCCCTTACTATTTTTTTTTTTAAGCCAAGAATATCTTTTATTATTATTATTTTTTTTTTATTTTACTTTAAGTTCCAGGATGCATGGGCAGAATGTGCAGGTTTGTTACATAGGTACACATGTGCCATGGTGGTTTGCTGCACCTATCAAACTGTCATCTAGGAGTTAAGCACCTCATGCATTAGGTGTTTGCCCTAATGCACTCCCTCCCCTTGCTCCACCCACAACGGGCCCCAGTGTGTGTTGTTCCCCCCCGCTGTGTCCATGTGTTCTCATTGTTCAACTCCCACTTATGAGTGAGAACATGTGGTGTTTGGTTTTCTGTTCCTGTGTTAGTTTGCTGAGGATGATGGCTTCCAGCTTCATCATGTCCCTGCAAAGGACATGATTTCATTCCTTTTTATGGCTGCATAGTTTTCCATGGCATATATGCACCACATTTTCTTTATCAAGTCTATCATTGATGGGCATTTGGGTTGGTTCCGTGTCTTTGCTACTGTAAATAATGCTGCAATTAACACATGTGTCTTTATAGTATAATGATTTGCATTCCTTTGGGTATATACCCACTAATGGGATTGCTGGGACAAATGGTATTTCTGGTTCTAGATCCTTGAATCCACACTGTCTTCCACAATGGTTGAAAGAGCCCATATAGCCAAGACAATCCTAAGCAAAAAGAACAAAGCTAGATGCATCATGCTACCTGACTTCAAACTATACTATAAAGCTACAGTAACCAAAACAGCATGGTACTGCTACCAAAACAAGAGATACAGACCAACGGAACAGAACAGAGACCTCAGAAATAACACCACACATCTACAACCATCTGATCTTCAACACACCTGACAAAAACAAGCAATGGGGAAAGGATTCCCTATTTAATAAAAGATGCTGGGAAAACTAGCTAGCCATATGCAGCAAACTGAAACTAGACTCCTTCCTTACACCTTATACAAAAATTAACTCAAGATGGATTAAAGACTTAAATGTAAAACCCAAAACCATAAAAACCCTAGAAGAAAACCTAGGCAATACCATTCAGGACATAGGCATGGTCAAAGACTTCACGATGAAAACACCAAAAGCAATTGCAACAAAAGCCAAAATTGACAAATGGGATCTAATTAAACTAAAGAGCTTCTGCACAGCAAAAGAAACCATCATCAGAATGAACAGGCAACCTACAGAATGGGAGAAAATTTTTGCAATCTACCCATCTGACAAAGGGCTAATATCCAGAATCTACAAGGAACTTAAATTTACAAGAAGGAAAGCAATCCCATCAAAAAGTGGGCAAAGGATATGAACAGACACTTCTCAAAAGAAGACATTTATGCAGCCAACAAACATATGAAAAAAAGCTCATCATCACTGATCATTAGAGAAATGCAAATCAAAACCACAGTGTGATACCATCTCACACCAGTCAGAATGGCGATTATTAAAAAAATCAAGAAACAGTAGATGCTGGTGAGGCTGTGGAGAAACAGGAATGCTTTTACACTGTTGGCGGGAATGTAAATTAGCCAAGAATATCTTTATGTTTGAGGGAGAAATTTGCTCCCTCCACTTTTGTAATCAAGCAATTTGGGAAAGGCAGAATATATGACTTGCTTTAGGGGTGGGCATTTGTTGTCTAAAAGCCTATCCAGAGTATTGTAACTTTGCTGCCACAGTTATTGTTTCAAGCAAAGGCATGTGGTCCAATTCAGGCCAATTAGAGGAAGTGATTCCCAGGACTTATACAGCAGCTTTTACTGTTTTAAGAGACTCTTCCCTCCCTGAGAGCTTTTCTATGAGGGTCTGACATCTGGAGTTGCTACAAACGTTTGCAAAAATTGAGGAATACTCTGGAACTCCCAGTGGACTACCAGGGCAGTGTGGTAATACAGCTAACGGAGAAGCTGAGTAGAATGACTATGAGATAGAAAGTCCTGGGAAATCTTATTTGAGGTGGGAAATCAAGCCTCATTTTAACTTTTCAGTAACAGAGGTTAATATTCCTTTTATTTTTAAAGTCATTTTGACTTTAGAACTTTTAATTTCATTTCATTTTTTGTCACTTGTTACTGAAACATTCCTATTATGAATGCTATGTGAGTATTTTGACTTTGAGGTACTAATGAGGGAAAGACATCTTGATTGTTATTCCAGGATTCTTTGGTTACAAGTAATGGAAAGGTACAAACTTGAGAATAAGAATTATTGGAAAGATTTGTAGACTTATGGAACCAAACTGCAAAACCAACCAACCAAACAAACATAAAACCTACCTTTTCGCCATTATTAATGGGATCTCAAGCTTCTCTCTCTCTCTGTCTCTCTGTCCCTATCCCTTTCTTTCTTCTTCGTCGCGTGCACATGCCCATCTCCTTTCTCTGGACATGTCTACTCCAACTTTGGTGGCCGAATTCAATAGGCCTACCTGAGTATCCATGATCTTCTTTCTCTAAATCTTCCACCACAAACTACATCTCCAGTGTTCTCTTATTTGATGTTGGAGCAACCATGCATCGTTAACACTAAACAGAAGATTTTCAGTTATTTTTATTTTACCTGTCTCTTATCTTTAAGCACATTCAATACATTAGCAAGTCCTGTGCTTTTTTACATCCAAAGTAATTTTCAAATTAATCTATTTGTATGCCACTACTGCTAATACCCCAGGATAATACTAATCATCTTGAGCCTTGTGTATTGCAATAGCCTCTTTTCTATTCTAATTTCTACTCTTCGGTCCATTTTCCACATTGTAGCCAGGGATAATCCAATCACTTTTAAATAAGCATCTATTATATTTAGAATATTGTTGAAACTTCTTGCCATGGCCTGACAGATTCTGAATGACTTGATCATTCTGAAACTATGCCAAATTCTCTCCCATCTTGGGACATTTACGCATGCTGCTTCCATAACTTATTTATTATTTATTTTATTGAATTTTCCCTGAAATCTGCAAATTCCTAGAGTCATTGCATTCCCTGAAATTTTGTCCAGTGTGTAAGAGCTTTATTGAGATAAGATTCAAATGCAGTGTCACTCTTTTTGTCTGTCTGTTACATGGCATAAAGAGCCCCAAAAGTTCAGAAGGTGATCTTAACTTTAATTCCACAAGGCTCTAACTCTGTTTTCTGGTGGAAGCATTCTTCTAGCTGACTCTAATACCACCCAAACAACTGAATCTAAGTTTGAAGAAAGGGAGGAAAAATTTCTCTAATAGTTTATTTGGAGTAATAATGAGAGGAATTATTCTCAGCTCTATAACTTGATTCCCAGACCTGTTAATTCTGGCTATAGGGTAGTGGCACTAACTATTAACTGCTGGTTTAAGAATATACTTTATCCTTTTAGTTAGATCCCTGGTTTCCCATGATGTTGTTTTCTACTCAGCGTCCAAACTGTGGCTTCAGCAGTACATCTCAACATTCTGTTTAGCCAACTGTTTTTGGGTGATGATGGCATACGGCAAGGGTCAGTCAATTATGTGAACAGAAGTCTATTGTTACACATCCTTTTCTGTAATATATGTTGCCCATTATAAGGTTATTTGTGTGGTATACCATGGCTGAAGATGATAAGGTATTTGGAAGGGTGGTATCGGCAAAAGTGCTGTCAACAGTTAAGGTACTTAAGCATCTAAAATATGTGTCTATCTCTGCGAGAACAAATCACTGTCTCTTCCATGATAGAAAAGTTTATTGTAATCAACTGTCACCAGGTAGTAGGCCACTCTCTGCTGGAGAATGGTGTCATATCAGCTTTCTTGTGGCAGGTTGGCCATTTGGCATGGTGGTAGCAAAATCAGTCTTTATGAGGGGAAATTGAAGGTGTTGAACGTGTGAATAGCCTTCAACTCTACCCCCCACAGATGCTCTGTATGTAGGTCATTTTAGCAACCACTGGGGAAGCAGGAGAACGAGGCTAACTGAGATAGCCACAGGAAAAAACACCTTGACAACCTGATTATTGAAAGCATTCTCCACAGTGGATTTGTTCTGGTGGGGATTTATGTAGAAAAAATATTTTCACACTTTGTACTCTTTCAAGGAAGTTCTGTTGAAACTGTCTCAGAAGACACCACTGTTAAAATTTTATTCTTTCCATGTTCCCAATCATTTAGACAACCTGGTGGCCACTATTCATAAATCAGTATGGTCCTGAACCTGAGGCTATCCTTCTTTCTGTGTAAAACAGGCAATCAGGTGTGCTACCTCAATTTCTGACCACAGGAACTATTTCCTCACGCTATTTTATTTCAAGACTTTCCCTGAGTTGGACTACATTGCAGTGACTATCAACTTCTGATTTAAATGAGCATATTAAGCAGGTCTATCTATAAACCATAGTCCTGCTTTTCTTTCCTCATTTATTGGTCATAGGGAATTCCCATGAGGTCACATGTGTGGGTTGTGGGAGTGTCATAGTCTGTTTACTGCTGCTTATGACAGAATACCTGAAACTGGGTAATCTGTAAGAAACAAACTCTATTTCTTACAGTTCTGGAAAATAAGAAGTCCAAGGTTGAGGGGGCACATCTGGTGAGAGCCTTGTTGCTATTGAGAGCTTTCTGCAGCATCTTGAGGTGGCACAGGGAATCATGTGACGGGTGAGGGGGATAAGCATGGTCACTCAGGTCTTTCTTCTTATTCTAAAGTTCCCATGAACTACTTAATTCTTGAATTAATGGGTTATCATGGGAGTGGGACTATAACCCATTCTTTATAAGAATGGGTTAATGGATTAATGGACCTAATAGCCTTTTAAAGGCCCCACCTCTCAGTACTGCCACATTAGAGATTGAATTTCAACATGAGCATTGGAGGGGACTCATGTTCAATTGTAGCAGCAAGAGGTGGTGAATTTGTAAGCTTGCACACAAAAAAACTAGAAATCTGTACAGGTTCACATATATGGTTTATGTTGCTTCCCAAACACAGACAAACTTAGCAAGAGTTGCACTTTTGTGTGTGTGTGTCTGTGTGTGTGTGCTCTCAGTACAATATATAGCAACTTATCTTTTACTAAGAAGAGGATATACTAACAGTCCTTGGACTATTAGATCCTCAGAATATCATATTCTCCTGAATTTTTATAGGCCTTATTTTCTACTTTCTGGCATGTACATGTCTTACCAAAGCATCTATAATGCTTGCCCTTCCTGTTCATTAGATCCAGTTAGCAAAATGTCACAAGTGTAATGGACCAGGGTTATATTCTGTAGGATATCAAGATGATCAAGGGGGCCTCAAGACTATATTATGACACTGCGGGAGAGGTGCCATAGCTTTGAGGCAAGACCATAAAGGTGTGCTGTGGTATCTGTGAAGGCAAACTCTTGATTATCTTTGCTTAAAGGTATAGAAAAAGGATTCCAGGTTAATTAGGTCAATAGCTGCATGCTAGCTGCCAGGGATTGGGCTGATTTGCTTCATTAAAGACATCACATGCAGAAATTCACTTGTTATTGGTATCTCCCCTTAATTAAGTCTATAATAATGTACTTTCATTTTCTATGACCCATTTTGTTTGTGAACCAGACATACGACTATGAGAAATTGGAATATTATTATAAGAATGTTTAAAGTATTTGAAGATTTTACTAACTTCTATAATTACTCCAGGAATGCAAAATTGCATTTGGCTTACTTTTCTTGACAGATGTAGATACAGGAAGGTGGGGAGTTCTGTAGGTTTTCATGCAACATTTTCTACCTGCTATGTTCCCAAACCTTCCTGATCTGAATGTTCCCAAAAATGATATGTTGAAACTTAACCCTCAAGGTGGTAGAATTAAGAGATGGAACCTTTGGGAGGTAATTAGGTAATGAGAGCAGAGTCCTCATGAATGGGATTAGTGCCCTTATAAAAGAGGCCTGAGTGAGGGAGCCCTTTTACCTTTTCACCATGCGAGGACTAGCTAGAAAGTACCATCTTAGAAATGAGTGAGCCCTCACCAAGTACTGAACCTGCTGGAGCCTTGATCTAGCACTTCCCAGCCTCCAGAACTTGGGTAATATTTTTTAAATTACCCAGTATATTTTGTTATAGCCACCAAAATGAACTGAGACACTATCAAAATAGATTTCACTCAATGGTTCTACTTCTTCCCACTACTAACCTGATTGAAGCATCTAATCTGTATTGCCATTGTATAGCCCTTTTACAATCAAGTTTTGGGCTTGGTGGGCAGCTGTTATCTCCCCTGTGATGACAACAGATGAGAGGTCTCTCAGAGCTGCCATTAAGGCTTATGATTTTTAGCTGGGATCTTGAGTTAGAAATTCACAGCTTTCAATTTTTCCTTAGGTAATCTCTGTAGGATCATCTGAAACATTCAGTTGATGTCATAATCACTATAATCATTATTGCTGTCACAGTGATCAATTGACATAGCCATTTGTTCTCCCAATGTCGTGTTCTCCTGTGGTACTTCCTCTTATGCCATCATTAAAGTCCCTCTGGACTAGTAAGTGTGGGGAGGCTGTTACTACTCCTCAGCCTAAAAGGGTAATAAGAGGGAATTTTTACTAGAATTAGAAAAAATAACTGTGCAGAGAAAGGCAACTGACAGGAGTTATAGCCTTTAGTAGAAAGACACAAACACGTGCCTTAATAAAACAGAAAATAAATACCTAACTTATTTTTCTCCCATCCTATAACATCCTTTTTCCATTGGCCAAATTCAATCTGTAGTCAGAGGTAAAGGCAACCCATTAACAAAGTCCATGTGAGTCAGCTTTCAGCTGCACAGAGCAGAGAGAAGGGTGAATTTGGTAAGACAAAGAGGAAATATCTGCAACCCAAGTCTTCAGTTGGCTAAGTCAACTCACCTTTTGTTTCTTAGCTCACATGTTATTTCCTCATAGTTTTCCTAAAGTCCTAAATACAAAACTTTGCATCAACTGTCTTTACTCTTAGGACATCGTTGTTTATCTTTCTAGGTCTTGTTATATTATCTAACTATATATGATTTAGTTGGGTCTATAGGTTAATTTACATAATGACTCCTTTCTCTTCTCTTTTAACTTTTATTTCAGGTTCGCGGGTACATGTACAGGTTTGTTATATAGGTAAACTTGTGGCACAGGGGTTTGTTTTACAGATTATTTCATCATTCAGGTACTAAGCCTAGTATCCAATAGTTACTTTTTCTACTCCTCTCCCTCCTCCCACCCTCCATCCTTGAGTAGACCCTGTGTCTATTGTTTCCTTCTTTGTGTTGATGAGTTCTCATCATTTAGCTCCCACTTATAAGTGAGAACATTCTGTATTTGGTTTTCTGTTCCTGTGTTAGTTCACTAAGGACAATGGCCTCAAGCTCCATCCATGTTCCCACAAAAGACATTATCTCATTTTTTATGGCTGTATAGTATTCTGTCTTGTATATGTACCACATTTTCTTCATCCAATCTGTCATTGATGGGCATTTAGGTTGACTCCATGTGATATGATTTGGCTCTGCGTTCCCACCCAAATCTCATATCAAATTGCAATCCCCACATGTTGAGGGAGGGACCTGGTGGGAGGTGATTGGATCATGGGGGTGGCTTCCCCCACACTGTTCTCGTGATAGTGAGGGAGTTCTCATGAGATCTGATGGTTTTAAAAATGGCAGTTTCTCCTTCACCCTCTCTCTCTTCTGCCACCATGTAAGACATGCCTTGCTTCCTCTTCACCTTCTGCCGTAATTGTAAGTTTCCTGAGGCCTCTCCAGCCATGCAGAACTGTGAGTCTATTAAACCTCTTTTGTTCATAAATTACCCAGTCTCAGGTTGTGTATAAGAGTGTAAAAACAGACTAATACACCATATCTTTGCTATTGTGAATAGTGCTGCAATGAACATTCACATGCATGTGTCTTTATAGTAGAATGATTTATATTCCTCTGCGTATATACCCGGTAATGGAATTGGTGGGTCGAATGTTAGCTTCATTTTTAGCTTTTTGGGGAATTGCCACGCCACTTTCCACAATGCTTGAACTAATTAACACTACCCCTAACAGTGTATACTAAGTGTTCCCTTTTCTTCCCAACCTTGCCAGCACCTGTTAGTTTTTGTTGTTTTAATAATAACCACTGTGACTGGTGTAAGAGGGTATCACATTGTGGTTTTGATTTGCATTTCTCTAATGATCAGTGATATTGAGCTTTTATTCATATGCTTGTTGGCTGCATGTATATCTTCTGAAAACTGAATGACTCACTTTTTTATTTCACTTTTTCTCAGTTGTATTGCAGTGACTACTTTGGTGTCTTACACACAGTAGATGCTTATTAAATGTTTGTTGAAAAAAAAGAATAAAATAATTAGACCCATGTGGATTGGTCTGTGGCCTCAACCTTCATAAAGAATATTATCTCTTCCAGAAATTATCTTCTCAAATGTAAGTCATTGGGAATTTATGTGAAATCCATAAAATTCATCTAAATTACAAATCTGTGAAATTTTTTTAAATCCATGAAATTTGTAAAGTTTGAATCTTTCTAAATTAAGTCTAATCTGTGTGAATAGTTTATAACTGACCTCACATGTTCGCTAAAAAATTTTATAGCAATTTCTGTGTCCTCCTTTATTTTTAAGTTCTTCCCAGAATGGTCATATATCTGACTTTCCATAGAGTCTAGACAAGTATTGATAAAGTGATTTTATTTTTGGCAAATTAATTAACACATCTAGAAATAAATAAATGTTTCTGAAATGTCGAAACACAGCAATTTGACCCATTGTGGGAACCCAGAAAGAAATGTGGACTAAATGAGAAACTAACAATTAAACATTATAGTATTTGCCAGACAGGATGCTGAATACTTTGCATGGTTAAATTTAGAACCACAGCTAGTAAACATAATTTTATTCCCATTTTACAGATTGGAAAATAAAGGCTCAGAGGGGTCAAATGGTGGAAGTCCTTCAGTGTACTGAAAAAAGGAATTTTCTTTAGGAACGCATATCTTCCCCTCTTTTCTGGGTGGTCTCACTGAAGCATATGCCAATTATTAGTATATATTTGTATGCCAAGAGTAGGTATATTTTTCTCAATAATTTTTAAAAAATTTTTGTTGATTATTTAGCAACATGTATAGAAAACTGAATCCCTCTCAGATGATACCCTGTGTTTTATCAAATAGTAAAATACATTCTTTAAGAGGGAAATATGATTCACAAGAATCAGCTTAGTAGGATCAAACTAAGAGCCAAATAATTTATCAGGTGTAAAATATAGAGGTTTCCTGACTACATTCATTCAGATCTTAAAAATCGTTATTATTGTAACACTTCAATGTTATTTGATACCAACGCTGAATGCAGCTTCTCTAATGGCAGTTATCTGGTGTGTGAGGCTCTCAGTATCTTCTGTAGTTTTAATTTCACGAGGATCTAACTTGAAGTAGTTTTCTTTTGTGGTTCTGACATATTTCAAAAAGATTAACATTATGTTATTGTCCATGCCACAGAGCCATGGTCAGCCTCTGGCAATGTTGAAGCATTTTACATGCTTAATTTAATGGTGGCACAGTTCCACATATGTGATTAGTACCTGCAGACAATGTCCAGTATAGTATAATTCAATAAGAGAATAAGATGTGACAATAAAAGAGCTTTGTGCAAAATACCCCAACTAAATATATTTTAAAGGTTCAAAACATTGACAAGTTGAGCTTTAGCTAAATGCACATAAGTTCTTTAGCACTAAAGCATTGCTCTAAACAAAGGTCAGAAAACTTTTCCTGTAAAGAGCTTTGTGGGTCTTATGTTCTCTGTCAGAACTAATCAACTATGCCATTGTAGCATGAAGATAGTCCTAGACAATATGTAAATGAGTGAGTGTGGCTGTATCTCTACAAAACTTTATTTGTAACCACTGAAAATTGAACTTCCTATAGTTTTAATGTGACACAGAATGTTATTCTTTTTCCTACCATTTATAAATGTAAAAAACATTTTTAGCTCATGGTGTATAAAAAACAGACAATGGGCTGTATTTGGCTTACGCATAGTTGGCTCATCCTCGAATCTGATTGAGACAGATTTTGCCTTCTTTTATGGTCAATTAACCTTTAGTTCTGATAAAAATAGCTAAATGTCCACCAATAATTTGTGCTGTTTCTTCTATATTATAGCTGGGCTTGGAAAGCAGCTGCCTTGCCAAGATCTCACCATCCCCTCCCACTGGACCCACACCCCTGCTTCTGTTTGGAGCAATGTGGTTGGTTCTCACCAAAGGGATGTAAGTGAAAGCGATGTGTGTCACCTCTGGACCAAAGCACTTAGTTGGTCATTGTGCCTTCTCTGTCTTCAGTTTTCCTTCTGCATGGATCAGAGGACTATGAGACCTTAGGGAATGCACAGTCACAGAAAACAGGGATGGCACAGCCACTGAAGTCTTGAATCATAGTATGGGTGAAAGATGCCTGTAGCTCAGGACACCTACACTGAAATGTTATATAAGGGAAAAATAGGCCTATTTTGTTCAAAACAATGAAATAGGCTGGGTGCAGTGGCTTACACTTATAATCTCAGCATTTTGGGAGGCTGAGGTAGGAGGATCACTTGAGCCCAAGAGTTCCAGACCAGCCTGGGCAACATAGGAGAGAACCTATCTCTACAGACAAAAAAACAAGCAAGCAAGCAAACAAGCAAACAAACTGAAAAAGTTAGCTGGGCGTGGCGGCACATGCCTGTAGTCCCAGCTACTCTAGTGGCTGAGGTAGGAGGATCGCTTGAGCCCAGGGAGGTCAAGGCTACAGTGAGCCAAGATCATGCCATTACGCTCTAGCCGGGGTAACAGGGTGAGGCCCAGTATGAAAAAAATATATAAATAAATAAAACAATGAAAAAGTGAAGTTTATTTGTTACAGCCACTAGCATTACACCAATGAATGCAACGATAATAATTGTATTTAATACCTGCAGGGTAAAAATATTTCCCTAGAAGTGAAAGTTGGTTTTTTTCTGTCTTTTATTACACAGTCACAGGTGGTAGGATGAATGCTGTACTGGGAGAAGGCCAAGAGGACATACAAACATTTGGTTGTACTATGATCTTCTGTCCACTTTGACTATTTTACATCAAGCAAATATTTTCTGTGGGCTTATTTCTTAATATAGTCCATCGATTATGGCCCATCAATAGTTTTCCTCCAGAATTTCTCCAAAATTTAACTAGAATGAACTTCAAAGAAAAAATTCTGATCATGCCACTGGCTATTGTCCTTAAAATATCTAAGTGTCTGTTTATTGATCTTCTAGATTGAATCCCAAACTGTTTTGGTTTTGCAGGTCTGGTTTTCATCCTCTTCTCCAGGCTCGTTTCTACATCGATAGATGTGTTTTCATTTTCAATACTTCAGACTTATTTTTCTCCCATTAGTCACTGGATTTGTATATCCTGTTTCCTTGTTAAGGAAGTTCTACTCTTTCTTCAGTTGACTTCTAATCTTTCTTTAGATCTTATTTCCGTCAGCACCTCTCCAGAGAACATTTTGTATCTCCCTAACTCAGATTCTACTATTGTTTCTCATATCACCTTATACCTTTTCTTTGTAGCATTTATTAAAGTGAGACATTAAGCTTAACATGTAAATCTTTAAATATATGTTTTTCATGAAGATATGGCAATGCCTTTTTTTAAGTCTATAATCCAAGCACATAGTCTATCAGAGAAGAGGTGATCAAGAATTTGATGATGATTGATTATTAGGAAAATGCAAATTAAAACCATGATAACATATTACCTCACACCTGTTAGAATACCTACCATCAAAAGATGAAGAATAACAAGTGTTGACAGGGATGTGGAGAAAAGGAAATCCTTGTTTCACATTGATGGGAACGTAAATTATTACTGGCATTATGAAAACAGTATGGAAATTCCTAAGAAAATTCAAAATACACTACCATGTTTTTCTGAAATCCCACTTTTGGATTTATAGCTAAAGGAAATGAAGTAGGCACATCAAAGAGATACCTGCATTTCTACATTCACTAAAGATTATTCACAATAGCCAAGATATAGAATCAACTTAGGTGTCCATCAATGGATGAACAGATTTAAAAAATGTGATATGTATATACAATACTCTTCACCCTTAAAAAAATAAACAAGTCCTGCCATTTGCAAGAACATGGATGAACTTGGAGGACATTATGTTATGTGAAATAAACCAAGCATGGAAAGGCCAAAACCACATGATCTTACTCATATGTGGGAGCTAATAAAGTTGAACTCATAGAAATCGTAAAATTATGGTTAGCAGAGGCTGGGAGGTAAAGGATTGAGGAGACGTTGGGCAAATGGCACAAAATTTCAGTTAGAAAGGAGGAATAAGTTCAAGAGATTCATTGCATATTGTAGTGACTATAGTTAATAATTATATATTGTATACTTAAAAATTGCTACGAGTTGATTGAAAGTGTTCTCAATGCAAAAAGTAAGTATGTGAGGTAATGCATAGGTTAAATAGCTTGATTTAGCTGCTCCATAATATATACATGTATCAAAACATTATGTTTTACACCATACATATATACTATTTTTCTTTGTTGATTAAAAATAAAGAAAACAAGTTGTGGAATAAATGAAAGAATGAATACTAAGTTCCAGATATTTTGTATTACAGGAGTCTTCCACTTGCAGATAAAGTTGTGTTTTGTACAATGTTTGATATCTGTTTTTTTTACTTTACTTTGTCATAGCCTTACAAATTATGTGGACCTCATTTTTTATAACTGTGGAAGCCGATTCTCAAAGAAATTGAATGCTTTGCCCAAGGTCACTAGCTACCTAAGTTCAGAGCAGGACTCTTGGCTTCTGATTATTTTTCCCTTTAATTATTTCAAATTTCATGCAGAGCCAGGTGTGTACAAGCCACAAAAACAAAATGAGGATTATCTATGTTCAATATAAAAAGTAAACCAAATGTCTTATGAAATTAATCTGACATGCTTAAAGATATGCATAAATGTTATTGTGTTGCATAGTGATTAGGTACGGATTCTAAGACCTTTGGATAAATTACAATAATTAGTATTACTTTTCCTTAGACACAGTCACCAATTGGGACACTTGGGTACCCCCAACAAATGCATAATCATATTCAAGTGACAAGACCTGCTGTCTAAGACTCCTCAGGAGACAGAGACTACAGATAGTTTCCCTTTGATAAGACAACTGATGAGAGAAAAATACCTGTAGGAAGGGCTTTTAACCCAGAATCTCCTGGAACAGATACAAAAAGAGGGAAGAAATGGATGGGCTGTGAGGGGAGGTGCAATAGAAGAGGGATAAAGGGGGCAACGTTGGGTACGGAAGTTTGAGTCTACAGTTAACTCTGTGTATGCTTAGGAACGATTAGCTTTCTCATTTTGAACATGTCATATCCATCATGTCTTTGGACTCAAGACCGACTTTGAAATTCAATTGCAAGGACAGGCTATTCCCCATCAAATGAACCAAATTATATGACCTACAAGTTTTTGGAGCTCTGAGGGTTAGTGAGAACTATGCTTATGCTTGCTTGCTCTTCATTGCGTTTTCACATCCATTATTCTGCTATTTGATTCACTTAATAAACAATTATAATATATATTATTTCCCTTCCTATTTCCTTCTCCTTCTTTTTCTTTTTACTACCATAAAAATGGAACTTGATTACTACCTGTCATGCAGGTTCTATACTGTGACCTCTAAGAGTTCAAAGTGTAAAATAGGAATTATTGATGTAGTAAAAATAGATTAAGGGCATATGTTCATTCATTAACAACCAGCCCAAGAAAGACAGAAAATGGAACCCAGGTACGCATACTATATAGGTATAAATATTGTGTAGAAAACTCTCTCTATTAGGAAATATATAACTTTTCTTTCTAAAACACCAGCACCTGAAAAATAAGACACATTTTTGGTGAGAATATTGGTATAATAGATGGAATCTGTGGTATACATATAGGAAATTACACTCCTTTCATTTTTCTACTTACCTCTCAGTGATAATGCATGTATATGGCAATGTTCTCTTGCGTTTTTAGCAGGTGCTTGGATGAACACAGATTCAGATGAATAAGTTTATAAGCTATTTTTAGATATTATTGTAACTAGATTTACACATATTTATATACATATGTTTGTATATGTATATATGTATACATATATCTTAGCTAACTCATAAGTTTAAAAAATTTGATTGTAAATTTGTTACAAAATATTGCAAAATGTCAACAAATAGCAAATAAAATAATAGTGAAATGAGTATTGACATTATCAAAGTAAAATGAAATCCAGATGCAACTAAATCTTATTTCCAGTCTACTTGTATTTTGTCCCAAGATTCAGCTGTGCAGTTTTAATAGTTGTACCTTTTATGAGCTCTAACTGGTAGTGTTTAGACATAATAAAATGAAAATAGCATTCATATATAGACTGGATAATTCTTTCACCTATCAGAATAATTCAGCTCTAATATATGCATGACACCATATTAGATACTTACTCAAAGAGATAAAAGTTAAATTTACAAGTGACATAAGAAACATCTTATTCTTTGAAAAATTATGACAAATTCAACATTGATTAAATATCATGGACAAATAAATTCAAGGTAATTTGAGAAGTAATAAACCATAGCCACACACACACACAAACACATACAAACAAGCTGGTTAACAAAAATAAACATTGCATTAAGCCTTATTATGTCCCAGAAACTTTGCCAAATGTTTTACTGCATCACCTCATTTAATCCTCAGAGAGACTCTGTGAGGTTTTATCTCCACTTCAGTGATAAGGAAACTAAGGCACAAATAGGTGAAGTAACTAACCCAATGTTACACCGGTTTATCAACCCAGGATTCAATCCCAAATCTTCCAGACTTCAAAGTCCACATAGGACTCAGTCGGTCACACTGCCTTCTCAGTGCAATGCAGCATATATGAGTGAAAATGACACATATAGGACTTGAGGAGAATGGACCACCTTCCAGGTATCAACCTACGATTAGTTTGTTCCTTGTTTCTAAGGGAATGGAAGCTTTCATGGAAGTGAATTTGAACTGCCCTTTGAGAATAGTCATGGATGTGGAATAGAATCAATGGTGAAGAAATATTCCTAGGAAGATGGCCATGATGTGAGATAATGCATCAAGAAGTATGAGAAATGAGAAGTTACAGCCAGGACCTGAAGCTAGTGTCAGTAGCCAGAGGGTTAGGTCAGAATTAGAGAAAGCATGGGGCAAGTGAGGATAATGTGGTGGAAGAACTTCTGAAAAGGGGGGTCCTGGAAATGAGAGACTGGGGAGAAGGGGGTCAGAATGGATCATGTCTGCACAGGGAGTCTGTGAGGGTCAGGACCAGGAGCTGGAAATCAAGGATATTGGAGGACTGTGCTGAGCCAGAGTCAGGGAAAAAAGCCATATATGGAAGTTACTGGGTTATCACAGCAAAGCAAGTGTTAAGTATAAAAAGAAACCACAAAGGGAAAAAAAGAGAAAGAACTAATGTTTATTCAGTACCATCAATCTTAGATTTTATGCTAAAAGCTGCTAAGGCATTATATCACAATTGTTATATTATTTACTCCTTACCTCAAATTTTCAACATATATATTGTTGTTTAAAAATGAAGGAAATCAACATCAGAATGCTGAAGTAACTTGGCAAACACTTATACATCTAGTGTTTAGTGATATCAGCATAGGCCCTCAAATCTGTGTGCTTACAAAGCCCACATTTTCTCAAATAACAAACCTGTGTTAGAATATTAGCAAGGGGCTTCTTAAACATTTCGGGGAATATAAGGATGAGAATGAGTCACTTCCTGCCCTCAGAAGATAAATGAGTTAACCATACAACTCAAGAAAAAATGTCAGAAGGTCAAATCTTTCTTTTTCCTTGTGCTGAGTCCTTGCGTGGGAGGCCATTAACAAATATTTGCTCACATCATTCAGATATTTCTACATAAAATGTTTTCTTTTAAACATATGTTCTATGAAAGGTGGTTACATCCATTTTGGTAGATGGCTTCCTTTTTTAAATTTGTAACTTCTCCAGTGTATCTCATTTTGGGTGGCAATCAGCTTCTGTTTTGTGAAGTTGTTCCAGAGGCTTCCCCACCCACTGTCTCCTGGCAACTTAGTAATAGGGTTGATATCCACATCATTTTCAATGATTACCACAATCAAGTATATTAATATATCCATCACTTCACATAGTTACCATTTTTTTTATGCTTGGTGAGAACATTTAAGATTTAATTTCTTAGCATTTTCAAGTGTACAATACATTATTGTTAACTATAACCATCACACTGAGCAATGAAGCACCAGAACTTATTCTTTCTATCTAACTGTCACTTGGTACCCATTAACTCATCTCTCTCCATCTTCCCATTCTTTCTCCCTCCCCAGCCTCTGGTAACCACCATTTTACTCACCACTTCTATGAGATCAACATTTGTTAAAGATCTCATGTCTAAATGAGACCATGTGGTATCTATCTGTCTTTTTGTGTCTGGCTTATTTTGGTGTCTGGCTTATTTCACTTAACATAATGTCTGCCAGGTTCATTCATGTCACACATGACAGGAGCTCCTCCTTTTTTATGGCTGAATAGTATTCCATTGTATATACGTATTATGTTTTCTTCATCTACCACTTAAGTATTTTAAAGAGATGAAATACTCCATCTCAGCATTGACTCATAGCCTCATTTTTTCACTCAAGGGGGTAAGTTTTATAATTCCATTAAGCAAAGCCCTCAATATATTTACATCTCTGACTTCTTTGTGTGTCACAACCACATACACAGTTATGCACAGGTACTGCATACTCATTTGGAAATAGTTCACTTTGAAAGAGCTAGTCAGAGAAAACTGAAGTCATTTAGCTAAAGTTTATTATCTTTCTGCTCTTCCATTTGCAAGTGCATATCCATTCGTATTCTTTTTTCCTTCTTTCCTCCACTCAGTGAAAGATAAATTCTTCCTTCTTTACTCTGTGAATCACCCTCCTATACCTACTTTGAAAAGATCTTACTTCATTAATTATTTCTTCTCTTGTCCCTCATCTCTCTTTTTCTCTCTGACATTTCCCCATCAGCGTGTAACCTTCTGAAACTCCCTTCTCTCTAAATCTTTATGATAGTACTTTCTCAGAGTTTACTAATGCCTCTGGCTTCCTAGTCTTCTTTTAATTTTGACACTGATGACTTGTCCTATAAAATGTTGGAGCTCTCAAATGCTAGGTCCCCAGCCCTCAGCTATCCTCTAGACATGATTCCTTAATCAGCACACTCACACCCAAGGATTCCATCACAATTTATTTGTCAAAGACTGCAAATGAATATTCCTGTGACTGACCACCCTGCGGAGACCCAGAGCTACATGAAGCAATTGGTTACTAGGCATCTCTACTCAGTTGTTTCACAACCATTTCAAATCCACCACGACCAAACTTCCCCCAGCATTTTTTATATCATATGTTCTCCATTATCACTAATGTACCAAATCTTAGCTTGGTGGCAAACTAGATGAACTTGGGAAAGTTATTTCTCATCTTTAAACCTCAGTTTTTTTCATATGTCAAATGAAAATAATAGTAATCACAATAAGTTTTCCATAATGATTTCCATAGCCAGTTTCCAAATTGGCTATTATATAATCCATGATCATGAATGCTAACTACATAGAAGAAGCAAGTGAATGAAGCGGGCACTAATACTGTCCTCATTTTATAGCTGAGGAACTGGAGACACAATGTGCTTAAGTAAATTGCTCCACGTTACTTAGCTAATCTGTGATGAAGCAGCTTTTAAATGAAGTCTGGATTCAGAGCCTGGTCTGTTAATTGCTGCACTATCCTGTTTGTTAGAGCAGTACAATATCATATACAAAGCACATGGTGTGATCTTTAGTACTTATTAGATACATCAAAATCACAGCGATGGGGAGGAGTACTTTAAATGCTCTGGAAATATGTATTTTAAAAAGCTCCCTGGTACAGCTAATATTCAACTTGGGTTAAGAACCAACATAGTAGGCTCTCAAAAGTATTTGTTCCTTTTATCCAAATGAAAATAATTGAATCAATTTGACCCCGTGAACACTTTCACAAATGCTATAACCATTAAGCCAAAAGTATCCTTTAGAAGGGCTCTGTTAGAAATTCTTTTCTAAAATGACAATAGAAGAGCAATAATAAAGACATATATATAAAAGTCCTCGGTGTTAATACAACCAGAGGCATTTAATACATGCATTGTGTTTTCATTTGCATTGCATGATTTTATCCTTAGGAAAAAGAGCTCTAAAAATATTAAGTTTGTATATAACCCAGAAAAATCACCTTTTTTTTTTTTTTCTTTTTTTTAAAGTAGTGGAGTGTCTCACTTTGTTACCCATGCTGGATTGCAGTGGTGCAATCTCAGCTTACTGCAGCCTCGACTTCCTGGACTCAAGGGATCCTCCTGCCTCAGCCTCCCAAGTAACTGGGACCACAGGCATGCACCACCACAGCTGACTAATTTTCTTTCTTTCTTTTTTTTTTTTTTTTTTTTTTTTTTGTAGAGATGGGGTTCTACCATGTTGCCCAGGCTGGTCTTGAACTCTTGAGCTCAAGTGATCCGCCTGCCTTGGCCTTCCAAAGTGCTAGGATTGCAGTTGTGAGCCACTGTGCCTGGCTAAAAAATCACTTTCTTAAGATCATTATGCTCCTGGGTAAAATATTCTATCTGGGCTGGGTTTGGTGGCTCACACCTGTAATCCTAACACTTTGGGTGGCTGAGGCAAGATCGCTTCTCTTCTAGCTATCAACACTTCTTCCAATTGTTTCTTATACAATTAAAGTAGGATATCTCATCTTCAGTGTATATATTCAGAAAAAACAAAGAGACCAAAAGGACATGAAAGAGAAAAAGCAATAAATTCTGTTCTCTTTTTCATGCATTCTGTGTGTGCACATATATATATTTGGGTGCCTATGTACATATATAATATACTCATCTCTAGTACAGAATTTATTATTGGCATATAGCTATTTTTTTTGTTTGTAAGTAATAGGATATAATGGTTTTTAACAGAAGCAGAAAGATAATTCACTAAGTTGATTCGGGGTGGCTCACTGAAATAAAGAAATGAGTATATAGATGTAGAATCCAAATAGAAGAGGAACAAAGAAGCTATGGAGTCTACCACTCCCTAGCGGGCTATAGGAATGAATCACTCTAACCTTTCCTTCTAACTTGGTATCATTTGACTTGATTTCAAATTCTAGAGAGAATCTCATTTATTTAATCTAGTTCCCATGCCAGCAATTAGGCAGAGCATCTATTGGTATTTCCACCAAGGCTGCACACAGTGGAGTAGAAGTGAGTCTTCCAAAGGAAACTGAAGATGCTTCTAACCAGAAAAAGGAGAATGGATGGGAGTTCTCCAAAGGTACAGATGTCTCCTCTAGTTAAGTATATCACAAATAGTGTTGATGTAAAAAACATGTAAATATATTGATTTTATTTCGCCACTGAGTGTCTTCTAATGAAGGTTTTTAGGTAGTTATTGAATGTTTCCAAATAGCTTTTTTTTTTTTTTTTTTTTTTTTTTTTTTTTTTTACAAAAAGATTCTCTTCCTATGTTTTTGACAAATAAGAAGTGTATATATTCATGGTATACAGCATGATATTTTGATACATGTTTATATTGTGAAATAATCACCACAATCAGGCTAAATAACATGTCTCTCACTTCACATTGTTATTTTTATGTGTGGGAGAACATTTAAGCTCTGATCTCCGCATTTTCAAGTATACAATACATTATTATTAACTATCATCACCATGCTGTACAATAGATCTCTAGAATTTATTCATCCTGATTGAAACTTTGTGCCTTTGACCAAAATCTTCCCATTTCTCCCCACAACCAGCCACTGGCACTCACCATTCTAATATCTGCTTCTGTGAGTTCAACTTTTTTAGAGTCTACAGATAAGTGAGATCCTGCAGTATTTGTCTTTCTGTACCGAGCTTATTTCACTTAATATTCTCCAGGTTCCTGCATGTTATCACAGATGACAGGATTTCCTTCATTCTTAAGGCTGGATAATATTTTATTGTGTGTCTATACCACATTTTCTTTATCCATTATCTACTGATGGACACTTAGATTGATTCCATATCTTGGGTATTGTGTCGGATGCTGCAGTGAACATGAGAGTACAGATAGGCCACAGCTGATTTTATTTCCTTTGGATGTATATCTAGAAGTGAGATTCAGGATCGTGTGGTAATTCTATTTCTAATTTTAGGGGGAAGTTTTATACTGTTTTCCATAATGGCTGTAATAATGTATATCTCTACCAACATTGTACAAGGGTTCTCTTTTCTTCATATCCTCACCAATACTTATCTCTTTTTTGATAATAGCTTTTCTAACAGGTGTGAGATGATATCTTACTGTGGTTTTAATTTGCATGTCCCTGATGGTTAGTGGTGTTGAACATTTTTTCATATACTTGTTGGCCATTTGTATGTCTTCCGCTGAGAAATTTCTACACAGATTCTTTACCTATTTTAAAATCAGATTATTTGTTTTCTCGCTATTGAGTCTTTTGCATTCCTTCTATTTTTGAATACTTAACCCCTTATCAGGTGTATGGTTTGAAAATTTTTTTGTCTCAAACCATGGGTTGTTTCTTCACTGTTGACTGTTTCCTTTGCCGTGCAGAAGCTTTTTAGAATTTTTGTTTGTTTGTTTTTTGTTTTGGTTACTGTGTTTTTGGGGTCATATCCAAGGAATCATTGCCTGGACCAATGTCATGGAACTTTCACCCTATGGTTTTTTTCTAGTATTTTTATAATTTCAGGTCTTATGTTTAAATCTTTAATTCATTTTGAGTTGATTTTTGTATATGGTGAGAGATAAGGGTCCAATTCCATTCTTCTGCATGTGGATATACAGTTTTCCCACCATCATTTATTGAAGAGACTATCCTTTTCCCATTTTGTGTTCTTGGCACCTTTGGTGAAGATCAATTGACCATAAATTCATGGATTTTATCTGGGCTGTCAATCCTGTTCCATTGATTGATGTGTCTGTTTTCATGCCCATACCATGCTATTTTGATTACTATGGTTTTGTAGTATATTTTGAAATTTGGTAGTGTGATGCCTCCAGCTCAGTTTCGTTTTGGTTTTTTGGTGTGTGTGTGTGTTTTTTTTCTTAAGATTCCTTTTGCTATTCAAAGTAGTTTGTGGTTCCATAAAAATTTTGTGATTATTTTTCTATTTATTTAAAAAACACCATTGGAACTTTAGGGATAGCATTGAATCTGTAGATTGCTTTGGGTAGTAATGGATATGCAAACAATATTAATTATTCCAGTCCATTAACACAGGACATTTTTCCATTTATTTGTATTTCTTCCATTTCTTTCACTAATGTTTTAGAGTTTTAAATGTACAGGTCTTTCATCTCCTTGATTAAATTTATTCCTAAGTATTTTATTTTTAAAATGCTATTTGCCTGATGGTTAGCAATATTGAACATTTTTTTTTTCATATACTTGACCATTTGTATGTCTTACTCTGAGAAATGTCTACTCAGGTTCTTTGCCTATTTTTATTTTTAATTTTAATTTTTGAGACAGGGTCTCACCTCTGTCATCCAGGCTGGAGTGCAATGGTGTGATCATGGTTCACTGCAGCCTGAACCTCCCAAGCTCAAGTAATCCTCCAACCTCAGCCTCTTGGGGAGCTGGGACTACAGGTATATGACACTATGCCCAGATAATTTTTGTATTTTTTATAGAGATGGGGTTTCGCCATGTAGCTCAGGCTGGTCTTGAAATACTGAGCTCAAGAATCTGTCCACCTCAGCTTCCCAAAATCACAGGCATGAGCCACCATGCCCAGCCTCTTTGAATATTTAAAAATCGGATTATTTGTTTTCTTGCTATTGAGTTGTTTGCATTCCTTATGTATTTTGGATATTAATCCTTCATCCGGTTAAACGATGGGATTGTTTTCTTGCTTTCTTTATCAGACAGGTTGTTGTTAGTGTATGGAAACTTTGCTGATTCTATGTTGATTTTGCCACTTTACTAAATTTATTATTTCTAACAATTTTTGGTAGAGGCTTTATGATCATGTTGTCAGAAAGCAGATCCAATTTCATTTCTTTCTTTCTTATTTAGATACATTTTATTTTATTTTCTTGTTTAATTGCTCTGGCTCAGACTTCCAGTACTATATTGAAAAGAAGTGGTAAGAGTGGGCACTTCTTGTTGTTTTCTTCCTGTTCACATGAGGATAGCTTTCAGCTTTTCACTATTGAATATAGTATTAGCAGTAGTTTGTCATATATCAGCTTTGGGCTTTATCATATTGAAGTACATTCCTTCTATAACTAATTTGTTGAGTTTTTTAAATCATGAAATTATGCCGAATTTTGTCAAATTCCTTTTCTGCATCTATTGTAATGATTGTATAATTTTTTCTTTCTTTTCTGTTAATATCATGTGTCACATTTATTGATTTGTGTATGTTGAACTGTCTTTGTATCACAAGGATAAATCCTACTTGATCAGGGTGTATGATACTTTGATTGTACTTTTGAATTCCATTTGCTAGTATTTTCCTGAGAATTTTTGCATATATGTTCATCAGCAATATTAGCTTGTATTTTCTTAACTTGTAGAGTCCTTGTCTGGCTTTGATATCAGAGTAATTCTGGCCTCATAAAATAAGCTTCTTCCTTTTTTTGGAAGAGTTTGAGAAGTAATTGTGTAATTCTTTAAATATTTGGTAGAATTCACTTGTGAAGTCATCAGGTCCTGGGTTTTTCCTTGTTGGAAGGTTTGTAACTACTGATTCACTGTCCTTACTCCTTATTGGTCTGTTAATATTTTCTGTTTCTTCATGACTCTGTTTTGGTAGGTTGCATGTTTCCAGGAAGTTGTCCATTTCTTCTTGGTTATCTAACTCACTGGCATGTAATTATTCATAGTAGTTGCTTATGATTCTTCATGATCTTTTGTATTTCCATGGTATCACCTGTAATGTCTTTTCTTTTACTTAAAATTTGGAGTCTTTTCTTTTTTCCTACTCTTGCTAAAGTTTGTCAATTTTGTTTATTTTTTCAAAAGAAATGATTGGTTTTGTTGGTTTTTTCTATTTGCTTTTTTTATTCTCTATTTCATGTATTTCTCTCCCAACCTTTATTATTTTCTTCCTTCGGATAACTTTAGGCTTAATTTGTTCTTTTTCTAGTTTCTTGAGGTGTAAAGTTAAGTTGTTTACTTGAAATTTTTTTTCTTATGGTAGGCATTCATTACTATAAACTTCCCTTTTGAAACTGTTTTTGCTGGATCCCATACTTTTTGGCATGTTGTATTTCTTTATTTGTATCAGATTTTAAAAATTTTTCGTTTGATTTCTTCTTTGACTCATTGGTTCTTCATTGCTGTGTTGCTTAATCTCCACATATTTGTGAATTTCCCCTCTGCTACCGATTTCTAGTTTTATAGCAATGTGGTCTCAAAAGACACTTGATATGACTGCACACATCTTAAATGTGTAAAAACTTCTTTGGGGCTTAACATGTCACATATCTTGAATAATATTTATGTGCACTTGAAAACAATGTTTTCTGCTGCTGTTGGATAGGATCTATGCAATATGTCTGTTATGTTCATTTGGTCTACCATGTTGTTCAAACTGCTGTTTCCTTATTAACTGACTGACTGGATGATCTATGCATTATTGGTATTGAGGTATTAAAGTTCCCTACTATTATTGTATTGTTCTCTATTTCTCTTTTCAGTTTTGTTACTATCTGTTTTACATTTTTAAGTGCTCTGATGTTTGGTGCATACATATTTCCAGTTGTTATATCTTTTTGATACATTGACCCGTTTCATCATATGTTGACTTACTTTGCCTCTCATGGCCATTTTTGGCTTAAAATCTATTTCATCTGATAGAATTACAGCTACTCTTACTCTTTTTGTGTACATTTTTATGGAATATCTTTTTGCATCCCTTCACATTTAGCCTCTGTGTTCTTCAAGCTAAAGCAAGTTTCTTATAGGCAGGATATAGTTGGATTTTTAAAATCCATTCAGCCACTATATGCCTTTTGATGGGATGATTTAATCTATTTATATTCAAACCCATTTTTGATAGATAAGAACTTACTGCTGTCATGTTGTTAATTATTTTCTCTTTTTCAGTTCCTTTATTCCATTCTTCTTCTCTTGCTCTCTTCCCTTATGATTTGATTACTTTTATAGTTGTATGCTTTCATTTTTTTCTTTATCTTTATCCTCGTGGCCTTGTGTTACCTACTACAGGCCTTTTTTTGTTCATTTACCATGACGCTTACCTGAAACGTTTTGTAAATATAATTAATAGTCGACATTATGCTGATAACAACTTACCTTTGAATACAAAAACTCTATGCTTTAACTTCTCTTCCCTCCATATTTAATATTATTGATGTAACAATTCATATCTTTTATATATCATGTATCCATTAAGAAATTACTGTAGCTATAGTTATTTTAATACTTTTGTTCTTTAACTTTTTTTTTTTTACTTTTTTTTTCTTTTATTTATTTATTATTATTATTATACTTTAAGTTCTAGGGTACATGTGCATAACGTGCAGGTTTGTTACATATGTATACTTGTGCCATGTTGGTGTGCTGCACCCATCAACTCATCAGCACCCATCAACTCGTCATTTACATCAGGTATAACTCCCAATGCAATCCCTCCCCCATCCCCCCTCCCCATGATAGGCCCCGGTGTGTGATGTTCCCCTTCCCGAGTCCAAGTGATCTCATTGTTCAGTTCCCACCTATGAGTGAGAACATGCGGTATTTGGTTTTCTGTTCTTGTGATAGTTTACTAAGAATGATGGTTTCCAGCTGCATCCATGTCCCTACAAAGGACACAAACTCATCCTTTTTTATGGCTGCATAGTATTCCATGGTGTATATGTGCCACATTTTCTTAATCCAGTCTGTCACTGATGGACATTTGGGTTGATTCCAAGTCTTTGCTATTGTGAATAGTGCCGCAATAAACATAGGTGTGCATGTGTCTTTATAGCAGCATGATTTATAATCCTTTGGGTATATACCCAGTAATGGGATGGCTGGGTCATATGGTACATCTAGTTCTAGATCCTTGAGGAATTGCCATACTGTTTTCCATAATGGTTGAACTAGTTTATAATCCCACCAACAGTGTAAAAGTGTTCCTATTTCTCCACATCCTCTCCAGCACCTGTTGTTTCCTGACATTTTAATGATTGCCATTCTAACTGGTGTGAGATGGTATCTCATTGTGGTTTTGATTTGCATTTCTCTGATGGCCAGTGATGATGAGCATTTTTTCATGTGTCTGTTGGCTGTATGAATGTCTTCTTTTGAGAAATGTCTGTCCATATCCTTTGCCCAAGATGGTATCTCATTGTGGTTTTGATTTGCATTTCTCTGATGGCCAGTGATGATGAGCATTTTTTCATGTGTCTGTTGGCTGTATGAATGTCTTCTTTTGAGAAATGTCTGTTCATATCCTTTGCCCACTTTTTGATGGGGTTGTTTGTTTTTTTCTTGTAAATTTGTTTGAGTTCTTTGTAAGTTCTGGATATTAGCCCTTTGTCAGATGAGTAGATTGCAAAAATTTTCTCCCATTCTGTAGGTTGCCTGTTCACTCTGATGGTAGTTTCTTTTGCTGTGCAGAAGCTCTTTAGTTTAATGAGATCCCATTTGTCAATTTTGGCTTTTGCTGCCGTTGCTTTTGGTGTTTTAGACATGAAGTCTTTGCCCATGCCTATGTCCTGAATGGTACTACCTAGGTTTTCTTTTAGGGTCTTTATGGTACTAGGTCTAACATATAAGTCTCTAATCCATCTTGAATTAATTTTCGTATAAGGAGTAAGGAAAGGATCCAGTTTCAGCTTTCTACTTATGGCTAGCCAATTTTCCCAGCACCATTTATTAAATAGGGAATCCTTTCCCCATTTCTTGTTTTTGTCAGGTTTGTCAAAGATCAGATGGCTGTAGATGTGTGGTATTATTTCTGAGGACTCTGTTCTGTTCCATTGGTCTATATCTCTGTTTTGGTACCAGTACCATGCTGTTTTGGTTACTGTAGCCTTGTAGTATAGTTTGAAGTCAGGTAGCGTGATGCCTCCAGCTTTGTTCTTTTGACTTAGGATTGTCTTGGCAATGCGGGCTCTTTTTTGGTTCCATAAGAACCTTAAAGCAGTTTTTTCCAATTCTGTGAAGAAACTCATTGGTAGCTTGATGGGGATGACATTGAATCTATAAATAACCTTGGGCAGTATGGCCATTTTCACGATATTGATTCTTCGTATCCATGAGTATGGTATGGTCTTCCATTTGTTTGTGTCCTCTTTTATTTCACTGAGCAGTGGTTTGTAGTTCTCTTTGAAGAGGTCCTTTACCTCCCTTGTAAGTTGGATTCCTAGGTATTTTATTCTCTTTGAAGCAATTGTGAATGGAAGTTCATTCCTGATTTGGCTCTCTGTTTGTCTGTTACTGGTGTATAAGAATGCTTGTGATTTTTGCACATTAATTTTGTATCCTGAGACTTTGCTGAAGTTGCTTATCAGCTTAAGGAGATTTTGGGCTGAGACAATGGGGTTTTCTAAATATACAATCATGTCATCTGCAAACAGGGACAATTTGACTTCTTCTTTCCCTAACTGAATACCCTTGATTTCTTTCTCTTGCCTGATTGCCCTAGCCAGAACTTCCAACACTATGTTGAATAGGAGTGGTGAGAGAGGGCATCCCTGTCTTGTGCCAGTTTTCAAAGGGAATTTTTCCAGTTTTTGCCCATTCAGTATGATATTGGCTGTGGGTTTGTCATAAATAGCTCTTATTATTTTGAGGTACGTTCCATCAATACCGAATTTATTGAGAGTTTTTAGCATGAAGAGCTGTTGAATTTTGTCAAAAGCCTTTTCTGCATCTATTGAGATAATCATGTGGTTCTTGTCTTTGGTTCTGTCTATATGCTGGATTATGTTTATTGATTTGCGAATGTTGAACCAGCCTTGCATCCCAGGGATAAAGCCAACTTGATCATGGTAGATAAGCTTTTTGATGTGCTGCTGAATCCGGTTTGCCAGTATTTTATTGAGTATTTTTGCATCGATGTTCATCAGGGATATGGGTCTAAAATTCTCTTTTTTTGTTGTGTCTCTGCCAGGCTTTGGTATCAGGATGATGTTGGCCTCATAAAATGAGTTAGGGAGGATTCCCTCTTTTTCTATTGATTGGAATAGTTTCAGAAGGAATGGTACCAGCTCCTCCTTGTACCTCTGGTAGAATTCAGCTGTGAATCCATCTGGTCCTGGACTTTTTTTGGTTGGTAGGCTATTAATTATTGCCTCAATTTCAGAGCCTGCTATTGGTCTATTCAGGGATTCAACTTCTTCCTGGTTTAGTCTTGGAAGAGTGTAAGTGTCCAGGAAATTATCCATTTCTTCTAGATTTTCTAGTTGATTTGCGTAGAGGTGTTTATAGTATTCTCTGATGGTAGTTTGTATTTCTGTGCGGTCGGTGGTGATATCCCCTTTATCATTTTTTATTGCGTCTATTTGATGCTTCTCTCTTTTCTTCTTTATTAGTCTTGCTAGCGGTCTGTCAATTTTGGTGATCTTTTCAAAAAACCAACTCCTGTATTCATTGATTTTTTGGAGGGCTTTTTGTGTCTCTATCTCCTTCAGTTCTGCTGTGATCTTAGTTATTTCTTGCCTTCTGCTAGCTTTTGAATGTGTTTGCTCTTGCTTCTCTAGTTCTTTTAATTGTGATGTTAGAGTGTCAATTTTAGATCTTTCCTGCTTTCTCTTGTGGGCATTTAGTGCTATAAATTTCCCTCTACACACTGCTTTAAATGTGTCCCAGAGATTCTGGTATGTTGTATCTTTGTTCTCATTGGTTTCAAAGAACATCTTTATTTCTGCCTTCATTTCGTTATGTACCCAGTAGTCATTCAGGAGCAGGTTGTTCAGTTTCCATGTAGTTGAGCGGTTTTGATTGAGTTTCTTAGTCCTGAGTTCTAGTTTGATTGCACTGTAGTCTGAGAGACAGTTTGTTATAATTTCTGTTCTTGTACATTTGCTGAGGAGTGCTTTACTTCCAATTATGTGGTCAATTTTGGAATAAGTGCGATGTGGTGCTGAGAAGAATGTTTTATACTAGAGTTAAAAGTTACTTATGCACCACCATTACAGTGTTAGAATATTCTGAATTTGAGTATATTTTTGTCTTTACAATGAGTTTTATGTTTTATACTTTCTTATTTTTTCATGTTTTTAATTAGTATCCTTTTATTTCAACTTAAAGAACTCTGTTTAGCTTTTTTTTTTTTTTTTTTTTTTTTTTTTTTGTAAAAAGGGGATACAGTGGTGATAAAATCCCACAACTTTTGTTTGTCTGGAAAATCATTATCTCTCATTCATTTCTGAATAACAGACTTGCCAGGTATAGTATCTTTGTTGTCAGGTTTTTTTTCTTTCATCACTTTGAATGTATTATCTCACTCTCTGCTGGTCTGCAAGTTTTCCACTGAGACATCTGCTGATAGTCTTATGGAGGTTCTCTTACAGTTAATGAGTTGCTTTTCTCTTGCTGCTTTCAGAATTCTCTCTTTGTCTTTTATGTTTGATAATTTAATTTTAATATGTCTCAGTAATAATTTTCTTTAATCTATTTTGAGTTCTTTGGATTTCATACATCTGGATCTTCATTTTTTTCTTCAGATTTGATACATTTTCTATCATTATTTCTTTAAAGAAGATTTCTCACCCTTTCTCTTTCTCTGCTTCTTCTGGAACTTTATAACTTAATATATTGGTTTTCTTGATAGTGTCCCATAAGTCCTATTGGCTTTCTTTTACTCTTTTTCATTCAATTCACTGTTCTTTTTGTTCCTCAGACAGGATAATTTTAAAGAACCTGTTGTCTTTGTGTGTGTGTGTGTGTGTGTGCTGCTATAACAGAATACCTGAGCCTGGATAATTTAGAAAGAATAAAAATTTATTTCTTACATCTCCGGAGGCTGGAAAGTCCAACATCAAGATGGCAGCAGGTTTAGTGTCTGATAAAGATCTCATCTCCATTTCCGAGATGGTACCTTGAACACTGAAATTTCCAGAGGGGAGAAACACTGTTCCTTACATGGTAAAAGATCAGAAGGACAAAGAGAAGGAACACACTCCTAAAAACCCTTTTTTTAAAAAAGTATCCAGTCCACCTGTAAGGGTGGATCTCTCATGATCTAATCACCTCTAAATGGTCTTACCTCTAGATAATGTTTGCAATAGCAATTAAATTTCAACATGAGTTTTGGAGGAGACATTTAAACCATAGCACCTGCCTTTTAGCTCTCAGGTTCTTTCTTCTGCTTGATTGAGTGTGCTGTCGAAGCTCTCTGTGGAATTTTTCTGTTCAGTTCAGTTTATTTTCTTAGCTTCAGAATTTCTGTTTGATTCTTTTTATTCTCTTGATATCATTTTTGGACTTCTCATTTTGTTCATACATTGTTTTCCTGACATCATTTTGTTGTCTGTTTGTGTTCTCTTGTAGATCACTGTTTTAAAAACAATTATTTTGATTTTTTTTTTAGATTTGTAGATATTCTTTCCTTTATGGTTGCTTATTGTTGCTTTATTTGTTCCTTTAGTTGTGTCATGTTTCCCTGATCCTTGTGGCCTTGTATTAGTGTCTGCGAATTTTAAGATGTAGGCACCTCTTTTCATTTTATGAACTGGCTTCATTGGAGAAACCCCCTCAACAGTCAGCCAGTTCAGAGATTCTCAGCAGCCTGTATGAAAGGGTATGTTGATGGGATTGCTGCTGGAATCCTCAGGCAGGCTGATCTAGTGTCTGGGTCAGTGAGTGTGCCAGATTGGCACTGGAGTCCATAGGGCCAAGCCTGGATCCTAAGTCCTTAAGTTTGAACCTGGAGTCAGTCTGTGAGGGGTTCTGGCCTGCATTCTGGAGTTATAAGGGCTAACCTGGAGCCTGAGGCTGTGGGGACTAGCCTAGTGCTGAATTTTGCTGGTGTTCCACAGTGAAGTTAGATACTTACTTCATTCTATTTTTACTAGGTGAAGAGTATCTTCCTTGTGCTACCTGGGTTCAGGGAACTGGTGATGTGATAATGTGAAACTGTTCTTACTCCCATCAATGCCTCTTTTTTTTTTTTTTTTTTTTTTTTTTTTTTTTTTTTTTTTTTTTTTTTTTTTTTTTTGAGACGGAGTCTCGCTCTGTCGCCCAGGCTGGAGTGCAGTGGCGCAATCTCGGCTCACTGCAAGCTCCGCCTCCCGGGTTCACGCCATTCTCCTACCTCAGCCTCCCGAGTAGCCGGGACTACAGGCGCCCGCCCCTGCGCCCGGCTAATTTTTTTCTATTTTTAGTAGAGACGGGGTTTCACCATGGTCTCGATCTCCTGACCTTGTGATCCGCCCACCTCGGCCTCCCAAAGTGCTGGGATTACAGGCGTGAGCCACCACGCCCGGCCAATGCCTCTTTTTTTATTTCTGTGCTCCACTGAAGTAATCTAACCTCTCACCTGGATTCTTTAGCTGCTATGAAAGCATTTCATGCATGGATACTTGATCAAATTTATGTTTCTGCAAGTGGATGAGTGCTAGAAAGTCTTTCCTCTCCATCTTGCTGATGTCACTCCATCCTGATAGCCTTTAATAAGACGTTTATTTATTCCATTTATTGTGTCAGAAGTACCTCTATGGTTTAGACCTTTGTAGATAATTTATCTAGTTTTAAATGCCCCTTAAATGGTCTTAAAACTTTCTGGTCACTATAGGGAAAGATAATGTTATATTTCTTGATATCTATGTTTCTCCAGTTGAACATATGATTTTCATGCCTATCACAAAACTGTATTTCTCAGTCTACCCCATAGTTAGTTGTGATCTTGAGAATAAGTTCTGGCCAAGGGAATGTGGAAGACAACAATAGGTGCAGTTCCTGAACTTTCTTCTTAGTGAAAGTCATATGGTTCTACTTCCACCCTTTATCTTTTATGAGCTGGATCCACATCTTGGACCATGAGGCTGAGGGATCTATCCTAGAGATAGAACAGCAGAAGCACAAGTGTTGCCTGAGTCTAAGATGACTATTGAGCTGCCATACCAATGGTGAAATATTTACATCAAGACTTTTAAGTGAGAAAGAAATAGATGTTTATCTTATTTAACCTATTTTATTTTGGGTATCTATTACATATGACTATGCATTATAACTAACACAGTCACTTAGCATTACTAATTTCACTATAATGTAGTATATGCATATATACACATATTAGATATAACCCTGAAAAAATGGTATTGATTCCAAAAACCATAAAATAAAATTGAATCCAATTTATTCTTTCTCACAACATGTGTGGGACTCACTGTATGTGAGTATGTTACTGTATTTATATTTTCTAAGCCTGTACCCAAGACTGTTTTGAAATAGTGAATAACAGCATCCAGAAATTAGCATTAACATTTTGAAACTGCAGTGTTTTACTCCTTAAGAATTACATTTTAAAGCACACTACTCCTTTGATAAGAAGGATCACCTTAACAGACTATTTCTGCAGAGAAAATTGCAATCCTAGGTTTTGTTACAGAGGTTTAACTCCATGGTGGAAAAAACTGCTTTGCATGATAATACTGAAGTGGTCTTCAGTTTGGGTGAAATTGCATCCATGGAGATTATGTTTCACTAGAGAAATGGTTTCTAAACATAAATATGTGTGTACCCGTGTTTAATCACTTACCATCTACAAACCTAGGCAGAAATCTGATGATGAAAAAAACCATGAATTTTAATATTTCTATCATGGTGGCAGAGACTCTAAAGAGGATAAGAGTGACATTGTTAGAGCTCAGTTTGTACTATTCTGATAAAGACATTCTTCTAGACCAGGAATTGGCAAACTATGTCTCGCTGGCCAAATCCAATCCAAGGCCTGTTTTTCTATTGCTCATGAGTTATGAATAATTTTTAAATCTCTAAAGGATTGAGAAGAAGAAAAAACCCACAGAGTACAAAAGATATTTGCAAACCATACATCTGATAAGGAGTCCATATCCAAAATATACAAGGAATTTTAATAACTCAAGAACAAGAAAGCAACTCGATTAAAAAATGAGCAAAGGACCTGAACAGACGTTTCTTAAAAGAAGACATACAGATGACCAATAGATTAATTTAAAAATGTTTAGTATTCCTAACTATTAGGAAAATGCAAATTAAAACCACAACAAAATATCATCTGCACCTGTTAGAATGGATTTTATTAAAAAAATGAAATGTAACAGGTGTTGGCAAGGATGTGGAGAAAGTGGGATCCTTGTACACTACTATTGGGAATGTAAAGTAGTACAGCCATTATGGAAAATGATATGGGGGTAGAACTACCATATGATCCAGCAATCTCACTTCTGGGAATATATCCAAAGAACTGAAATCGATATGTTGAAGGGATATGTAAATTTTCATGTACATTGCAACATTATTTACAATAGCCAAGATATGGAATTAACCTAAATGTCCATCTAACTGATGAACAAAGAAAATATTTAAAAAACCACATACACTATGGAATACTATTTAGCATTTAAAAAAAGAACAAAATCATGTCATTTGGAACAAACCAGGCACAGAAAGACAAATATGTAGTTTCCACTTATCTCCAGTTTTTCTTTTCAAAATTTCAGTTATCTAGGCTCAATCATGGTCTAAAAATATTAAATGAAAAACTTCAGAAACAAACAGTTCATAATTTGTAAACTGCATGCCATTCTGGGTAACATGATGAAATCTCTTGTCTTCCTGCTTCCCTCCACCTGAGATATCAACCATCCTTTTGTCCAGCGAATTCACTTTGTATACACTACTTGCCTGTTAGTTACTTAGTAGCCATTTTGGTTACTAGACTTAAATAACTTAGTACACATAAGGTTCAGCATATCTCCGGTTTCAGGCATCAACTGGGGCCCTTGAAACATGTCTTTTATGCATAAGGACAGACTACTGTACTGGATGATCTCACTTATATATAGAATCTAAAAAAAAGTTGAATTCACAGAAGTAGACAGTAGAATGATGGTTACCAGAAGCCTGGTGTGGGGGTGGGGAGGTGGGTGGGAGGGCAAGGTGGGTTTGAGGGCTGCTGGTTAAAGGGGACAAAGTTGCAGCTAGACGAGAGGAATGTTTTAAGTTTTGGTCACACAGCGTGACCATAGTTAATAGTAATGTATTATACATTTCAAAATACGTGAGTAAATATCAAATGTATCATCACAAAAATGTTAAATAAGTAGGTGATGAATATATTAATTAGCTTGATTTAATCATTCCACATTACATACACATACCAAAATGTCACATTGTACTCCATAAATGTAATATATTATGGTTTGGCAGTTAAAAATAATATAATTTTTAAAAAGCAGCAGCAGCAAGAGAGATATATGTGGCCCCCAATGCCTAAAATATTTACTGCCTAGTCCTTCACAAATAAATCTGCTAATCCCTCAGACTCAATAACCCAACAATATAGAATGCACTGAATTTAGTATATATTTATATAGATTGTCCTTGCATACAGTAGAATTGCAATGTTTGGCTAAATAATGAACTAATTAGTGGAGGGACACTATTTTTTTAATGATGGTAAAGGCTATAGACTACGTATCATTTATTCACCAGTGTACTCCATGATTTGTTGTGTATGTAACAAGTAAAAGCAATGGAGTTTTAAGACATACTTGAAAATGGAGGGAGTTGCTTTGTTTACATTTAAAGCTATAGGATAGGGTTTCTGTAATTTCATCAAATAGCATTGTTTTGTGGTTTATATTCTGATTGGTAGTTGGCACTGTGTCTATAGCAAATTTGGGCCAAATTTGTAAATTCACTTGCCATTTTGCAATGTCTGGTATACAGCACATTTTAATATTTGTTCAATAGGTGAGTGAATATTTAATACTGTTATCACATACATCATTCATTCAAAGATTACTGGTGTTTTTTCTAGTGAATTACTAACCTTGGAAGTCAGTCATTTTGTGCCAGAGAGTTGCTTTTCCTTCTCTTCATCTAACAAATATTTTTCTCATATATTTTCTTAATTTCAAAATTCCTTGAAAAAGACAACAATCAATTATACTTGAGTTAAAAATAATTTCTCTGTTGTGTGAGCCATAAGGCCTATGTGACTTAAAGGAAAAATGTCTAAAAATAATCAAGAAGTTAACAAAAGACCATAGGTGTTGGCATTTCTCAGGGTGATAATGAGACATGCCTTTGCTTTCCCTATGTTGGTGTAATTGTCTGGTGCATACTCTTTTTTCAGATGGATTTCAAGAGATGATGTAACACAAAACAGTCTTATGGGCAGGCTTTGTTCACAAACTTCTCACTTATGATAAACTTTAAATACTGATGATCCTTTTCCCTTTCCGAATGATATTTCCCACTTTAACCTATAAAGTAAAGGGAGGCTGCACGTGGAATGGAATTTAAATGAGTTTAAAAAAAATTGTTATGACCAAAGCACTCCCTAAGAGATACTTCAGTCAATTTCAGGAGTTTGAGCCTAAAGGAGTACTTTCTTCAGAGTAAGGTCAAGGCAGAGAAAAAAGAAACATCACAGCTGTGCACTGCTCTGCTGTCCAGATAGAATCTTTGAACATTTTCTTCTCTTCATCAAAGAACAACTGGGAAGGCAACACATAGAAAATAAAATCCATGAGACCTTGGCAAATGTTACGAAAAATGAAGATTAGGATCAAAAGTTTAAAAGGACAATCTTGTCTTAAAAGAAAAATATAAAAAACTTTCACTGCCTTCTGTAGCGTATGAGAAAGTGTTTAAATTGTTTGGTCTATTGGTCTACAGACACCTGGATGATACTTGTATTATGAGTTCAGCATAGCAGAAACACACCTAACCAATACAGATCACTTATAATCTGCTTCTAAAATAAACTCAATAGCAAACACAGCTTACTGAAAAAGAGAAGTACAACTGGCTCTTAAAAAAACTAGAGGTTTTTTGAAAATTTTTGAAGATTTGATAAGTTGAAATCTGAATACAGAAGTACTTGTGAAAAGACAACATTAGATAATCAATAGTAATCAAGAAGGTAAAAATAAATTATTTCTTTAGTAACTTAGCAAACACTGATTGTCTCTTATTAACCAAAAACTGGGCTAGGTGCTGACATAAAGAGATGAACAAAACAAAAAATAACTGGTTTCAAGGAGTTAAAAACATATTAACATGGATATGGAAAATCTACAGATTCAGGTCTCATTTGCATAACTAAACTTCTTCCCCCTGCCATGGGTCTTTGGAAATAAACTTTCATTTCATCTCATTGAATTAACGATTTTGGATGTATGCAATTAATTTTGCATTTGTCCACCAATGCAGTAGATACCCTGTGTGAGAATACCTCAAGGCTGGGGAATAAAGAGGAGGAAGACATTTCTGTCTATCAAGGAATCTAGTCAGATACTTATGTGCTTAAGTAACAAAGTTTTTAATAAAAAATGCCATCATATTACTAAAACTATTACCAAAAATATCTAACCCTTATGGAATGCTTATGTGATTTACATCCATCATCTCATTTAATCTTTATATCAATACTGTGACATAAATACAAATATTATCTTAATCTTATAAGAAAACTGAAGCAAAAGGAAGTTAGGTAACTTGTCTAAGGTCACGGTGAAGGTTGATTCTAATAGCTCCATATTCTGTGCTCTTAATCACTACATTCATAAGAATTTAGTTGAAAGAGTAATTTTTTCTGATGAAATAATAAGAAAAAAGCTTTATGGAGGAGTTATTATTAACCAAGTATTATAAAAATATCTTGAACTTTATATTTCCAGCTAAAAAAGAAATAGATCGTAGCAGACCACCTTCCCAATGAGAGCAAAAATAAAACCTAGATAAAAATTTAAACCTGTTTGAACCCACCAGAAAGTAATCAAGGCAACCAAACTTGGAGACCCAGGATTCCAGAGAGAAGGAAAACTTGCTAAAAGTATTTTTCTTGGCAGCTTTTCTCTTCGAGTCATTAGCTAGTGCATATGCAATGTGGGTAGAAAGGCTCAGAAGCTAAAAGAAGGCAGATGCTGAGAGGCAGAGAATTCCAGCGCTGTTTGGAAATTTTTAAATGAAGTTCAAAGCCCAGCAAGGGGGAAAAACACAATAAACCTTCTAGGTATTTCTCTAACTCTCCTGAAATAGCATATACTAGGAATAATAGCAAATTAGAAGACCAGGCCTAAAACCAGTTATAAATAGCTTAATACCTAATTGCATTAAAGTGATTGACTTTTATACTAACTGACTATCAGAGTTGCAAGACAGAAGATTGGTGATTTCGAAAGATAAGTTAGTAAAAAAATACCAAATAGGATGGCAAATACAAAAAGGATAATATGACTTGTATAATACATAGAAAATATATATATGTGGCAGACAGACTCTCAGGACTGCAAAAAAGACCAAATAAAGGGTAGAAATTACCTAGAACTGATGAAAGACATTAAGCCACATATTCAAGAAACACTATAAAGCCCAATCAGAATGAGAACAAAGAAATCATTCTCAGGCACATTATGGTAAAGTTAATGAAAACTAATGACAAAGAGCAAAATCTTAGAAACATCTAATAAAAAGATAAATTACTTCCAAAGGAACAATTTTGTAATTATTAACTTGCTTCTCAACAAAGATGATGACAATTAGGAAAGACTGACATGGCATCTTTAAAATGCTGAAAAAAAAAAATTAGTTGTTATAGTAGAATTCTCCTCAGAGGAAATATTCTTCAAAAATAAGAGTGGAGAGATTTCCTTATAAACAAAAACAAAATATATAAAACAGCAACAATAATACTAATGTACCGTGACATTTAATCAAAACATGACAAAATAACAAAAGAATGGAAAAGGGGTAATTGAAGTGTTCTAACATGCTTGCCTTACCTAGGGATGCTAATTTATATGAGATTTAGAAGTGAGAGATCTACAGAAGAGCCACCAAAAAGACAAATAAAATAAAAATTTAAAAGTGAATTAATATAACTTAAAAGTTAATAGTGGAGAAAATATGATAACAAAAAATACTTGATGAACCCAAAAACAGAAAAGGAGAGAAAAGAAATCTAGACCAAGTGGGAGAAATAAAATAAAGCATTAAGATTGTAGATTTAAATCCAAATGTATCATTAATTAATTAAATTAATAATAGTTATTAAATTTCTATTGAATTATCCAATTAATAGTCAAGATTGTCAGAATAAATACCACTGCCAATTATATGCAGTGGTTTTTAAAAGAGATAAAAACTTAAATAACTACACAAAAATTGTAAAGTCAAATAAAAGAAAAAAGGTATAACATTCAAAGGATAATCAAAATAAACATGTAATTATGCTAATATAAGAAATAGTAGACTTTAAGACAGGAAGCATATTGGAGGTAAAGAGGGGACATTTCTTAATGATAAAAAGATCAATTTAAAATTTAAAATTTGTATGCACCTAATTACATACCTTAGAAAGCAAAACTGAAAAAAAAATTAATGAATAAATAAATACACAAATGCAGTGAAAGATTTTTAACACAAAATTCACAAAAAGTCATAGGATAAGGCACATAAAAATCACTAAAAATATAGAATACTCAAAAAGTAAGATTAATAAGCTTTGGCCTAATCGATCATATAGAGCACTGCATTCAACTGTGCAATATACAGAAGTACACATGCAATATTTCCCAAAATGTTTATATCCTGGACTATATGTACATGATGCAAATCTCAACATATATCAAATAATTGAAATAATACAGAGTGTGTTTTTTTACTACTATGGAATTAAATTTGAAATTAGTGACTGTTAACCCCCTAAAATTTGAAAATTAAATAACCCATAATTTTTTGAAAGAATCAATAAAATAATAAAAAATATTTTGAATCAAAATATAACCATAAAAGAATATATAAAATTTGTGGTATGGAGTTACAGTCATCTTTAGATAAAATTTTATAGCCTGCAAATGATATATTTAAAGATAAAAGCCTGAAAATTGATGGCCTGTGTGTATCCATTTGAAGACGTTAGCAAAAGAGCATCAGTTTAAACCTAAATAAGGCAGAATGAAGAAAATAATAAGGAATCAAATTTAATAAAATAGAAAACAAGCACACAATAGAGAAAATCAGGAAAATCAGAAGTTGTTCATTTCAAAAGCCAAAATTTGATAAATACATGTGAAGACTAACCAAGATAATGGAGCAAAAAGGTACAAATTATCAATACTAAGGAATAAAAGGAGGGGCATAATGATAGAGCCTGCAAACATTAAAAGATATTCAATGACTATCATTAACACCTTTTTTCCTCATACTTAAAAATTTAGATAAAATAAATGAGAATCATATCTGTAATTTGTTTTCAAAATGTGCAAAAGGAAAAACAATTTTCAACTAATCTTTAAGGCCAGCATAACCTGATACAAAACTTGATAAAAGCAAAAGTTACTGGTCAATCTTTGCTATGAACATTGATTAAATATCTTAAAATGATATTAGCATTCCAAACTCAACAATGTATATAAAGGATAATATATCACCACCATGTTGAACATTTTGTAGAAATGCAAATTTCATTTAATATAAAAAAATCAAGAAATTGTAAGTCTTTAGTGGAAAAACTTGGGAGACCTCAATTTAACCAAGTGATCAGAGTTAACATTACTATTACTGGGAAAGGATATACCATGTTCAGAGATTGAAAGATCCAATATATTAAGAAGTCAATTCTCTATACATTGATATATAGACTAAAATTTCCCAATTGTGTAAAGTAAAATTATTATTCTAGAAATTATGTGGAAAATTAAAGGACTCAAACTAGCCTCTCTAAGATGATAAAGTTCAAACATATTATCACATATTAACATTATAAAGCTATTGAGATTACACAAGTGTTACTGAAATTAAGGATTGAAAAATAGATTAGTGGATCAGAACAATTTAGGAACGAAACTACATGATCACTTGATTTATTACACGTAACCCTGCAGAACAGAATCTTTTCAATACTTGGTGCTGGATAAGTTGAGTGTCCATATTTAAAAAATAAAACTGCCAGCCACTTCACAATTACAAATAAATTCCTCATATAGATGTAAATTCAAAAGATAAAAAAATTAAAGTATCTATATAGAGCTGCGCTAGTCAATAAGGTAGCCATTAGTCACATGGGTATTTAAATTTACATTTCAATTAATTAAAATTAAATACAATTAAAAATTCAGTTCCTTAGTTGTATTAGTCACATTTTGGGTGTGCAATAGTTACCTGTGGCTAGCAGTCACTGCATTGAACAACAAAGATATGGAATATGTCCATCACTGTAGAAAGTCCCGTTGGACAGTATCAGCAGAGGTTTAGATGCGATACCATCTTTATGACTAGGGCTAGGAGAAAATCAACCAACCATAAAGGAAAAATTGACAGTATACATAGAACTCTTAAAAACTGACGACGACAACAACAACAACAAAGAAAAATGGACAAAATCATGAAATGTTTATACAAAATGATACACAAATGGCTTTTTAATATATGAAAGACATGCTTAATGTTACTCATAATAAGATAAAAAATGATAAAAGTACACCGATATATTATTTTTAACTGTCAAATTACTGGCCAAAAGATTCGCCACAGGCTGTTCAAGAGAGGTGGGGGAATGGCCACTCATCTAGTGGGACTGCAAAATGGTACAGCCACAGTAAAGATAAACTTGGTAATATATATGGAAATTATATATTCATTTGCCACATGACTCAGCAATCCCACTTCTAGGATTTTAGTCTGAAGATACAAAAACCAAAAAACAAACAAAAATAGGTACAAGATAACTCTCATATAGTACTAAAAAAATTGGAAGCAACCTAAATACCATATAGGAAGTGGAATATGCTCTGGCACATTCACACATTGCAGTACTATGTGGCTGCCAAATATTAATTAGTAAAATAACTAATCAATACAAGCAATGATAAAAATCTCTTTAATGTCACATTTAGAGACATTTAATTTAGATTTAATGTGACATTAGAAACCTCTTTAATGTGAGTGATTTCTAGGATGCATTGTTATATGAAAAAAGCAAGATGCAAATGAAAAACATATACTATGCTACCTTTCTTCTAAGAAGCAAGAGGAAATTAGAATATGTATGTCTATACTTGTTTAATTTTGCTGAAACAAATACAGAAATAATGAACTAGAAAGTAATAAAATTGATTACCTACAGGGTTGTGAGTTAGGTGGAAGGGGTATAGATGTGACTGTGATTTTTTTTTGCATATATATTTTATATAGTTTTGATTGTGAACTATGCTTTTTTAAAAAACAAATTTTAGAAAATTAAATCAGCAAAGAAACTGATTGAAGAAAAGAAACTTCAAACTGGAGAGAAGCAGAAACAAATAAACTTAACTTTAGCTCATTAAAAAAAACTATAGAAAAGAAAAAAAAATCCAGGTAATTTTGGAATGCTGTATTCTGACTATATAGCCTCAGAGGGATATATTCTAAGGACTAAAAAGGTGCAAAGAAATTCCTGACTTTTGTTACGAGGTTTGGTTTGCTAGTGGTATGGATGTAGCAATTCTGAAATTATGTTTTGTATATTATAGGATAGAGCAAATATGTTAATGTTGGGGGCAAGACAAGATGTACAAATGGTACAAGTCAGAAACACAGGAATGAAGTAGAAAGTCATGAAGCAGATGAGATTGCCCAGGGTATAGCGAGAGGAAAAGACTGTTTTTAAGAGGTGGGAGATATCTGACATTTCAGCAGTGGACTGCTTTTGAGGAACTAATGATGTGCTTTTTCTCTTCCCCTTTTTCTTGTCAGGTGGAATAAATGTGTTATAGACAACAAAAGGACTTTTTAAAATGCAAAAAAGCCTGGGCAGAGTGGCTCTCGCCTGTAATCCCAGCACTTTGGGAGGCTAAGGCAGGCGGATCACCTGAGGTCAGGAGTTCGAGCCTAGCCTGGCAAACATGGCGAAATCCTGTCTCTACTAAAAATACAAAAAGATTAGCTGGGCGTGGTGGCGGGCTGTAATCCCAGTTACTTAGGAGACTGAGGGAGGAGAATTGCTTGAACCTGGGAGGCAGAGGTTGCAGCGAGCCGAGATCATGCCACCGCACTCCAACCTGTGCAACAGAGTGAGACACCATCTCCAAAAAAAAAAAAAAAATTGCAAAAAAAAAAAAGAAACCTCTCAATGATGTCACGCAATCTCTTTTAATATAATGTGTATGATACAAAAAAATCTCAGTTCAGGGTTTTATTATGAATGTTTTTGGAGATACTGAGCAGTTTCTTGAGGCAAGATTTTTTTGTAATTAAAGACTTCTGACAACTCAGGTTTTAAAAATAAGCTGTACATTAAAAGATATGAATGAAGAATATCATTGATTTCTTTAAGTAAAAAAGTTCACTCAGGTTCATAAAATGGAACAAGATCATGTCCTTTGCAGGGACATGAATGGCGCTGGAAGCCATTATCCTCGGCAAACTAAGAGAGGCACACAAAACCAAATACTGCATGTTCTCACTTAAAGTGGGAGCCGAACAATGAGAACACATGGACACAGGGAGAGGAAAAGACACACTGGGGTGGGTCAGGGGAGTCTGGGAGAGGGAGAGCATCAGGATAAAGAGCGAATGCATGCGTTAGCTATTGATAGATGCAGCAAAACACCATGGCACATGTTTACCTCTGTAACAAACCTGCATATCCTGCGCATGTATCCCGGAACTTATAAAATAAAATAAAATATTTTAAAAAGTTCACTCAGGATCAAAATGTGCACACACATTGGCTTGATTGCAAATACAGAAAGCACATTTGCCTTTTCTGAAGTGCCCTGGGATCCATGCATCACACATTTTGTGGGGTTGTCAGGCTGCTTGGTGGGAAGTCAGTGACCACATCAACAGGCACAAACATTTTGAAAAGAATTCTTGGGTTTTTAGAGAGTCAATGAATAACCATCTTCTCTCCTGTATTCTAGTTTTGAAAACAATGAAAAATAACTGAACAAAAACAAGATAAAATTTCCACCTTTATCATTGGTAAATATTTGATTGGCAGTAATGACCCAGGGGTAGGTCAATGGTCCTGCAGCACTCTCAGTCCTTGGTGGTCTAGACACTCACCTAAAAAAATGTGTGGAATGGAAGAGGTGACACACTCATTGCTGAGTTACATTGGTCAGGGTTGGAGATGGAAGAAAATGTATAAATAAATCCTTGGTCATTTTTTAATAGATTTCCCAATCATTCAATGTGGACACAACAGTCAGTAATTTCACTTTTATTTTATAAGAAACAATGAGTAAGAAAATGAGACAAGATACCAGGAATGTTAATCTAGAGGCAGTCCCTCTCCCTGGAAACATGAATAGGAACAAGAATCATATTTTAAGTTCTTGTGGTTGCCTTTGGACTGCAAATATCAAGAATTAACAAGTATCTGTTTAATGAATGTGACCTAGTTTCAAGTAAAACTGATTTGGTTAAAAACCAAAACTATTCATTAAAAAGCGATGATATTTTATAAATACAAATATATTTCTTAGAATTATTGTACTGTTTTTGGCCTTAGAATTATTGTAAAGTTACTGTAAGCCACTTTCACATCTCATGGTCTTTTGAAAAATACATTTTTTTAAACTATAAAACTGGTAAATTTGGCAGTATTGATGATGTAAAAAGAGCCAGAATTGTGATATTCCAAGGCTAAATGTATCCTGCAAATTTTAAGAATGTTTGTGTAGTCATGTAGAATGACACCCTGCAATAATAAGCCTTGCCATAATACGAATTTGGAGATGCAGTAGCACAATTGGAGGTTGACTCCTATTCTTCACAGTAAGCTCACCTAGGCCATTTCATTAGTATCGTAATTTCATGATCCTGAATTTTTTGTAATCAAAAACGGTTTTGGTAGAACTTTATATATTTGTCAAAATTATATATTGACTAGCATTAGGCCTACAACTCTGCATCATTAATGGCTAAAATATATTTATTATTGGATAGATTTGGTTTATTTGTTTTGTTTTTTGAGACAGAGTCTTGCTCTGTTGCCCAGGCTGGAGTGCAGTGGCGTAATCTTGGCTCACTGCAACCTCCACCTCCTGGGTTCAAGAGATTCTCCTGCTTCAGCCTCCCGAGTAGCTGGGATTACAGGCACCTGCGACCAAGCCCAGATGATTTTTGTAGTTTTAGTAGAGGTAGGGTTTCACCATGTTGACTAGGCTGGTCTTGAACTCCCAATCTCAGGTGATCCATCTGCCTCGGCCTCCCAGAGTGCTGGGATTATAAGCGTGAGCCACTGTGCCAGGCCTTTATTGGGTAGATTAACTAAGCTATATTTTTCTGTGATATGTTTATATATTATATATTGTTTTCTGATAAAATAAATGATTAGTGAAAATATTTCGATGTCCCTAATTAAAATGGCAGTTGTTGATGATGACGTAGATTGAGCATTGGATCAAGATGTGTCTAATTATGCCTCATGTTAACAGAATAATAAGCCTACTTAAGGAGAAATATCTTAGTTTGGGATCTCTGGAAACAGTGCCTGAGATGGGGATTCTTATGAAAGTGATTTATTAAGGAATACTCACAGGGATTTATTGAAGGGAGTGAAGATAAAAAGAGGAAGAAGCTAAGCAAAGATACAGTTTTAGGAGAAGTATAGGCTCAATCTGATCACACTGGAAGTGCTGAAGAGTATATCACATTACAGAGTTTGGTCCACCTAGAGGCCAGGAACTGGGCTTTTAAAGACCCTGCCAAGCAGTGGTCAGGGGCCAGGGTAAATCCCAGGCATCTTCCAGCAAGGCAGCGCCTATCAACTAAAGGCAATTTTCGGCAGAAGGTGCAAATGTGATGACCATTTGCAGCCAATGCCTGCAGGACTAGGGGTATAGACTTCATAGGCAGCTAAAGGGAATCTGAGTGAGTAAGCAGGTAATTTTTAATTATTATTAATTATCTTGACTGTATTATGTTATATAGCTAGAACTCAGCTCATCTCCCTTACCCTGCAATTGAATTTCTGAGCTTTGCTCTTGCTTAAGACTTATTTAGAAGCACCTTGGCTTCCTTTTCTGTATCCCGTTCATTGGGCACAAAGTGCGATCTGTGTTATCCACTAGCAAGGAGTTGCACAGCAACTATATTTTAAAGGTGCATGTCTCCTTTTGGATAATGTAAAGATAATACTTGAATATAAAAAGCTAAAGAGTTTTGAATCAACTTGGGTAGTTTCTCCACTGATGGGAAACCTGCGCCTCTGTTTACGGTTACTTTGGAAATCTGGAAGGTATGTGTTTAACAAAATGGATTTTTCACATAAGTGGAAATTTCATTATTTATTCAGGCTCACCACCTTCTCATTGGTTCATGGACTGTTAAGATTGTCCTCACACGTTTTTAGATGTTATCCATTCTGGATAGGAAATATAAGCTGAAATTCAGTGACGATGTATGCAGAATGTGGCTGGTTATTTTCCAATTATCTACGCTTCTCTTTTTCTATTTTAATAGAGCTCCTGAATTTTAGCTGGATACATGACCATCCAGAATAAAGATTATGTATTTCGGGGCCGGGCGCGGTGGCTCAAGCCTGTAATCCCAGCACTTTGGGGGGCTGAGACGGGCAGATCACGAGGTCAAGATATCGAGACCATCCTGGCTAACACGGTGAAATCCCGTCTCTAATAAAAAATACAAAAAGCTAGCCAGGCGCGGTGGCGGGCACCGTAGTCCCAGCTACTCGGGAGGCTGAGGCAGGAGAATGGCGTAAACCCGGGAGGCGGAGCTTGCAGTGACCTGAGATCCGGCCACTGCACTCCAGTCTGGGCGACAGAGCGAGACTCCGTCTCAAAAAAAAAAAAAAAAAAAAAAAAGATTATGTATTTCAAGTCTCTATTGAATTGTGGTGAAAAGGGTTTGATTGGAAGTTATAATTTCAACTTCTGAATCCTGACCTTCAAAGAATGCAGGTCTCTCCCCAACCCCTTCCCTTATCCTTTCTCCCTCCTGCCAACTGGAACATAGATATAGTGGTGATTCCTCTTGGATCAATGGATATAAAGCAAGTTTCTAAGGATGGCATGGTAACGAGATAGAAGAAATCTGGTCCCAGACACTGCAGAGCCTGCATATCAGCCTGAGATACTTCAATCTAGTTTGTTACATGTGACAGGAGTGAACTTCTATGACATTAAGTCACTTTATTTTGGGTTTCTATTTTAGAAGTTGAATATATCCTCTATCCAGAAAGTCTTTTTCAATAAAATCATTATGTACTCCACCTGCAACAAGGTAGGAACGAATCCCTCTGATATTTGAAAAGAATAACTACAAGCAACATTTTTGACCTATTGCTTTTATTTAAATGCTTACTTATTATTATGAAATTGGAGATAAAGCCATGACCCACAAAAATGTTTTATTAACAGATATTTAATCCACAGTTTGAATGAGAATCAACTATTGTTATACTGTGTTACAAAGGGATATAGGTTAGTTCAGGTTTATGAAAAGTTCTGAAAATGGTACACACATAAAAGCACAAGGTACATATCTTAAGAAAATGAATTATGCAGAGAAGATTTATCTAGAAAGAAAGGAGATATATATATATATATATATATATATATATATATGAAAATAGAAGCAAATGTTAAATGCTATTCTACAAATTATCTCTACACACCTCAAAATCACAAACTATTGTTAGGAAGCATTATGGTCTCAAGCTTTATAAAATGAAGTGTTTGAATTTAGGATGTCTATTAGACATCAATTCTCAACAGCAACAAGATCTTTGAAAAAGTAGTATTTATTTGTGTTTATTGTCCTAAAGCTAGGAATATATACCAACACAGAGAAAGAAACTAACTTTCTCAGTAGAAACCACAAGTTCGTTAAAGTACAACATTTTAAAAGATGCTGTCAAGACTAGAGGTTGCATTTTAAATAGGTTGAATTTCAAATATTTTTTGTTATATAACAACATAACCTCCTCTTTAATATACCTGGTTTCAGGAAAGAAAATAAAGTTCTGTGAATAGCTAAATCATCATAATGAAACAAAATGATAAGTAGAAAGCTAGAGTGTTTTAAAACGTGAGCTGAATTATTAACTTCAGACTATTTTTTTTACAGCATCAAACATGAACTAGGTGTTTGTTGTGTCAGTAATTCACCCTAGAGAAATCCAATAGCAGAAAGAAAGCAATAGTGAGAGTAATTTCCCTGTATTAGAATGTGAGCTAAAACAAAATGATTATGTGTAAAAAAGAAACTGCTCATACTATGTTCTCATTTTATGAAAATTGTTACTTTGGTATTAGATCACTCAAATATGTAGAAATTACTTATTTTTTGCATTTCCGTGGACTGAGTTTGTGCTAAAGTTTACAAATGTTTTGAGCTATGACTATGTTCCAGGAGCTGAGTAAATCGTAAGAGAAAGAAAGATGAGTGGGATAAGATGCTTCCTTCAAATCTATTGGAGCGGCGAAGATACACAGTGGCAGGTGTAGACTGGTACAGACATTTGAGAGGGCACTGTGTCAGTAGTCAGCCAAATTAAAACTACAAGCACTATACAAACTAGGAACGTCTCTCATCCTTACACGTTTCAGGGAAAATTTTATGTGCCCATTAGAAAACATGTAGTAGAGTGTTCACTACAATATTTGTAGTAAAAGAAAGTTGGGAGCAATTTAAGTAACTGCCACTAATAGTGAGTGTTCACTATAAATGCTGCAAAGCAGTTGAAGGCAAAGGAACAGATGCGTATATATATACAGACCAAAATGATAAACCACAGATACATAACTTGGGTGAGAGAGTACAAATCAAGTCTAAAGTATAATAACATTAATGTCAGGTAAAACATAACCATGCAAAATAATATTGCATGTTTTACAAGGAAACCTAAAACTGAAAGAATAGACCTTAAACGCTTTCAAATAAATGACCATTAGAAAAGAAGAAAAGTGAAGTGCAGAATGAGAATAAGACGAGAGAAATAAATTAAACAAACAAAATAACAAATAAATGAAAAAGAATAAACGAACTCAAAATGAGGGTCACTAATTGGAAAATGATGGTATTTGATCATGAACTAGTTGAAGAGAATAAATTCTCCACCACTAATGTAAATATAACTCTGAAATTTAAACAACTATGAGTTGGGTTTCTGAAAATAGGTAGTCTAGACATTTGGAAAAAAATTTATTACCAAACAGTTGAAATTGCCAAACTTGAAAACCAAAAGCCTAGATGAATTTGCAAGAAAAAGAAAAGTAGGAAAATACTGAAGAAGGACATGTCTACCAATGTGATAAACAGAAACTGATGTTGAACTTACTTAGAGAAGCAGAAACCTGTTTTGTTTTTGTTTTTGTTTTTGTTTTTAATGGTAATAGCCATATGGGGAAGCAGGCAAGGCCTTGGACCCACCTGAGGTAGTGTTGGAACTGAGAATATCATTAAAAAGCCCATCTTTTTTTTCTTTTTAAATTTATTTATTTGTTTTTAATTATACTTTAAGTTCTGGGGTACAAGTGCAGAATGTGCGGTTTGTTACATAGGTATACATGTGCCATGGTGGTTTGCTGCACCAGTCGACCCATCATCTACATTAGGTATTTCTCCTAGTGCTGTCATTCCCTAGCCCTTCACCCCCTGACAGGCCCCGGTGTGTGATGTTCCCCTCCCTGTGTCCATGTGTTCTCATTGTTCAACTCCCACTTATGAGTGAGAACATGTGGTGTTTGGTTTTCTGTTCTTGTGTTAGTTTGCTGAGAATGATGGTTTCTAGCTTTATCCATGTCCCTGCAAAGGACATGAACTCATTCTTTTTTATGGCTGCATAGTATTCTATGGTGTATATGTGCCACATTTTCTTTATCCAGTCTATCATTGATGGGTATTTGGGTTGGTTCCAAGTCTTTGCTATTGTGAACTGTGCTGCAATAAACATATGTGTGCGTGTGTCTTTAAAGTAGAATGATTTATAATCCTTTGGGTATATACCCAGTAATGGGATTGCTGGATCAAATGGTATTTCTAGTTCTAGATTCTTGAGAAATCACCACACTGTCTTCCACATTGGCTGAACTACTTTACACTCCCACCAACAGTGTAAAGCATTCCTATTTCTCCACATGGTCTCCAGCATCTGTTGTTTCCTGACCTTTTAATGATCACCATTCTAACTGGTGTGAGATGGTATCACATTGTGGTTTTGATTTGCATTTCTCTAATGACCAGTGATGATAAACATTTTTTCATATGTCTGTTGGCTGCATAAATGTTTTATTTTGAGAAGTGTCTGTTCATATCCTTCACCCTCTTTTTAATGGGGCTTTTTTTTTTTTTCTTGTAAATTTATTTAAGTTCTTTGTAGATTCTGGATATTAGCCCTTTGTCAGATGGATAGATTGCAAAAATTTTCTCCCACTCTGTAGGTTGGCTCTTCAACCTGGTGATGATAGTTTCTTTTGCTGTGCAGAAGCCCTTTAGTTTACTTAGATCCCATTTGTCAATTTTGGCTTTTGTTGCCATTGCCCTTGGTGTTTTAGTCATGAAGTCTTTGCCCATGCTTATGTCCTGAATGGTATTGCCCAGGTTTTCTTCCAGGGTTTGTATGGTTTTAGGTCTTATGTTTAAGTCTTTAATCCATCTTGAGTTAATATTTTAATAAGGTGTAAGGAAGGGATCCAGTTTTTTTTGTTGTTGTTGTTGTTTTGAGACAGCATCTCGTTCTGTCACCAGGCTGGAGTGTAGCGGCACGATCTCAGCTCACTGAAACCTCTGCCTCCTGGGTTCAAGCAATTCTCCTGCCTCAGTCTCTCAAATAGCTGGGATTACAAGTGCGCGCCACCATGCCCAGCTGATTTTTGTATTTTTAGTAGAAACGGGGCTTCACCATGTTGGCCAGGATGGTCTTGATCTCCTGACCTCGTGATCTGCCCACCTTGGCCACTCAAAGTGCTGGGATTACAGGTGTGAGCCACTGCACCCAGCTGAAAGCCCATACCTTTAGGTAATGGAGAATTTGTAGCTATCATGCTATCCTTATGTGGGTATGCCTAAGTGATACAAAAATCTCAAGTGAAAACATTATTTTAAAGTAGAATTAGGTTTTTCATGCTCAGAGTGCCTGGCAGTAACAAGCACACACCCTCTTTAGAGCACTATACCTCAATTCACACTCCAAATATTTCACAGATTCAGTCACTTATAAAAACCAAAATTAAAATCACATGAGGAAACAAGGTATGAGAAAGAGTTGAAGAAAAAAAGTATATAAAGAGTAATTAAACTCCTCCAAAAGTTTTATATTTTAGAATAATTAAGCAAAGGATATAAAATGACTATATTAAAAATGATTAAAGAGACAAAATGTCTGTTCAAAGGCGTGAGTAATGAAAAAAAGACTATAAAAATTAGATAATACCTTCAGAAAAAGTACTGCATGTAACTCCTAGAAATGGAAATATATATAGAATGATTGGAATGAATTTGAAACCAATGGTGTAGACAAAAGATTACACGTGGTTGAAGAGTAAATTTGTTAAGTGGTAGATTAATCAAAAGAAATTGTCAAATGAAGTATAGAAATAAAGGAAATGGAAAATTAAAAAGATGTTAACAGGCATGAAGATAAGAATAGTTATTCAAAGATACACCTAATTAAAATTTTAAAGGGAAAAAATAGAGAGAATGCAGGCAAGACAACAATAAGAGAGAATGAAGATTCCAGATTGATAAAGTGTAAGAATTACCAGATTCAAAGGGCAGAAATGAAACCTCAGTAGATGAGTGCAGGAGACCAAAGACAACAAGAAAATCTTAAATTTATCCATAAACAATCAACTATACTAGAAGCTGACTTTCTCATAGTGATGATAAAAACCACAAAAAAGAAAAATAATAGCTGAGGGACAATGACTATCAACATAAAATTCTGTACCCTGTAAAATTATCAATTCAGGATATGGTTAAAATGAAGACATTTTCAGATGAGAATTTGTCAAGTATAGACTTAAGGAAATTCTCAAGGTGGTAGTTAAGTAAAAAAGGAAAATAATCAGGTTATAATGATGTGAGATATAAGAAAGCAAGCTAAGTGAATAGCTTTAAAAATCACATATATCATTCTTAACAAATATTGGCTGTGTAAACAGTAATATTAATCTCTACTTAAAATGATAGAGACTAAAGATGATATTGAGTACCCATGACAGACAATACGAAGTTGGAATTACTGGACTTCAAAGAGTTCTGAAATATGTATATTATACTGAAGTGTAGAAATGTTAACTTTAGATTTTAAGTATACTATATTAAAGGTTTAGTAGTAAGAGAATATGAATAGAGTATATAATTTTTAAAAATAAAGAATAAAAAGAAAATGAAATGTGATCAATTTAAAGAATGCAGGAAAGTTAGATAAAAGAAGCACAGAAACACAAGGGAAATATAAAGCTGAAAAGAGATGGTAAACTTAATTCTATAGATATTATTAATCACATACATGTAAAATGACTAAATTTATCAGTCTAAAGACTAAATTCATCAGACTAGTTAAGAGAATATCTAGCTAAAGATATGTTTCAAAAGACACACCTAAATGAAAAAATACAGAAAATATAAAAGTAAATGAATGGAAAAAGAGGAGAAACACAAACACTAACCCAAAGAAATGAAGGGTAGCCATAAAAATTTTACACAATATGCTCCATAAATGAAAAAGTGTCATTAGTAATAAAGCAAACAACTACACAATGATAAGAATGGTTTTAATTTGGCCGGGCGCGGTGGCTCAAGCCTGTAATCCCAGCACTTTGGGAGGCCGAGACGGGTGGATCACGAGGTCAGGAGATCGAGACCATCCTGGCTAACACAGTGAAACCCCGTCTCTACTAAAAAAAAAATACAAAAAAACTAGCCGGGCGAGGTGGCGGGCGCCTGTAGTCCCAGCTACTCGGGAGGCTGAGGCAGGAGAATGGCCTGAACCCGGGAGGCGGAGCTTGCAGTGAGCTGAGATCCGGCCACTGCACTCCAGCAAGGGGGACAGAGTGAGACTCCGTCTCAAAAAAAAAAAAAAAAAAAAAAAAAAAAAAAGAATGGTTTTAATTTGATGATGAGAAAACGTTGAATCTTTTTTGTATGTTTTTTTGCTACAGGCAAATATTTGTGTACTAGCTATTCAAGTATATTTTCTGTTTTCATAGGTTTATCTTTTTATTCTTGAGTTGTATAAATCTTTTTATATTTGGATTCAGGTCCTTAGTAAGATACATGCATTATAAATATTTTCTCTGTTTTATGACTTACTCTTTTAATTTTTTGGAATAATTTCAGATTTTGAGTAAAGGTGCAGAAATAGTACAAAGAATTTATTATATTTTTCACCTAATTTTCCCAAATGTTAAAATTTTATCACGTTTGTTTTCTATCTTCCTTCTCTCATGTACATATATATGTAGTATGTATACATACATACTGAGAGAATATTGTACAGAAAACGTTCTTTATCACTGCATAATTCAGTATGTTTTCACTAAAAGCAAGGACATTGTCTTAACTACAGCACTATTATCAAACTCAGAAAATTTACAATGGTACGATATTACCATGTAGTCTATAGCTATTATTCAAATATTGCAAATTGTTCTGCTAGAGCATTATATAACAGAAAAAAAACATTATTGTGATCAAGAATTAATTTTATTTCTTTGTCATGTTCCTTTAGTATCCTTTAATCTAAAATAGTACTTTCTTTCTTTGTCTTTCATGACCCTACATTTTTGAAGACCACAGTTATTTTTTGGTAGAAAAAGCACAGACTTGCACCCACCAGGGCCATGCCGCCATGCTAATACTATCACTAGTACTTTCTTTCTTTGTCTCTCATGACCCTACATTTTTGAAGACCACAGTTATTTTTTGGTAGAAAAAGCACAGACTTGCACCCACCAGGGCCATGCCCCCATGCTAATACTATCACCAGTGTGACCATGTGCGGTCACCAATGAGAGCTCCCTTTCCCTGCAAACTGTGCTGTCTCCCCCACTGCTGTAAATGCCCACACAAAGGCAGGCACCGTGGCCCTTGCTGTCACCTGCTGCAGCTGACAAGCATGTACCCCATTACTCTGCTGCTGCTGTGCCACTCATTGGAGTGTACTGATCAGTGGTCTGGGAACACCTTGGTCACCTCAGCATAATGGATTCCTAATTGCAGGGAGCCAGAGAGCAAAGTTGAGGCCTGACACAAGATCCCCAGTGTTAGAGCATACAGTCCAGGAGTTGGGAGATGAGCCTTGGTCACCTAAAATCTTCCAGAAACAAAGCTAGTTGAATGAACCCACCTTACACCACAATCAAACCCTCAAGATCATCAAATAGGTTAAAAGTAAAAAACACCCATCCAAAGGACAGCAGCTTCAAAAACTGAAGGAACACCAGCCGACAAAGCTGAGAAAGAACCAGTTCATGATCGCTAACAACTCAAATACCCAGAGTGCCTTAATTCCTTCGAACAACTGCACTACTTCTCTAGCAAGGGTTCTGAACTGGGCTGAGATGGCTGAAATGACAGAAGTAGAATTCAGAATATGGACAGAAATGAAGATCATCAAGATGAAAGAGTACTTTGAAACCCAAGGCAAGGAAGCAAAGAATCACAATAAAATGATACAGGAGCTAACACACAAAATAGCCAGTATAGAAAATAGCATATACAGCTTGACAGAGCTGAAAAACACAGAAGAATTTCATAATGCACTTGCAAGTATTAATAGTAGACTAGACCAAGCTGATGAAAGAATTTCAGAGCTTGAAGACTGGCTTTCTGAAATAAGTCAGACAGACAATAATAGAAAAAAAAGGAACAAACAAAACCTCCAAGAAATATGATATTATGTAATAAGACCAAATCTACAACTCACTGTTGTGTCTGAAAAAAATGGGGAGAATGGAAGCAAATTACAAATAACATTTCAATATATTATTCATGAAAACTTCCCCAACATAGCTAGAGATGCCAACATTCAAATTCAGGAAATGCAGAGAGCCCCAGTAAGATACTTCACAAGAAGATCATCCCCAAGACACATAATTATCAGATTCTCCAAGGTTGAAATGAGGGAAAATGTTAAAGGCAGCTAGAGAGAAAAGTCAGGTTGCCTAAAAAGGGAGGCCCATCTGACTAACAGTGGATCTCTCAACAGAAACCCTACAAGCCTGAAGAGATTAGAGGCCAATATTCAATATTCACAAGGAGGGAAATTCCAACCAAGAATTTCATATCTGACTAAACTAAGCTTCATAAACAAAGGAGAAATAAGATCCCTTTCAGCCCAGCAAATGCTGAGGGAATTTGTTACCACCAGACCTTCCTTACAAGAGCTCCTAAAGGAAGCACTAAATATGGAAAGACAATTACCAGCCACTACAAAAACACACTGAAGTACATAGACTAGAGACACTATAAAGCAACCACACAAACAAACACAAACATTTGCATAATAACCATCTAACATCATGATGACAGCATCAAATCCACACATATCAATACTAACCTTAAATGTAAATGGGCTAAATCCCCCAGTTAAAAGGCATAGAGTGGCAAGCTAGATAAAGAATCAAGATCCATTGGTATGCTGTCTTCAAGAGACCAATCTCACATGCAATGACACATATTGACTCAAAATAAAGGAATGGAGAAATATCTGCCAAACAAATGGAAAACAACAAAAAAAGCAGGGGTTGCAATCCTAATTTTAGACAAAACAGATTTAAACAAAGGTCATAACAGACAAAGAAGGGCATTACATATGGTAAAGAGTTCAATTCAACATGAAGACCTGACTATCCTAAATATATATATACCCAACACAGTAGCACTCAGATTAATAAGGCAAGTTCTTAGAGACCTTCAAAGTCACTCAGACTCCCATACAATAATAGTGAGAAACTTCAACACTGTAGTGACTGTAGTAGTCAGATCATTGAGGCAGGAAATTAACAAAGATATGCAGGGCCTGAACTCAGCACTGGATTAAATGTACCTGATAGATATCTACAGAGCTCTCCACCCCAAAACTACAGAATATACATTCTTTCCATTGCTACATGGCACATACTCTAAAATCAATCACATAATCAGACACAAAAATACTCGTCAGTGAATTCAAAAGGACTAAAATCATAACACCCACTCTGACTCTGACTACAGAGCCAAAAATTAGAAATCAAGACTAAGAAAATCACTCAAAAACATAAAATTACATGGAAATTGAATAACTTGCTCCTGAATGACTTTTGGGTAAAAAATGAACTTAAGGCAGAAATCAAGAAGTTCTTTGAAACTAATGAGAAAAAAAGATACAACATACCAGAATCTCTAGGACACAGTTAAGGCAGTGTAAAGAGGGAAATATATACCACTAGATGTCCATATCAAAAAGTTAGAAAGATCTCAAGTTAACAACCTAACATTACAACTAAAAGAACTAGAGAACCAAGAGCAAATCAAAGCTAGAAGAAGACAAGAAATAACCAAAATCAGAGCTGAACTGAAGGAGATTGAGAAATGAAAAACCATTCAAAAGATCAATGAATCCATGAGTTGATTTTTTGGGAAAAATCTAATAAAATAGATAGACTGTTAGGTAGACTAATAAAGAAGAAAACAGAGAAGATGCAAATATACACAATTAAAAATGATGAAGCAGATATTATCAGTTACCCCCAGAAATACAAATAAGCATCAGAGAATATTATGAAATACAAATAACAATCAGAGAATATTATGAACACCTATAGTTTGTGTGTTTATGAGCACACAAACTAGAAAATCTAGAAGAAATATATAGATTTCTGGATACATACAACCTCCCAGGGCTGAACTGAAAAGTGATCAAATCCTTAAAGAGACCAATAATTACCTACAAAATTGAATCAGTAATAAATAGCCTACCAACCAAAAAAAGCACAGGACCAGATGAATTCAAAGCCAAATTCTACCAGAGAACACAGAAGAGCTAGTATGATTCCTATTGAAATTATTCCAAAAGTTCAAGGAGGGACTCCTCCTTAACTCATTCTATGAGGCCAGCATCATCCTAATACCAAAACCTGGCAGAGATCAACAAAAAACGAAAATCACAGGTTAATATTCTTGAAGAACATCTATGCAAAAATCCCCAACAAAATACTGGCAAACTGAATCCAGAAGCACATCTTTTTTTTTTTTTTTTTTTTTGAGATAGAGTTTTGCTGTTGTTTCCCAGGCTGGAGTGCAGTGGTGTGATCTCGGCTCACCACAACCTCTGCCTCCTGGGTTCAAGCAATTCTCCTGCCTCAGCCTTCCAAGTAGCTGGGATTACAGGCATGTGTCACCACACCTGGCTAATTTTGTATTTTTAGTAGAGACAGGGTTTCTCCATGTTGGTCAGGCTGGTCTCGTACTCCCGACCTCAGGGGATCCACCCACCTTGGTCTCCGAAAGTGCTGTGATTACAGGCATGAGCCACTGCACCTGGCCCAGCAGCACATCAAAAAGCCAATCCACCACAATCAAGTAGGCTTTATCTCTTAGATGCGAGTTTGGTTCAACACATGCAAATCAATAAATGTGATTCATCACTTAAACAGAACTAAAGACAAAAACTACATGACCACCATAATAGATGCAGAAAAGGCTTTTTATAAAATTCAAACCCCTTCCTGTTAAAAACTCTCAAAAAACTAGGTATTGAAGAAACATACCTCAAAATAATAGGAGTCATCCATGACAAACCACAGCCAACATCATAGTGATTGGGCAAAAGCTAGAAGCATACCCTTGAAAGATGGTATGAGGCAAGGATGCCCTCCCTCACCACTCCCATTCAACATAGTATTGGAAATCCTGGCCAGGGCAATCAGGCAAGAGAAAGAAACAAAGGGAATCTAAATAGGAAGAGAGGAAGTCAGACTATCACTGTTTGTATACCACATGATTCTACATCTAGAAAACTTCATAGTCTCAACACAAAAGCTCCTTAAGTTAACAAACAACTTCAGCAAAGTCTCAGGATACAAAATCAATGTACAAAAATCACTAGTATTCCTGTATACCAACAACTGTCAATCCAAGTTGCAGTTTAAGGGAGCATCTTTCATTCTCAAGGGAAGGCTGTTTTTCCTGATTTTCCAAAGGCACATCCTTTCCTCTTTCCTTCTAAACACCTAGCATGAGTTTCTCAATTACTGATAGCATTTGGAAACAAAAGTAAGGGAAGAAACTTCATGTTAGCCTATTTTTTCCTTTCACAAACTTCTCCTAGGGCATGATGAAAAAAGGAAAAGGGAAAATATAAAGTTAAAAAAGTGAATTCGTATCTTAAAATATTATCCTACAAAGTCTCATCACCACCTCTGTTGGGCTAATTTGTTTATTGCCTATCTCCCTCAATACACTGGGAACATTATGAGGGGAGGGATTATCTCTGTCTTGTTTATCACCTATCTTTAGTGCCTCCACATATAATAAGTGATCAGTAAACATCTGTTGAATGCATGAGTTAATGTGGTACGTGGTATGGTTTATCACCTTTCTCAATAGACTGTTAAGTCTATGGTGTTACTTTGTATGTGGCCAAGAAAGCTTGCTAAAATTAAGTGACCTGGAATCCTATCAAATTATGATTTTTTTTGAATCATGAAAGATTCAATGGTCTTTCAATGAAAAGAAAATATATCCATAAGAATTGAAACCTGAATCTGTTACTAATGTTTTAGCAGAATCAGTATATGTCAATCAAGGCAATGCCTTATAGGAAAGGGGCACAGAGTAAGCAACTAGGAGAAAACAAGGGCTCTGAAGAGAGGAGCAAAGCCTGAAGAAAACAATTCTTTCGAACAAAGCACTTCCCTTATGCTCAAGCCCTGGACAATCATCAGGAAGGACACCCCTCTCCACTGCCCACACACACAATCATTAGCCAAACAGGAGGGTATACAACGTGTACCCCAGTGTTAGAAGGCCTTTTTGGTAAAGGACAACATCATCAAAGCTAGTTATAACATTAATATAAAGTAACCAGAAAATACAAGTAAGAGTAGAATTAAATGGATTCATAGATGAGTATAAGGCCATTCATAAACAACATTAATAGTTAATTGATGTTTCCTTGATTTTTATTACTGAAAACTACTCTGCTTTGGTCCTAGTTGATTATCATATTTGAATATCACATAAAGGAAAAGCATTAAATATAAAACACTTCCTATATTCTAGGCAACGTGCTTGGAATTTTATATATGCTGTGCTATTTAATCCTTTCCACAGTCCAGGTCAAAATTTTATTTTCTTTATTTCGTATTCTGTGCACTCAGCAAAATCACAAAATGATTGCTAATATCTTGTAGTTTGAGACCTTGTAGTTTGAGAAAGTTAAGAAAAAGCTAAACCCAAGAAGAAGGATAATTGGATTAAAATGAAAATGTTACACATTCGTTCAAAATTACCAACTGCACAAGATGAGAATGGTAGAGACTTGGATTAGAGAACTTCATTCACAGGTGACCTAACGGTTTTAGTCAACTGCAAACTCAATATAAATCAATAGTGTTATGAAGCTGCCAAAAAAAGGAATGTATATGTTGTTGCTCTAATGGAAGATTGGTGTCTCATAAAGGAAGGACATCATCCCACTAGAATCTGCACTACTTTGTCCACATCTGTTATGGCCCATACCATTCCGGACACTCTGTTACTAGAGGAACTATTATAAACTGAAGTGCATGGACCTGAGGGTAGCCAGGATGTTGTAGAAAATTTTGTATAGGCCAGGCACGGTGGCTTATGCCTCTAATCCCAGCACTTTGGGAGGCCAAAGCAGATGGATCACCTGAGGTCAGGAGTTTGAGACCAGCCTGGCCAACATGGTGAGACCCCATCTCTACTAAAAATACAAAAATTAGCCAGGTGTGGTGGTGCACGACCCATTTTTGAACCACAACAGCTCCAGGGTAATGGGTGAGTTGAACTGGCAAGGAGCAATCTGCTCTTGCTACAGGCTTCTGGAAACCCAGCAAGAGGGGACCTCTCAACCACCATGGACACTTAAGGTGGCAGGAAGAGCTGTTCAAAGAAATGGTAGCAGCAGCAAGCCAGCTGATGTAGAGTCCAGAAGATTTGGTGCTGGAGCAGTAGAGCCCAGCCAGGGAAGGCCATCCCCCTGGGCTCAAGTTGCTCCTATAGGAGACTTTAGCCCTCGGGGAATTGTTGGACCTGATTGCTGTAGAGCAGTCTTGCACATCAGATGGGGTTGGTCCAATCTCAGCTAGTTGGGAGGCTGAAGCAGGAGAATCCCTTGAACCCGGGAGGTGGAGGTTGCAGTGAGCTGAGATCATGCCACTGCGCTCCAGCTTGGGCTACAGAGCGAGACTCCGTCTCAAAAAAACAAAGAAAAAAAAGTGGGGGGAGATTTTATGTAATTAATGATTGAAAGACCTAAGAGTTGTTTAACTAGATTTTTTTCTTTTTAGTGCTATTTACCTGGCACTGTTTTAGGTTCTTTACATGCTTCATTTTATCTAATAATCATTATAACCCTGGGAGGTTAGTGCTATTTAAAGATCTAAAAGAATGGTTCCATTGAAAGATTTAAAAAAGAAACAAAAACCAATGGGTCTTTGAGGGATTAGGTAATTTACCTCAGATCTCAGATTTCAAATATTTGATGATTTGTTTAACAAAATCAAGGTAACCTTATTCTTTAGCCTATCAGGGCATGTTCTGACTCCAAGACTGCCAGAGAAAAGATGAATTAACAGAGAAAAAGATTTTGATTTGATTTACAACAAATAACAAACAATACTATTTTCACAATTACAAGCATTCAAGAATGGAGTGGTCTTCCTTTTGAGACAGCGAATGCCTCCTCCCTGAAAGTCACTTGTCAAGTATGTTGAAAAAACTGAGGTTTGTTTGTTTGTGAAGAATAATTATACAAACGGCCTCTGTGGCCTCTATAATCTAGGGGGTAAAAGCACATATAAAATTCTAACTATGCACTTATTCCAGGGAGATTTATGTGCTGTGTGGGTTTTCTCACATAAAAGACAAATCCCAGAGTATCTCTCTTCTTGCAAAGTTCTAATCTATACTCTCTTCTCATAACTCAGCCCCTCGGTCATTTACCATTCATTATGCTGCTGTTTGGGATCTCTGAGAATTCCAACAGTTCCTTGGCCTCAAGTAGCTCACACTTTTGATGAAAAACTGACATATGTAGACAGTTGTTCTATAGAGCTGTGAGTTCCGAGAAAGAAGTAGGAAAAAAAAATCCAAAAGAATACAGTGGAGAGCTCATTAGTATCTCCCAGTAAGTAGGCTACAGGGAGGAAAAATATTCACAGAGGAGAGTTTGAATTTATTATGGAAGGGGAGTAAAAACTTGCCAAGTGGAAAAAGAGAAATAAGGAATATCAGCCACACTTTAGCTTACGGATTTGAAAACTACATAGATTTAACAAGCTGCAAATAACTTAGTATGACTGGAGGACAAAGACCTGTAGAAACAGATAGGTCACAGATCATAAGGGGCACATTAAGAATTATTGGACTTTATCCTATAGTTGATGAGAATAGTTGAAGAGTTTTTAAGGAGAGAAATTATTCAAAATTATACTCTGGAGACAAATCATATAAGATATTTCTAAAGTCAAAAAATTATTTTTTTAACCATTCTCTCAATTTGGATTGTTTGCCCCATTTCTGTTCTTTGTTAGTGCATATAATTGAGAATCAACTTGAGTACATTTCTAGCTTCATGATCATCATTATTCTGAGGAACATCCATCATAAGAGAAGTTTCAGAAAATTTCTTTGACCTTACTTAATTTTGTTGCTAGTTATAGATGCTTATTGACAGCAAAAAAAGGAAAAAGGCAAAGTGTGTTTAACCAGGTTAAAATGTTAAACTTTATAAATATTATTAAAGAAGCATGACTTTTAAGAGGGGAAAAATGTTAGACAACCTTTAGAAATTTCAGTGTACATCATTTCCATCATAAGGCTCTATTGTCCTTGTTTGAAGTACTCATTCTGCCCACACTACAGCCTGCACACCAGGCAGCCCAACAGAGCTTTGTTTTATCTGTGTTCTTGGCCTCCCATTCGTAGGAGGCTTCTCAACCCATTGATCAGAGTGCTGCCTATGTGTTTGCACTGCAACCCCACTAGGGAGTTTCCCAGTAACTTGCTGAGGATTGCACTGCAGTAAGCAGGAAACTTTATGAGGCTGACCCTTCATGTAAACCTCTAAAATAACATTAACCTGCCCACTGGCCAATATGACAGTGGTAAAAAGAATAATATTCTTTTAGGCTTCTCGAAAGAAATGACTACTCATAATTTTCACAAAATGCCCTCTGTCATCTAATCGTGCTCATCTCCACGTTCCTGCCTTCCATGAGAAGTAACAGAAAAGGAGAGAGAGCAACATGGCCACTAGATGCAGACAAATGGAATAGCTCCCACACAGGACTGAGACAACTGGTGTATTTTGAACAGATGTTCAGAGGGAAGTTTCCGAGAATGGACGAGGGAAGACACGGAAAGTGGGCTGAAGCAGGGGAAAGCTGGGAACTCTGCATGGGCTGCCACACACTGGGACCCATTTTTGAACCACAACAGCTCCAGGGTAATGGGTGAGTTGAACTGGCAAGGAGCAATCTGCTCTTGCTACAGGCTTCTGGAAACCCAGCAAGAGGGGACCTCTCGACCACCATGGACACTTAAGGTGGCAGGAAGAGCTGTTTAAAGAAACAGTAGCAGTAGCAAGCCAGCTGATGTAGAGTCCAGAAGATTTGGTGCTGGAGCATCTAAGTAGAGCCCAGCCAGGGAGGGCCATCCCCCTGGGCTCAAGTTGCTCCTGTAAGAGACTTTAGCCCTAGGGGAATTGTTGGACCTGATTGCTGTAGAGCAGTCTTGCACATCAGATGGGGCTGGTCCAACCCATGTATCCTTTGGTCTGGTGGCCTCTCCTGTGGCCCCAACCTGGCCATGCCTGCTCACAGGATAGTCTCAAGGGCCCTGGCAGCCCACACCATATCTCACACTCCCTTCACATACTACAGCTTCCCCTGGGCCCATGGCAACTCCCCACATCACTTTTCGGGCACATGTCTGCATGAGTAGGTTTTTCTTTACCAACCAACACAAGGGAGTGCAGTTTACCCCCCATACCCACTCTGACTGCCATTGCAGAAAGAGCTTTGGTAGCCACAGAGCCAGCAAGCTGTGCCTACCAGTGCCCCACTCTGCACTAACACTAGGCAGAGAACAGTGGATTCTCCCACACCCTAAGCAATCACTTCTGCTTGCAGGGCACAGAGAAGGCACCCAGACCTGCACCTACCAGTACTCTGTTCCCAAGCCAACACCACCTCCAGTGCAACTGCTCATGTAGTCTCTAACAGGGGCCCCCTGCAGCCCCACTCTCACAGCTCTGTTGCCTCCACCACTGTGGTGAAAGTCCACAGGGAGGCAGACACCCCTGCATCCACTAGCATTCAACTGCAGCTGCTGCACCTCAGCCCACCACAGTGCAGCAGACTCCAAACCTTGAGGAGCCAGAGAACAAAGTCGGGGCTCAATGCAAGTCTCCCCATGCCAGAGTTAGAGTATGCAGTATAGGAGCTGGAAGCTGAGTATTGAACCCCTAAAAATCTTCCAGCAACAAAGCCAGTTGACTGAATCCACATTGCACCACAATCAAACCCTCAAGGTCATCAAATAGGATAAAAGAAAAAACAAATTTATCCAAAGGTCAGCAATCTCGAAGATTGAAGGTAAGTAAGCCTACAAAGATGAGAAAGAATCAGTGCAAGAATGCCAAAAGCTCAAAAAGCTGGAGTGTCTTCTATCATGCAAACCAGCAAATCACCTTCCCAGCAAGGGTTTGGAAACTGGGATGAACTGGCTGAAATGAGAGCAACAGAATTCAGAATATGGATAGAAAGCAAGATCATTGAGCTACAAAGATACATTGAAACCCAATGCAAGGAAGCTGAAAATCATGATAAAACAGTGCAGAAACTGACAGACAAAATAACCCATATAGAAAAGAATATAAACAACCTGATAGAGCTGAAAAATACAATATAAGAATTTCATAATGCAATTGCAAGTATTAATAGCAGAATAGACCAAGTGGAGGAAATAATCTCAGAGTTTGAAGACTGCCTTCTGAAATAAGACAAGCAGACAAGAATAGAGAAAATAAAAAGAATGAAAATCAATTAACACACCTCCGAGAAATACGGGATTATGTAAAGAGACCAAATCTATGACTGATTGGTATCTCTGAAAGAGATGGGGAGAAGGGGGCCAATTTGGAAAACATATTTTAGGATATTATCTATAAGAACGCTCCCAACCTAGCTAGAGAAGCCAACATTTAAATGCAGGAAATGCAGAGAACCGCAGTAAGATAATTCACAAGAAAATCAGCCCCAAGACACATAATCATCAGAGACCTCAAGGTCAAAATGAAAGAAAAAATGTTGAAGACAGCTAGAGAGAAATGTCAGGTGACCTACAAAGGGAAGCTTATCTGACTAACAATGGACCACTCAGCAGAAATCCTATAAGTCAGAAGAGATTGGGGGCAAATATTCAACATTCTTAAAGAAAAGACATTCCAACCAAGAATTTAATATCTGGCCAAACTAAGCTTTGTAAGTGAAAGGGAAATAAGATCCTTTTCAGATAAGCAAATACTGAGGGAATTTGTTACCAACAGAGCTGCCTTACAAGAGTTCCTAAGGGAAGTACTAAATATGGAAAGCAAAGATGATTGCCAGCCACTACAAAAATACACTGAAGTAGAGAGATCAATAACACTATAAAGCAACCACATAAATGAATCCATAATAATCAGCTAACATAATGAAGACAGGATCAAGTCCACACATATCAATACTAACTTTAAATGTAAATGTGCTAAATGACTCAATTAAAAGAGATGGGTGGCAATCTGTATAAAGAACCAAGATTCAATGTTATGCTGTCTACAAGAGATCCATCTCTCATGTAATGACACCCTTAGGCTCAAAATAAAAGAAAAGGGGAAAAAAAATCTACCAAGCAAATGTAAAACAGAAAAAAGCAGGGGTTGCAGTCCTAATTTCAGGCAAAACAGACTGTAAAGCAACAAAGATCAACAAAGACAAAGAAGGACATTAAATAATGGCAGAGGGTTCAATTCAACAAGAATACCTAACTATCCTAAGAATATATGCACCCAACACAGAAGCACCCAGATTCATAAAGCAAATTCTTAGAGATCTTCAAAGAGACTTGGACTCCCACACAATTATAGTGGGTGACCTTAACACCCCACTGACAATATTAAACAGATCATTGAGATAGAAAATTAACAAAGATATTCAGGGCCTGATCTCAGCTCTGGATCAAATGTACCTGATAGATATCTATAGAACTCTATACCCCAAAACTACAGAATATACATTCTCATTGCCACATGACACATACTACACATATTCTGAAATCAACCATATATTTGTACACACAACACTCCCCAGCAAATGCAAAAGAACTAAAATTATAACAATCTCTTGGCCCACAGAAAAATTAAATTAGAAATCAAGACTAGGAAATTCACTCAGAACCATACAATTACATGAAAATCAAATGACCTGCTCCTGAATGACTTTTGGGTAAAAAAAGAAATTAAGGCAGAAATTAAGAAGTTCTTTGAAACTAATGAGAACAAAGAAATAACATACCAGAATCTCTGGGACACAGTTAAGGCAGCATTAAGGGGGAAATTTATAGCATTAAATGCTTGCATCAAAAAGCTAGAAAGATCTCAAGTTAACAACTTAATATTACAACTAAAAAACTAGAGAACCAAGAGCAAATCAACCCCAAAGTTAGCAGAAGACAAGAAGTAACCAAAATTGAAGCTGAGCTAAAGGAGACAGAGACATAAAAAAAAAAAAATTGAAGGATCAACAAATCCAGGACCTGTTTTTTGTTTTGTTTCCTTTTTTTTTTTTTTTTTTTTTTTTTTTCTGACGGAGCCTGACTCTGTTGCTGAGGCTGGAGTGCACTGGCACAATCTCAGCTCACTGAAAGCTCTGCTCCCGGGTTCACGCCATTCTCCTGCCTCAGCCTCTTGAGTAGCTGGGACTACAGGTGCCTGCCACCACACCCGGCTAATTTTTTTTTTGTATTTTTTAGTAGAGATGGGGTTTCACTGTGGTCTTGATCTCCTGACCTCATGATCCACCCACCTCAGCCTCCCAGAGTGCTGAGATTATAGGCGTCAGCCGCCGTGCCCAGCCCAGGAGCTGGTTTTTTTGAAAAAATTAGTAAAATAGACTGCTGGGTAGACTAATGAAGAAAAGAGAGAAGATCCAAATAAACACAATTAGAAATGACAAAGGGGATATATCACTGACCCCATAGAAATACAAAAAACCATCATAGAATATTATGAACGTGTCTATGCACATAAACTCAAAAAGCTAGAAGAAATGGACAAATTTTTAGACCCATATACTCTCCCAAGACTGAACCAGTAAGATACTCAATCCTTGAACAGACAAAAATGGGCTCTGAAACTGAGGCAGCAATAAATAGCCTACCAACCAAAAAAATGCCCAGTACCAGATGGATTCACAGCTGAATTCTACCAGATGTACAAAGAAGAGCTGGCACTATTCCTACGAAAATATTCCAAAAAATTGAGGAGGAGGGGCTCCTCCCCAACTCATTCTGTGAGGCCAGCACCATCCTGATATCAAAACCTGGCAGAGGCCGGGTGCAGCGACTCACACCTGTACTCCCAGCACTTTGGGAGGCCAAGGCAGGCAGATCACAAGGTCAGGATCAAGACCATCCTGGCTAACATGGTGAAACCCTGTCTCTACTAAAAATACAAAAAATTAGGCAGGTATGGTGGCGAGCGCCTGTAGTCCCAGTTACTCGGGAGGCTGAGGCAGGAGAATGGCGTGAACCGGGGAGGTGGAGCTTGCAGTGAGCCAAGATTGCGCCACTACACTCCAGCCTGGGTGACAGAGCGAGACTCTGTCTCAAAAAAAAAAAAAAAAAAAAAAAAAAAAGAAACAAATAAACAAACAAAAACCTGGCAGAGACACAACAGAAAAAGAAAGAAAATTTTAGGTTAATATCATTGATGAATATCAGTGCAAAAATCCTCAACAAAATACTGGTAAGCCAAATCTAGTAGTGCATCAAAAAGTTTATCCACCACAATCAAGTAGGCTTTATCCCTGGGATGCAAGATTGGTTCAACCTATACAAATCAATAAATGTGATTCATCATGTAAACAGAACTAAGAACAAAAATCACATGATCATCTCCATAGATACAGAAAAAAAAATTTTATATAAAATGTCATGTTATAAACTCTCAATAAACTAGGCATTAAAGAAACATAACTCAAAACAATAAGAGCTATATATGACAAACCCACATCCAACATTATATTGAATGGGCAGAAGTTGGAAGAATTCTCCTTGAAGACTGGCACAAGATGAGGATGCCCTCTTCTATCACTCCTGTTCAACATAGTATTGGAAGCCCTGGCCACGGGAATCAGGCAAGAGAAAGAAATAAAGGGAATCCAAACAAGAAGAGAGAAACTTAAATTATCCCTCTTTGCAGACAATATGAGCTTCTATCTAGAAAACCTCACAGTCTCAGCCCAAAAGCTCCTTAAGCTGATACACAACTTCAACAAAATCTCAGAATACAAACTCAATGTGCAGAAATCAGTAGCATTTCTATATATCAAGAGCTATCAAGCTGAGAGCTAAATCAGGAATGTAATTCCATTCACAATTGCCATAAAAAATACTTAGGAATACAGCTAATTAGGAGGTAAACAATCTCTACAATGAGAGCTACAAAACACTGCTCAAAGAAATCAGAGATGACACAAACAAATGCAAAAACTTCCATGCTCATGGTTAGGAAGAATCAATATTGTTAATATGGCCATAGCACCCAAATCAATGTATAAATTCAATGCTATTTCTATTAAACTACCATTGTAATTATTCACAGAACTAAAACCAACCAAAGAAAGAAAAAGGAAAAAAAAAAAACCTATTTTAAAATTCATATGAAATGAAAAAAGAGCCTGAATACCCAAGGCAATCCTAAGCAAAAAGAACAAAGCTGGAGGCATCACACTAACTGACTTCAAATTATATTACAGGGCTACAGTAATGAAAACAGCATGGTACTTGTACAAAAACAGACACATAATAGAGAATTGAACAGAATAGAGAACCCAGAAATAAGGCCACATGCTTAGAACTATCTGATCCTTGACATACCTGACAGAAAACAAGCAATGGGGAAAGAATCCCTATTCAATAAATGGAGCTGGGATAACTGACTAGCCATAGGCAAATGATTGAAACTTGACCCCTTTCTTACACCATATACGAAAATTAACTCAAGATGAATCAAAGACTTAAATGTAGAACCCAAAATTAAAACAAACAAACAAACAAACAAAAAAACCCTGGAAGATAACCTAGGCAATACTATTTAGCATATAGGCACAGGTAAGCATTTCATGATGAAGACACCAAAAGGAATTGCAACAAAAGCAAATATTGATGAATGAATCTAATCGAACTAAAGAGCTTCTGCCCAGCAAAAGAAACTATAAACAGAATAAAAAGACAGTCAACAGAATGGGAAAAAATTTTTGCAAACTATGCATCTGACGAAAGTGTAACATCAAGCATCTATAAGGAACTGAAATCTACAAGATAAAAACAAGTGATCCTATTAAAAAGTAGGCAAAAGACATGAACAGACACTTTTCAAAAGAAGACATACATGTGACCAACAATCATATGAAAAAATCTCAACATCACTGATCACTAGAGAAATGCAAATAAAAACCACAATGAGATACCATCTCACACCAGTCAGAATGGCTGCTATTAAAAAGTCAAAAAATAGCAGATGCTGGAGAGGTTGTGGAGAAAAAGGAAAGGTTATATACTTTTGGTGGGAGTGTAAATTAGTTACACCACTGGAAGATAGTGTGATGATTCTTCAAAGACCTAGACAGAAATACCATTTGACCCAGCAATCCCATTACTGGGTATATACCCAAAGGAATGTAAATCATTCTATTATAAAGACACATGCATGCGTATGTTCATTGCAGCACTATTCAGAATATCAAAGACATAGAATCAACCTGAATGCCCTTCAATGATAGACTGGATAACGAAAATGTGACATATATACACTATGCTCACTATGCAGCCATAAAAACAAATGAGACTATGTTCTTTGAGGGGACACAGATGGAGCTGGAGGCTGTTATTCTTAGCAAACTAATGCAGGAACAGAAAACCAAATACCACATGTTGTCACTTATAAGTGGGAGCTAAATCATAAGAACACCTGAACACATAGAGGGAAACAACACACTGGGGCCTAACAGAGGATGGAGGGTGAGAGGAGGGAGAGGACAGGAAAAGTAACTGATGGGTGATAGCCTTAGTACCTAGGTGATGAAATAATCTGTACAACAAACCCTGATAACACTAGTTTACCTATGTAGCAAACCTGCACAGGCACCCCTCAACTTAAAATAAAAGTTAAAAAAAATCAGAAAATGATGCATCCCTTTTGTTTTTTATTCCTAATTGACTCCCATATCGTATAGTCCCAGCCCACTTAGACTGGCTTCTATATTTACAACACAAAATTCTGCCATCAATACTGCCCATGCTTTCTTGATTAAAATCTTCCCATTGACACTTGAAAACAACTCGGTCACAATGTAGATTTGATCCACATAACATTTCAATACCAGTGTTTCTGAATATAGAGTAGTTCTTTTGTTTGGATGCTTACCTGCCAAACCCACATTTACATGCTCGAGTTTGCTTTAAAACCTCCTATTATTTGTTTTACTTTTCTGCAAACCTCAGAACTATTATTTAGAGACTAAACAACTATAATTAAAGAAAGGCTTTCAAACAGTTTTCCAGTTTCATTATTGGAAATGTGTGTGACAAGTCTCTAGCATCAGCAATAGTGAAACCAATGTTAGAGATGAACTTGTCAGGCCACCAACGGGATGAGAAAAGGAAGACACCTTGGTTAGTTGTATATTTGTACTAAACATGGAAAACATTCATGAACACTAACCAACATCATTTCTAATTACTGTTGTGATTAGTATCAAAGAACCAGGTCCCAGGAGGCTTGCTTTTCTGAAGAAAATACTGTGCCATATGTTGTGACATTTTTTTTGTAGAGTTCTCTTATGTTAGTAAGGATTTCTCTGTCCTGCAATTGTCCTTTCAAATTTTTCTTTGTTTGAAATATATTCTAAAGACGCAAAGTTTTCCGGTTGCTTAGAGTTGACCTTTTTAAAAAATAAACTGTCATTTCTTTTTTTAAAAAAAATCCCAATTTTATTCTGGAGGTGTATAAGCAAAATGTAGCTCATTTAAAGACCAAATAGAAGAAAAAAGAGAGTCTGATAGAAGCCTCAAGGCCTTTTCTCAACACGGAGTCTGCTTGTCAAACAGTGTTTCAGTAATTAATACAGTTTAGTCCTGCTGACCAAAATATTTTCTGCTGAAAAAAAAATTTGTTGTAAGTCTTTCTATTTAAATATGAGATCAAGGTTTCCGAAACATGAGGCAGCATGACTTAGTAAAAAGCATACAGTATTGGATACTAGGTCTTCTGACAACTATCTTGTAGATGTTTTATCTTTTAAATAATAGACTATATATAAATAATACAGTGTCCAGTATATATTAAGTGTAAGGATTTATCATGTTATTTCTTCTAGAATATTGCTTTTATAAATATTACCCTATATAGACTTCTGAAATCAGATTCAGCATGAAAAAAAGCTTGGAAAACATCACTATCATCCTTAAAATAAGAAGGTAATATTATAAATTTATAAAATTTATAAATTTATAAAATCATAAAATTATAGAGGATTGATTATTCACTAATAATAGAGGATTGATTATTCAATCCTCTATAATTCAAGGGGAAAAAAGCTGATCAAACTGAAAATTAATTACTTTCCTTAGACCCATCAGAGACATAAAGTCACAGGGAACACTACTACCCTGAAATCTGGAGAGACGTGAAATTAAGGTCACAAATGAAATTTGCTTACTGACCAGAGAAACCACTGGAATCATATTTTGGTGAATTATGGAAGGCTGAGTGTGGGAAAGTATGACAGTAAGAAAGTGCTACGGGCCACAGTCTCAGGGGAGGCCTACATTTTTATAGGTTTACTCTGAAAACCCTGTCAGACCCTCATATTGAAGCTCTGAAAAAGATCTCATGACTGGCAAAGGGAGAGTTAGAGTAACCATGGTGAAATATCCCCAGCATGTTCTCCATTACAAAGACATACTTTTTAGAGAAAAAGACTTTACAGGAGCCTTATCCTACTTAAGGAAAATGCATTTCTCTTATTCCAGGCCACCACCCCTCTACCCCGACCTTAGCCTTCTTGTCTCACCTCATAAGTGAAAAGGGGGGTGGGGAGACAAAAAAACCTAAGAAGCACTTGTGACAGTCACAGACCAGGGACACAGGCTAAGATTTAATCATAAGATTATCAAATGCTTTCCCTCCCCCACACTTTACCATCACACCAATGGGCTCCAGCGTAACAGTGGATTATAGATGCAAGAACTGCAAGACACAGATTATCTCTGAGAAGTACTTAGTGAAGACTGAGGTCAAGAGGGGAGACAAAAACAAGGGCATTAGATTAATTTAAAGCCTCTGGCGCCTACAGCTGTAGCCAGATTAAGACAAAATCTCACACTAAAGACATATTTACCTTAGTTCCTTTTACACTTATTTTTGTGATCATTTTTATTATTCATTTATCATGCTCAACTTTCAACAAAAATTATAAGGCATACTAAAAGGAAGATAACACAAAGTATGAAGAGAAAAAGTAAATATCTGGTTCAGGCTCAAATATGACACACATGTTGGAATTATTAAACAAGGAACTTAAAATTATTATTACTAATATATTAAAGGCTTTAATAAGAAATATACAATGTACAAAAACAAATGAGAATGAAAGCAGATAAATGAGAACTCTAAAACAGAAACTTAAGAAAATGCTAAAACTTGAAAAATGCCTTTGGTGGACTAATCAGTTGACTGAACATGGCCAAGAAATGAATTAGTGAGCTTGATATATATCAGTAGAACTTTTCCAAACTAAAATACAAAGAAAAACAGAATAGTAATAATTAAACAGAAGAGAAAAATCCAAGAACTGTAGGACAATTTCTAAAAGAATAACCTACATATCATTGGATTATCAGAGAGAGAAGAAAGAATGAAACAGAAAAATCTTTGAACTATAAAGGCACAGAACTTTCCAAAATTAGTGACAGACATCAAACTATAACACTAGGAATCTCAGATAATATGAAGCTCATAAATACCAAAAAATGACACCTGGTCACATCATATTCAAATAGCAAAAACAAACAAAAAACAAACAAACAAAAAAAACCAAGAAAGTGTACCTATAGACAAACAAAGAACTATTAGACCAGACTTTTATTTAGAAATCATGCATCCAAGAAGAAAGTAAAATAAAGCAAAGTGTTAGAAGAAGAATAACATCAACTTAGTATTTTATATTCAGCAAAATCATCATTCAAAAGTGAAGGAAAAATATAACTTTCACAGACAAACAAACCTGAGGGAATTTATCACCAGTAGACTATCTGGCAAGAAATTCTTCAGGTACAGAAAAATGATAGGTCAGAAACTCAGATCCACATAAAGAAAGGAGGTATTGGAGAAGGACTAAATGAAGGTAAAATATATATATATATATTTTATTCTTAATTGATCTAAAAGGTTTATAATGATAATAGTAAAAGGTTTATAATGATAATAGTAACACTGTATTGGGTGATGATAGCATGTAAGTATATGAAACAAATGACAACAATATTATCAGATAAGAAGTAAGAATTGGGAATATTCTGTTATAAAGTACTTGCATTGGAATGAAGTAGTATACTTTAAAAGTAGACTTAGATTAGTTAAAAACATATATTCTGCAGAGTGAAATCAAGAAGATAGCAGAATAGAACTTTCCAACTCTCTTCCCCTTGCAGTAGCATCAATTTGAACAAATATCCACGTGCAAAAATCTTTCACAAGGGCTAAGGAGTCCAAGTGAAAGACTACAGCACCTGGGTATAGCACAGAAATAGAAAAAGTCACATGGAAGAAGATAGGGACGACAGTTTCACAAGACCCACATCACCCCTCTTCTAAGTCCAGTCAGCACAGCACGGGGAGAGATAACGTTTAGGTTGTGGGGAGGAGACTAAAATGAGCACCTGATTCACTATGGACCCCAGCACTAGGCCTACTCTGGTTAATCCCAGTGTGAAGCTCTCCCCTTTAGCACCCAACCAGTCCTATAGTTGCAAGCTGTAGGCCCACTCCTGATGTCCCAGACTCCAAGCCTGCTCCATCACCAGGCCAACTCCTGTGTTTTCAGGCTCAGGCCTCCCTCTGTGGTTTCAGGCTTTAGACCTGCCTTAGCAACAGGCCAGACCAGCCCAGGTTCCAGACCAGTCCCCAAGTCCCCAGTTTTCAGGTTTACCATCACACCTCTGGACTCAGGTCTGCCCCTGGAGACTCAGACTCCAGTCATGCCCTAGTTCCAGGTTAGCCTTCATAGTCCCAGGTTTCAGGATAGCCTTATAAATCAAGGATCTATAAAACCCTCTGTTCTCAAGCTCCAGGCTGCCATTTGCAGCTTCAGACTTGAAGAACATCCTAGTGCCAGGTTAACTCTTGCGGACACAGACTTCAGGATGGTCATTGCATGCATAGTGTCAGGTCTCTTCCTACTACCTTGTGGGTACAGACTTCAGGCCTGTCTGTGGGGACTGAGCGACTGGCTCACCAAGTGGACCTGGTACCAAGCAAGCTACTATGGCCTCAGGATCCAGGCCTCCTTGGCTACCATGGCCTCAGGATTCAAATCCTTGTCCTAGGGCCACCCTTGTGGACCTAGGCACAGGCCCACCTTCCAACTGACCCAAGCACCAAGTCAGCCTATCCAAAGATTCCAGCAGCAAGCCAGCCCAAGGAACCTGCCAGGCAGCCTGCCTGAAACCTATAGATTGTTTTACTGAAGGGCTTTTCTGCCAAAAGTAGTCTGTAAAGACTAGCAAAGATGTTCATTTCTTCAACTGCGCAGATGCCAATGCAAGGACACAAACATCATTAATAATCAGGGAAACATAACACTACCAAAGGAACAAAGTAAATACTGATAACCGGTTGTAAAGAAATGAAGATCTACAAAATGTTTGATATAGAATTCAAAATAATTATTTAAAAGAAGTTTAATGAGCTACAAAGGAATACAGATAGACACCAAATGAAATCAGAAAAATAATATGTGAACAAAATGAGAAATTCAACAAAGAGATAGAACTTACCAAGAACTAGACAGAAATTCTGGACACAAAGAACACAATGACTGAACTGAATTCAACAGACAGCTTCAACAGCAGACTCAATCAAGCAGTAGAAAGAATCACTGAGCCTGAGGACAGGTTATTTGAAGATACTCAGTCAGAGAAATGACAACAACAAAATGAATGAAAAAGAGTGAAGAAAGCCTATGAAACTTGTGGGACTCCAGCAAATGAACCAATATATGCATTATGGGAGTTTCAGAAGAAGCAGAGAAAGAGAAATAGGAAAAAGCAAATTTAAATAAATAATAACAGAAAACTAAAGACTGCATTAAAAAATTGTTAGAACTAATAAATAAATTCAGTAAAGCTGTAGGATAGAAAATCAACATACAAAATTTAGTGGCATTTCTATACACTAATATGTTAGTCTGTTTTCATGCTGTTGATAAAGACATACACAAGACTGGGCAATTTATTAAAGAAAGACGTTTAATGGACTCACAGTTCCACATGACTGGGGAGGTCTCACAATCATGGTGGAAGGTGAAAAGCATGTCTCACATGGCAGCAGACAAGAGAAGAGAATGAGAGCCAAACGAAAGGGGTTTTCCCCTTATAAACCATCATGTCTCCTAGGACTTAAAAAGAAAAACAATACTGGGGAAACCAGAACCATGGAAGTGGTTCTCCCACTGGGTTCCTCCCAACATGAGTGAATTATGGGAACCTTAGTTCAAGATGAGATTTGGATGGGGTCAGAGCCAAACCATATCATTCTGCTCCTGGCCATCCCCAAATCTTATGTCCTCACCTTTTAAAACCAATTATGCCTTCCCAAGAGTCCCTCAAAGTCTTAACTCATTTCAGCATTAACTCAAAAGTCCACAGTCCAAAATGTCATACAAGACAAGGAAAGTCCTTTCTACCTATGAGCCTGTAAAATCAAAAGCAAGTTAGTCACTTCCTAGATACAATGGGGATACAGTCATTGGGTAAATACAGCTGTTCCCAATGGGAGAAACTGGCCAACACAAAAGGGCTACAGGTTCCATGCAAGTCCAAAATCTAGCAGGGTAGTCCAATCTTAAAGCTCCAAAATGATCTAATTTGACTCCATGTCTCACATCTGGGTCATGCTGATGCAAGAAGTGGGTTCCCATGGTGGCTGGAAGTACTGTCCCTGTGACTTTGTGGGGTATAGCCTTCCTCCCGGCTGCTTTCATGAGTTGGCATTGAGTGTCTGAGGCTTTTCCAGGCACACAGTGCAAGCTGTCTGTGGACTTACCATTCTGGGGTCTGAAGGACAGTGGCCCTCTTCTCAGAGGCCACTGGGCAGCACCCCAGTGGGGACTTTGTGTGTGGGCACCCATCCCACATTTCCCTTCAGCACTGCCCTAGCAGAGGTTCTCCATGAGAGCCACACCCCTGCAGCAAACTTCTGCCTGGACATCCAGGCATTTCCATACATCCTCTGAAATCTAGATGGAGTTTCCCAAACCTCAAATCTTGACTTCTGTGCCCCTGCAGGCTCAACACCACATGGAAGCTGCCAAGACTTGGGGCTTGTGCCCTCTGAAGCAATGGTCCGAGCTTTACCTTGCCCTTTTTAGTCACATCTGGAGCAGCTGGGATGTGGGGACTAGACTACACAGCAGATGGACCCTGGATCTGGCCAGTTCCTCCTAGGCCTCCAGAACTGTGATGGGAGGGGCTGCTGCAAAGGTCTCTGACATGCCCTGGAGACATCTTTTCCCCATCATCTTGGTGATTAACATTCCGTTCCTCATTATTTATGCAAATTTCTGCAGCTGGCTTGAATTTCTCCTCAGAAAATGGCATTTTCTTTTCTGTCACATTGTCAGGGTGCAAATTTTCCAAACTTTTGTGCTTTGATCCCTCTTAAAACAGAATCCCTTTAACAGCACCTGAGTCATACCTTGAATGTTTTCCTGCTGAGAAATTTCTTCTGCCAGATACCCTAAAGCATCTCTCTGAAGTTCAAAGTTCCATAAATCTCTAGGGCAGGGGCAAAATGCTGTCAGTCTCTTTGCTAAAACATAACGAGAATCACCTTTACTCTAGTTCCCAAAAAGTTCCTCATTTCCATCTGAGGCAACCTCAGCCTGGATTTCATTGTGTATATCATTATCAGCATTGTGGTCAAAGCCATTCAACAAGTCTCTAGGGAATTCCAAACTTTCCCACATTTTCATGTCTTCTTCTGAACCCTCCAAACTGTTCCAACCTTTGCCTGTTACCAAGTTCCAAAGCTGCTTCCACATTTTTGGGTATATTTTCAGCAGCACTCCATTCTACTGGCACCAATTTACTGTATTAGTTGTATTAGTCTGCTTTCATGCTGCTGATAAAGACATACCCGAGACTGGGCAATTTACAAAAGAAAGAGGTTTAATGGACTCACAGTTCCATGTGGCTGAGGAGGCCTCACAATCATGGCAAAAGGTTAAAGGCACGTCTCACATGGCAGCAGACAAAAGAATAGAATGAGAGCCAAGAGGAAGGGGCTTCCCCTTATAAAACCATCAGCTCTCATGAGACTTACTCACTACCACGGGAAAACTATGGGGGAAATTGGCCACATGATTCAATTATCTTAAAATAATTGGGACCCAGTGTGTTCCTCCCACAACATGAGGGAATTATGGGAGCTACAATTCAAGATGAGATTTGGTTGGGGACACAGAAAAACCATATCAACTTACAATAAACAGTGTGAAAATAAAATCAAGAAAACAATTCCATCTACAATAGCAACAAATAATATTTCAGAATAAGTTTAACCAAGAAGGTAAAAGATGTGTACATTGAAAATTATAAAACATATATGAGAGAAATTGAAGAAGACACAAATAAATGCAAAGATATCTTGTGTTCATGGATTGCAAGTATTAATGTTGTTCAAATGTTCATACTACCCAGAGCAATGTATAGAGATTCAATGCAATCCATATCAAAATTCCAATGGCATTTTTTTCACAAAAATAGAAAAAGCAATGCTAAAATTAATATAGAACCACAAAAGACCCTGAGTAGCCAAAGCAATCTTGGGCAAAAGGAACAAAGCTAGATGTATCATAATACTTACAGTATTTGCACTATACTGTAGTATAGTATAACATTGTATTGTGACTTCAAATTATACTACGAAACTAAAGTAATCAAAACAGCATGGCACTGGCATAAAAATGGGCATATAGACAATGAAGCAAAATAGAACAGCTCAGAAATGAATTCATGCATTTATGGCCAATTGATCTTTGACAGAGCTGTCAAGAATATACAATGGAGAAAAGATGGTCTCTTTAATAAGCAATGGGAAAATTTGTTTTCTACATGCAGAAGAATGAATTTGGACCCTTATCTCACACCATAAACAAAAAATCCACTCAAAACGAATTAAAATCTTAAACATAAAACCTGAAACTACTGGGAAAAAAATTGAGGGGAAAACTACATAACATTGGTCTGGACAATGATGCTTTGAATATGATCCTAAAAGCAAAAATAGAGATATCTGATCATTTCCAACTAAAAATCTCTCTGCAGCAAAGGAAATAATCAACAGGATGAAGAGAAAATCTACAGAATAGGTGAAAATATTTGTAAACCATACGTCTTATAAGGGGTTAATATTTAAAATACATAAGGAACGAAACAACTCAATAGTAAAAAAACAAATAATCTGATTAAAAAGTGGATGAAGGATCTGAGTAGACATTTCTCAAAAGAATACATATCAATGGCTAATAGGTGTATGATATAATTTGGATTTGTGTCCTCATCCAAATCTCATCTTACGTTCAATTATAATCCCAAGTGTTGGAGGTGGGGCCTGGTGGGAGGATTGGATTGTGGGGGTGGTTTTTCATGAATGTTTTAGCACCATTCTCTTGGTGCTGTTCTTGTGATAGTGAGTGAGTGAGTGAGTTATTGTGAGATCTGGTTGTTTAAAAGTGTGTAGCACCTCCCCACTTTGTACTTTTTCTGAGGCTTCCCCAGAAGCTGATGCCACCTTGCTTCCTGTAGAGCCTACAGAACTGTAAGCCAATTAAACCTCTTTTCTTTACAAATTACCCAGTCTCAGGTATTTCTTTATAGTGGTGCAAGAACAGATTAATATAATATATGAAAACATCCTCAATATAACTAATCATCAGGGAAGTGCAAATTAAAACCATAATAAGATACCTCACACAGGTTAGAATGGCTATTAATCAAAAGACAAAAGATGACAAAAGTTAGTGAAGATGTGTAGAAAAGAAAACCCTGTACACCATTAGTGGGAATGTAAATTAGTACAGCCATTATGAAAAACAGTATGGAGGTGCCTAAAAAAATTATAAACAACAAAACTGTCATATAATTCAGCAGTCCCACTTTTGAGTATATATCCAAAGGAAATAAAATCAGTATGTTGAAGAGAAGTCTCCACTACTGTGTTCACTGCATCATTATTCACAATAGCCAAGATATGGAATCAACTTAAGTGTCCATAGATAGGTGAATGAATAAAGAAAATGGCGTACATGTATATACATATATACATATACGTGTATATATACACATATACACATATACATGTATATATATGTACACACAAATATGTATATTCTACCACATGAAAAAATATTTACACAAGAAGTGTATCTTGTAATTACAACAACACGGATAAGCCTGGAGGATATTATGGTAAGTTAAATAAGACAGGTATAGAAAAGCAAATACTGCATGATCTCACTTAAATATGAAACCTAAAACAGTTGAACTGAAAGAAGCAGTGTGTAGAATGATAGTTGGCAGGGGCTGGGCAGTAGGGAAAATGGGGGATGCTGGTCAAAGGGTACAAAATTTCAGATAGATAGGATGAATAAGTTCTTGAGATTGATTGCACATCACGGTGACTATAATGATACTGTACTCTACACTTAAAGTTTGCTAAGAAAGTAGAAATATTCTCACCACAAAATAAAAAAGATAATTACTTGAAGTGATGGATATGTTAATTAGCCTGATTGTTGTAATCATCTCACAATGTTTTACATAGATGTTAACATTTGTTGTATGTCATTAGTACATAAAATTTTTATTTGTCAATATACATCAATACAGCTGGAAAAAATGCACATTGCAAACTCTAGGGCAATTACTATGTTTTTTTAAGTGATAGTTGATGTGCTAAGAGAGAAGATAAAATAGAACTATGTAAAATTGTTAATTAACACCAGTAAAGGCATTAAAAGATGATAAACAGAAACAAAGAATATATGCAACCATTAGAAAACAATTACAAATAAGTTAAACATTAATCCAACTCTACCAATCATCACTTTAAATGTAAGTGGTCAAAATGCATTAATTAACGATGCAGTTTGTTTGAGTGGACGAAAAAAGAATCCAACTATATTTTATCTGTAACTATACGTTGTCTACAAGAAATCCACTTTAATTATCAAGACACAGATTCAATGTAAAAGGATGGAGAAAGATAAACCATGGTAGCAATAATCAAATAATCAAATAAAAATTGGAGTATCTATATTAATTTCAGACAAGCAGACTTCAAAACAAAGGTAATTATTAGGAATAAAGAGTGGTATTACATAATGATAAAATGATCAATTCTCTGAGAGACAAAACAATCCTAAATAGGTAGACATCTAACAACAGAATGTCAAAATATGTGAGACAAACATTAATCACACTGATAGGAGAAATAGCCAAATTAATTGTTATTGCTGGAGACCTCAACACTACTCTATAAGTAATTGATAGGTCAAGCATTTGCGTATTTCAGTATGGGACTTAATTGGAGTCATACAATAAGTTGCCTTTTCATACTGGCTTCTTTCACTTACAATATGCATTTAAGATTCATACGTGTCAAAAAAGAATGAGATCATGTCCTTTGCAGGGACATGGTTGGAGCTGTATTTGACCTGAAGAGTACTATTGATCAATTTGATTTGATTGGTATTTATAGACAACTCTTTCCAACAACAATAGATTATACATGTTTCTCAAGCTCACATGAAACATTCACTAAGGTAGATAACATTCTGTATCCTAAAACACACTTTCCCAAATTTAAAAGAATCAAAATCATACAATGTATTTTCTCAGACCACAATGGAATTAAACCAGAAATGAAAATAACAATACTAGTTAATGGTAAGAATGAAGAGCAACAGTAACTCTCATTCATTGTTGGTAGGAATGGAAAATGATATATCCACTTCAAAGACAATTTGGCTGTTTTTTAAAAAACTAAACATACTCTAACCACATAATCCAGCAATCACACTCCAAGGTATTTACTTAATGAATTAAAAAAAATTATGTCTACATAAAAGTTTACAAAAACTTTATTTACAATCTCCTCAAACTGAAAGCAACCAAGATATCTTTCAATAAGTGAATGGATAAACTGCGATTCATTAATAAAATAAAATGTTACTAAGAAGTGAGCTATCAAGTCACAAATGACATATATAAATTTTTTAACTTTTATTTTAAGTTTATGTACATGTGCAGGTTTGTTACACAGGTAAATTTATGTGATAGGGGTTTGTCATATAGATTATTTCATCAGCAAGGTACTAAATCTCATACCCATTAGTTATTTTTCCTGATCTTCTCCTTCCCAACCTCTACCCTCCCATAGGTCCCACTGTGTGTTGTTCCCGTCTATGTGTTCTCATCATTTATCTCTCACTTATAAGTGAGTACATGTGGTATTCAGTTTTTTGTTCCTGTGTTAGGTTGCTAAGGATAATAGCCTCCAGCTCCAACTGTGGCCCTGCAGAGGACATGATCTCGTTCTTTTTTGACATGTATGAATCTTAAATGCATATTGTAAGTGAAAGAAGCCAGTATGAAAAGGCAACTTATTGTATGACTCCAATTAAGTCGCATGCTGAAAAACGCAAAACTATAGAGACAGCAAAAAAATTAGTGGTTGCAAGTGATTATTTGGTGAGAGAGAAGGGAAGGATGAATAATTAAAGCACACAGGATTTTAGAGTGGTGCAAATGCATAGTGTGAGGAATCCACCATTACAATATAGTGTTCTATACTGTATTATACAGTATTTTATATAGTATTATAGTATATTATAATTATACTGTACACTATTATACTATGCAGTATTATATCTGGTCAGAATATTATACAATACAGAAATTATACAATATTATACAATACAATATTGTATCTGGTATAGAATATGACACTGTAATGGTGGATACCATCACACAATGCATTTGTCAAAATCCAAAGTACTTTACAGCACAAAGAGTGAACCCTAATGTATGCAAATATAAAAATGAATTTAGGAGGTTTGGGGAACCCAGGATAGAATGCAGAATGTGATAACAACCTAATTGTATTCTGAACATATGAAACAACTTTATTGAAGGGAGTGGGGGAAAGGGTGCCTACCTAAGTAGATTTGGAAATGAGAAAAGTCAGTAAGGCTGAAGGCACAAGAAACTAAGGTACAGGTTAATAATTCTGATGCCACTGTTCACATATACTGAAAGTAAGCAACTAACCAAGTGGATGGTGTATGATGTGAGCCAGGTGACTCGATGCTGTAGTGGGAGTCTACAGATAAGCAAAGGTAGGAGGCTGCAGTGATGTGTGTTGCCAGACTGGAGAACATCAGAATGAACTCATGTGTAGCTTAATATGGATACAGATAGTTACATACACAATATTTATAAATCTATATATGTGCATATACATGTCTCAGCATATACACATATAGTTCCTTGATCTGGTCAGTTGACAGGGCCTTGAATCAATGACACTCCAGTATCAACAAGCACATCAAGCTCTCGATCTTGGTTTCTAACATTCTCCAACAAAGGAGAAAACGTCATTATGAAGAAATGATTTCAGATTTCAACAAAAAATATGTAAGATAATTCTGGAGCATCTTATAGAGCTAGAAAATAAGGAATTTTTTTTAAAGCCCCATAAACCCATATTTATGGGAGTATGTTAAAGTGAGACAGGACCAACTGAGAGAGCTCTCAATGACCAAAGCTGGAACAATTTGAGCAACAAAATAAAGTTATATTGGTTTATAACCTAGACTATAAAATAAATATTAATGGACTCACACAGATATGAATAAATAAAATATAAATTAGTGGATAGAAGAAGCAAATCTCTTGCTCCAAATAATTCCAAATTATTATGTAGCTACTGTCCGTCAAGGAGGTGGAGCATAACTGCCCACTCATTAGGTGCACAGTGACTGAATTTTCTTCATTCCGTTGTGAAAAGGAGGGAAAAAGATTAAACTTTAAAATGGAGAAAACTGTCAAGCACTACCTCAGCCAGGTGGTGAACATCAAGAGTGGCAAATCATGTTGATAACACATAACCACGATATGATATGATGAGAATGGCATTTTATCTCTGGGTCACCCTCCAAAGAATCTGTAACTCCAGTGTAATCAGAAAAACATCAAAGAAGTCCAATGGAGTAACATCTATAAAATACCAAAAACCAAAGTAAATCTAAGAAACTGTCACAGTCAAGAGAAGCCTAAAGAGGTAGGTGGTTGAATGCAAAGTAGCAGCCTGGATGGGATCCTGAAACAGAACCAGGACATTTGGTAAAATCTAAGGCTATATGAATCAGGTATGGACTTCAGTTAATAGTAACGTATCAGTATTGGTTCATTAATTGTAACAGAGGTACCATCTATTCACTAATGTAAGGTACTAATTTAACAATGGGGAAAACTGGCTGTGTGCGTATATGGGCACTCTATCTTCCAATTTTCCTATAAATATAAAGCAAAACTAAATTAACTAAAATAAATAGTAAACCAAATAAAAATAAACTAAAAATCTCATAAGGATAAATTTTAAAATAAACTTAAAAACCCTAATGATTAAAATGAAGTTTAATTTAAAAGTATTTTACCCTACAGACAGCTCAATGTTTAACCCAAGGAATAAATTTTTATTGTGCAGTTTCAAGCAACAGTAGGCAATTTCATGTTTGTATGGTGATGGTCATGTCATGTCATAGTCCTCAGCACTTGTCATGAACAATGCAGAAAGCAATCTATGAGGTACCTTTAAAAATAAGTCCCAAATTTTGGAGTCTTTAGATATCTTCTGTTGACATTATAGGTGCCATAATTCAGCAAGATACTCTGGGTAATGCCTTTTGCAATGCCAGAGCATATCAGTTGGAGTGTATCTCTTTGCCAATTAGCATTCGAGGGTTGCAGTAAGAGGATGAAAAAAATAAATGTGCTAAAATTGATACCCACAATAACAGGATTACATATCAACATTTATTTTTTCAAATACATTTCACATATATTAGAAAAATTTTAAACATTTTATACTAAAAATACTTTTGTATTATATACTAGAAAGAAAACCAAAGAATATAAAGGTTGATATAAATTCTTGGATTCATTTTCTTCTGCTGGGTTAGAAATTGTAGTTTGTGTGTTGTCCATATTGAGCTGGCTCCCATGTCTAAGAACTACACTGTCGCTAATTGTTGTAAATCATGTTTGCACAATTTAAGTAAAACATCTTTTAAAGGTAGAAAAATCAATTTATTGCCCTGCAAAGGGCAATAAATGGCTTCTGCATTGAGGATAAAGTACTGAAATTGCTCATGCTACTCTGGTGACTCAAATTAAGCTGTTGGTCTTTGCTACACTGGCAGATGTTACTCTGAGCTACTGCCATGTATTTATTTAAAAATCTACTAAAATAAAGCAACAGCTACTCATATGTCCTAAACATTTTCTTTTGAAAAATAAAGACCCATGGAATCTAATGACTTCTAGTGTGCTATATGGTTTTTACTTACAAATTCCACAAAGTGGAGTTCTACAGTTCCACTCAGAATTGTACAATATCCATTTGGAGCAGGATTGTTCTGTCTATCCTTTCACCATGTGGATAGGGGCACCACGGTTTTAGGAGGCCAACAATGATAGAGCCAAATGGATGTGTCTGATTCATGGCATCCAAGGACAGAAAACTATTTTTAACAGGTAGAACTGTACTCCTGTAGGGTTGATTTATTTTCTCTTAATAAGAAAATATTTATAACTGGGATAAAATCAACTGAACATATTTAATAAGTTTTGACATATGTAGAAACCTATGAAACTATTACCGCAGTAACATAATGAACATATTCTTCATCTGTAAGAGTTTTCTTATGACCTTTGTAATCCCTTTCAACTGCCACCCTCCCATCCTCCCTCAGACAACCACTGATATATCAGTATAGATTAATTTACATTTTCCATAGTTTTAATAAAGTGGAATCATATAGTATGTTTTTTGTTTAGTAAGGTTTCTTTCATTCAGCCTAAATATTATAGAGTAATATTCCATAGTATGCATATATACTCCATGATTTGTTTGTTCATTCATCTGCTGATGGGTATTTGGGTGTTTTTTCAAGTATAACTTTCTATAAGGACATAGACTTTCCTTCTTCTTGGGTAACTGCCTAGGAGTAGAATAGCTTGTCCATATGGTGGTCGTATGTTTAATTTTTTTCTTTTTAGAAACGGACAAACTGTTTTTCAAAGTAGTGATATTATGTAAAATTCCTACCAGCCGTGTATAGAAGTTTGTTTCTCCACGTCCTTATTAACACTCCTTATGATCTGTCCTTTTAATTTTAGTCATTCCAAAAGGTATATAATGGTATATCTTTGTGGTTTAATTTGCATTTCTCTAATGACTAAGAATTTCTCTCATTATATATAATATCTATATAATGAATTATGTATATATAGCATTATATATATTTTTATGTGCCTACTTACAATTATTTGTCTTCATGTATTCTTTGGGCAAGTGTCTGTTTAAATCTTTTGCTTTGCTCAGTTGTTTATTGGGTTGATTTCTTTTGAGTTTTGAGATTTCTTTGTATTTGCTGGGTGCAAGCCTATTATCAGACATATACTTGCAAATATTTTGTTCCAGTAAAAAATTATCTTTTCATCCAATTAGTAATATCTTCATGAACAGAGGTTTTAAATTTAGATAAAGTCTAATTCATCAATTTTTATTTTTTTTCTTTGCCTAACCCAAGGTCACAAAGGCTTTCTTGTATGTTTTCTTATAAAGGTTTTATAGTTTTTGGTTTTATGTTTATGTCTATGATCCATTTGGGATTAATTTTTATATAAATTAAATTGTGTATGCATGGCATTTATTTATTTATGTTGGCATATGGATAACAGGTTTTTATAGCAGCGTTTTTTAAAACTATTCTTTCCCCTCTGAATTTTCTTTGCACCTTCATCAAAAATAAGCAGTCCATATATGTGTGGGTCTATTTGTGGTCTGTATTGTTTCCCATTTTATCTATTTGTCTCTCATGACATTGATACCACATTGATATGGTTTGGCTGTGTCCTCACCCAGAACTCATCTTGAATTGTACTCCCATAATTCCCACATGTTGTGGGAGGGACCCAGTGGGAGATAATTGAATCATGGGGGTGGTTTCCCCCATACTGTTAGCATGGTAGGGAAAAAATCTCACGAGATCTGATGGTTTTTTCAGGGGTTTCTGCTTTTGTGTCTTCCTCATTCTCTCTTTGCCTGTTGCCATCCATGGAAGATGGGACTTTCTCCTCCTTGCCTTCTGCTATGACTATGAGACTTCCCCACCCACATGGAACTGTAAGTCCAATTAAACCTCTTTCTTTTGTAAATTGCTCAGTCCCAGGTATGTCTTCATCAGCAGTGTGAAAACAGACTAATACACACATTGTCTTACTTACTGAAATTTTTATTCATTCACTTATTCATTAGAGATGGGGTCTCTCTCCGTCACCCAGGCTGGGGTGCAGTGATGTAATCATAGCTCACTGCAGCCTCAAACTCTGAGCTAGGGCGATCCTCCTGCCTCAGCTTCCCAAGTAACTAGGACTACAGGCACGTGCCACCATGCTCAGCTAAGATTACTGTAAACTTATAATAAAGTCTTGAAATCAGATAGTTCTGGCTTCTCAACTTTGTTCTTTTTCAAAGTTGTTTTGGCTGTTCTAGCCTATTTGTATTTCTGTATGAACTCTAGAATTAGTTTGTCATGTTTTACAAAACATTCTCCTCTGATTCAAACAAAATTGTTAGAAATACAGTTAATATTTTACTTTAATCTTACATCCTGCAAACTTGCCAAATTCGCTTATTAGTTCTAGTAGCTTATGTGTAGATTTCATCACATTTTCCAAGGTGATCATGTCATCTATGAACAAAACAAATTTTATTTTCTTTTCCTATGTTACTTTCCATGATTTTTTCTTTTTCTTGCATTATTCCACAGGCTACAACTCTCTAATTCAATGTTGAATAGAAGAGTAGACACCCTTGTTTTGTCCATGGTTTTAGGGGAAAAGATAGCATTCTATCTTTCATCATTAAGTATGAAGTTAACTGTAAATTTTTGCCTTTTGCACAGTTTATGAAGCCTTCCATCCTTAGTTTTTTTGAGAATATTTACCAGGCATGAATACTGGATTTGGTCAAAAGTTTTTCCTGCATCTATTGAATGATCAGGCTTTACTTTTTAAATTTGTTAACATGGAGAATTACATTGATTGATTGTTGAATGTTAAGCCAAACTTGCATTCCTGGCATAAAGCTTGTAATTACTTTTTATACACTTTAGGATTTGATTTACTAATGTTTTTTTCATAAGAAATACTAGTTTATAGTTTTTTCCGCTAATGTCTTTGTCTCAGTTTGGTATCTGGATAATGCTATCCTCATAAACTGCATTAGGAAGTACTCTCTCTTCTTTAAGTTTTCCAATCTGATGATCTCTGCATTTTGACCTGAGTGTCAATAACATTTAAATTTAATATGATGATTGACATCATTAGAGTTAAGTCTATCATCCTGTTATTTCATTTCTATTTGTTCCATCTGTTCTTTATTCACTATTTTCGGCCTCCTTTTAGAGTAATTGAATATTTCATTCCATTTTATCTCTTCTGTTGGCTTATTAACCATAACTCTTTGCTATTTTACTTGATGCTTTAGGATTTATATTACACATCTTTCATTGATTATAGTGTACCTTCAAGTGAGACTATATCCTTTCATGTATAATAATTTTTCAATAGTGTAGTTACATTTCCCTAAGCTACTGTTATATATATTTCATTAATGTATGTTATAAACTCTCAATACAATATTATTTTTGTTGATATAGCCAATTATCTTTTAAAGAAATTTAAACATTAAAACTTTTTATATTTACCCATGTAGTTACTATTCTGATGTTATTTTTCTTCTTCCTAGAATACTTTATTTAAAATATATTTTGGCGTAAATCTGCTGGTGATTTCTTTCAGCTTTTGTATAGCCAAAAATCAGTGCTTATTTTACCTTTGTTTTTGAAATATAGTTTTTCTAAATGTAGAATCCTTGATTGGTAGTTTTTTTGTATTTGCTTTTACCATCAGTACTTTAATGATTTTTCATGGCTGTCTTTTTTCTTGCATTTTTTGATGAGACATTTGCAATTATTCTGATCTTTATTCCTCTGTATGTAAGGATTTTTTTCTCCAGTTGCTATTAAGATTTTTTTATCATAAGTTTTTACAAATAATTTGATTATAAAGTACTTTGGTATGGCTTTCTTCAAATGTCTTGTGCTTGGAGTGCATTGAACTTCTTGAATCTAAGTGCTTATAGTTTTCTTAAAAAAACAATTTTGAACATCTTTAAGCCATTATTTCTTCAAATATTTTTACTGTGTTTTAGGGAACCCTGACATTGGGCTGCTTGAAATTGTACAAATCATTAATGTTCTTTTATATTTTGCTTAGTTTCAGTTTGGATAGTTTCTATTACTATGCCTTCAAATTCATTAGTTTTCTGTGATGTCTAATCTACCATTAATTCCATCCAGAGCACTGTTTATTTCAGATTTTGTAGTTTTCACCCTTAGATGTCCAATTTGTGCCTTTTTTTTTTTAACACCGTCAATAATACTGTTATAATTACTGTTTTAATGTCATTGTTAGCTAATTCTAATATCTGTGTCAGTTCTGGGTTGGTTTTAAATGGCTTTTCTCCTCATTATGGATTATATTTTCCTGCATCTTTGTATGCCTCTTACTCTTTGATTGGATGTAAGATATTGTGAATATTACTTTGTTCAAGGCAAGATATTTTTGTATTCTTATAAACAATTGGTTACTAAGAAATAGTTTGATCCATCCAGGTCTTTCTTTTGAGAATTTTAAAAAGAAGATTTAGAGTCTACTAAATGTAGGAGCAGATCAGCATTCAGCCTAAAGATAATTATTTCCTATTACTGAAGCAAGGCCCTTTTGAATCACTCTAACCAATGTGCCGTGAATTATGTTTTTCCAGTCTGGGTGATGGAAACAGGAACTGTTCTTGATCTATGTGAACACTGAACATTGCTCTCTGTAATCCTCTGGGATGATTCTACCCATCCACGAGGAGTTTCCTCATACATGTGCACTGACTGGTACTCTGCTGAATATTTGAGGAGGAACCTTCAAGGTCCCTGGAGTTTTTCTCTGTGTAGCTCTCATTTTGCCAATATTCTCTCTAGCAAAATCTAGCCACTGTGCTTTCCTCGTATTTTCATCTCTGTCTTAGAGAGTTGACAGGTTTTACCCAAGGTTACTCTCCATGCGCCATGGTTTCCTCAAACAATTAAGGCACTACACTGGGGAAATCAGAGCACATCTCACTTGCTTCTCATCTCTCTGGGTTTACTGACCTTAGTTAGCAGATATCCAGTGTCTTAAAAATGGTTTTATCATATGTTTTGTCTGTTTTAGTTGTTTCAGGCATGACTAGGTTCTATTTGTTCCCTCCTACTCTATCTCATTTGATAGCAAAACACTTATCCCCTTTTCAGGATGCAAATTGATAACCTTATACCACTTCATACATCAATGTGTCAACTTACAGTGAGTCAATCCTAGGTTTTACGATTTGTATACTTTGTGTGCACACCACGTAGAGTGTGGATCTCCCCATATGCTTTTCTGCTACTGGCTGGGTGTTTCCATCACACAAATGAAAGATAGCTCTTACTTGCAAAACTCCAAGAACCCTTATTTTAATAAGTATCAAGTGTTAACATATAGGAATTTAATGAAAGCTTAAAGATTATGTTGGATTGCAGTATGTTTTCAAATTTTATGATAGGAAAATTGATGTTTCTTCCATTAATTTTTGTGAAACAAATTCTATCAGGTAAATGAAACCTCAAAATTTAAAGGAAAAAAAAAACGGGGAATAAGAAATTAGGTCATGCCACAGTAGCTGTAAATTGTGGGAGAAAAATATCCTGATTGCTCAGCTCAAGTTTGAGCTTTAAATCTTTTACTAGCTTCTTAGCTTGCCTGTGAAGTGCTGAGTCCTGGCAGGTGGCTCACCACAGGGACTAATCTGGGAACATTCAATTGCACAGAGAGCTACTAATCCCTGGAGGTTAATGGTGCAGACTGAACTGATTGTCTGGCATTACCTACAGCCCTAGGAAGCATTGTTTGGGACCCAGGACCAACTCAACAGGATGGAGATGGGATTGGAGGTATTGTCACCAGCCTGAAGCCCCAGAGGCATGCATAGAGTTAGAATGGGTTGCTAAACTTGTCCTTAAAAACTGGAAAACAACCTTATATGATCAATTATCTTTCAACTATTTCAATAATAAGATTAACTAAAAAGCAGGCTATAGAAGTATGGAAGAAATAAATAATCTACTAGAGCAATTATACTGTAAAAATTTCTCCCAAAGTAAGGATAGTCAACTAGCTTGAAACTCTGTTAAGTAGCCTTCTTTGTTTCTCTTGCTATGTGGGAAATTCCTTGCAACCAACCATGAAGGAAATTTATTTGATGCCTCATATTTTCTCATGAAATTTCAGGAGCATTTTGTATTCTGCAGTATAATTTTTCTGTACGTGCTTTAATATAAAAACTATGTCTTCAATTACTTACTATTAAATTACTTAACTTGCCCTACTTCCAAATCATTAGATAAAATTGTAACTCCAGGAATATGTGGTGCATTTATCTCATGGCATCGTGCACCAGCACACAACCACATCCCCTTAGGTGCATACGTAATCTAATCTGAGAAGATCTTTATGAGAATAAAGTGCATCAGGTCTAGAAAATACTCTTCTTTGTGCTTTGTGAGGGCAGTCTTAAGCCTAATCTTTAATAAAGGTGCACAACAAAAATATTTTTCAACTCTCTTACTGATTAAATTTTGCTCCTCGATTTTTGAACTTTAAAGTTCTACTCACAAATCTCAATCTGATGTTTTAAAATAACAAGTAAAATACCAGCAGTGTAATCTTTATTTATACTCTACTTGGACGTGTGTGCGTTTGTGCATAGTCAAAGAAACATACTCAATGTATGTGTATTTCCTTAAAGAAAATTGCCACAGATAAACTACAGGGGTATTTGCTTTGTTCTATTTTTAGTTTTTGTTAAATGCCTCTCTCTTTAGCTTAGAAACTCTGAACATATATACGAGTTTCTGTAATATTTGTTGAAAGTCATTAAGATGGCTTTAGTTAGGCAGATATCTGTTTCTTCTTGTGTAAAACAGAACCAAATGGGAATCCTAGTGTCCCTGCAGCTGGTTCATCCTTATTGGAGAAATCAGATGAGTTTTTTTTTTCTCTCTCTCTCTTGATAACTCTCCTGTCTAGACACACTGCTCTACTCTTTTCTTCCCTCCCCTCAAGCAGGATGGGAATGATTTTGTGTTTCTCTCTGATCATATTCTCCATCCCACAGTCATGCACCTGTAATGCCCTGATCTGAGTTCCTGCTTCCCCAATCCCTGCAAACTATTCTAAGCTCAGCCTTGCACCTCCTCTGGACTCTCCCGTCCACCCATATCAATGAGTGTTTCACATGTGTGAATCTCTACAGGAATTTTTGTTTGCAATTTTCATTTGACGTTTTTACACTTACCAGGTTGTATGTTGTATTTTTAATACTTCGTTTGTGAATGTATATCCAATCTCTCCAAATAAGCTAATGAGTTCCTTGAGAGAAATTGTCTATGTCTTGAATGGACTCCTTCCCTGTCAGTTTTTAGTGACAATGCACAAAATAGGTATTGATAAATATTTGAATAATAAATTTTATAGTTTTACTATACATTTTAGCTTTGACAGAGGTTATGATGGCTGAGATGCAGCATCTGCTTCTGTGTGTTCATGCTAAATGGAACTATTGACTAGACAATATGTCATTAATTGCAGACATGAAATGAGTTTTTAAAAAAAATGCTAGTTTTCAATTTTGTGTAGAGACAAGGTCTTGTCATGTTGCACAGGCTGGTCTCAAACTCCTAGACTCAAGCAATCCTCCTGCCTTGGCCTCCCAAAGTGCTGGGATTATAGGCCTGAGCCACTGCTCCAGCCTGGAATGGTTTTTTTTTTTTTTTTTTTTTTTTAAATCAGTCAAAGAAATTTTATATGATTTAAGCAGCTGTTTTTAAAAGCTACACAAAACTTTTATTTTTTCTGGCCTTCGAAGAGCATGAATATACACAAAAATATAACTAGGACATTTTATTGTTGAATTCAATTAATCTGTATACAGCCAAAAGTAAATTTAACTTTTAAATCTTTAATAATTCCTCACTGAGTAGCCTGGGGAAAAATCATTTAAGAGAAGTTATTTGATCCCATGTTATATTTCTTACATTGATTCAGTATAAGAAGTTTAGCCAGACAAGGATTCCAATGTAAAGAAAGTTTGCAGGAGTACAGTTCTCCTGGATGTTTATATTATTTAAATGTTAATTTCTCTCCCAATGCATGATTTGGCTGCTGACATCATTCAAATATGTCGACATGTGTAGATTTTTTTAGGAGGTTTTTGGAGGGGTTTTCTATAGGTCTTTATGCTTTTTCAGTACGAAACTCTAAGCATGTCATCAATCCAGGTTGCTGTGTCTTAGGGAGACACAGAAGAAGAACACCAGCAGGAGTACTTAGAAGCATTTACAAATATATTCCTTTCCCCTCTGTCTTTGTCGTAGATCTTCTCTTTAGCACCACCCTTAGAAATCAAGTTTTTAAAATAAAACTATCCAGACAGTGTGGAAAAAAAGAGAAATCAGGTAAAAAAAATACAAGGCCAAAGTATGATGAGAAAAAGAAGCAGGTCATCTGAGAAAATTATTGAGAGGAGTGATGGGAAAGGAAGAGGCAGAAACACAAAGAATTTTGTGGGAGTTAGGAGTCAAGGTCTGAATACTGAAATTACTTTGGAGAAAATGGATAGAAGACTGGGTCAAATAAATACAGCAATTAAATTTTTTTTTTTGAAGAGAGGTTTAGTATCATTTTTTTTGAAGAGAAGATCACTTGGTATCTTTCAGACTTGATGAAATTTCCAAGCTAACGTCTTTATGAAAACCACAAGACAGGAATAAGAGAGAGGCTATGTGGCAATTTGTTTGTTTTTGTTTCAACTACTTCTGTGAAATGTGGGATGAGAAAAACTCTTCTGTTTGGATGCCGGGATACGAGTAATATGTATTATCTTAACTTTTATAGCAGTAATTTCAAAGAAGATGAAGCCAAGGGATTAAGGAAAAAAATGAGACATACAAAAGATACTTGGGAGAATGACTTTGAACTTGCAAAAATAGTAATGTCATCTTATTTTTCCCTTGATGGTTAATTTTGTCTGTGAAGCTTATGAAAGACAAACTGTCCACAGAAAATTCAATCCCTGTTGGACGGTTCTGGTTTTGCAGGGAGACAGTAAAAAATTGAAGCAAAAGCAGAACAAAAAGAATAACCAAATCTAAAATGTCATTAACCTTCCTTCTTGGGCCTCATGAAGGAATTTTTCCTCCCTTTCTCAGCTTCTTATTAAAGGTCTGGGAGGTTGCAAAAGTTCCACCTTATGATGTTTCTTGCAGTTTGTAATTTCTTTGCTGATAGTGAAATTTTATCTTATTTCTTATTTACAGAATAAAAGAAATATTTGTCATGAGTTGGACTTGTCTTTATTTGCAGAGATTTTCTCCTAACCATATATTAGTCAAGACTCTGGCTGTAAATAAAAGAAACCAGTCTGAGCTATCTTAGGCAAAAAAGGAGAATTTATTGTATATAAATGCAGAGGTGACTCACATAACTTAAGAACAGAAATGCAAGTGGATCTCAATAGATGGTGATAACTAGGAGCAGGAAAGGGATCAGGAATCTCTGTTTATTGTCTCTAGTTTCCTCTACATATCATTTTATCTTCTTTCCATTTAAACATTTGCCTTCTATCTGTATGCCCATGTTTATTGCAGCATTAATCACAATAGCCAAGAAATGAAGCAATCCAGTATCCATTGACAAATGGATGGATAAAGAAAACATGGTACATACATACAATGGAATATTATTTAGCCTTAACAATGAAGGACATCCTGACACATGCTACAACATAAATGGACTTTGAAGACATTATGTTAAAAGCAATAAGCAAATCACAATAGACAAATACTATAAGACATATGATTCCACTTATAATAGGTACTTAGAGTAGTCACATTCATAAAGACAGAAAGTAGAATGGTGGTTTCTCAGGGGAGGGGAAGGAGAGACTAGGGAGCTGTTGTTTAATGGGTATAGGGTTTTAGTTTTGCAAAATGAAGAGCGTTTTGAAGATTGGTTGCATGACATTGTGAATATATTAACACTACTGAACTATATGCTTAAAAATGGTTAAGACAGTAATGAACTACATATTATTTTACGGCTTTTTTTCAAATTTATTTTAGAATCAAGGGGAACATACACAGGTTTGTTACAAAAGTATATTGTTTGATGCTGAGGTTTGAGGTACGATTGAACCTGTCACCCCATTAGTCAGCATAGTACTGAATAGGTAGTTCTTTGGCCCTCACCACAGTTTTTAAAAAATATGTAAACAATTTTAGGTATTTAATTTGTTACTGTGCACATGAATATACTAAACAGGAAAATGTCACAAAGCTGTGGATACACATTGTTTACAATTCAGTGGGAACTGGCCTTTGTCAGCTAGCAATAAATGTCAAACTGTTCAGCACTGATTATTCATGAAGGAATATTGCTTAACAAAGAATAAAATGTATTTCTGAGGTTACATGCAACAACTAGCTTTCTCTGACTTACTGGTTGACATGATGCAAAATGGCTTCCCATTCTCAGCATCTGACTTTATATTTGATATTCTAGTCACTTACAAAGATGACAGCTGTATTAGTCTGTTTTAACCCTGCTGATGAACACATACCTGAGACTGGGAAATTTACAAAAGAAAGAGGTTTATTGGACTTCCAATTCCTTGTGGCTGGAGAAGCCTCACAATCATGGCAGAGGGACAAGATTTCAGGCATGTCTCACATGGTGGCAGACCACAAAAGAGAGCTTGTGCAGGGAAACTCTCCTTTTAAAAACCATCAGATCTCTTGAGACTTATTCACTACCACGAGAGCAGCATGGAAAAGATCTGCTCCCATGATTCAGTTACCTCCCACTAGGTCTCTCTCCTAACACATGGAAATTCAAGATGATATTTGAGGGGGGACACAGCCAAACCATATCAACAACAGTCTTCCAAATACTAGGTAAAGAAAATCTGACCCAGTTTGTTAAGCTGTGTTTACTCCTTTATTATGGTTCACATAATACCAGTATGGCTTCCAATTGGTTTGCCCATGTGGATCTGAGGGAAGAAATAAGAATGTCTGCCCCATAAGAAGCTAGGAGGCAGATTTTGGAGTCACTGAGTCCCTGACATGATTACAAGAGCCAGATAGAACTGTGGGAATCCCTGAGATGGCAGCCTCATCTTAAAGGGTGACTACTAGAGAAAACAAAGGGGAGAAGCCTTGGTGAGCACCCTGGACCATTTTGGTTCCAAAGAAAGAAAAAGGGCCTAATGAACAAAACGAATGATGAAAGCAGAAAGCTAAAAACCTGATCTAGTTCTCACTAGATGTAAATTAAAGCAGAGGCCAGTGATCAGAATTCCAACATCAGACACGTGTGGAGAAGTCAGAACTGAAAAGAAATTCTAGAACCAAAGAAAAAGAAGTTGAAGAGTTTGAGATAAATTGTGTCAATACACTCAGATCAAATTTTGTCTGTTTAAAATAGCACCATGAATCACCCTAGCACATTTAAAGGGTATTGGCTCAAATCACTGCTTCTATTTGTTAGCTGCCAATTTGGTCAAAAACAATTTGCCTAAAACCAAACTAGTAAAAAAAATAATAAAACATGACTATTCTTCTGTAATTGGTTATTCATAGATTATTAATGTGGAAATAATGTGCAAGGTGTTTAGAATTGTAATGGTTTGTTTTTTCCTTTTCCAGGATTTAGAAGATTTTTCTCCAGTTTTTTAAACTTCTGTTTTCAATTTATGATGCATTTTCACCCAATTATGTTAGCTTTTCTGATTTAGCAATACTTTTATGATTTTGTACCAAATTGCTCAAACCAACCTAGTCTAAATCTGTTTTAATTAGTCATTTGTTCTTTTGTTATAATTGTATGTTCCAAGGAATCTGCAGAATTAAAGACATGATGTGGCAAAAGATGATTCTGAAGAGTAAAGTTACTGGATATCGTTGAACTTGTGTTAATCACCACATTGACTTAGAACATTCTGCATTTTTCATTTCAATCGTGAAGGCTTTCAACTATCAAGTTAATGTGGTGATTAACTAGATCAGAAAAGCTAGCATATATTTCTTTTCCTAGCTTTCTTCAGTGAAGTTTTCAGGGGCCCAGAGCCAATTGCTATCAAGAGTTTTATCCATGAAACATTTTATTCATTGTTAGGTCAACAAGTTTTAGCCTAAGCTGGTAGCTGTCTGAGACGCCACACTGAGACTTTACATATTTTTCATTACAGCTTCAATCTGACAGCAACCTTGAGTAGTAAAAATGCTGTTCTGTAAAATTTGCTGAAATACATAAGAAATGTGCAACCAAAATGGAACACAAAATAGGATTAAGTAAATGAAGTCAACATCACTGGCTGAAAAGGAATCTAAACATTTTAAAAAGTAAAACTACATAATAAGAAGTGTAACACAAAAATATGGATAAAAGTTCTAAGCATTATAAAAAATTTCAGAATTATAAAATAATGTTAACTGGCAGTTGGAAACATTGATTTTTAGAATAATTAACTTTAAGACAAATGAGCAGAACAGACATAATTGACTATATGAATTAGAAATGAGAAAGAAAAGGAACCTTTGTTCCCCTGAAAATTGTGGGGAAAAAAATGACAAAAAGGCTTAATTACTCATGAAAGCTAACAAAACTTCTTCAAATGCATCAAAATTACTAAAATGAAAAATCTATATTAGATTTTTTTTTTTTTGACCAATTTACTCTTTCCAACAACTTGACTTTGAGAAAATTGTTTTAGGTCAACTTGTTTTTGACAATTCACTTTAAGTTCCTGGTTATTCTCAGCAGCCCAGTTCCATCTGGCTTTCTTTTTTGTTAAAAGCAATTTTTTATCAATGCAGTAAGAAGACTCATCCTTTCCCATTAGCTGTTGGAATAAAACTGGGGAGAATATTCTTCTCAGGATTCATCAGTGGTTAGCAGTTAGGAGACACTTAAGATCATGCAGTCCAAACCTTGCTTTACACTGAGGAAGCAGAAGCCTGGGCATATCAGGTATCTTGCCAGAAGTCATAGTAACTCACTGATATAAATAAAACTAGAGTTTAGAACTCTTGCCTCTCCCACAGTTTTAAATACTGAGAAGCAATGATCTATCTTAACAATGGGTGCACTCTTTGGCTCAAATTTTAAGAAATGACTGAAAAAGTCGTGATAATAACATTGTTCCCCATGCTGAGAAGGTGACAAATTGTTGTCCTCTCTGGGTCTATTAACATATCAGGATAAAAAACAAACAAACAAACAAACAACACTTATATAACACTGCTGATCTGTCAGAAACTATGCTAAGGGCTTTGCATATATTAGCACGTTTAATCCTCAAAATAACACTAGGTAGTAGGTACTATTATTATCCCCATTGTGATAAATTGAATGCAAAACACGCTTTCATCCAGAGAGTCCAATAACTGCCCATTTAGTATAACATTGTAGGTTCTTCTGTCAAGCAGTAAAGTCTGTTTTCCTAAACTCTGAATTTGAGTTGATCTTGTGATTTGCATTAGATCAATATAATGCAGTGGAAGTAATGTTGTAACAGTTCTGAGCTCGGGCCTTGCACATTTCTGCTCTCTCTCTCTCAGATGACTCCTGCTATAAGCCTGAGCTAACCTCCTTGTAGTTGAGAGACCACATAAAGGAGATCTATCGCAGTCAAACTATCCTGGATTAGCTTCCATCCAGTTAACCTCAAAATATGTAAGAGAACCAAGCCAAGAGCAGCAGGTGATATAATTTATGTTTGTGAAGCCATATGGTATAGTGGTTTAAGAGTATGGATGCTGGACTCAGACTGTAGACCCATGGATAAGCCCAGTTGAGACCAGAAGAATCACTGAGTTGAGACCATAAAAAATATCCAAAGAAACCAGGTAACTGTGAACAAGAATAAATTCTCTTTGTTTTAGGGCAACAAGTTTTGGGTTGATTATATTACATAGCAATAGACAGCAGGTTGTCAACTATTCTTCTTTCAAAAATTTACAAAGTATAAAATAACTAACTCATGTTTCCAAAGCTAACAAGTAGCAGATCTGGAATTTGAACCTAGACAGCTTGACTGCAGTCTCCATGCCTTATAACCTACTATCATCCATCCCATTAGTCCTGAATTGGTAACAGTAACAAACTGGAATAAGGAAATTTCCACTTGCAAATATAAGTCTGATATCTATCTTTTCCTTATAGTGTTACATCACTCCCATTTCACTTCACTGAATGCCTTTTTCAATTATGATTCAAATTCTGCTTCTATTTATGCTGCTATTGGCTACAATGGTAAACATCTTACCCATTCTAACTCACTCTGAACCCAGGGGACATAGATCACAAATCTGCTATTGACCAGTTCATAATCACATTTTCTAATAGTTTTGCCTGCTTAGAAAATCTGCCACTACATGACAAGCGTAACATAAAAGGATGGTCACTCCATGTTTGGACCCTAACTTCCTACACCATGCACCTCTTCAGTATTTCACCATTTGTTTGTGTTTCCCTAAACCTCTCAGCCTTTTTGCTTATCTTAACATTGCTTCCTCACTTCACCACTAAGATCCACGTACTTCCTCTTGGGTCAAACTCATTTCACTGCAAGTGACTAAAATCCACTAGGTTGGCTTAAGCAGAAAAGGGTAATTCTTCTCAGAGTATTTCACAGGGCCCAGGGAAGAGATGCAGCTGGGCCTCCAAAAGGGACAGAGTGTGCTTCTTTCCAGGCTATATTTTTTTCTCTACAGGCTGGCTTTGATTGGATTGAATAATTGGAGCATATTGCAGAACACATGGAGTTGACACTTCCCAGTTTCCTAATAAACACCCACCACTTCATCTGAGACTGAATTTCTTTTCTTTACTCTGTTTGGTTTAGGGACCAATCATCCCTGAAAAAAACAATTAGGTCAAAGAATGAAACAGGGAGAAAGGTCATCAATTGTCTCAACCATGTCATGTACCACTTCTGGCCCAATCAACCTTGGTCATAAGGAAAGGATCACAGAATGGCTGTCAGGGGCACACCAATGTTGCCATGTGGATTTGGAGGCTCTTCTGGCTATTCTTAGAGAATGTGAGGATGGTCAGGTGAGGCAGCTTGCTAGACATCTACTATCCTGTCTTTTCCAGACACAATCTTAGCTATTGCTGGTTATGGCAGGGAAACGAGAATAATGTGAAGAAAAACAGAACAAAAGAAAAACAGTTTTAGGATTCTGATGGTCTGTGTTTGAATTTCAGTTTGTTCATCTGTGCAACAAGTGACAGATTGCTTTATATCCTTGGGTCTCAGTTTTATCTACAAAATAAGATTTATCAACCTCTTTAGATGAGGAATCCCATACTTATCTTACTCATCTGCTAGGATTCTCTTCTAGTATTCACTCTTATATTTATGCTCTCTCTCAGGTCTTCTATGTGAAACAGGAGGCGGCTCTGGACATTGACACAGAGTCAGTATTCCATACTTTAATATGGATGATTTGTAGTTAAAAAACTTTTTTTTAACGAATGGAAGTTTCTATTCCCATATTGTTTACAGTTTTGTATTTGGTCTTTTAGTCCTTCCTTTGTTAATTATGCCAACAGTACTGTGAACCACCTTACTCTGCTTTCTCCTGAGGTTCCATGTATATATCCTACAATATTTTACTATCTCAAATGTGTTCCATGCTCTTAGAAGGGAGGGGCACTTTTTCTGATGTCATTTTTGTTCTCTCTTGTGCTTGACCCTGGGCTAGCACATAGTAGGCATTCATTAAGCCCTTGTTGAACCACGATTATATTGAACATCAACTGTCGTATGTAAATGGATTGCTGATGATCCACAAAGAAATCAATTGTGGTGTGTCACAGAAATAGGATTATCTTTTCATCAGAGCGTAATGTTGGTTCTTTGATGTGGAGGAATCTTTTTTCCTCTGACAAAGATTTAAGCACACTGGGTGCTTTCTTTCAATTAATGCTAATGGCAGGGTTTCCAATGAATACAGCAAATAAGAAGGATAAGAGACAAAGACAACTTCCAAAGCTACTTTTATTAAAAAGTAATCTGCAGCTTATCTTAGCTCTTTCAACATCTAATATCCAATGATGCTATTTGAATATTTTCCCCACCAGCATCCCTAAGGTTCTGAAGCCAGGACATCGCTGAGCTTCACTCTCATTTCTGGCTCAGCACAATGTGCTGCACGCACAACAGACTCGCCTCCTCCTCCTCCTCTATTCCCTCTTCTGTTGCTCTTTGCCACTTCTCCATATTCATGAGAGGGGAAGGATGAGGGGTGGCTGTCATGGCTTTATTATCTGTTTCTACCAAGTATGCCTGTTTCTGCCTTTTACACTCTCTCATTGTTTCTTTTTCTGTCAGCCCAAACCCCATTTTTGTGTGTACCGAGCTAACTTTGCCAAACTTTGGGGTTGACAATCTTAAATTGGAAAAGAAATATAAGCACATGCCAATACCACATGTATAATTGTGAGAATCTGTCTTTCTTTCTGCACCTGAGACCAATATCTAGGCTTGCATTTGCAAAAATATGGTAGTTGCTTATCAGCTGTGTAAATTTGGCCAAGTTTCTTAACCTCTCTCAGCATCAATTTTCTTGCCTATAAAATGGGTATAACAGTAACTACCACATAGGTATAATATGAAGAATAAAAGAAATAATCATATACATCTGTTATAGTTTCTGGCACATTACTAAGTGCTCAGAAAATTTTGTTATGTCATTGTTATTATTATTTAATAGTTGTATTATTAGTCTTTAGCATAATTCTATTCCATGAATGATCATTGAGTTTAATATAAATGAAAAATCCTGTGCAAAAACCTGTAGAAGATATTAAGATCCAATGAGATGTTTCCAAGTTTAAAGGAGATTGTAACCTGGTAGGGATGAGATACATATATAAACTAATCATGCTATTAGGCAGAAGATAGTAAATGCTAGAAATAAGTTAAGATTCAAAATTATTGTGACTGAGCAATTAATCATAAGCAGTTAAATCTGGTAAGGCTTTATTGAGGAGGTATTATTTTAGGTAAACTTTGCCGAATAACGTGGGATGAAGTAGATGAAGAGGGAGAAAAATCATTGCAGTTTGAGCAAACAGAAGAGAGTATAAAGAGCACAGCCTATGCAAGAAATTTAGATAATCATTTCCCATTCATAAAATATGTTATTGCATCTTTATTTACTTATTTATTTTGGTAATAATTCACCTGCAAAGAGAAAGGAAAGCGCTGCAGGGAACATCTTGGAACAACGTTTTCAAAAGTATGTTGACTAGTAGAGATTCCAGGAAAAATGATTTTGTGGGCATGTATATTTTTATGTTTTAAAACATTTTGCTATTCTTTCAGGTTCTGTTAACAGTTTCCTCAGTATTTGCAACCTAAGCATGTGTATTAGGGTTCCCTAAAGGGATGGAACTAATAGGATAGATGAATAAATGAAAGGGAATTTATTAGGAGAATTGACTCACACAATATCAAGGTGAAGTCCCACAATAGGCCATCTGCAAGTGGAGGAGTCAGGAAGCCAGTCCAAGTCCCAAAACCTCAAAAGTAGGGAAGCCGATAGTACATCCTTCAGTCTGTGGCCAAAGGCCTGAGAGCCCCTAGCAAATCACTGATGTAAGTTCAAGAGTCCAAAAGCTGAAGAACTTGAAGTCTGATGTTTGAGGGCAGGAAGCATCCAGTATGGGAGAAAGATGGAGGCCAGAAGCCTTAGCCAGTCTACCCCTTCCATGTTCCTCTGCCTGCTTTTATCCTAGCCGTGGTGGCAGCTGATTAGATAGTGCCCACCAAGATTGAGGGTGGGTCTGCCTCTCCCAGTCCACTGACTCAAATGTTAACCTCCTTTGGCAGCACCCTCACGGACACATCCAGGATCAATACTTTGCATTCTTCGATCCAATCAAGTTGACACTCAATATTAACCATCATACCATGCAACTCATGCTACGTATTTTAGGGTATTGTTATACCAGCACTTCACTTTTTTCTTTTCAAAGTCCTGTGTGACACAGAATAAGCTAAGTTATGCTGTAGTAACAAACAGCCTCGAAATCTGGCATACAATAACACCATATTGATTTCCCAGTCATGAGTACCATAGCAAAACAGATCAGTAGAGAGGAAACACTGCTCATTGCTGTCACTCAGCAACCTGGACTGATTGAAGTTCCATCTAACTTATGCTTCTGCAATGTCCAAGACGGGAAAAGGGAAGTGGTTCCACCAGGAAATGTCACATATCACTTCATTCACCTTTTGTTCCCTAAAGCAAGTCATATGACCACATCTAATTTGAAAGAGTGAGGAGGTAAAACTTACCACCTCATGGAGGAAAGGAAAATTGAATATTTATAAATAGGCCAAATGACTACTGTAATTAGATTATTCAAAAGTAAATGAAGCTGCAGAATTTCTGAGTCTTTAATATATTGAAGTAAAATGTGACTCTCCCAGAGGGTGTTACACTAGGCAGACTGCCACTCTTATTTCAATCTGAGACCTTTTTTGTCTTCAGTAATTTCATGACACTAGTGTTTCATGAAATTCATATTAAGAAACTTTATATACACTAAAGGCTATTTTTAATTGACTAAGTCTAGAAACAGAAACTGAGATAATATTGAATTCACAGACCTGAATAGCTGGTAAAATAATCTGAACGTTCTTCAGTACAATACATAGATAATCCGTACTCTTTGCTACTTTTTGATCAGCTACTATATGCCGAGTTTTGTACCATGTACTTTCGTGTGCATTTTCCCATTTAATTCTCATAAAGAAAAATACCAGGAAGATAAGTAATATTACTCCCATTTTATAGTTGAGAAAATTGGGACTTAAAGAGATTAAATAACTTAAACAGGACCTCACTATTAAGCAGCAGTGCCTGGATTTGAATCTGGGCCACGTGGTACCTGAAGCCATCATGCCCTTTTAGTACAAGGCTCAGTGTAATCAGAACCTCTCTGGGATGACTGACATGTCATTCAGGATTCTCCAGAGAAACAGAAGCAATTATATGTATATACACATTGTGTGTATATGTCTGTGTGTGTGTTCAGAGGAAGAGATTTATGCTGAGGAATTTGTCCACCCAATTATGGGACTGACAAATGTGAAATTTGTAGAGTGGGCCCGTGGGCTGGAAATTCAGGTAAGAGTTGATGCTTCAGTCTTACATGTGAAATCAGTAGGGCAGGCCAGCAGGATGTAAGCTCAAGAAAGACTTATATATTATAGTATGAGGGAGAATTTCTTCTGGAAACCTCAGTATTTTGCTCTTAAGGCTTTCAACAACTTGGATGAAGTCCACCTACATTATGGAGAGTAATATGCATTGCTTAATGTCAACCAGTAGTGAATGTTAATCTCATCTACAAAAATACCCTCAGAACAGTGTTAGACTAGTATTTGACCAAATAGCTGGGCATCATAGCCTAGCTACCTTGGCACATGAAATTAACCATAACAAATGCAATAAAGTAATTTCTCTACCAAAGAAAAAATAATACCTAAACTGTGTAACCCACATTTTAATCTTGCTATATCTAAGATTAAAAGTTCCATTCAGGAGAGAGATTTTTGTCTTTGTTTCTCTACTCCTGTTCCTCATCATCTAAATTAATTTCATCCTAGGGTGCAGCAAAGCTGTCAGGATGCGGCTTTCACACTCCCACCCTCACCTATTCTCCAGCAAGATGCCCAGAGGACTCAGCATTAATCAACCCTTAAGTTTTAACTTGGTTTCATTCTTCCTTCATCTCCCTTTCTCCGGTTTCCCAACACTAACCCTTTCTATCAGAGCAATTTTTTTTTTTTTAAAGTTCCTTTTTAAAAAAGTAGTGAGGCCCTTTCTTTAAATAGTCTTTCTCAGAAGCCCCATGTGTAAAACAGATGATCAGATGTGCTGTTAAAGTTGGAGTAGAGATCCTGGGACTCTCCCACTCCAATTTTACAATCCCATCAACTTCTCCAAGCTGCTATTCCATCCAGGGAAGGTAAGTGAGCATCACATTAATAATGCCCAGCTGTTCCCCAGGCTGATATGAAGGTCCCAGAATGCCTATGGGAGGTTGCCCTGCACAGCATCATATTAATCCCAAGCTGTCCCTGTGAATGAGGCTCTGACTTCTGCTAGGACATATATGAATGTTCCTCCTTTTGCCCTGTGTATGTTTTCCAGTTATTACCAGTGACTGCTTCAGAGCTTGTCATAAAGCAACCCAATATGACTCTGTTATGGAAGAATTTACAAGAGCTGCCCTGAAAATGCCGCGCTTTGGATCAATGACTTTCCAAGTGGCTTAGTGCTACAATGGCTCCATAATCATGTGTCAAACATACTCAGGAAAAACTAATAGTTATTGTTTATTTACAGTAGTTAAGATTTTCTTGTACTAATAACACATTTACTTCAAAAGCATCTTACAAAAAGATGATGTCAAAAGGGCTTGTGGCCTGTTATACAAAACCTGACAGTTTGAAAATTTTCATTTCAGAAAACAAAGGCCTCCTTTTCCCTTGAATGAGTATAAAATTAGCAGATCCAAAACAATAAAACTGACTTAATTGCTATATCATCAAAACATATTATTCATGCTTTGAGTTCTAAGTTAATTCCCTCCCCCATAAAAAGTTCTATCAATATTTTAGAAGTCCTCATTTTTCACAATCAGCGTGCATTTTGTCAGCAACTGCACTCTGAGAATAAATCAGTAAAATGGAAGTTTTGTGTTGAGTGGTCTATGACATGTCATGAATACCCTTTGTTCGCCTTCTGAAAAGTGTGCCAAGGTCTTCTGAAGAAGATGTAAACTGTAAGAGCAAAACTGTCACATTCTTCACTTTTCCTGTGTTAGTATTTGTTTTATTTAGACTGAAAGAGTCCTGCGCAGACACCTCACCTATATTACGCACTCGCTCCGATGCAAACTCTTGCCACTGCTCCTAATGCCACAGTTAAGGTAAATAGAAAAGCTCTTTTGATAAAGAAGTGCCTTGAGACCTTGTGGTTTGTCAGAGTCGGGTTCTGTTAACTGGTTCCTTGCCTGTCATCCTTTATGCACTCTTAATGACAGTCAGGGATACCTGGTAGCCATCTACCAGTGAGTGTAGTAGTCACTGTAAATTGATGTCTGGATGAGCTGACATGAGGCCCTGCAGAAAGACGATCACCCAGGAAGTCATGTGTTAGTACTGGCTCCCAGAAATGGTGTCTGAAAAAGCACTAAATAAAGCAAAAGACCTACTTTAAACTTGTAGCCAAGTCCCAATACCAGTTGTAGTAAGCCTTGGGCTAGGCAGGGTAGGGTGGAAGGGAGGGTTACACTGGGGGTTGGCTGGGGAACTACCATTGTAAAAAGGTCCCAACCTTTACACCTTCTGTATTTTTTTTATATTCTTGATTTCACACCACTCTGACTCATATTTTTTTCTTGTACTTTTCACCATCAGGTCAGCATATTTGTTTATAAAGTTGTTTAATCTGCATTCTATCTCCCTGCTACCTATCTATACATACATTTCTCACATACCTGTAGAATAAACTAGACATAGTAAGGCTACAATGACAAGGCCACAGGGGATGTGGTGTTGATGATGATGACGATGATGATGGTTTTTAGAGGGCTCATCTTCTTTGTGCCAGGCATCATTTTAAGTACTTTATATGCAGACCCTAGACATACAATCACGCAGAGTGACCCCTGCACCAGGATGGCCAGGAAAGTGGACAAGTGAGCTGAGATCTAGTGGAAACTTTGCTTGCCACGTTCTGCCTCCTAGAGAAGGGATGTGTGCACCCTGAGAGGCACCTTTGTCTAATTTCCACAATGTGCTTCTGGCCAGCGGCTAAGTTTATATGAATTCACTCATTTTATCTCCACAACAGTACTTTGAAGTATTGTTATAAAATATTTTAAAGTAAGAGGCAACTAGTGTTCAATAAAATCCCCCAAAATATAAATGGATGTGTCAGGATTTGAAAACACCAGTAAGAGCAGAGTTCATGCTTTGGTGAGCAGTAGCCCAGGATACAGGGCCACTGAATCCTGACACTGCCCTTTTTCTCTGTGATGGCACTTGAAATATTTACAATAGCATCTGCATCTTTGTTCATGCGCCCACCTTGTATCTAAAGTAAACTGCACTTCACAGAATTTCTGCAACATGCTTTAAAATACATCCTAAATGCTTTCTGTTCTTAGTCTTTAGCAAATGGACACCAGATATGGGGAGAACACAGGTTCTCACAGGTAGCTATGAGAAAACAAAATGTACTTTTTGCTTTTTATTTGGTGGTGTCACCTCACTTATTCACACACTATCCAGTATACCCAGATAGCTGTCTGAATGCACTGAAACGGTTTGTAAATCTTGGTGAGAAGTGGTTTTCATTTAAATGTAGAAATGACACCTTTGTCCTCAGATAGTTGACATTAAAAGGTTTCTATGAGGAAATAGAGCAGGAGGAAGGACATCAATGTGATTTCGCCACCTTGTGGCAGCTGATTCATTTTCAGCTTCTTTGGATCTCTGTTGTTGAATTTCAAGGACTTTCTTGCTGTTGATTATCTCCAGTTCATTTCTGTGGCAAAAATTCCTATGTGAATTTGTCCCTGAGATTCAGCCTCTTTTCATTCTCAGGAACTTTCTCTGTTCACAAGTTGTGCATGACACATTAAGCACATCATTACTGATGGCCAGTACCATCCCATTTCCTTGGTGGCTAAAAGCACAATGTAACGTATTGAAGCAAGAAGGAGTGCTATACAAATATCAGCTAAAAGCAACCTACAGCCTATCTTAGGACACTGTATAGTTGTCACGTACTCAAATATTGCTTATCACTAGAGGGTGGGTCATGGTCAAATCTCCATTAATCATTTCTATCAAGACCTCCCACCTGCTACCTACGCAGCATGCTGGACTCAGTGCCTTGCAGGTGCTCCAGTAGTGTCAACGCATAGCGATGACTCTCAAAATTAGAAAATAACAGTAGTAACATCTTCTGTGATTAAAAATTCATAACAACCTCAGAAGGAATGAGTGTGTGGGAGGAAAATGCTTCTAAAGAAAGGCAAACTTCTTCCATACAGGTCTTTGGCAAACACAATCATCTCAAGAAAAGAAAGGGGATTAGAGTTTAAATATATAATAAAAAAGAACTGAAAAGTAATAAAACTTCAAAAGCTGCAATACACTGTGTTAATGCCACAAATGTTTCTATGGTATTTCAAAGTAACTAGAATGAGTACTTTTAGTAATTTATTCAAGTCAAGGAGATAAGAGCCTTAAACATACTCATTCTTAGCAAAAACGTGCTATGGAAGGTATTGATCTTTCTGATCAGAAAAGAGTATATTTAAATGAAGACAGTACATTTTTGAAGCCTCCCAGATTTACAATTTTGAAGCTTTTAACATAATGTGAGGATATACCTTCAACTTTACTGAAAGGAGACGACTCCAAGAAAAGAAATACCAAGGAAAAAGGTCTGAAAAGAAAGCAGGTTATCTGGGGTGACTGTTCCGTGTCATCAAGAAAGAGAAGAAAATAAATCTGACCAACATCTGAAGACAAACTCAAACCACTTCAAGCCACAGGGCAAAGGGACAGGGAGGTCCCTGGATACTTGAACAGACCCTCTGGACTGGGGCATCTGTGAGGAACTTACCAGAAGAAAAAAGGTTTACTATGACTTAGTGATAAGTGTGTCACAATGAGGGGCTTTTGGAACACAACATTCCTAAGGCCGCTTGCACAATTTGCAGGCCTGGGAGGGGTTTCCACAGGAGGCAAACTATTTCTTAAGGATGAGAGAAAACTAGAGAGAAAAAGAATAGAGGCTATCACATGAGATGAATTGAAATTTGGACTCACAGCCAGACACTGAAGACCATAGAAAAAAAGCCCCAAGGACGTGAAAACCTATTACTGTATAATAAAAGGCTTCTGGCCAGTGAGTCTTAGAATAGATAAAAATGAAGCAATAATTAGCAGGATTTTAAATATCTCTCTAAAATATAGTACAAAGATTTTCCTCCCTCAGGAGGTCTATAACTAAAAACGGACATAAAACTGGAGAAAAATTCTGTTTCCAAGTGTCTGAGTGGCAGTCTGAGTAATTTACCAGGTTTCTGGGAAGAAAAAGAAGAACCATCCAAAATTTCAGTCAATATTTATCTCTTAGGTTAATAAATCTTGCTCTTGACCTCAATAGAAGTCAATACCTCCTGATTATTATGTGCAAGTGCCTCCTGGGCCTTTCTATTTGTCCAGACTCATCATGGAATGAGTCACCAGTTTCCCAAGAGCCTCTTTCTGAGGCATGGGTGTAGACTGAAGAATCACCCACGTTTCAAAGGTGTGGGAGGGCTGCCAATAATTGGTGCTATCGCTCAACATTTACTTGAATCTCTAATTCTGATGTGTTTGCTTTTTCATTTTAGGCTTTGGGGCTGGTGCTCAGAGGTGAAGCGGGGCTGAGATGTATTTGTGAAGCATTTCAAAGGCTGTAAAAGAGAGAGTAGCATGAGAGGCAAATGCAGAGGAGAATAAAGTATGTAGAATTTAGAGAAAGAGGACCTAACTTTAAATCTGGTTTATGCCACTAAGTGGCTATGAATTAATCACTCCGTTTCTTTGCACTTTAGCTGTTGCCTCTGTTAAAGAGGGCTGATACCAAACTTAAAAGGTTTTTGTGAGAATTAAACAGATCACAAAGATGGAAGTGATTTGTCATCTAAAGCATATCAGGCATTGCCAATTGAATCCTAAGAAGAATATAAGTTTGAATTCGTCCCAGTGGTGAAAGTTTTAAATGGGAAAAATAAAGCAGATCTTTTTTCTGTTTCTTTAGAAAAAAAAATGAATTACGAAATTTCGTTAAAGGTGTGTTTGTCTGTTAGGGACATGATACTTAGAGACAAACTTTACAGTAGAATTAGGAGGTATGTATTTCCTTTTCTTCATACATTTCCTCTCACTTGCACAGCTTCAGCTTCTGCTGGGAATTAGACATCTTGGCTCAGAAACGATCAAGGTCAATGATTATTTCCTTTCACCTTTCTCAAAACACATTTTTCATTTAAAAGGTGCAGAGATGCTTATGTCTTTAAAGTTCTGTTTGGTGCATCAAGTTGACTTGAGGAATCTAATTTTGCCAGGGCAGAGAGAATATAGAAACACGGGATAACTAAGCCTTGTCATGTGGTTTTCTAGGGAACTCTGCAGTTTGCCAATGGAAGTTCAGCAAAACTCTGGCTCATTAGCCCATTGTTAAAATGATGCTCACAAGATCTTTCGCACTTTGTCCCACCACAATTCCAAAAAAAAAAAAAAATTGCTGATATAAAGGGACTAGACAATGAAATTTGGTGTGTATTTGTTCGTTTTATCTCAGATATGTGTACAATATACAGACATTTCTTTCAATTCCACCAATTTGCATTTCAGAAATAAGATGTCAACTGACCAGCTCAGAACTGGAGAGCTGAGCCCTCTTTCCAGTTTAACCAGGAACTCATTGGATAATTGTCTGAGTCTTTTTTACTTTTCTGTGACTGAAGTTCTCAGGTATAGTATTTGACCATCCTTCCCATCAAGCCCTGCCCAAATACAAAGAATGCTTTAAATATTTATTATTTTGTAGACTAAAGATGCCCTGCACGCTGATGGAAAGCATGTGTTCGAGTTTCACATTTTAAACAGCCCTCTGAAGAAACCTTACGATCAGATTGGTGCGTAAAGTCCTGTTGAGAACAATGGTTCCTAATCTATATCCTAAAGGTTCATTTATGGTTTACTTTCCGTTTTCAAAAATTAATTAAACATTTTTTAAACTAAAGTATCTAATTTATTTTGGCCATTGCAAAATGTAAAGAGATGCAGAAAGAACAAAATTAAAATTTTATTATCCAAATGTAATATTTTTCCTCCCACTTTTCTTTACTATATTTTCTAAAATTGTAAAAGTAGCACATCTTCTTCATATGATGCAAATAGTACTAAGGTATTAGTTGTCTATTACTAGTACTAGGTACTGGTTGAGGAGGAAAAGTTTACCATCTTTCCTTTCCCACACTCCTGAGGTAATCAAAGTGACAGTCTGGTATGAATCATTTGGCACCTTCCTCCATACTCAAACAAACATGTACAAACAAATGATAATTTTAAATTTTTTTAAACAAAAATTGAGTCATACTATATGCATTATTCTGAACTCTCACATATTTTATACTGTTAAACAGTTAAATTTGCATATCCATTACACATTTATATGAATATATTTAAGTAATTCTTTTTCCATAGCAGTGTGTGCTTGATTGTATCAGTGTTGGGGCTTAAAATGACAAATATTTACATCTTATAGTTTCGGAGTATGAAGAATCTGGAAGAATTTATATCTTATAGTTTCTGAGTATGAAGAAGCTGGGTGGTCCTAGCTTAGAGTCCCTCATCAGGCTGCAGTCAAGGTGTTGGCTGAGGATGCCATCATCCGAAGGCTTGAAGAGGGCTGGAGAATTTGCTCTCAAGATGGCTCTCTCACATGGCTGTTGGCTGGACCTCTTAGTTCTGCTGTTCAAGAAAAGAGGCCTTCATTTCTTGACACGTTGGCCTCTGCACAGGACTGCTTAAATGTCCTTACCACATGGTAGTTGGCTTACCCCAGGGTGAGTAATTCCATGACAACAAGGTAGAAGATGATCTTTTATGACCTAGCTTTGGAAGGCTCACAGCATCATTTCTACAATATAACTAAGGAACACCTAAGTTGCTTCTCCTTTTTACCAAGACAAAAAGAGCTGATTTAGGGATGGATATTATCATTCTTTTCATATTTCCTTTTATAATAGTACAATTGGGCAGAGTCTAAAACTAAATAGGTCATGCAATTTGGGGGTGCAATTGTAAAACTATAATTCCTCTAGAAATGAATACGTAAAAGTTTCTATATCGGAAGACAAATAAGAGGAGCTTATTGCTGATAAACAATACCTTTTATTATTCTTGATGATTGTGGTTTCTATGCACCAGAAAACAAAGCTGTTTTACACTCTCTCTATTCACTACCAGGTGCAAAACTTTTATGCACTGAATTCGTAATTATCATGTTTTGTTTCTAAGGGCATCTGTTTGAAAACCAGGATAAGAGTTGTTCCTGTAGAAGACTTCTCCTCTTAATAGTACTAATTAACATTTATTTAGCCTTTACTTTGGTGCCAGGTTATCTGCTAAATACTTTGTAAGCATTATTTCATTCAAACCTCTTAACAATTTAGGTGTATAAACCATTTTTCAAACAAACAAACAAAAACAATGAATCTTAGAAAGTTGAGCACTTACCCAGAATCTCACAGCTAGTACATGAAGCAACTGGAGTACTGACCGCATAAATCTGACTCCAGGGCCCAAATGGGTGATTACTACCTGATATGGTTTGGCTGTGTCCTCACCCAACCCTCACCTTGAACTGTAATGATCCCCATGTGTCAAGGGTGGCGCCAGGTGGAGATAATTGAATCATTGGGGTGGTTGCCCCCATACTGTTCTTGTTGTGGTGAATAAGTCTCACCAGATCTGATGGTTTTAAAAGTGGGAGTTCCCCCGAACAAGCTCTCTGGCCTGACGCCATGTAAGATGCGCCTTTGCTTCTCCTTTGCCTTCTGCCATGATCGTGAGGGCTTCCCAGTCATGTGGAATTGTGAGTCCATTAAATCTCTTTCCTTTATAAATTACCCAATCTCTGGTATTTCTTCATGGCTTTATGAAAATGGACTGATATACTACCCCATTCTGCGTCTCAGTATCAGTACCATGAAATAGGCCTAAAGTTGGGAGTATTTGAAGACATTTGTAATATGTAATAATTGTAGAAGAGGAGGTCTTTACTTTCATGATAATTTAAAACTTCTTTATCATCTGTTTTGCTTTGGCAATGAAGTTTGTCAGTGTCAATAATTTCAAAGATGATTTCTGCATGCGGGAAAGATTATTCAGAGTTTTATTTTAGCTAAAAATATGTTTGAATTATTAGACTTAAAATTTGAAAGCTTAGTTGTTCCATAATGTTGTATTTATATGTCTAGCAAATGTAGCAATCACTTATATGAGGCCTTTGATTAATGTTTAGTTCCATTTACAAACTAGTTAATTAAACTCCTTTAAACATTTTACACCAAATTTATAAATTAAATGTATTTGATTTCTTATTTAGATACTTCAAATGTGTGATTTAAAAGTAAAATTTTCCAGAACATTTAAAATACCTCTAATGCTTCTAATAAATTAAACCTGGAAATATTATGAACCTTAAGTTCTCCTAAATGTTTTAATACTATGTAAGCTACTGCAATGACTATATAAACTAAATAAAATTTCAACTTCAATTCACAGGCCTAAATCAATTACCTATTTACACATTCTAAATTGAATCACACATTTTACCTGTTCTCTAATAGACTAAAATATCTTAAACATTATAAATACCCCAAAGTCAAGCATGCTTCCTTAATATATACTCATATTAATACTGCGTTTGGTTTTCTTAACTAGTTCTATAATTAAAACTTCCCAGCTGAGAAAATAATTATCTACTAGGGACACAATTATAATATCCTAAGCAGTGTTGGGGCATGTTTTCCTAAGCAGTCAAGGGTGAATATCAAGAGATAGGGGCTAGGGTGGTGAATGAATTATTTCTAGTGACCCAGCGAGATGCGTAGAGCCCTATTCATAGTCACTGTATCTCATGGACACCTAAATTAAAAAAAAAAAAAAAAGTTTGGTCTCATAATCTATGTACCCTTAACCTTGAGCTGATCAAGAAATTCTGTTGCCCTCACCTAAGTTGCAGCTTCATTTGAGTGGCTTTATGTTTCTTTTGATCTTAGTTAGACATCTTTTCACCTAGCTCTGTAGACTTTTCAACTTGACAGAATTCTGAATTGCTTAGTATTCTTTTTACTTGTTAGCTATACAGATTAAAACAAGAGCCGATTCAATCTCTCATGCCTTTTTTTTTGACAATGGGACACAGCCATCAAAGCCATCCAGCCAACATGCTCCATTGAGGGTGGTGATGGTTAAGTGAAATAACTCACACAAAACTCATATCACAGCGTCTGGAATATAGTATGTGCTCAGTAAATACTCATAGAGCTCAATTAGTAACTACTAATTCTGCTAGTACAACAGCTATTGTTACTGGGAGCTATTGCAAAACACTGTTAAGAATATTTAATTTTGGTGACAGGGCTATAGAAAAATGCCCTCCTAAGGTGTACTCATGTTTTATTTATGGAAACAAAACTGTGAGGAGGTGCGGCACGCGCATGTGTAGTTACACTCCCAAAACAGAAGTATCAGTTTAACTGGTCATTGTTGATAGTGGTCAAGAAGTAACAGCAGAGGATGCTGGAAGGGAGAAGAAAAGTAGCTATAAGCTGCGAGTTGGAGATTTCCCAGAAAGCAAAATTATAAAGCTAGAGATTCTATAGTAGCCCAAGGAGCTCCTTTTCACTAGGGAGGAGTCTGATGATAGCACTGTCCTTTTAGAACAGTTCGTAACCCAGTGGTCAGAACTCAGGATTAAAGTTCCAAGAGGCCAGTATAGAGGGAAATGAGAAAATCAGGCATGGAAGACCTACCACTGCAAACTGGCTGGGATCAGAGTGAAGTGAGTGAGGTGTCCAAGTCACAAAACGTTATTCCACTCTTCCAGTTAGGAAGAGTGATAAGAATAAGAAGAAAATTCAGCATGATTGGTAAAACTTACAGGATCATGGGCTGACTCTTTACCAAGTCAGATGGCTCTTATTATGGCAATAATTTTTCACAATTGAAATATTTATTATTATGTCCTATATAACAAATAAGTAACTTAGATGCAAGAAGTTCCAACATTGGTTAATTCAGAAACACAACGTTATCTATACCTCGGGTGCTTTCCAACTTTTTCTTACTTGTTGTTGGCCTTTATGTTCAGGCTTGTCCCTCATTGTCTCAAGAGTTACTGAATCATTAAGAGTCCCAGGCAAAATAGCTGACCTTTAAATTAGGAAAGCTCAAGATTATTTATAAAAAGTATAGGCAGAGTGTAGGAAACCACAAGGGATAATGCTGTTCCCCAAGGGGCCAGTAACAACAGCAGGACTGCCACCATTCCTAAGTGTGGTAAGGCAATAGGAGGGAGCAGCTACACCTGCTAGAACCAGGAAAGAGGAGGCATGTAGAGCAACTGACTGAGAAGAGCTATGACCTTCAGTATAAGGAAAGAGCCATCATCTGTGAAGACTGCGGGGAGAGGGGTAGAGGAATCACTGCTTCCCTCACTTTCTATTCTTCCAATCACCTGCCAGAGCTCCTCATGGGTTAAACTCAATGGGAAGTCAGAGAGAAAGGGAACGCTTTAACTTGTCCATGTAGATCAGCCTTCTCTGAGAGCGAATGCAGAAGGGAGGGGAGTGCATCTGGAGAGTGAAACAGAGGGTATCCAGCTTCGCCCTTATGCTCTAGGCATCAGATCCTCACACAGCCACTTCTAGGGACGGGAAGGAGTCTCTCTCGGTGTGTCTTATTAGTATTATTATTTTAGAGAGACTGAAACTTTCTCCGAAGCTTCACAGAAAATTCTCTCACAGATCTCATTTTCTGGTCCTGAATTATGTGTCAATTTTCTAGCTGCAAGGGAACTTAGGAAAATTATAGTAGTATCAGTCACTATAATGGGTGTAGGGGGATATGCAGGAAATCACAGCTCTGTGGGCAATCAGTAGTTGTGCATGTTATAAGAATAATGCATTTCTTTTCAAAACGTAGAAAATATCTAATAAATGGCTATTACTAAAAAGACTGGCCACACCAAGTGTTGCAAGGGTGTAGAGCAGCTAGAACTCTCATAATCTGGTAGGAATGTAAAATGATACAACCACTCTAGAAAAAATACGAAAGTTTCTTAAAAAGCTAAATATACATCTACCATAGAATCCAGTAATTCTAGTTGTAGATATTTACCCACTAGAAGTTGAAGCGTATGTTAGTAAAAAGACTTACCAACAAATTTATAGTATTCTTATTTCTAATAGCTCCCAAATGAAAACAACCTAAATGTTACTAAACAGGGGACAGGATAAACAAATTATGGTATATCCACACAATGAAGTATAATTCTGCAATAAAAAGAATGAACTATTGGTACATGGATGAATCTCAGAATAACTATGCTGAATGAAATAAGTCAGCAAGAGAATATATACTATCTGAATCTATTTAATAAAAAAAACTCTAGAAAGTAAATACAAAGTCATCTGTAGTGATGGAAAGCAGTGGTTTCTTGGAGTGCAGGAATGAGGAACAGATGGGTGAGGGAGGACAAAGGGGCATAGGGAAACTTGGAGGGGTAATGAATATGCTGATTATCTTGTGAAGGTTTCACAGGTCTATTCATATGTCAAAATGGATCAAATTGTACACTTTAAAGTGTATACATTAAAATATATGCAGTTGATATGTCAATTATAATACAATGCTGTTTTTGAAAAAAATTAATTTTAAAAACTAATCAAATACAGAAATTTTAAGATTAAAGCATTGTGTAAGTCAAGGTATTTTGTGGCAGTCATGAATTGCAGTTCGCACCAGGTATCTGAGTAGAGAAGGTCACAGTTTCCCTGCTGAAGAATTCTCAGTAAAAGCCTATGTGGCCCGGCCAGCCAGAGCTCTGAGGACTAACCCCTTACACGGTCACAGGGTCTGGCCAGGGTCTAGTATATGAAGGAAAAATTACATAAATTTTCTTTCTTTCTTTTTTTCCTTGTTGATGATGTATACAAGTAGTTTCTGTACCACTTTTTATTTGAGCATTGAGCATCCTGGACTGGTGAATGATATTTATCTTTTTCTTTTATTCCCTCTCTTGTTTTCCTTTTTTCTATCTTCAGGAGATTTTCTCATCTTTGTCTTTCAACTCTTCTGTTGAATTTAAACTTTTTTTCTATTATAATTTTACTTTCCAAGGCTCATGTTTCCTCTGTGTTCCTTAAAAACAAGTCCTCTGTTCTTGTTTCATAGTAATAGTAGTTTCCTTATATTGCTAATGATTATGAGTCATAGTGATGTCTTTTCCTCTTTAACTTCTCTCCTTTCGTTATCTCTGTTCTCCAAGTAGTGTCCACTTTTGATTGTTTTGGACTTTATAATTTTCCATTGTCTGATCCTTGATGGTTCATGTTTAAGAACAATTTTTTTTTTTTAAAGGCTGGTTGGAAATTCATGGTGTGAGATTAGCTGACTGAAGTATTTACTGCAGGGGATCTGGCAAGGCCGTTTATTTAAAGAACCCCAAATGTTGTATTCTTTGTCTCTTTGGGAGCAATCCATTCCCCAGTCCTCTACTTAGGCTGAAAGCCTGATTGCCTGTGTTCTGGGAACGACAAAAGTAATTGGATCCCCGATTTCAGGGATCATATGCAGACATTCACATAGGCTTTCTTTTTTCTTTTTTTTAACCAAGGGAGAAGCAAACGCAGTCTCCCACTACCACAAATTATGCAGATGAATTTCCCAAATGTGGGTAAATCACAGGGTCAACATATCTGAAATGCAGCATTTAAGCCTCACTCTGGGAAAACCACCTTTGTGATAAGGGTATCTCCCCCGCCAGGTAAATATGCACATACGCTTTCTAAGTTCAGTGTGTAGAACCCCTGATCTTAACACTCACTCCCTGTACGGAGAACCTCTGCTATATTACCTCCAGGGAATGTAACTTTATTCTTTCATTGTACTGAGAGGAGCAGATGCCCAGCTGTGTGAGGTTGGGAAGGGGCTCTGACTACTAGGCTTTTTAAAATCAATCCTCCTCCTCAGAGTCTTCTTCACCTCTTCCCTGTTTCTACAGAGGTTGAGGCTTTCAGAGGACTCTGCAACACAAAACATGTTGGATTTTAGCTTTCTCTGTTGCTAGTTTATGATTCCATTCTTTTTCAGGTCTGCAAACTCCTTTACCAATTGTTGCTTTGTTTTCCAACCTCCAAAATGTTGCTGTTGTCCCCTCTCCAAGTCACCCCCTACTTGGGTGTATACCTTAAGAAATGCCTTTTCTGATGATTAGGTGTAGTTTCACAATGGAGCGATGTTAGCTGTGGAGTGACATGAGCTTTTCTATATCTGTGGACATGGTCCTGATCTACCTCCTGTGGTTCTTAACCATGGTGGAAGTCCCATCAGTAGGCATCTGTGACAGACTGTGACCAGCTGAACTACGGAACAAATAAGAAGGTTCGAGTGCAACCCTCCTATTACAAGAAGACAAAGGGTTTAGATTATATCCTTTTCTGGTCTTTACTTAAACAATATGCATGAGAGAAACAGCAAGATTATATATTTTAGCAATAATTAAAAGTAGTAAAAAGTCAAATTAAAATTTTTCAGTTTTTGTAGAAAATTTATCTAATCTATAAACAGATAAGATAGATATATTTAATTTGTATAATGGGGCTGGTAAGATTAAAAACATAATTTTTTCTCAGAGTGGTATCCCAGAGCTGTCCTCCAGCTACATTCTTGCCTTATGTACTTTCCTGTGTTTAGGATGAAAACACAGATGTTTTGGTGTATAAGCCTGGATGCATATCTATAATAGTATCAATATTCTGTTACATGATTAGACGGCTCTTCTGTACTATTTGGGTGTGTTCCCGTTATAGAACTATTTCCTTCTCACTAAAAACCACAGATTCTAAAACTTAATTGAACTGATCAATGCCTCTAGCTAACCAACATTTGTCACATTTCCAGTGGCTTTGGAATTATTGCAAATTAATTACCGATTTGTCTTGAGTTATGATTCATTGTAAAGTACTTAAAACCAGTAAAGACAGAAAGACCTGCCATTTAGTACAGAGGTGTCTCTGGAGCTTCTTAGCACTATGAATTGTTGTGTGAATTTATATGGATAAACCAAATGAGGTTGTTTATGAGAAACTTATTCTCAAAGTTCATAAAGGCTTTAAGGCTGGAACTTGGCTGCTGATGGCAAATGCACAAGTAGATGTAAATGTAATTCAACCATTAAAATCTGAAACCATAAAAGCAAGGAAATTCACAGTTAAAGGAGGAAATGGGTTGTGCAGTGCATTCTCCAGCCGTGATGCACAATGGGGTGTATTAAGGAATTGGAGACACCCCATAGTGTGAGACGTTCAAGGCATCTCTCATGTTTCATCCCTAACAGATTTCTGAGCATTTATGGACTTGAATATTGCTTCTAAAGTACCCTCTTTTGGGAGGAGCCTAGAAAGGAAAGAAACTTCTGTGTTTTTCCTTCATTATTACCATGTAGCCAGGGATGGAGGTAGGAGGGGTGGATTCACACGGTGTGAAAGAATTTTGGGCTAGTAATCTAAAACATTGATGTTCTGGCTGACTCTTCCTCTAGGATTTCATGAATTCATGATGCTGTGTGCAGTCCTCAGTTTAGGCAAAACTACAGAACAGAGACTTAGTGTAGCCCTGCATGCTCTGTTCAGCTTGGATGTACAGAATTTAATTTTTTATCAACATGAGAGCTATTTGGAACAATGGGAAATTGTTTTCCATTTCTACTTCTCTCAACTGTAGAAAAATAAAATCTCAATTTGGCTTTCTGTGAATGGCTGGTTAGTGACGAATAGAAAGTCTTAGAAATGACCTAACTTGCATATATTTTGTGGTTTCAAAAAACTCCTCATTTAAAATATACATTTTTTAAAAGTCAGTCTTTAAAAGTGACATGCTTTTTAGATGACCTAGTAAATATAATAGCTCAACTGAAGGGAAGAGTCATCTTGCAAAGTGCAGCCTAGAAGGAAGTCTTTCCATTGCCTGAAAATGTAAGGCTGTTGGGAAGATGTCAACTGCTGTCTAGAGAAACAAAGGATAAGTGTGTTTTGTTTTTTAAAAAACAAAGTTTCATTATACAAGCTTGTGTATTCCACATCTGAATTTGAAATTAATCAGGATAAGAGGGCCTAAAGTACAGGGAGAAAGATAGTTGAAATGGCAAATGATGAACCAGGTATGTGATTGATGTCATGTGAATAGCCACTGTTTTAATAAGCCAAGGAGCCTGTATTGGCCACCACCATGATATAAAAAACATATGGCCATGTGCATTTAATGTCTTAAAAATGACTCCACCCCTATCATCTACACCAAAAGAAAAATGTTTATAATAATACATATATTGACTTCTGCTTTCTAGTCAATAACAAGATTTATTGTCCCACTCTTCAGTCAATTTTAACCTCTTTGGGTCAACAAATCTTGATATTGATCTCAACAGAAGTCAATACCTGCTTATTACTTACCTCCACATTTAGACGCCTACCAACAATTCTTATGGGCATTCCTTTGACACAGAAAAGTGAATACTGGCTGTCTACTTTCTATACAAGATGTATTTCTGTGGGCTTCATATAGAATGTCACTTTTATAAGCCTAAAGTCAGATCTAGTTATAAAACAAAATGAGAAAAAAAGATAGATGGTTTCCAATATCTGTAATTATGAACTAGACAGAGGTTTAGTATTCCCTTATCATTTCCTAAATAATAAAATCATGATCTTTTATATTAATTATGCTCTAGTCATTTCCTACATCAAAGATAATTAGGCAACATGATATTTTTCATTCACCAAAGAGAGAACACAATAAATATTTTTGACAATGAAACCTTAATGTGGTATAAGGTTAAAATAAACAATAATAAATAAAATAAATAAATAGTATCTCAAATGTTTTTAAAAACAAGAAAAGCAGACTAGTTATCCATTCCAGCAATTACCCAAATGTCTGCCAACCTCTAACCTCTAAATGTTGACTTTAGTCAAAGACATTCTAGGTTAGATAACTAAGTAACTATCAGGAAGGGAGTTTTGTTTGTTTGTTTGCTTGGCAACTGAAAAGAAATGATGATCAAGGAAGCAGCCTTGCCTGGAGTTTTTAATGAATGTGAGACAAGCCCTACCAAAGGCAATTATTAAACCATCCCCCAAAGTTGTTTGTTCCATGTACAAATGCAGTCCTGGTTCCATAAGACCTCTAGGTGTAAAACAGCATCATCAGCCTTCTTGCCAGCCTCACCTGTTGAAATATTAAAAAGGAAGAATAAAACACCAATATGTACAAACCCAGGGGCAGGCAAAGCAAAATACACTCAAGGCTGTAAGAAATTAATTTTTCAAATTCAATAAATAAACCTTCATTGCATACCTATGTTAAACTGCTTAAAATTAAAATTCAAGAATACTTATATTTTGTACTGCTCTTGAAATACTTTACCCTCCCTAGACTGACTCACACACACCATAAAGTACACATTTAAAACTTATGTTTTGCTGCAGGCTAAATGCCAATAAATAATAACAAAAAGGGAAGAAAAGAAAAGACTAATAGAGCCAGGTGACACAGATCACTTTATCAGCAGCCCAAGTTTGCTTCTGTACAGTCCTATTTTCCAAATAATATAACTGTGAACAAATTTGCAGAAACTAAAAATGCAACATTAGGAGAAAAAAGAACACTTAAGTACATAAATGTGTGTTAATTCCAAATACGTATACACTTTCATAATAACTGAAAGTTGTTTTGTAAAAGATGTGAAAGCATGTCCTTTCAATAGCCACTACTAGTGTGTTAATCAATTTTTACAAGCTTTGTCTGAGAGAGTTAATTTTTCCGAACGATGTCACTAATTTCACATTGTGCTTCTTGAATAAACTCATTAGCTTCCCCTGTAAGTCTTAGTTTCTATTCACCAAAATTACCTGCTCAAAAGTGACAAATACAGTAGGGAGAAAAAATAAAGCCTGTTGTTGTACTGACTCTGAATTCCTTTTGAAAACTTAATCACTTAGTTTGTGAGTTTAGACCCAACTCTACGGTCATCTTGCAGATTCAGTTCTCATTTTTTCCTCCCCTCTCCCCACAGAAATCAGGAGAACTAGGGTCATGTGCCCTCCATACAACTTTGCAAGGATGGACATGTGAGAAGACTAAGTGAGCAGGACAGTGGTGAAATGGCTATATTGTCTGATGTTTTTAAGGCTAATTTGTTAAGGACTTAAGAAAGGTGAGGAAGAAAAATTGTTTTTCAAACTCGACACTATTGATATCTTGAGTGGAGAATTCTTTGTTAGAGGAGAGAGGAATTGTCCTGTGCGTTGTAGAATGTTTAACAGCATTCCAGATCTCTGACAACAAAATGCCAGTAATACCACCCTAGTAGATGTGACAACCAAAAGTATCTCCTGACCTTGCCAAGTGTTCCATTGGTGACAGAACTTTCATACCAAGATACATTCTTATATGGAAGTAAAGCATCAAAAAATATTGCAAAATCATCGATTACTGTAACCATGAGGGACTGGTTAAATTGAGGTAGCCATTGTGAATTACTGTAGACAAAACAAACCCCACAATTACTGAATCATCTCTTCAAATGTGTTTATTCTTATGAATTGAGTCCTAGTTCCATAAGACCTCCAGATGTCAAACAGAATCACTAGCCTTGTATTAAGTGAAAGCACAGAACAGCATCTTTGAAAGTCAAGTCTGCAAGTCCATATTGAGAGTTGAATCTGAGAATTTCAGAACTGGAAGGAATCTTGGAGAACATCTATACAAATATTGTCTTTTTACTGATGGACACTGAGTCTAGCCAGCGTATCAGACTTATCTAACATTACGTAGCTAGTTAGTGGTAGTGGTGAGATAAGAATCCAAATCTTTGAAATCCAAATCCAGATTCTTTCTTCTATATCAAAGTATAGGTCTATTTAGTATGGTAGGTTACTGAAGTTTTTCATTGAATGTTTTTCAGCCCCATTCATATATGTAAGTTTAAAGCATGGTAATAGTCTAGTTAAAATTTGCTTCAAATTTTTAAGAATCAGATCTTATGGCTTTGATTATCATCTCAGATAATTTTCCAGACGTCAGCTTTTATTTAGTTATAGGCATGTTCATCTTGAGATCCATTTTAAAGCATCTTGGCACTTTCTTTTGGAAAATGTTATGTCATAATAATGAAATATTATTAGTTATTTCCACTTAAATATTTTTGAATCTCCTAAAACTTATTCTTCCTTCAAATCTCTCTCTAGTTTTCCCTAACTCTATTATTCTCCTAGTTTAAAAATTTACATTACCTTTTACTAATTTTTTTTCTGAACACACAATAGCCAAACAATTTCTAAATCCTATTATTCCTTTTCTTCATAGTCTTTTTGAAAAATAATTATTTCTTTTCAGATCCATTGCTATCGGACTGTAGAGATCCTTATCAGTATGTCTACAGACTAGTAAGCTGAGACAAATGTATTTTGCTATATTTAGTCTTTTCTCCATCTACTACCCAACTCACTTTGCATATGACCATCTGAGGATTCTTACTAAAATATTTATGTCATAAATCCACCAATAAGTAAATATTCATTGAACAATTCCTGGGTCAAGTTAATGTTTTAGACACAAAAGATGAGTAGAAGTGGTGGGGAGAGGAGGATTTGTAGCCAAAAAAATTTTAAACGAGCTTCCTGCTTCTATGAGTTTATATTTCAGTTGAAATGCATATTGCAGTAAACTGAAAGGCTTAATGCAAGAGCACACATACATGCAAATAGGTAAATACAGAAACTTGACATTTGCCATTTCAAATTTCTGAGATGTTTATCCTGATTTCCAGTTCAAAGATGAATCTTAGTGATAGCTTGAAAAGTAATAACTATACACATGTATTAACCTTTATAATCCCATTTGTGATCATCTCAACACTTTGTTCTTTCCCATGTGTGCTTGTTACAGCAACCAATTTTCCAGTAGTAGCAACCAATGTGCAGTAGCAGCTGATGTCCCCATCTGTTTCTGCTTGCTTTCAATTAAATAAATCATTGTATCACATGCTCAGGCTGACCAATGAACCCTTGGCTAAGGCAGTTTTGAGAGGGACCTTCCAGCAATGCAGAAACTATTGGCGCAGACCAATATTTATTCAGGGATATTTATTCACAAGTCACCCCTCCATCAGGGTTCTATCTTCTAGGTTTCCATTTTCTGTCTTCCTGTTAAAGAAGGAACCCAGACACTTACTTGTAAGATAGTAGAGCAGAAATATAGGAAAAAATGAGGCTCTGAGAGCCTATCCAAACTGCCTTAGTTTGGCCTAAGCTTTGGATGGTGATTTAGCATTCCTGTGTAATAAGTGCCCTTTTAGTTAAAATTATATATTCCCTTATTAAAAGATGGTTGAGATGATCACTTCTGTGTGCAAGACACATTTCTTCTCTGGTGGTCCATCCTCAACTTTTCTAGAAATATCTCCCCTTGGCATTCACATTTTTAACATAGGAGCAATGATTTTATACAATATGACTCTGCCCCACAGAGGGTCACAGTTGATATATAAGAAGTTAGAACCCGGATCAAACTGGGCCACTGAACCCCTTCTCTGAGATTGTGAATTTTAGAGTGAGAGCTCTGGCATTGTCTCCTGAAACCAAAGATGTTAATTGTAAATTAATCTGAGAATTCCTCATATTAATTTTATGCCATAGAATGTAAATTAACTGATTTACACAAGGAGAAAGAAAAATGGAGCAGATAAATAAAAAGGTACATTGACTAGAGATAAAGAAAATCCTGAATTCTTCTATTCCTGGATAGTTCCTGAGCCCAGTTGTATTACTGACATTTCCGTAGCTTAGATTTCCCCTGGATTCTATGGGACATCTCATTATTCTCCCAATAAATTCTCCTATTTCTGTAAAGCTTTTCAAGCTGGATTCCTGCCACCTGTAATTAAAATATGTATCGTGAATACATTTTGCCTCCTGCAAGTCCATTAGAGGAAAATGTTGTAGTGTTGAATAGAAACCAATCTAAAAGCCATGAATAAACAGTCACGTATACAAACACACAGATGCACACACAGAGGTGCTAAAAGCTAGGCCTATATAAGTTTAGATTCTATCTTACAAAAAATAAAGGTTACAGTAGCAGCATTATTAAGAAGAAGCAAATTAGAGTTCACCATGTCATTATCTGGTTCAAAACATTTACTTGTATCCTGTTATCATTAGAGTGCAAACTTTTGAGTCTGGGTTTCAAGGTCTCCTAACAGAAGCCCCTAAGCCACCTGTGGCAGTACTTGCCATTATTTCTACACGATTCCTCCCTACCCATTCTCAGCTAAGTTCTTTTGCCATGCTTCCTGCCTGAGAGGCCCACCTCTTCCTCTATGTCCAATAAAACTCTTATTTGTCATTCTTCTGGGCCACATTTTGTTTCTACCTCCTGAGTTCTTGAGTCCACAGAAAGATCTCCATTCTCTGAAATCTTAGAACTCTTGTTATTTTAACCACTTCTTTAACATTTACTACTTGTACCATATATAATTAGTCAACTATTTCAGAGGCCTTGGTTTTAATTCCTCCTGGGATTTTTTTTTTTTTTTTTTTTTTTGAGACAGAGTCTCGCTTTGTTGCCCAGGCTGGAGTGCAGTGGCCTGATTTTGGCTCACTGCAAGCTCTGCCTCCCGGATTCATACCATTCTCCTGCCTCAGCCTCCGGAGTAGCCGGGACTACAGGCGCCTGCCACCACGCCTTGCTAATTTTTTTGTATTTTTTAGTAGAGACGGGGTTTCACTGTGTTAGCCAGAATGGTCTCGATCTCCTGATTTCGTGATCCACCCGCCTCGGCCTCCCAAAGTGCTGGGATTACAGGCGTGAGCAGCCGCGCCTTACCCCTGCTGGGAGATTATACCTAAGCTCTTTGAGGGCAGAGACCATGCCTTTCTTTTTACAACACTTCCTCCCTTCCCTGAATCCACTGAAAGTGAGCATTTGGTAGAGTGTATTTTATTTGAATTAACACATACAAGAGTAAAATATAGCATATTCCCTAAGGGAACCAATTATAAATTTTGTTTAAAGGAGCATTAAAAAGTTAAAATAAAAAACTCACATTGGCAGAAGATAAAAAAGTTTTAACCACCAGCTGCTGCTGATATAGGGACATTTGATAATGAAAAACAGAAATAAATCTTAAAGGAAAAGAGCTTGTGAGTGAATTGGAAGGGATGATGGTTAAAGAGAGGGAGAAAACATACAAATCCTGTAATATACTTATTTTTTAAAAATCGAGTAAAGTCTGTGCATCCCCTCCCCTTGTAGATTATAAACTCCATGAGGCCAATTATCCCATCTGCCTTGTTCATCACAGTAAAGCCAATACCTGACTCTCAGTCGAGAGGGATCCAGTAAGCACTTCTGGAATGATAAACCACTGTTGTACAACCAGAATACATTTTAAAGTGAGTATGTCTATAGAGGTGATAGGCACTTGGTATAGTGCAAAATTTGCACTCAATTCCTGCAGTGGCAACTAGGGACTGACTGACACAAGCAAAGTATTAAAAATACTATTGATGAAATTCGTATAGTGAGGGAGAAAACCTCTGTACCGTGGAGGCTAAAGCCGCATTAGTTGCAGGCAGGAAGACTGACAGCTGTCATTGACAGAGGGACTCTGATAAAAAAAGGAATGATCAAAGCAACATTAGACAACATGGAACTAGAACAATGCAGATGAGCAGAGGGCATAAAACTGATGTGAAGAGTGGACATAGAAGAGACTCAAACTAGTACCAAAGAGGAATGTTCCCTAACTTCTCCTACTTATGGGTTTTAATAGAATCTTAGTGAAGAAAAATGATAGTTTTATCAGTAAGCTTTTTCTAGATTTTACTTCAGAAACAAATGACCCTCAACTCTAAGTGGCTTAAGACCACACAGCTTGACCACATTTTAGGTTGGCTGTAGGTCTGCTGAAGCCCTGTTTACTTTCTCTTTATTCTAGAACACTGGCCAATATAGCAGCTATTATCTGGGATCCTGCCAAACTTGAATTGCCAAATTTAGCAAATGAAAATACAAAACATCCAATTAAATTTGGATTTGAGATAAATAGTGAATGATTTTTAGGTACAGAAATATGTCTCTTGCAATATTTGGGATAGACTTATGCCAAGAAAGGTTTGTTGTTTATCTGATTCTGATTTAATCATGTGCCCTGTATTTTTTTTTTCCCCTGGCAACCCTTTGCCAGATTCATGAAAGACGAAAAAGAAAAATGTGACCTTATGAAGGCTTTTACACCTTTTACTCAGAAGTGGCATTTGGCGGGTGCAGTGGCGCATGCCTGTAATCCCAGCACTTTAGGAAGCCAAGGTGGGCAGGTCACTTGAGGTCAGGAGCTTGAGATCAGCCTGGCCAACATGCTGAAGTCCCATCTCTACCAAAAATTACAAAAATTAGCCGGGCATGGTGGTATGCTTGTAATCCCAGTTACTCGGAAGGCTGAGGCACGAGAATCACTTAAACTTGGGAGGTGGAGGCTGCAGTGAGTCGAGGTACTGCAACTGTACTCTAGCCTGGGTGACAGAGTGAGATCCTGTCTCAAAAAAAAAAAAAAAAAAAAAAAGAAAAAAAGAAAAAAAAGGCATTTGACACTTCCATTCTTCTCACTCATTGGTCAAACAAGGCACATGATTAAACTAGTATTATTGGGGTAAGAGGCATTATCCTCCCTTAGAGATAGGCCTGGAAAAGAGCAGCCATATCAAAGGATATTACTCATTTATATTATGTGTTTGTGAGTGCATGTGGGCATGCACACATTGGAATAGGGCTGCTTTCATCTCTATAAAGGAGCTACAATAACTCCTTCCGCTAGTGTTAAGAAGTAGCAGGAGCAGGAAGGGCCGCTTGACATCTATACCCTCTCATTCTCTGAGCTGTCAAGGGAACAGCAGTTCCTGAAACTGTTCCAGTTGAGGGAACCACTTTAGTTTGACAATGAGGGGTCATTTCTGTTAGGCTGATTGCCTTAGATCTCGTTATTTTAGGGCAAGGCCCTTGATACTGGTGAGTGAGCAGTGACCAAGAAAGCAATCTGAGTGGGAGAAGAAAGTGGTTTGCTAGCAGAGGCTAACGCATCTCTGAAGGGTTCACGTTTGCCTGTGGCATCTTCCACACCTCCTTCTTGGGGCCACCTTCCTTCTTTACACACTCATTAGCTGGCTCTTCTTTGTAACTATTTTTCCAATTAAGGCACTCCTTGTTCACATTTCACTGCATGTCAAACGATATTTTTCTAGAGGAAAGGGTGATGGTAGATAGAGAGATGAGCTGGTGACACAAAGGATTTTCCTGGTTCCCACAGCCTTCTTCGTTTGGCCCAAAGTCTTACATATATTCAAATTCTTTCATAAAAAACTAATTGCTAACTTTCTTTATTCTTTTGTGTCTATAAGAATTCATCGTTTACTTAGTACAACGGGTGAAAATTGTTCACATTTCTGAGGCCAATCATAATAGAATTAGATTCCTGAAATAGCCTGGAGTATGATAAATACATAGATCTACATGGACTTCTGTTCTGCTGAGTTTTTTCTTTCTGTTCAAGGCCATTTCTAAATATTATTTTCCTACTTCGTTATAATGTGCTTCATATTCAGAGTTTGCCTAAACAGGACGTTTGGCTAATGAAGTGAGATAATGGGGAATTAAATGGTTTTCAGTGTGAAGAGAACAACGTTATTTACAGGGTATATTGCTGATTAAGATTTCTTTTTCTTTTAAAAGAGACAAAATGATAATTAAGCTCCTCAAACACGAAGTTATTCCCAGCTTGTGATATGGTGTGATCACATGGGATTTCCTAATTTAATACCAATCACACATTTGAATGGGCTGGTATAAAATGAACTTAGACACTGGTTGTCACAATTGCTGATGATAGGTGTGAATATATAGGCGAAAAGTGTGGTTCATCTAAAAGCATATGAGTTTATCCAAAACTTCACAAGTATCTTTATTTGAGTGGAATTACTTCATCACAGTGCTATCAGCATGTAGAAATAGAAATGAACTATGTGGCTTTTGATTTCAAGCACTGGGAATTGGCAAAATGTTTGTTTCAGATGATGGGGCAAAACTTGCAGATATTAAAAAATACATAAAAATAAACTAGGTGCTACAGGCCACAGTAAACCTCACCTGATCCCATTATTAACTCACTTTACTTTGAATATATTAATGTCTTGAAAATTTTCAGCTTTCCTTAAAAATATAAAGTATTGATAGTTTTCAGTTGTGTGTGTGTGTGTGTCTGTGTGTGTTTATAATACATGCAAATTACTCTGTGGCTGAGAATTAAGGTTCCAGAACTCGAAGGAGCATTTTAACATCATCTCATTCTAGGGTGGCAGAATCTGGTCCAGGTCCTGCTGGTCCAGGTCCTTGCCTCTGGCAGATGTTGATGAATAATGGAAATTTTTTCTGCGGAGCACAGACTGAGAATCACAGTCCTTTTTAAAACAGCAGTGCAAACCTGGGCAACATAGTGAGACCCTGTCTCTACAAAAAATTAAAAAATTAGTTAGGTGTGGTGGGATGTGCCTGTAGCTACTCAGGAAGGTGAGGTGGGAGGATGGCTAGAGCCCGGGAGTTTAAGGCTGCAGTGAGCATGATCACACCACTGAACTCCAGACTGGGAGACAGAGTAAGATCCCATCTCAAAAGCAAAAACAAACCAACCCAAAAAGACACAGGAGTTCAGGTAGCACTAGCAACTGGTCTGAGTTGACCTGCAAGAGGCAACCACTTTGCTATTGCTGAGAGCCCAACCCCTTCATCTTACAGGAGAGGGTGCTGCAGTGGGTCGGATTTGATTTGCAAGTCCATCATACATCCACTTCACCAGGCTGTTTAGGCAATTTAATTTAACACAGATACTTTTGAATGACATTTTCTTTTTGTATGGCAATATTGATATAGAATATTATATAATCATTATCTCTTCCAAAATATTAGAAAAGGAGAAAATTGTCTTTTATTTAGCATACATAATTAGTGAAAAAAGGGAGGTGCATAAAAACAGAAAAACAACCTAGAGACATTTCGTGAGTAATTCAAGCAAATTTCAGCATTGTTCTAAGCATTTTATATTGTCAGTTGTTTAAAATGATTTGGGGGTGGGGAGAGAAAGACATAGACTTTGAAATGGCAGATTCTGTATGTAGAGGACCTAGTGTGGATATTCCTGAGCCTAAGACTGATCTAATCAGTAATCTGCCATCTGATGATGCATTGTGCTTCTGAAGAAAACAGGAGGTAAATAAGAACTAGGAGACAGAGGGAACCCAACATTCTTGTTAAGCACCACAAGATGGGAAATCTGTATTTTCACTGTGTGACTCAATACCTTCTGTGCATATTGTCCCACGTTGGGAAAATAGCTCTTAGTGCTTTTTTTTCAGTTTTGAATTTAGTGGAGTGTATACAAAGAAAGATTTATTTTAGAAGTACCTGTGTTGTAGTCTCAACTTCTGGGGATGCAATGGCAAAAGCAGGGTAGCTCAGGGTGTAATTGGTAAGCAAAGAAGCACATTTTCAGTTTATTCAGCTTCCTGTGATTATAACTCCCCTGCCTGGGCTTCCTACCCACCCTCCCCAATTAGTTGACGCACTCTTCATTCTTCTGAGGTACCCTCTGTCGCTGGTCTCTTAAGACGTGGATTAAAATCTGTCTGGTGAGAATCTGATAATGTCATTATTATTGAAGTGTAAATGACTAATAAAATGTTATCTTCTATAGAGACATTTGCATTTTAACAGAGACAAAGCCTTAAGCCAAAATAATCAGGGTCTTTTGTTTATTTTGTTCCCTTTGTACTTTTATCACACTAATCTTCCTATGTTGAGAAAGACAGTTAAGAGTAATCTTCAAAGGTTGTCATTATGTAAGTCGAGCAGCTTTGATGGGTTTGGGGATCAACTAGCCACAATGATGCATCTAGTTTTAAATGTAGAAATAAATTTTGTCCCATGAAAAATATTTTTTTTTTCTGTTTGCCCTCAGTATAAGGAACTCTCTATTTTTGTGATTTGATTGAAATGGTTACAATTTCCTCACTGTCCCCCACCCAGAGGGGTAGTCTCTTTTTTGAGATCTCTTCCTTCTCATAATGTGATTCTCAACCCTTCACAAAGACCTCTTACCCTCCCTCTCCAGGCTGGGGCCCAGAGCATGCTCCCATTAGAAGTATCATGCATAAATGCTATTTGACAATCATTGCTTTCTCTCTCCATCCCCAACCAAGACTCTTTCTCATATTCCTAAATGCATTTTGTAAACTGTAAAGTGTTAAACAAGAGTAAATATACATTCTCTCTGTGGTTATATTATCATTTCAAATTTTTATGGAGTCAGGAGAAACTGACATTGGGTAATCAGATTTTCATGGACTGGATTATTAAAAGTGAGTCAAATAAAAGAGTTTGTTAGTATTTGCAGGGACATATTCTTAAACATATACTTTGGTGATAGCTGTCATTAAATGTTTAAACTTCTAACTAATAAATTAAAATGACACTAGAAAAGTACAGGGAAAAAACTTAAAAGGAACATGTGGCTTAAGTTTTGATTATTATACGACTAAAACTTCAGCTGGGACAAACTCCAGCAATATTGCAAACTGTAGGCAGGCTAGTGAAGAAAAAAGGACAAACTGACTCATGTACTCTGCATTTGGCAAAAAAGATTGTTGAAGTGAAAAAGAAAATAGTGGAGTAGAATAAGACCTCTAGAAGAAATACAGGACTGAAATCTTGTGCATTTCCTCAATCTGAAAGGGAAGGCAATTATTTCTTGTTTTAAGTGGATGCTACTTCTCTTGAGGCTGTCCATGGTCCCTTCCTGAAACAAACACATTTACGAAGTGACCACTGGGTATGTGGCAATGATCTAAGAACTGAGGGATATGGAAAATTGTGGATTGATCTTTACTCTTGCTGAGCTTCCTATCCTTTCTCTCAAAATGTGTGCCCAGTGTTAGTAATGCAGATCAAATGACCTTCCACCAACAGGGAAATTGGTCAAGGGCTTAAACAGGTTGAATACATTTCTGTGTGTGTACTTACTCCCCCCTTTAAAAGCAACATATGAAGGAAAGATGCAGAGCAAAATATCTAGAAATACAAATTTCAAAATCAAAATAGGAAATGAATCACTACAATTGCAAGAACAGACATCGACAAATGAGATGCTGCAATGTGTTTTCCCTCTGGACCACTAGTCCGAGGGGAAAAAAAAAGAAATCTAAGCTTAAGCCTTCATGCAACCAAATTGTTCAGGTGCCGGAAGCGTTATGCCTTGGGATATTTTGCCAAGTAAGTGGTGTTTCACTCTACACTAAAGAAAACCGCGTTCTTTCTCACACTCACCAAAAAATGAAAAAAAAAATCACACCTCTATTCAGAGCCCAAGTTGTCGTCAGAAAGGAAAAGGTTGGAGTTCATTTATCATGTGCATTTCTATGGCTACAAAGATAATTGGGTTGATTCCATCTAGCCTTTGCTTCTCTCACATTTTAATTGAAAAGCCTCCAGAGTGTTGGAAGCACAGAGCTGGCCTGAGACTTGAGGAGACTTCAGGTAAGGCAGCGATGGACTAAAATGACAACCAGAAGACAGACTAAGCGGTCTGTTGGACCAGGAGCCTGTTGTGTTAAGGCTCAAAACTTACTGGGAAAGGGGCTGACGGGGGAAGCCATACATTCTGTATCTATTTTCTGCTAGGAAATCCAGGTTTCATTTCTGGCTACATTTAATTTAACATTTTTATCAAAGCATTTGTGTCAGAGTGAATACCTAGCTTTGGGACAGTTTTTAGCCTGCAGAATGTAAGCAAAGCCTGGTTGATTAAAATGAAGGGCTAGAGAGCAAATGGCATTGGCGTCAGCAGAGAGTGAAAGCAGTCTGTAACTTTTGGGCAGCGTTAAAATGGGCATACATTTAACATCATTTTCATTTTTCATCATCGAGCTCGCTCCTATTAAAACTTTGCAGGTTCAGTTGGTCAAGTTTTTATGATTGAACATATTCTCTAAGCAAGCTCAAGATGTGCTTAGGAGATTAATTTATAAACTCTTCTGACTCTGAATCTCCAAGGTTTATTCTGTCTATGTGTTGTTTGCATAATGCACTTTTGTACAGCTAAAGCACTACCTATAAAGGGATTATTTTCATATTCAGCACATTAAAAATCCAGCTCAATTCACAGATCCCATTCTGTGTTTATGCCTGAGATAACAGGTGAAAAGTATCTCATTACAAGTGTCCATGAAGCAAACATAAGAACGTGAATGTTTGGGGAAAGAATGTGCCCCTACTGAAATTAATTCCCCAATGGTTTTATTAAAGTCTGCAAATTGCATTATTTTCCCATCATATTTGAAATATTGCCCTCCTTTAATGCCTGCTCTAACCCATGCCATACCATCTTCCCTGGAGTGTCTAGACATGGTGTCTTAGATTTATGTGTATGATCTCAGTGTGTTACAACATCACTCCTGACTAATGCATTATTACAATACTTACAGATATTCCCAAGTGCCACTGTATTGATTAGAAAATCACCAATCTGCATATGCATACCATCTGTGCTGCAGAGAAGCAAAACATGCAGGATGACATTTGCCTTATTCGAAGGCAGATTCAGAAACCGCTAATAGAACGAAGAGGGAATTCTCTTTTGCAGGGAAGGGATTTGGCTTTTTTGAATAGAAAAAAAAGTGGATGATATGAATTTTTATAGAACTATACAGTATAAAGTGTTTAAATCTAGTCACCTTGCTCTCTTTTCAGGTATATGGAAAGCCTAGGTCTCAGCATACAAACAGCATGCTTAACCATTTAGATCCTGAAAGTGATACCATGTCAGGACCACTGGTGCCATGAAATTGATAAATCTCAGCTGAACTGCAGCAGCCCTTTGGTAGAAAAGCTGCCTGTAGTGAGCAGTCGGTTGTGTCTCAGTGGAAAGGCCGAAAGCATGCCTGCAAAAGATGAATGAGACACTCACCTACTGGGCTGAAATGCTTTTAAAGGACAGGAATCTGTTTATCTTTGATTGATTGTTCAGTCTGATACTTTCCTTTATAAAGTTTATTGACTACAAGCACATAAATCAAAGAAAAACAAATCACAGGTTCAATTTTGGGGGCATTGACATCCTGCCATCTCTGCAGCAACTGCTCATACAAGTCAAGGGGGCAGGAAGAAGGATGCAAGTAACTAGGGGAAAGAAATCACATGATGGAAATGGCCAATGAAGTCCTACCCTTATTATTCTCCTAATGGCTCTTTAGATGGCAAATGTCTTGATACATACTGCAATGCCAGTAGTTTAGGCAGCTGTTGGAATGTGGATGATGATAAAAAATGAAACAAAAACAACAAACTAATCTGAAAAGCAATTACAAGCAAATGACACTCAGATCTGCCATTTTTGAGTGTCCCCTATTATGGATCACCCAATTTGTCCCCAGTCTTATTTATTAAAGTACATGTATTCAACTCCTTCAATACTTAGGAAAAAATATAAAAATATTAAAGCAAAAATGATAATGACTTTTGAGTGAACTGAGAGAATAGCAGCAGGAGGCTCTAATCACATTCCCCCAGTTCTGCCCCATCGCAGTGTAAGAAAATGTTGCCATGCCAGCCTGGCCTAATGAGGAGCTCTTTCTACCAGGACTGTGGGGTGAATTCTACAGTGGTATAACCCAGATGGATTTGTGTTAGAAAGCCTAATGATGCATCACATTGTGTCTCCTTTTAAACTAAGTGTACACAGACTAGAATATCTACAAAAAGTGCTCTGTTAGTAGGGGTATGTGCCTTTCTCGCAATTTAGTTAGAACAACAACCAGTTTCTCACTGTGAAGAGTCAACAGCAGCCTTCTCAATTTGTTTTTTTGAAGTATCCTTGACACTGTTTTAAAAATTAAAAATAACTGCATTCTTTATTTCTTGTGCACTTCTCAAGTTTATTATTTTCAATTTGTTGCTTTTCAGTCAGATGAAAATTACTGCGGGACACTACAGAATTCAGAGTGGTGTTAACTTTTGGTGCCACAGGCCTGTCTCTGAACACATGTTCTATATTTCAAGTAAAATTAGAGAAAGAGAAGAGATGGGGTCAAAGAGGGAGACAGAAACCAGTCCTCTACATGCGGCTATCTGTAAGAATGTCCAAATGACCACCCCAGGTAGCAGGAATCGTGGTATAATATCTGAGCCATGGAAGGTAAAGCCAGCCCCAACTGACAGCAGCCATAGAAAATTGAGAGAAGGAGCCGGCTGCTGGGCAGAGTGTAAAATGCATCCTTGTTTCTCCCCTGCAGGAGCTCAGAATACCTCACAAGGCCTTCCCAAGAGCAAATATCACTTTGCAGTGGTCACCACTGTCAGAGTCACTAATGAGGCCTAATTGGAGGACACAGTCTGCCTGTGCACATTAGCATCTCTAAGTTGTCCCAATTAAGGAACAAGATACAACAGGGTGGGCATTGTTTGGATACTGGTGCCCCGCTTGGGTGTGCTGCGAGGAACAAGGCCAAAGGCTGAGTGCCTGCAACCACCCAATGTGTGACCTAATTGCTAATTGATGCACAACCTTAGGTGGCCTGCTGCTTCTTAATGATGTTTGAGACAGTTTGGGGTCCTAGAACAACAAGCTTGTTTTGGAACAAAGCCAACAATTTATCTTCATTTATCAGTGTTTTACCTGTGTTATCAGGAAACACACACACACACACACACACACACACACACTGCAGGATGGGAATAAGAAACAACTCAGTACTATACTGTAAGTAAAAAAGGCCCATTATCGTTAACAGGCAGAAAATCTAGTCTACTTTGGTGTGTAAAGCCACGTTAAAGAATATACTTCTGGAGCATCAAGGAAAAAAAGAGAAATGAATAGCACATTATGGATTAAAGAAGAGATCAAAGCAAGAATCTTTTAAAATTTAAGGAATTGATCTCAGAACCCCATGCCTATGAGAATGTCTTCATTATCACATTTGCCTCAGTCCATTTCTGGTCTTCACATTTTCAGGCAACTGTGGAATGAGGAGAAAAGTTTTAGATGGCTTACAAGGACTGAGGAAAGAGAGTTATTTTTGACAAGATAAAAACAAGAATAGACTGAAACCTTTTACTCATTACTTTATTCATTTAGTAATGAACGTTCCAGGTACTCATAGGCACTAGGGCTTACAGGATGGGTAAAACTGACTAATCTCTGATTTCACAGAATTTAGACATTAGCACACAAAAGTCATTCAGTGTAAGAGAAGTAGCAATAGTTGAATTTTATTATGTTTTTAAGAACATACTAGGGGAGGAGAGAATAATAACTCAATCTAGGGGTCAGGGAATTTCCTGAAGAAACTCTAAGACATTGAGGAGACCATTCCTCTGCCATTGGAATACAACTGATTTGTACTTTTCCTTAGAGTCATTGCATTAGTCCGTTATCACACTGTTATAAAGAAGTTTCGAAGACTGGGTAATTTATAACAAAAAGAGGTTTAATTGACCCACGGTTCCATATGGCTGGGGAGGCCTCAGGAAACTTACAATCATGGTGGAAGGCAAAGGGGAGAGAGGCACCTTCTTCACAAAGTGGCAGGAGAGAGAACGACTGAAGGAAGAACTTGCCAAGAACTTATAAACCAGCAGATCTCTTGAGAACTCACCCACTATTGCGAGAACAGCATGGGGGAAACTACCCCCATGATTCAGTTACCTCCACCTGGTCTCTCCCTTGACACGTAAGGATTATGGGGATTACAATTCGAGATGAGATTTGAGTGAAGACACAGAGCCTAACCATATCAGTCATATAAAGTGATATTTGGACTGGTTTTAAAATTCAGTAACATTTTATTTGACAAACATAGCATAGTGGTTTTTAAATACACCTGATTTCAAATGACTGATTTAAATAGGAAAAGGTGTGGATTTTGAGAAAAGATGAAGTAGAAAAATAGTAAAGAAAGGAAAAGAGCCAGGGAAAGGCAAGAAATAGTGAAAAAAGAAATGTCCCCACAGCAATGAGGACCCTCCACGAGAGACATAAAATGAAGAAGAAAGTAATTATCAGATACAGATAGGAAAGGAGCAGAAATAGAAGGAAAGAGATATGGACATGGAATAAGGAAATGGGAAACTGAAAAATATAAATTGCTCCAGGGGACAATTTCTACTTTTATATGAACTGATCTGGTTAGAGCTTCTGTGTTCCGCACACTGTATTTCTGGAAGTAGTTAACTTTTCTCATTAACTGTCTTCTAAATGCTAAATTGCTGGTCAAACCCTATTTACAGATCTTCAATTGGAACAGAAAAATAATGATCTTTTTGAATGATGTCCAATCAAGGAACATAAACAACAGCCAGAGAATTATTACAGATATTTGTTGGCAACAAAAATTAATTACATGTTCATGGCTCAATTCATTTTTTCAACAAATATTCATTGTTCAACAAACATTTAATATAGTCAAAAATATTGTCCAAGCCATCACTGAAGAACAATCATTAAACTCCACAAATATTTTTAATTTAATTGTCCAGAGTATGATATTAAACACACACTAATTTTTGCTCACACTCCTCTCCTCCTCCTCCTATTTTCACCTGTACCCTACAATACTGTCCCTTCTGTCCTGGCCCAATCCAACTTCCCCCTGTCACACAATTCAAGATTCATGTTCTGTGTAGAATTTTTCCAACTGTCCTTTTTTCCTCTCAAAACTCCTGTGATCAAAACCCCTCAATAAGGTCATGTTACTACTATCTCTGCTGATCTTTGATGCTTTCAATTCTCACAAAATCACTATAGTGTCAAAGTCAGTTTTAAAGAGGGGGAGGGGAACGCTTTATCTCTCGGTATAATGCTCAGAGGGAACTCCCACAGTGTGATGTTCCTGGAGCCCCCAAAATAAAGTATAGAGTATACTGCAGTAGCTCTTTCTAGTCTTGTTATTAGCTATTTTTCCAACTTCAATGGGGTGATTGGGCTGAATTGTGGCCCCTTCCACAATTCAAACGTAGAAGCCCTAACCCCTAACTACCTCAGAATGTGACTATATTTGGAAATAGGGCCTTTGAAGATGAGATTAAGGCACTATGGTGGGCCTGATGAAATCTGACTGGTGCCCTTGTAAAACAAAGGAAATTTGGACACACAGAGACACCTGTGATGCACACACACAGAGGAAAAACCATGTGAGGACTCAGGAGGAAGAGGCCATCAGCAAGCCAAGGAGAGAGACCTCTGAAGAAACTAAGCCTGTTGACAATTTATATTGGACCTCCAGCCCACAGAACTGTAGAAATGTATTTTTGTTGTTTAAGCCACCCAGTCTGTGATATTTTTGTATTGGTAGCTGGAGCAGACTAATACAAGGGATATATCACAGCCAGGGAGTTAATATAGAACAGGTTTCTTTGAACCTACTATACTGGGCTTTACTCACTGCTTACAATCAGGACTGGGTCTGTTCTGACTTTTCTTACTGAATTCCTTCTTCCTGGTACATTTTATGTTTGGGACTCTGCTATTAATTTTTTAAAATTTTGCTTAAAATTTTTATTTTCTATTAGAGTTTGAAAATAAAAAAATTCATTTTTAACCTTTTTTCCTCTAGTTTCCTCAAGTACATGATATTTTTGTAATCATATTTAAGTGTTACATACCTATAGAAAAGTCTAGAGATCATGAATATACCAGCTCAATGAAGTTTAATAGTCTACACATCTAAATAACAAGTACCTGGATTCAGAAACAGAATAGCCTCAGGAACTCAGGAGCCTTCCTTGTGACCTCTTTTCCCCAAATAATCATTATCTGATTTCTAATACAATAGGTTAGATTTGTCTACTTTTGAACTTTATACGAGTGGGACCACAGAGTGTGTACTCCTATGTAAAGATTTTTTGGTCAGCATTATGTTGGTGAGATATGGATAATGCTGCATATGGCTCCAGTTCATTTATTCTCATTGGAGTACAGTATTTCATTTTATTAATACATCATAATTTATTCATTCTACAGTTGATAGGCTTTGTGATTACTTTCAATTTATAGAGATAGTCTGAATAGCACTGCCACAAAAATTACTGAATCATTAGCTACGTATATTCAGTTTTAGTTAATTATTGTAAATAGTTTTCCAAAGTGTTTTTACCAATTTACAATTATACCAGCATTGTATGAAAGTTCTAGATGATACCAACTCTCCAATACTTGGTACTGCCAGTCGTTTTTATTTTAATCATTCTTAGTTTGTACAGTTATATTAATTGTGGTTTGAATTTGCATTTGTCTGATGACTGTCATCAAAATTGAACACATTTCAGTTTATTTGTCATTTTATTTTGGGACATGCATGTTTAAGTTTTTCTATATTTAACAAAATGATTATCTCTATTGATTTATAGAAGATCTTTATATGTTCTGAATAGGACTCCCTTATTGGGTATATGTATTGAAAATAACTATTACCATTTCATGGGTTGTTGTTTTATCTTCCTTAGGGGTATTTTTGGATCATTTAAAGTTATCAATTCTAATGTTGTCCACTTTGACTTCCTATTTTTGTATCCTGTATAAGAAAATTTTGCTAACCCAACTCATTACAATGTTCTCCTATATTTTCTTCTCAAAGCTTATTTATTTATTTTAAATTTATTTTTTCTTGTCCTATTTATGTCTATAATCATACCGGATTTGATTTTATGTACGGTGTGAGGAAGGGGCTGCAAATGAACATCCAATAGGTCCATCATTTATAAAAATATCAATGTCTATCCCCACTGCAATGTAACATCATTTTTATTTCACTTTTATTACAATTCAGTGTAAATCTCTTTTTGGAGTTTGTGTCCTGTTAATTTTGTCTGCTTTTTTTGTTTGTTTTTATGCCAAAACTTCTTGGTTTTGATATCTTACAGTGTAACTTCTCCATCTTCATTTCTCTTCTTCAAGATGTCTTGGCTATTCTTAGACATTTGTATGTCCATATAAATATTAGAATCATCTTGTCAACTTTCACAAACCAACCTTTTGAAATTTTAGTTGGGTTTGTGATGAATCTACTGACTAAATAGAGAACTTCTGTCTCTAAAACAGTTATCCAATTCATGAATATGCTTTATCTTTTATATGTTTAGATCTCCTTTACTCTTCCTCAGTAATATTTTATGGTGCTGTATGCAGAGGTCTGGCACATCAATTACTAGATTTATTTCTACGTTTCTGACTTTCAGTGCTTTTGAAAATTATATTATTTAAAATTTTTAATTTTATGATGGTTTGTTGCTAGTGGCTAGCATATAGATATACAATTTTTATCTGTTGGCCTTGTGCCCAGTGATATTGTTAAATTCATTTCTTACAGTTTGTAGACTCTTTTGGATCTTCTTTATACACAAGCATATCCTCCAATAGCAACAAAATTTTGTTTTTATTTTCTAAATTAAATGCCTTTTATTTAATTTTCTTGTCTTATTTCACTGACTATGGTCTCCAGTGTGATATTGAAAAAGAATGATGATATGCAGCATCCTTTCCTTATGACTGTTCTCAAGAGAAAAGTTTTCAATAATTCATTATTAAATATAATGTTTTATGTAGGATGTTTTTGTAGATACTATTTCTTAGATTAAAAGAGGACCACTCTATTTTTAATTTGTTTAATTTAATAAGGTTTTTTGTTTTTTAACCATAAATACTCAATTTAATCACTTTTTCTATATCTATTAAAATGTTCATGATTATTTGTCTTTCCTGTTAATAAGGCAACTTATATTTATGGATTTTTAATATTAAATACACACTTACAGCCCTGGTTGTAGTATATAATCCTTTTAACAATTATTGAATTTGATTTGCTATTAATTAAGAAATTTTTTGCAAGTATGTTATTAAAGATATTGAACTGCATTTTTCTTTCTTGTAATGTTATTGCCAGATTTTGTTATCAAGATTACATAAAATTATCTGGTAGTATCTTCTGTATCTGAAAGAGTTTGTGTAAGATAGTGTTGTTTTCCACTCTTTTTAAAATCTATCTTCATAGCTCACTGGCACGCACACACACACACATAGTTGGCCTGGTATGATTATACACTTCAATATTGATATAGTTGACATGTTACTCCCATCTCCTCACTCTCCACTCAAAGTTGTCTCTCTAGATAGTGGAAATCAATAAATGTCATATGAAAGGTTTTGTACAACATTACACATTAGCCATATCCAAATCATAGCACTGTACTCCCTCTTTTGACCTCTACGTCTACAGCTTTTTTTTTTTTTGAAACTTAGGTACTTAAAAAGAAAAGTCATCTTTTAATAACTGGAATCAGATAATTTTCTAACCTTCCAGTGACTCCTATCTCATTCACAATCTAGAAGCTCTTACCTCTACAAGACCCTTGATTACTTCCCTCCTTTGCTCACTCTGTATGAGCCGCATACCCTTCTTAATGTTCTTCAAACCCTCCATATTTGGCCTGTCCACTTCCTGTTCCTTTTCCCCATTACTCACTTCCTTTAGATGACCATGTGGATTACTGGCTCCTGTATTTCAGGTCTTTCTTCAATTGTCACCTTGTCAGTGAGACAGACTTTCGCCAGCCTTTTTAAGACTGGTACCTCATCCCACACTGCCTATGCTAGCATTCCCTATCTTCCTTCCCATTTTTATCATTATTTGACAAATAGCTCTAGAATCATGTGTATTTGTTGATATTTTGTTTGTTTGTATATTGCTTGTTTTTTTTTCTTCTCTGAGAAAATGTGAGCCTTATAAGAGCAGAAGTTTTTGTTTGTTGATTACTATATCCCAACCACCTAACATAATGCTTGGTATATAATAGCTTCTCAATAAATACTAGATGACAGGATACTCAAAGAATATATTCTGCAGCTTGCTTTATTTTTGAGATTTTTGAAGATATATGTAAATCTATTTGTTTTAACTGATGATATGTATTATTACATTGTTTGAATATACCAGAATTCATTAATTCAGTTTCCCTTTGGTAGACATTTAGTTTATTTGAAAACTACATATCACCCTACACATTTTTAAGTTAACATCTATTTTTTAATTCAAATTTAAGAATTGCAAAAGATACATGTTTCAGCATATTATATTTTGTATTCATGCTTTAAATATATTTTGGCCAAAACCTCAGAGCAGATTTGGTGAATCTGATTGATAGAAAATATGTATCATTTAACTTAAATGGATACCCAGTCTTCATTGTCAAAACAAGCAGCTATCAGACTTATTTTCTGTCAGAAATATATGACTTTATGTTTCAATTCAAATAAATATGCTTTCATACTCATCTCCATGGCAACCATCTCATTTTTAATTCTATTTCTAAGATAGATAGAAGTATAAATTAAAAATATAAAGACGGGGCCTTTGACTTCTTCTAGTCACATGGATGAATGTAACCACTGACCTTCAATATTTCATAACCAAGCTTAGTGTCTGCAGTCCTGGGACTGTCTTTCATGAGCTATGTATTCTTGAAATGTCTCTTTGGCAAGCAGATATTTTTTTAGACCTAGGCCAAGTCATCACAGTAAGGTTCACTGAGGGAAACTGTTTCCCTTTCTTTAAAAAAAAAAAGCATGATTGTGAAGGTGAGGTAGGTAAGAAAAGAAAATAGGTAGGTCGAGCATGGTGGCTCATGCTTATAATCCTAGCACTTTTGGGAGGCTGAGATGGGAGGTTCATTGGAGCTCAAGGGCTTGAACCCTGCCTGAATAACATAGCAAAACCCTATCTCTACAAAAACATAAAAAATTAGCCAGGTATGGTGGCACACACCTGTGGTCCCAGCTACCGGGAAGGCTGAGGTGGGAGGATCAGTTGAGCCTGGGAGGTTGAGACTACAGCCTGGGGTACAGAGCAAGACCCTGTCTCAAAAAGAAAAGAAAAGAAAAGAAAAGAAAAGAAAAAGGCAAACCTGTTTTCTAAAGACTCAGTTCTAAAAATTCTAAAATGAAGTTGAATGTCTAAAGGATGGTGTATTAGTCTGTTCTCCCACTGCTATGACGAGCTACCTGAGACTAAGACTGGGGAATTTATGAAGAAGGGAGGTTTAATTGACTCACAGTTCTGCAGGCTTAACAGGAAGCATGCCTGGGAGGCCTCAGAAAACTTGTAGCAGAAAGCAAAGGAGAAACAAGCATGTCTTACCATGATGGAGCAAGAGACACAGAGAAAGAGCAGAGAGAAGTGCCACACACTTTTAAAAGATCACATCTCTTGAGAGCCCATCATGAGAACAGCAAGCGGGGAAATCTGCACCTGTGGTCCAGTCACCTCCCACCAAGCCCCTCCTCCTATTCAACACAAGATTTGGGTCTCTGCCCAAATCCAAACTATATCAGATGGTTCCATAAAACCATGCCTGTGTATCCCCTAGAACGCTGATGCACATTCCTCAGTTGCATGAAATCACCAGTAGGACAGAAACTGCTCTATCATATACATACACTGAGGCTGAATTATTGAGTTGAAAGCATGGTTTGTCCTCAACTCTATTAAATGTAATTAACTTTCTAGCATGTTTGACCTTTCATTCTATAATTAGAGCATGAGAATTGTAATTGTTCTACCTCTCCTTCTACATGGTCATACTTAAAAAATTTTAAATCATATGATGTACGTGTAGTTTCATCACATTGTAATATAAATTTGTACTGCCTTTATGAATTGTGAGGTTAAGATACTTTTCATATTTTTATTGCTATTAGGGGTACCTATTTTGTTAATTGATGGTTCATACGCTTTCCCAATTTTTCTTTCATATTATATGATTTTTAGTTATTGATTTGTTATAGTGTTTTACATATCCTAGATGCTAATCTTTACCTGTTATACCTGTTGCAAAAAATTTCTTCCACACTATGGCTACCTTCTCTTTTTAAGAAAAACTTTCATGCTAGAACAATTTTAGAGTTATTAAAAAAAATGCAAAGATAGTTGCTACGGTCTGAATGTTTGTGTCCAAATTTACATGTTGAAACCTAATCACCAATGTGATAGTATTAGGAGTTGGGGCCTTTGGGAATTTATTAGGTCATGAGGGCAGAGCCTTCATAAATAAAACTAGTGTTTTTAATAAAAGAGGCTCCACAGGGCTGCCATGTCCCTTTTCCACCACGTGAGGACATAACAAAAATGTGCCATCCACAAACCAGGAAACGGGTCCTCACAAAACACCAAATCTGCCTGTGCCTAAGATCTTGACATTTCCAGCTTCCAGAACTATAAGGAATACATTTCTGCTGTTTGTAAACTATGTAAGCTATGGTTTTTGTTATATCAGCCTGAATAGACTAAGACAATAGTACAGAAAATTCTTACATACTCACACTTAGTTTTCCTTATTATTAATATCTTACATTAGTATGGTACACTTGTCACAATTATTGAACCAATATTATACATTATTATTAAGTAAAGTCCATACTTCATTCAAATTTTCTTACCTAATGTTCTTTTTCTGTACCAGGATTCCATCCAATAGATCATACTCATACTACATTTAGCCATGATGTCTCTCTTAGGCTCCTCTTAGCTGTGAGTTTCTCAGACTTTTGTTTTTGTTTTTGTTTTCGATGCCCTTAACAATTTTGAGGTGTCTAGTCAAATATTTTGTAGGAAGCCCTTCTACTGAAATTCACATGATATTTATCTCATGGTGAAATGGGTTTATGGGTTTGGGGAAGGAAAGCCACAGACGAAAAGTACCATTCTTATCACATCATATGACTGATACCTATTATCAACATGTCTTATTAACTGTTGATACTAACATCCTTCACCTGGCTGAGTTTGTCAGATTTCTCCATTCTAAAGCAAATCATTTTTCCTCCCTTTCCATACTGACTGAACCCTTTGGAAAGAAGTCAAAGTAGACATTCCAAACTTAAATTATGTTCCATCTCTTTTGGAATTATTTCACATGGGAGATTTGTCTATTTTCCGTCATTTATTTTATTTATTCAATCATCGAATTATATCAATGTGGAGTCATGAATATTTAGATTATAATCCAATACTACTTTATTTTGTTTTTCAATTGTTTCATCTTTGTCTATTACTATCTTATTTTACTTTACTTGAGGATTTTTGTTATAATGTAAACATCTTAAAAATTAACATTATTATATTTAGTAATATGTTTTTGTGGTTTGTATGATTTTATATCATTTTAAAGACATTCTACCCAATCCTATCTTCTCTTAAATAAATACTATTTTGCCAATTTTAATACAAATTAGGAAATAATTTATTTCTGCTTAAATTTTTTGTGTATAATGTGATGTAGAGATCCAATTTTTATTTTGTGCCTATCTGACCAATTTTTCCTATATCATTTACTTAATAGACTATACTTTTGTTACTTATAATGTCACCAGAGTTATATATTAATTTTTGTATGTACACTGCTCTGTTTCTGGGATTTTTATCCTTTTTAATTTGTTTATTTGTTTAGCATGCATCAGTGTTACGCTGTTCTAATTATGATAGAAACGTAAGTTTTGCTATGCTGAGCAATTAACCAGAAGTTGTTAGTCCTTAAAATTGTATTAGCTGTTTTTTGTCCTTTTCTCTTATGCATAAATTGTCAAATTCCATAAGATTCCTTATCAGGAAATTGATTCGAAAGTGTTGATTTCTTCTTCCTTATCCTCCTCCTCTTCTTTTTCCTTCTCCTCCTTTCTCCTCTTCCTCTTCTTCCTTCTCTTTCCCCTTCTTCCTTTTCCCCTTCCCCTTTCCCTTCTTTCATCTCCTTCTTTTTAGAAACATTTTAAATTAACATTTTTAGGATATTGGGCCATCTCACTCATGAACTTAGCATATCTCTTTGTTTATTCCAATCTACTATGTTTTACTGTGTATAGGATTTGTTACAGTTATCTCTACATACTTCATAATTTTTATTACTACTGGAATAAAATCTTTTATTTCTAGTAAATTTTATTATTAGTCATGAATATGTATAGGAATGCTTTTGAATTTTGTATACTGATCTTATTTGCAGGAATCTTCAAGAAATTCCTATTTGTCTAATGGTTAGTTTAATTTATCTGAAATTTGGTTTCTTCTATTCTACTGCATGTATTATTTGTTATTTGTTTCATTAACTGGGATTTCTAATATAATATTCAACTGCAGTATTTAATTTCTAAATATTTGGGGATTTTAGAGGTAGCTTTCTGTTATTAATTTCTAAATTAATTTCATTGTGATAAGAGAACCTACTCTGTATTAGTTTATTCCTTTAAAATTTAAGACTTGTTTTATGTTCCAGCATATGCCCTATCATGGGGAATATTCCACATGCACTTAATAAAACCCCATATTTTACAGTTGTTAGTTCAGTGTTCTATGAAAGTTAGGTAAGATGGTGATAATGTTTTAAATCATTTATATTATTATTGATTTTCCATTGTTTTTTACATCAGCATCTGGGAGAGGAATGTTGAAATGTCCAACTACAATTGTGGATTTATTTATTTCTTCTTTCAATTTTGTCAGGTTTTCCTGTAGGTATTCGAAGCTCTTTATTGGGAGGTGCATATATATTTTATATTTATATATGTAATATAATGTATATATAATATATGTGATCATTACATCTTCTTTATAATTATAAAATGTCCCTCCTTATTCCTAATTTTATTTCTCTTTCTGAAGGCTACTTTGTCTAATATTAATATAGCCACTTTAGCTTTCTCATTATGAGTGTTTTCATAGTATAGCTTTTTGCATCTATGTCTATGTCTGTCTACATATATATAAAAAACTATACTTATTTTTAAAGTTGTTTGCTGTAGACAACATATAGTTGGATTTTGCTTTCTTTTTATCCAGTTTGACAATCTATTCCTTTTAATTAAATTGTTTTCTTTTTCCTTTAGTGGATATATGATTGGTGCAGCTGGCATTAAATCTGAAGACTTTCTACTTATTTTCTATTTGTTCTAGCTATATTTGTCTCTGTTTTCCTCATTTCCTTTTTTCATTTTAGTTTATTTTTATAAATTTCTTTTATCTCCACTATTGGTTTATCAGCTTCTGCTCTTTGATTTATACTTTCAGCAGTTGCGCTAGGATTTAAAAGGTGCATGTTTAACCTGTCACAGTTAACCTTCATATTATGTTACACCTCATTACATGTGATATAAAAGTCTTGAAACAGTTTACTATTGTTTTCCTATTATATCCATTATGCTGCTGTCATCTATTATTTTGACATGTTACAAATCTTATAACAATATTGTTTTCTGCTTTAAGTAATCAATTATCTTTTGAAGAGATTTTTTAAATAAGGAAATAAAGTATTCTATGTTCTGATATTCTTTATTCTACTGTGTTACTCCAAGTTTTAATCTGCTAATAATTTCTTTCTGTCTGAAGAACTTCTTATGACTTTTTGTGCGTGTGTGATTATTTTTTATTATACTTTAAGTTCTAGGGTACATGTGCACAATGTGCAGGTTTGTTACAAATGTATACATGTGCCATGTTGGTGTGCTGCACCCATTAACTCGTCATTTACATTAGGTATATCTCCTAATGCTGTCCCTCCCCCCTCCCTCCCCACAATAGGACCCATTGTGTGATGTTCCCCTTCCTGTGTCCAAGTGATCTCATTGTTCAGTTCCCACCTATGAGTGATAACATGCAGTGTTTGGTTTTCTGTTCTTGCAATAGTTTGCTGAGAATGATGGTTTCCAACTGCATCCATGTCCCTACAAAGGACAAAAATTCATGCTTTTTTATGGCTGCAGTGTTCCATGGTGTATATGTGCCACATTTTCTTAATCCAGTCTGTCACTGATGGACATTTGGGTTGATTCCAAGTCTTTGCTATTGTGAATAGTGCCGCAATAAACATACGTGTGCATGTGTCTTTATAGCAGCATGACTTATAATCCTTTGGGTATATCCCCAGTAATGGGATGGCTGGGTCAAATGGTATTTCTAGTTCTAGATCTTTGAGGAATCGCCACACTATTTTCTGCAATGGTTGAACTAGTTTACAGTCCCACCAACAGTGTAAAAGTGTTCCTATTTCTCCACATCCTCTCCAGCACCTGTTGTTTCCTGATTTTTTAATGATTGCCATTCTAACTGGTGTGAGATGGTGTCTCATTGTAGTTTTGATTTGCATTTCTCTGATGGCGAGCGATGATGAGCATTTTTCATGTGTCTGTTGACTGTATGAATGTCTTCTTTTGAGAACTGTCTGTTCATATCCTGTGCCTGCTTTTTGATGGGGTTGTTTGTTTTTTTTCTTGTAAATTTGATTGAGTTCTTTATAGGTTCTGGATATTAGCCCTTCATCAGATGAGTAGATTGCAAAAATGTTCTCCCATTCTGTAGGTTGCCTGTTCACTCTGATGGTAGTTTCTTTTGCTGTGCAGAAGCTCTTTAGTTTAATTAGATCCCATTTGTCAATTTTGGCTTTTGTTGCTGTTGCTTTTGGTGTTTTAGACATGAAGTCCTTGCCCATGCCTATGTCCTGAATGGTATTACCTAGATTTTCTTCTAGGGTTTTTATGGTTTTAGGTCTAACATTTAAGTCTCTAATCCATCTTGAATTAATTTTCATATAAGGAATAAGGAAAGGATCCAGTTTCAGCTTTCTACTTATGGCTAGCCAATTTTCCCAATACCATTTATTAAATAGGGAATCCTTTCCCCATTTCTTGTTTTTGTAAGGTTTGTCAAAGATCAGATGGCTGTAGATGTGTGGTATTATTTCTGAGGGCTCTCTTCTGTTCCATTGGTCTATGTCTCTGTTTTGGTACCAGTACCATGCTGTTTTGGTTACTGTAGCCTTGTAGTATAGTTTGAAGTCAGGTAGCGTGATGCCTCCAGCTTTGTTCTTTTTGGCTTAGGATTGTCTTGGCAATGTGGGGTCTTTTTTGGTTCCATATGAACTTTAAAGAAGTTTTTTTCCCATTCTGTGAGGAAAGTCATTGGTAGCTTATTGAGGATGGCATTGAATTTATAAATTACCTTGGGCAGTATGGCCATTTTCACAATATTGATTCTTCCTATCCATGAGCATGGTATGTTCTTCCATTTGTTTGTGTCCTCTTTTATTTCACCGAGCAGTGGTTTGTAGTTCTCCTTGAAGAGGTCCTTTACATCCCTTGTAAGTTGGATTCCTTGGTATTTTATTCTCTTTGAAGCTATTGTGGATGGGAGTTCATTCATGAACTCTCTTTGTCTGTTAATGGTGTATAAGAATTCTTGTGATTTTTGCACATTGATTTTGTATCCTGAGACTTTGCTGAAGTTGCTTATCAGCTTAAGGAGATTTTGGGCTGAGATGATGGGGTTTTCTAAATATACAATCATGTCATCTGCAAACAGGGACAATTTGACTTCTTCTTTTCCTAACTGAATACCCTTGATTTCTTTCTCTTGCCTGATTGCCCTAGCCAGAACTTCCAACACTATGTTGAATAGGAGTGGTGAGAGAGGGCATCCCTGTCTTGTGCCAGTTTTCAATGGGAATGGTTCCAGTTTTTGCCCATTCAGTATGATATTGGCTGTGGGTGTGTCATAAATAGCTCTTATTATTTTGAGATACGTCCCATCAATACTGAATTTATTGAGAGTTTTTAGCATGAAGGGCTGTTGAATTTTGTCAAAAGCCTTTTCTGCATCTATTGAGATAATCATGTGGTTTTTGTCTTTGGTTCTGTTTATATTCTGGATTATGTTTATTGATTTGCATGTATTGAACCAGCCTTGAATCCCAGGGATGAAGCCCACTTGATCATGGTGGGTAAGCTTTTTGATGTGCTGTTGGATTTGGTTTGCCAGTATTTTATTGAGGATTTTTGCATCGATGTTCATCAGGGATATTGGTCTAAAATTCTCTTTTCTTGTTGTATCTCTGTCAGGCTTTGGTATCAGGATGATGTTGGCCTCATAAAATGAGTTAGGGAGGATTCCCTCTTTTTCTATTGATTGGAACAGTTTCAGAGGGAATGGTACCAACTCCTCCTTTTACCTCTGGTAGAATTCGGCTGTGAATCTGTCTGGTCTTGGACTTTTTTTGGTTGGTAGGCTATTAATTATTGCCTCAATGTCAGAGCCTGCTATTGGTCTATTCAGGGATTCAACTTCTTCCTGGTTTAGTCTTGGGAGAGTGTAAGTGTTATGGTATTTTTTGAAGTGAAGACCTACTGGCAATAAATCCTCTCGGTGTATTAGTTCATTCTTTCACTGCTATGAAGAAATACCAGAGATTGGGTAGTTTATAAAGTTAAGGGATTTCATTGGCTCATGGTTCTGCAGGCTGTACAAAAAGCATGATGTGTCCGCTCATCTTCTTGGGAGGCCTCAGGAAACTTAAAATCATGGTGGAAGGTGAAGGGGGAGCTGGCACTTCACATGGCCAGAAGCAGGAAGAAGTGGGAGAAAGGTGCTACTCACCTTTAAACAACCAAATCTTGTGAGAAATCTGTCACTACGCAGTACTAAGGGGGGATGATGATAAACCATGAGAAACCACCCCCATGATCAAATCACCTCCCACCAGGCCCCACCTCCAGCATTAAGAATTACATTTCAATATGAGATTTGGGTGGGGACACAGAGCCAAACCATATTATTCTGCCCTGGCCCCTCCCAAATCTCATGTCTTTCTCACATTGCAAAGTCCATTCATGCCTTCCCAATAGTCCTCCAAAGTCTTAACCCATTCCAACATTAACTCAAAAGTCCACAATCCAATGTCTCATTTGAGATAAGACAAGTCCCTTCTGCCTAGGAGCCTGTTAAATAAAAAACAAGTTAGTTACTTCCCAGATTCAATTTTGGCATAGGCATTGGGTAAAACCTCTCATTCCAAAAGGGAGAAATAAGCCAAAAGAAAGGGGCTACATGTCTCACAGAAGTCTGAAGCCCAGCAGGGCAATCATTAAATCTTAAAGTGACACAATAATCTCTTTTGACTCCATGACTTACATCCAGTGCACACTGGTGCAAGGGGTGGGCTCCCAAAGCCTTGGGCAGTTCTGCCCCTGAGGCTTTGCCGGGTACAGCTCCCAATGCTGCTTTCACGGGCCGGCTTCAAGTACCTGTCATTTTTCCAGGTGCATGGTGCAAGCTGTCAGTGGATCTACAATTCTGGGGTCTGGAGGATGGTGGCTTCTCACAGCTCCACTAAGCCGGGACCCAGTGGGGACTCTGTGTAAGGCCTCCAACACCACATTTCCTTTCCACACTGCCCTAGTAAAGGTTCTCTATTAGGGATTCATTCCTGAAGCAGGCTTCTTCTTAGACATCCAGACTTTTCCATACATCCTCTAAAATCTAGGCGGAGGCTCCTAATCCTCAACTATTGCACTCTGTGCATCCACTGGCTTAACACCACATGGAAACTGCCGAGGTTATGGTTTGCTCCCACTGAAGCAGTGGCCTGAGCTGTACCTGAGCTCCTTTGAGCCACGACTGGAACTAGAGCAGCTGAGATAGGAAAGCAGTGTCCCAAGACTGTGCAGGAGGGTCCTGGGCCTGGCCCATGAAACCATTCAGTCTTCCTAGGCCTCTGGGCCTGTGATGGGAGGGGCTGCTATGATGGTCTCTGAAATTCCTTGGAGGCCTCTTGTTGTTGTCTTGGCTATTAGTACTTGTCTTCCTTTTGGTTATCCAAATTTCTGCAGCCAGCTTGAATTCCTCCCCTGAAAATGGGCTTTTATTTTTTACCAGGTAGGCAGCCTGCAAATTTTTCAAACTTTTATGCTCTGCTTCCCTTTTAAATATAAGTTCCAGTTTCAGATCATTTCTTTTCTCCCATATATGAATTTAGATTGTTAGATGCAGTCTGATCACATCTTGAATACTTTGCTGCACTCTAAAGTTCAAAGTTCCACAGATCCTTACGTCAGAGGCACAGTGCACCCAAGCTCTTGGCTAAAGTGTAACAAAAGTGACTGCTCCAGTTCCCAGTAAGTTCCTCTTTTTCATCTGAGACCTCCTCAGCCTGGCCTTCACTATCCATATCACTATCAGCATTTTGGTCACAATAATTTAACAAGTCTCTGGGAAGTTCCAAAATTTCCCTCATCTTCTTGTCTTCTTCTGAGCCCTCAAAATTGTTCCAGCCTCTGTCCATCACTCACTTCCAATGCTGCTTCTACGTTTTCAGGTATCTTTATAGCAATGTCCCACTTCTCAGTACCAATTTTCTTTATTAGTCTGTTTTGCACTGCTATAAAGAAATACTTGAGATGGGGCAATTTATAAAGGTAAGAGGTTTAATTGGCTCACAGTTCTGGAGGCTGTATAAAAAGCATGGTGCACCTGCTCAGCTTCTTGGGAGCCAATTTACAATCATGGCTGAAGGTGAAGGGGGAGCTGGCACTTCACACGACCAGGAGCAGGAAGAAGAGAATAGGGAGGTACTATACACTTTTAAACAACCAGATCTTCTGAGAAATATATCACTATGCAGTACCAAGAGGAAATGGTACTAAACCATGAAAATCTGTCCCCATGATCCAATCACTCCCACCAGCACCCCCCTCCACCACTGGGGATTTTATTTTAACATTAAATTGGGGCAAGGACACAGGTACAAATCATATCACTCTGCTTGCTTTCATTTTCCCAGAAAATAAACAACCTTGTTTCATCTTCATTTGTGAAATATTTAAATTTATATTGAATAACACATTTACAGGTTATTTTTTAAGCACTTTAAAGATGGCATTCCATTGTCTTCTGGATTGCTAAGATTCTGATAAGAAGTCTGTTGTCATTCTTATCTTGTTTCTCCCTGTGTATATAATGTATATTTTTATTGGCCATTATTAAGAGTTTCTTCTTATGAATGCTTTTCAGAAATTTTATTACATGTACCTTAATATATGTTTAGTTGTTCTCATCTTTCTCAGAGTTCTATATGTTTCTTGGATCTCTAGGTTTATTTGTCATGAGTTTGAAAAAAAAAAAAAAGCCATTATTTCTTCAAGTTTTTTTTTTTTTTTTTTTTTTTTTTTTACCCCACATTCTCTTTCTTTTCTTGCAGGGACTTTCAAACATATGCTAGAGCACTTGATACTACCATATAGGCTATTGTGGTGTTGCTTTTTGTTGGTTGGTTGCCTTTTTCCTATTTTCTTTGTCAGCCTTATTCTGAATAGTTTATATTCCTATTTTGTCACGTTCACTAGCCTTTTTTCCCCCCTGAAATGTCTACTATGCTGTTAACACTATTTAGCAAAATTTTCATTTCATATATTTTATATTCCATCTCTAGATGTTTCATTTGGGTCTTTGCAAAAATATTCTTCTCCATATTTATTCACATTTTCTTTAATCCTTTGAGCATACTGATTACCATCCTTGCCTGCTTGCTTCCATTACCTCTGCCATTTCCGACTATGTTTCTATAAAATGATTTCTTTCCTGGTTATGAGTCAAGTTTTCCTGTTATTTGTTACACATAAGAATATTTGACTGCATGCCAAACATTGCTAATCTTATACATTTGAGGGTTGGATATTGTTGTATTTCTTTAAGAACAGCCAAATTACTTGAGAATTAGTTTGATCCTTTCAAAGCTTGTTTCCAGAATTTTAAGGTAAGTCTAGAATAAGGTTTATTCTAGGCCAACATTAGCCCTATAAATACATCGTAACCCTTCTAAATTTTCTTATGAATGTCCCATATAGTCAATGAGGTCTCTCCACTCTGGCTGTTGGGAATTTGAATGATTTCCTGCTTTGTGTGAGCTCTGGGAACTATTTGTTTTGCAGTTCTCTAGTAATTTTTCTTTCTCTAAAGGTAGCTTTTTGCCTGACTTCATGGAATTTCTACATAGGTGTATGCAGATTAGTATTCATTTAAAAACTCAAGAAGACTTTATGCAGATTTCTGAAGCTCTTTCTATATATCTCCCTTCTTTCTTGGACTCTGTCTTGAAAATTCTAGCCTTTATGGTGTTTGTTTTCTCATTTGGGTAAGACCACAAGTCTGGGTTCTCTCTCCCTGCACCATAGCCTGGAAGCTGCCTCCAGGCAGAAATTGAAGTGATTGCAAGGTTCATTTTATTTTTATTTTTTCTTTCTTCTCAGGAATCATAATTTTGTGATGCTGAGTGTCCATTTCCTAAAATCTATTGTGTCATATATTTAGTTCCATTTTCTAAATATTTATGATGAAAGGGTAAGTTTGGACTCATTTATTCGCTCATGGCCAAAAGTACACGACCACTTGGTATAGTTTTTAAGTAATTTTTGTTACTTTTATTGATGTTGCTCTTATGGACTTTTATATATAGTTTCTTCAACCCAGCCATAGTGTAGATGGTAATTCTTAACAAAAGAGTTTAGTTTTGGCCAGAAAATCCTAATGAGTTTCTACCAGATATTTTTTTCCTGAGCAGATTTGTGATTAAGGCTATCAAGGCCTTTCTCTAGGGAAGCTAAATAATGTTCATTTGAGTATATGTTAGCTGATTTCTAAGCTTCTCTTTTAATTGGATGTCTATATATTGTCTTATGACTAGTTTTACCTGATTTCTTAACTTCCAGAATGAAAAAAACTCAAGAATTAAGTGAGATACTATCTCACATCTGGCCGTCATTGTATTCTTCCAGTGTTCTGAAAGCAAATGCAATTTAAACTCTCCACTTGGTACTGGAATTTTAGCACCAAATGGTGCCTCAGGGTCTGAGGAGATGCTGCCTTTGCTATTTCCCAAAACTTATAAGTTTTCTTTTGCCTTGCAGGATGTAGATTTTTTAAAAATTCTGGAGTTTTAATCTTTCTCTAGTAGAAACTCTAATTTAGTGTAACTATTTGAAATAAACATCTCAGGAGACAAAAAGCTATTTTAAATAGATGACAACATCTTGTGGCATAATTGCATGCTAGTGCAATTTAAATGAACACTATCTTTCATAGACAAAATCTATTTTAAAATTCTATCTATAAAACAGTTGAGGAAGAATTGTAAACAGAAGAACATTCTGTTATTTTCCTTGGCATTTAGAAAGTGCTGCTTTTGAAACCTTTATTTTAGGTTCTGAAATAATTTTAGAAAGTGTACATAGTTTTGCTTTCAAAGGTCATGAGCAAGTATAAATATACCCATTTTAGAACAAGGAAAAGCTTTCAATCCCCCCCACATCTTATCATCCTCTTCCAAGACTAAAAACTAAAGTAGATCTAAAAGTTTCCAATATCTGCTCATTTCCCAGAGTTGAACAAAATAGAAAATATTCAGATTCGATCAATAGTATCCAAAAATGAAGAGGTGAAACCTTACCTGTGTTGGAGGATGAAAGCAAATTCTTTTGGATGCTTCTCGGACTTGATACCATAAGTCCACTCTCATTGAAGGGACTCATATTCCTTTGGGTTCAGCCTCTCAGATCCCTTTGGTAACAATAATTTATGGTCCAGCAAGATCTCAGTAAAAGCATCACCATATCATGATGAAGAAGAAGATGATGATTATGATTATGATGATAAAAATAAAACAAAAAACCCACCTGCTATAAAAAAACAGAAAAACAAAAAAACAGAACACTGAGAAGTAAGCAGTCTAGAAACCTGAAATAATTGTCCACATGAAATTATAAAGTCCTTTTGACACCCATAGTAATTCTACTTTAAGTTTCATAGTAATATTGATTACTAATGAGTTTTTGGCTTGGACTATTATTTTGAATGATGGTAGAGTGAGAGGAGTGCTCAAAGGAAATATAGGTTTGCATACATAAATGTGCATTGTGATGGAGGGTTCTTAATTTACAGTAACATACAGAATTTGAAGATTACTTCAAAGGGTATTTAAAACTCATGTGTTTGAAATTCATGATAAGAAAATGTGTACTTTCTTAAGGGACAAAGTTTTCAGGTAAAGTTTCTGCTAGTCAGATTTTTCCTGAGAGGTAATTTAGAATACGTTGGCAGAAAATGTGCAAACTAGAGATATGTTCATTCTCTTACTCTTCTCTATTTAGAGACTAAAGGTAGTATGAGCTGCTTTCATATTTGGTTGAAATGCCTTGAAAAAGCAAACAATTTTAAGAGAGCTGCTTATCTGCTGCTTCTTTCAACTACCCTGACTCTCCTATAATAATTTGTCTTTTAATCTCTTCTAGCGGATACTCCATTCCGATCCCCTTACCGATCCCTACTAATCCTCCCAGTCCTAGACTGCTAGACAGCTCTAAACATCAACTCTGTGTGGGGCTCCACTCACTGTCTAATTAAAATGATTGTCACTGTGATTATATTATACTCGTAGGTGGATAAGGAAGAGTTAACCATCTGAATTATTGTATACCTAAGAGTTTTAGAATTGTACCACAGAGAGTCAACCTAAAGCCAAGGTGAACTATTTTTAAAACTATATTTTATTTTTACCTGAGAAAAGCAATATATAATCATTGCACAATATGAAGAAAACATGAAAATCCAGGGTCACCTCTTCCTGTCCCATCGAATCAGCTGTTTCCAATTAAGACAACAGTATACAGACTATTATTCCAGTTATTCCTTCCCCAGGAGTCTTTTAGATTTTAAGGAATCTGTGCAATGAAATATTGCTCAACAGAAGTGAGAGACTTAGAACGTCAGATTGGGGGAACCTGGAACCTCACTGGCAGTCCCTAGTAAAATCAGACTTGATCCTTGTAAACAGTTTCTGGAGTTCCAAATACATGTCTGAAACAAAATCATATTTATCCAGACTAGATGAAAGGAGAGAAGTTATAGAGTGTAAATTTTATAAGATTCCGTGATTAAAATTCTCTAAGCTATATTGGACTCTGTTTTGTTATTACTATTTGACTTTGAAATCTGTATTCAATTTTGGATAACACATTTCAATACACTTGCAAAGGAAAAAAATCATCCTATTTAAGTCTCTGGTAGAAAATTACTGTGAAGTATGGTGGGCAGGTTTCCTCCTCTTTACAGTAACAACAGTGGACTTCTTCTGTAACAGAAGTGGTTTAAATTAGAAAGAAAACCTTTGTGACTCAGCAGTCCAATGCTAAATTGGGCTTCTTAAGGCAGTGGTGAAAGCTTCTAATAGAATGATGTTTCCAAAACAATTCAGGCTTCATTCACTAGGAAATACTTTGAAAAGATGGAGACTGTCATAAAGTTGCCAGCTCTTTAGTTTTTCCAAGTAGGTATGTTAAATAAAAAAACATGTATTTATTCAAATATATACATTGGAAATGTATTCTCAATCAGGCACTGTGCCAAATAAAATGTGGGGCTGTGGTAGTGAATCTGTTTCCTCACGTCCTTATAGTTTCGATGGGAACTGTTATCAACCAAACACACGAATAAACATAAAGTTACAGTTGTGATTAGTGCCATAAAGGATATGTAGCTGTATAAAAAGAGCCTAATTTGGTCATTTAGAAACTAAATATGAAGGAAAGACACATGGTCAACATCATGGCTAAGACTGATTGAGCACTTACTCTGTGTCAGGCACTGTTCTAAGCATGTATGTATAACATCATTTGATTCCCACAGAGACTCTAGAAAGTGGGAATGTTATTATACCTATTTTAAAGTGTGAAAATCTTAAAAGGCATAGGAAGATTAATTAACTTGTCCTGGTTTTGTAGCTCACCAGTAGGACACCCCGCAGTCAAACTCTGATAGTCTGATTCTGGAGTTCACATTCTTAACCATCAAAAAGAGGAAAGTTTTTCATAATTTTCATAAATTCCTAACTTTTTGAAACTTGTATTACCCTGTTCCCATTTTTTCTTTTAGTGGCAGAGTGCTAAAAATTTGGGGCCAGGGGCTAGTCATGGATCAGCAATGGAAAGACACTTTTTGAAGGTGACTTTTCCAATGAGGATACACTGAACAGGATAGTTTAAATGAGCTCCTGCCAAAAGAGAGTGGAATAAAATAGATTGCTTTTAGAGGACAATTCCAGCCTTCTAGTCTTAAATGCATTTTCAATAATGTGATATGCAACCTTAATCTGACTTTTAAAGGTATTGCATTTTTTGTTCCCTTTGACTTATGATAAACAAATGAAAAAGTGAAATGCACCAAAGAAGATACATAGAGCATTCCTTGGTGCTTCTATTCCAAAGATGACTTGGAATTTCCTTTGTTCAAGCAAGTTTTGGGGTGCAGTGGCTCATGCCTGTAATCCTAGCACTTTGGGAGTCTGAGATGGGAGGATCACTTGAGCACAGGAGTTCGAGACCAGCCTGGGAAACATAGCAAGACCCCACCTCTATGAAAAATAACATTTAAAAAAAATCAGTCAGGTGTGGTGGCATATGCCTGTAGTCCCAGCTACTCAAGAGGCCAAGGCAGAAGGATAACTTGATCCCAGGAGATCAAAGCTACAGTGAGCTGAGATCATGCCACAGCACTGCAGCTTGGGCAACAAAGTGAGACCCTGTCTTGAAATGGAAAGCATTTATTTATTTGGTTTGTTTGTTAAAGGGCAAGTAAGTATGCATTTTTTTTTTAAGTTCCGTATCACTTGCAGGTTTTATCCACTTTTGTTATAAAGATGAGAGGATGCTAGCAATAAGAAAAAGTCCCAACATTTTCTAATGAACATTTAATTTTACTTTAATGAGAATTAATTGATGTGAAGGAAATAAAAATTAATTACTACATTCCTAAGGATTAAGAACAATCTGAGAGAAAAACATTCCATTTTTATCAATCTGAGATGAAAAAGTTCCTGACAAAGAAACTTCCTTTGGTAGCTTTCGATTTATCAGACCATTTTCAGAGCCCAAGTCACTTTTCAGCTCTAGTAAGGAAGACATTAATGCTTTATAAAAGCAACTGGGGTATCTCACCACAGTGGGAAACCACTTTTAAACTCACATCGGGAAGCCTTCACGAAGCCTTGTTTCTGGGAAAACTTACATAAATCACTGCTGTTCCCAGTTGAGATTGGCTGCCTGCGGTGGTGATGACAAGGTCAAAGATATGGACTAGGGGTCCAAGGTCAGGCCTTATAAGGGGTAAACGGAGAGTGTTCCCTTTGCTTTTGTCCCATGCATTGAGAATGCAAGCTCATCAAGTAAAGCCCCAGAAGGTAGGCTGGCAGGTCAGATGTATCATATTGTTATGGTTCCTTTCTGTATTTGTATTTGTTATGGACTATAAACCATGATGATGCAATAAAGGGCCAGGGCCATGAATTCCAATTGGCTGTGCAGTGCTATTTCATGGAGGGGCAAGTCCAACTGTTATGAATTCAGACAACTTAATAATTTCAGTTTCACTGCGTTGCTCTGCTCCCCAGGAACCTGCAGAAGATAAGTGATTGGGCACTATCATAAATCCAGACATACATACAATAGGAAAATAACTGGTGAAGCTTTAAATCAATGCAGAATGTTAGACTAATAAAGATATTGATCATACTATTTGGTGGAAATATTAACTAGGAAAAGTTGATAAAATGTACTTTTTAAAAAAGATGAAACTAGTCAAATATATTTCTTTGTGCTTATTTGTATCTGCATAAATATAAAATGCCATTAGTTCTTCAGCTTTAACACCTAAGGGATTTATAAGCATATTGCTTCAATAAAACTTGGTTCATCTGTACAGTACATGGCTCAGATATGCATATTTAATTACTCTGAAAGTAATTTACTTGTACAGATGGTGGTATTAGAGGGTCTTACTTCAATTTAAATTACTTTCATCAGGAAAAAAAGTGTTCTTTGGCTATGATTTCCAAGTAAAAATTTAACTTTTATAACATATGGAACATACCTGCTTGTAGTAATGATACATGAATAATCCCACACATGCAAAATAAACATTATTGTAAAATTTTGAAACCACTCACAGGGAGTAGTATTATTACAAGATAATTCAAGACCCTCGCATGCAAAGCTCAGGGAGTTGCAAGGTAAACTAGCAGCCAAAGTATATAAATGAGCTTAGAAAAAAGCATGGAGGATCTAAGTTGCCACTGAAAGCAATGAACAGCCTCTTCAGCAGACCACTGAAGCCCCTCCTCCCTTGACAAAATTCAAAAGAAAGTTGTAGATATTATGTGAGAAATATACCTGGTCATACCTCAGAGACTCACATGGATCTGTGTGCTCCCTAGGCAGGGACTTGAGCCGTTTTGTACTTCCCATTCTAGAAAAGTAAAGGCTACCTTCCCCCCATCACAGCTTGGTGCCTTCTGAAATGCAACATTCATCCTGTTGAAACAAGCACCCAAATAAAAATTATCACTTTTAAAGGCAAGCCAGTCACAAAGAAAGACAAATGGCTTGTGGCATATTGTATTGATTATCACACAGTAGCTGTGTATTAAAAATTGGGAAAATATAACTGCTTTTGAAAAAGATATTGTTTTCTATTATGAGATTGTAAAAAACTGCCCATGTGTTTGTTCATTCTTCACTGCAAGTATTTCTTTATTAAGCACTGTATCTCAGAGGCAGCACATATACTATCTACTACTCTGGTTGCTATGGTAAGTAGTCATGTTTTATTGAAGAGTAAATGGCCACCACCCACAAGAATAGCTCCCAAGTGGCCTTAGCATATACTCCCTTCCCCACCCTTTCTTTTTGAGCCAACCTAATTCTTTTTAAATCAACATGAATTTTACCCTTATTTAGAGTCAGACAAAAACCTTTCTTTTTTTTTCTTTTTTTCTGAGATGGAGTCTTGCTCTGTCGCCCAGGCTGGAGTGCAGTGGCACGATCTCAGCTCACTGCAAGCTCCGCCTGCTGGGTTCACGCCATTCTCCTGCTTCAGCCTCCTGAGTAGCTGGGACTACAGGCGCCTGCCACCACGCCTGGCTACTTTTTTTGTACTTTTAGTAGAGACGGGGTTTCACTGTGTTAGCCAGAATGGTCTCGATCTCCTGACCTCATGATCCACCCGTCTCGGCCTCCCAAAGTGCTGGGATTACAGGCTTGAGCCACCGCGCCCGGCCTAGACAAAAATCTTTCTACTACCTTCTCTCAACTCTATCTCTTTCTTCCCCCTGCTGTTCTCTGGCCCATTTTTTTTTTTTTTTTTTTTTTGGACAGTGTCTCACTTTGTCACTCAGGCTGGAGTGCAGTGGCAGGATCTCGGCTCACTGAAGCCTTGACCTCCTGGGTTCAAGGGATCTTCCTGCCTCAGAGGCCCCAAGTATCTGGGATGACAGGCGCACACCACCACATCCACCTAATTTTTTTGTATTTTTTGTAGAGATGGAGTTTCACCATATTGTCCAGGCTGGTCTTGAACTCCTGAGCTCAAGTAATCCGCCTGCCTCGACCTTTCAAAATGCTGGGATTATAGGTGTGAGCCACTGCGCCTGACCTCAAATCTATCTCTTAAAATGATTCTATTCATTATGAACAACAAATGAAGTTACATCAATCAGCCTTAAAATCTTTGTGATGACACATCCAAATACACACACACACACACACACACACACACACACACAAAATAAGCTTATTTAGTAATATATTGGAGATTATATTATAGGATTCCTTTTAAATACTGAACCTAGAATACAAATAGAAAAGTATTTTGGTGATATGTGCGTGCTTGGGGATTCTATCATAAGACATCTATAATGTGAAGCCATACCCATGAAGACATTTTTCAAACTACCTGTACAGTGTAAACGAATAGTTTAAATGATAGTCTGCTTATCTCTCTATCTATCTATCTATCATCTATCACCTATCTATCTGAGCAAAAAAATATTTGTCATATTGTGGTAATCTGACTGATTACCAGTTTTCAGGCCTTGAAGCAAAGTGGAGTTTGAGTTAGGTCAGTTTTCACTTTGAGTCATGGCTATTTGTGTGGGGTTTACCCCAGAAATGCTCCACCAGAAATGCTTTATCAAAAATTTGGACCAGGTATGGTGACTCAGGCCTGCAATCCCAGCACTTTAGGAGGCTGAGGCAAAAGGATTCCTTGAGCCCCGGAGACTGAGGCTGCAGTGAGCTGTGGTCACATCCCTGTACTACAGCCAGGGCAGCAGAGTGAGACTCTGTCTACACACACACACACACACGCGCACACACACACACACACACACACACACACAAAATGGCTTAAGAAGACAAAATCTCTGAGGACAGTGACAAACATTTCTTGGACTAAAAAGCCTACAACTAATCAATGGCTTCCAGTTTCTTTAACAAATTCAGCTAGCAATGTCTGACCTCTGCCATATCTCTATTTTTGCTTTATCTGCCTCAAATTTGGCCCGAAAATGACTAGGTTAGTTTGCTCACTTGGACTCTGTATGTACCTGCGACTCTGTGACAAGTTTTCCTATCATTTGGGGTTAGCTGAATTGTTATTTTCTCACCAAGACTGAAAACTACTACCATTTCATGAAGAAGAAGAACACAGGCCAAGGTGAGAAGAAAAGATAATGGGGATCAGTGGAACAAGAAGAGTGTTTCTTAATTATGCTGTCGACTGTCTCTGCTGGGTCCTTTTTCTACCCTGCACTGTGCAAAATAACTGTCACACAGCGGCTGCTACAGAGATGATGCAGCAGCGGCACTAGGTAATACAGCTGTACCTCTGAGACACACAGGAGGTGACTTTTTACTTTTAAGGAGAAAAGCAAGAGATGAGAGGAAAAAAGATCAAATATGTTCAAGAATTTTTTAAATGTTACTCTCATTCTTGTTTATTACATATTTTCAGCTCTAAGAGGATTCCCCCCCATATAATTCTTTTTATTGATTTTTATATTAAAGCAATCGAAAGCAATGTGGTATCATTTTCTGGTATAATAGAGCCATGGAAGCATGACAGCAGACACCTCACTGGGGAAAATAACATGTAAACACTATACAAATTAGCCTCTTCTAATGCAGCTAATAAAAGAAAGCAAACATTTGCAGATGGAGTAGAATTAAACAATACATTAGCACTCTGTGTATAAGCGTACTGTAGTCTTTGTTTTTTATTATAAATGACCATCACTAAAATGATCCTAAATATGCCATTAAAGAAAACTTACTTGCTAATAGGTGAAGACTCATGAGGCAATAGAAAGTATAATTGGAGAACTTGCTACCTCAACCACAGAAGAGTATACTAGTATTCACGAACAAATACCAGTGTCTGTTGAATTTTGTAGTTAACTCTGAAAAGTGAAAAACACAGTTCGAGTCCAGCCTGGGCAACATGATGAGACCTCATCTCTCCAGAAAATACAAAAAGTAGCTGGGTGTGGTGGTGAGTTCCTATAGTCTCAGCTGCCTGGGAGGCTGAGGTGGGAGGATCGCTTGAACATGGGAAGTTGAGGTTGCCATTGCACTCCAACCTGGGTAACAGAGCAAGACTGTCTCAGAAAAAGAAAAAAAAGTGAAACATGTACACTTTATTCATTTATTCATTCAAATTTGATTTATTACTTACATTTGTGTCAGTGTTAAATGCTATGGAGAAATAAAAGTAGCCACAGTCACTGAAGTTATAGAAATATGGGAAATAGGATTCTTTGCTTGTCACACAGAATTGACTGCTTCTTTAAGACTTACAAAGACGTGAGAAGCTCTGGGCCTTCAAAAAAGAACTCAAAATGGTACAAGAGTACAGTCACGAAAACAAATCTGAATAGAACAAGTGCATATTACCGTTACTTCTCATGTTTGCCTTTTTATTAGATTCCTCTCTCCACAACCTCATGTTTCCCCATGGACTTTGATTCTCATACATGCCCTATATGGATTTAATGTTTCTTGTTCCATTATCCACATCTTCAACTTGACTTCCACCGACCAGCATGAGTGTGGTTTTGCATTTTGATAATTCTTTAGTATCCAATTCGTGACCCTCCCCAGATTTTCAGCTTCATTACCCTCACATTTTGCTGACAGGTGGTAGCGGTTTGCCCTGAAATGCCATCAAGATAAAATAAATGAAAACAAATGCAATTCAAGATACAGTGTGATAAGTGCCATTAGAGCTGTATAAACAGGATGCTACGGAGTTTCGAGCTGGAAAATGCCACAATCAGGGATGCCAAGGAAGACTTGATTTAAGACATACAATGACATCAGAAACTAAATCCGTGAGTCCCAAAATGTGTTAGCAAAAAAGCTGCCTCAATATATTTAGGGGAGAATCTTTTATAAACCTAACAGAAAATTCTGACCCACAGAGCACTTTGATCACTTAATAATGGTTCATATACATAGCTATGCTCGACAAAACACATATACAGAATTCTCACATTTTGTTCAGAGGAATTCACAAATGTGAAGATGAATTTTACAAAGAAGTGAGCCAATTATTTCAGCTTGAGTGCTTTCTTACATGCAAGTGAAAATTCTTAATAAAATTGAAATTAACTCCATTACTACCAGATCTGAAGGAGTTTAGGAGGTGTTTTTATACTCAAATCATCAGGAGAAAGCACAATTCGAATAAAGAACAACATATTCTCATGCATTTAGATGCAGTCCGCAATTTTTCCAGTTACATGCTTCTTGAAAGCAGGATATTGGGAATCTTTATTTTTAAGTCACTGCAGGTAATTTTTGAATCAGGGGGCTCATGGGTTTCCAGATGAGAAACAATGCTCCATGGACTTCATCTCGCTGCTTCTGGGACAAGGCTGGCTGGGCAGGGCTGTGGATCAGGAGAGTCAATCTCAGACTTACCTGTTTGTTTGGACGTGTCTGAGGAAACAGCCCATCAAAAGGAGAGAATGTGTATGATGAATCCAAAATAATGGAGCTAGAGTGAAGGCCCACAGCAGTACATGGCCATGAGAACTGGATGTGGGAGACCAAGAAGGAAGTGGAGAGCCAGACTAGTGATGGTTGTTGAGGGAAAAGGGAGCAAAGGAGAAGGTGGGGTGGAAAAGGGCTTGTAAGCAGCCCCAAGCCTGCCAGACACATTCAAGAATGGAGTGGGGCTAGGACCAGGGAGGCTAGTCTCTACTTAGGATACCTAAATGAGGGGTAGAGTTGCTGGGGGAAACCCTTTGGTAGAATTTAGTTAACTTAGCAGAGATCTGAATACATTGCGGAGGTGAATAGACACTGAATTAACAAGATCATACTGCACTCCAGAAAACTTCATTGAATGACTGATAGACGCATTCATTCTTCGTTCATGCATCCAGTGTGTTTTGTACATGCTCTAGGCACCCTTCGAGACGATGGGGAATCAGTAGAGAAAAACATCACCATATGAACACATTCTTAGCTATGGTCTACTTAGTCATGATTTGTTTTTAAGTATGAAAATAATAAAGCTGATTGGGTGTAATAGCATGCTCTATTTTGGAAACACATTAACTAGTCAAAACAAGGTATGTTAAATAGTAAACAAGTAGTATAAATCATATTTAATTGCCAAATGAATCCATCATCAATTAACTTTGAAATGGAAGAAATAAGCCACATGGGCTATTGATGTTAATAGATATTCCTTGAATAATCTTTTTCCTTCACTCAACAAAATCTTTCTTGGAATTGAATAAAAATGTTGAAGTTACTTCATTGAAAAAATATCTTCTATATGAGTCACAAAAAGTAGATAATCTAACTTATAAAGTGGTCAGAATCTAAAATATTGAAGTAGTCAAAAGACAGAAAGTAGGAAGACAGTGACCTGGCTTAGCTTGTGGAATGGTGCTCCTCATTTATGCCTAAACAGTGCCTAGTACTGGGAGCAAGGCCTCGATGGATATGTCTCCTGACTTGTTTGGGGTAGTCATACCAGGATTTGAGGGGCTGTGGAGACTATCAGGAACCAATACCTCCTTAGGGAAGAGAGAGCAGTCTAGATTTTACCCAATTTCCGGTGTATCAGTTGTCAGAGGGATTCTACCTATAGCAGGGTCTCTGTCATTCATTTTGTTGCATATCTAAGGCCCAGCGGAAGAAGCGTTGTGACTGAAAACTGAAAAATGTAGTTCACTAGAAACTCTTAAATTAAGGTATAAGCAGCACAGCTTAGAAACCTGTTTCAACAAGGTATTACATGCCAGAGAGACAGAGAGAGAGAAGCTTTCTTTATTTTGCCACGGAATACATTGGAGCTTCAGCTCCATGAACACTCCAATGCATGGGAAGCCCCAGCAAAAGGGGTGGTCGTGGTACCAGAGGACAAGGCAGGAAAGCCTGGTATAGACAGCCATGCTGGACAGGTCTGGATAGTGGAGGGCGGGATGGCATCCATGCAAGTGGGACTCGTACTTGATGGATCTCATATCCGAGCACATGTGAGGTACCCTTGGGGAAGCTCCAGAAATTCTTCAGTGGTGGAGAAAATGTTAATGATGCTTGAGGGCTCTGTAATAACAGGTATAAACCAGAGCAAAAAGTCAAGTAAGAGTTACTAATGTTAAAATAACCTATTTATTATAAATTGGCCAGCAACGGATCTCAGAACTGACTGAGAAAGGTTTCACCACACATATAATCAGTTGCTAAACAAATAAAATGTGAATATCATGGCTCTGTTGGAGAAACTATTGTGTAAATGTTTCTGAAATATTCAGCAGAGAGCTGTAGAAACTAGTAAAATCTCAGGACCTTTAGAACTGAAAGTTTTCCGTGGATGCCACATATTTATCTATTATAAAGAAAGTATAAGAGCCAGAGAACTAAAAACAATAGTAGACTATAGAGGATAGGGTATATTAAAAATAATTTGAAGACAAATAAATATCTAGGTAACATTTATGTAATAGCTATTGCCAAAGAGGCAGATGGCTTATAGAGATCAAATGTAGACTAAAATCCAGGGCATTTTCAGTGACCAGAAACTTTGTAACTAAGAAAATAAGCATTTTCTTGAAACAAAAACCCAGAAAATCAAGTTATTTACATAGCACTTGATAATATTATATCCAAGTATGCTATTTTTTTTTTACATTTTGCCATAATTCTATTATCATAGTTTCTCTTTCTAGTTCCTATTTTTTCTTTCCCTATTCCTCCTTTTTTCTGTCTCGTTTTTTTCTCCTTCCTCCTCCCCTTTCTCCTTCTTCCTCTCCTTTCTCCTTCTTCTCCACTCCTTTCTCCCTTTCCTCCCTCTCTCCCTTCTTACTCCCCTTCCTTCAGTCCTTCCTCCCTCCCTCCATTCCTCCCTTCCTTCCTTCCTTTTCTCCCTTGCTTCCTTTCCCTAGAAATGCCTAATTCAAAGCCTGGATCACATTTCTTAGGAATCCACAATTTACCTGAATAAATTTTAAGTGGCATTTCACTCCAAAATTCAGAGTGCCTCTACATATCTAGTATGCAGTATCAGCTAATAACAGGATAGATCAGAGTTTAAAGGGAAAGAAGCAACCCTGGATTGCCATGGTAGAAAAAAAATGTCCCCATAAAACTAATGTATTTCATTAATATTTAATCCCAATGATATTGTAATATAGGTGTTATGGAACTGGATTCAAATATCTATTCCGAAATGTTTAATGTTGGCATGTCAAAAAGAAAACTAATAAAAATAATTGCTTTCTGTTTTTACTTTATTGACTTCAATGAACTACGTGAATTTACTTCTTTACACATATGTGCTGCATTCCTCATTTCTTCAAGCACTTCAAATCGTCTTGGCCACATTGCAGCATTAAAACATATATTCCTGTGTTTTCAGTTCAATTAAGTTCCATTATGCTTTGTCTTACAACTTAAGAAATGAAGAGGTTCTAGTATGACTCAAGAAACAGGAACCAAAGTACACACAGAACTGTAAAGTGAGAAGTACAATAAAGTTTAATTTATTTGGATTTATTTTGCCCCCCAACTCTGATACCCCTTCATTGTTTTATTTTTCTTCATATTATTTGTCACTTTCTAACATACTGTATATTTCACTTATTTTTCCTAATGTCTGATTCCCACACATAGCAGAGGATCACGGAATATATGTTTAATAAGTTGATCTCACTTTTGGGGAATTTATTATTGTTGTGCTGTGTTAAAAACATTTACTAAGCAAATGGTTAATATAAATAAGACTCGAAGATCGTTTATCAATAGCAGCAAAAATTACTTTCAAATATTTCAGAAATAATCATGTGTGTGGGGGAAAAGTTACCTAGAAGTCATTCAATACATTATTATGGACTGTTACCAAAAGAAAAGCTACGTGTGTAACATTACTCAAAGATAATATATCAACCGCGGCATTACAGGACTTTTTTTTTACAAGTGTTTTAGAATTCAGACATCTTTCATCAATCTAGACTGACTTTTCCAAATCTGAAAGAGCTGTTAAACCCCACATCATCTGTCGGGTCAGTCTACTAGGCAGTATTAGTTCACTAAACATTTTCTGTTTACTGAGTGAGAGGCCCTTAATTACATGCTGTGGGGAATAAAAAAATGAAAAAGACATATTCCTTATGGAGGCTAAAGGAGCAATGAATTTACCCTGAGAGTAATATTGGAAAAGGAGAAGGCAATAATAAAATAATGGAACTATTTCTTAAGTACTTTTATCTTATCCAGGATAAGCTGGATTTTAACAGAAGGATGTGAAAGGCAAGAATGCAGTGGACTAAAGAACCAGCATGGACATAGACATGGGAAGGGTAAAGTGCATGGAGTTGTTTAAGAACCAAGATCAGCTTGCATGGAGGCATGCCAGTTTATTAAAAATGGAATCACTTTTCATAAATGTGTAGGGTTTTTGAGGAGAAATTATGTAATAATCTGCCTCAGAGATGCTATCTAGGAAAGATTCCCTCTGTGTTGCCTTCCTACTCCGAGGTTTTCTAAGGCCCTTTGGCAAATGCGTACAGAGAACAAATGCATTTTGGAAGCACCAGAGAATGCAGGATGAGAGACTTGGAATTCCCATAAACAGAAATGATAGATCCAGATTTGATAAGGTACTGTACAGTTGGTCAGCTTATCAATTATTAAGTGAAAGACCTGACTGGTTGTAAAAGGCTCTAACAGATGAAATGAACCACAGGGTAGAACTTGGAGCACAAAGGAGAGATAGATGTTCATCCGGAATGGAATTGCGGAGTCTGAGAATCACAGAGTTTTATTATTCTCCAAGTCTTTGAATTTGAGCTTGAAGTAAGGAATACATAATGAAGATGAGTCATTACATTTCTAGTCACCACTCCAGAATCAACAGTGTTATTTTTCTTTAGCAAAATTAAGTTGCTCTTTATAAGGAATCATAATATGCAGTATGAGTCTCTGAATTCTCATTTTAGAGCTATCATTCTTGCCAAATTTACCGAGAGAAATGGTATACCTTTCTCTGGCCTTTTCTTAAAATATCTCTTATTGTTTTGTCTCTTTTCAATACTGATTGTGATAGTAATACATAATGACTATATTAATTTGTAAAAATACCAATAAGTACAATAAAATACCTGAAATACCGTGGCTGCTATTATTTTCTAGGTCATTTTCTTACTCTTTTTTTTTTTTTCAGCTAATGATGAATAGTCAGCAAGAAATCACACCATGAACAAACACACATGTATAGAGCCACTCCAAACTGAACACCTGTATAAATTATTTTTCCTTAAAACACATTATAAATATTTTCATATCAATTTTGTTTCCTTCAGAACATAGTTGTTAATTATCAGATAGAATTTTAATGCACAAATATACCATAATTTATTTAACCAACCTCTAGTCTTTGGTCATTTAATTTTTTTCTAATTTTTACATTAAAAATATAGTGATAGTGGTACATAAACATTTGGCATATCCATTATCATTTCCTTAAGATAGAATTGTAGGGTAAGGGGTTTGCAAAATGTTCAGGGTTTTGACGCACATTGCTAAATCACCTTGGAGCTGAGCATGAATGACTATTTCCCTGAATACTATCCAATATAGTAACTAAAAAAGAAAAAAATAAATGTGATATATTATCTTAATGTTATTTTGACTAGCGTCTTTATTAGCACTGAGATTGAACATTTTTAATATGCTTTTTAGCTATTTATATTTCTTAATTTGTAAAGCAGGTGCCTATTTGGAAACTTGTGTTTTATTGATTTCTTTTTTGTTGTTGTTTTTTGAGACCTGAGTCTCTGTTACCAGGTTGGAGTGCAGTGGTGCGATCTTGACTCACTGCAACCTCCGCCTCCTGGGTTCAAATGATTCTCCCGCCTCAGCCTCCCGAGTAGCTGGGACTACAGGCGCATGCGATTACACCCAGCTAATTTTTTGTATTTTTAGTAGAGACAGGGTTTCACCATGTTGGCCAGGATGGTCTCGATCTCTTGATCTCGTGATCTGTCCGCCTTGGTCTCCCAAAGTGCTGGGATTACAGGCGTGAGCCACCGCGCCCGGCCTGTTGTACTGATTTCTAAGAGCTCTTTAAATGTTAGGAAGAGTAAGCCTTTATTTGTTATATGTGAATTCTTACTTAGAATCACAAAAATGAAGTTCTATCCATCAGGGATATAGTATAACCTGTATATATTTTGATATTTGCATCAACTAAATTATTTTTAAAATAATTTATTGGAATAGAAAAAATTCAGTGTGAAAATAAAATCTATTTCACGATTCTCATGAACAAACAGATCTTAATTGCTCCACTAGAGATTTTAATACCAGTCTTTTAAGTTACAAATAGCAATAAAAAGGATAATTCACTCCATAAACCGGCTAGCAATCAGAATGCAAATCAGAGGATGAGCTATTGCTTCATCAGGAAAGCAGTGACTAGGTTTTAAATTGTCACACCAAATTTCATACAAAACTGGGGAAATATGACTGACAGCACATCGAGGATATGCACAAGAGTGAAAACCAGAAATTCGTGTAGATGGAATTTATTTTATTTTTCTTTCAAACTTCTGATCAAGATTATATTGGGGTAGGAAGAAATTGTAGATTAAAAAGAAATTATTCTGATAGCTTTATTAGAGCATAATATTTGGTGATAAACTACCAAGATTTTTAAACTAGATTTGGCTTTAAATCCTGAAGTTGGTTCTTGCTTTGTCTTTCTGCTTGCTTGGTTTATTTAAATGGCTCTATAGATACTGGTATTTTTGTAAAGTTTTACTTCTAGAGAAAAGATATTTAAACAGAAAATCAAGACATAAGCCACCTTCCAAAAATCCCTATTCTATGGTATTTATTTTATTCAACCTGAAAATTGCAGTAATCATGTTTAGTTTTTTTTTTTTTTTTTTTTTTTTTTTTTTTTCCTTTCTTCAATTACTTCCTTGATTGGAAAATCTCTGAGTGCCAGGAGAATGCCTTATAGGTAGATAAGATTCTTCTCCATGGTCACTTCTGAGTCAAGTTAAGACTCTTAGTTAAAAATATCCACCCAAAATGATATTTTAAAGCTGTGGTCCATTTATACCAGACAGTACTACTCAACAATAAAAATTACCTATTGATACATGCAACTTGAATGGATCTCAAGAGCATTATGCTGAGTGGGGGAAGTCAATGTAAAAATCACAATCTATATGATTCCGTTGATATATCACGTTTGAAATGAAAAGGTCATAGAGATGGAGAACAAATTAGCTAGGGGTTAGGGATGGTGGTGGGGAGGGAAGTGGATATGATTACAAGGGGTAGCATGAGCCACATTCTTGTAGTGCTGGGATCATTCTACATGTTTATTGCAGTGGTGTTTACATGAGTCTACATATGTGATGAAATGGCATCAAACTATTTACACACATTGTCGCAATGTTACAATATCAATATAATATCAAACAATATCAATGTTTGATATTGTATCATAGCAATATAAGATGTAACCACTAGGAAAAGTTAGGTATACAAGATCTCTCTATAGTACTATATTTACAACATTTGGTGAATCTATAATCATTTCGAAATACATTTTTTTAAAAAATCCACTCAAAAGGAGAAGGGGGTAGGAGAGGGCCTTTCTGGAGGTTCAGAGATGAGCAAACTTTAACCAGTCTTCAAGACAATTCTATTTTAAAAAATAAAAACAAAACAAACAAAAAACTGCAGCACAAAGCATTTACCATTCCTCTAAAAGTGTATGCTCATCATTCTTATTTTTGAGATTTAAAAATATATATATTTAGTTTTCCCTAGCAATTTTATAATGCATGATTTTAATATAATTATTTTAAAGAGATGAAATTTTACTATGTTCCCCAGGCTGGCCTCTAACTCCTAAGTTCAAGCAATCCTCCTGCTTCAGCTTCAAGAATAGCTGGGACTACAAGTATGTAGCACCTTGCCCAGGTTTTTAATATAATATTAGAACGATTTTATAATGTATGCTCTTTAGTATACTATGGATATTATGTTTTTATTTTTACATATTATAGACTCTCTTAGCAAATATATTGTATGTCCTTTTACTATATAGAACAGTTTTTCTTAGGAAATTTATTTTTCTAACATTAAGAAACGTTATCATGGTAATCATGGAAGTCTGTCAAAATTTCAAAGGTGCTATCTGCAGATCTTTGACTAGAATCAACTACCCTGAAATTATATAAACCTGAAATTTTGATTTGAAGCTGTAGTTAAGCATATTAGTTTACTGTTGAATAAACTGAATTTAAATACATTTGAAATCCTTTTTTGAAGATATAGAATAGGATGTCAGTTGGCTTTTTCATAAACTGAATTTACTTAAACCTGAAGTCTTGATTTAGAAATATAGTTAAGTATGTAAATTGGCTTGTGTGTGTATTTGTGTATAATTTGCATAATGTGGCCAATTTTATAATTTGCATATTTCATCACAATAGTTGGATGACCTGGGGCAAATGACTGCAAGTTCTCTACATTTCTGAAACATGTAGATGACAATAATACCTGTCTTACCTTCTTCACAAGCTAAAACACTAAACAAAGGTTATTATTGTTATTAATAAAAATAATTGCAACAGGGCTGTTTTGTCAACCTGTGGAATATGATCTATTCATAAAGCCTGTCTTTTCCACCTCTGAAGAAGAATTTAAATGAAGCATACACGAAAGAGTTTTCTGATTAGTTCCAAGTAAATACCGTCAAATAAAACCCCTAAACAAACACATAGACAGTGTAAAAATAAAAAAGCCACACTCTAACAATGGCACAGGGCAGATATGTTCCTTCTGTTATGGTAGCTGTAACCTGCCCCCATTTTTAAAATTATTTTTTTCTTTTTAGCATCAAAAAATTTCAAGTTATGCTTGTTCATTTGAAAACTGTTTATTGGCCTGCTGTGATGGCTCATGCCTGTAATCCTAGCACTTTGGGAGGCCAAGGTGGGAAGATCACTTAGGCTCAGGAGTTCAAGAGCATCCTGAGCAACACAAGGAGACATGTCTTTACAAAAAGTTAAAAAAAAAAAAAAAAAAAAAAAAAAAAGAAGTTACCTGGGTGTGGTGGCATACAGCTGTGGTTCCAGCTACTCAGGAAGCTGAGGGGGTAAGATTGCTTCAGCGCAGAAGGTAGAAGCTACAGTGAGCTGTCATCATGCCACTGCACTCTAGCCTGGGTGATAGAATGAAACTCTGTCTTAAAAGAAAGAAAACTGAATCCAGTCTTAGAAAATAATGGCAGTATTGCTTCTAAAAAAGTAAACATTCAAAATATTCAACAGAGAATGGATAAGCAATGATATATCTATCACAATAATGTGGCATTTTCGGAGACATAATAATAACTGAAATGAGATATGCATGGTATCATTTCAACTATATAAAATTTGGTTTAAAAATTAGTGTGATACTTCAGAATATTAACTGGGTTTCCCTAGACAGTAGAATGGCTTTTTCTTCTTTTCTACAAGTTTGTTTCCAAATTTTCAGTAATGAGATTTCTTACTTTTATTATTAGAAAAAAGCTTGTTTAAAACTGTTAATTGTTGTTGCAGTAGAGAGCCTCTAAGGTGGCATCCAGTGAATCCTCACCTTTTGATACACACGCCCTTGTGTAATCACTCCATGAGCGTGGGCTGGACCTGGTGACCTGCACATAATAAATAGAATATGGAAAAAATGGTGGAATGTTATCCTGTGATTAGATTACAAAAAAACAGTGTCTTCCATCTAGGGTGCCCTATTTCTGCCTTCTTGTGCACTTACTCTGAAGGAAGTCAGCTGCCATGTTGAAAGCTTCCTTATGAAGTGGTCCACATGGCAAGAAGTTGATGTCCTCCACAAAAATGTACTTGGTTTTCATTCAAAAATATACCTGGTAATCTAAAAGTATTAGAAGTAAAATAAATTATTGTTATTAATATATTTAATCATCATGTAAATATTTTTTTCAGCTTTTTACTATGTCATAGCTATGTGCTTATGAACTTAAGAACCAAAAGTGAAAAAGACAAGTTAATGATATCAAGGATCTTGTAGTCTGGTCTGGTCAGGGGAGAAACGGGTTGGGAAGGATAGAGATACATAAGTAGATAATAATTTCAATAAAATTGAAGTATAATAATAGAGAAATAAATGTAGTGTCATGGGAGCATAGTAGGAGAGACTATCCTTCTCAAAATAAATTAGAAAAAAATCCACAAAGGATGATACACCTAAGCCAGATTGTACAAGATGATAAGTACATGCACGGTAGGGGATAGGTTGTGGAGAAATGCTAGACTCAGGTAATAGCATGTACAAATGTGGAATTGTTACTGTAATAGCCATGATGGGAAAGAGCAGGTGATGAGACATGTGAGTGTGTAGAGTCCATAGAAATAGCGAGAGATGGATCTGGTAAAACAGTGGAGCTAAATAATGAAAAGTATTAGAAGTCAAATAAAGAAATAAAGATAGAAGGCTAAGACAGGAGAATTCTTGAATCTGGGAGGCATAGGTTGCAGTGAGCCAAGATCATTGCACTCTAGCCTGAGTGTCAGAGTGAGACTTCATCAAAAAAAGAAAGAAAGAGAGAGAGAGAGAGAGAGAGAGAGAAAGAGAGAAAGAAAGAAAGAAAGAAAGAAAGAAAGAAAGAAAGAAAGAAAGAAAGAAAGAAAGAAAGAAAGAGAAAGAGAAAGAAATAAAAGAAATTGAGATGCTATACTGTAGGTATTAAACCATCATTAAATCCTTTAATGACGGGAGTCAACTAATTTATGCTATGTAAGGATGATTCTAACATAACATGAAAGTGGAGAATGGTTAAATGGGAGTGGCAGTCGAGGCAATGAAAATAGGAGGCAATTAAAATAATACACCATGGAAGATCATCACCTGAGTCTGAGAGGGTATGTTATGTAAGGATGATTCTAACATAATATGAAAGTGGAGAATGGTTAAAGTGGGAGTGGCAGTCAAGACAAAACAGGAGGCAATTAAAATAATACACCATGGAAGATCATCACCTGAGTCTGGGATGTCGAGACTGCAGTGAAATCATGCCACTGCACTCCAGCCTTGGTAACAGAGCAAGATCTTGTCTCTAAAAAGCAACAAAACAAAACAAAACAGAAAATAATAATCCACCATAATAATAGCTACTATTGTTTTAAAACATTGTAGTAAATATTACATGCATTTGGTCTTAACAATTAGCTTGCCTAATAGCAATAATTGTTTTTCACTTATGAGGAAAGGGAGGCCCAGAAAAGTTAAACAACTTGCCTATATCTCGCAGCAACTAAGTAGCACTGCTGGCTCAGAGAAAAATAAACTATAAAAAATGAATCAAATGTAAACTCTAGAACTGAAAAGTATAGCATCTAAAATAACAAATTTGCTGAATTGAACAAATAGAAGAATGAAGATAACCAAGGAAACACAGTCAGTGAACTTAAAGATAAATCAATAGAAATTATCCAGTCTGAAGAACAAAGAAAAGATTGAAAAATATTAAAATATCCTCAGAGAGCTGTGGGAAATATTTAAAGATTTAACATACATATAATTGGAGTCTCAAAGGGAGAGCAGAAAGAACACGAGTTATACAAACATTTTTTAATGATGGCTTAAATTTTTTCCAAATTCAGTGAGTGACATAAATTTACAGATTCAAGAAACTCAATGGACATCAAGTAGAATAAATACAAAGAAAATCTCATATAGGCCCATAGTAGTCAAACTGCTGAATTTTTTTTTAGTTGAAGACAGAAAAAAATAACATGCATATAAAAGGAAATGATACAAATGAATCATCAGAAACAATGGAGGCCAGCAGATAGTGGAAGAACATTTGCAAAAGTTGTTGAAACCATCGGGAACGAAGTCCTCTATTCTTTTTCCTGAGGATGGTAAGATGGTAGGATAAAGCCTGAATATGGCAGTGCCATCTTACTTTCAGACATGGGAATGGAAACCAGATTCTGGATGGCATTGCTTGAGTAATTAGATCAAATGTGACTCTCATGTATTGAGACTATGAACTTTTTTTTTTTCTTTTAGTGTAAAGCATTTTTAGGAAGGTTTCTGTCATTTACAGGCAAATGAGAGTCTATTAAAACAATCGTCCTTTCAAATGTAGTCCAAACATTCTCTCCTTTTAAAAGTCTTTCCTGTGCTAGGGCAGTGGCTCACACCTGTCATCCTAGCACTTTGGGAGGCCAAGGTGGGTGGATCACCTGAGGTCAGGACTTCAGGACCAGCCTGGCCAAAATGGTGAAACCCCATCTCTAATAAAAATACAAACAGTAGCTGGGCATGGTGGCAGGCACCTGTAATCCCAACTACTCAGGAGGCTGAGGCAGGAGAATCACTTGAACACAGGAGGCAGAAGTTGCAGTGAGCTGAGATCACGCCATTGCACTCCAGCCTGGGCGACAAGAGCAAAACTCCATCAAAAAAAAAAAAAAAAACAAAACAAAAAAAAACAACTTTTCAATCCTTCCCACTCTTTAATCTCTCAGAAAGAATTAGGTTCTCCCCATCCTCTGTACTTTATTAGTGTCTCTTCATTGTTGTACTATTTATGTTATATTTTTAAAAATAGACTATGATCCCCTTGAGGGGCGGTATTAACTTAGTTTTCTTTGTATCCAGATAACAGCTGTAGCACATAGTGAACCATAAATATATGTTTTTTCAATTAGACTTTTTCTTAGGGGATGCAATAGTTTTTCTTAATTGATTGGATCAGTTAAAATGCCTCTGGTTAAAAGCAACAGAAATGTCAAATGAAATGGACTTAAATGTTCAAGAGAATTGATTGGGTCATGCCACTGAAAAAAATCCAGAGGGAAAGTATCTTAATCAAGGTCGACTACAGGAGATGAAGAAGGAATCATACTAAGAAAACTATCAGGTACCCTCCTTAGCAAGTGGAGGAATTTTTGTAGAATTAGCATATATGGCCCGTGTCTTGGATGAAAATATGAGGGAAAGAATCCTACACCTCTTTCTTCTTTCCCAGAGTCTAATGCACAGTAGTTGCAAAGTCTTAAATATTATGCATGGAGAAGTATGTGATGATATCTGATAAAAGCATATCACAACTTTTTCCTCTCTTGTGATTCAGATTTTTTTAAGTTACTTAATGTCTTTAATTTTTAAATTTATTTATTTTAAAATTTTTGTAGAGACAAGGTCTTATATGTTGTCCAGGCTTGTCTTGAACTCCTAGCTCAAGCAATCTTGCCACCTCAGCCTTCCAAAGTGTTAGGATTACAGGTGTGAGCCATCATGGCAGGCCAAGAAGTTTTAATGATTATAAAGATCACTCATAGTCTGTTATTTTCAGCAGCAAATTATAAACTACTCAATATTCATTCAAAGTGGTAAACCAACAGATAATTCCTACAGTAGACAGATTACAAATGTCAGCATAGGCATAAATTTAAGTAATATGGAGAGTAAGACTAGACCTAAAGTTGGAGGGTAAAAGAAATTGCCTCTGGAGTATGGGGCTGTGGGCATAGGCTACATAGAATAACAGTTTCTCAAATTAAGTTGTTTTCTACCATTAGATTTTCTAAACATGTTTATGTACTTATTTGATAAACATTCTAAAAATTAAAGAAATTTAAAGTAAGGCAATTCTAGAGATTCAGTAAGGCCTAAATTAGTCTTAAGAAAAACCAAACAAACAATAAGACTTTGGCAAACAGATCTAATCCCAATGCTTATGCTTGTCAAAACAGCTCTCTTTCTGTGCCTAAAAATTATTCAGACACTTCCTATGTTTTTTCCCTCTTGCCTGCCTGGACTTCAAGGATTCTGCTTTTAGTTCAGCATGTGAACCCCAGTCCTTGACTTTGCCCCTCCCTAGACTCAGCTTGGTTTTCCAATGATTCAGTGATCTCCACACTTGTGGCCACCCCTAGTGGGATGAAGCTGCGAGTGTTTATCAGCTGTGCCGATGGCAGGTCTTGGCTTGGCCCATGGCTTTCAAGGATGGGTACAGTGCACATCATCATTACCATCTGAGAATTATGTTTGATTATTTATTAGGTAATATATTTCATTAAAGAACATGGCATCATGAAGAAATCATGTTTTAGAATTTACTGGCCATCTCTAACTTCTCGTGTTAAAATAATTTCTGACATCATTAACAGAGAAGGGAGCCAAATAGGAAGAAGGGCTACTTCAAGATCGCCCCCTCACTGTTCAAACAGAGAAACAATCGTGAGCTGTAATGCCTACAGCTTGCCTCACTCCTCCCATTCCCTGGGAACATCTACTAAATCAACAATGATGCTTTAATTATAATGGAAAGGGTCAGTAACACAATCTTCTTAAATTCTACTCTCAACCTGGCCCAAATAAAGGGCACAAGCCTCTCCCTGATGCCATTTTGATTACACAAATTCAAACATGCCCACTTTTAATAGCTAGCAAGGTAAATTCTCCATGTCCATGAAGATTCAAGATGTCATTACCAAGTTATATTGAAGGGTATGACACAGCACAAATATTTGCAGGAGGCTAAACTATTTGTTACAATACTTATTTCTAAATGAATTACCTTGTGGTTGATAGTAAAGCTGAAAACTAAGAAATAAGGGTCAGATTCCTCCTGTGAGATGTTCCTTGTAAAATTATCCCACATGTAATAATACCACATTATTGACTTAAGCACACTTCCCAGTGACATGCCATAGCTGACCTGTAATTTTTATTCTACACGATGCCAGCCCTAATAAAATGACACTTGTGAATGTAAATTAAGCTCGCAAAGGGGACAGATTGCATGATTCTGGTTTCCCTCAGATGCCTGTAGGCTATCACAGGTTCCATATGTGAAGTAATTATGTTCACTGAAGGAAAGAATAAATGCTGTCAAATTGTGTACTGAGAGAGAAAGCAGCTATTATATTTCAGTAGTCGCTAGAGCATTGCCCCCAGACAGTAGCAAGATGTATAAGAAAATAAAAACGGTGCCAGCCATATATTACACATCTGCCTTTACATTTGTAGCTCCCTTTAAATGTATATTATACAAAGACAATAACTTACCAATGAACGTTTTAGCTGTCTTCTTCGGCATCTTTTCTGTGGAGCCATTTTGAAATATGTGGCATGATAGTTATTGAAAGGATAATGAATATAGATTATCCTGTTGCATAGTTCTGTTCCTCTTGCACTGTGCCGAGAAGCAACAACCCTGTTGGCACTCTGATGTTCGGACTTTGCTTTTTGCTTGAATGATATCTCAGATTCAAGCCCAACCCTACCCACAGCTGTTTTCTTCATAGCTCATGGGAATGGGGGCGAGTTTTTCTCCATTTTAAAACCTCCTTACTTACTGAGGGCATTTTAAAAAATGAATTTGGATAGTTAGAATAATATTTGGTACTTATCATGCATTGTGTAATTTATTAGTTGAAGTCTCATTCTTTACCTTCTTTAGTAACCTAACTGAAAAAGTGATTGATACAGATCTTTTTCAAAAAGTGTATGGTTTCTAGCATAGAGCTAATGGGACCTATCTACACCTTCTGTCCTTGCCTAGGGGAAATTGTATTGAGACCTGAGAGGTACAGCCAACATGCATTAAGTCTAGATAATCCCTGGAGGAGGAATGTTCTGTATTTATTTTTTTATATTATCCCTACCCTCAAAGAAAGGTAGGCAACTTTTAAGATTGGTTACCATCCCTCTTCTGCAACCCCTCTGAGGACTCTGTTTTATGCTGCTTTTTGATTGACCAGAGTCCCCCAGTCAGGCTTCTAAACTTAATCTAAACTAATTTATGTTTCAGCCTTCTTCTCTATTCTCTGAAAACCGCACCAAACCAAACCAAACAAAACAAAACAAAATCTACCCTAACACTTCAGAACAGTTTATTTAAGTTGGGTAATAATAATAATAATAATAATAAAACTAATGCATACTATGGTGTTAATAAGTGGGAGGTGGTTATAATTATTTGTACTTTACAAAGGAATATTCATTAAACTGAGTGATTCCAGACTGGGTGATAAAATGCATTGGAGAATCTCAGGTGGAATAGATTTTAATGTTCATCTACATAATTTAAGAAACAGAAGTTTATCAGTTTCAGTGTGAACAATCCCAGTGCCTGGGAATATGAAACCTCGAGGAGGTTCTATTCCCTTCAGTGTTGACTGCTAAAAGAGTTCTTTATAATGAGGTAAAGTCAAAACTGTCAGTGGAAATATCTATCCTTTGATGCCAGTTTTATCTTTTACAGCTGCAAAGAAAACTCAGCTCCTTCTCCTACAACCTTCCAATGTGTGAAGGTAGTAACCACAAGCTCACTTCCCAAATGAATCTTCAGTACAAAATCTCCCCATTCCTTCAATGCTTCATCTTCTAATATTGCTTATAAGCCTTTCCATGCCTTGAATATATTCAGGAAGTACAAGAGAGAAAACGTTTGGAGAACATTGTCTCTTTTAAATCACACCACTTTAGTGATCCCCTACTATGGTAATACCAGCACTTTACGCTGTAAACTGTCTTGGATGGCTATCAGTGAATGCTGAAGTCAGTGAGAGCGATATGCAGAGTTCTTATACTTCTAATCAGGTACTTACTGGGTTTTGTTTTGTATTGTTTTGTTTTGCTTTGTTTTTGTTTGTTGTTGTTGTTTTCAGTGTCTGTAACTGGACTAGGTTATCATGCTGGAACGTATGAAGAAACATTGACTGGCATGCCCATTAAAATGTCTACTCTCTTAAAGTCAAAAGAGAAAAAGAGATCTCCTTAGAAAATAGATTCTACGTTGAGAATAAGGCAGAGGCTAGAATCTTTCCATAAAGCAAAATATTTTCCCTAGTTACTCAAACACCATACCTAACTTCCTGAAACTAAAAAACATAAAAAATAAAAAAGTTGAATGAGATGGTTTGTAGCATGTGACCAAGGAAATCCTGTGGACTCTATGCACCTCCCACCCTTTGTTTTAGGTGAGCTTCTAAATGCAAGTTAGTTCAAATCACCCCAATGAGTCAAATGAATCAAAAGAGAAATGTGAATGGATAATTTCATTTACTATAATGTCCTCCAGGTTCATCCATGTCGCAAATGACAGAATTTCCTCCTTTTTGAAGGCTGAATAGTATTCCGTAGTGTATATATACCACATTTTCTTTATTCATCCATTCATTGATGGACACTTAGGTTGATTAGCTCCAGTTAGCCATTCTTCCTTGTATACATATTTGGATTTCAAAACATCATGTTGTACATAAGTATAAATAATTTTTATTTGTCAATTAAACAAAACAAAGCAAAACAAAAGGAGTAGTGTGAAGAATTCTGTTGAGAAAAAGTAAAACTTTGCCTAATGATGGTTTTTCATTTGCTATTTGGCAACAAAATTTAACTTTATAGTAACAGAGGAATCATTGACAGAGGCCATTCTGAGGAATAAAGTTCTTTGCCAAAGCTTTTACTGGGAGCTCAACCAAAGATAAGAAAATGGAGGTCAGAAATGGGTATCTCCTAATCTCTGGAAAAAATTATTTAAAGAGTTTTATTGAGATATAATTTACATACTGTACGATTTACTCATGTAAGGTATACAATTCAATAGTGTTTAGTATATTCACAGAGTTGCATAACTCTCAACACAATCAATTTTAGATAATTTTCATTACCCACAAAAAGAAACCTTGTATCCATTAACAGTAACTCCCCATTCCTTCCTCATCTCAATCCCTGGCAACCACCAACCTAATTTCTGTCTCAATAGATTTAGACTTACCTGTTCTGTTTACTTCATGTAAATGAATTAATACTTGATTTTATGTAAAAGGCATCACACAATGTGGACTTTTTTGACTGGCTTTTTTTCACTTCGCCTACTGTTTTCAAGTTTCATCCATGCTGTACAGTTTTACGAAAGCATTACATTTTGTTTATTCATTTCTCAGTTGATAGATATTTGGGTTATTTTCATCTTTGGCCTATTTTGAATAGTGCTGCTGTGAAATATATGTGTGCAGATTTTTGTGTGGATGTTTTCATTTCTCTTAGCATTGATGAAGTCATATGGTCACTCTATGTTTAACATTTTGAGAAACTATCAAACTGTTTCCAACAAGGCTGGAGCATTGTACATTCCCACCAGCAAGGTATGAGAGTTTCAATTACTCTACCAGCACTCCCCCCCCCCCCCCCCCCCCCCCCCCCCCCCCCCCCCCCCCCCCCCCCCCCCCCCCCCCCCCCCCCCCCCCCCCCCCCCCCCCCCCCCCCCCCCCCCCCCCCCCCCCCCCCCCCCCCCCCCCCCCCCCCCCCCCCCCCCCCCCCCCCCCCCCCCCCCCCCCCCCCCCCCCCCCCCCCCCCCCCCCCCCCCCCCCCCCCCCCCCCCCCCCCCCCCCCCCCCCCAATTTTCTTTTTGGTTATGGAATCCTAGTGAGTGTGAAGTGCTCTCTCATTGTGATTTAATTTAAAGTTTTCTAATCACTAATGGTATCGAGCATTTTTTCCTTCATGTGCTTATTGACTGTTTATATATCCTTTTTATAGAAATGTCTATTCAAATCCTTTGCTGATTTTCTAATTGGATTACTTATATTTTTATTGTTGAGTTGTAAGACATTCTTTATATATTGTGGAAGCTAGTCCCTTAATATATATATGATTTGTAAGTGTTTTCTTCCATTTTGTAGGTTGCTTTTTTTGCTTTCTTCATAGTGTCCCTTGAAAGACAAAAGATTTTTAACTCTGATAAAGTCTATTCTATCTATTTTTGTTGTTGTTGTTAAAAACTTTTGTTTTTGGTGTGATATCTAAGAATGCTTTGCCTAACCCCAAGTGACAAACATTTTTTTCTATGTTTTCTTCTTAAGAATTTTGTAGTTTCAGTTCTGAACTTAGGACTATGATCAATTTTGTGTTAACTTTGGTGTGTAGTAAAGGAAGATGTCCAACTTTAATCTTCCGCAGGTGGACATTTGATGGTTCTAGCACTATTTGTTGTAAAGACTATCCTTCTCCATTGAAAATTCTTGGCACCATTGCTGAAATTCAGTTGGCCATAAATGTATGGTATGGGCTTTTGACCCGAAATTATGAGAATTTTTTTAAAACGAAAAAGAATTTTCAGATTTAACTAGAACATTAAAAAACAATAGCTCCAAGACAGCACAAGGTCTAGGGAGAGGCAAGCAAGGAATTTGCTTTGGGCACAAAATTTAAATACTCAATAATCAAGATAAATATTATTTTAAGGCAATATTTAAAAATTCACTCCACAGATACCTTCAGTCTTAAAAAAAAAATCAAAATTGATGAAAAAGTCCACAGTGAACAAAATATAAAAATTTTAAATGAAAACAAAATCAGTACTACAATTTTTTTTTTTTTTTTTTTTTTTTTACCTTGGGCTCTACCATAGCTCAGTACAGCACTGTTACTGATGCTGTCTTTATTAAACATTTTGATACTTCATCATGACTTTTTGCCTTAAAGGGGATTTTTAAATGTATGGCATGAAAATACATTTAGCTATACTATTGGCACCCTTCCTCCTTAAATCTTGCACTGAGATAAGTGCCAGATTTACTTCACTTACCTTGCCCTGGGTCCAAGCCCTGCTGACAACTACACATAATGTCTTTACACTCTAAACTTTTGAAATTGCTTGTAAGCTTGATTAGCTAACCACAAACAAATGTCTATTCATCTAGTTAACCAGAAAAAGTCCCCTTTCCCTTTTTAACCAGAGAGAATTATTGACATTGTGCAATACTTGTATCTACTAAAGAGATATTCGATATTGTGACACCTGATCCAGTTTGACTGAATAAAAGTGCATTATGTAGATCAAAAGCAGAGAGAGCTTTTTTTTTTTTTTTTTTTTTTTTTGAGACGGAGTCTAGCTCTGTTGCCCAGGCTGGAGTGCAGTGGCCGGATCTCAGCTCACTGCAAGCTCCGCCTCCCGGGTTCACGCCATTCTCCTGCCTCAGCCTCCCGAGTAGCTGGGAGTACAGGCGCCCGCCACCTTAATTTTTTTTGTATTTTAGTAGAGACGGGGTTTCACCTTTAACTAACTGTCCTCTGTAGAACTTGAGTACTTTCATCTTTTCATTACTAATTATCCATGTTGGCTGGTTATCCACTGTTCTGCTGAAAGGTTACAACAATGACATCAGTGCTTGCAATGAGTGTGAATCTACTAGGTAACTACAGTCTCTGACTCAGAAAACTATGGGATGAGATACATCCAGAGAGATCGTGCTGCATTTGAGCATACATTATGGGGTGTAGCTGATTGTAATGAGCATGGCAGAGCAAAAGAAACAGTTGAAGGTAACAAGAAAACATGAATGAAATAGGAATAGGAAGACAGATACTTGACCTTTGAGAGTCCATTTTTCCTCCATTTTCATAGTGACATTTAAGATTTTTTATCTAAGGATACTTTGATTTTATACTTGAACCTAAACTGTAATTGTTTTCACTATTGCTTAGGGGCTGGGTAGCCAACAGTAATTTCTAATGGCTATTAACAAATATATCTAATCACTTTTTTAATAAGAATGATTGGCTTAGAGTGGGAGTACCTAATAGGCCAGGTTGGACAGAGAGAGGTTAAAGACAGAAATATGAAGGAAAATACCTACCAAGGAAAAAGTGGTTGTAAGAATAGGAATAGCTATAGGAGAATATGGCACCCAAAGATGGTATTATAACTGGCCATCTGGGGTAGGAGGCACAGTGGAAAACAAATGAGGTCTGAGGACACTGAAGGTCAAAAATCTCCATATTATACTCAGGGATGGGTTTGCTAGTCCAGGGTCAAGATAAAACAATATTGAAACAGGAGCCAATATTGTTATCCCCATGGGTGTGGTTTCTTCTTTGGTACCAATTCACATTTATTAGATCATCTAGTCTCACTCGGAGGTGAAACTGAAAAAATAAAAATAAAAAGATAAAGAAATGGTTACACATAAATAATTACCCTTTCTGAAGAAGCTGACTTGACTGGTCAGGCCATGAAATCCTCTGCTGTATGAAATGCCTTCGATTTCCTATCATAGGCTCTATTTGAGCCATTTCCCACCTGAGGCACTCACTTTCCTGAAAAACTCTCACTTATGTCATAGTGGTTTGCAGTGAGCCCAGCCTCTGTCCAGTGCTTTCTGAAGTGTGTTCTGCTAATCTCTGTGATACAGTTTCATGGCCAATTTTTGGAACAGGTGTGTGTGTGTGTGTGTGTGTGTGTGTGTATGTGTGTGTGTTTAATGACTCCAGAGTATCTGAGACACTTTGGCATATATTGTCAACATTTTAAAATGACAGTGCTAGGGGTGGTGCTGGTGGAGAAGACGGTTGGTGGTCAGAGGGATGTAGATGATGTCTCTCAAAAATATTTGACCATGAAATCTTTCTTCATGAACATTTTGGTGAGGGTAGGAATAAATTGTGAGAGAAGAAAAATGGCTCAGAGAAGCCTGAGCTCTCTGAGGAACGCAGCCCAGGGGGACATGAGTATAGGTCTTCCGACATGCCCCCCACATGCATGCCCGGGATCAATCGTTTTAAGTTATCTTGTCCCTGACTAGCTGCCTCACCCATTATCTTCATGTTCCTAGAACTTGTGATACAAAGATTAATGTAGAGCCAATCAACAACATCTGTTATTTTAATGTAAATTCGTGGTAAGCAACTTAGAACTGCCTCTTTTCCTTTAAAAACCTGCTTGAAACTGTTGCTAGTTGGAACCTGGCCTCTTCCGCTCATGTGTGTGGTGGCCTGGTATTCAATCTGTGAGGTGGAAGCCTGTTGGCTGGACCTCCCCTCCTTTTTTATTTTTTTTCGCTGAGAGCTTCTAATAAATTCCACTCTCCTCACCTTTCAATGTATGTATTAATTCCACTCTCCACACCTTTCAATGTGCCCACATGCCTAATTTTTCCTGGTCATATGACAAGAACCTGGATTTTAGCTAAACTAAGAAGCAAAAGATCCTGCATCATATTGGCAGCTCATATGAGGACATGAGGAAAAGTGAGTAAAATGCGGACCAAAAAATATTTTTCCCTCTTGTTTCTGAGCTTTTTGTCCTTGGACTTATTCTGAGAGTAGAGAAAACTGTGCCCCCCATCCCTCGTTGCTCTCAGGGGTCAGGAATAAGCCTTTTCCCGGAATTTTCCTTCCTTTATTGGGACGGTAATGGCACTACCCCACCCCAATGGCCACAGGCACATGCAGAACAGACAGGCGAGTGGCAGCTCCACACTCCCATCCCCTCCCAGCTGGGGCTGGGGCACATGGCCCAAGGGCCCCATGTGGCAGCCTGGCCAGTGTCCCCGGCCACACATCCACTGAGTCTTCCCCTCCCTCCACCGAGGGATCCAGCTCTGTCAAACAGCAATTAAAAGTTTCTCTCCAAGTTGGAGGAATCCATTTGCATAAGAATAAGAGGTTCTTCTGCAAGGCATCTTTCCAGTCCTGCACTTTAAGCTGTTTTTTCTTTTCTTTTCTCTACCTTGTCAGCAGTTAACATAGCCCTGCACTTTAAAGCTGCTTTTTTTCTTTTCTCCACCAGGTCGGAAGTTAACTTTTATGTGAAATCCTTTTTTTTCCTTTTAAAAGATGTTTTATTAGACCAGGACTGCAACGGTCACTGTTTATATTCTCTGTAAAGTTTTAATTATGAAAAAGAATTTGTGAGGTTAGTCTTAAGCTGTAGCCAATCTGGTGTGCTTTGCGTGTCTCTCTGTATAGTTCTGTCAGAAAGAGGAGGATCTTAGGATGAGATGCAGGCCTAGGACTCCATAAACCCACTGTTTGAGCAAACTCAGCAAATGGGTCGGTGGAAAACTTTGCTGCAGGCCTCCATCTCATTTTACATCCTTGGAAGTATGACCTGTAACCACGTGGCAGTGCTTTGTTTTAGCCTCCACCATATTACAATGACAGCCCAGGTTCAATCCTGGCTTATGGAACAAGTCCTTTCTGGTATGATATCTTCTGCATGACCATTGCCATTTGTTGATTCTTTTCCCCTCCACGAACCACCTTGAATTTTCTTTTCTCTGAGCACTTGGGAGGTTACCTTTGGTAAAGTTCAAAAGCCAGAAATATTGGCCACTTGGCATGACTAAAGTCAGGTAATAAGGGATTTAAAAGGATTTTCTTAACGAGCACTCAGCTTAATTAAAAACAGGTATCCTAATTATAGGTATATTTTAAAAGTCTTTTTTTCTCTCTCTCTTCCTGGATTTTGTTTTCCTGGAAAAAGATTTTCTTCTCAGTTGACTGAACTATTTTTCTCTATTTTGCATTGCCACTCTTAATGCATACATGAGAGGCCCTAAGATATTTTCTGATGGCCTGGGACTCCTTGGAAAAAACAGAAAAGGTGCCATGGATGTCATTTTGGGAGAGACCTCTGTTTTCCTCAAGGAGCCCCAGGAATTAGAGGTGAATGGATCCCTCTCAAAATCTGTTTTTGTCTTCCAGCAATACCTATTTATTAGGGCTTAGAAACTGCATGCTCTCCTAGCTTTGGTCTTAAGGGCTCCACTAGGAGGCCAATAATCCAACTGGAAGACTGGCAAACAAAAAATCTTCCATCTGTCTGTGTAGTTATATATGTGTTGTGTGTGTGTGAAGTCTACAAAAAAGAGCTCTAATTGACTGAAAGAAGGATAAGCACTTGTATCAAATATTTTTAAAGGAAAAATAGAAGTTGTGGTACCTTTTAGTTCACATGACTTTAATTTTTGAGAAATAAAAACAGCCTTAAAGATCACTGGTAAAATGCAGATGTTCTCAAAACGTAAATTGCCTAGGGTTAAAGGATGGTTTTGAATTAGGTAAGATAAAGCTAAAAGTTCAAACAAGTTATGGAAGGGCCGTAAAAATTAATCTTGCAAAAGAAATCCCATGTGTAAACATATTGACTACATTCAAAAGGGTATTATATGGCTTTTTTGTAAATTAAGCATTGAAATATAAGTGCAGCAAGGTACTCTAAGGCACTAATCTGCTCTTTAGAAAAATTTGCAAAGAGATAGAAAAGGTTTTTGCTTTTTAAAGAATTTTTGAGTCATCGTTTTGGCAAAACAAATAACTTATGGAAATCTGGAATTCTATTTCAAAACATCAAGTGTTTTAAACATCTAACATATGTAACAGGCTTCCCCAAAGCAAACTTCAGTTTCAAAAGGTGTCTTTGCTGATGCCTAGCTTTTGGAAGCTACAGAGGGCCTCTGGAGCATCTAGAAGAGAGATAAACAGGATTATTTGACATGTTTAGGTACATAGGATTACCAAAATGATGTTTAATCTTCTTCAGATTACATTTTAGGGAATAATATGAATATATGTTGTGAAATTGTATGGGATTTCTAAAATTCTAATATCTGAGTATATGCTATCAATCACAATTAAGGTTGTTATTTTAAGTTATTGTAAACCACAGATAGCAAATTTCTTTGTCAATTGTGTTTCTGAATGTAACTACCCTAGACATTTTGTTATTCACAGAAAATTGTTGTCTTGTTTTGATCCTCTTCAAAAGATGACATATAAACAGCTATAGAACTGTGACAGAAGTTCTCAAATGCAGTTTTCTGATAGCTTTGGAGATTGTGACATTGGTATAAGGAAAAACATACAGGACTCATTAAAAGCTGAAATGTTTATGAATATCAAGCAAAATAAGAGTTAACTGAATGGACTGAACTAATAGAAAACAAGTAATTATTTCGACTTTTGCTTAGAACATTGCTGATCTTTGTTTTGTTTTCCAGAGTCAACAAAACTTATTTTAAGCTACTTATGGCCTTTATTAATTAAGATATACTTCTGTGAACAAAATTTCGAGCATTTTCATCTCTCTCTCTCTTTCTCTCTCTCTCTCTCTCTCTCTCTCTCTCTGCCTGGCTTCCCCAGAATTTGGAAACTAGTTGTGAGTATTCTGAGTATTCTTAACTGATGGCAATATAGTTGTTTGCATCAGTGCAGTAAGAATCCATTTTCTTTTGCAACATGATTCAATTGAAGAAACTGCTTGTTTTATCAAGGCTTTGACTAGATGGATATGCTTCCCTTAAAGGAGTCAAGCTGAACTTGCAGACCTGATAAAAACCCCTTGGGAAATCTGGCTTCCTACCTTGTCTACATAGTCCCTGTACAGGGTTCTTAACCTGTGATAAGTAAAGAATGTCACTTTCTAACAGGCCCAGGAACCCCATGCTTTGAGACCTCAAGAAGAGAGGCACTTACCCAATTCACAGGTATTTGAGGGTACAAACCAGTGACTGCACTTAGCTTTGGAAAGTCCCATCTGAGATTCCTTGTGGAACAGAGTTCCATCAAAGCCAATCTAAAAGACCTATATAAAAATAATTATTCTTGCTGCACTTTATGCAAATAATCAGGCCAAGTATAAGACTAAAGTCTATTTTGCAAATATCGCAGTCTTATCATGATTTGTTTTTAATAAAAAATGAGGACTGGAGAGAGAGAAATTATGTTTCAAAATGTATTATACATTTGTCATTAAGTTCTAGACTCATAAGTTTTTTTTTAAGCTTTTACCTACATTTTAGACTAACTCTGCTTATTCTGTGAACCAACCAGTGATCTCCGATTGCAGCTCAGCAGGGACAAAAGGGGATGGGCAATGTAAAAATCTGGATCAACATTCTGTTTCCAAGCAATTATCCTGCAAATCCTGCTGGGTGATGAGAACAAATTGGATGCCCATCACCCACAGGTTTCCTTTTTGGAAAAATAAGACCAAGGGAGCTAATCGAAGACAAGCCCCATGCACTCAAATCTTAGCATAGCTTAGCAACTATAGCCACTAGTTATCTGGGCATGTCACAGGACATCCTTTTATCTCCCTTGTTGGAGAAGGACTCATTTCTCCAGCTTCACCTTAGCATTTGGCTTATGATAAGAAATCCATGCAACACCCACCCCCATCCCTGCTGGAAACACATTTTTGTCCCAAACTCAATTCCAAGCTTCAGGTCAAATCCCTAGGAAAGAAAACTGGATCTGGGGGATCCGGAGGCAGATAATAATGGAAATTAAAAGGTGCAGCACAGGTGAACATGACTAATTCTTGTCAATTAAGCCAAGTCTCCCATTTCATGGATAAAGGTCATGCAAGTATCCATGGCATAAATGAGGTCAAGGTAACTCAAAGGCTACAGACAGCAAGGGAGATAGGACATATTGGGTAAGAGCAGATATGCCCACCCCCAGCCCCCACTGTTAACATGGGTGAAAGCCACTTTGACACCCATGGGTAACACCCTGTCACAGTCACTAGGACCTGGGGATATAAGGACAGAAGAAAGAAAGAGGGATGCCTTACTTTCTCACCCTCACATACCCCAGGTATTTGCTAGGAAGCGAAAGGAACAAGGGATGCTTGCTCCCCTCTTTCTATTAATTATTATGTCATTCTAAAGTCATGTCCACTGGTGAAACAAAGACTTTTTATCAATTCCTGTTAATAATTGTTTAAGAAACTAGACTAAAACTTGAATTGGATTATTCAAAAGCTGCAAAAATTAAAACATATTCCTGTACTTGAGTGTCAAGTGAGAAAGAATAGTGTTGGGGCTTGGGAAGTGATACTCTAAACTGAGAGTACCTAGGAGCAGCAAATGCAGGGATGGGCTTTCTTTGAGGTTCCCTTATCTGACTAAGGGAAGCTCCTCCAGAAAGAATGAAATTGTTTTGAGTCTCCTTCCCATAATCTTATCAAACAGGGAAGATTAACTCACAGGAAAAGACAGTAAGGGTCAATATCCCCTATTTTGCTGAGGATTGCTACCTAACAGACCTTATCTGCATAACAAGACAAACTTTGTTCACCCTGTTTCCTCCCCTCAACCACCTATAACCTGTTATCACCTCTTCCCAGAAGCCCCAAACCCTTATTTCTTTGCGAAACTCAAAATACTATTTAGGTTTCAACCATTTGGCCCTTCTGTGAGTCTTACTGTGAGACTCCTATTCATATGCATGTAACAAATTTGTATACCTTTTCTCCTGTTATGCATGTAACACATTTATATACCTTTTCTCCTGTTAATCTGTCTATTGTCAGTTTATTTCAGCAGATTCAATTATTGAACCTTCAGAGAGTAAAAGAAAAAGTTTTCTTTGCCCTTATAATAGACATGGAGGAGAATATCACAGTAAAATGTATAATTATTATGCAATTTGGTGTTTTCAAATGTTTATACTGACTTCTGATGAAAGTTAAAAACAATTATAACCACCAGCCATCATTTCCTTTTGGTTATTATGACTATCTGTGAAGTTTGAGAGCCATGGCTAAGATGAAATAGCATCAAAATAAATATTTAAACAGAGAAAAATTGGGGCTTAAAAAAAATCTCTTGAGCAAATGACCACTGTATTTAAATTATTCACTATATTAACTTATATGTTGTTGTTAATCTCATAGATAGGTTTGCATCAAAGGAGAAGACCTAAATAAATGTTTAGTAACTGTATCTTCATGGTCTTGTGTCCGGAATTGGTTCCTTCCAGTGGGTTCTTGGTCTCAGTGACTTCAAGAATGAAGCCGTGCACCCGTGCAGTGAGTGTTACAGTTCTTAAAGATGGTGTGTCCGGAGTTTCTTCCTTCAGATGTTCAGATGTGTTTGGAGTTTCTTCCTTCTGGTGGGTTTGTGGTCTCGCTAACTTCAGGAGTGAAGCTGTAGATCTTCGCAGTGAGTGTTACAGCTCTTAAAGGTGGCATGTCCAGAGTTGTTTGTTCCTCCTGGTGGGTTTGTGGTCTCGCTGACTTCAGGAATAAAACCGCAGACCCTCATGTGAGTGTTACAGCTCATAAAGGTAGTGCAGACCCAAAGAGTGAACAGCAGCAAGATTTATTGTGAAGAGCAAAAGAGCAAAGCTTTCACAGTGTGGAAGAGGACCCAAGGGGGTTGCCGCTGCTGGCTCGGGTGGACAGCTTTTATTTCCTTATTTGGCCCCACCCACATCCTGCTGATTGGTCCATTTCACAGAGCACTGATTGGTCATTTTTACAGAGTGCCGATTGGTGCATTTACAAACCTTTAGTTAGACACAGAGCACTGATTGGTGCGTTTTTACAGAGTGCTGATTGGCGCACTTACAAACCTTTAGCTAGACACAGAGTGCTGACTGGTGTGCTTACAAACCTTTAGCTAGACAGAAAAGTTCTCCAAGTCCCCACTCGACCCAGGAAGTCTAACTGGCTTCACCTCTCAGTTTCAGTTGTAAAAATAATTAGAAAATGATAATTTTTTATTTCCAGTTTAAAAACCAGAATCATTGAAAATGTTTTTTGAAAAGAGACAATTTAATATCCACACACAGTTGTTTTGTAGCCAATTGAGAATAACTGCAAGTCAAGTAGTCAAGGCTATGTGTGCATGTGTGTGTGTGTGTGTGTGCACGCATGCTTGCACATGTATTAAGAGTACAGTGACTGTTAAATGTGGTGGCTCATACCTATAATCCCAGCACTTTGAGAGGGTGAGGCAGGAGGATTGCTTAAGACCAGAAGTTCAAGACCCGCCTGGGCAACATGTCAAAACCCCATCTCTACAAAAAAAATACAAATAGTAGCCAGGAGTGGTGGGCACATTCATAGTCCCAGTTGCTCAGGAAGCTGAGGTGGGAGAATCCCTTGAGTTCAAGTGGTGGAGTTTGCAGTGAGCCATGTTCTGGCCACTGCCTTTCAGCCTGGGAGACACAGCAAGACCCTGTCTCAAACACACACGGGCAGACACACACACACAGAGTAGAGTGGGGAGAAAAGACAAATTGCTTCTTATTGCAGTAACATATTGTTTTGTGAGCAAGAAACTCCTCAGTTTAAATGGTTGTTATGGTGTTTCCAGTGCCGGAGGTCAGAAACCAATACTACAAAACATGGAGTATTGACATGCTGAACGGAAGAAGCTTCAAGGTCCCTCTGATCTCCCCACCCAGCCACCACCATATCTCCCAAAGCAAGGCTCTACTCTACCTAAGATCCAGATCCACCAAGGAGAACAATTGTTTTTTTCTTCCTCTCCCTGTAAGACCAAGAATGTAACCACAGCTGAACAAACTTTTTCACTATCAATGATAACTATTTACAAGTTAATCAATTGTTCCCTGAGCCATTCATTCTCTCTAGTAATTCTTTATTGCCCCTCAAGAGAATTCCTCTACCTTTCTCTCTCCCGTAACCTGTTTTGCCAGGATCTATGTCCCCCATTCTTTCAGTGAGTTTTCAGCAAACCTTTAGGGGACTGAGGGCCTTCGCTACCATACCACACAGGACATGATTTGAGAAATTTAGTCTTAGGAATGGGTGTATAGATCTGAATTTTCAGATTCTCTGTGGTTTCTTTTTAGAAACTTAGTCCCTGACTCTAAAAAAATTCTTACTTTTTGACAAGTAAATAATTTAGTTCTTTCAAATTACACACACACACACACACACACACACACACACACACACACACACACACACACATAAAAGATGCCATTGAAATATATGTGGTGTTAGGCCTTACTGTATCAAAAATAGAGGCAATGATCTAGTGAGATCCACTGGAAAAAAAAATGGTTTGAGCTAAAAGAGAAATACTAGAAGATCAACATGGTAGCAAAAATTGGAACAAAGAAGATAAGCAGCCAAGCCACTGTATGTAATTTTATTATATTCAAAATAGTGGGGTACTCTTGTTTAAAGATAATATAGTGAGATTTTTAACACTAGTAACTACAACTACCTCACCATAATAACTGACCTTTAAATGTGATTGTCCTTTTCATTTGACCAAATGACATTTACCTCATAAAAGAAGCTATTCATTCACTTTAGACAACCAATATATGAAAATATGCTAAATTGACATTTAGAATTATCTCAAAACACCTTTATGATAACTTATGCTATTTCCATATGATTTGAATTTGAGATTTTAAAATGTGTTTTAAATCCATTTAAAATAATAGCCAGATATCAGGTGGTAATTGGGGTCATCTGATAATGATATTAGGATTTTTCTTAACGGCTAAGTAATTGCTTCTTTTCCATGCTGAAGGCAAGTTGTACTCTGTGCCCTCCTCAAGATGTACACCTGTATCACATGAGCAATGGGGGCAGCAGGCTGAGATTTTATGTCCCATAGCATTGTTTTATAATAAGTACTGCATTCCTATGTTGTCCTGGTAAGTTGGGAAATAGTGGGAGCAAAGCAGCAGAGAGTTACCAGGTTGCAGAGGCTGGCTGGCACATGATTCAGAGCTGTGGGTCTGCCAGCTAGATTTTTTCTTTAGAATGACTTTTTACTACACATGAATGCAACCTACCTCCCCAGTTGCCCCCTTTGCTTCCCAGAGCCTCACAAGTCATGGAACACATTAAATAGAAACATTTCAGTGAGCTTCAGTGCCACGAGTATCTGCTTTAATTTGACATAAATAAAAAGACTTTGGACACTTTGTGGCTATAATTATATCAAAGAGAGCCAGGCAATTTTATTTTCTGGGCTCATGGAAGTTGAATAATCTAGGTCTTGTTATAAAGCAGAATAGAATCTGAGTTGTGTTCTTGAATCCCTGACCTCTTACAATTTTTTTTTTACGTGGTTTTAGCATGTTTGACATTGATAACCAAATGCCCTTTCCCCCTAAACATTTTCAAAAATAGAAAGTAAACAAGTAGATTTAGAATTAAAAGTGTATTTTAAAAAGACCAGACATCTAGTCTCTAGAATCTAAATGGATTTGGGTACAGCAATCACTGCTCTGTTTTAGTGCTGTGCATGAAATCTGGGCTAACAAGTACCAAGAAGGCCTAGTGAACACTTTTAATGCATTTTGTTACCTTAACAAAACCTCGGGGGTCCGTATATATATATAGATATATATATATATATCTGTGCTACAGGAGGAACTCCTGTTGCTTCTCATGAAAAGAATGCCTAATTTTAAACACATAATGAGCTTGGTGGGGTGATCCAAGATTCTGAAGATTTCCATAGACTTAGAACTAATGAGAGCCAAGTTGTGGGCTGATTTGTATCAGTGGGAAGCTCTGCTTTTTGTTTATCTAAGGGATGGAAGAGAAGTGTATAATGGCTTTTGCCTTGAGGCAATTTTCAGGCTAGCTTTTCGTTAAGTAAAGTCTTCTCTTTACCCCCAGGGCTTCCTACAGATCAACTATAGATGGAGGCCTCCTTAAAGGTAAGATTATTTTTAGGTACACAAACAACTGCTGGAAAAGAGATACTTTAGTCAAATCTTTTTATTTAGAGACAGACAACTAGAAATGTGCTTAGTTTTGTTCCCATTCCCTCGTCTCTACCTGTTTTTTTTTTTTTAAACTAAATTTAGTCAAACTTGTTGAATTCATAGACACAGCTTTCCTTCATAAATACCTAACATACTCAATTGCTTTTAGTTTTCATTGTAACATACTATCCAATTTATGACACCTAAATTATTTCTTCCTGTCTTTTGTTATGAGTTATTTTTGTGAGTTATTTAATATCCAATTGGTACAAATTGGAACCATGGAGTTTCCGTGAAAAATAACCATAGCCTCTCTGTGGGTATTGATATTAAATTTAGTAGTGTTAACAGCATAATAACAACAGGCATAATCAGAATTACTTTGAGCAGAGCATTATCCAACAAGACACTGTAGGATTAGCTATTTTAGTGGCATTAAATACCTGTCATTTTATTTCCATCACTTTGCAGTGGGTGGCTGATTGGGATCCGTGGGTAGATTAGTCTTTTTATGGAAATGTTTCTATGCATTTAAGAAGTACATCCTAGATGACTGGCTGAGTCCTATACTTATTTATCTTTAATATTATGTAGTCTATGGTGACTACTATTTAAGGGAGAGTGTTCTGGGGAGAGACACCTAGGGTTAGAATGCATTTTCAAAAGCTTTTTGTTCAAGGAGATGGATTTATCACAAGTTTTTCCTCTCCTTCCTGTTGCTCTTTCTTGTTAAATCTCATTAAATAATACAAAAAGATATAATAGACATTGAAATTTGGAAAAAGATTCTCAGGTGAGCAATGCCTAAAACACAATTTCTGAGAGAACAAAATCTGTTAAAGAAATGGTAACAGGAGAGAGAATTGGTCCAGAGAAGGGCCTACTTGCCCTATAAATCCCCAAAGAACCCAGATTTAGAAAGACCAGTTATAAAGGGGAAAGCGACCAGAAAGCAGTGGGTTTATTAAAAGCCTTTCTACAGAACATTTGAAATCACCAGCACCAGGTCCATGCATGGAATGCCTGGTATAGCTAGATGTTTTGTCCAAGGAAAAGACTAAAGGTTTCTTCTGAGAAGAAATTACATGATGTATTTAAGAAGAACTAGTATGTCTAAGGTGAACATTAGAATCCTAGAGAAAAGCCGTGGCACTTGGAATTCCTAGGGTACTTGAGGGCCAGGCAGTCATCAGACCCTGAATATGTTCATCATGCTCTTAAGTAGCATTTAAAAACCTCACTGTTCAGTATGAAGTCAAAGATCATTATTTTAGGAGATCCAGTTGCATGAAAGTGAAAGACAAAAATAAACACCTACCGAAAAAGCCTTTGGGAGAAAAGATATAAAACTTTCACAAAATAATCTTTGTAATTAGAACTCAAAGAGATTTAAAAAGAAATTGATAAATTCTCTAAAAAGGTATGAAATGGTCGGTGAAAATATAAAGAATGAGGGATCTCTTGGAAAACAAAATTTATGACATTGAAATACAAAATTCAAAGAAAGTGTTGGGATTTTAATACATGCCACTGTCCCAGAAAATAGAATGGGAAAAAAGAGGTATAAAACACGTGTGAAAACATAAAAGACATAGAAGATCAATGTAATACACTTAGCAATCCAATTAAGAGAAATTGCAGAAAGAGAATGGAGTAATTGGTGGACAAAAAACAAGAGAACTTCCACGAGCTTTCAGCATAGAAGGACACACTGAGTACTCAGCACATTCCCTGTAGAAAGACCTACACTCAAGCACATCATTGTGAAATTCTGTAACAATGATGAAACAGAGGAGATTCTAAAAGTTTCCAGAGGGAACCATTAGATCACCTACCAAGGAATAGTATCAAATTGGTAATAGGCTTCTGAAAAGCAAATGGATAACAATGGATTAAACAAGAGTCCCTGTGTTTACTTCTCCCAAAGCCAGAATTACACATAGCTGATCAAGCTATTACTTTAGTGTGTAAGAAAAATAAAGGTATTTTTCAACATGCAAGAACATAGAAAATTCGACAGCTTATATTCTTAGGAATGTACTTGATAGATGGAGCAAAAATTACAAAAATACAGAAGAAAAAGAAAAAAGTATAATCCATGGAAAGTGAGAAACAACAAACTCAATCTAGTAAAACAATAAAGAAAAATTTCAGATGACAACATACACAAGGTGCAGAAATCAACTAGCACAGATCTCTGCAGATCGCCCCAGAAACACAAGCACAAAACATAAACCAACTAAAAGAAAACACTGCTTTTTATCTAGTCTTTCCCACGCCTATGTATTCTACCAAAATCACATATATTTTGTAATAATCCTCAACTTCTCTGTTTTTTCCTCCATGCCACTTCTAATACATCAGAAAATCTTATAGGTCCTTCCATAACAAATGCAGCATCTATCTTGATCAAAGTCATTGTAGTCTCTCACCTGAACCTCTGCAACATTGTCCGAACATAAATCAGATTATGTTACTGATTTGTTCAGAATTTTCCCATGGCTTCTTATCTCACTTAGAGTGAAACCCAAAGTCCACAGATGATACTTGATCTAGCCTCTTGATACATATCTGACATCAGTTCCTACAACTATCATGCTCTTCATTCTGCTCCAGCCAAACTGGCTTTCTTGCTGTTTCTTGAGCACACAAATCACATGGTTATCTCAGGGTCATTGGACTTGCTATTTCCTTTCCTCTTCCCATCAATACCCACATGACATTTTCCTTCACTTCCAATAGGTCTAACTTCAAATATTATCATGAAAGCCTTACCTGACCTCCTTCTTTAATAGCAGTTCTTATTCTGTTATCCTTGTTTTCTTTTTCTTCACAACACTTATCACCACTTAATACTGATATACTTACGGTATACTTGTTTTTTGTATTCCATACCCCAACTACAGTATAAACATCATGAAAGCAGGGACTTTTGTTTTATTAATTGTTGAGCCCCTAGCACCTGTAACAGAGGCTCACTAAATATTCACTGAATTAGTAAATAAAAGATTAAGTGAAGCCATTTCAAAAGTGTAAGAAAAGGAGAATTCAGGGCTAGGCACGGTGGCTCACACCTATAAGGCCAGCACTTTAGAAGGCCAAGGTAGGAGGATCACTTGAACTCAGGAGTTTGAAACCAGTCTGGGTAACATAGATACTGTTTCTACAAAAAATTAAAAATAAATAAATAAATAAATAAATAAATAAATAAATAATTAGTTGAATGTAACACCTGTAGTCCCAGCTACCTGGCAGGCTGTGATAAAAGGATCTCTTTAGCCCAGGAGTTCAAGGTTACAGTGAGCTATGATTGTTCCACTGCACTCCAGGCTGGGTGACAGAGGGTAACCCTGTCTTAAAAAAAAAAGAAAAGAAAAGAAAAGAAAAAAGGTGGATTCATTACAACTTGATTCCAGAAAAATTCACACAGTGTTGTGTCATTTAAACTGTAGTGAAGGAAACATAATTGCTGCAAAATCCTTGACTCTGAAATAAACAATATTTACGTAGTTATAATGTTACAAATGGTAATTAACGATTTTCATTAGGATCCATCCACAGACAAATAACAAAAGACTTTCTTATGGGTTAAAAACAGAATCTAAATGAAATCTACCTAGACATTGTAAAAGTAAAGATAGATTGTGAGAGATGTTTGGAATGGAATTGGGAGTAGGGGTATAGAAAAATGTGAGAAGGTTAATATCATTGTTTTAAAAATGTAGAATCAAGAGCTACTGCTATGGGGTAAGAAATAGAGGCTAAAAATACTATTTGAAATTGCAAGTAGAGAAACATAATAATGTTTTAAGCATTTTGCAAAATTAAGGAGAGGACAAGTGGGGAGTGGTATAAATACATTAATGTGTTATCCATCATAGCCTGAGCTAAAAGATAATGTTTAAAGCAGGTAAGTACAAAAATGGCAGGATGGGTGTTCTATTTAGAGGGACAAGGAAAGTGTGTAAACAACAGCAAAATGAAACTCAGAAATGGTTACATATGGAGACTGCAAAGCAGAGCTGGGTATGAGGACAACTGAGGCAAGCAGAATGATTACCTGCCTCTACTTGAATTTTAAACAATATGTTTGTATTAATTTAATCGACACAAAAATAACACTTTATTTTAAAGCAACTTTTCTAATAAGAGAGTGACATATGGAAAACATACAAGTCAGTCACTCAGGATGTCCAGGATTGCAATGTTTTAATGACTCTGCTGCTAATTTTCTAGGTGACTTACAGGTGAGTTATTCAAACAATGTGAGACCAGTTTTTTTAACTGGAAAAAAAGACACAGAACCTTTTCCACCTCTCTGATTTTCTGTGATTCTATGATTTTTTTTTTCTTCTTCTTCAACTCTGAGAAGCTACATAACACGAACACAATCTGAAAGAAACCCCCAAATTGAAAATTCAGCTCTTTGGCATTTGCAAAGAAAGACATGCTTAGTCTTTGACACATCCTTTAGAGCAGCCAACAAATACCTGGACACAAAATTTGGAGCAAAAATTCATTTTTTTAAGTAAAATCACTAAAGTTCTTTCATTATCTTTTGTTTTTCAGAAATGTAACTTTATTCTTTATTATTTAGAGGTGAAAATATGAAAACACTAGCTCAGGCAAACAATGTTTTTGATGGTCAGTTTTGCTAAGTATATTTGCTTATTTCGTAAGGGGCAAATTGCCTTTGGTTTTATACCACCATACATATATTCTGCATTTGGCTCTTCAAGAAAGAGACAGCCCACATCTCCTACTAGATATCATAACCTGGAAAGGCAACACTTACCTGTGCACACCTAAAAACAGTTAAGGATTGTATTATATGAGAGGATCAAAGATTGGTGTATATCCATGTATTCTAATTGCTTTCTGGCTTCCTTTTAAATGTTTTCTTTTTAAATGATTTTCAAATGCCTGCTTTTTTTCTTTTCTTTTCATTTCTTTTTTTGAGACAGAGTTTCGCTCTGTCACCCAGGCTGGAGTGCAGTGGCACAATCTCAACTTACTGCAACCTCCGCCTCCTGAGTTCAAACGATTCTCCTGCCTCAGCCTCCCGAGTAGCTGGGATTACAGGCACGCACCACCATGCCTGGCTAATTTTTGTATTTTTAGTGGAGATGGGGTTTCACCTTGTTGGCCAGGGTGGTCTCGATCCCCTGACCTCGTGATCTGCCCGCCTCGGCCTCCCAAAGTGCTGGGATTACAGGCGTGAGCCACCACACCCGGCCTCAAATACCTGCTTTTTTAATCAGTCCAAAATGTAAGTTGGAGATATATGTTCCTTGTTTTCTGTTTTGTTTCATTTTTAATTAGAAACAGTCTCACTATGTTGCTCAGGCTAGTCCTGAACTCCTGGAGTCAAGTTATCCTCCAGCCTTGGCCTCCCAAAATGCTGGGTTTACAGGCATGAGCTGCAAAGATAAATGTTCTTCCTTGTGAAATATTTTATAGGAGTGAGGCTTTCAAACATCTGTGTCGTTGACAGGACCTTTTCACACCCCACGGCAGATGCCACACCACAGTCTAGATTCTTATCCTGTATGTTGAAAGTTCAAAATTACACACAAATGCTTTCTTACCTTTCACATTCCTTTAAAATAACTATGAAGATGAATGGGATGCACTGAAATGCTAGATCCCAAACAACCAATATAGCTAAGGAGTACGATGGTATTAATTAAGTTGCTTGAAAAGAAAGAAACTATTTGAGAGAGTCATGCCAAACGTGTAATTTAATTAATGCCAAAAATTACTGAGATAGAGGTGATGCTCAGCTGTCAGCAGATTAGCTTCTTATTTGAACTTGTCATCTATAAGCTGATTACGGGACAAATACCCCGTTTGTTCTAAAGAATATTCGTTGCTATGTCTACCTCATTGATAGCGCAAATGGACTCCATAATCCTGAGACCAGAAGCCACCCTCACAGACATATCACAAGTGAAAATACTTAAGAGGCACAGTGTTTTGGTAATTACTTTTGAGAGTTAAATAGTAATAATTTGGAGTCTTTCAGAAGAAAAGTCAATGAATCTCTCCTATAGGTTTTCAGAGTTTACTAGTGTCTTCATTATCATTTTCTGGGAATGATGATATTGGAGACATTTGATTAGCAAATGAGCCACTTTGAATTTATAAGAATATTCCAGAACATTCCACATTACAAATGGCTGTGTTTAAAGTATTAATTATTAGACTGCTAGTTTCATAGTATGTTATGTTATATTACATCAGAATGTAGTGTAATACATCATATGAGTAAAAGTACATTGGACGTTTACATGCTTCATAAATGAAAAAACACTGTTGTTTTATTATTACAGTACTAAGACTCATTTTTATACAAGTAAAATACTCTTAAATAAATATGACCTAGTGATGGTTGTCACTTAAAAAAAAAAGATAATCCTGGTGGCTAATTTTCCATTCTTCAAATTAAAACCAGAGGTGGTAATTTAAGAATGCCTTGAGTGTATTTCTACTGACTTATTGATTAAAAGGGCAATGTGGGTTTTTCACATAGAACATATGCTGAGATGGTCCTTTCATTAATTTTTGCTGCTGTTGTTTGAGTTTTATCTCTTATATGGCTCATATTGGACATTGATTGCGGCAGAAAGAGTTATGTGAGAAACTCTACAAGCTTTCATCCCTTTGGAGTAGCCCTTTCAAGAAATTGTTGAAAGTTAGTAAATATTTCCCAGTAGTATTTCCGAGTGCCCCAATACAGCACCCGCTTTTTAGCTTTACATCATTTTCTATTCTGTTTGCTTATCTCTCTTCAGCAAAATAGCATTGCTATTAAGGATGACATTATAATGGAAAATTTTATTAGCCCTTAAAACTCTCTTTTTCTTTTTACAGGGATACAAACAATGAGGTTGTGATCATGTGACAGTCTCATTTGTCTCCCAATTCTAATCAAGGGCACCCTCTGGTGAGTCAGGCTGGCTCAGGGGCAGCACCACGTCAGGGCTCAGGGCCCTTAGAGGCCCAAGAGTGTGACCTGAGAGAGCAAGTTTGGGAAACGACAGAAGCTGCCTGCAGGAAGGAACAGGAGCAGCTGCCATTCACTGAGAGCAGACAGCAGTGGTGGGGCCAGTTTTTGATTACTTGATGTCACTCATAAAATATGTGACTGTTCTCTGCCATTCAATAAAGGGAAGGATTTTCCCCACAGGATTTAAAATGTTACTTATCTACTTAATTGTTTAAATGTATGGAATGTATTGTTTTCTCATATACAAAAATTTCTTATATTCAAAATTAGAATAAAATTGTTCATCATCTTGGGTTTTTCGGGGGTATATGTAAGATGAAGTCAGGAAAGAATTAAGTTTATGAAAGTCCATGTCTTCCTATTTATTTATAAAATGCACCATTAAATTTGTCTGAAAATCAAAACTACTCTTCACCTTAAAGCTATATATATTCTCAAAAAACAGGAAAAATGTATCAAGAATACCTTTCAGTCTAATATGTAAAAATATCTTGAATTGCATTTAGTGACAACAGAAATTTAGTGTTTTGAGTTGTTTCCTTTAAAACTAATGTTGTTGAAAACTATAAATACATAGATTAAAAACATACCTTCTAGAAAAATCCAACAATTGAGTATTCGTAGATTAAATTTCTATCAATTTATAAATGAAGACACTACTACATGATCTCTCTCTCTCTCTTGCAAATATTTTCTATTTTCTTTGCCTCTTTTCACCAACTTTAGAAAGCTAGGCCTCGTAAGATGGCAAGTTGATTATTTCTGGAATGGGTAAGACAAAACTAAAATCAAGTGTTTTCTGATTTATTAATGGCATAAAATACATTACAGATACATGTTATAGTTTATAACAAGTTTTCACACATATTTTCTATTAAATCCGTTAAGGGTTGGTAATTACAAAATGTAAGACTCAGGACGGAGGAGCCTTGAGAGATTCTATTTTCATTGTTCTGTCTGTAGTTCCTAAAATCATTCCTGGAACACAGTAGTTGTTCAATGAACATTTGGCTAATGGAAAAACTAGCATTACCCTCATTTTATTTAATTTTAATTTAATTTAAGTTAATTTTTGAGACAGGGTCTCACTTTGTCATTGAGGCTGAAGTACAGTGGCGTGATCTTGGCTCACTGTGGCCCCGACCTCTCAGGCTCAAGTGATCCTCCCAGTTCAGTCTGCTGAGTAGCTGGGTCTACAGGGGCACACCACTGTGCCTGGCTATTTTTTAAAATTTTGTAGAGATGGAGTTTTGCCATGTTGCCCAGGCTGGTCTCAAACTCCTGGGCACAAGCCATCCACCAGCCTCAGCCTCCCAAAGTGCTGAGATTACAAGGCGTGAACCACTGCACACGGCCCATCCTCATTTTAGAATAAATGAATATTTGCTCAAGGACATGTACAGGAGTGGCAGAGCCTGGAATTCAAGCTCAGAGCTTCTAATTCCAAATATAGCGTACCTGGCCAATTAAGAGAGTTTGACTTGCAAAATATAAGAGGTGGTGTAGAACAAAAGCACATATAAGAAACAACTAGGATCATTGGAGGAAAGGCTTAAGAACATTGCATCTTAGTTCATCATTTTGTGAGGACAGTGGAGAAGGTTGATGGTGATAGAAATAGGGAAACTGACCGTAGGGAGGAGGAGGTGTGGGAAACGGAGAACTTAAGACAGGGAGAGTCAGGATTCAGCTCGAAGAAGTGTGCCTTTGAGATGGACTCAGTAAATTGGAGGAAGGGTCCTGATTCATCTCTTTCTTTACCCCCTCCCTGAATGATTCCTCTACAGAAAGAGCTTAGACACCCAGGTCTAATTTCAGCCACAAATGAAGCCTAAACAAGCAAATAAAACAACAAACAAACAAAAACCCCCTATATAGCTACAAAATATTTATTTATGAGGCTGCTACATCAATAACACTAATTATACTGTAATTGCCAAGAACTGAAATTAATGTGATTTTGTAGAAATCCACAATCAATCTCAGGCCTAATTTCTGTGAATGAATGCACTCTGAACACAATTCCAGTTTAGAGAGCATATTTCATTCTTAGAGTACTTGGCAAAATGACATTGGGGAGGAGAACTGTAAGATGTAATAGTATACTTCAGTCCTCAACTATAAAGGCAATAAAGTCAGTCCATTCAATGCTGCCTGATTATAAGGCAGCTCCTTAACGGTTGCACAGTGAAACTGGTTCTGTGAATTATCAGACCTTACCTCTAGCCATGAGAAAATTCTCAGGATAGCAGACTGAAAAGTTCAGTGATCTCAACATCATAATAATATTTCTCCAGTCATACATGGAGTACAGTAAAATTGAATTATTTTCTGTTTAGATAGCGGGTGTAAATGAGAGACAAAGGACTTTGCTGCTGCTCTGCTTCAGCGTATGGAAACTAAATGTATTTTGCAGGAAGCCTAATGTGAATGTTTTGTTCTCTATCTTGGTGGTTAATTTTGAGCAATACTGTGATCTCGAGAAAGGTTTTTAAAATCCATCTCACTTTCATTGTGTGAATGCTTCTTATCTAGAGTGTTATTCTGATATCATGGAACTAGGATAAGGCTAGACCTCTTGTTTGTATTTCAGAGACTAAACAAGAGCTGCTGAAAATAAGGGACCATATTCTAAACATTCAATTTTAGCACGGAAAATACTGTTTACACAGTCCACAGTAATGGCAGCTGTTTCAGCTATTTAAATAGTATAATTACACATTTCATTCTGGAGTATAACAGTAACAGTTAGTTTACTAGTAAATCTCAAATTGAATGTACCCGTTCCTATATAAATATGTACAGGTAACCTATCAATAGTTACTGCCAATTATTTCTGAACTATAATTTGGTCTTTATTGGAGCTGCACTGCTTGAAAAGAACATTTTTTTTTTTTTTTGAGAATGTTGAACCTTCTTTTACCACCCCCCCACAAATGATGAAAAAAAAATACAGTTGTCAGCATAATGCCTTGACATTCATGATGCCAACCTGTCTTTACTGGTGTCAGATGTGAAAATAAATAGATATTAAACTGTCAGTCAATGAAATTGCAAAGTCAAGAACAGCTCTAGCTGTGATCCTGTGTGTTCTATTTGATGGACACAGGTGTTTAAGTGTTATGAATTCAACAGGGCCAGGGAACAAGAGAAACATTTTCCAGCAGTTTTCTATTTGCTAAAACATCTGAGATGAACTTTCCTTCATCTCAGGACTTCAGTAGAATCTGAGAGGCTTGAGAAAGTGCCAAGAATTCCCCTACTGTTTTTAGTGCTAAAATGTGAAAAAGCCTCAATTCCTGAAGGCACATTCTGCTATCGCCTGTGCATGCAAGGTCTCCAAAGCCAAATCAAGGGCAGCTTGGTTGGCTTTGAATACACATTTGTGACAGACACCAGACACCCACCTAGTTTATTTATTATTCATAAGACACTTAAAGCTAATCATCTGTCACTAACAAACATTATCACTATTAAATATTAACTATCATCTTACAGCATGCTGAGACCAACTCTTCCTTGTATTTGATGAGTATTGAAGCAAAGAACATCACAATCACATATAACTGTTTACCCTTTGTTGTTACTATTATTAGCTATATCACGGTGGTGCCCCTGTGAGAGATCTCGTCTGCTTGAAGATATAGATTTCTCTGTTCTCAGTAAGTATCATTAGATTTGCTGCCCAAAAAGTGTCACTAAATTGTCCTATAAGAAATGCTGCTTAATAATGACATCATAAATACAGTCCTATACTTGAATGTTGACTAGAGATGTGAAAAAAAGACTTGGACCCTTGTTGCTGTAGGATTCCTATGCGGCATCACTAGTCAGTTCACAGAATAGTGTTCTCAAAAATTCAATACATGTACTAGATGATTTTGGTGCAATTCAGCTAGCTTACATGTCTACACTGATCAGATTAAAATGTTGCTGAAGGCTGATAAAACACCATTTATGCACCTGTGATCATTAATTAAAATTATATGTAGAAAATCCTAGGTGAAAGTTTCTCTGAGAATTATCTTGCATTTATAATTCTGTTTTGGTGACTGCTCCTCTAAGGACCTGAACCAACACAGTAGAAAATGCAGTTTAGAAAGATTATTTCAGTGGCTAATTGGAAAATGGAATTTGACAGAAACAAACCTTACCAGATCAGATAAAATGCTCTATTCTGATTCATCTCTTCAAATTGGTATTGATGTTCCGGCATTCCCAAACTTGGGAATGTATCACATGTGCGGTGACTTGTAACTGAAAGCAAGCTGAGTGCTGATGTGATGTTGGGCATGAGCACCAAAAGAAATTGGAGATGCAAAGAACCTTAAGGTGAACTTTATTCTCCTATTTATGGGAATAAGAACCTGCCATACACTTCCTTGCACATGGAGGGTCCGCATTATCATCTCATCACCTTTTTATTGACAATGGTAGAGAACAGTGCCTATTTTCACCTCCTCATCTCCTTGTCTGTGGTAGATTGCAAAAGTGTCACAATTCTTTATTCCTGCATCCTCTCGCAATATGCTGGCCATTCCTCCTATTAAGAAGTAAAGTCCGTCTCAATAAAATAGCAAGTAAAGTCAATTTTCCTTCTGCTTGAATCTGGTTGCCCTTGAGATTGGTTTTGACCAACAGAGAGGAGTAGTAGTGGCAGCGTACCAGCCCCACACCTATATCTTAAGAGTCCTTTCATGCTTTGTTCACATTCTTGGATACCTGCAGAGCTGCCATCTGAGCAAGCCTGGACTAGCCTGCTGGATGATCTGAGACACATGGTCCAGTCACCACTGTCACTCCAGCCGACAGCCAGAAAAATACCAGAAGCTGACTGACAGCTGGGTAAAAGTAGCATGTGTAAGTCCAGCTGAGTCCTGAAAAATCACCCAGCTGCCTGGCCTAAATTACTACCCCACGGATTTTGATTTTGAGTAATCAAAATTGTTGTGTTAAAGCACAGCAGTACTTCATTTTGGTTGCCCTTAGATGTTGGAGTTTCTTAGAAGTCTGGACTCTATTATTTTCTCTACTTCTATATGCTGTTCTTGAGTGGTTTCCACCCCTTGGCTGTTCCCATTTTGTATATATACTGATGTCACCTAAACATGTATACATTAGCCCTATCAGATATAAGGAACAGCACAATCAGGATGTCTAACAAGCACCCGAAACTTAAAATACATTTTAGTTTTAAGTCACTATTCAACGGTCCTTTAAGTGTTTTGCAAGTTTGATAGCCATAAATTTCCATTCGAGGAACTTCAGAGTCATCCCTGTTGCTTTTTTAGATCGTCCTTTCCACATCCAAAGTGCCATCCTTCCTTAACTTATGACCACAAACCATCAGCTCAGATCATTGCAAAAACCCACCGGACTCTTTGTTACCAGTGTTTTCCCAGACCTAATAGAGTTATATTCCTGAAGAGAAATACTATCATGCCATTCCCATACTTTTTCATTTTATTTTTAAATTTTTATTAGAGATGGGTTCTCACTATGTTGCCTAGGCTGGTCTTACACTCTTGGGCTCAAGCGATCCTCTTACTTCAGTCTTCCAAAGTGTTGGGATTGCCAGCATGAGCCGCCATGCCTGGCCCTATTCCCCTGCTTAAGGCTTCTGCTACAGGTAGTCTAAACACTTTATATGCATTTTAAAATCAGAAAAGCCTGCTTTAACATCTTAGCTTCCTAAATTAATCAGTCTCGTACCCTGGGAAACTTTGTAGCCCCTGTGAACCTCAGTTTCTCCATATCTATAATGTACTGTTTCTCCATATCTATACTGCACTGTCAAGTCACTCTTGACTGTTGAAAGATGTGCTTTACGTTTTTATCAAAGGGACCATTGGCACATAGTAGCTATTTAACACATTTCACCCTAAATTTCACAGTCTGGCTCTAAGTTACTTCTCCAATACCATTCCTTGCTAATGCCTCCCATCAATATTTTTTCCTTCACTCCTGCCCTTGAAATATAGGTATAACTTGGACATACCATGGGTTCAGTTCTAGACAACCACAATAAAGCAAATATTGCAATAAAGCAAATCACACACAATTTTTTTGTTTCTCAGTGCATATAACTCTTATGCTTACATTATACCAGTCTATTAGGTGTGCAATAGCATTATGTCTAAAAAAGAGTATATGCTTTAATTTAAAGATACTTTATTGCTAAAAAATGCTAACGATCTTCTGAGGCTATCACTGTCACTCCAGCCAACAGTCAGAAAAATACCAGAAGCTGACTGACAGCTAGGTAAAAATAGCATGTGTGAGTCCAACTGAGTCCTGAAAAATCACTCAGCTTTAGACTCATAATCTTTTTGCTGACAGAGGGTCTGCATCGATGTTGATGGCAGCTGACTGGCCAAGGTGGAGGTGGCTGAAGGGTAGAGTGGTTGTTGCAATTTCTGAAAATAAGACATCTATGAAGTTTGCTGTATCAGTTGAGTTTCTTTTATCAAAGGTTTCTGTGTAGCATGCAATGTTGTTTTATAGCATTTTGCCCACAGTGAACTTCTTTCAAAATTTTAGTCAGTTTTCTCAAACTCTGCTGCTTCTTTATCATCTATGTTTATGTAATAGTCTAAATCCTTTCTTATCATTTCAACAATGTTTACAGTGCCTTTACCCAGGAGTAGATTTCATCTCAGAAAACTACAGTTTTTTGCTCATCCATAAGAAGCAACTCCTTATCTGTTCAAGTTTTATTATGAGGTTACAGCAATCCATGCTCAGGCTTCACTCCTCATTCTAGTTCACTTGCTATTTTCACCAGTTACTTCCTCCACTAAAATCTTGAACCTATCAAAATCATCAGTGAGGTTTGTAATCAACTTCTTCCAAATTCTTGTTAATGCTAATATTTTGACTCACTTCCATGGATCACAAATGTTCTTAATGGCATCTAGAATGGTGAATTCTTTCCAGAAAGTTTTCAGTTTACTTTGCCCAGATTCATCAAAGGATTCATTATGTATAGCAACTATAGCCTATATGTATTTCTAAATGTATTTCTTAAATACAAGACCTGAAAGTCAAAATTACTCCTTGATTTATGGGCTACAGAGTGGATGTTGTGTTAGCAGGCATGAAAACAACATTAATCTCCTTGTACATCTCCATCAGGGATCTTGGGTGATCAGGTGAATTGTCAATGAACAGTAATATTTTGAAAGGAATCTTTTTTTCTGAGCAATAAGTCTCAACAGTGGGCTTAAAGTATTTAGTAATTCATGCTCTAAACAGATGTACTGTTATCCAGGCTTTGTTGTTCCGTTTACAAAGCACAGGCAGAGTAGATTTAGCATAATTCTAAAGGGCCCTAAAATGTTCAGAATGTTATAGGATCAAATAAATAAAGTCATTAGCCCCTAATGAAAGAGTCAGCCTGTCCTTTGAAGCTTTGAAACCAAGAACTGACTTCTCTTCTGTCGCTATGCAAGTCCTAGATGACGTCTTCTTCCAGTGAAAGATTGTCTAATCTATTTTGAAAATAGATAGCTTAATGTAGCCACTTTCACCGATTTCTTAGTTAGATCTTCTAGATAACTTGCTATATATACACACACACACACACACACACACACACACATATATATATATATATATATTTTTTTTTTTTTTTTTGAGATGGAGTCTTGCTCTTGTTGCCCAGGCTGGAGTGCAATGGCATGATATCAGCTCACTGCACCCTCTGCCTCCTGGATTCAAGCAATTCTCCAGCCTCAGTCTCCTGAGTAGCTGGGATTACAGGCGCCTACACCATACCTGGCAAATTTTTTGCATTTTTAGTAGAGACGGGGTTTCACCATGTTGGCCAGGCTGGTCTCAAACTCCTGACCTCAGGTGATCCACCAGCTTCGGCCTCCCAAAGTGCTGGAAGTACAGGTGTGAGCCACTGTGCCTGGCCAACTTGCTGTAGCTTCCACATCAGCACTTACTGCTTTACCTTCCACTTTTATGTTATGGAGATGGCTTGTTCTCTTAAACTTCATGAACCAAACTTGCTAGCTGCCAACTTTTCTTCTGTAGTTTTCTCTCACCTCTCTCAGACTTTGTAGAATTGACAAGTTATGGCCTTCCTCTGGATTAGGCTTCGGTTTAAGGGAATGACTCTTGTGGCCAGTTAGATCTTCTATCCAGACTACTACCCCTTTCTCCATATCAGCAATATGTCTGTTTTGCTTTCTTATCATTTGTGTGTTCACTGGAGTAGAGCTTTTAATTTCTTTCAATAACTTTTCTTTGCTTTCACAGCTTGGCTAACTATTTGGCACAAGAGGTCTAGCTTTTGACCTATCTCAGCTTTCGACATGCCTTCCTCACTAAGCTAACTCATTTCTAGCTTTTGATTTAAAGTGAGAGACATGAGACACTTCCTTTCACTTGAACACTTGGAGGCCATTTTATTTATTAACTGATCCAATATGAGTATTTTTGTATCTCAGGGAATAGAGAGGCCCAAGGAGATGAAGAGAGATGGGGGAATGGCTGGTTGGTGGAACAGTCAGAACACACATTTATTAAGTTTGCTGTCTCATACGGGCAAGGTTTGTGGTGGCCCAAAGCGATTACAACAGTACCATCGAAGATCACTGATCACAGATCATCATAACAGATATAACAATAATGAAAAAGTTTGAATCAATAATGAAAAACAATGATGAAAAATAATGAAAAAGAATGAAAAATATTGCCAGAAATGCCAAAATGTGACATCGACACAAAGTGAGCACGTGCTGTTGGAAAAAATGGCTTGGGTAGACTTGCTGGATACATGATTGCCAAAAACTGGTAATTGCGAAAAATGCAATTACCTGCAAAGCACAATCAAGCAAGGCAAAAATAAAATGAGGTATGCCTGTATCAAATATATGAACCATGCTTGTTTTAGCATCGGTTCCTAATTAGTCTGCCTTATATCTTTATTGACTTCAAGATACTTTTCACATCTTTAATATATGTCCTACAGTTATTAGTCTTTCTTAGTTTAGTTGGTAGCTTTGTTTTGTTTGTATGTTTGTTTTTTGTATCATTTAAATATGGTAAATTTGACTAAATTAAATGTAATATTTGCTTCCTGATTCCTTGTCTTTGCATATGCTTTAATGCTTTAATTTTTCCTGAAATAACTTTCTAGGTAAAGTTTACACTTTTCTGACTTGCTCAGGCATTTTCCTCTAGTCTTTCCTGTGATTCAACAGCTCACTTTTTACAACTCTCTATTTTCTTGGAGTTAGCCAACTTTACAGGTAGAGGAAACACAGCCTACACAAGACACTCATTTTTGATACAAACTGCAAGTTCTAGGGGGTCCAATTTCAATGATTCTCCAGAAGAACTTGCAGAGCTCACTGAAAGCTGCAATGTAACCATTGGTAAGTATGGTTTATTGCAGGAAAAAGATTCAGATTAAAATTAGCCAAGGAAAGAAGGGCATAGGGTAGAGTCCAGCAAAGTAGTAAACCTACAGGTTCTGGTGATGTCTCCTCATGGAGTCAGGGCATGTTGCTTTCCTGGCATTAATATGTGACAATATGCATGGAGTATTGCCTGCTCAAGAAGTTCCTCTGAGCTCTGACATCCGGAGTTTTCAACGGAGTCCCATAATGTAAGCATGATTGATTGATTAATTTCTTTTATGGTGGATCTCAGTCTCCAGGTCTACTGATACTCCTTTGACCCAAAGCTCCTGCCCTAAATCACATTGCTGTTCTTCTGGCAAAGTTAACCCTCACTCCAAATACTATCTGGTATGGCCACTCCCTACCCAAAATCATATTGTCACACAATCCCATATGACCTCAGGCAAAGATGCTTCTCTCAGGCATGGCATTCCAAGGGCTTACAGACTACTTCCCATAAGTCAAGGACAAAAGCCAGATTTCTTTTAGGACAAGGTTAAATTTTTTACTATACATATTACATATTTACTATAAATAATTATTATTTGTTTGTATGTCTTTTCTCTGTATATAGTATGATGCTAGAAGATTAAGAGCACCTTAAAATCTTCTGTTTTAAAGACAGATAAGGCTTTATTCAAATCCTAGATCCATTGCTTACCTGTAGTGTGGCCTTGGACACCTTATAAAAGCTTGGTTATCTTATCTAAAAAAATAGATAAAATTATACCATGTTATAGGAATATTCTAAGGATTGAATTAGATAATATACATGGAAAATATATCACAATGTCTAGCCATGGTAATCACTTAATAGGCAGTGGCAAATTATATGATTATTATCACTTTTCCCTTCATATCCACATGGATTATAATCAACACTCTAATCCTTTTATTAGGAAAAGGGAAGCAAAAATAACAGAGGACAAAATAAGCTTATGTAGCTCAGGGACAGAATCAAGCTTCATTAAATATCATATTTCAATCATCTAATTTGTATTCAATCCATGAGCTACTAACTATATTTTAGATTGTTATTTCTAAAATAATATACCTATGCTTATCAAAATATTAACACCACTGTAAGAGGAAAATTATAGCAAAAGGCATCTTCTCTTACCAATAATTTGGAGAACAGAAAAGAAAAAAGGTATCTTCGTCATTAGAGAAAACTTTTCTTTAAAATTGAATCAAGAACATTTGTAAAAGTAAGCTGAAATATTAGGGTTTGTGGTTGAGTATGAAAACAGAATGCTAGATTTCAGATGATTTTATAAGAAATCTTCGGGGGGCGGAGCAAGATGGCCGAATAGGAGCAGCTCCAGTCTCCAACTCCCAGTGCGAGCGACACAGAAGACCGGTGATTTCTGCATTTTCAACTGAGGTACTGGGTTCATCTCACTGGGGAGTGCCAGACGATCAGTGCTGGTCAGCTGCTGCAGCCCGACCAGCGAGAGCTGAAGCAGGGCGAGGCATTGCCTCACCTGGGAAGTGCAAGGGGGAAGGGAGTCCCTTTTCCTAGCCAGGAAAACTGAGACACACAACACCTGGAAAATCGGTAACTCCCACCCCAATACGGCGCTTTAAGCAAACAGGCACACCAGGAGATCATATCCCACACCTGGCCGGGAGGGTCCCACACCCACGGAGCCTCCCTCATTGCTAGCGCAGCAGTCTGTGATCTACCGGCAAGGCAGCAGCGAGGCTGGGGGAGGGGCGCCCGCCATTGCTGAGGCTTAAGTAGGTAAACAAAACTGCTGGGAAGCTCGAACTGGGTGGAGCTCACAGCAGCTCAAGGAAACCTGACTGTCTCTGTAGACTCCACCTCTGGGGACAGGGCACAGTAAACTAAACAAACCCAACAGACACCTCTGCAGACGCAAACGACTCTGTCTGACAGCTTTGAAGAGAGCAGTGGATCTCCCAACACGGAGGTTGAGATCTGAGAAGGGACAGACTCCCTGCTCAAGTGGGTCCCTGACCCCTGAGTAGCCTAACTGGGAGACATCCCCCACTAGGGGCAGTCTGACACCCCACACCTCACAGGGAGGAGTATACCCCTGAGAGGAAGCTTCCAAACCAAGAATCAGACAGGTACACTCGCTGTTCAGAAATATTCTATCTTCTGCAGCCTCTGCTGCTGATACCCAGGCAAACAGGGTCTGGAGTGGACCTCAAGCAATCTCCAACAGACCTACAGCTGAGGGTCCTGACTGTTAGAAGGAAAACTATCAAACAGGAAGGACACCTACACCAAAACCCCATCAGTACATCACCATCATCAAAGACCAGAGGCAGATAAAACCACAAAGATGGGGAAAAAGCAGGGCAGAAAAGCTGGAAATTCAAAAAATAAGAGCACATCTCCCCCAGCAAAGGAGCGCAGCTCATCGCCAGCAACGGATCAAAGCTGGACGGAGAATGACTTTGACGAGATGAGAGAAGAAGGCTTCAGTCCATCAAATTTCTCAGAGCTAAAGGAGGAATTACGTACCCAGTGCAAAGAAACTAAAAATCTTGAAAAAAAAGTGGAAGAATTGATGACTAGAGTAATTAATGCAGAGAAGGTCCTAAACGAAATGAAAGAGATGAAAACCATGACACGAGAAATACGTGACAAATGCACAAGCTTCAGTAACCGACTCGATCAACTGGAAGAAAGAGTATCAGCGATTGAGGATCAAATGAATGAAATGAAGTGAGAAGAGAAACCAAAAGAAAAAAGAAGAAAAAGAAATGAACAAAGCCTGCAAGAAGTATGGGATTATGTAAAAAGACCAAATCTACGTCTGATTGGGGTGCCTGAAAGTGAGGGGGAAAATGGAACCAAGTTGGAAAACAGTCTTCAGGATATCATCCAGGAGAACTTCCCCAACCTAGTAGGGCAGGCCAACATTCAAATCCAGGAAATACAGAGAACGCCACAAAGATACTCCTCGAGAAGAGTAACTCCAAGACACATAATTGCCAGATTCACCAAAGTTGAAATGAAGGAAAAAATCTTAAGGGCAGCCAGAGAGAAAGGTCGGGTTACCCACAAAGGGAAGCCCATCAGACTAACAGCAGATCTCTCAGCAGAAACTCTACAAGCCAGAAGAGAGTGGGGGCCAATATTCAACATTCTTAAAGAAAAGAATTTTAAACCCAGAATTTCATATCCAGCCAAACTAAGTTTCATAAGTGAAGGAGAAATAAAATCCTTTACAGATAAGCAAATGCTTAGAGATTTTGTCACCACTAGGCCTGCCTTACAAGAGACCCTGAAGGAAGCACTAAACATGGAAAGGAACAACCGGTACCAGCCATTGCAAAAACATGCCAAAATGTAAAGACCATTGAGGCTAGAAAGAAACTGCATCAACTAACGAGCAAAATAACCAGTTAATATCATAATGGCAGGATCAAGTTCACACATAACAATCTTAACCTTAAATGTAAATGGACTAAATGCTCTAATTAAAAGACACAGACTGGCAAACTGGATAAAGAGTCAAGACCCCTCAGTCTGCTGTATTCAGGAGACCCATCTCACACGCAGAGACATACATAGGCTCAAAATAAAGGGATGGAGGAAGATGTACCAAGCAAATGGAGAACAAAAAAAAGCAGGGGTTGCAATACTAGTCTCTGATAAAACAGACTTTAAACCATCAAAGATCAAAAGAGACAAAGAAGGCCATTACATAATGGTAAAGGGATCAATTCAACAGGAAGAGCTAACTATCTTAAATATATATGCACCCAATACAGGAGCACCCAGATTCATAAAGCAAGTCCTTAGAGACTTACAAAGAGACTTAGACTCCCATACAATAATAATGGGAGACTTCAACACTCCACTGTCAACATTAGACAGATCAACGAGACAGAAAGTTAATAAGGATATCCAGGAATTGAACTCATCTCTGCAGCAAGCAGACCTAATAGACATCTATAGAACTCTCCACCCCAAATCAACAGAATATACATTCTTCTCAGCACCACATCATACTTACTCCAAAATTGACCACGTAATTGGAAGTAAAGCACTCCTCAGCAAATGTACAAGAACAGAAATTATAACAAACTGTCTCTCAGACCACAGTGCAATCAAACTAGAACTCAGGACTAAGAAACTCAATCAAAACCGCTCAACTACATGGAAACTGAACAACCTGCTCCTGAATGACTACTGGGTACATAATGAAATGAAGGCAGAAATAAAGATGTTCTTTGAAAACAATGAGAACAAAGATACAACATACCAGAATCTCTGGGACACATTTAAAGCAGTGTGTAGAGGGAAATTTATAGCACTAAATGCCCACAAGAGAAAGCAGGAAAGATCTAAAATTGACACTCTAACATCGCAATTAAAAGAACTAGAGAAGCAAGAGCAAACACATTCGAAAGCTAGCAGAAGGCAAGAAATAACTAAGATCAGAGCAGAACTGAAGGAGATAGAGACACAAAAAACCCTCCAAAAAATCAATGAATCCAGGAGTTGGTTTTTTTGAAAAGATCAACAAAATTGACAGACCACTAGCCAGACTAATAAAGAAGAAAAGAGAGAAGAATCAAATCGACACAATTAAAAATGATAAAGGGGATATCACCACCGACCCCACAGAAATACAAACTACCATCAGAGAATACTATAAACACCTCTACGCAAATAAACTGGAAAATCTAGAAGAAATGGATAATTTCCTGGACACTTACACTCTTCCAAGACTAAACCAGGAAGAAGTTGAATCCCTGAATAGACCAATAGCAGGCTCTGAAATTGAGGCAACAATTAATAGCCTACCAACCAAAAAAAGTCCAGGACCAGATGGATTCACAGCTGAATTCTACCAGAGGTACAAGGAGGAGTTGGTACCATTCCTTCTGAAACTATTCCAATCAATAGAAAAAGAGGGAATCCTCCCTAACTCATTTTATGAGGCCAATATCATCCTGATACCAAAGCCTGGCAGAGACACAACAAAAAAAGAGAATTTTAGACCAATATCCCTGATGAACATCGATGCAAAAATCCTCAATAAAATACTGGCAAACCAGATTCAGCAACACATCAAAAAGCTTATCCACCATGATCAAGTGGGCTTCATCCCTGGGATGCAAGGCTGGTTCAACATTCGCAAATCAATAAACATAATCCAGCATATAAACAGAACCAAAGACAAGAACCACATGATTATCTCAATTGATGCAGAAAAGGCTTTTGACAAAATTCAACAGTCCTTCATGCTAAAAACGCTCAATAAATTCGGTATTGATGGAACGTACCTCAAAATCATAAGAGCTATTTATGACAAACCCACAGCCAATATCATACTGAATGGGCAAAAACTGGAAAAATTCCCTTTGAAAACTGGCACAAGACAGGGATGCCCTCTCTCACCACTCCTATTCAACATAGTGTTGGAAGTTCTGGCTAGGGCAATCAGGCAAGAGAAAGAAATCAAGGGTATTCAGTTAGGAAAAGAAGAAGTCAAATTGTCCCTGTTTGCAGATGACATGATTGTATATTTAGAAAACCCCATTGTCTCAGCCCAAAATCTCCTTAAGCTGATAAGCAACTTCAGCAAAGTCTCAGGATACAAAATTAATGTGCAAAAATCACAAGCATTCTTATACACCAGTAACAGACAAACAGAGAGCCTAATCAAGAATGAACTCCCATTCACAATTGCTTCAAAGAGAATCAAATACCTAGGAATCCAACTTACAAGGGATGTAAAGGACCTCTTCAAGGAGAACTACAAACCACTGCTCAGTGAAATCAAAGAGGACACAAACAAATGGAAGAACATACCATGCTCATGGATAGGAAGAATCAATATCGTGAAAATGGCCATACTGCTCAAGGTAATTTATAGATTCAATGCCATCCCCATCAAGCTACCAATGAGTTTCTTCACAGAATTGGAAAAAAACTGCTTTAAAGTTCATATGGAACCAAAAAAGAGCCCGCATCTCCAAGACAATCCTAAGTCAAAAGAACAAAGCTGGAGGCATCACGCTACCTGACTTCAAACTATACTACAAGGCTACAGTAACCAAAACAGCATGGTACTGGTACCAAAACAGAGATATAGACCAATGGAACAGAACAGAGTCCTCAGAAATAATACCACACATCTACAGCCATCTGATCTTTGACAAACCTGAGAGAAACAAGAAATGGGGAAAGGATTCCCTATTTAATAAATGGTGCTGGGAAAATTGGCTAGCCATAAGTAGAAAGCTGAAACTGGATCCTTTCCTTACTCCTTATACGAAAATTAATTCAAGATGAATTAGAGACTTAAATGTTAGACCTAATACCATAAAGATCCTAGAGGAAAACCTAGGTAGTACCATTCAGGACATAGGCATGGGCAAAGATTTCATGTCTAAAACACCAAAAGCAACGGCAGCAAAAGCCAAAATTGACAAATAGGATCTCATTAAACTAAAGAGCTTCTGCACAGCAAAAGACACTACCTTCAGAGTGAACAGGCAACCTACAGAATGGGAGAAAATTTTTGCAATCTACTCATCTGACAAAGGGCTAATATCCAGAACCTACAAAGAACTCAAACAAATTTACAAGAAAAAAACAAACAACCCCATCAAAAAGTGGGCAAAGGATATAAACAGACATTTCTCAAAAGAAGACATTCATACAGCCAACAGACACATGAAAAAATGCTCATCATCACTGGCCCTCAGAGAAATGCAAATCAAAACCACAATGAGATACCATCTCACACCAGTTAGAATGGCAATCATTAAAAAGTCAGGAAACAACAGGTGCTGGAGAGGATGTGGAGAAATAGGAACACTTTTACACTGTTGGTGGGATTGTAAACTAGTTCAACCATTATGGAAAACAGTATGGCGATTCCTCAAGGATCTAGAACTAGATGTACCATATGACCTAGCCATCCCATTACTGGGTATATACCCAAAGGATTATAAATTATGCTGCTATAAAGACACATGCACACGTATGTTTATTGCAGCACTATTCACAATAGCAAAGACTTGGAATCAACCCAAATGTCCATCAGTGACAGACTGGATTAAGAAAATGTGGCACATATACACCATGGAATACTATGCAGCCATAAAAAAGGATGAGTTTGGGTCCTTTGTAGGGACTTGGATGCAGCTGGAATCCATCATTCTTAGCAAACTATCACAAGAACAGAAAACCAAACACTGCATGTTCTCACTCATAGGTGGGAACTGAACAATGAGATCACTTGGACTCAGGAAGGGGAACATCACACACCGGGGCCTATCATGGGGAGGGGGGAGGGGGGAGGGATTGCATTGGGAGTTATACCTGATGTAAATGACGAGTTGATGGGTGCAGCACAGCAACATGGCACAAGTATACATATGTAACAAACCTGCACATTATGCACATGTACCCTACAACTTAAAGTATAATAATAATAAATTAATTAAAAAAAAAAAAAAAAGAAATCTTCTCCATCTTCCCCCGAAAGGAGAAACTTTCCAAGCATTGACATCAAGGGCACATCCAACTCTGCTTGATTACCCACAAAGTAGGCAAGAAAAAAAAGAAGCTTTGTCTCAAGATGGGCGTGCTTTAAAATATTACCTTAACAATTTATGCCGGCTTTTCACTTCCAGGAAAATTTTGAACAAGATAAAATAAACTTATTTCTTACTACAAAAGCCCACAAATGCATGATAAAATGTTACAATCATCCCTGTAAAGGCTAAATTTTTCAGAAAGCTGGGAAAATCTCTGGGACAAGACATGAAGAAAAATGAGCACCAGAGCTAAAGGCAAATGAGCTGTTGCTGAAGCCACACTAAAAGAATTTTTCTATTGAGTAATCTACAAATTCTTGGATTAGCATCTGGATGGAAATAGGAGACCAGATTCTGGACCCATTCAATGTGGAGAGTGGGAACTTAGACCCTCTCTAAAACTTAGGACTTGGAAGATGCTTAATGAAAAAATATGAGAAAATGGAGGAAAGGGGAAGAAAATCTGCTGCCGGTGCAGGAATCTGTAAAGAAACTTGAAACTTGCCCATTTTGGCCTGGGATCTAGGTAGAAAGAATGCCTACTCAGAGATTTTTACCTGAACATCTACCTTCTTTATGGTCTGGAATTTAAGTTTAGGCTATGTCTGGGAGTCTAGAAATCTTCAAACTTAAAAAAAAATACAAAATTATTTTCAGACTGGTGACACTTCTGTAGTAGCATCTGTAATACACACATTCCAGTCATTTCAACCATGCAACACTGGACTCCTACAGATAATGTCCAGCTGAATATAACCTCACAATTCAACATTATAAACATATAAGAAAATAATCCATTATGAGAAGAGTCAGCAGGCATAACAGACATTGGTATCAAACTCATATGGATTTCAGACTTAGAACTAAGGAATTTTAATTTCAATATGCTTAAAATTTATTGAAATGTAAAAGAAGGACTTATAAACATCCAATAAGAAAGTATTAAAAACGAAAAGAAAACAATCATTAAAAAGATCCAATAGAACCACTAGAAAAGAAAAATATAGTCAGTAAAACTAGAAATTTGATGGGAGAGTTAATGAGCATATTACACACTGCTGAATAACAGCAGAAAAATGGAAAATAGATCTGGTGAAAGTGCCTTCTGCCACATAAGGTAACATTTACAGAGATTGGGGATGTGGATCCTTTTAGGGGCCATTACTCAGCCTACCACAAGAGGTAGTAGCTAAGACTGTTTCAGACTTAGTAAAACATATGATGAACAAGTCCTGAGTATAGTTAAATAAATACATTTATAAGTGAATAAATAAATTGACATGTAGCTATAGGTACATCATAGTAAAACTGCAACACGTTAAATAAAAAGCAAAAATAATAGGAGATGTTAGAATAATAACTTTCATGGTACAAGAGAGAAGTAACTGTCAATACAAATTTTACACAGATAAGTTTTCACGTAAGAATTGGTGTAGCATAAAATATTTCTGAACAAAGATTGTTAAGTTTAATTTCACTCATAGATCCTCACAGAAAGAGATCCAAAATGAAAAAAAAATCAGGAAGAAGAAACTAACAAAGGAAAGGGTGAGATGCAAGAAACAGAATGAAAAAACTCTAGAAGGAAAGAAGTGACACACACACTCAGAAAATAATAGCAGGTCAATAAACTGGGAAATCATAAGCACATGTAAATAATTCCTGATAGTGTAAAACTAGTAAGTTAAGCACAGCTATTTATTGTGGAAATAAAAGTTCAAGCAACAATACATGTCAAACTGAAGGGTTTCAAGTTAATGCCTTAAGACCTTTGTACTGACTGAGAATAGATAAGGATTATAATACAATTTAGAATAATTGCTCATCAAGATATAATAAAATTTGAAGGATAGCCACAAAATGAATAGAAATAAAATGAGCAGTAAGTCAGTAGAGGATGGAGGGAGAAGTAAAAGCATAAATCTATACAGCTAGAATTCAAGAAAGAAAAAAACAATCTCTGTCCCCTAAAAAAGATATGATATATAGGAAGCAAAACATAGTATAATAGAAATATGTCTAACGAGGTCAGTAAACAAATAAATGTGAATAAACTACATTTAACAGTTAAAAATGAGAGATTTTTGAGATTGGTTTAAAAATATTTTCTTGTTACTTGCAAAAGGCATGCATAAAACATATAAGTATAAACAGTTGAAGTAAAAAGATAGCAAAAATACAACAGGCAAATTCTAATGAAAAAACACTATGGCAGCTCTACTAATATCAAATAGAGTTGAAACCATTTTTTGGGATAAAAATGTCAAAAGATGAGAAAAAAAGACAAAATTATTTGACAAGCAAATAGAGAAATTCTGAACATTTTAGTGCATAATAAGATAGCCTTGAAATATATCAAGAAACAAACTGATATAATTATAAGGAGGAATTGATGATTAGTCTACAATCTTAATGGCTGAGTTTAACAAAACTTTCCCAATAATTGGTTGATTACACAGAAAATATGTAACTATATGGAATATCTGACTAGTCTAGTTATCAAGTATATTTTAACAGATTTGTATGCAATCCTGGGCATTATTCTCAAGCACAAACATAACATCATGAAAATTGACGGAATACACTTTAAAGCAAACCAAACTGATAGCAAAAACAATATAATATAGCCTATGTTTTCTAACTAAAACACAATTGAATCACTACATCATCATGAACTCAATAATAAAAAGATAACCAAAACCATTGCATCATCATTTAAATCAGTAAAAATTATCACTGAAGCAATTTCAAGAAAATTCAAACACAAATGTTTAAGTAATCCATGAGTCCAAAAATAATAATAATACATTTTCACCCTTTTTAAAATTGATTGAAAATAAAAAGATTACCTATCAATACTTGTGGGATACCATTGAAGTAATTAAGAGAGTGATTTTTGTCTTTTAATGTTTGTTAGAAAAGAAAAAGAGTGACTTAAAATCAATTAGCATACCAATTTAAAAAATAGAAAAGGAAGCTAAATCACAGAAGTATAATAAAGGAAATAATACAAGCTGGGCACAGTGGCATGTGCTTGTAGTCCCAGCTGCACAGGAGGCTGAGGAAGGAGGACCACTTGAGCCCAGGAGTTCAAGCAATTAACTTAAATTGGTGTGCCAAGGAAGATAAGAATGGTTTAATACTAGACAATTTCTCACAATGAAAGATTTAAAAAGAAACAGCGAAATCAAGATACGGAAAATACAACATATACTAATGATAAAAGTATAACAATTATCAAAGTAGAAATAGAAGTATAATTTATAACTTAACTAAGTGGTTTTAACTAAACCTATACCAAATATACATAATGGTGAAATATTGAAATATCAGTAGCTTTTTATTTTAAAGTCAGGATCAAGACAGGAGTCTTATTACCATCACTTCGAAACCTGGAGGATTAGAGTGTCTGAAAGGGCCTAACAGAAAGAAATAGGAAAAAGAAATAACATATACATGGGTGGAAAAAGAAGAAATCAAAATTTTATTTTTAAAAGACAATATGATTATCTGCATAGAAAACCCAAAATAATTTACAGACGAATTATTACAATCAGTAAGATCATTAAGCAGGTATTCTGAACAGAAATTCAATATTAACAAATGGATTAGAAAATGCTAAAATTTAGAATTAGAAATGCTAAAAATTGTCATTTAAAAAGGGTCCAAAAACCGAAATGAACATAGTAACACATTTTACAAAAGATGTTCAACTTTTGTGTAGAAAATAATAAAAGAGTACTGAAAGACATAACGAAGGCCAAAGATATTAAGTAATTCAACGTGTTTGTGGGTGGAGAGCTTCAACATTGTTAAAACATTTAGTTTCCCCAAATCGATGTATAAGTTAAATATGAACTTAATTTTAAGAACAGATTTTTTTAATGGAGTTTGATGAGCTCATTCTAAAATTACATGGAAATGTCAAGGCCAATATTAGCCAGACATCTTTGAGGAAGTACAAGGTGGGAGGATTTGCAGTATCAAGCTCCATAGAAGTCATAATGATCAAACATTGTGATATGCGATATTGGTATAGAAAAATATTTTTGGAAAAGAATAGATTACCTAAAAACAGACCACTGCAACTTACTATAATAATAACATAGTAATAGCAAGTTATTATATTATATTATATATTCCAGAAATGATATTGCATAACAGAAGGGAATTAACAATTCAACAAATAAGAAGATTATGCTTTAATTATATCCCCACCTCACTTGATTTATAAAAAAGTAATTCCAAGTGGATTTAAGATTTAAATGTGAAAAGTATAATCTTAAAAAGAAAAAAATACAGGAAAAGAACTTTATTAACTTTAAATAAAATACAAAAGCATAAGCCTTTAAGGGAGATAAATGATACATTCACCACATCTCAACTAAAAAAGTCCATGTGTTATATGATACTGAAAACATAGTGAAAAATGGGATATTTAGTTTGAACTATTTACCTGAGAACTTCTAAATCTTAATTTCTTGCCTTCACTTTTTTCACTATGAAATCAACAACATACATAGCTAGTACATTGTATAACTTCATTTAAATTCTATTTGAAATTATTAGTTGAGCATGCTCTATGCCCAAGGCTCTGAGACACATAGATGGCAGTGCACCAACAAACCTTATTTGTACTGCCCTCACCCAGCCCATGGCCTTTGGTGGTTACAGTTAACATCATCAAGGATATGCACTTTAGTTTTAAAGCTTTAAATTCTTTTCTAAAGATTTGAGCAAGGAAGTTTGATTTCAGATCCCTGCTTTTTTTGGAGTTCAATTTGTGACTTGAGAATGTGATGAGATGCTGCCTAGCTTTTATTTGATAGAAGTGTTATTTTGAATGCCTGGTAATGCCACATGCTCACCAAACTCAGAACAGCTCTACCAAAAGATTCAAAACACCTCCACTGTAATTTGCTATAATTCTATCCCTCCCCCCACCCCCACCCCTTTTTCTTGGCCTAGCTCATTCTCTTCCTTGGTAATATTCTTAATCTAGAGTTTATTTCATTGGATGAATTCCCAGCTTGAGTCATATTTGTTATGCTGAGAGAGGCTGATTATTTCCATCCATGTTCATTATACATGTATGTTTTGCTTTAATAGCCTAGGGAGCATGCACAGGGACAAATGTAAACATGTTTATGTATATGTTTATATGACTTTTTTCACTTACCGTGCATATACATAAGCAGCCTTGGAAGGAAAGCAATAGATCCTGTTTCTGCATTCTTCACACCATAAACTTTTCATTATAATCTCGTTTCCCCCTACAAAACTGTCCTAATTTGTCTTTTCTTTATCTCAAAATTCCTACGCTGTCAAGGCAAGTTACTCTTAAAAGGACTCTGAGAATTGCAGTGAAGAAAAAGATGTATTAAAGTATCATTATTCAAACATAAATATTTAATAATTATGTTAACAAGGTTTCTCTAAGGTGGGGTGTTTATTGTTTCCTTTTTTTTTTAAAACAGCACAATTACATTTCCACAGCTAGAGGTCAAGTATAACATACAGCATTTGCTATCTGAAGACAATATATGAGAAAGAATACTACATATTCTTTGTAGTATTTCTTATGTAATACTACTAAATTACATAAGAAAGTTGTGTGAATTATACACAACCTTCTTATGTAATTTGAAACTCTTTTAATTTTTCACAGTTTCAAAGTGAAGTTCAATCGTGAATGATGGCAAAGGCTTTTTGTTTAATTCGTGACATCTAATCTTTACTTTAGGCTTCGTCAGTCACATCTCACTATGTCTCATTGCATGTGCCCTGACACAATACATCATGGTCAAGGTGATCCAATATTGTGTGACATTTTTTTAAAAAAGGATATTAAGTAGTGGCAGAAGATAGGCCTGAAACACATCAATGTGGGCCCAAGAGGCATTGTTCTTCACGAACAGTTTGCTCTCTCAGAGTCTGGCTGGAAGAATTATTATTGTCCTTTATATATAAACATCCTTATCCAAATAGTTTCCTCTTATGTCTAATATATGCATTCCTGTCATATGAAAGCTACTTGCTTAAGCTGCTTTTCTGTCTATTTGTAGTCTGTTCAGACACACAGTCCTCAGCAGGAGTCCAGCTCCATGATTCATTGCCTCAGATTTCCTATGGAGCTTACATGATGCTCGCTCAGCCCCATACGGTTTTGTATCCATTATAACCAGGGACAAGTAAGCAGGGCTCAGGAGTGTGAGCATCTATCTAAGAATAGCTCCCTGACGCCTTGCTTTACTCACAATAAATGAACAATGAACTCTTTACATGCTAACCCTGTATGGGGAGGAGAAATTATGGGAGCTTGCTTGAATTAAATAAGGGAAGGAACATTTAGAGCGAAACTCCATAAACGAGCAGGTCAATAACTAGTTTACAGAGATCAGGGCACCTGGCTAATGGGAGAATAAAGAATAATGCCTGTCACAGAAAAAGAAAGATGCTGTCCTGGTTTAGTGTTAAATAATTACATTCATTATACTGAGAATAGCTCTGCAAGTGGTCAGTTGCACTAGTTAATTCATTAGCAAAACTAATCGGCAAACCACAAACAACAATTGGGGGTAAATTTAACCAATTCCAATAGAAGGTTTGGCAAAACAGGATTTTCATTATACTAGAAAGGGAAAATTACACTGGAAAGCTGCATATGTAATTGTGTACATTTCTTACTTTGTCTTGAGTTTCAATATGAAAGAAGGAAATCATAGCTGAGGCAGAGAGAGGGCATGTGTACAAATTGATGGCCCCATTGAATTATTCTGGAAGACCTAAAACATGCTAGCTTCACTGTTAATTCTAACAACGAAGAGAAAGCAGACTTTAATACTAAGGCCTTTTTCACTATCTTTCTTTCTTTAATATGTGGTTGTAAAATTATATAATTAAATATAATAATGCATGTTCCATATATTAGATAATAACTATAGTATAATTCCTGAGTATGATTGTATAACTTAGACCTGTGTAACCATGGGAACCTTGGATTAGTTTTACTTGTTGACCAAATCACATGAAAATTGACTGGTTCAACTGTGTTTTATGCAACACTCTTGTGTAATTAGAATGATTTTCATTATTTTATGTAATTAATTTATTAAATTTATGTATTCAATATGCATCATAACTTTAGACAAAATCCTACAAAAGAAACAGTAAAACAGTAACTTGCTTCAGTTGGGAGACAAGGAGCAGTTTAACGAACAGGGACATTAAGACTCTCTAAAGTGTGTATCAGTCCATTTTTATACTGCTATGAGAAATACTCGAGACTGGGTAATTTATAAAGAAAAAGAGGTTTAATGAACTCATAGTTACACATGGATGGGGAGGCCTCAAAATCACGGAGGAAGGCAAAGGAGGAGCAAAGGCACCTCTTACATGGTGGCAGGCAAGAGATCGCATGCAGGGGAACTGCCCTTTATCAAACCATCACATCTCATGAGACTTATTCACAATCATGAGAATAGTATGAGAAAATCCTGCCCCCCATGATTCAATTACCTTAATCCCATGACACATGGGGATTAAGGGAGCTACAATTCAAGATAAGATTTGGGTGAGGACACTGGCAAACCATATCAAGTGGATATCTATTTTTTGTATTTCTGGAAAGAAGACTTTTTTTTTTTTTTTTTCTTTCAGAGAGGAAGAGAGAATTCAACTTGAAATGCTAGGAAAGGAAGATTGAGGGATAAAATCTAAAGAGTCTACTGAGCCTGGTAGCTTTATTCTGTGTCACCACAGAGCAACACTATTCATCTAGAATTCCAAAAAGCCAATTCAAGTAATCTTTTAAATTCAGAGGAATATCACAGATTTAATCCATTATAGATACCGTATTACCCAACAATTCTTAGCCCAATAAATAACAAATATATGTCAAGGTTATTGTAAAGTAAAAAAATTCCTAGATAGAATTAGATATATTTAGAACCATTTTAGGTTCACAGAAATATTGAGTGGAAGGTACAGAGATTTCCCATACATACACCTGCTTCCACCACACAACGCAGCTTCCCCTACTATCAACATCCTTACCAGCATGGCACATTTGTTAAAACTGATGAAGCTACACTGATGCATCATAATCGCTGAAAGTCCATATTTTGCGTTAGTGTTCACTATTGGTGTTGTACATTCTATGCATTTGAACAAACATAATGGCATGTATCCACCATTATGGCACCTATAATTTTTAGCATAGTGAAACTAAGAAATGTAAACTACTGAAATAGCAATAGTTTCATTACCCTAAAAATCCTTGTTCTCTGCTTGTTCATTTCTCCATTTAGCCTCATCTCAGTAACCGCTGATCTTTTCATTATCTGTGTAGTTCCGACTTTTCTAGAATATCATATGGTATGAAACATACAGAGTGTGGCCTTTTCAGATTGACTTCTTGCACTTAGTAATATGCCTTTAAGTTTCTGCCTTGTCTTTTCCTGGCTTATTAGCTCATTTCTTTTTAGTGCTGATCAGAACTCCATTGTCTGGATGTACCAAATTTTATTTATGCATTTGCCTACTGAAAGACATCTTGGTTGCTTCTAAGTTTGGGCAATTATGACTAAAGTTGCTATAGGGCCAGGCATGGTGGCTCATGCCTGTAATCCCAACACTTTGGGAGGCAGAGGTGGGTGGACTGCTTGAGGCCAGGAGTTTGAGACAAGCCTGGCCAACATGGTGAACACTGTCTCTACTAAAAATACAAAATAGCCGGGCCTGGTGGGAGAGGCCTGTAATCCTAGCTACTTGGGAACCTGAGTCACAAGAATCACTTGAACCTGGGAGGTGGAAGTTGAGATGAACTGAGATTATTCCACTGCACTCCAGCGTGGGCAACAGAGTGAGACCCTGTCACCCCCGTGCCACAAAAAAAAAAAAAGCTGCTATAAACACCTGTGTGAATGTTTTTGTGTAGAGCTGTTTTCAAATCCTTTGGGAAAATATCAAGGAGTTGGATTGCTGGATGGTATGGTGAGTGTATGTTTAGTTTTGTAAGAAACTGCCCAACTGTCTGTCTTTCAAAGTGGCTGTACCATTTTGCATTCCCACCAGCAAAGAATGAGCATTCCTGTCATTTCACATCCTCACCAGCATTTAGTGTTGTCAGTGTTCTGGACTTTGCCATTCTAGAAGGTGTGTGGTGGTATCTTACTGATGTTTTAATTTTCATTTTCCTGATGACATATGACATTACGTGGAGCATCTTTTTCATATGCTTATTTGACATCCGTATATCTGCTTTCCTATGCTTATTTGACATTGATGATGTTTCTGTCATTGTGCCATTTTTTCTTATCACTCTCATCTCAATTGCTCATTTACTCACCTGTTTGTTTTATCAGACTGTAAAGTCCTCATGGGCAGGGAATATATCATTAGCACTTATTATACTTCCTGATGTATCAGGGCAAATTCAACAGAAGGAAGAAGAGGAAAAATAATAAGAGAGAAAGTAAGAAGGCAAAGTGGCCTATCAAATAATATTGTTAGGGAGTAAGTTTATGGAAGGGCATTTGTAGCCACTGTTATTAATATGAAGCCTTCAGGTCAAAGTGACAATATGTATATATTTTGTCTTTCCATACAACAATCTCAAAACCAATTTTGTGCAAATAAGTTGTGTAGATGAGTTTGTTATCTGTGCTTTGGGTTGAATACATGTATTTGCTCTTCTTCTCAATAACTAACTTAAATCTTAAAGTCCCTAGAGAATCTATCTGAACTACTTGGTGAGAAATTGTGCTGTGTATTCTCTACTGATATTCAAAATTAAAGTAATTTTGAGTAAAAACCCTGAACATTCATACAGGTTTATAGGAGTTTCCTTTGTCACTGTAAAAGTTTTTTTTTTTTTTTTTTTTTTCAATTAAGTTTTGCAGTATGTTGGGTTTGGGGTTTCTTAAGCCTCATAGAATGGTTACATGTATAACCAGTTCTTACTTTGAATATTGCATTGAGAATTCTGCTCAGTATCTAAAACAGGCGATATTATGGTTATTGCATCTTCAAAAAGTTATTACCTTTGAATGGAATGCCTTGTAATAACAAGAGAGGAAGAGCGAGGGAGAGCACATGGGAATGCATAGCTATAAGAACTCAAATTCACTTCTAATTGGGATCTTTTTTAGAACAATTATTCTTATCTAGTTACCCCCACACTATAGATTAGATCCCATTATCACTTCCTTTTGCACTGCATTTGGTCTTTTTGGAGAACATAAATACACTATGAAGATTTTTCTCTGCTTTCTGGTAACTTTTTTCATATGTGTTATAAGGAAGGAAAAGGAGGAGAATACTAGTGCGAAACCTGTATAATTGTTTCAAATATTCATTGTCTGTCTCTGTGAGAGGATTATGCATCACCACCCTTTTGACATATTGCTTGGGTAAATTAATTGCCTTAACCAAGGGAATGTGAGTGGAAGTGACCTGTGCTTCCAGCTGAAGCTGTCTTGAGTTCCATCATCTTTTTCTCTCTGTGTAACTAGGCCAATGTTTCCAAGATTCTGGCGCTTTTGAGAACTGGATATCAGAATGAGAAGGCCATGGAGCAGGGACGCCTCCAATCCTTGAAAGGCATGTGATATGAGTAGGGAAAACGTTTGTTATTATAAGCCACTGAGTTTTCTTTCCCTTCATTTAATGATTATTTTTTCCAGTGCCTACTGTGACTCTGGGACTATATCAGTTAGCAAAGTAGACAAAAATCTTGCCCTTGTGGAACTTGTGTTCTATCAGAGTGACACAGATAATAACATAACTAAATAATATAGTGTGTTAGATAGAAATAATATGATGAGAAAAAAATTAATCGGAAAAGAACAGTGTGTATGGCGTTATGAGGATTTCATTTTTAAAAGGGATGGTCAGAGTAGGTATCATGAAAGGTAAAGCTCTTATTTTAAAAATTATTTGTTTTTTGTTTTTGTTTTTTTTGTCATAAATTTTGTTGTAAAAATTTCTCATAAAAAATTCTATAGGTAAATAAAAATGTATATAATGCTTTTGGAAAATGATTAACAACAAATAACTTTCCAAATATTCCTAGTACATATATTTCTATAAATATATCTTAAGGAGATAATAAAAAATGTAATCATGAACCACTAATATTTTAATTTGTCCCAGGCTGGAGTGCAGTGGTGCGATCATGGCTCACTGCAGCCTCAACCTCCCAGACTCAAGCGATCCTCCCACCTCTGCCTCTCAAGTAGCTGGGACTGCAGGCGTGCACCACCGCACCTGGCTTTTTGTATTTGTGTTAGAGATAGGATTTTGCCATCTTGCTTAGGCTGGTCTCCAACTATTGGGCTCAAGCAATCCACCTGCCTCCCAAAGTGCTGAGATTATAGGCGTGAACCACCCTGCCTGGCTTAAAATTGTGTTTACTTCACTTTCTAACTTAGCAAAAGCTGACTGGTATATTGTAAATCATAAAATATTCCTACAAAACTTCAGTTATACACTTTTGGGAAAGGGAATTTTCATGCTTAAATGTTGACTGTGAACTTCATAAAGTCATTCATTCTTTACAAATACACCCTAAAGTGATAGGACTGGTTAAAAGAAAGTTGTCTGAGAATGAGCCACCTGGGATATTATGATGGAAATGAATGGGACAACCAAATGTATGGAGGAAGCTAACAGGGAGAAGAGATCTCACACTACCTTGTACCTTCTCCTTTCAAATTTCTCTCAAAGGACAAATGAAGTGAATAAAGATAGACAAATGTCATCGAGGATCACATACTTTAGGTTATGTTCTGAAGAAATAGTAGAAAGCAGGAGGCACCTTCTTCCAAACTGGTTAACACTTTTGCAAACCATGACTCAGTCTGAGAGGGGCTACTCTGAAGATACTCAGCTTGTGTTGAGCCGTATGTCTGAAAGATCCACATGCAAGCCAAAGAAGAGGTGACTGCTGAATACAATTGACTGGAGATGCTGGAAGTTTTAATGAGTGTCATTATTAGAACATAATTGTATATTTTAAAAATATATTTTCCATATAATATTTAAAAGTGCTTAAGAAAAACACATACTGGTAACAAATATAACAAAGGATTAATACTTAATCTATAAAAATTTATTCAATGTAATTAAAATATCCCAACAGGTACATGAAAGAAATGTAATTACCTTAAAATATTGAAGAAAAAATCAAATAGTAATCAAAGAAATATTTAATTAAACAAGGTAGTGTTTTTGTCTCTCATATTAATAAGTAACAAGGTCCATGTTCATTTCTAGCAAGAGTGTGAAAAAAAATTCTATAGGTAAATGAAAATGTATATAATGCTTTTGGAAAATGATTGATAACAAATAAAGCTTTCCAAATATTACTAATAAGTTTATTTCTATAAATATGTCTTAAGCAGAGAATAAGAAAGGCAATCATGAACCACTAATATTTTAATTTGTCCATAGTAATAAAACAATGGAAACAAACTATATGCTCCAGCAGAATGGTTAATCAATGCTTGTAGAGAAATTTTTATGACAATTTACCATAATAATCTCCATAATCATCTCCTATGTTGTTAAACAACAGTACAAAATTATGCAGAGACTACTAGATAGCCATTAAAATCCTCTCTCTTCTCCTTCCAAAGTAACAGAATTGAAGCTGACCGCACGGTGACCTAGCCACACTTTCATTGGCCTCTTTTCGTTTCTAAGTTCCCTCCAATATAGTGTGCTGCGAGGAAGCCACTGGTGGCTTAAGATCTTCCTGGTAGCTGTCACCTGTATGTAATGGTGACCTAGCTTAATCAGCCAACAGTGCCATAGGAGATGGTGCAGCAGATACCTGGAAGGAATTCTAATTCTTTCTAAATGTGCACAGGGATTGAGCTACTCACTACCAGGCATCTTAGACTATTGAAAGAAAAACACATGATTTTAGCAATTTTGGAGGAGGGAGGCTTGAGTTGGGGTGCTTAGCTCTAACTAATACATATAGAAATATTAGATTACTCATTTGTTTGGTTGTTTGTTATTTGTGTCCTCACTAGAAGCAAAGCTTAATGAGAGCAGAAACTTGATTATGTTCATTATTGCATCTCGATGTGCAGAATAGTGCCTTGAATACAGACAGTATTCTACAAATGAATAAAATAATAATATCTATGTGTATAATGTGGCAAATAAATGTTTCAAGATAGAAACATCTTGCAAGGATATAATGATTATCTAGAGAATTAAGATTAATTGATAAAACTTTTCTTAACACTTACTGAGGAATAACACTGTCTAGTACATACTTCTAATTTATTTCATGTTTATGATGTTTATTGTAGTTTCATGGATCTTTATTTAAAAACAATTTAATTTCCTTGAATATAGCCAACTATGGCTCTCCTAAATCTCTATTACATACTTGTGGGAAAAAAAAATATGACATTGGCCACCGTGGTTCACACCTGTAATGCTAGCCCTTTGGGAGGCCAAGGTGGGCAAATCACTTGAGGTCAGGAGTTTGAGAGCAGCCTAGCCAACATGGTGAAACCCTGTGTTTATTAAAAAATACAAAAAAATTAGCTAGGCATAGTGGTGGGTGCCTGTAATCCCAGTTACTCGGGAGGCTGAGGCAGCAGAATCAGTTGAACCCAGGAGGTGGAGGCTGCAGTGAGCTGACATTGTGCCACTGCACTCCAGCCTGGGTGACAAAGTAAGACTCTGCCAAAAAAAAAAAAAAAAAATCTGACCATTGACATTTTTCTTCAACTTCCATGTAGTTAAACAAACAAACACATGAACAAAAACTAACTCTCAAAGAGCAGATGACACAAACCATTCTGAGGATAGAATAGTTTGTTTTCAATGTCTTATCTTCTAAATGCAATTACGCCACTTAAGAGTAAGAACAAAATAAATAAATAAGCAAATACCCTAAGTATCACAGTACCAAATTAGTCCTTTAGGCATTGCCCCATTAAAATGCACACTCTGGACTAAGTCCATCATTTATCATCTTGTAGCCCTAAGGTCTAATCTGGTACTTCCCCAGGCCCCTAGTCCTAGGTCTGGGTGTCACTGGAGGCTTGTGGGGCAATGGGCCACGGTGAAACAACACAGGATCTGGAATCAGGTAAATGTGTGTTACTTCACTTTCAGCTTCTTGAATGTGGCAAGTCATGTCTCTTATTCTCAGCTTGCTTAGCTGTAGGATGAAAATGATACAGTAAATACCAAAAATCCTTAAACTTAACATTCATGACCTCTCATAGGAGGGAGAAATCTCTCAAAGGTCTCAGGCATGTCTTAACTTGTAGAAACCTTAACTGGTGAGTGAATCTAGCTAATCAGTGAGTAAACACATGCTTCCAATCTGCCCACTCCTAGGGCTCTTCACATCTTCACCTTCCCTCCTTACAAAATTGCACCTATTGGGACTGAAGCATCAGAAAGCAATGCTTCAAGGCAGAAACCTAGGAATCATACTAGACACCTCTCTTATTCTTCTCCAAAGCAAATCAACTAAATGGCTTAAATATTCTATCTTCTTACATCTTATCTCTCTCCACTCCATTTCCACTGCTTTCGATAACTAACACCTTTATTGCACTCACTGTAGGCTAGCCACTCTTAAATATCTCAATTCATTTAATATTCATAACTTTAGGAAGCAGTTACTATAATACATCAACCCCATTTTCAAGTGACACAACTGACACACAGAGGAGTTAAGTAACTTGCCCAAGGTCCCGTAGTTAGAGAATGGCAAAGTGGGGAATCAGATGTGGGCAGTCTGGCTCCAGTATGTGTTCTTAGTCAATGGCCTTCACTGGAACTGCCCTGGTGCAAGCTAAGACCATTTCTTCACCTGCATTACCGCGATAGCCTTTTAATTTGTCTCTGTGTACCCACATTTGTCTCCCTACAACCCATTCTCTATCCTGCACTCAATTTTTTTTGAAAATTTATCTTCAATCTTATCACTACCTTGTCACCATCCTTATATGGCATCTAAATTTTTTCTCCATTAGCAAAAAGTGTTCATGAAGGTATCGAGACCCCAGCTCTGTGGGCTTGGGTCTGATAACTGTAGTCTTGCAGAGAGTAGATGATAATTTCAGAGAGTGTGTAGAAAACACTTCCAAGTGGGAAACAGACAAAGGAAGTTTCTGTGGTCACCAAATTCAAGGAGCAAGACTAAATGCCCAAATCCAGTTATAAGGGAATAGTGGGGATGAACATCAAATGGCACCTGGGAGGATGTGGGGGGCATTTTTAGCAAATATCTGTGACAACGTCTGTTATCCCTCACTGGACTTTTTCATCCCTAAGGTGGTGAATTGTAGAGTAAGAAGAGCCGGGTAGAGCTGGGTTTGAATTCTACCTCCAATACATAGAGCAACGTGACCTGGAGCAGCATTTGCAAAGTTCAACTTTCCCTTTAATAGATTCATAAGGTAGTCATCAGGAGAAAATTAGATAATGGATGTTGCCTACCATGAAGTATGCTCAAATTGTGGCTTTAATAACTAGTTGGAGGGCAAGGGAGGGATAGCTATAGATAAAGGGCCATGAATCATGGGGACAAAAGAAGGAAAAGTTCTAACTCTAACGCATAGAGCCCATACAGTTACATTTACAACATGTGGTGGATTTGCAAATGATCTCTAGATTTAACAATTGAGCAGTGAGCATTTTGTTCATTCTCTCTTTCTCTTTTTTCAAAAAATATTTTCGAGACAGGTTCTTTCTCTGTTATCCAGACTTGGAGGTCAGTGACATGATCATTGCAACCTCAACCTCCTGAGCTCAAGTGATCCTTCCACCTTAGCCTCTCCAGTAGCTGGGACTACAGGTGCATGGCACTACGCCTGGCTAATTTTTAAAATTATCTGTAGAGACAGGGTTTTGCCATGTTGCCCAGGCTGGTCTCAAACTTCTGGGCTCAAGCGATACTCCCACCTCGGCCTCCCAAAGTGCTGGGATTATAGGCATGTGTCACTGCACCCTGTTCCATTCTCTTTTCACGAGTTAAGGATTTGCAATAGTCTAGAAGCCTGGTCTAAGCTTTTATGTGGGGTACATACTGCTGGCTATTTAGATTTGGCTGCTTCACCTCTTAAATTAATATCTATAAATTAGGACTATATCCAGGGCTAGTTTGAGCAGAAACTCAAAGTGCTGACTGATCTCCCCTAGTGCCCAAGTTGTGCCAATTGAGGACTAACCCTCCACGACTTACATGATTGAAATGTAGACGGAGAGACTGGGCACAGTGGCTCATGTCTGTAATCCCAGCAATTTGGAAGCCTAAGGCAGGGAGATCGCTTGAGCCCAGGAGTTCAAGGTTGCAGTGAGTCATGATCACACCGCTGTACTCCAGCCTAGGTGACAGAGCAGGATCCCATTTCTAAAAATATGAAAGAAATAGAAAAGAAAATATTTCAATATCCATATCCACTAGAACTCAACAACAACAAAAATGATATCTAAAAACCTGTCAGAGAATGAAAATCCAAGTCTGAGAGGCAAAGAAAACAATCCAACAAAACTTGCCATGACAAAATGTATTTTGTTTCTAAGCTTCTGTGTACCAAGCAGCAAACAAATATCTGGGATTGAAGGGATGGACTGAACCATAGAGGGGCTTAAAACAAAACCTTCACAAAAGACTTGGTTCTGCCAGGAATTCATTTTGGCTTCCAAATGTTTCCAGCGATCATATAATGGAGATTTCCTTAAACAAAATTGCCTTTTGACTGCTGGAGGCACGTCAGGCCTTCTTAGCTTTGCCTGTTCAATCAGAGCTTCCATGAAGCAGGGGTCCCATCTGGATAAACTTCACCCAGAACTCAGGGCCACCCACATTTAAATGCAATTAGTACCTTTTGATAACAGTGGGGGAGTTTTGAGAGAAAAGCTCACTGATTGTCTATGGTTGGATCAGATTTCCATTTGCTTTATATTGAATAGTTCCTCCTGCACCTCTACAGAAAATTCATATAGTAGGAGAAAACATTAAAAGCAAAAAATAATTGTCAGAGTGGATAATAAGGAAGACATTAGGTTCATATATTAAAGTTTCTTTCCGGGGCTAAACTTAATTATAGTTTCAAACGGAGCTCCTCTTGTACAAAAGTGTAAAGGAGGTAGTTTTGTGTGTGTTTCTGCTTTCCATTTAATGTATGCTTACAGCTCCCTGCTTCTTTTAGTGAATCTTAAACCCAGAGATGAGCACTGGGTCCCTGTTTGTGTGAATCTTGTTCTCAGCCAACTGCCAGTTAATTAAAACTAAATATGCTAATATATGCTTTGAATTTTACTGACAAAATTTGATAGTAGAGATAGATAGATAGATGGATACATACATACATGTGTTTACACATATATAGGATGGCCATGAGGGAAAGATTGTCATATAATTAATTTTCTCTTCTATGGCTTTGCCCTCATAAACAAACCTACTAGATGAATTTCCAAGAATATGAAGCTTAATATAGCTGTTTGGAGAGGAATCAACGGCCTGTTTACTGCACTTATCGACAATTTGTGAAAGAAGAGACCAGAAATCAGTCTAATTACCAGAGTGCCAGTTGTGCTTGTTAACACCAGCTTTGTGACCAAATGTTATTCCACAGTTGTCACATCACACGAGGGTTTCATTACTAACATAATAGTGAACAAGATCACATGAAAAGCTATTGATTGATCTGCCACACAAAGGAAGGACACACTTGTCTCTATTATAACATGTTACATCTTTGACTATATGCAGCAGATGTAGCCTAGCCATTCTTCTTGCTAGAGAAGTGTAATTTCGATACTGTCCTGCTTCTTTAAGTGCTTGCCAATTAGGTTCCCTTTTCTATTTGCATATGTCATCAGTGGGCTGAAGAGACAAGAAATTATCCTGCTCTAGTTCTTCCTGATCTTTAACCAAGACTCAATCGATTCTCTTGAATTGAATCCAAGAGATGCTTGGGGTATGCACTGTGTTTACTTTATCAATTGTCATCTCTGGCAATAAAAACAAATGGCTGCTTTATGTTAAGTTGGTTTCATGCATTTTGCAAGAGACTCAGCTATAATTAGGCAATCCAGAAAGGATGAAGGAGAGGAAGCCAAGGCCTCTTGCAGTCCCTCTTCCCTAAATTGTCAGATTGAGATGGAAGAAAGGTACTTATGTTCCCAAATGAACTGAAAGCCATTGTCATCACAGGTGTTCAGGGTGTGCATTTTTTTATTGTTATATGAGTCACAAAAGTGCAACAAATCATTTTACTTGGTCCATGTTTTTTCAAAGGAGCAGTTGCTTTTATTTTTAAATGAACTCTATGAATATTCTAACCTGGAAGTGGATTTATCATGGGGAGCAAGCACCTAAACAAGCACAAGGCATCATCTTATCTGATGATGAGTGATTTATCAGGCAGAACATGAATCTGCTCCTCACCGACTCCATCTTCCTGTTTATGCTTGTTGAACAGATACAATTTAATGAAGAATACAAAGTAGTTAAAATCTGTCTACCATTAATAGTTTAATTAAACTGACACATACTTCAAAAACAGAGCGACAGAAAACATTAATTTTGGTTATAAAGGGCATGGCATTATTAAAGTGCAATTAAAAACAACATTCACTTACAGTTAACAGCTAAAACAATTTAATTATTTAACACCAAATTGTCACTTGTGACTAACTTCACCTCTTTGATGTGGGGATGTTCTGTGTCCCTGTTGATTGTTATGGTTCATTCCCTGGAATTCCAAATGGGGTGGCATTCTCAGAGTGTTAGCATTCACATTCAGAATCCCTGCTGGCTAGCAGGAATCGCAAAGTATGAAAATTTAACCAACTGTTCTGTAGTGTTAACAGCTACCCCACAAATACATTGTGATTATTCAGCATATGTGAAAAGTTTCACCTACTCTGAAAACATTAGCCAAGGTCATGCTTTCTCTTTGGGCATTTTGAACAATAAGATGAAAGGTAGTGTAACCATTAAGCACACGGATGCTGGACCTATGCTGCCAGGTTTCCAATTGAAGAGCCTAAACTTCTACTTAGGTGATCTCAAGCAAGCTTTTTAAGCTCTATGCGCTTAAATAGACCGTATCCTGGTCTGCAGATGGAGATAATAATGGAATATGTGTAGTAAGGTTGTTTTCAAGACTGAATGACTCAACAGATTTAAAGCATTTAGAATGCTGCTCAACATATAAAAAGTGCCACAAAATGTGACCTGTGATCAATATTATTATCTTTAAGTTATGAGACTAAAAATTCAAATCTATTAAGCATAATCTTAATAGTCAAGGATAAGGTAGGCAACAATGAATGCCCCATACCAGCGAGCAATCCAACCATCAAGAAATCACTAAACCATCTGAGAAAAATTTCCTACTCAGTTTCAAAACTGTCAGAAAATTACAAAAACATATCAAGTACCTTATAAGGTTGTTTGGGATACACTTCATTCGCACTTTGATTTGTCCCTGTATTAGTCCGTTTTCATGCTGTTGATAAAGATACACCCAAACTGGGCAATTTACAAAGGAAAGATGTTTAATCGAGAACTCACAGTTCCATGTGGCTGGGGAAGCCTCAAAATCATGGCAGAAGGCAAGGAAGAGCAAGCCACGTCTTACATGGATGGCGGCAGGCAAAGAGAGCTTGTGCAGAGAAACTCCTGTTTTTAAAACTATCAGATCTCATGAGACCCGTTCACTGTCCCAAGAACAGCATGGGAAAGATCTGCCCCCATGATTCAGTCGTCTCCTACAAGGTCCCTCCCACAACACGTGGGAATTATGGGAAGTACACGATGAGATTTGGTTGGGGACACAGAGACAAACCATATCAGTCCCCATGAATCAACATAGTTATGTAAGATTTAGACCTAAAATTTTGGATTTATGTCTGAAATAAAAACAGTGTCTAATACATGGAACCCAAGTCAATACAGATTTGACTCCCTTCTATTACAGGAAAGAAAACAGGCCCAGAGAAGTTACAAAAGAAGCAACCTGTTGAAGACCAAATGGAGAACTGTTAACAGAGAGTCTCTTAGCAACAAAGCTAACATGTTTTCCATGACTTATATCTACCATTATATCTATGGGTGAAAAACAGAGGTATAAATTGACCTCCAAAACTTGTCTTCATGTCAGAGTCAGAGGTCTTAGAATCCAACATTGATTGAGAGTTCTCTAGTGAGCAAGATGTGTGAGACATTTGAAGTGCTGCCACACAGGTATTATGAGAAACACTTAAGAATATTTGAAAGGTAGGCATATGGGGGCTAGGTACATACTGGTGGGACCATAGTGCATAAAATAAAAAGAAACTCCTCTATCATGACTATAAATTGGTCATGAATAATTCACTGTCTTCAACAGCAGATAGCTGAAAGTTGTTTACTGAAGAGGAATTTGGCAATTGAAAGAAATCTGGGCTGAGTGTGCTGGCTCAAGCCTGGAATCCTAGCACTTAGGGAGGTCAAGGCAGGAAGATCACTTCAGCCTGGGAGTTCAAGACCAGCCTGGGCAACAAAATGAGAACCCATCCCTACAAAAAAATTAGCTGGCTGGGTGGGATGGACTTGTCGTCCCAATTACTCGGGAGGCTGAGCTGGGAAGATCGTTTGAACCCAGGAGATCAAGGCTGCAATGCGTCGTGATCGTACCTCTGCACTCTAGCCTGGGTGACAGAATAAGACTCTGTCTCCAGAAAACCAAAACCAAAACAAACTAACAGAAAAGGAAATCTGGGGTAACTTATTAAAAGAAAAGTCATATAAAACATACAAAATTTTTATTCCTGTCTCTGAAGTTAGTTGGTCAATGGTCCTTGTATATAATATCTGAAAACTTGGAAGGTAGAAAAAAATTCAGATAGACATCAGGGAAATACATGCGAGTTGATTATAACTTGAATATTATCCACTTGTCATAATTTGTACTAGCATCCAGGTGTAGAGGAGTGTCATTACTGCTTTTTTGAATGGACTTTAATTAATGAGCCAGCATTTATTAAGCACTACTTACGTATCTTTCAGGAACTGTCAAATTCCCGTTTCCTCACTTCCCTCTGCCCTGCAGACTTTTCCACTGGATTCCAAGTAGCTGTATAGATCTGTTCATACTTCAGGATCAGCTTGGAGGCTGATCCTTACATACTTGTAATCACAGAAGGTCCAGACACATCTTAGTATCTAGATTCTTTTTTGTTTTTGCTGTTGGAACATTACACATGTGACTGTGTCCAGATTCTGACTTTCTTCAGGCTGTATGTTTTTAGGCTGGGTCCTTGATCCCTGCTGTCTAAGGTCCTAGAATTCCTTCCTTTTCAGGATCTGGCTTGTCTAACTTACTTGCTGCCTTCTAAACAGATCTCAGGCCACTCCCTACTTCACTATATGCCTGTATAATAAGATCCATTCCTATGCAAAGTGGGGGAAAGGGTGACACGACAGATATAAAAAAGCAAGACCTACTGACACGGAACATATGTAAGACAGACACATATGAAATAATTGGATAATCAGGCAGGCTACATAAGGTGTTCCACTACACGAGATGGCATAGGAGCAGCAGCAGAGTAATAGGATGGATTGACAGCTCTTGGTTAGCCACATCAGGTGGGGCTTTCCTGAGACAACGGGACTTGAGCTGTTATTCAAAAGTGCTCAAGGACTTTAGACAGGCAGAAAAAAGGTAGATGTTAACCGTTTTTGTTGAATGAAACCCAAGAGAGAGAAACAACGGGAATTAAGGCACAGGGACAAGAATGAGCATGGGGTAGGGTGAAGAAAAGACAGAAAGGAGACAGCTAAGACTAAAGAAAAAATTGATATTAAAAAGCATGGGTTAAAGTTGGACACAGTATGTGGCATCCCATGTATAGTTTAATGACAAGCCTTTTTTATTTAGTTATTTAAATCATAATATATGAACAAAATAAAAGAAAATCTCATGGCAATTGAGCACCACTGGATTTCTCCTACAAAGCTGGATTTTTCCTACAAAGCTGCTCTGCCTAATGTGTACAGCAAAAGCGTGGCAATGAATTAAAATAGGATGCATGTTATGGAGCTTCCTGGCTGTGCTCTTCTTTCTTGCTTTGTCTTATCGAGTGCATGGAACTATTATGATTGCACAACCCAATTTCTAGTAAAAGAGGCTAGGTCAACTGATTTAATTTTACCCAGACAATCTTGCAGGCTCACTCAGTGAATCAAACAATAATCCTTTAGTCAGTGGATCAATAAGAACTTAAGAAGCAATTAAAGAGGAATGAAAAAAAAAAACCTAAAAATTTGCATTGACCCAGCAGTAAGGTTTTTTCTCCTCCAGAAAATAAAGATTTAAAAACAATCCAATGCATTGTACTGTTCTTGCATTCTTCTTATTGGTTTGAAAATTTTCAAAATAAGAAGTTAAAGAGAGGAAACCAGTAAAAAAAAAATTGAAAACTTCAGTTTTTTATATTTTTTAAAACTCAAATATAAATATCATAATTACATTTGTATTGCAACATAAAATATCTTCACTGATTTAAGTAAATAGCTAAATGGACACAAACATAGTTTATGGAAATAGCATAGTCTATGTAGAGCTGCTACAGAATAAAAATCAGTTTTCCAAATAATCATTTCATTTGCAGCACTGAAGCAACATCTTACAATTAAAATGCACTTTCAACTAAGATCATTTCAGTTCCAATCCCTCTCCAAATAACCAAAGCTTAGAGGCACTATTTATTTACTTCACCAACAAAAAACAAAACACAAGAAAAACAGGATTTATTCTTTAAACACGAGCCCTTCAGATGATTTCCAGTTTTCATCTTTCTTGGGTCTAGTAATTATAGCTGCAAGCTGAGAAATAGAAATACACACTTTGGTCTCATATTTCCAACTGAAATATTGGCTAACCTGTGATAAATTGCTTAACCCTACTGTATCATTGGATCCACCTCTGTTTAAAAGGTGAGGAAAAGTTGTTGCTTACCTATGGAAGGTGTCTGGTGCAGGTGAGTGAGCACAAGTCTATTAAAGAACTCAGAATACAGATATGGTATAATGCTGAAATAGTGTGATTTTTTTTTTTTTACAACAAATTTCTAATTCAAAGATTAAACCTATTAACTGTGATCTTCTTTAAAAAATGCCCTGAGCAAAAGAAGATGGACTCTTTCTTAAAAGACTCCCTTGGGAGAGGGAATAGACGGAATCACACATAACAACTACAAACACAAAAGTAAAATAAAGGTAGCAAGAATGTCAAATTCCAAACAAAAAATGCAGATGTTCTGTAAAGGAGAACCTAGAAAGACGTTGGCAGGTCTTGAGACTTGTTCTCAAGCAGGCATGCCCATCGTGCACTGCTGCTCTAATTTCCCTGCTATGAAATAAAACGACAAATTACTAAGCACTACCAATTTTATGGGCTCTGAATTCTGTGGGGGCGCTGATTTCAGAAGGCGCTGATGTTGGGTGAAGTATTGTATACTATAAGTGACTGTATTTTCTCTTCTGATTTAAAGGTGTTTTATTGGACAATATATGCCGTCTTTTCTTTATGTTTTACACTTAATCCTTCAAATAGAGAGGTATTATGTGAGAAGCTGCGTGGGGTGCTTAAAGACCTGCACACCATCAGTAATGCAATTAAAATTGGCATTTATAAAAGTATATTTTGATTCCTAATCCTGTTTTTACAAGTGCAAAATCACATTAGAAAACAATGTGATGCTAATTAAAGCTTTGTCACCCATAAGACCTTGGTGAATTGCATTTGTAATAGGCTCTGATGCAGAAGCAATTTCTGCGGGAGAAACTTAAGCAGAATATGTGACTACATTTCTTGTTACTCTATTAAAATCAATGCTACAATTGTGTATGTTCCTGTCATGTTTTTAGCTCTAAACTGAGCTTGAAATATCATGTCATCTAAGTTTTAATTCAAAAGCTGAAAAAATGCATTGCATATTATATTTGCATATTTTAGAAACAGTCAAAAGGCCAGGGATGCTATTGATTTTCCTCATAAAGATTAAAAGGACTGATAGAAGCATCAAATGTATGTTTCAAATCATGTATGAATCCCGTCTTGCAAAAACAAATGTGGCTACTGGAAAGAAACAACAACAACAAAAAAAACCCCAACTAACTGGTCCTTATTCTTAGGTTTACATAAAACTTACCTATGAGAATATAAAATTAAAATAAAATAACTTACATTCAAACATAATTTAAAGATATGCATTTTTCTAGGAATCTTCAGGTCAGCCTTAACCGATTGGTAACACAGTCATTAACAAAATCCTGGATCTAATGGGCACTCAAACAGAAATTCAGGCTAAGTTCCTCTTGAATCCAGGAGCCATCCCTAGAGCTCTGGTTGTGGACAGAGAAGAAAATGACATAGGTTGGAATCTGAAAACCATCTAGAGCTTGACTTGACCTTTACAAATGGCCACTAATATTACTTAACAGCTATGTTAATATAGATGCCTCTGTGGTGTGCAATTTAGACAGACCTGGGATTGTGCCATTTTTCTATTGAAAATTCCACTGTAGTAACAAATAACAAAACTCAGAATTTTTAATGACATGCCCAACAGTTAAGTTTCAGTCATCTAGAATAGTACTAATGTGGCCTGGAGGATGCAAACTGACATGAATAATTGATATCTATGAGAGTAATTATAGGGAAGTTTTAAGCTCTTAAATATTCTTAGAAAGAGATAGAGCATTAACATTATTTTTAAATATTCAGATATGAATCATTGAGGTTTTATTTCAAATGTGATTATACATAGATATCTAAGCAGTAAAAGACTCTAGTCCATCATGCCCCCCACCTCTACCAATAAAAAAAATCTATCTATCCATCTCTCTACCCATCTATCTGGATCTTGATCTTCATCTACCTTGATCTTGATGGATCAGAGAAAGGCATAAACGGAGATACAAAATTTAGAAGGAGGTATAACCATGTAACTTTCTACAAAGACATCAAACTGCAGATAGGACAGCAAACAAGTCATCCTTCAACGTAACCAAAATAGGGAGGACCCAGTGAGCATGGGCAATGTGCATTAGAGCCTGTGAGTCAGAGTTTTGCACTAGGCAAGTAAAAAGAGGCAGAGATTTAATGACAGCATATAAACAATAGGTGAAAAGGAAGAAAAATATCAAATAAACCCACATATTTGGAAGGGAGAAATGCTCTATGGTAAGATGAAGGATAGTGCAGAGGGGATCAGGCATGAGACCAGAGCGAAAAAAGTGCATGTTTCATCTTGTGAGGGAGTGGTAGCCATTGAAAACACAACCCATATTACAGTAAACCCAATAAACAAAGTAAATATAAAGCGAAGGAGAACTGAAAATAGAAAAAGGAAACTACGTGGTTATTTTCTTCCCTTTAAAGCTACATTGTGCTTCCTTTTGTATTCTGCTTTTTTCAGCCTTTTATTTCTCTTCAAAAGAAACAAACAAGCAAAAATAATTTACGGTCATAGATTATCAGTACCCACATCCATCTGTTTAGTTTAACCACAACAGAATGTGTGAGTGTTTGTATTTGGGGAGAGTCGGGCGGGCACTCCCATGTATCCGTGAAACAATCCAATGTACAAAACCCAGATTCTGTTCAGTAAAAAATTTCACTGTCTATGTTGTATTCCTCCTTGAAAATGCTCATAGGAATTCAACTTAAAGAATCTTCCTCCTCCTCCTCCTTCTTTTTTTTTTTTTTTTTTTTTTTTTAATAAGAAGTCAATTGTTTCTGGAATGAATATTCACAATACTTGTCCCCACAAAAGACAGCTAATGCATCCAAAAGTGAAACCGGTAAACAGCCACTGGCAGTAGAAATTTATGGAATTAGAAAAACCGGACTGGTTAGAATACATGACTGCATTCATTGTTTGCAAAATGATTGGATTCATGTCTCATCAAATTTACATTGTGAAGACTGAATATAGTATGATTAGGCATTATTTTAACAACTACATTAAAATACAATTTAAAATAAAATGGCCCTTTATATCATACTAATATCAGTGTTTTAAATAACAAAGGGGATTTTTTTTAAAGGAAAGGATTAGCATTTCGTTTCAATCAGTACAAGCAATGAGATTCCAGTTGGGGTCTCAAAGATTCAGGATTTTATTAATATTCCAGAGATGCATTTGTGTTGCCTCTGGGTACACTGAAAAGCCACTTAAACCGCACTTAAAACAGCACTACAGGATCAAATTGATGTGCATCAACCATTTACAATAAAACTTGATTATTATAAAGGCATACATATTTGCATAATTACATGTTTGATTTTTTGATAATGCAGCATACAAGACAAAATGTTGCTTCATGTAGAAACACATCATCAAAAAGCACCATCTGCTGTAGTATTTAATGCACTGCACACTGATCAAAAATGTTGAAGATGGATTTCTGAGTATCAAAAGGAAAAAAAAGAAAAACCTGAGTTGTATTTACACAGGCAGTATGGCTGGCTGGATCATGCAGAAAGGAGAAATAAAATTCAGGAAAACATGGTGTAAAAAGATAAGACCCACATATCTTCAGACATAGAAATGAGCACTTTCATTAATATGGCATAAGAGGTTTGGATATCTATTTATATGATGTCATCCTTGCATTTAGTAAATTTTTAGATTCTAGATTCTATATTTAGAAATGAAACACTTTAGAATAATTGCTCATGAATAGGGTTATCCTTGGAGAGGCTTCCATTATGTGTAGCAGTGTATTTGGAAAAGAGAAAGAAAAAAACCTTCCATTTTTCATTGTGCACTAAAATGAGGATAGTAACAATTATTATCTTAGTGGATTTATACATGCTTTTTTCCCTCTTTTCTTCTTCTTTTGTTTATTTTTTGCTTAAATAATCCTCCTAATTTTCATATAATGTACATTTCAAGAGAGTATCAAATAAAAAGTAGAAAAAAATTTAAAAATATAGAAGTTGGAGATTCATTTTCTGAAAGAACTGATTTTAGGAAAAGAAAACAAAAAATCAAGAAAATGCCCACAAAAAATGCTAACATACAAAATACACTTTCCAAATGCTTTGTGTAACACTTAGCTAAGTAGAAGACACAGTTATGGGATAAACAGAAACTATCTGGTCATGAGGTTAACTATGTTGTCTTACGATTGGTGAAATAAATCTACAGATCATAAGGGCATTGTGTTGAAAATGAAGTCGTACTGCTGAGAAGGGAGAAATGACCTCTTCATCAGAACTCTGTTTACTCAGGGCCTATAAGAATTATTTAAAACCACAAATATTTTCATCTAGGTCATTTGCTATGTGAGTCCTCAAAGATCATAACTTAAGGAAAGAAATCCTATAGATGAAGAACAAGAAGTGAATTAGGGAAACTGAGAAATAATGAATTTGAATTAAATCAATGTCCTACTGCTAGCTCCAAGCCAAAAAAAAAAAAAAAAAAAGAAACCACCCAAAAACAACAACAACAAAAAATGAAATATCACTCTAATTGCAGACTTAACATTACAAACAGAAGACATAAAGACTTGTACAAGTATAGGGAATTAGCAAAGTAAAAATTTAATAATACTAACAGTTTTATCCAATTAGTAGACCTAAGCATGGAGAGGGGAAATGTTCTGAGGAAAAGTCCTAAAAGCTTTTCAAAAGGAGGAACCAGGGACCCAAGGAGGAACCAGGGACTCAAGGAGGTAAGGACCATCCATCAAATACTGGAAAACCCACCACTCACACATTGGAGCTGAGTCAGGGAACTTGATCTTGTGCCTTTTAGACACTGGCAGCTCCATACTCATTTAATTTCCTGTCTAGAAAACACTACAGGAAGTTGGTATATCCATCGGAACAGATGCATAGGCACCCTAGCAAGTGAAAAGGGGCTTGTGGGGAGCAGCTGGGCCCTCTCTGTGGTTGTTCTGCTTGCTGACAATGGACCTGAACATCAGAGAGTAAAACGCACAAGGGTCACAGCTACAGAGCTTGTCCGGGCACATATTTACATTGTCTTACATGTTATAGGTATGTTCAAAGATCCGAAGTTGAATCTGCTGTCATGATAAGTGAAACCTTTAACGGATACTCATTTCTTAAGATTCAGAAACATGTACATGTGTGCATGTGTGTGTGTTGGAAAAAAAAGAGAAAAGCATTTGAAAAATATGCCCTGGGTTCACCAGAGAAAAATGAAAATCAATTTTTTAACCTGTAACAGATATTAGTATTAGATTCCCTGTTGGAGGGGTTTCTATTTATTTTTGAAGACTTCCCTTTTATATTTTTACCGTTTTTTTAAATTATGAAAACAGGACACATTTAGACCTGAAAATACATAGCCTATAGGAAAGGACAAAGAAGAAAATTAAGACGACCAGAAATCTTACTTTCTACTTACTTAGCTTTTACATTTCAAATAGAAAAACACGAGACATTCTTTAAATGAACAAAAGGCCACTGATTCATTCAAAGTTCCTTTTTAAAAAAAAATTAAGCTTTTTTATGATTAAATAAATAAACATTAATGATAAAAACTCAAACAGCAGTGGAAAATCACATGGTGTTCACACTTTTGGCAGCCCTCTTCTGGCCTGCCTTTGGCCAATACCTCTCCCTCTCCCCTGAATAAAGAGTTCACACGGCCAAGAGGAAATGCCCCAATCAACTTGTAGAACATGCTTTGGGGAGCCCAGTTCAGAGGCCTTCCCATCCTCTCTGAGCATCCCAAGGATGGGCTATATTACCATTGGGCACACCTTCAGATCCTCAGCCTAGCCAAGGGGCAGCTGATTGCAGATAATGTGGAAGGAGCATGGACAATCTGGCTGGGATGTTCCGTGTATGCTCACCAGGCCCTTCATGGGGTGCAAACAGTTTTTGATGGTAAGAGAAGTGGGGTGCAGGTTAAGGACAGGAGTGGCATGCCCCCAAATCTGAAAATTCTACACTGGAATCTGGTCGTGCAAGTCATTATGAAGGTATATGTGTTAAAGAAAGAGAATAGAACATGTTTCATTTAATAGTTTGTTAGCTTGATTTCTGACCCTTAAAGATTTTGGCACATGGTGTGTTGGCCTACTTTTGCTCCTGGAATTGCAAATGTTAGGGACAGGCCTGATGGCAACAAAAAAAATCTTTGCAGTAGGGTTTTCTGAAGGAAAGCGACAGCAGTTTAGTTCTGAATATTGCCATGTTTCCTCTTGGAAAATGAGTAGAGCAAGAGAATGTACAAAAATAACCTAAAATTCTATTTTCATGGAGACTAGAAAACAGAAAAAAATAGATAATCTTCTAAAGTAACTGACACCAACAGAGCCTGCAAGCTTACCCATAGAACACTGAGGCAGAATAGTGAGAAGGTGTGGGCAGGCTCAGGGGCTGAGTGGGGTAGATCTCAGAAATTCTCAGAAGACTTACAAAAAAGTCCCCAAAAACAAACAAAAAAACCAACCAAACTTTATCATAAGCAAAAATTACTGAGAACTAGACTGAGACCAAATGAAAATCAAATGGAGGAAGAGACAGCATGTGCAGCAGGAAAAGTGCCCAGTGGGTCCCAAAGGCAGATCTGAGAATACTGCAACAAGAACAAATAAACAATACCTAATTATTTAATACATAGATGACATTAGAAGGCAAGGCCTGTGCCCATAAAGGGCAGCACTTATAAAGGATCCAGGCAAGTACAGGACTTGCTGATTAAGTATTCCTGAATTAAAAAAGGTTCTGAAAGAAAGAAACACTATATTTTAAAAATATATCTATCCCTGTAGCAACAAAAATGGTGTCTTTGACCCACAGAGACTCAAAGTATACTTTGTCCTTCTCCCTTCTCCTTTGCTCTAGGAAACTCTGGCTATTACCAAGTCCACAAAAACCTAACTCATTTAATATGAGCATCAAGCAAAGAATAGGCACAACACAAAGACAAAAATACAAAGATACTTCAAGAAAAAATGTTTTAAAAATTAGAAAACTTCTAAAAATGATGAAAATTCAATAGGAAAAAAATTACCCTAAAAGCATATGAAAATTTTAATCCAATATCAAATAATACTGAAGCAATCACTGTTATGAAACAAAACCACAAAACAGAAATACAAGAAATCAGGAAAGTGTATCTTAGACTAAAAGCATCAAAGATTGAAGGAGGCAAAGCAGTTACTGACAGAGCTCAGGAAAGAAATAGATGAGATACAATTATTTCAGAAACGGAGACTAATTTTTGCACATGACAGAGTAGACACCACAGAGAATAAAAGACAGAGGATAGAAACTAGAAAAGCAAAGGGAAACAGAAATAAAGGAGATTTAAAAACAATCAGAGATGCAAATATATCCATTAGTAAATTTCTCCCCAAAGAAAATCAAAATAATAAAACTGAAAAAAATCATAAATATAAGTTAAGAACATTTTCCTGAAATGAAAGAAGACTTGGGTCTGTATTATGCAAGGACACTGGGAAAACTGACTGCAAATGCTCGACAATGAGACATATACTAGTTTGGTAGGGCTTGAAATCTTAGTTATCAAAGTTGATTTTTGGCTAATAAGCATAACAAAATAACGAAGAAAATTTGTAATGTTAAGAGAGGAAATAAAATTATAAATATATGAATATATATGTATCAAAATGGCAGCAAGTATAACAAAACAGCATTTGCAGGAAACATGTAGAGAAGTGGAAAGACGCTGACTGCACAAGGCTTTGATTTACCACTTTCAGTCCAAGAAAGATCAAGCGAACAAAAAATAAGTAAGGACAAAGAGGAGCCGGACAACATAATCAACAAACTCGAATAGAATTTGTTCACATCACTGAGACTTTTGGCTTGTTTTGTTTATGATACATAATTATTCTATCTTTGCTGAAACTGATCTCCGTGATATTTATATATCAGCATCAAATATAATGGTGAAACTCTAGAATCATCTTCATCAAACTCAGGAACATGATAAGTCTCTCAATTCCTTTACATTACTATAATTTCATATTACAAGAAGGATTCCATATTAACATTTAAAAATAGAAAGATATTGGAAATAAAAATTACAAATAAAGGGGGTAAATCTATCCTTATTTACATATGAGTGTTTAGCCACAACTACAAGAGAATCAGGTAAAGACGACAAAAAATAATTTATTTAATACGAATGAAATTGAATTTATCTACTTCTATTTTTTGGCTTTCATATATACAAACAACAATCAGACAGAAAATATTTGAAAAATAAGAACCACATTTATAATAGCAAAAGACATAAAATATCTATGGAAAACAACTAGAATTGTAGACAGCTATATAAAGAGAACTGTAAAATTCACTTGATGTACACACAATGTAGACTTGAAAAAACAGCAAAATTTACCAAGTTCTAGGGTAGGAAGACTCTACATTATTAAGAAAAGTCTATTTTTGAGTTAATTGATATATTTAATGCAATCTCAATAAAACTACACATTTTTTTTTTTGATGGAACTTTACCAGCCGAATCTGAAGTTGATATGGAAAAACAAGCTAGAAGAATCAAATTAAAAATGAGCAAAAGCATGAATTGTTAATTCACAGAAAAAGTGAATATATAAATTGGATGCTTAACCATACTCATAATAATAAATTCAAATAAAACCTACATTGAAATGTCAGGTTTTACCAATTGAAATAGAAAAAAAAGTCAAAACTTTGGTGGCACATTTTATTGTAAAGGTTGTGGGAACAAAAGACTCTCTGAAACCCAGCTAACAATATTTATAAAAATTTTTAAATGCATTATACATTGGTCCATCAGTTTAGCTTCTGGGAATTTATACATACATAGTCTTTCCTCACAAAAGATTGGGGACACTCCAAATGTCCATCTATGGGGTACTGGTTAAATAATCTTTGATATAGCCACAGGTTGGAATATTATGCAGCTGTGAAAAAAGAATAATCTTTGTATACTAATACAGAATGTTTTCCAGAATATATTAAATAAAAAAGGTAAGATACAAAATTGTGCATATTACTTATATTTTGAATAAAAATGGAGGAAAAGAAAAAATTATATTTGCATTTGTTTATATTTGCCCAAATAGCAGAATAAATATAAAATTCTACTAAATGTTAGTTTCCTATAAGGAATGGGAGGGACAGTGGCAGAGGTAACTGTAAGATACCTAAACGCATCCCTTTTACTTTTTAATAGAATTTTCCATTTTAAACCTCAATGTTCTCTATATTCAAAATAAAAAACATTAAAAAAAAAGAGTCTCTTAGCACATTCAAAGATAACCAAGATATTAGTTTTTCTGAGGATGTTTTTTTAAATGTCACACTTTAGGTATCCATGGTTCCAAGTCACTTTCTATTTTACTCTTATGCAGAAGGTCAGTAAGCAGAGACAACAAGGTGCCAAAGTAGGCTGGAATACAAACAGACTACAAGTAGACCAGGGCATAATAGTCCCAGGAATGCTGGTAGCTGTTTCTTGAGGAGTTACTGACTTAAGTAAACTTTTAACCCAAAGTGGTGCTATCTTCTACTCTTCACTCTTTAATCTTTCATGTCATCTTAGGCAATTATTTCCAGGCAATCAAAACAACACTTGTGTGACTGCAAAAAATCATTAAGTTATTCAACAAATAATTCCTTAGTACTAATAGGTGACTAGCACTCTGACAAACACTGTATATATTTTGGTCAATTATGCAGAGCCTTCTACAGAGTCAAGTAGAGGAAGTAGCAAGAAACAAAGCAAATAAATACAACAATACAACAATGGAAGATTGACTAAGATAAGGTCGCCAGAGAAGGCTTCTCTGAAAAGATGGCATTTAAGCCAAGACCTAAAGGACATATGAATCCTTTACGAGAACATAAGGGAGAGTGGAGTTCTAAACTTGGGAAGCATCGTGTACCACATGTGAAGGATGAAGATGAGAAAGAAATCAACTTGCTTGAGAAAATGTCAGGAGTCAGTCTAGAGAGTGGAGAGTGAGGATTCACTAATGTAAAATGAGCTCAGGGAACAGGGCAGGAGGTTGACCAACAGGACTTATAGCAACATTGATGTGCCCGGACTCAGACAAAGTGCAAAGAGAGATTGCATGTCAGGTAGTGTCATGCTGGGATTTATGTTTCAAGAAAGACTGTTTATGTGGCTTTGTAGAGATTCAATTAAGGATGAGAGTCACTGTGTTCTGTGTACATGGAGATCAGTTTGAAGGTATTGTGGTTGTTAGGTTTAAAATAATAGTGGATCAACTACAATGTGGCAGTAACAATGAAGACAAGTGGATCTCCTTACGATGCATTTAGGAGACAGATGATCAGACTTAGTGATGAATTGGACTAGAAGAAGAAAGACAGGGAGAAATAACGAATGGCTCTCAGGGTCCAGGCCTGATCAACAGGGTGGATGATGTTGCCAAAAAAAAAAAAAAAAAGAGGCAGGGAGGATGGAAGGAGGACTAGATTTTTGGAGGGAAATAAAAATGCAGTCTTGGGTATATTTATGTGAGATGTTCATGAAGCATTCATAAGTGGGTGTTATAAAAACAAGTGTGTAAGTCAGGAGGTCAGAGGAAAGGTTAGGACTAGAGATACAGACGTAGGAGTCATTGGCTTGGAATTGGTATTTTAAGCCATGAGGATGAATGAGATTATTTATGGAAACTTAAGGCATGGGGTTCAGAGCAGAATACGGAGGAAATTCAATACTTAGAGGTATTACAGAAAGTGGAAGAAAAGACACAACAGAGGCTTAGGAGGAGCAGGTAGAGAAGCAGATAAAAGACCAGGGAAACATGAAATCATGTAAGCCAAGAACAATTTTGGGGAGAGAGTGGTCAATTTTGAGAAGAGAATGGTCCATTGTTGGATGTTGCTGAGAGTTCTAGTGAGATGAAAATGTGGACGCAGCAATATAAAGATCATTAGTGACCAACTGGGTCATGTGGGTGAATGCCAATTTAAAGTGAATTCCAAAGTGACTGTGAAGTGAAAATGTAAAGGTGCTGTGTGTACACAACTATTTTATGGAGTTTTATTGTGAAAGAGAGAAAAGAATGAATGGTAGCTGGAAAGGGATGTGGATCAATATGGAATATTGTTTTAGGACAGTAATACTGGATTATGGCTATATGCTGATGGGAATAATTGACTGAGACAGTCTGACGGAAGCATTGAACTTCTTGAGAAAGTGAGAGGGATGGGATTCCCAACATGAATTCAGGGATGAGCATTTGATTACAAGGAATTATATTGAATTGCACAGAGGGAAGAAGACAGGTTTTGTGGTGGGAGGCTTTCAGATTTTGTGGTGGGAACCTCCCATTCTCTTTAATGAGGTAGGAGATGAGCAGAAAGTAGAAGTAGGAAGTGGTACCTCCAAGGGAGAGGTGATGGTATGAGCAAAGTTTTCGAGGAAGAGTAGATGTTCACCATGTAGGTAATTGCACATGGGAGGTGAAATGGTTAGAGTGAGGGGGCAGAGTGAAGGGCATTCCTGATGAAGAAAAGTCAGTTTACAAAGGCATGAAGATGCCAAATAGTCTGGTACATTAGGCCATCAAGTAGGGTCGATAAATATGGCTGGAGTAAAGGGTACAAGAGCTAAGATGGAGGGCCTTGGAGGAAATGCTTAGGAAGTTAGTGTTCTATAGGCACATGCAGCCACTGGGAACTACAAGCCGTCATAAGAAAATTTCACTCAGAGCACAAAGCAAATAATGAAAGCATTGACCAATCAAGGAGATGACTGCAGGGGTCCTGGTGAGAGACAGTGATAACCTGAATTAAGGCAGTGGCTGCAGGAGTGGGAAAGCACAGCCTGGAAAGATAGAAAGCAGGCTTACTCAGCAGGACCTCGTTATCAAACATGATAGTTACATAGGGAGAGCAAACAGTGAGAGAAGGTGAAAGTTTACGGCATAGTCCTGGTGAGCAGCTACAATTAAAGGACAGCAGAGAGAAGGAACAGCAAGAAGAAGCGAGAGGAATCAGGAAATAACCAAGTTGAGTCAGAGTAGAGGTTAGAAGTTATAAGTTCCAATGATAATGTCAAAGGCGCAAAAAAGCAGAGACAACAGGACCTGAAACAGCAAACAATCCACTGGAACCAATATTTACGCAAAAAAGCAATGACTCACAAGAAGTTTTACAAAAATTATGTATAGAGACAGCCTAAAGAATTGTTAATAAGGAATTCTAAGAAGTAAATAAAAATCACCTGCACAAGATTCATCATTACAAATGAATGTGTTTAGCATAAAATAAAGTGGGTATCAATGGTACCTACATCATTTTGTTAGTAGATATAAAACAATGATGATAACTTTCACAGATTCACTCACTATCTTACTCCCCAAACTCTATTTTCTTCCTAAGGTCATAAGTTCCTCAAACGTAATTTCTCCTTACCGTGGAGGTTTTCAGGAACATAACCTTCAAGGTTGGGAAGGAAATACCATATCTGAGAATAGATTTTGCAATCAGTTAGCCACACACCTCCCTAGGCTTTTGTTTCCTCATCTTTAAAATGAAGTACTTGAATTGGATAACCTCTGGGGTGTCTTCCACTGTAAGACATGTACCAGTCTGTGAATGTAGCCATTATCTCCAAAATGTTCCTGTAACTCTCATAGTGCTCTTGGCAATAAGACTAGAAGCGGTGGGTCTGCAAACCACAGCCTGCCTGCCTGCCTTATTGTTTACTTAAAATAAGTTTTCCCATCGTGTCTCAATTTTCATTTCTGTAAAGTTAGAGATGCATTTTCAAAGACAAATTCAGAGCCATAGAAGCTTAACAAGCGAGGTGCCTTGCGCAAAGTGAACACTCATTAAACATTTCTTGATTAAATGAATATGGAAATCCATACTCAAAGGTTATGTGCTCCAGCATACCAGAGACTACTAAAATCCCTTCTATAGCATCCCTGACCATCTCTCTCTTTTTTAATATCTCCAGACCTGGAGAACTCCTAATCTCTGAGGGGTGCCAGTGAATCCTTATGACTGGCACAAGGAATGACAATAATGCAGAACCAGAACCAGGTAGCAGATCTGTCTAACCCGGGCACTGCCAACTGGCTATGATGTAAGTGGCAGGAAGTGCCAGTCAATGGCACTGAAGTGAAATAGGGTTTAGGGGCTTCCAACGACACCAACTGAAAAAAGAGCAATCAGAGTGATGCTGCTGAGATGTAAAGCTTTATCAGGATATGTCCCGGGAATTCTGCAAGAGAAAAGAAATCTTTGCTTTTAAGACAAAGACAAGTGAACTCTGCTTGCACTGTAATTTGCTACCTCTGAAGACCTTAACTCTGTTTTACTCCTTAATCACATGGAAGACACTGTTCATTTTTAGACAGCCCTTTTAGATTTTTCCTAAGAATGACCTAAAATTTGCCTTCATAATAGCTTTACCCACTAGTCATAGGATACTTTCCATCATCAACATGCCAGATCTTCAAGTACCTGGAGATGTCAATCATATTATCTAGCTTTTTAAAAATTTTTAAAATATTTCATGCGACAAAAATGGTTTTGAGTATATGAACACCCAGGTACCCGCTACTCAGCTTAAGGAATAAAATATTGTAGATTTGATTCAAATCTCGTAATCCTTATGATGCCGTTTCTTTTTCTCCCTAAGGTAATAAATCCTCTAAAATTTGTCTTTGTCATTCTCATGCCTATTTTATATTTTTTACTGCACATGGATATATCCATAAAAGATAGATAGCATGTTTTTGTGTTGAAACTTTATATACATGATATTATACTGCCATGTATATATTTCTGCAATCTGCCTTTTTCTTATTAAAGTTCTGCATTAGAGATTTATCCATGTGGCTATGTGTAACTCAAATGTGTGTTTTTTTTTTAAATCTGGCATATCCCCCAGTATGAATATACCACATTTTTTTCATTATTTTCTTGGACACTTAGCCTGATGAACTGCCATTCTTAAAAGAGAAACTCTTCAATTGCCTACACATTCCTGGACCCCCGAGTGTGTTTTTTCACTTGGTGATTGAGAGAGAGATCTTATGATAGATGATAGAGAGATCTTGTCTGCAGCCTACAGGAAAATGTAATGACCATTTGGTGAGTGGTCTAGTGAGTCTAGTAGTCTAGTAAGAGGAGAAGACCTTTTGATTTTTTTCTTATAATTCTCAGGTGGGAAAACTCAGGGCACATGGTGAAATTTAATTACGACTACTTTTAATCTTATTTGTGACATAATGGGATGTTTCTCCCTAACTTGGATACATAAATAAGGGTAAGAAAGCAGAGTACCTCAATTAAGGAGAGGAGATTTAAGTAAGTGCTTTACAAAAGCCATTTATTCTACCTTAGGGTAGCCATGGAAAGATCAAGTGTTAGGATGATTGAGAGTGGTGGTCCCAAAGTTTCGTCGCATCTTTAGTCTCCTATGACATTTCCCATAGGTGCCCTATAACAACTATCTGACTTTGTGCTTTCCTGTAAAACGAACTCTGTAAACACACATTTTTACACACACACAAACACCCCTGTTTTTGTATGTATGCTTACATACACAAGTGACTGGAAAAAACATATCAAAAAAGTGAGGGTAAGTATCTGTTGGTATTGAGATTATGGGTGATTCCTTAAGTGGTGATTAAGGATTAACTATGGGTGATTCCTTTAGTTCTCTGTGTCCAATGCTTAATGTCCTCTGTGCAGCAGTGGCATGGGGCACTGGAGACACCAAGAGGAACCGCACAAATGTAGCCTTGCTTTGCCTTGGAATTTTCTAAATGCTAGACTATAAACATGAATTCATTTTGAAATAAGACCAATAAAAGTGAGCATTTAAAAAGGCTCTATCACATGTGCTATATGAATTAAGCTATGAATGGAAAGAGATAATTTGTTTTAATTGCAGCTATTTTATGGACAAGATAAAATTTCATCATTTAAGATACTACTAATACGTTAAGTAAGTTCTTTTGTTGGGTTGGTTGCAGCCATTTAAAAAGAGATTATTGGAGATGTGGAGGGCAAAAACAATCTTTATCCACAACTTCTGCTTGTCTGGGGATGGGGACAGGGTTGGGAAGAGGTTGAACAGAGCAGAGCTGAGTGGGGTCAGTGCAGCTGGACTTTGGTCCCCCAAGCCCTGTCGTGCTTGTCCTCTCCATAAGTGGCCAACCTCACATCTTTAAGACAGTTTTACTCTTCAGTAATTCTCTTTGCCCTGACTCTCATGCTTTCAAGTTCCCATCATGACTTCCTTGAATAATGAAACAGAAATAATAGAAATATTATTTGTTGTTTTCACTGAAAGTAATTTATGTGGCCTTTCAGCCCTTTGCCTATGAATTTGTGTTTTCAAGGTTTTTATTTCTATGAACAGGACTTTGCTTTGAATTTTGAGATCATCCATGGCAATTTCATAGGTATTCAGCCAGGTGAGCCTCTGCCAGGTGGGCTTGCCCACCTCCCATCCATTTCCTCAGGTGAACAGCCTCTTGTTTGGCCTCATTCTCTTCTTCTCTTTTTCTGTTCAAACAGTAGACTCTCCGAAGACATGAACAGATTTAGATTTGCCTACCATTTAACCACAGTGCTTTTCAGAATCCTGGCACAGAGTAAGCACTTAAGCATTATTTATTAAATCAACGAGTGGTTGTCCACATAGACTTTTTTTATAAGCATAAGACCAATATACGTGGCCATTTTTTTTTTTTTTTTTTTTTTTTTTTTGAGGCAGAGTCTTGCTCTGTCACCCAGACTGGAGTGCAGTGGTGTGATCTCAGCTCACTGTAAGCTCCGCCTTTGGGGTTCACACCATTCTCCTGCCTCAGCCTCTCAAGTAGCTGGGACTACAGGTGCCCGCCACCACGCCTGGCTAATGTTTTGTATTTTTATTAGAGATGGGGTTTCACCGTGTTAGCCAGGATGGTCTCGATCTCCTGACCTCGTGATCCGCCCTCTCGACCTCCCAAAGTGCTGGGATTACAGGCATGAGCCAAAACATGAGCATTTTAAAAGACTCACTTTGGAAAGTGGAAAGTCAGGAGAGGTTGCAGAGGATATTCAAGCACAAGACACCAAGTTAAGCTGAAATTCTGACCTAAGGGTGTTGGATTTGTTTGTCTTCATGCTAACAAATGCAAACACCCTTGTCTCATCCCTGACTTATAGCTACAGGCTTAATGCTGGATGAACACTTCATCTTCCCAATAAGGTAACACCCCTGTCCAGGAACAGCCCTTCACTAGTATGGCCCAGTACTGCCGACTTTGGTTCCTCCAGCTGTTGAAATGGGCCTGTGACCTTCAGTGGGACTTGTTTATTGAGAAACTGTGCATAAACCTGCTTTGTCATTCTAAAGTCCAGAAAGCAAGCAACTCAGAGCTGGATCCAATGCCAGTGGGTGTCCAGAGGTGCCTTTTCTCTCTATTCCTCAACTGTAGGTCTCTCCCAGCACTCTCTAAAGGAAGCTAGGCCTTGGAAGCTTTCTCTTACTTTCTCCTGCAGAGGTCTCAAAATCAAAGTTTTCTAAACTGAATTCATGATCTTGTTCTCCTTCTGCAATGGCTACTCCTCTCATACCCTTCATCTTTTCTCAAATGACCTCATTGAGCAACTTTGAGATCATCTTGAATTCTTTCATATTCCTCATTCCTGGTACTAGTTTACTAGGACTGCCATAACAAAGTACCATAGACTGGGTGGCCTAAATAACAGAAATCTCTTGTTTCACAGTTCTGAAGGCCAGACGTCCAATTACAAGGTGTCTGCAGAGCTGGTTTCTTCTGAGGCCTCTCTCTTTGGCTCGCAGATGGCTGCTTTCTCCCTGTGTCTTCACAGGGCCTCCCATATGGGTTTCTGTGTCCAGATTTTCTGTTACCATAAGGATTCAGGTCATATTGAATTATAGTCACCTTACTGACCTCACTTTCAATGAATTACTGCATTAAAGACTCTTCTCCAAATACAGACGTTCTGAGGTTCTGGAGATGAGGACTTCAACATACGAATTCAGCTCATAACATTATCTTATCATTCAGTGTGACCTAGTGAAGACTGGAATTCCAGCTCCATCATTTGCTCTATGTGTGATTAGAGAGCAATTACTTATCCTAAGTCAGTCCGAACCAAATTTTAGCTCATTTAATCAGAAAATAAATCTAGTTATTATGGCTAACAGACACTTCAAAAGGGCCAGAGAAGCAGTGTGTACATTACCCAGCCAATGGCCACATTACCAATCAAGACACATAACTGAGCACTTGAGCATCTCTTTCATCTGCAGTGGCCCAACCAGTTTGCGTACATTGCCAACCCATAGTCACGGAGCACTGGGCATTGCTGCTGGAGCCACTGAAATTCTTGCCACTGGAAATCGGGCGCAGTGTAGGACTTCCACTGGCGTTTTCACCAGAGTGGTTTCCCGCAAAAGACCTCTTTCTTTGTATCTTTAGATTCTGGGAAAAACTCAAATGCACACATCAGCTGGGGGAGACTCTTCCAATGTCAGTGTAATAGTTATCAAGGAATATGGGAAAAGTGAGTATTTGGTATTTTCAATTTTTATATTGGAAGCTGGTCTCTTCTTTCCAGCAAGACTCACTCATAAGGCAGGGCATTCTTCAGCATAGAAAAGGGCTTTAGATTCTGGGCTGCCAAAAATTAGGAAAATATATACTACCTCCTCTAATTTTAAGTCGTTTTATATGTAAAATGTGCCCAATAATAGTACCTATTTTGCAGGGTAATTGTTAGCAATAAATGGGACTGTATATGTGAAATCAGTGTGTTGAATAGCCTGAACATTGTAGTGCACAAATGTAATATGCTTTTATTTCGTCTCCAACTATTTGTTGTGCTATGTTTGGTCTCACTTTGCCATGTCTTAGCATCTTGGGTGAATCCTATAGTTTTCTAGTCACGTTCTGTTATTTAAACAAAACAAAAAGAGTCAAGTCTAATTTGTTACAGTATAGCCCAGTTTAAAATTTGAATCTCACATTTGTTTTGATGTGACTGGGAATAACAGAAAGTATCACTTAGTTTAGGTAGAAACTCAGAGATAGAAATTTCAGCAGACGCATGGATCCTATTTCTTTCAGCATCCTGCTGAAAAGGGGGCATGTTTGAGCCATTGCATTGCTAGATTCACTGTGTGGCTCTGCTCCAAGAGGAGAAAAACATTCTTTTGCTTTCCTTTTTTATAGGACAAGTGTGCAAGTGGCTTTGCATGGTTGAATAAACATTTGGAGTTCAGGCCCCAAGCATTTTTAGCTTAGGTGCTGGGTGTTAGGGGAATGCTGGGGAATGCCAGCTGCCCACATCTAGGGATATTAGGCGGCCCTTGTTCTATGAGGTGTTGAGTTGGAAGGCAGCTTTTCCTTGGGGAATGAAGAAGGGAAGTCCCGGTATCAGTTAGCTCATTATCAGGGAACCCTGAAACAGCTTTAAGGGTAGTTGAAATTACAAGACATTCTTGCTTGTCCTCACAAAAGCACTTCCCCTCCTCAAAGTGCAGGCCTGACTCCTGGCTCAGGGATCCACTCTGGAAAATGGGGAAAGGCTGTTCTCACACTTCTGTGGTGCTGCTTTATGCAAGCCTTCGATCCTTGGATATGTTGAAGCTTGGGGGCTGGAGATAAAGAAAGGGGTTTAAAGATTTTCTCTTAATGGATTAAGCTATAAGACCTTCATTGGCTGGTGCTGCCTGTTGCATAGCTGGTGTTTAATGCTGCCTCCTTGTGGAGGCATAAGAGATCTTCTAACATGATTCTTCTCAACTTCAGCCTCAGTACCCATCTCTTGATGTGCCCACCTCAGCCTCCTACCTGGGCCTGCTACCAGGCCCAATACCCCCCAAATAGTCCCAGCCTGGCTATGGGTTCTCAGGAAATGTATTTCTCCTTTTATGCCAGACACAGGGAGTGCAGGCTTCCTGCACCACTGCCACCTCTCTTTCCCTGGTCTTCCCTCTTCAGTTTCTTTTTTCTTGTTCAAATATATGCTTAGGGGAGATGAGAAATTCAATGAGGAGCAAAGTGCCACTTTTCCCTGAAGGCTGCCTCACAAAGATTGGAAGAGAAAAGCTGTGAGACCATTTCTCTAACCGTGAACACTCTCTTGCCTGAGGTGACTAGCGGCTCAAATTTCAATTCATTTCTGATATGGTTTGGCTCTGTGTCCCCACCCAAATCTCATCTCGAATTGTAATCACCAAAATCACCACGTTGTCAGGTAGGGACCAGGTGGGAGGTGACTGGATCATGGGGGTGGTTTCCCCCATGCTGTTCTCATGGTAGTGAGTGAGTTCTCACAAGATCTGATTATTTTATAAACATTTGGAAGTTCCTCCTTCCTTCTTCTTCTCCTGCTGCCTTGTGAAGAAGGTGCCTGTTTCCCCTTCCTCTGTAATTGTAAATTTCCTCAGGTCTCCCCAGCCATGTGGAACTGTGAGTCAAACTTCTTTCCTTTGTAAGTTACCCAGTCTCCAGCCTGCCTTTGTTTCTTTCTCTCCCTTCCTTTCTTCCTTCCTTCCTTCCTTCCTTCCTTCCTTCCTTCCTTCCTTCCTTCCTTCCTTCTTTTTCTTTCTTTCTTTTTTCTTTCTTTTTCTTTCTTTCTTTCTTTCTTTCTTTCTTTCTTTCTTTCTTTCTTTCTTTCTTTTCTTTCTCTCTCTCTCTCTTTCTTCCTTCCTTCCTTCCTTCCTTTCTTTTGTTCTTTCTTTCTTTCTCCTTCTTTCTTTCTCTTTTTCTTTCTTTTTCTTTCTTTCTTTCTTTCTTTCTTTCTTTCTTTCTTTCTTTCTTTCTTTCTTTCTTTCTTTCTCTTTCTCTCCTTCCTTCATTCCTTCCTTCTTTCTTTCTTTTTTTTAAATTTTTTATTATTATACTTTAAGTTATAGGATACATGTGCACAACGTGCAGGTTTTTTACATAGGTATACATGTGCCATGTTGGTGTGCTGCTTCTTTTTCTTTCTTTCTTTCTTTCTTTCTTTCTTTCTTTCTTTCTTTCTTTCTTTCTTTCTCTCTCTCTCTCTCTCTCTCTCCTTGCTTTCTTTCCTTGCTTTCTTTCCTTGCTTTCTTCTTCTTTTTCTTATTATACTTTAAGTTCTGGGATACATGTGCAGAATGTGCAGGTTTGTTACATAGGTATACATGTGCCATAGTGGTTTGCTGCACCTATCAACCTGTCATGTAGGTTTTAAGCCTCGCATGCATGCATTTATTTATAGCAGTGTGAAAAGAGGCTAATACAATTTTCTTTTTATTTTTTATTTTTGTTAGCTAGGCTGCCTGCAGTCTGTCTGATCATGCAAGACTCAGGTTCAGGACCTTTATCAGGCTTTACACACAGACACTGGTCCTGTCCTGCTCCATTTCTCTCCTTTTTAGGATAACCTCTCATTTGTCAGCAGCTGGAGCTTCCCCAGGCTGGGTCCTTTTCAAGTGAGAAAGATGGATGGTTTCCATGGGAGCTTCAGCACCCACAATCAAGCCACACTGTGGTATCAGACCACACTCAGGCTAAAGCCATAGAGATGGGAGGTACTCTCTGTGCCATCTCTTTAAAAAATTTTGTCTCTTCAAATTTATTGTTTTTGGTTACTTTCCAGAGTCTCCAGATAGTCGTTGTTGTTTTTTTTTCGTTTGTTTGTTTTTGTATTTTTGTCCAGCGCTTATAGTTATCTATGAGAAGATTTGGCTTCTGGGGGCCTACTCAGCATTATCACAAGTAGAACTGTCTTGGGCATCTTATATTCTTTTCTCCACCTACCACAATATTACATAGTGGGAACTCACCATTAAGATGAATAAAGAAACTAAAGTAATGGCATTGGTTTTCTTCCCTCCCTTTCCCATCTCAAATCATTGTTATCACATTTTTGCTCCCAGGTGTACAGTCCACCTGTTATGGCTCTTAATTTGTATTATCTGAAACTTTCCAATACCCAGGGCACCTGGCAGAGCCTTGTAAAGAGTATAAAAATGAAGAATTTTCTCCTCCCTAAGAGTGATCCTCAGTGGCTCTTTGTGCATCTAAAAGAAGGTATAGGGCAGACCTGGCAGAGTGGAACACATAAGCAGAGCCAGCCCCTGCAGTCAAGGAAGAGAAAAGAAGGACTTCTGGGCTAGGGGCATTCAAGCATCTCATGGCTTAGAAATGCATGTTAGTATTAAGTGAGATTAGGTAATGTAAGGAGTGGAAAGCATGGAACACTGAGGCAGGCTAAGTCTATCTCTGGTTATTTTTATACAACTCTAACTGAATTCTCCTCTAAAGCAATGCATTTCACTTTCTCAATTTTTTTCTCTTCTGTATTCAAATAATACCAGAAAACATCCCTCAAACTCCAAACAGCTTTTCCCCAATAACCTACCTTTGAAAATCCTTATCCTTTCAGAACACTTTTTTTTCCTCCTGTGGAATTATTCATTTATTTATTTATTTGTTTATTCATTTCCAATCCATTTCTTCAGAGCACATTGTAGCAAGTGCCTGGTTAATTAGAAAATCTCATTCAGACTAAATTGTTTTTGTCAGAGAATGGTTAGCCTATGTTTATGCTAAATACTCTTCTTCACTTACCAGAATAATTGGCCTGCAGGATTAGAAATGTGAGAATTTAGGCATTACAAATCTGTGTCTGCTACATACTCAGCATAACCAAACCTGAAAAATATTTCATTGTTGTCATATTGTTGTTGTCTGTTTTCTATTCCAGATAATAATGATAATTTATATTGCTTAAAGGAAAATTTAAAATTATTGTCATATATTTCATTTTGTGTAAGGAAAAATATGAAAATAATCCATACCTTAGAATGAACTGATCCCTGCTCTCATTTTACTATCATTTTCATATGTACCATAAGAACTTTTTATATTAAAGTGCTTTTAATATTACAATATTATTTTACTTGATTTTTTTTTTTTCATTTAATGCCACACCATGGATATGTCTTTGAGCTCTATGTAGTCTTTAAAACGTGATTTTAAAAGTCAGGTTAGTTTTCTGTTTTATTCATTTACCAGGAGGAGTGAAAACATATTTCAGATTGCTTCTCCAAATGGTCTTGGTTGAATCATAGTGATATGAAGAAATGACATTCATAAATTTGGTCAATTTAAGTTCCACTTGGTTTAGGGAGAATCTCTAACTTATTTCCAAATTGGGTAATTATAGATGTTGGAAAAAACCACATAATAATTATTCAGAGATAATATTTACTGAAAATTATCATAAAGATTTAAATGTCAAAGGAAGTCACATTGTGTTAACCGTAAAGTACAAGTTCAGAGGTGGAGGTTCCAAATGCCTAAATTCTTCATAGATTAGTCTTGCTGAACTAAAGAATTTGACTAGGGGTCATGAGCTTACAGGAGGCTTCTATTTGAGCTAGTTAGTTTTGAAAATAAAGAGATTTCTATTATTTGAAAACAATATACTGGAATTTTGTTGCAATTGACAACATTCACATTTAAGCCTCATGCATCTCATGTGGGCATAATGCTTGAATAATTTTCAAATAAATGTAGTAGTAATGTGGCCAGGTGTGGTGGCTCACAGCCTGTAATCCCAGTAGTTTGGGAGGCCGAGGTGAGCAGATCACCTGAGGTCAGCGGTTCGAGACCAGCCTGGCCAACATGGCAAAACCCTATCTCTACTAAAAGTACAAGGTGTGGTGGCACACACCTGTAGTCCCAGCTACTTGGGAAGCTGAGGCAGGAGAATCACTTGAACTCCAGAGGTGGAGGTTGCAGTGAGCCAAGATTATGCCACCGCATTCCAGCCTGGGTGACAGAGTGAGACTCCGTCTCCAAAAAAAGTAGTAGTCATGTAATAATACAAGTCATTACTTGGTTTTAAAAAGTATATAAGAAACTCCAAGGTAAAAGCAGTTGTCTCCTACAAATAGCTTCATCACTTACTTTCATAGTTCAAATTTCACCTCAGATGATGACAATCATGATGATAATAGCTAATATTTCATCAGCACTTACTCTACGCCAGGAAATGTTCTAAGTACTTTAGGTATATCAACTATTAAGTCCTCTAAACCGCCCTTTGAGCTAGGCACTTTAATTAGCACCACTTTACAGCTGAGAAGACTTACCCAGAGGTTAAGAAAATTTTCAAGGTCACCCAGCTCAAGTGGAGGAGCCAGGATTTGAATCCAGGCAGTCTGACTCCAGAGAGCACCCTTAACCTGAGCTAATCATTATACGATTCCTAGCATGCTAATCAGTACTATGGCTAGCCTAATCGTGAAGAATGTATTAATGAATTTATTTCAAATAAATATATACAATACCTGCCATTTATAAAGCATGACATAGCCTTCTAAATACCTTTTCACACGTTGCTTTATTCAGTTCACACAAACACCTCCCATGTTTAACAGAAGAGGAATGTGGACCTTAGATGAGTCAAGTAACTTGTCACTTACTGCACTGCTACTAAGGACAGACTCATGAAAAAAGCAAGCTGAGTCATGCTATTGACTCCACCAGCAGCCAAAGACAGAGATTTTCTCAATATTAAAATCTCATTGCAAATCTGGGGAACATCCTTTGAAACCAGTATTAACAAAAATTAAGACACCTCTGGAATCCTGTGCTCTCTGGAATACTGTGCTATAGGTAAAATTGGTCCTTCCTGCGGCTTTTGCTGCCTTAGAACAAGTGCTACAAATGGCAGTATCTTTTGTATATGAAGAATTGCATCCGTAAGACTGAGATAGAGTCAATCTCGTTGATAGACTATCAGGGAGGTCAGACAAGGCAGTATGGGTTGTTTCTCTCTGAGTTCATGATCTGGGTCATTTTGATGACAGATTTTGGAAATTACCAGAGGTGAGCATGGACTGTGAAACACATGGGCACTCACTATGAAGGCACTGGCTCTAGGTGGCAGCCATTTCTCTGTAAAAGCGATACTTTGCTTCAGAAAAACACATGGCCCTTTAACATACTTCCCTTGGGTAAGCAAAAGCATCTGGCAAATCTTCTCTGATGACCTCAGAAACTGCAGATGGTAAGGAAAAAAATAAAGTCTTGTTCAGTCTGGCAGTCCACTTTTATAGATAATACATCCTGATATCCAGTTATGAACAAAACAGGAAAAAGAATCAAGTTTTCCAGTAAGTGAAAAAATCTTCACATACACACTATTGAGATTGTGTTACTATCAATGTCCTTATAAATGCTGTAAATGACATCCATGGGCTTACAGGATCATCTCCATATATAAATGAGAATTCCAACAAAATCACCTATTTTTTCCTACATGCCCTCTGGCTTTTGATTTTTTTTCTGCTGAACCAAAAAAAGATTGGCATATGCGTTGATGAGTCACTGTATATAAATGTATTCCAAGTTTATTGAAAAAAGAGGAGGAGGCTTGACATAAAGTGCCCGTTATCTTAGAAATAAAGCATGTGTTATATTGGGAAATTTGTTCATTTTTTATTATTGCAATTACTTACAAGTTTTGCCTCATTGGTTGCCTCAGAAGGTAATTCACAGCCAAGAAGAATGAGCCAAATTTGAAGAATTAAAAAATGGAGAGAGAGAAACTCCTTGCCCTTGGATCTTCACGAGTGAGCAACTTTTCCAGTTGAGTCTGCTGAAGCTTCCATATACAATATTGCTGTTTCCAATAAGCACTACATTTTCTTCCTGCTCTTTGTGCATGAGGTGGGCAGGATTTCATACATCATGTTCAGCTGAATTGGAGATTCTGCAAGGACAGACGTCTTTAGAAAGTTAATGAAAGAGAAACTTGCCAGTGGATCGTTTTCTACAGGGAAAGGTGGTAGAATTATTGAAGGTTTGACTCCAGTGTTTGAGGCTAGCTACGCTGAGCAGCTTCGCACACAGTTACCACCACTGATTTCCTTTTCATTGCATGGCACTGACAGGTTATGATAGCAAAGCCATTTATCTTAAGTTAATAAATCAGAAGGAGGTTTTTAAAAAACGGCTGTGATGCTTCATGCAGCAGCTTTGGGAAGTCAAAGGACACAGGGGTTTTTGCTTGATCCTGATTTGAGCTTAAGAGGAAAATTATTTATCTTCAAGTTGTTAATTAAGTAAGAAAAGGAATATCCTTTGTTTGACTATTCTATCACACCCAGGGACATTTCATAATAACGAGCTGCCTGAGCTGCTATCTCTGCAGCAATTCACTCTACTAGCCCAACACTGTCTAACACTTTTCACCTCTCCTTGTATTTTTCACTACAGTGATATCTCATCAGAATAGAAAGTATTTTGTGTTAATTGTCTGCCACTGAGACTAGTCAGAAAACTGACTAGAAGCCAAAGAAGGAAAATTACAAAGAAAAAGATTGAGCCATAGCCTTTTTCATTTAAACAAATATGTAATGTTTGTTATCATTATTATTACTCTCAAAAGTAAGATTATTGCATTTTCCAGTTTATTGCACTCACATGAAGAGAAACATTCAATAGAGGGAGCACATTCTTAGTCCACCAGTTTTGATGCTTCCTAGAAGAATTCTGTGCATGCAAATCACACCTTCTACTTTCTCTACTTTAGCTCATTCCACAATTATTTTTAACTAAGCACACACTGTGAATGTACATACACTTCCAGGAAAAGAAGAAGGGCTGTAAAATCACTGCTATGATAAAATTGAAGGTATTGTAGCAATCCTGCAGCTGAGCCTGCAATCTTGTGATACCAACGTTTCCTGGCATGGCTTGGGAGAACGACTGTCTACGGACTGGATAGAAGAAGAGAAATGAAATATAATGCTTAAGTCATTGAGAGATATTCCTGAAACTGGCTTCCTTTAGTAAGATAGCAGATTACAGCTGGGCTGTCTACCACTTCTATTTTAGCAATTAACTACATTACAATGGGAATAATACTGTATTTAAAGGGACACAGAGAGTTGTGCGCTGCTTCAAAGTCCCAAAAAATATAGACAGGTCTAGGAGATTTTGTGTATTAGGGTGCCAGAAAATAGGGCAGGGCAGCTAAACTAAATGTAATATGTTTTGCAGCTTCTCTAGGTTTCTGTCATGTTCTCCTCTTAATGGGAAACGTGTATTTGTGACAGAGTTTGGGGCTTGCGCTGTCAGACACTTGGCTTCAAAACTTTCTAACAGCAAGGAGTAGGTGATCTGAATGGAGAAGGGCTCTATCTTGACTGGAATCGATGCAAAGTTGGAAGCGCCTAAAAAAACTGAATAATATTTGATATTACCACCATGTGATAACAATGTCAGGAAAAGTGATCACTTAAGCAACAGTTGAACAAGATGTGTTGATGTAAAATACTTTGTCTTTTTTTTCCTCTTCCTTCTCTCCTTTTCTCTTCTTTTTTACTTCCTCCTCCTCCTCTTCTCATTTTCTCGTTTAAATTCTCTCTATTAAATTCCAAGCTCTGTGATTCAAATACTAGAAAAGATCTCTGGGAAACACATTTTTAAGTAGTTATTACTAAGATGAGATAAATGCTTGCATTGATAAACAATCTTTAGAACTCATTTGCAATGGGAAATAATATTTCTTTTGAAGGCTTTCGATAGCAAAAAACAAAACTAATGATTACAGAGCTACTACTATGTGCTAAGTGTTCTCACCAGTGATTTCATATAGCTCACGTGATAGGTATTATGTCTGATTTTTGTCAGTGAAGAATGAGGCCTCAAGAGGTTAGACAACTAGCTCAAATTCATAGACATGAGCCTTAATTTGAACTCAGGTCTGTTTAATTCCTAAATTCCTATTTGTTCTAAAAGACGCATTACTCCATTATTGTTTATAAATACATTTCTCATTAACATTTAAGCAATCTCAGTGCTGTTAGTCAAGGATTATGAATTCCTTTTTACAGGTGGGGGATTATAGAACAAAAATTCATACTAAAACCACCTAGGGCAGTTCCCTAAAAGCAGAGCAACATGTAAAACCTCTAATCTTCTATAGTGAAGCCAGTCCCTTGTCAATAATTACCTTCCCTCCCTCATGCCAGGACTATACCAATGTGTCCGTCAAGAACCAAGTGGCTGTTCCTCTTAGAAAAAATTGTTGACCTTTATAAAGTGGAATCTGGTGCCCCTAATTGGTGCTCTTTTGAGACCTTGTGTGTAGTACTATTACCCTATGGTGTAATTGTTACTTTTCTTTTCTGAGCTCTCTGCCATTAATCTGTGATCTTGCACTTTTGGGACAGAGGCTGTGTCCTGTTTATCTCCTGATTATAAGCCATAGGCCACATACCCTGGGAGTTCGTCCCAGATATGTAATAATAGCTGACATTTACTGATCTCTTATAATATCTCAAACACTATTCTATTTACTTTTCATGACACAACTTTTAATCCTCATGATAATCATCAGGTCTTTTATTAAGCCCACTTTGCAAGTCAGCACTGAAGTATAGAAAGTAAATTGCACAAGTTCACATAATGAATAAAGGTGGGGTTGAGATTTGAACCCATGCAATCTGATACAAGAGCTCATATTTTTAACCACTGAATTAGACTATGATATCTTTCACAGACATTCAAAGAAGTTTGTTGAATGGGTTTTTTTTTTCTTTTTAAGTCAACACAGTAAACCCTTCACAAAATTGGGCCCTTAAAAAGTCAACTGAGGACATTGGGAATATGATATCTAAGGAACTTATCTTTATGTCTAAATCTCATAGTGAATGGGTGTCAGAGAATAGACTAGAAACCTTGCCTCCTAATGACCCCATAGCAAATTACGGAGAGCTTCAGATGGCACATCATTCATTCTTTTTATCCTAAGTCTTAGCAAACTTTTTGTTTTACACTGGTAGTTGGCTGTAGATATTTTTGAAGGACAGAGCTGGCAGCTTTAATCAGACTTTACACTGATCCCCACAGAGACTTACTTATTAGTTCACCCACTCAGAATTCATTGATTACTTTTATGTCTGGGGATTCTGAAATCTGATTCTCCATGTCTCTCCCAGATGTCAGAATACTAGTTCCTTGCAGACTCTTATGTCTTTGCTGTATGATTCATTCTGCTCACCACAGCCAACAACAATGGGGTTAAAGGGAGAAGAGAAAATAAAGCTGGCATGTATTCTTGAAGCTACCAACGTTAACTCTCTCTGTGTAGATAGCATGGCAATATACTAGCTAGCAGAAGATGCAAAAATAAGTAAGACCACACTTTCTTCGCCCTCAGGAAACTTATAATTTAATGGGAGAAAAGACAGTTGATCAACATACTAAGAAATATTAAAAGACTGTATTACATACTTCCTCCGAAAGGATATAATCAAAAATGTTTGAGGGGAGCAGAGTGTGTGTAGCTTCGAGAAAATGAAAGAGATGGCAGTTAGGATAGGAATTAGAGCAATCAGTTTTCTTTTTCAAGGTTGCTGACTAGAAACATTACATGCTGCCTCATCTACTTAGAAGAACCAAAATAGTGTGTAGACAATTATCCTTTGAGGATATTATCCAAGAGAGAACAGAGGAAGTCAACAGAAAAATTACAGGAAACACCAGAAACTAGGAAGTAGAAGGAAAAGAGGTAGGCTGCTTGATTGGGCCTGTCTGGGAGGTGGAAGAGACTCCACAATATGGGGAGAGGGTGAGTGGGAGATTTTCTCTGTGGTCCACTTTCCCACAGGGGAATTGTACAATACAGGCCAGGAGAGCACCTTGACTCTCCCAAGTTCTGAATCTAACTTAGGAAGGCGCCAGGAGAGTGTGAAAAGGGACTACATTAAGGAGGCAGCTCGCTCTAGGTCCATGCCTTTCCTGAGACTTAAGCAACTACCAAAAGGTGACATTTTTGATGTTAGCCTTTAAAAGATTGTGCATTGTTTTGGGACTCTGCAGTGCTGGTACTGGGTGTTAGAGAAACTCAGGCTATTGCCTGTGGAAGTGGAACATGAACAGCAGGGTGCCCACAGTTAAGACTGAGAAGCAAGCATGTCATGGTCTGCAGATGCCAGTGCTGGCAATCAGGCACCACCCCTGGGACTTGAGCAGGGTGAAAGTTGCCATGGAGGCTTGGTCCCAACCTGGACGGTGACTCCAGTGTACCAGGGTTGAGTTGCAGACTACATAGATCCCCTGGATCTGACTGGTCAGCCAGTTCTGCTGTAATAGCTGGGCCTGTGAAGCAAGTCCTGACTGGACTAAGGCATGAGAGGGATGCATGTTTCCTACCCGCTGTAGTAGAAAATGCTGTGGCCAATGCTGTGGTCTCTAAGGTCAACCCCACCCTCCCTGTGGCAGGACTTTAGCATGGCAGGTGCTACCCCTCACCTTTGAACCCTGTGCCAGGGGCCTGAGGATCATCCCACTCCCACCTGTCATGGCTGGCACATGCACTCACCATTGGGGGACACTCACCATCTGGAATTGAAGGATTCATTGAAGGAAATAAAAAATAAATTGGAAAGGCTCAAACAGACTAGACCAAACAGAAGAATAATTTCAGAACTTGAAAGCAGACCTTTGGAAATAATCCAGTCAGATGAGAATAAAGAAAAAAAAGAATTTCAAAAATAAGCAAAACTTTAGAGACACTTGAGACAATATAAGGTGACCATAGTTTCAAATTATCAGTATCCCTGAGAGCAATGATAAATCCAAAGGTTTAGAAAATGTATTTAATTAAATAATAGATGAAAATTTTCTTAGTCTAGCAAAAACTTTAGACATCTAGATATAAGAGACTTATCAATCCCCAAATAGTATGCAAAAAGTCCTCTGTCACGGCACATTACAATGAGATTGTCCAAAGTAAAAACAAAAAGTCAAATTATAAAACAGTCACATAAAAATCTTTAGTAACCTATAAAGGAAATCCCATCAGACTAACAGCAAACTTTTTAGCAGAAACCTCACAGGCAGAAGAGAATGGGATAATATACTCAAAGTGCTCAAAGAAAAAAGCTACCAGCCAATACCATGTCTAGCAAGATTAACTTTCATAAATAAAAGAGAAATAGTCCTTCCCAGACAAGCAAATGTTGAAGGAATTCCTCAACACTATACCAGTCATACAAGATATGGTCAAGAAAATTCTAAATGTGGAAGCAAAAGAATGACATTTACTATCATGAAAGCACACAAAACTATAAAACTTTCTGGTAAAACAATCACACCAAGGAGAAAAAAGAAGAAATCAAATGGCACCACTATAGAATCCCACCAAACCACAAAGACAAACATTAAGAGAAAAACAGAAGAAGCAAAGAATGTATAAAACAACTAGGGAACAATTAACAATATGACAGGAACAAAATCTCACATGTCAATAATAACCTTGAATTCCCATGGATTAAAGTTCCAATTAAAAGACATAGATTTTCTCCTAAGTTTATAAAAAAAAAAGATACAGATTCTACTCAATAGATAAAAAAACATGATTCAGCTATATGCTGCACACAAGAAACTCATTTTATCTTTGATTTTATCTTTGATGACACATAAACATTGAAAGGAAAGGGACAGAAAAAGATAGTCAATGTACACAGAAACCAAAAGCAAGCAAGAATAACTATACTAATATCATATAAAACAGATTTTAAGTCAAAAATAGTTTAAAAAATGACAAAGATCATTATACGATGATAAATGAGTCAATTCAGCAAGAGGATATACAATTCTAAATATGTATGCACCTAATACTGGAGCACAAAGATCCATAAAACAAATATTACTAGACCTAAATAGAGAGAGAGAATGCAATACAATAATAGGGGGTGACTTTAACACCTCACTTTCATCATTATACTGATCATCTAGACAGAAAATTAACACAGAAGCATTGGACTTAAACTGGACTTTAGACCAAATGGACCTAATAGACATTTCATAACATTCTACTCAATAAGTGGTGAATGTATATTCTTTTCATCAGCACATAAAACATTCTCCAATAGAAGCCATGTGTTAGGCCACAAAACAAAGCTCAACAAATTTTAAAAATCAAAATTATATCAAATATTTTCTTAAACCACAGTGAAATAAAACTAGAAATCAATACCAGGAGGAACTTGGGAAACTATAAATACACACAGAAATAAAACATGTTTCTGAATGTCCATTGGGCCAATGAAGAAATTAATATGGAAATCAAAAATTTCTTGAAACAAATTAAAATGAAAACACAATATACTAAAACCTGTGAGATATAACAAAAGCAGTGCTAAGAGGAAAGTTTGTAACATTAAATGCTTAGATTAAAAAAGTAAAACAATTACAAATTAATAATCTAATGGTATACCTTAAGGAACTAGAAAAGCAATAACAAACCAAACCCCAAATTAGCAGAAGAAAAGTAATAACAAAGATCATTGCAGAACTAAATGAAATAGAGAATAAGAAAACAATGCAAGGGATCAACAAAACAAAAAGTGGCTTTTCAAAAAGCCAAATAAAATTGATAAACTGCTAACTGGACTAACCAAGAAAATAGAGAACACCTAAATAAACAAAAATCAGAATTGAAAAAGAACACATTATACCCATAACACAGAAATACAAAAAATCATCAGAGACTATTACGAACAAATAGAAAACCTAGAGGAAATAAGTAAATTTCTGGAAATATACAATCTAACAAGACTGAATACGGAAAAAAATTGAAAACATGAGCAGACCAATAACAAGTAACAAGAATTAGTAATAAAAATATCTCCCAACAAAGAAAAGCCCAGGACTAGATAGATTCACAGCCAAATTCTACCAAACACACACACAAAAACTGTATCGATCGTCCTGAAACTACTCCAAAACTTTAAGGAGGAAAGAGTTTCCCCTAACTCATTCTATGAGGCCAGTGTCACCCTGATTACCAAAACCAGACAAGGACATAACAAAAAAAGAAAACCGCAGACCAATATCACTGATTAACATTGATGCAAAAATCCTCAACAAAATAATAGCAAACTGAATCCAACAGCTTATGGGATAGATAATACGATGTGATTAAGTGGATTTTATACCAGGGATGCAAAGATAGTTCAAATATGCAAATCATTAACTGTAATATATCACATAAACAGAATAAAGGGAAAAACCTAAATGATCATCTCAGTAGATACAGAAAAACTTTTAATAAAATTTAACATTCTTTCATGATAAAAACCCTCAACAAATTGGGCATAGAAGGAACATAACCTCAAAACAATAAGGGCCATATTTGGCAAACCTATACCAACATTACAGTGAATGGGGAAGATTGAAAGTATTTATTTCCTTTAAGAATTGGAACAAGAAAAAGATGCCCTCTTTTATTCCTCCTAGTCAACGTAGTACTGGAGGTCCTAGCTAGAGCAATCAGGCAAGAGAAAGAAATAAAAGGCATCTGAATTAGAAAAGAGGAAGCCAAAGTATCTCTGTTTACTGATGACATAATCTTATAGCTATAAAAACCTAAAGACTTCACCAAAAAACTCTTAGCTTTCATAAATGAATTCAGTAAAGTTGCAGGATACAAAATCAATGTAAAAAATCTGTAATGTTTCTATATACCAATAATGATCTAGCTGAGAAAGAAATCAAGAAGGCAATCTCATTTACAAGAGGAACAAAGAAAATAAAACATCTAGGAATAAATTTAACCAGAGGGTGACATATCTCTATGAGGAAAACTACAAAACACTGCTGAAGAAAATTGAAAATGACACCAATGAATGGGAAAATATCTCATGTTCATAGATCAAAAGAATAAATATCATTAAAATGACCATACTGACCAAACTAATCTAGAGTCAGTGCAATCCCTAACACAATGCCAATGTCATTTTTCACAGAATTAGGACAAAACCTAAAATTCATGTGGAACCAAGAAAGAGCTCATATAGCCATAGCAATCCTGAGCAAAAAGAAAAAAAAAGTGAAAAGCATCACATTATCTGATTTTATATTATAAGGCTATAGTAACCAAAACAGCATGGTACTGGTGTAAAATAGACACATAGATTAATGGAACACAATAAAGAACTCAGAAATAAAGCCACTTATTTACAGCTAACTGATTTTTGACAAAGCCAACAAGAACATACACCGGGAAAAGAACACTCTGTTCAATAAATTGTACTGGGAAAATTGGATAGTCATATGCAGAAAAATGAAACTGGAACTCTCTCACCATATACAGAGACCAACTCAAGATGGATTAAAGACTTAAACACAAGACCCCAAACTATAAAAATAATAGAAGGAAACGTAGTGAAAATTCTTCTGGACATTGGTCTAGGCAAAAAATTTATTATTAAGACCTCAAAAGCACAGGCAACAAAAAAAGAAGTAGACAAATGGGACTTAAACAAAAAAGCTGCTACACAGCAAAATATCACTCATACATAGGTGATAAAAAGTGTGTTCACATGAAGGTAGAGGTGGAATTATAGATAATAGGGACACAGAAAGATAGGGCATGGAGATCAGGATAATGAGAAATTGATTAATGGTACAATGTATGTTATTTGGATGATGGATACCCTAAAATTCTCTGATTAGACTACACAATCCATGCATATAACAAAATTACACATGAACCCCATAAATATGTACAAACAAAAAAACAAATAAAAGAATTACAGCAATTATATATAAAATACCATTACTAATGTTTACATAGTCAACCAAAGGATGCATATCTGAAGAACTGCATATGGGAACCCTTCAATTTGTAAATGTTAGAGCTGTATAACCACTTACTTTACATATTGAGAAACTGGCAACTATTATACCGTAGCATTTATTAAGCGTTTGGCATGTACTTTGGCATCTGATTTATATATCATGCACTCAATTATCCTAATTGAACACATTAATGCATCAATGTATGCATTCATTCATTCAACAATTCAACAATTGAGTACTGATTGTGAACTAAGCACAGTCCCACACATTAGGAAAAAAATAGTAAGCATGTCTCTGCCTTATGAGGTTGTCTCTACTTAGGAGAGACAAACAATGCACTAAGCAAATGAAAAAGTAATTATAAATTACAGAACATGCTAAGAAAGAAACAGGTAAGGACACAAGGTAGAGAATAATAAAGGGGTCTACATACATGTATGAAAAAACCAAAGAGATTTCTTTCTGGCTCAGATTTGTTAAGGAAACTATAATTTACATCTACACCAAATATACCTTTTGGTACAGTGGAGAACAGCCTGTTGTTAAAACCAACAGTCAACTGAAAGTGAACATTACCGTCATGAAGAGAACATGTGGAAGAAAAGAATAAATTTGAAATTATCACATATTTTAATTATAGTTACAATTCTATTATTAAAACATTGATAGTCAAATTTAAAAAGTGAAATTATTGTGCAAGAGCACTTATTTTAAAGACTGTTAGCTGCTGGCTTGTACTCACCATCACTACAGTGTACACTTGTGATACTAAAATATGCCTGCTTTCAATGGGCACATTTGCTAATACCAATTACCTTTTTGCATCCAGGAGAAAGAAATTCAGAAACACATATTTCAGCAATTTTTGTTGTTGTTGTTGTTTCGTGAGACAGGGTTTTGCTCATTCTGTCGTGCAGGCTGGAGTGCAGTGGCATGATCACTGCAGCCTCAACCCTCTGGGCTTAAGTGATCCTCCAGTCTCCACCTCCCGACAGTCATGCATGCCCAACTAATTTTTTGTTTTCTGTAGAGACGGGGTCTCACTCTATTGCCCAGGCTTGAACCCTTGGATTCAAGCAATTCTCCAACCTCGGCCTTCCAAATTGTTGAGATTACAAGTGTGAGCCACTGCACTGGGCCACCTATTTCTTTTCTAGAGAAACTTTTGTGCTTCAGATTTATAGCCAGGGCATCTTTCTGAAATTCTTCCTATTGAACTACTGGAAATGGTCAGCAGTCTAAAGCAGTGATTCTCATACTTTGGCACACCCTCTGCATCACTGGAGGGCTCCTAGCAAAAACCACTATGTTTATTTCCTCACCTCTCGTGATACTAGCCTGCAGGTTCAGGGACCACATTTTGAGAACTACTCGACAGAAATATTCAGCTTGACAAAATTGAAACACCATGTTTAACCTCCGTAGACTCAAAATTACAAGTATTAATAATTGTTTTCTTAAAGTTGTCTTGCAATGTCTGTTGCTTTGAAATTTGACTAGTGAGAACAAAATATGTGAAGTATTTTTTAATTTCCTTTATTCCATTTTAATTATGATTTCTGGATCAAATATAAACTACTTGGGAAATTTTCCTCATGAAAATTTAGAGGTAGCAAAGTTGACATCTGCTTTTAATTCATCCTCAAAACTTATGAAAAATTCTAAATAGGAATTTTTCTTAGCAGGCCTCTTGGCTTAAATAGAATTAGTTAAATACTGAATAAAACACTTAAATACAATTTCACCTAATGATATAAATACTATATTAAAAAATTTAACAAAGACTAAAATCATAATTTATTTTAATATCAATTATTTTGCCTTCTATAATTTAAATTTTATAAGTATGTGTTGATTGAAAAAAGGATATGTCCCTTCTAAAGTTATCTATCCAACACTTTATAAATATTCCTCAAAACTATAAATCTATTTCCCTGTTCAATTCCTTGAAAATGTCAACTAATTGGTTTTATAGAAAAAAATTAACTGCTTTCATAATAATCATTAATTATGGTAGCACTTTATTTGACAATAATAAATATACATTTTTATTTATTTCCAAAGAATATTATAAACTTTAGATCAGAGAGCCAAAAGCCTGTATCACACAGTTTCCATTACTGTATGTCATGGATATTAAATCAATACTAAGATTTGGTTTAAAATTATGTTGTAGTTAGAAATTTTTTCAGTTCAGGACTTTGTTTAATTTGTTTAATTTCAAAGCTATTTAAACCAACTAAGTTAAGTGGAAGGAATAATAGATATTAAAAACTTAGGAAAAGATAATTATATCAAGGAGTCACACTATGAGCCCATAGAGAAGAAGAACAAAGGTAGAAATACCTATCAAGGAGAATTGGAGGTACACAGCATAGATGGCCTTTCCTGATTATGTACATTCCTCCCTATAAGTCTTTTCAAAAGAGGTAAAAAGCGGCAAACACACTAGGTAAAATTATGTTTGTTTCTGAGTCAGGAGGCTTTCAAGTACTTAAAATTCACTTCTTCCTGTGCTTTCCTGGCAATCGTCTGAGTATCAAACACTAAACCAAAAACAACTTGCTGAAAATCTTAGCTATCAAAAAATTCAGTTGGCTTGAGCAGGGAGTGATAATTCTTGCCCCTTCAGAGCAGATTTCCTGGCTCCTCAAACACACAAATAGTTTTTGGTTAACAGGCAGGAGAGGGTTAACCAATAATTACACCAACCCATGCTGACCTGCAATTTGGCCATCTTCTCCGCACTAATTTTCTGCCTCCTCCAATTATCCAGCCTTCTGCACTACACCTGGTAGTCAAAGTCCTGTCTCCACAGTGCAGGACGCTGGTATGTCTGCCCTGAAATACACCTGTTGCCGGCAGATTCCTGCAGGTTAATTTCCACTGCCAGAGAAATTGCTCTAAATTGCATTGACTTTCAACGGGTTCCCACTGGCAAACACCTGGAGGCAATCGCCTGCAGATGACTGCCCAGAGACTCAGGTGTGTTTCTGGAAGCTTCCTTGCCCCAGTTCATCCTGATGAGATGTCTTGGTGCTCAGAGTGCAAAACAACTAACCCCGTTAATGAGTCGCAAAGACATTAGCATTCAGAAAGGCTCACAAAGAAAATGAAGCCTTAAAGGCAACAGCCTCTCTCAGACGGGGAGGGGGGGGGAGGGGCGGGGCGGGGGGGAGGAGGGAAGGAAGAGGGGGAGTTAGTGGGGGTGGGGGGAGTGGAGAACTTACTCCGGTGAGTAGGAATAAGCATGATGTTTCATTCTAACAACCATCCCAGAGCCTCTTAGCAGCCCCTCCCCTTGATAGGAGAAAGAAGTTTTTCAGTAATGGCAGTCCATATGGTAACTGTCTTTTCTGGATATTGCTTGCTAATGAGTTGAGTATCTACTTACACACACTTGCAGTTATTTTTCTTTCCTTTTTTTTTTCCCTCTATACAATTTCTGAATGATCTGATTTTATGAAGACAGATTCTAAGAAAATGTAGACAGTAGATAAATAAAATCCCTTAGCATATCTGAGTACCATGAAGCTTTTGGGAAACATGCATTTTCTTTTATTATTAAATGAAAATTTGTAATTCTTATATTTCCAGTGGTAATTTTCTCCAATCTTGGCCACAAGGACTGTCAACTGGAAATAAGGCAACAGACATGAAAAAAAAAAATCCCATTAGACTCAACTCCTTTGAAAGGTTGTCTTGTACATAGGCTATCACAGATATTTGTTTGATGACAGTAACAGTTGGTACTTGGATCTCAGCCCAAAATTGGTTCCTCTCAGTACCTGAGGGCTAACACCTGGCTAAAATTAATAACAGTACTGATGATAATAGCTAGCATTTGTTGGTAATTTGCTATGTGACCTGCACTATATTAAGGCTTTTGTGGGTAATCCCATTTAGGTAGGAAGCAATATCCCCAGGCTCAGGTCAAATTTGATGGCAATATAAATTTGGAAAGTGGAAGGGTAAAGAGTTTTTGAACTACAAGAGTGCTGAACCACTCTGATTATTTGCCTTCCAGAAATGAGCTAGAGGAGACCGCGATACCTACTCTTTTCTGACAGGACTGTTTCAGCAGAGGTTGCTGGATCCATATGTTTCGATTTCCAGCTAGTCCTGCTTGCCTCTCCTTTAGTTTTTTATTCGAATGGGGTTTTATGAGGCTGGACTTTCTCAGTTCATAGTCCTTTGCCTTGGCCATGGTGTTGCAGTAGAAAAATCCAAGGTGGTGGTGAGTGGAGCGGAATCACATACTACAAATACAATTTTGTATCTGTTTGATGTTGGGCAGCAGTGTTGCTGCAGGGAATGAGTGCAGAAACCCAAGTCAACCCAAACCAACCCAAATTAGCAACTGGCCATTGGCAGTGCATCCTGTCTGCCACTTAGTGCCCTAGCATGATCACTAATTCCTGGAGCATCCTTTATCTTGACTCTTTACATTTTTATTTTCATGTTTTGGACCTTTAGCTCCACTGTCTCTTTCTGAGAGCCAAGAGAAAAGAAGAATGAGAAAGCGAAATGCAAAATAGAGATCATGACTAGACAAAAACAGTTTAGGCATCAATAATTTTTAAAAAGGAGTTGAATTCATTGGAGCCACTGTAATTCTGATACTAGTTAGAGTAGAGTTTACTAACCAGTGTTATCACTAATCAATTTTCCTGTGGAAACAAAGTCATGTCAAATCACTGGTCCACATTTTGCCAAAGTGTTTGGAAAGAGAAAAGAAGTAAATTGATAACTGTGAAGAAACACCTGATCCTATCTATGAACTATCTTTAGATATGCTAATCATCTGTACTAAGCCTGAAGACAGTTGAGTGCATCAGGCCAGGTAATAGACCCTAAAGAAGTATAAATACCATAACTAACGTCTTATTTCATTTGGGCTACTATAACAAAATACAATAGACTGAGTGGCTTATAAACAACAGAATTTATTTCTAACAGTTCTGGAGGCTGGAAAGCCTAAGCTCAAGGCACCGGGGAGATGTGATGTCTGATGAGAATCTGTTTCCTGGTTTATAGTTGGCACCTTCCTGCTGTGTCCTTATGCGGTAGAAAGGTTGAGGCAGCTCTATAGGGCCACTATTATAAGAGCACAAATCTCATTCATGAGGGCTGAGCCCTCAAGACATCATCAACTCCAGAAGCATCACCTCTTAATACTGTCACATTGGTGTTGGAATTGCAATATATGCACTTAGAATTGAAGGGACAAATATTCAGTCAATAGCATCTAGGATCTAAAAAAATCCAGGAAGTGTTGAGTGAATTCTCACTTGTGATTCTCACTGTCTCAAGTAGTTACCTTTGGAAGCAGTAATCAATCATGAGCAGTCCAAAGCACACTCTATATTCCTATCACACCCATTGCCATATGCCTGTTATCTGTTGCTAGAACCAAGATGTATATACTCGACACCTTCACAAGGACTCAGCATCAGTAAAAATGGCTATTGACCTTGTTACTGAGAAAAAAAATCAGCATTATTTATTAATTTAAGAAACATTTAATGAGTGTCTACATTGGCCAACCTCTGTGCCAGGTGCTTGGGAGAAAAATGGCAAACAAGACAGACCTATTTCTTGACTTCAGGTATTTTTATCATGGAAGATTAACAAGTAAGGGAATGGTTTTCTGTGATGGTTTAGTACACACAAATGCTCATGATAGAAGTTGCATTCTTTGTTATTTCTGTAATTTAATTCAACTATGCAAATCAAACCCTTTTGACATTTTACAATTTCTTTTGAAAAAAGTTTCCTAAACAAGGAAGCTATTTCTACTGCTTCAGAATAACTGAAGAATAAAGGGAATAAAGAAAGTTCACTTAGACAACATAAATAATAATTGAAGACTTTTGGGGACTTCTGGTACTACCAGTGGGTCAGGTAGGAATTGAAGCCACAGTTAGCTATGGCTATTCATATGTACCCTCACACAGAAGATCTAAACAGGGAGGCCATACAAGTTCTAAGTCCACATTAAACTTAGGGGATATTTGCATAGTAATAAAAATCATTATTAAGACTACGTGTAGGATTTAGATTTTGGAAAGGCTAAGAGATGAAATTTTAAAAAGGAAATAGATACTTTATGTTCTGCTGTTCTGAAGAGTTCTGCTTTACTCAATAATAGTTGACTGCATGTTTCAGTTAAGAGAAAAAATGATTTTAAAATATATTGTAAAACAGAGTTTTGTCATGTCTTTTTTAAATGTGATCGAGTATAGCATGAGTTAGGGTGAAAGGCTAAGTTGCTGCCACAGAAGACTTAAGGACAAGGTGACTTATGAGCAAATTTGCTTATTCTCTCTTCCTTGACAGGCTGAGGTGAATACTCCATGTTGGAGGATGTCTTTGCTTGATGTGCTCATTCATGAATTCAGGCTGTCTTTCCCACCTTCAACGTGTGCCTTTCACGTTTGATCTAGTCATTATCATCCCAGCTAGCTGGAAGGGGCGGAGTTGAAGCTTAGGGTCAAAGAGAGAGGGGAGGCAAAAATGTTTACATCAATTGGGTTTACATTCCACTGGTGGAAACCTAGTCCCAGGGCCGCCCCTGAAGGAAAGGTGGGCCTGGAAATTCAATGCCTTGTTAGACAGCCAAGTACACGGCAATTACTCTACTGCCATAGAAGATGGAGATAATGAAATTTGACAGACAACTATGAGTATTCACAGGTATAAGAAATGAGGTTATAAGGAAGCATTTACCTTTAACCACAACTTTATAAATAGTTCCAACAAAACACAGCAGTTACAAGTGGAAATACAAATTTGTACTCCTACATTTTGGAATGATCAAGGCTTCTGCTTTCTCTCTTTTCCTAGTTCTTTCAGACTTTGCTTAGGAGGTGGTAGAAATAGCAACGGGAAGGAAAGACAACTGGGAAAAGCCAACCTATTTCACTATCCACTGCCTTATCAGAGGCTATGCTGGAAGTCAAAGAAGACTGTCTGGGTCCTTCAACTGTAGTTCTAGAATTAATTCTCATATTCTCAGCCCAACTTCCCAGGCATGTGGTCCTTTGCCTTTCCTGTTTTTTAATTTAAACTCTGATGCCTACAGTAAAAGTCATCTTCATTGATTTGTATATAATTAATGGCTAAGAATCAAAATTAGGCCAATATCAAGAACTAACAAGTAGTAAATTTGAGAATTATTATTATATTTACACCTCCATTGTGCCAATCATTTACTTAGGTTTACTTGATTAATGGAATCAGCCTGCATAAGTCAAGAAAATGTGTTCTAATTCCCCAAATCTTTTTGTCATGTCAGTAATCTGCATTTATGCCATACTTTTCTATATCTTGGTCCCAATTGAAATGGTCTTCCTGTTAAACCCTCATTGTTTCCAAAGAAGTAAAATTTGATTGGACTTAGAACCAAGGTGCCCCTCCTACTGACAATTCAACCTTTCCCTTCACCTTCTAGTTTTTGCTGACTCACATCCTTGCTCAACAAACTATTTCCTTTTGAGTTTCACATAACTCTGTTTTAAAGGGGAATTCATATCTCTTAGGAAATGAAGGCTGTATTGCATACTTAGCAATGGCTGGTGAATTGGAAATATGTAGTAAGTAAAACAAACGGACAAGGCCAAAGCTGAGTAAGTAAAGCATTCACTCTGACCAAGTAGACACTACAAGTAAGGGGGTTCCAGGGTCATACTTTCCCTAGTCTCTGTGATTTCCCACTTTGTTTCCTCTTGTTCTGACAGTTGATTCTTTGGAGGTCATATATTAGTCAACAGAAATGGCTCTGGTAATGACTTTTCTGAGCATGCTCTCTGCCACCTTGCAGAGGTGGCAATTTGCGAACATTTTTAAACACACAATGCATTGTATGTGTATGAGTACCCTGTATTTATACATTGCATTGTGTATTTATAAATCTTTGTAAATTTTCCAAAGAGATGTATTCTGTAAAAAATAATCTAAGTTCAAAAATGACTTTTATGTTAATCAAAAATATTGGACTGTCATGAATTCTTAAGAAAAAAGGGAAGATGACTTTAAGGTTCAGCCATCAGAAGGGTAACAGGCTGCATCACAGTCAGAAGCAGAAGATATGCATGTCCTAGAAGTATATCAAGCAATGTAGAATTGGACAAAAACATAAGCTTGGGAACAACAGGGTTTTTCCACCTCCTTGTTGAAATTATCAGAATCTGCAGTTGAGGGAGAAGAGCCCTGTTTTCTTGCCTATCTCTCAAACACTTCAGCGAGGACAATGAGACACCTTGTTGGTAGAATTCTTTGGTCTTTTAAGAGAGAATACTGGAAATACTTTGGGATTGTTGTTCTGGCAGGGGTGGTAAAAAAAAGAGTTGCCTTAATAATCTTTAAGATAGAAGAATAGAAGAGAGTCATGGTACTTGGTTTATACTCCAGGGCACTGCCGTATGGTAAATGTAAATGCTTGAGAATTCCACTCACTTTTCAAGGTTCAAGTCATAATGTTATTGTGATGGTTAATTTTATGTGTCAACTTGACTGGATTAAGGGATACCCAAGGCCGGGCGCGGTGGCTCAAGCCTGTAATCCCAGCACTTTGGGAGGCCGAGACGGGCGGATCACGAGGTCAGGAGATCGAGACCATCCTGGCTAACACGGTGAAACCCCGTCTCTACTAAAAATACAAAAACTTAGCCGGGCGAGGTGGCAGGCGCCTGTAGTCCCAGCTACTCGGGAGGCTGAGGCAGGAGAATGGCGTGAACCCGGGAGGCGAAGCTTGCAGTGAGCTGAGATCCGGCCACTGCACTCCAGCCTGGGTGACAGAGCAAGACTCCGTCTCAAAAAAAACAAAACAAAACAAACAAACAAAAAAAAGGATACCCAAATAGCTGGCAAAACATTATATCTGGATGTATCTAAGAGAGTGTTTCTGGAAGAGATTAGCATTTGAGTCAGGAGACTGAATAAAGAAGATCCACCCTAACCAATGTGAACAGCATTATCCAATTTGTTCAGGGTCTGGATAGAACAAAAAGGTGGAGGAAGGATAAATTAACTTTCCCTTTTGGAGCTAGGACATCATCTCTTGCCTTCAGACATTAGGACTCCAGATTCTGGGCCCTTCAGACTCCAGGACTTAACACCAACAGCCCTCCTTGTTTTCAAGCCTTCAGACTCAGCTTGCAGACAGCATATCTTGAGATTTCTTAGCCAATTCCCATAATAAATAATCTCTTCTATGTCTGTATATGTCGTATTGGTTCTGTTTCTCTGAAGAACACTGATTAATACAGTCATCTTCCTAAAAACTTCCCACTCCTGTTTTCAAACTGTAATTAATCATTTGTTCTTTGCAGTTCACGTTTTTTCCTTTAATAATGCTGAATACAGACTGCCTTATTTTGTAATTAATTCTGTAGACATCTATGGCAGAGGCTGGCAAACTTTTTCTGTAAAGGGTCATACACTAAGTATTTTAGTCCTTGCAAGTATACAGTATTTGTCATAATTATTCAACTCTGCCCTTGTAGCAAAAACAAAACCAATCACAGAAAATACATAAACAAATGAGTGGGACTGCATTTCAATAAAACTTTATTTATAAAACCAAGTATAAAACCAGATTTGGGCTGTAGGTTGTTCATCCTTGATCTATGCCGAGAGGACATAAGTTCAATTGAGACAGAGCAATTCCTTATTATTCTTTGTAAACCACATCAGGTACATAAAGACTGAAAAATTGTTTCAAGGCTCAGACTCTTTGGGTTAACATAACAATTATTCACTAGTTTTGGGACCCTAAGCAAGGCATTTAACTGCACTCTGCTTCAGTTTCTCCAACAGACAACTGTGAAAATAATAATAAAACCTATTTCACAATGTTATCGTGAGGGCGTGAAATAATCCCTTGAAGGTATTTAGCACAGTGTCTGGCACATGTTAAACACTCAGGAAATGCCAGCCATTAACATCGTGTGCATTGTGGGTGCTCAATAGATAGACGTTTGTTGAATAAACACATTGTAAGGTTTAATTCATGTTTCAAGTGTATCTTTAGTGCATCCACTACCACTTAAATATATTGAATATAAAAATGTTATTAAAATATCTATTATTCAAAGACATATTTACAAATTTAAATATCTATAGAAATTTAAGGTGACTGTTATCATCTTTAACAATAAGAAACATTTTTTGAAAGATACAAAATATAGATATAAAAAAGGAGATAGTGGGAAAAACCAGTGCTTAATTTTATGGAAGTAAACAAAGACAATTCTGGAAATTTATTATTTTTTCAAAAATTGAAAAACCAGTAAGTTAATTCAATTAGAAGTAATAAATATGATTTTTAAAGAACAAATCAATACCAGAATTTTTGATTGTTTAATAAAGTTAAAAAACTAGTAGATAAGTAGGTTACCAAATCAATTTCTATCTTGATTTTAATAAAAATTATACTATTTTATCATAATTATTATTTACATTCAGCATTATGTTCCTCCAAATTAACAAAAATCAATATATACAAAAGTTTGCCGAATAAAAAGGAAACAAGATGAGGAGGATATTCCAAACACATTCAGTGAAGGAGGTTTGGGAAGAAAAAGTAAGTTAGTAAAATATATAAGGCATCCAACCTTGAGAATTAGAACCCCTTATTTTACCTCTCCGAATATTTTCCAGTCTTACCTGCTTTGTTGTAAGGCCTGGGAGGTCAGCCTCCTGTGAGGCTTTCCCTGGGCTCCCTTGCCTGTTGGCTTTCAGTTTGTTAGGCCAGTGAGAGGCACAAGAAGAGAGTAAAGGAATGGGAGGAGAGAGACCAGATGGTTTCCTCACTACCCCATGTGCTTGGTGGCTGCATCTCTGGTAGATCCCACGTCTCTGCACAGCTCCAAGTTCAGCCCCAGAACCCTCCTGCATTCTTTGTTCTCGCTGGACACTGGCCATGCTCTCCCCATCCCATGCTCCTCCTGCTTAGAAATACTCACAGCCTCCTGTTGCTGCTAAGTCTCTTGGCACCTCAGCATGGCTTGCCCACACCTTTGTGGGTAGTCTTTCAGCAACATCTGCCAACTCTGAGTGATACAAGAAAGACCTCCTATGGATGCCATTATTTTAGCAAAAGTCAAACTAAGAGAGGTAAGGAGGTAATCAACATTAACTAAATGCATTTCCAGCTGATATGCTGCAAAATATTTATTAGATGAGATAAATTGGGAAGCTGAAACAAAAACCCTAGAAAGTAGTAGCACAATGTATTTTGTGTTTATATCATTAGTGAAGTGAAGCTGCAAGTGTTGAATAAGCCAGAAACAATCATTAAAATGTAAGAACTGATATGAGAAGTCCATTTCTAAACATTTTACTCTACCCTTTGGTCTCAGACGCATCCCAATCAGCTCAAGGCCCTTAATAAATTCCTCTGTGCCGTTGGATAAGACACCAGGTTCCCATTAAAACCTGGCCCTTCCCATTGACCAAACATTTCATTCCATCTCTGTCACTGCCTCTGGTTTCCATCTCGGCCATGTAATTATACATCCTGATCCTTCGAGGCTGCCTCAAGGCTCCCCCAGGCCACCTTTGTGCAAGTCTGTGGTTTTTTTTGTTTTGTTTTGTTTGTTTGTTTTTGAGACAGTGTCTCACTCTGTCGCCAGGCTGGAGTGTAATGGCGCAATCTCAGCTCACTGCAACCTCTGCCTCGCTGGTTCAACCCATTCTCCTGCCTCAGCCTCCCAAGTGGCTGGGACTACAGGCGCGCGGCCACACCCAGCTAATTTTTGTATTTTTAGTAAAGACGGGGCTTCACCATGTTGGCCAGGATAGTCTCAATCTCTTGACCTCATGATCTGCCCACCTTGGCCTCCCAAAGTGCTGACATTACAGAGGTGAGCCACTGCACCTGGTCAGGTCTGTGTTTTGACTTCTACTTTCTTTCACACTCTGAGGGACTGTCCTGCCCACTACCCAGGCGTAGCCTTCCCAGAACTCCAGCTTCAGCAGCACATATGACACTTCTCACTACACACGCTACCCACTCACTCAGGAGATAAAGTCAAATAACCCATTTTAAGACATGTTTTCAAAAGATGTGAATTCAAATGTCTTTCTCCTTTCTCAGAGGGAGAAGTCCTAAATCACAGGACCTCCAGGAGCAAACCTGAAATAGAACCATATCTTTTCAATGATTTGCTTCCCTAGGTGTTGTTTGTTAGAGCTAAGGTCCTCAAATTCTTTTGCTCAAGTATCTCCTACAATAATTTTGCAAAACTATGTATCCTCTTTCATATTTTAACCTGATATCTAAAATGTTTTACTGTAAGTTTTAAGTAAGTTTATTTCTCAACACTGGTGAGAATTCACTGCAGCTAGAATATGTATTTCTTAACGCAATTTGATAAAATATATGTTAACTCTCTCATTACATAAACTTCACCAAATCTGGGAGAAGTCTCATAATATTTTATCTGTTTTATCTAATGTGTTGTCAAATAAAGACAAGTCTAGACTTACATAAAGAAAGACTATTAGAAAGATTATTGCAATACGGAGAATATTCTGACTGCAAGATCAGTGAGTGCCTTGAAGGTCAGGCAGAAAAGGGCTTTTCTTTCATGGGGAGGAGTAGACAAGGCTAAAAAGAACCCGAATTCAGCAGCTGATCAGGAAATATGGCTTTTTGTGGTCCAGTAGTGTTGAGGAGAGGTCACTAAAGAGGGGCTGTTTCCTATTCAGCAGGCTCAGGCTGACCGTGGGTCAATGTTGAAGGTCCAGTGGGAACGAGAGAAGCTTAACAAAAGATTGATCAAATCAGATCAACGAGTGCTTTGTTCTGATTGGTCAGTGGGGACAAATAGTCCAGCTACTCACTTATGAAGCAAAGAGTGGAAATTTGGAAAGCCTGAGTCTGGCCTGGTGCTAAATAAACAAGAGGATTATCCACAGAATTTATCTAAATTATATGAGAATGGGTAGTTCTTTACAGTAAGCAGTCTCCCAGAACAAAGAAAAAAAAAAAAAAAAAAAAGAAGGGAATTTCTTTAATTTAAATTTCTTTAATTATGTTTTCCAGAATTACAGAACTCAGACAAAGCTCAACATTTTCTATAAAATATTCTTATTATGTTGATAAGACGAAGTGTCACTAATCTCTACCATTTCACTGTTTCCTGTATTCTGAATTCAGAATGTCTCAGTATGGGCCAATGTATTCTGAGGAAAAGCCAGGAAGTGCTATGTGTGTAAGATCCCTCGGTTTGTACTGAAGGGGCTGCTCTTACCAGTATTTCCATATTGTTAGGTGCTCTGGAGGTTTCATATCCCACGGCAAAGCGCCACAGTGTAATCTGCAATGGAAACAGGCTCTGGCTTTCTTCTGTAAAGTGGGAGAACTATTTAAAGTATTCATGCCTGGATTACACTGGGAAAGTCTTTGTATAACAACTATGGTCTTGGTGTAAAAAATACTGTTTTAGACTACCAGTGCTTTTCACTGAGAAAATTTAGCAGAGATTTTCATTATTATTGTTTAAATTTCAAAAGCATCAAGTATTGCAATAGACAATAATAATTACGTTTATTCTGTATTTCTTTCTTTTAAGGAACACATAATACCAACTCATAGGTCCTCGAAGATGCATATTATCTTAGGAAAACTTCTCTACTAGACCATGTCAAGACTTTAGAAGACAGCTATGATTGAGTGTTAGAAAATCTAAATTTATACTTTCATTGTAGTGGCCAGTGCAAACAGGAGGAAGGTCAGCGATGTGCGCTTCCACATAGTTAAGTATTTCATGGGTTACCTTACGTAACCCCTCACATCATCCATTGGAAATATAGAATATTCTTTCCATTTTTAAATGAGAAAACTCAGGTTTATGAAGGTTATCTAATTTGCTGATAGTAGCCAAAATTCAATGGAAGAACCAAGATTTCAAACATGACGCATGATCTCAAATTCTGTCCTCAGTTACCAGGCTCCTTATTTTTAAAATTGCTAAATTTGGAAGCAACAGACCTTGGTAAGATGTGTTTCTTCCATTTTCCACTTTATTATCCGGAGCAAGTCCATGAAACTCTCTGAGATTTGGTTTCCTTGTTCATAAAATGGAAGTAGCGTTACCTATCTTACATAGGGTTGAGAAGGAAAAATGAGATAAAATATGTAAAAATACTTTGAAAACTCTACACATGTTGGATCTTGTAATGGATCATGGATCTTGTCCATACCTGGTTTCCAAAACACTCAAATAAAGAGGATTTCCAATCCTCTTTCCTATACATACACAGAGAAAAAGGAAATTTTGATTTTTTACCTTTTGTAAGAACTTTTGTAAAAAAAATCTATTTGGAACAGGTACATTTAAGATACCATTTAGTGTGCATCACTGGATTTGTACACAGTTTGCCAGGAACTCATTTACTTACATGAAGTGAAGGTATATCTGCCAGGCTTGGCGGCTCACGCCTATAATCTTAGCACTTTGGGAGGCTGAGTTGGACAGATCACTTGAGTGATCTCGGCTCACTGCAACCTCCAATTCCCAGGTTCAAGCGATTTTCCTGCCTCAGCCTCCCGAGTAGCTGGGATTACAGATGCTTGCCACCACACTCGGCTAATATTTGTATTTTTAGTAGAGAAGGAGTTTCACCATGTTGACCAGGCTGGTCTCAAACTCCTGACCTCAAGTGATCCGCCTGCCTCGGCCTCCCAAAGTGCTGGGATTACAGGCGTGAGCTACTGTGCTCGGCTGAGTAAATATTTTAAAAAAAGAAAAAAAAAATTCAGGCTAAATTTCCTGAAAAAACGTCCTGGCTGTGAAATCTATTAACCTCTGAAAAGTGTCTTTTATGACAATATTAGAGAAGGGCTATCCCTTAAGATATTTAAAACAAGGGAGAAAGTAAACGTGGCAGTTTACTATAAGAAACAATTAGGCAAAATTGAGAAGGTAGACTAGATGACTTAAAATCTTTGTTGTCCTTAATGATCATATTTAGTGATTTGAATGGTTAAATCCTAAATTTTTGAAATTATACATATTAAGAAATGACCTCATACATCAGATTACCTTAAACTATCATTCTTATTTACAACACTCAGCTTCAATGGTTTCATTGATGTTGAACTGAATAAATATTTTATGCAACCAAATGCTACCATAATTTCCAAGTGCAATCATTACAAGTTCAAAGTTAATTGCTTTTAAATGTATATGCTAAATAAAAAAGCATAAAAGAATAGTGTTTAAATTTTATTATGTTTAAAACTGTTTTTAGGCATTTAGTCTCCATTTTACAATGGGGGAACAAAATAATATTAACATATCCTATTATTAAACAGTATAATTTGTTTTACCTTTATTTGCTGTATTCAATGCAGTTTGGCATAACGAAAAGGCAGTTAAATTTGCAATCAACACATCTAATTCAATTCTGACTCCATTACATGTCTCTGGCCATCAAACTTCTAAAAAATAAGTTGGTGGCTACCTTGAGGTGGCCCCAAAGCAATTGCAAATGAGAAAAATAACGTTGCCTCTGAGAACAAACATTAAAGCCAACACATGGTAATGATAGCTTAGAGCAAAGACCCACGTGGAATCTAAAGACACAGGAGGATTTCCCTAGTAAATTCATTAATTGACACTTGGTGTTATACTTCAGATTCCTGTGAGTCAGCTTATTCTATCCTGAGCATTTCTAGCTCCAGATCTATAAAATTAAGTATCATATACTTAATCACTGCAGATGCAGCAAAATCATGACAGCGTGAAGTGTCTCTTGGGTTGTCACCCAGTGGTAACTCCTTTTATGTTGTTACACCACCTTCGATGTTCACAACTGAGGGAAAATATCTTTCACTGATCAATGGAGAAATACACAGCATCAGTCCCATAACCAACCGTTTACTTCATTTCTAAATCTTACGTACCAGCCCAACACACAAAGGGCCCCTTGAACCTCTCTCTAAGCACAATGTTCTCATGTGCAAGCCTTCACCTTCCTCCAGCCATTCTTCTCTGAGCCTTGGAGCCATCAATGTATCTTCATAAGCATAAAGATTTTGCCAATTCTCAAGTATTTCAAATCCATAAAACATGAAGTTATTTCATAGATTTCTAGAGACAGTAGGAAACTTAAAAGAACAATTCAGTTTGGATACCTCATATTACATGTAAAAGGGAAGGAGGATGAAAAGAGCATTGAAAACCAAAGTTTTGTAGAAACAGATAAATATACCTCTTTCATCGCAGTTAGGGAGGAAGAAATAGTGAAACCTAGAACATATAGATCATTGTTAGGAATAAAATATTGTAAAGATTTTTGATAACTCACAGAAGGCTGAGCTTAGGTTTATGTGTAAATCTGCATTAAAACATACAACATTTGTATATATTTACATATGTATACAGTTATTTATTTATATATAACTCTATATGTTTATACATATACATGAGGAGACTTTAAAAATTCATGAAAAATGGAATTCAAGGAAACAAATAAAAAATATAAACTTTGTTTCTGAACACTACCTCTATCAGGTTCAAGAAACTTTTGTAAGCAACAATAGCAGTCATTTAGTCTATTCCTAAGAACTATGGGTCCTAGGAATTTAACCATGTAAATTAAGTCTTTTTACCTTATTAAGAAGGTAATTTAAGTAAATTAAGTCTTTTTACCTGAAAAAGAATGGGTGGCCTTTCTGGATTTTTTAAGATTAGGAAACAAATATAAGTCAGAAGGAGCCAAATCAGGACTGTAAAATGGATGCCTAATAATTTCCCATTGAAACTCTCACAAAATTGCCCTTGTTTGATTAGAGGAATGAACAGGAGGATTGTCTTGGTAGAGAAAAACTCTCTGATGAAGCTTTCCTGGAGTTTTTCTGCTAAAGTTTTGGCTAACTTTCTGAAAACACTCTCATAATACACAAATGCTATTGTTCTTTGGACATCCAGAAAGTCAAGAAACAAAATCCCTTGAGCACCTCACAAAACTGTTGCAATGACCTTTGCTCTGGACAGGCCTTCTTTTGCTTTGACTGGACCGCCTCCACCTGTTGGTAGCCACTGTTTTGATTATGCTTTGTCTTCAGGATCATACTGATGAAGGCATGTTTTATTCCCCATTACAGTTCTTCAAAGAAATGCTTCAAAATCTTGATTCCATTTGTTTAAAGTTCCCATTGAAAGTTCTGCTCTTGTCTGCAGCTGATCTGAGTACAATAGTTTTTCTGCCCATCCAGTGGAAAGTTTGCTTAATTTTAATTTTTCAGTCATAATTATGTAAGCTGAATCAATTGAGACGTGTATGTTGCTGGCTATTGTTTCTGCTGTTAAGCATCAGTCCTCTTCAATCAGGGTACAAACAAGGTTCATTTTTTTCCTCACAAATTAAGGTGAAAGGTTTGCTACCACAGGCTTCATCTTCAACATGGTCTTGTCCCTTTTTAAAATAAGTCATCCATTTTTAAACTGCTGATATCTTTGAAGCACTGTCCCCATAAACTTTTCATAAAGTATTAATGATTTCACTGTTCTTCCACCCAAGCTTTACCATAAATTTAATGTTTATTCTTGCTTCAATTTTAGCAGAATTCAATGTTGCTCCAATAGAGTTCTTTTCAAACTGATATCTTATCCTTTTTAGGACTTCAAGCGAGATCCTGTTCACACATATTATGAAAAGTTAATATGAGTTTATTTTGGTGCAAAATTTCTTGAAATCCATGCATAATTTTTGCATAACATGTATTTTCCACGAACTTTTTGAAAATCTTTTATAGTTCTGGGCAGGGACAAGTGGATTTTTTTTTTTTTTTTTTTTTTTGCTCCATTTTTAAAATTTTTACTTTAAATTCTGGGATACATGTGCAGAATGTGCAGGTTTCAAGGTGGATTTTAAGAAGGGAGAGCAATTGCTGAGAGCTAGAACTCAGATTGGCACAAATGAATGCTCACGGTTTCTGAAGAACAGGGAGGTCCCACAATCAATCTTAAGGGTTTTGTGTTGATGAAATCTAAGCCCTCTCTATCTCCTCACATATTGCTGTATTCTTCTCAAGGCAAAATGGTCTTAGAGTGGTCAGTTTTTGTTTGCACTTATTTCTTGTTTGGAGGGTCTGTGGGGAGGTGGTATTTGTTCAGTTATCTTTATTTTGTTGTCACTGTTGGATTCTAAGTGTGGTTACTTTATGGATAAAAAGATAAAGGGGCTAAACTCCATAGTTTGTTCTGAGTGACAGCTGAGATTAGTGGTGGATAATTTCAGACCTACACAAATTTGGTTGAGCCCAATTTGAAGAACAATGTAAGCTATCCTCCTCAACATCTCAAGAAAGAATGATAGAAATGTAAGCCTAGAGCCCTATGACCATATTTCATTTGAAACCTAAATGTCAGCAGTCTCCCATTTGTGTCTGGATTCTATAAAATGGGGAATATAAGATCCAAATTATTCAAGTGGCTTACCTAGGGTTGCCGGCACCATTCAGCTTCACTGATTCTTGTGGTTTTCTCCCCATAATAAGAAACTAATTTCTAACTTCACATTGGTCAATTGCAGCCTCTTAAGTATGGCTACCTGCCTATGGCTCACAGAAATTTGAAGGGCTACCTGAAAATGCTGTTAGGGCTTTAGAATGGTGACAATGCCAGAGGGTGCTAGAATGCTTTTGTCCTCAACCCATGAGCCACAACATTCAGAGATCTGTAAGTAATTGGCATTTTAAATAACCAAGGTCTGGGGTGCCTGGCATGCTAACCTTGTTACTGAACTCCACAGTGTTTTCTGTGATGACAAAATTATGCACAGAAGCTCTTGGGGTTGAAATGTACACCAAGAGAAGTTTATTCTCCTCTATTTCCTTGTTGCTCTGATGCCAATTGTTCTTCTACTTCCTGACCCCTTGGCTTATGTGGTCATTCCTCTGGCCTTGAACTAGAGTCATGTTTAGGTTTGGATTTCGTTGATAGGAGCCAAATTAAGCATTTCTAGAAATACAAGGAATTTTGTTTAGTATACACTTCTCATTTAATGCATATAGCTGCTTTGAGACAATATTTATTGTGCACAATTCACTTGAGTCCTTGCTATCTGAGATTATTGGCCTCTCCTGGGGCTGGTGAGGCGAAAACAACTCCTGAAGCTGAAGTTCCATGGCAGGAGACAGTTTTGTTTCTTGGATCAAGGAGTTCCAGAGCTGAGAATACGTTTGTTTCCCAGATCAAGGGCAAGCACTGCGGGTGCTCAGGAGTAAAATCCTACAAAGACTGTGACTCTGAGCACTCCTGCTGCCTGCTTCTGTATATTGAGCCTTAAAGGAATACAGAAACAAACTAAACACGTTTTATTGGGTAGAATTTACACCAAGCTCCTGAGAATTGGGAAAGAGAGTAAATAACATTTTCCTTCTTTATTATGTTGCTGCCTCTTATGAACTACCTCATAGAATGTGAGGCAAGTATACAATCAAGTTCCAAGTAAATAACATCATTAATTCAAATGGAATAAAGTGTGAAACATGACCCAATCTAAACTATGATTTAAAAAAAATTAGAATGATCTCATGTGAAAGTGACAGGAATGTGTTGTAATTTAGAAATATATGAATCTTCCAGTGTTCCCAAGATAACATTTTTATGTGCTGATGAAATCTAAGTAATATATCTTCTTAAAAAAAAAAAAAACCTCTTCCCATAAAACACCTTTATTAGAGTTTACTGAGTTTAGCAGAAATGGCAGCTAATGTCTGGAGCGCCTATTAAAGTGCAGGTCATTTGTTTGATAGTGATTATAGAGTGTATTATTAAAAATGTGCATCCACAAAATGTTAACATTTCTAGCTTTATACAGATCCACACAGAAAATAAAACTTTTAAATTGTGGAGATTATATATCCAGTAAAATATTTATTGTTTCACAATGTATTGTTAACTGCGCTGACTACTCTTCAGTAAGATGCCACATAAATGAAAAATTAACCACTATAGAATAGAAAATAGTTTAAAGTCCTGAAGTGAGTTTCTGTGCATACAAAATAGCTTTGTCCCGGACAATGTAATGTAGAAATACTTCCGTGAAGAAGACACCATAGTAGAAGGCTTGGCAGCAAAACAAAACAAAGACCAGCACTGGAATTGCTAAGTTAGGGAGCTGCATGCAAACATGGGCTGGTCTGAATTCAAGATGCTGGAGGTCACATGTGCAGTTTGGGAAGATGATGAGCGTTCACTGATGTTGTAACTACATCTCAGCAATCTGAGGCACAAGTCTGCTTCTGTTGCGTTGTAAAATTCTAGAGAGATATAATAAACTTCCAGATTAAAATTTCTTCTCATATTTAGAGAATTTTTTTTAAGTGATTGCTTTCCTCACTCCATGCTTTAGAAACCTCTCTAGTGAAATCACTCTTCAGCCTAAAATGTTACTGTATAGTGAATTACATTTTTAGTGTTAATCAGAACATTTCATTCACCAGAAATGTGAGAATTATTTCTCGTCATTGATTTTGTTTCTTTCTCTCTCAAAAACTCGGTGTTAGCAGACTTCCTTTCAGACTTTTGAGAAGTGACAATTCTTTTCTGCGTGTTCCAGGAATGATTTTTTAAAAATAGCTACCTCACTTTGCTGTCTGCCTAAAACACTTAAATGGAGGCCAAAAGTACCAAATTTTTGTCTTTCTGCTGCGAAGGTAGCCTAAGACATTGATGTAAGTTAGAACCCAACAGGGAAGGAAATCTCACTGTCCGGAAATGGCCTAGTTGGGACATGCTTGCCTGTGAGGACTTAATTAAGTTGCTGAATTGGTTTTCTGAGTTTCTGCCAGAACACAGTGAAGGAGTATGTACCCGATGGCACTGACCAAGGTAATTATTTTCTTGATTTTAAAACAAACTTGGAATTGAGGATTTGCATAGAGTCACTTGTGGGGAACTTCGATTTCATAAATCCTTTCCAGGATGTAAGCCCTATATCTATTTGAACCAGTTAGACAATATTGCAAGCTGAATTAACTTCTCTACATCCTCATTCAGAATACACCAAAACTCTAAACTGTCCAGTATGTTAAAGGACTTGAAAGGGTGAACAGCTTCTCATATTATCTTCTCAGTTCGGAAGGTGTCACTATTTCTGGCCTTTATACTGTAAGAATCATAGAGTCAAGGTAAAGACTACACTAAGAAGCATTCTCCTAGTGCCGATTTCTTAGTTAATTCCATGTACCCTGGTAGAGACTGGGCTGTGAGCCACATGAGTACAGGGAAAATACCTTAATCCATTTGTATTGAATGTGGCTGGTGATAGGAGGCATCCAATAACTATTTGTTGAAGGAGCAAAGAATTAATGGGTGAATGTGCATTACTACCTCTTTCTCTATCCCCCAAGTTAAAATTTTTGTTGCAAATAGCATATTGAAAGTGCAACACTGAAAGGCAGGGGGAACAACAAAAATATGTTACACAAAAATTTTTAGTAAAAATGGTAGCTCTTAACTCCTTTCAAAGAAAAACTTAGAAGACTTTGCATTAGCCAAGAAACAAGGTCAAACGACTTTATGAACAATGATATATCTGAAAAAAGAACAATTCCTTTATCCTTGAAATATCTGATAGAGCTTATAGAAAACATCCAAGAGCTTGTCAAATATGGTATTTTGCGAAATGCTTGCCATCTTCAGCCATCACCGTATCGTCTTGCAAAGTGGGGATTCTCTTCCCAGTCTTTGCAAACTTGGCAATTCAGTTCAAATGGAACTGGTCTACTTATGCTTAACTGCTGAAAAGCAAGCTTCATGAAGAAACAATATATATATATTTCCCAGTGGTAGAACCAGGACCCTTCTTTTTACTCAAACTACAATAAACAGAGTTGAGACCCCAGAGAAAACTACCACATTTGAGTTCTTACAGAATCCTGGTAAGTATACCCTATCTTTCTCTTTAAAACAAAAATGAACATAAAACAGCAGAGCAGTAGGAAATCATTTCTTCGACTCATCACTGGAACAGACTTTCCTAAGAAAATCCTGATAAGTGAAGAAGCAGACCTCACATCTGGCCTGTTCCTGAACCTGTAAAAGAAGATGGCAGTCTATCAGATACAATACGTTACATAGAATCAGTGGTTGCTATTATCAGCCTGTCCTACAGGAAACAACGTTGGGATTACTTGCTAAAACATCAGTTGCATCAAACTTCTGATAAAATTTTAAACCACAGATATAGAATCTTAAGTGTAAAGCAAAAAGAAATCGGGATAAGGAGCTAGATTACCATCATGTTGTAAGCAAAGTTAATTTCTGTTTTGTACTTATTGAAAGGACTCACTAAGTCATTGCTTTTACCCTGTTTAAAAAAAATTGTATTAGACTCTCCATAGTTTGGAAAAAAAAATTCCATTTTGTAAAATAAGTAGATTGTACTAGATTCACTTTTCATGTCTAAACATTTTCTGTGATTTTATGAATTCAATTAAATATCAATTGAATTTCCTTTCCAAATAAATGAATTCCAACATGACAGATTTTTCTATGATACCAATGTCTAGTCTAGTTCTTAGGATACAGTGTGTGTATAATGTATTTTTGGTGTTGCATTGTATCTACAACAAATCTTTCCAAAAGGAAAAGGTAAACAACATTTCCAGCATCTTAGAATGCAATATTACTTTTCAGAACGGGAATTCATGACGATACATATTTTACAGCTTCATATTCCTTTTTTTTTCAAATATCATATTGTAACAATGAGGATGCAAAATAGTTTGTGAAACTGATTTTTAAGCTTCTGCTTCTACAATAGTCTTTAATCATGTAGAAAAATTATGTTTAAAAATGTCCTTCTAATATTGAGTAACAGCTGTGCTACACATTCTGCTAGTACTAACAATTCATAAATTAAAATAACCGGCAATTTTGCACTAAATTTATGTCAGCAAATGCCTGGTCAATGTAGGATAGGATGTTAAATCATAAACATTAACGAAGTTTTCTTAAACAAAAGACCAGCCCCATTAATTTCATTGGCTGAAATAAATGGTTAAATAAACTATCGGATTATTGTGGGAGACTTGTATTTATTTCTCCTTCAGAAATCCGAACCAATTAGCCTTAATTTGTTACTAAGATATTCTTGACTACTAGATGATGGTCAGAGGCAACATTATATCTTAAAATTAGACAAGCATCCTGCATATCCCGGATACAATGCAACAAAGGTTGTGCTTTTAAGAGGCTGTAATAGATGAATGCAGCCACTGACTTATGTGTTTATTTATAAGTCTCTGGTATTCCCTAGGAGGAGAGTAGTCTATTGTATCCTATTTTCACAATTATCTGCTAATACTTATTTCTACAGGCAAGATCAGTACCCTCCCTCTTCATTTTTTGTGATTAATGCTATAAAGAATGGTATTCCAAAAAGTTTCTACATATGAAGGATCTAATTTTGATGCAAGGAAAAAAAAAGTAAAAAGATGCATGGAAGGTGGAGACAAAACTGAGAGAAATACAGCAGAATTGATCTCCTTTGCAAAGACAAATTCTTGACGACAAAACCACCCACCCCAAGACAAATTCTGATTGTCACTGAAATTCAAAAATGAAGCAGTGTTCAGTTATTCTGGCATAAAATGGCATATTGAATCCAGACAGAAGAAAGTTTAGGTTGGCTTTAGACTTCTGGAAAGTTATATTCAATGTCAGAAGACAATGGAGCAATTTCTAGAAGGTTCTGAGAGAATGTGTGATTCAAAATATTAGACTCAGGCAAGATATCAGACAAATCAAATGACAACCAAAATTCTTCTGAAACATGCTTCTGTATTTCTTACAAAAAGAGAAAAACAAAATCAGAACTCCCATATTCTCCATTCAAATGTGATAAACACTTCTTATGAAAACTACTCAAAACTCAAAAGTGAAAATAACCACTTCAGAACGGAGAAACCACTGTAAAACATCTGGAGTGATAATCAAGATTATTTCCTATAATAATTGTGGTTACCAAATAAAGGTAAATGTAAGCTTAACAATAAAATTATGACACATAAATGTAATATGTATTAAATAGTATGACACATAACTAATAAAAATTTGAGAGGTGGAGATGGAAGCTGGGAGCAAGTGTAAAGAGTTAATACTTTTGTCTCTCATAGCAGAGGTCAACTGATATTGTCTAAGGTTAAAACATGCAGCTAAAAATGGCAACTCAAGAGCAATGTTTTTCAGTTTCTAAGGATTAGAGGGATCTACTATGAAATAGTATATTTTGAGGTGATGAAATAGTTTTTGAAGTTAAGCAGTCCTTTCCCTTATTTCTTATAGATTTTTCTCTGTAAAATTTAAATAAAGATCAATTCTTATGTTAAAATAGTATTACACTTTGATGCCATGTTATCCTTTTTTTTTCTTTATTGCTCTCCCCAACCACTCATCCCTCCAAACTTAACAGCTCATAGAACAGTTGGCTAAGAATAATGCTGGTGATGAATAAAGATGGAATTAGAAGAAATATTTTACATTTTGTCTGCAACTTCCTATTAAATTTTTAATAATAAATATGTATCTTTTTATTAAAACAATATAGTCATTCCCCTGAAAAAAATAAGAAAATGCAAAATAAAAATAAAGATGGATTCAATAGTTGAATATCAAAGTTTCTTCCCCCTATATCCCAAGGTGACTTAATTCGTCATTGCCTTTTTAACTTTATGATGTCACTTATTTTAATGCACATTCTTCTCTTGGATATCATATTTTGAATTTAAGTACTTTGCTTTTTAACTTACCAATTAATACATGTTATGAAGTCTTATCATAGTAAGACGTATAAAGAATTAATGTAATAAAAAGCAACCATCTCTGAGCTCATCTTTCCCTGCTTCCAGTCCTGGTACCCAGAGCAATTCCCCTTAATCTTCATCATTTGAGATTTTCTTTCATGTTGACACTGCCTTTTTCCCCCAGCTTTAGACATATCTATTGGTTTACTCTCGTGATAGATGTGAGATTAATTCATATATACTATCCCCTACTTCCGTAATTTACCACCTGTCGGTATAATTTTACAACTATGATTGGTTTCTCCATGGAGCATATCTTTAACATCAAACAACATAATTATAAGTTTATTTCTTCTTCAGTCTTGTTCAGCGTTCACATAACATTTCATATAATTCAAAAAGTAGCATTTCTTTCTTTTCTTATGCTCTTCCATTTTTATTATATCTGACAATAGCATTCTTACCTTTATATTGTCAACAATCAGTAATAATAACATTCTGGGTTTTTGTTTCTTTAATTTGGCCTTTCTTGTTGTTTTGCATTTCCATGTACATTTTAGAGGCAGCTTTCAATTTCTACAGATAATGTGTGCTGGGTTGTTTTGACTTAATGGATAATTTTTCCCACCAATGTTTTGTAGGACTCAGGGTAAACATATCATATATCTTTTGATAAATTTATTCTTAAGAATTTGATAGTTTTTGTATTATTGCAGAAGTTATTTATTTTATTTTCTATTTATTTGCTGCTAGCATAAACACATAAGATTGATTTTTGCATATTGGTCTTGAACCTATGACCTTCCAAGGCAACTAGCTGCTTGTGTATTTCTTGGAATTTTTGTTATACACAACAGTATTGTTTGCAAATAAACAAACATCGTCTTCTTACTTTTCAATATTTGTGTCTTCTATTTCTTCTTCTTGCCTTAAAATACTGACTAGGACCTCCAGTACAATGGTGAGTATAAGTAGTGATGGCAGAAATATTTATCATGTTTATGACCTTTAAGGAGATAACTCTCAATATTTTATCACTGACTATGCTGCTGGCTACAGGATTTTTAGTAGATATTTTAAAATTCAAATTGAATAAATTCTTCTTTATTTAAATAGGTAGCAAATATTACTTTTTTCCTCTATGAATTAAGCTAATCATCTTTTTTCCTTTTGTTTTTAATGAACTATCCTTTTTATTTCTTTACATGCTTATTTGCATTCATAGAAAATCCCACTTGCTCATATTGATTTATCCATTTTATACAACACTGAAATAGGCTAATATGGTTAGGTTTTTGTGACTATGATCATGAAGAACACTGTTCTATAATTTTCTTCTTCTGCAATGTCTTTGTTGGGATTCGGCATCATGTTTATGCTAGCCTCCATTGTAAGACAAAATGTTCCAAGTGTGGGAGTTTCTTTTTTAAATGTATAGTAGAATTCACCAGTGAAGCTATGTTAGTTTGTAGTTCTTATCTTCCGATGGGTTACAGGATTACATTATTTTTAGGATTCTATTTTATTAATAGTGTTCTAGGAGTGTATCTCTTATATAGCTTTTTTAGAGGTTGTTCTACATAATATCTATGATTCACAGGTGCCATTATTACACCAGTTTGAGTGAAGTATAGAAGACCTACCTCTCTTTACATCCCTTTACATTCCTTTGTTCATAATATAATTGTCTGAAATATTTTCTTTACATACAGTTAGAGTCACAGAGTTACAATTTTTACTTTAGCTGTAAAGCATAATTTAGAAAATTAAGGAAGAGAAAGAAAGCCTAAAGTATTTACCAATATTTTTGCTGACAGGTTCTTTCTTCCTTCCAAAAATTGCAACATTCTTTTCTAAAAAATTGTTTCCTTTCTCTTTAGAGAACTTATATGAATTATTCTTTTAGGGCATATCTGCCAGATTAGTTTTTCTTAATCTGAGAAATCTTGATTTTTCCTTAATTTCTAAAGAACATATTTGATAAGCATACAGATTTGTGTTGATAGTCTTTTCTTTCAGCATTGGAAAAAGTATGGTGCCGCTTTCTTTTCACTTCCATGGTTGCTAAGAGGAATTCGTTGTTTTTTTTAAATTTTTTTTCTCCAATACATAAAGTGTCATTATTCTCTGGCTGCTTTCCAGATGTTATCCTTGTCTTTAATTATTGGGACTTTATGATGTGTCTTGACATGGCTGTCTTTGGTTCATTCTTTTTGAACTTCATTCAGCTTCTTGCACCTATAGGTCAGTGTCTCTTACTTAATGTGCAAAGCATTCAGCCATTATTTCAAGTATTTTTTCAGCCCTGCTGTTTCTCCTCTCTTTCTAACATTTCAATATTTCAAAATTAAAATATTTTGCTATAGTCCCCTAAGTCCTTGAAGCTCTGACATTTTTTTCCCAGTTTTCTCTATGTTGTTCAGTTGGGTAATTTCTATTATTCTATCGTTAGGTGGCTAATTCATTCTTCTATCCCCTGTATTCTACTGTTGAGCCTCTCTACTGGGCGTTTTATTTTGTTTTCACTTCTAAAATTTTCATCTGGTTTTTCTTTGTATCTTTTATTTTTTTGCTGGACTTCCTTTGCTGAGGTTTTGGATATTTTTTCACTTGTTTCAAAGGTGTTCATAATTGCTCATGAAGTTTTTTTTAAAAAATCATGGCTACTTTAAAATCTTTTCCAAGATTTTAAGATTCTAAGATTTTATGACTCTGAGATTTTATATTATCTTTCTTGATTCTAAGGTCTCTGTTATTTCACTGTTAGCTGGTGTGTGTTTTTTCATTAAGTTTGAGATCTGCTTGGTTTTGGTATGATGAGCGATTTTTACTGAAACCTTTATATTTTGGTATTAGTGATGGCAGCGGCCGCCCATCTAGAGTGGTCACTGCCATGATACCACCTTCAGGGGAGGAGGCGTGGTTGGGGCTGTATGCTCCATGGAACTAGCGGGAGCCAGGAACAGTCGGAAGCCCTGCCTTCTTCTGAGTTGTCAGGGTGGGAGCCTCGGGCTCCCTGAGCACAGTTGAGGGCGCCCAGCTGCAGCTGCAGACCTGACCATCCCAGTGCTCTTAGGGACTGGGAGCAGGAAGGAAGGAGCCCCTCTCCCCGCGACCGGGGACAGCTGCAGCCGCCCGCCCAGCTGTGACTGTGGACCCAGGCATCTCTTCTCTGCACTCTCAAGAGCCCAGGAAGGTCCCCCGCCCCTCCCGCCGCTGCAGGCTCAGAAATGCCTGTTACCACTGTCTGGTCTCTCCCCGCTCCCTGCACCCATTTGATCTCAGAGCAAAGTTGAGGATGAGCCCGTGTGCTGTTGCAACGTGGCCAGGTGTGCGCAAACTGGGTACAGCACGGTCACACCAGCCCCCTGCCTCCTCAACCCCCTCCAGACTTCGGGCGCCAGTGATCATGAGAGCGAAGCTAACCGGGGCGTTGAAGGCAGCTCCCGCTGGCCTTCAAGCGTCCCTTAGCACAAACTAATAGTTGTAGGAGGCAGACAGGCTCCTGGGCAGAAAGGGGCAGGTCCCTGGTGAAGCTCTACCTTCAGGCTGGGGAAGGCCTGAAGTCTGGGAGTCGGGCTCCCAGTCCCACAGACGGGAGTGGGAACTTACGGTCTTTTTTCTGGGCTTCTCATAGCCACTGATGAACCAATCAGCAGCATTTCCTCCGCTTTGAAGGCCATAAAACCCCGAACACAGCCAGACAGGAGAGATGCCATGGCAAGCTGCCGGAGCAGACCCACTCCAGGGTCTCCTCTCTGCTGAAAGCTGAATACTCCGCAAGACACCTTGGTGGGGCCTAAAGAGCTGTAACAAAAACAGGGCTGAAACACACCCCTTGCTTGCTATGTTGCAAATAATGAGAGGGAGGGAACAGCTGCGGCCCACTGGGGAGCCCAGACCTAGGAGCTCACCAGGCCAGGGCTGTGACACCCTCTTTGGGGCTCTGTAGTTCCTGGTATCTCCAACCTGCCATGTACCATGTGTTCCCCAGTGCCAGCCATGGAAGCTGCTTATGGTACCCCTGGTCCAGCTGCCACCTTGTAGGGAGCTAGTGTCCATGCTGGCACCTGGAGCTGCCTGTCCTCCCGCAGCCAGTGTGCCTGGGTGTGCACAGTGGCTGGATCCCATGCTCACTTGCTCACACACTCCTCACCACTCTGGTTGCCTTTGGCAGGCAGGCGTCCGGGCCAGTAGCGCAAGCCAGTCGCAGCCTACCAAGCCGAATGGGCCCAGCAAGCCTGAGCAAAACTGGGGTAATGGCACCACAGGCCACAGAGGCTTTTGGCTGTTGAAGCGACACTCCAGGGATGTCATAACATTAGGTTATGAGATTCTAGGTCTTATTTTTTATGACATTCTCTGACAGTGCTCCTGCGGGAACAGTATGGGGCAGGAGGAAACACCATCTCATTCTTGCCCAATGGGCCTAGAAATCTAGGATTCCTATTGAACCTGAATCCAGGCTTCAGAGCGCAGGCTCAATAGGTTCAATCGGCTTCCTATTGAACATTTTCAGAGATGGGTGTGGTTCTTTGTTAGGCTGGGTGGAGGTGAAAGGCCCAGCTGGCCACAGAGTACATGTTTTTTTCCTGTGGTGTTTGACTGGAATGGGTAATTGTTGCCTTGCTAGGCTGTCCCTTGCCTGGTTCTTTGGCTACAAGGAACGCAGTTAGCTAGGGCTTTTATTTTTTTCTCTGTATCCATTGTGTTTCTGAGATACTGGCTCTGCAGCTCCAAGTTTAGAATATAGGAGGCAAGAAGAAAGCTAAGAAACTCATCATTGTGTTATTCTCAACGTCTCTAAGCCAGTCTGCCCTCTTTTCTCCACCTTTTCAAGTCTTCTTATGTTTGCTTTTTACACAATGTCCAGGGTTTTTAGTTTTACTTAGTGAGAAGAATGTAGAAAAGTACATCATCTATTTTCCCAGAAATTGAACCATCCAATTAATTTGTAATTTCAGGTTTTATATTTTCTAGTTCTAAAATGCCCAGTTTGTTCCCTTTTTAAAATTCAATTTAAAATTCATCTTTTTGTCGATTTTTCATGTATTCCTCTAAGATATTTGGTAGCTCTTTCAATAGTTTGTCTATTAATTCCAACATCTGAATCTAATTCTATGACTGTTTTTTCTGTTATTAGTATTTACTTTGTCTTGCATCTTTGAATATCTAATTATTTATTTTTAACTAGATGTAGTATTTAAAATATCCTTATTAAGTAAAGTAAATAAATATTGCTCCCTAGATAAGAACCAAGCAACTCAGCAACTGGTATGAAAAAAATGAACACTTTAGGACCAAACAGTTGAACTCAGTTGGGACTTGGTTGCAGCTTTAGTTAGTTTCAACTTACCTCCTGTTTCAAATATTTTGAGGATAAGATCCATTCTGCATGCATTGCAATCTCTTCCCTCTTTCAAGATCTAAGAACTGTGAGACTACAGAAGGCTGTTATTGCTTTCCAGCCTGCTGGAGTGCAGTGGCACGATTTTGGCTCACTGTAACCTCTACCTCCCAGGTTCAAGCAATTCTCCTGCCTTAGCCTCCCAAATAGCTGGAACTACAGGTGCGTGCCACCATACACAGCTAATTTATTTATTTATTTATTTATTTATTTATTTATTTATTTATTTATAGTAGAAATGGAGTTTCACCGTTTTGTCTAGGCTGATCTCAAACTCCTTACCTCAACTGATCCTCCCACCTTGGCATCCTAAAGTTCAGGGATTACAGGCATAAGCCACTGTGCCTAGCCTATAGATGGCGTCTTAAAATTATAAATAAATACACTGCTTTTGTATTATGACTATTTTATAACTATTACTAAAGAGACAAGTAATGTGCTAGGATTATATGTTCTCCTCTCAGGATTTAGTATATATTCACTTTTCCACTCAAGGAGAATAATCCTAGAGTTTCATTCAAGGAATTTGTTTTTAGTTCACAGAATCCTTTTACTATATTTTCAATCGGTCTCTTATTTTGAATGATGTACGCAATTATTTTTCCCCAATTGTTTCACTCCAGCTAGCTTTCTAGTCTTGTTGTTCAGCCATGATTTTAGAATTTTCAGTGCTCTTCTGGAAGACCTGTTAGTCTGACATTGGATTCACAAGGTTATCCGTGTCTTTTACTTTAGATTTCATTTAGTCTGCCTTTCAGTATTTCTGATGTATTTTCCAGGAGATTTTCTTCACTTTATCATTTTACAGAGATATACAGATATGATATTTATGTAAATATCTATATGTTCAAATTCAAGTGTGCTTTCTTATTAGTATTAGGTATTTTTTCTCCTTCAAGTAAACCTGCTCTCACTTTATTAAAGCATTCTCTTCTAAATTTCTCTAGACACATTAATTAGGATGTTTTCTAAATATTGTTCTATTCCCAAAATATCTGTTTTTCCTGTGGGGAGGATTTCTTTTTGTCTCTTTCTTTAAAATAAGTATTTGGATGATTATACTTTGCACTGAGGATTTTCCCTAATGTCTAGAGGTTCTTGTTGTCCATTTAATTAAGAAACTACACAAAATCTGACCATAAACACTGTTAAGGGCTGACAGACTTGGCTTAATTTAAGTGAGCAGAGAGCTGGCAGTAAATTTTCAGACACCTCAGTGATAGACTGTTTAATGCTGGGGTGCCATCTCCTACACTAGTGACCCTATTTCTCCCTCAAGGAGGTGGTTCAGTTTAATTGAAGAACCTCGCTTAAATTTGTCATCATTTTGCTTTTCTGCATGTGGGCTAAATCCCTGTATGCCAAGCAATCTGTGCACAGACATAGGAAAGAGGGAAAGAGGTCGACTGATTCTTCTACAGACTTTAATTATATCTCTTTCCTACTCTTCATAGACATAGTATTTCCAGCTTCCAAGCCCTACTGATCTTCTGCAGTGAAAAATCTGTTTCATCCTTGACTAAAATTTTCAAAAGTGTCCTTGACTTTATCCTTCTCATTTTTGCTTTATTGGCTCCCAATCCCCAATATAGTTTTTGTTTGTTTTTCCAGAAGGAATAGTTCCAAAGAGCAACCATAGATTGATGTACTCTCTTCCCATCTACTCCCTCCTTTGTTTTTTGGCTTATGCCTTTATATATCTATTTTGTTTTATTTGAAATTATGCCCATAGAGAGAATGAAGAAAAACATATACTCATTCTAATATCTGGAAAGATTTTTAAATTGTTTAAAAATTCATTCTTTATTAAATAATGAAATTTTATTATAATGATATAGTTACATCTTGGCTATGGTCACTATCCTAAGAGTATGGAGAAAAAGCAACTCAGAAACCATTCTAATCAAAGAAGAAGAATTTATAGTATATGAAAATAATCCCATCCACTTGTTAATGGCTTTGGGAGACAAAATGAAATTTGCTTGAATGCTGCCTTCTCTTTCCATTTCTCCTTAAACATTTTAATGCATTAGACATTTAAAAAATCATAAATGTACTTATAAAAATTTTAAAGGAACACTTAGTTGGAGAAGTGGTGTTGCCATAACTGAAGTGTATATATGTCTCTTTAACTAAAATTAAAACTGTATCAAAAAGCTAGAGATCATTAGACAGAGGATGGTAAATTATCCAATGACAAGCTGATTCTCCTGAGATAAAAGCCTAGAAGAGAACAACAATTAATAATTAAAATTTTCTTATTTCCATATAGATTGTGCATTTTTGTTATGGGATTATTATTTATTGTCTTTTCATTTTTTTTTTTTTTTTTAGGAGTCTTGCTCTGTTGCCCAGGCTGGAGTACAGGCCGCGATCTAGGCTTACTGCAACCTCTGCCTTCCAGGTTCAAGCCATTTTCCCACCTCAGCCTCCTGAGTAGCTGGGATTACAGGCACATGCCACCATGCCCAGCTAATTTTTGTATTTTTAGTAGAGATGAGGTTTCACCATGTTGTTTGACCAGGCTGGTCTCGAACTCCTGACCTCAGGCAATCCACTTGCCTCAGCCTCCCAAAGTGCTTGGATTACAGGTATGAGCCACTGTGCCCAGATGTCTTTTCAGTTTTATATAGCAAAATGTGACATCTTAAGAAACAAAAAATATGTATTATCTCTGAAACCAAGAAGTCCAGAAGCAGAAAGTTTCTAGCCTTGGTGAATTCTAAAGATTATTAATGTCTTCAAAAACCCAGATTGTTTCTATCTTTCTGATCTACTATCCTCAACACATGGCCTTGTCTTCTCTCACGGGAGTGGGATGGTTCTCAGAGTTCCTGTCATCACATGGATATATGACAATAAACAGTGGAAGATGAGCTATTTGTATACATTACTCTTGGTCTCCTGATCTAGCTTTTCACAGTTTGTGTATAAGATAAATGGAAAGGGCAGGTGGCAGAGTATGGGTAAGAAGTTAACGAGATACAAGCAGCATTGTTTTCATATTCACATGAGAATGTGTAAAAAAGGAGAAATAAATGTTTTGTTTTGTTTTCCTGTGCACAAAATAGCCACTTGGGCACTGAGGGCTCCAGAGAGGTCTCTGCGACCTTTGGTCTTTCAACAGTGCAAACATCATCAATAGCAGCTTCTAGGGGTGACAGGAGGGTTGTCAAGGACAGGCAGGAGATGGTTAATAGCAAATCAAGCTGATGTGTAGAAGAAAAAAGGAGGACGAAGTTACGAATTCTCATACTAACACCATATCAGATACATTGACAGCAGACATCACTAGAGCTGTTCCAGAAGGTAAACAGGAGAAAATGATAGATGCCACCAAACAAAAGCTGACAGGGCTCACTTCTGAGTACATGTGAAGTACCATCTCAAGATTTCCTTTTGCAAGAAAAGCTGTCCTAAATTAACAATGGAATGAAAGTTACACCCATTTTAGAGATGAAGAAATCTTCTGGTATCTTCTATCTCCAGAGTAAAACTTCTCCCTCTCCCTTGTATGAATTTTTTTCAATATACTTTTACATTCACCTTATAGCATATTGAACGTTTGTCTAATTCATTTGCCACTTTATTTATGTGATGTCTTGTGATTTCAGTCTTAGTTAGGAAGTCATGAAGCTTAATCTCCATTAACTGGGAATAATAAGGGACAGGGTAATTGAGGATGAGGCCATAAACAGCCTCAACTTACAGAAAAAGCACGAAGTAGGTAGAAAAAAATATGAAGAAGAGAGATGAACTTACAGTTCACAGTGACACACTGTCCTTTGGACTGGCCTTGGTGTACAGAGGGGGATCCTTAGTATCCATGCCTATGCGTCTTGATGCTGTAGTTAACATACAAATGTAGATAACTGACAGAAGATGGGCCCTCTGGATCCTCTCTGTGGCATATCTGAAACATGAAGACAGAGAAATAAAAATCTCAGAGTCACTAGAATTGAATGATATTAACAGTAGTGCCTAGTGACAGACTAAGCATCTGCTTGGAGAACCAACAAAGCAGAGGTAGTGAAAATTGGCAATATTTGTAATAATAGAACATCAAAATCAGTCAGAATAGTAAATATTAATTTCTATCTTCTTCCCCCCACAAATAAACCAAGGTGGTAATAAAATAAAATGAGAACTTTTTGAGCTTTATTTTATTCTTTTATTGATAGGGATATATATGGTAAGACTATACATATAAGTTTTAAATTCCACAGAGGGTAGTCAGTGCCCTACACTTTTCAAAGCTTAGTTCCTGTAAACTTCTTGTTCTTCTTTTCTTAGTTCTTCTAAAACTCTAAGAACTCTTTCAGTTTAGGTCCCCATAGCCACCTTAATTCCTACTCTTTCTGAAGTGTGATTATCCTCTTTCCCTTTGATTCTCTGAACTCATCTGGTACCTGTTTGGAGGTTCCAAAAACAAATGAAGGTTATATTAAGAACTTCCATTACATAGTTATATTAAGAACTATAAAACCAAAAGTAAGAAAGCATAGATCTCTTATACTTATTCAACGTCTTAACAAAGTGCTTTCATACCACTATTTGATTCTTTCTGGAACCCTAGGAGACACAAGTATTATTACTTTTGTTATACATATGAATAAATGTACCATAAATAACAATGATCACATGCTTAAACTGTTAACACCTAAAGTAAAAAACTAGTTTGGTGCTCTGTCAAATCAAACCAGCTGGCTTGGAAAGCTGATAGAAAGTAAAGAATATAGATAAAAAGGTAGAAAAAATACATATAATTTGGAGACCAACTCAGACAAAGTCAAAAATTCAATATTTTAATTAAATTAATCTGAGTCTATTTCTGTTGTTTGCAAGCAAAAGAATTTCTAATAATAAAATAAGGTAAATTATATCAAATAGATCTAATGGATTTTTTTTAGTGAACTTCCATGTGATATTTATGAACTTGTTTATTAACTACAGATGTTATCCAAAATGATGCCCATATAATAATTTAGTCATTCTAAACATCTCAGAAATTGTCATGTTGGAACCAAATAGTCCAAGCTTCTCCTTACATCTCTCTGTAACTAGTGTTTGCTTCTGATTCAGTAGAGGGTCTTGAGAGAGTGACGGGATGTACATATATGGTTGCTGATAAGAATGGGCCTTCTTACCTTCCAATTAATATAACACAAAATATTGGTTGTTATGTGATTCCAAACAATAGACACAATCTAATGTGTCGAGTTCTTACTGATCTTTAGTCAACAATCTAATGTGTATAATTCTTACTGATTTTTAGTCACTTATTTTGAGAAATGTACTGTTTTACTTGTTCCATGTTTAATTCACAAGTTATTTAATCTTTTCTCTGTTCTCTATCAGTACTCCACCAAAACTACCAATCCACCATCAAGAGTTAACTAGTTTAACTCAAAGATGAGAGTGATTTAGGCAACTAGTAAGTGATAACAGAAAGTGTAGAGAATTAATATCCCTATTTGAACCCCCTGTTCCAGCTAAGTGACTATCAACAGATCTTCCAGTAGGAAAAACCTAACCTATGGAGAATTGTTTGACTTCCTCTGAATCTGGAATACATCGTTTAATTTTCAGTAACCCCATTTCGAAGAATTAATATCACAGATTTTCTTACATTTCTTATAGTCTTATATTTTCTTATGTTTCTTTTATTGTTCCTCTTATATTATGCATGATACTGTGGGAACACTCTAAATAATTCTTGGCTTTCTCTTCCTTCCTAAGAAACATCTTCTTGCTTCTAATAATGCAAACTGCTCCTGATTTATAACCTCAGATACTTTAGGTAATACCAGTAACTTCAGGGTCAATAGTGCCTGCAGAGCATAGCCTTGTTAATCAGTCAAAATGATTTCATGTGTTTTCTTAGAAGCATCAGAAAGGGCAAAGGATTTATGGGTAATATCATTTTATGTGCCACTGTGGTGTACAATATTGTCATCATGTGTTAAAACCAGCAATGGTCTTCATTGATTTTAATCATAGTCGCACTCACCTCACTCTCCCCTGTGTACTACCCCTCCCATAAAAAGATAAAAGAAATCTGAAGACATTTTATATGATCACTTAAAACACTTTTAGTCATTATAAGTTTTTTAATGCTTTTATAGTTAACCAGGATTAAGTGCCACTTCTCACAGATAATATGTCTTTCTCGCTCAAATTTCAACCAAAAACACTTAAGACTATTGAAATACGTGTATTTTAAAGGTGGAGGAGGTTCTTATAAATAGCCACCACTGAAGAGACTTATTTGCCTCATTTTCCCAGGAGTATTTTGTGTGTGTAATTTTATTCAACAGAGAGCTTACATTTTTATGGTGATTCATTCACATATCAGAAATTCAATAAAAAATCCCATAGCCAAGAAGATAGACTTACAGGAAAGGAGTGAGGGAAAGATAAGCTTAAATTGAAACATGTCAGAGCAGATCAGGTGCCCCTCCATCACCCTTTGCATGAGCCAGACTCGCTTCTCCAATAGACTTGCTTCAGGAAAGGAGAAAGCTAAGCCCTCATCTACCATCCTCTCAGTATGAAAGCGAGACATCCTTTTATTTGCTTAATCAAGCCATCATTTGTTCTTTCATTCTTCCAACATTTAGCCAATGCACATTCATGGGATCACATCTACATGCCAGGTGGAATGCTGGAGCGAGATGTCAGAGGCTTCAATTTCACAGTCTTCTGAGGACGTTTGATTAGAAGAAATAATATTGTTAGTAACAAACACAAACTACTGGTACCCCAGAAGAGGGAGTGGTCAGCTCTGGTGGATCAGGTTTCACAGAACAGCTTACCCAGGGACATTGTCTTACCCACTACAGTATCCTCAGCACTTAGCGTAGTGCCTAGTACCTAGCAGCTAGTTGTAGTGGACACAAATATAGCAGCCTTCTGTTTCCCAGAAATTCCCCTGATAGTCATGTCATGTAATTCTCTTACCGTGGCCTCTGCTACCTACCCTCTCCTCTAACTGAAAGGTCCAAGTGATTAGACATTTGGCCTCTACTGGGGCAATCATAATAACCTATTCCTTGGCCACAATGCATGGTCAAAGAAAAAGCCCATGGCCCAAGCTGTAAAAACTGAGGTTCTTCCTGGTTACTCACTTGTTCTTTATTAACTGTGTTTACAGAAAGAGAGCCCTTTCTTTTCACATTTCTCTCATTCTATACCCAACAACTACATAGTGCAATGGTTTGAATGTGTTCCTCAAAGTTCATGTGTTGGAAACTTAACCCCTAATGCAACAATGTTGAGAAGTGAGGACTTTTAAGCATGAATGGGTCATGAAGGCTCTACTCTTATGAGCAGATCAATGCCATGATCAGGGGAGTGGGTTAGCTCTTGAGGGAATGGGTTTCTGGTAAAAGGATGAATCTGGCTTTCTTTCTCTCTTGCACTCTCATGCTCTTCCACCTCTGCCATAGGATGACACACTATGAAGGCCCTTGCAAGATGCTGATGCTATGTTCTTGGACTTCTCAGCCTCTAGAACCATAAGCTGAATAAATGTATGTACATTATAAATTACCCAGTCTGTGGCATCCCGTGTGATTATAGCAGTATAAAATGAACTAAGACACAAAAGGATAAACATTTAGTGAGTTCTCAATATGTATTTGCTGAAAAAATAATTGTGCAGCTGTGAAGTTGGTAGAGTGTGAGCTGGAACTTCTAGGTTTTGCACCTTTCGAAAAAGCCCATTCTAGGAAAAGGATGATGAAAAGTAGAGGAAAAGTGCAAAGAGAGGAGGAGAGAAGGGAGAAAAGAGGAGTCCCAAAGGCATTCATGAGCCTACTTCTACCATATTTAATGCCCTCTTAACTCATTGCCTTCCCCACTAACACGTTTTAGTAAACTAATTCAAGTTATTGGCACCTGGAAGAGTCCTAATACTGTATTCAATAAGTCGTTATTGAAAGACTGACTGAATGATAATTGAATAAACCGATTAATAAATGAACAAACGAAGCACATCTCTGCAGAGGGTACTATAAGCCCAAAACAAGCAGATGTGCCACAGCGTAGTATGCTGGATATGATATTTTGGCCCACAGTATTTATTCTCATTCTCCATTTTTATCTTCTATGTATACTGCAGGGGCTAGAAACTTCCTTGAAAGTAGATGTCTGCAAATATGATTCAACTAATGAATGATATACAGGTTTGAGAGGCTTGAAAGGGTGATGTGGTTGGGATATTGTTGCTTCTGCTGGTTCTAGGAATTAAGGTGGGAATAAACACAAGCACTGAATTCCCAACTTTGGTCAGAAACGTTATGGATGTGAGAGACAGCTGTGGCAATGGCAGGGGGAGTAGCAGCTTCCTTAATCTGGCTCACAGTTTATACTGACATGCCCATTCTAGTCTGATGGGGCTCCCCTGAATTCCTCTCCTTTAACCCTTTCTGCAGTGTTGTAAACACTCAGTTACTTTCTAATAAAACACTTAAAAACTTTCTGTTGCCCATTGTAAACACTGAATTTCTTTATTTTCCTTATTTTAAAACATCTGAAAACTTTCTGAATCCTGACATCAGTCACACAGGAAATTATAAAAGGGTAAGTGTTGGATCTAATACAGTGGTTCTCAAATGAGGATGAGGAGCAACTTTGCCCCTTGGAGAATATTTGGCAATGTCTGGAGAGAGAGAGATATATATATGTATATATACATGTATATATTTGTCATGAGTTGGGAAGGTGGTGCTACTAGCATCTGGAACCTAATGGGTAGAGGCCAAGGGAGCTGCTAAACATTTTGCAATGCATAAGAACATACATTAAAAATTATCCAGCCCAAAACATGAAAAGAATAAGGGTGAGAAGTCCTGGACCAAAGCAATTTTCAACAGGTTGTAGCTACAGGATTAAACTCTTTATTATTAGGCAAGACCAGATTGTGAAGTGTCATATATGGTGCTCAAAAGAATGGATAGATCTCATTCTCCCTCTGATACCTCACTATTGGTCTTTACCAGGTTTGGAAGGCTTAGGGCTCTAAATTCTGTTTTAATGTTTAAATATGAAAAGAATGCACTATTTTAATTTTCACTGTAGAGATATTCTTAAGAATTTCTCAGTCATGGGACCAGCAACAGTCATTGATCTTAGTAAAAATTGCTTATAGGTATTACATATTACACTATAATGATTACATTGTCATAAATGTCTTCACCCTAGAGGACCTCTATAGAGAAATCATGCATGCTACCCCTTCGATAATGGTTCAGAATTATTATCATTCATGTACCTTTATTAAACAATCTATGAAAAGACATTAATTTTAACTCACCACAAGGCTACAATGATCTGAAAAAAATAAATGCTTTAAAGCACATGAGATCAACAAATATAACAAAAAAAGAGGCATTATAAACCTCCTGTGTATGTATTCCAACCCCAATGTTTTTTAGTGAACACAAATGAACAACGACATGGGACTGTCCTGATTGTTTATCATGAAAATTATTCAAGGGCTAAAAAAAGGTTTATATTTGATAATCCTGAATTACTGGTCTTACCAAGGTGAATACAGAATGATGCCAGCACAGTGATACACAGGACAGCTGGGATCAAGAAATTTGAGAAGCTACAAATAAAAACTAAAAAAAAAAAAAAAAAAAAAAAAAAAAAAAAAAATTAAATATTTAAATTTAAAAATTTAAAAATGCATGTCAAAAGTGAACTGTTAAATATTCATTTTGAATGACTAAGTTCACAGTGCTTTCCGAGTGGTGCAGATGGCTCAGGGATTCAGGGAAAACAAAACACCAGTTTCTGCATACTGGTAGCTGCTCAGTCATAATAGCCAGAGGCTTTGAGATGATTCAACTAGATCTCTTCTGTCAAAATCCACTGGATCTATAGAGCTTCTGTCATAATAATGAGGGTGAAGGGTTAGTAGGAAATGTGGGTTGCCTTTGCTTTAACATCCATGGAGAAAGCTTTAGTTATTGGAAAATGACCATTTAAATTCCAATTAGAGATTCATTTATGAAGGAAAAGTGTTTTTGCAGGGAAGGAGGAACAGACAAAAATTTCTTAGTTTAATCCAAAAATTTTAAGAAAAATTAAGTGAATGGAAAATTGTGCACATCGTAATCAGACAGAAATTGTGAACTGATTACAGGAAATGGTCTGAGATGTTTAAGCAGCAGCCTCGTTTTTTGTTAGACACAGGGGTATGACCTCATCACTTAGAGCTTACTCTTTGCATAATGGCTTGGAGAAAAGAAAGAGCCAAACGGCATCATCTTTCTCCCTGTCTTACTGTCAGGGGAGAGCTAATACTCATATAGTGTAATAAAAAATGGTATTAAACTGCATCTTTGAACAACCAGAAAGAATGCACAAAATGAATTCTGAATAAATGGCCAAAAGCTTTTGTTTAATGGGAGATCATTTTACCATTTGCATTGTGTCAGAATAATAGACCAGACTTCCCATTCTACAGACACTTGATTGAGTGCCTACTATGTGCCATGTACTATTAGGTGCTACAGAAAAAATGCAGAAGTCAGTAGAAGAATGCCTTTGTTCCAAGCCTAGTAGATAAGATGAAACAAGAAACAATGTAATCAAACTCTGCATATAGCATCAATAAAAACGTTTCAAGCAAAATTTCAGAGACTATATCATTATGGGTGGTAAAGTGTCTGGGAGGGTGTGATGCTGGAGGGTGGTAAGAAAGGAATCTTAAAGAACTGGAAGACTTTGAAATGACAGAAATGGGAGAGAACTTTTTGTAGAAAGAAATCAGTAATGCCAAAAGAATAGAAGACAGAAAATATATGGGCACATGCATGAATGAGTAGGTAGTCTGGTTTAACTGGAACTAGTGAAACATGTAGGGAACTTGTTGAAAATACGTCTGAAAGGGTTAAGTCAGAGACAGACTTCAAGATCTCTAGCAGACCTTAGAAATCCTCCATTACACTTAAGTAAATAAAGACTCAAAAAAATTAATTATGCAATATGATGCAGCAAAGTGATGATCCTAGTAGCCAAGGATACTTTATTTTGTGTCTCCTGAATGACCACTTCCATTGTTCATTCTATGTATTTTGCAGGGTAATCTGGGTATTCTTAAATGCCATGTAAAGCAGGTTGTACTAATTATTTAATGTAGTAAATCTTAAAGAAATACTAAATATCTTTGATAATGGAAATGAATCTTGAAAAATAGAAAAAGGGAGAACAGAAGAAGCCTTTTATAGAGATGTGATTAATGATTAGATTTTTAAAAAACTGGATGAACCTAAGATCTACTTACTGTACACATGGACATAAAAACCGTCTTTCATATACTTCAGTTTTTGCTTAACCAGTCGTTAACAAAGCTGTGAGATTATGCACTGAAAAATCTGTTGCAGAAATTAAAAACATCTAGATAGAAGATTCAGAGCCCAACCGATTATAAGGATTTTTTGCTGAAATATAGCCTGGTCTTAGTAATTCCTGATTTCGTCATAAGTGTATGAAAATCTTAGGTAAACAAATTGCCAAGACAATTATGGGAGAATTCCAGCATTTATTAAGACAGTCACAGTTTATAAACTATATGTTTTTGAAATAGAAAAAGAAAGTTTATTATATTTTAATAAGGATATCCATTTTGAATTCATAATATTCTCCAAAACATAACAGCATGCATGGCACACATATATATAAATACATGCAATTTGTCATGAATTTAAGTAGCAGTGAGTAAAATGTATTACCAAATTTGAATCTGACATAAATTAAAACTGAATGGGTTAAAGAAAATAATTTCAGTGTCAGGCCAAAATAATGCTCAAATACAATTTTATATGTATTTTGATTTTAATCTCAAAAGTTATTGCTTTATTTCTCTGGTCTTTTACAAAAGCAGACAAATCAATGTTTCATATGTGGCCTTTTCCCCTGGCAATCCCTAAAAAAGCTTCCCCCATTTACATGCCAAGTTCAATTACTGATTTTCATGTCTTGCTTCTCTTTTGAAGACACAATATATAAGGAAACATATTAATAAGCATTTATGTTGGGTACAACCAAAATGAACATTAAAAGGTTTACTGAACTTCACACCATAATTTCAGCAAGAAACCTTGAAGCTAGAATAAAAGTATTCATCTTTTTAATAATCAATGCTGTTTAAAGTGTGTTGCATCATTATCTCAGTCATTAAAATAATCTTGTAAGTATCTATCATTATGTCATCCAAAGGCTGAGTTGCTCAAAGTCATACTTATTATCATTAGTTTGCACCTGGCTTCAGGCTCATACTCCATCCAAACCATTGCCATACTGTCTTCCATCAAAAGAGTAATCAGGTGTTTCAGTGGCAAGAAGAAACACATTCAAGACAGCTCATGTGGAAGAGATTATACACAAGGGAATACTATTCAGCCATAAAAAGAATGAAATAGTGTCTTTTACCGCAACGTGGATGGAACTGGAGGCCCTAATTTTAAGTGAAACAAGTTAGACCCAGAAAGACAAATACTGCGTGTTCTCACTTATAAGTGGGAGTTAAATAATGAGTACGCATGGACATAGAGTGTGGAATGATAGACATTGCTGACTAAGGAGGGTGAGAGAGTGGGGGGGATGAGAAATTACTCAATGAGAACAATGAATGTTATTTGGGTGATGGCCTAAAAGCCCCTGACTTCACCACTATATAATCTATGCATGTAAAATAATTACACGTGTACCTCATAAATTTATACCAAAAAAAAAAAAAAAATGAAAGGAGATTAGGATTAGTATGGTTATAAAAGAGAAGGGGAAAGCGCATGTGAAAAGTCAAAGTTGGCAGCAGTCATGGCAGGGCCATGTAGGTCATGTATTCAGAACTGGTCTTTGGTGGGGTTCCAGACACATGGCATGTGTCTGGATAAGATCATAGTCTGTGTAAAACAGGTAGATTTGGGTTTAAAACTCAGGTCTCCTCTCAGACGGTGTGTAATCTCGGCTGCTTGCCTAATTGTGTAAGCAATCATTTCTTTTGTAACATGAGGATAAAGCAGTTTTCCTGAAGATTGAATGATGATTAAATGAAGTAATGCAATAAAACACTTACTATAATGTGTCCATAATAAACGTTTAAAATATGTTATTGATTATCAATGTATAGTCTTTTCATGATACAGTTTTCTCACAGTATTTATGCAGGATTGCTTCCGGGACCCCACAGATACCAAAATCTGCCGGTACTCAAGACTCTTATAATAATGTAATATTTGCTTATAACCTATGCACATCCTCGCATATACTTTAAATCATCTCTACATTACTTATATCTAAAGTAATGTAAATACTGTGTAATTTTTGTACTATATTAATTTTTTATTTGGATTATTATTTTTATTTTTTCCCCAAATATGCAGATACAGAATGCATGGATACAGAGGGCAGACTGTATCTGATTTGGTGTCATCAACCTCCCATGATAAATCCAAAAATATCCTTCACAAACATTTGTCTACTAAAAGGAAACCACCAATATTGCCTCTATGGGAACTTCTCTGTATCAGTAAAACTGTTTTTCATCTTCATTCAACCAGTAAGAATGTATGGAACATGCAGTATATTTCCAACACTATGCCAGGGACTATAAATTATGGATATTTAAAATATATTTTCTAATCTGGAAGAGCTTGCATAATAAGAAGGGAGAAGAAAATGAAGGTGGCTGCTATGTGGATGCATTTTGTGTCAGGGGGAATGGAAAGCCAAATATCTTGTTGGGCACCTATCGCATTCCAAGCATGATACTGCAGATGGTCCCCAACTTGCCATGTTTCAACTTAACAATTTTTTGATTTTATGATGGTGCAAAAGTGATATGCATTCAATAGAAGACATACTTGAATTCTGAATTTTGATCTTTTTCCAAGCTAGTGATAGGAGATACAATACTCTCTTGTAGTTCTGGGCAGCGGCAGGGACCCACAGATTCCAGTTAATCCTGTGATCACTAGGGTGAGCAACCGGTTCTCTACTGTGTTGCCAGATGATTTTGCCCAACTGTAGTCTAATGTAAGTGTTCTGAGCACATTTAAGGTAGGCTAGGTATTTAGCAGGTTGGGTATATTCACTAGGTTGGGTATATTAAGTGCATGTTTTACTTACAGTATTTCAGCTTACAATGGCTTTGAAGGGTTGTAACCTTATCAAGAGTCAAGGAGCAGCTGTAGATGTTTCTGTGCATTGTTATCAGAACTTAGTCCTTAACAGAGCCTCATAAATAAGGCTGGAATTTTTGTTCTGATAACAGGTAAGGAAAATGAGCTCAGAATCGTCCAATAGCTTTTTTTTTTTTTTTTTTTTTTTTTTTTTTTTTTTTTTTTTAATTTATTTATTATTATTATACTTTAAGTTGTAGGGTACATGTGCATAACGTGCAGGTTTGTTACATATGTATACTTGTGCCATGTTGCTGTGCTGCACCCATCAACTCGTCATTTACATCAGGTATAACTCCCAATGCAATCCCTCCCCCCTCCCCCCTCCCCATGATAGGCCCCGGTGTGTGATGTTCCCCTTCCTGAGTCCGAGTGATCTCATTGTTCAGTTCCCACCTATGAGTGAGAACATGCGGTGTTTGGTTTTCTGTTCTTGTGATAGTTTGCTAAGAATGATGGATTCCAGCTGCATCCAAGTCCCTACAAAGGACTCAAACTCATCCTTTTTTATGGCTGCATAGTATTCCATGGTGTATATGTGCCACATTTCTTAATCCAATCTGTCACTGATGGACATTTGGGTTGATTCCAAGTCTTTGCTATTGTGAATAGTGCTGCAATAAACATACGTGTGCATGTGTCTTTATAGCAGCATAATTTATAATCCTTTGGGTATATACCCAGTAATGGGATGGCTGGGTCATATGGTACATCTAGTTCTAGATCCTTGAGGAATCGCCATACTGTTTTCCATAATGGTTGAACTAGTTTACAATCCCACCAACAGTGTAAAAGTGTTCCTATTTCTCCACATCCTCTCCAGCACCTGTTGTTTCCTGACTTTTTAATGATTGCCATTCTAACTGGTGTGAGATGGTATCTCATGGTGGTTTTGATTTGCATTTCTCTGATGGCCAGTGATGATGAGCATTTTTTTCATGTGTCTGTTGGCTGTATGAATGTCTTCTTTTGAGAAATGTCTGTTCATGTCCTTTGCCCACTTTTTGATGGGGTTGTTTGTTTTTTTCTTGTAAATTTGTTTGAGTTCTTTGTAGGTTCTGGATATTAGCCCTTTGTCAGATGAGTAGATTGCAAAAATTTTCTCCCATTCTGTAGGTTGCCTGTTCACTCTGATGGTAGTGTCTTTTGCTGTGCAGAAGCTCTTTAGTTTAATGAGATCCCATTTGTCAATTTTGGCTTTTGCTGCCGTTGCTTTTGGTGTTTTAGACATGAAATCTTTGCCCATGCCTATGTCCTGAATGGTACTACCTAGGTTTTCCTCTAGGATTTTTATGGTATTAGGTCTAACATTTAAGTCTCTAATCCATCTTGAATTAATTTTCGTATAAGGAGTAAGGAAAGGATCCAGTTTCAGCTTTCTACTTATGGCTAGCCAATTTTCCCAGCACCATTTATTAAATAGGGAATCCTTTCCCCATTTCTTGTTTCTCTCAGGTTTGTCAAAGATCAAATGGCTGTAGATGTGTGGTATTATTTCTGAGGACTCTGTTCTGTTCCATTGGTCTATATCTCTGTTTTGGTACCAGTACCATGCTGTTTTGGTTACTGTAGCCTTGTAGTATAGTTTGAAGTCAGGTAGCGTGATGCCTCCAGCTTTGTTCTTTTGACTTAGGATTGTCTTGGAGATGCGGGCTCTTTTTTGGTTCCATATGAACTTTAAAGCAGTTTTTTCCAATTCTGTGAAGAAACTCATTGGTAGCTTGATGGGGATGGCATTGAATCTATAAATTACCTTGGGCAGTATGGCCATTTTCACAATATTGATTCTTCCTATCCATGAGCATGGTATGTTCTTCCATTTGTTTGTGTCCTCTTTGATTTCACTGAGCAGTGGTTTGTAGTTCTCCTTGAAGAGGTCCTTTACATCCCTTGTAAGTTGGATTCCTAGGTATTTGATTCTCTTTGAAGCAATTGTGAATGGAAGTTCATTCCTGATTTGGCTCTCTGTTTGTCTGTTCCTGGTGTATAAGAATGCTTGTGATTTTTGCACATTAATTTTGTATCCTGAGACTTTGCTGAAGTTGCTTATCAGCTTAAGGAGATTTTGGGCTGAGACAATGGGGTTTTCTAAATATACAATCATGTCATCTGCAAACAGGGACAATTTGACTTCTTCTTTTCCTAACTGAATACCCTTGATTTCTTTCTCTTGCCTGATTGCCCTAGCCAGAACTTCCAACACTATGTTGAATAGGAGTGGTGAGAGAGGGCATCCCTGTCTTGTGCCAGTTTTCAAAGGGAATTTTTCCAGTTTTTGCCCATTCAGTATGATATTGGCTGTGGGTTTGTCATAAATAGCTCTTATTATTTTGAGGTACGTTCCATCAATACCGAATTTATTGAGCGTTTTTAGCATGAAGGGCTGTTGAATTTTGTCAAAAGCCTTTTCTGCATCAATTGAGATAATCATGTGGTTCTTGTCTTTGGTTCTGTTTATATGCTGGATTATGTTTATTGATTTGCGAATGTTGAACCAGCCTTGCATCCCAGGGATGAAGCCCACTTGATCATGGTGGATAAGCTTTTTGATGTGTTGCTGAATCCGGTTTGCCAGTATTTTATTGAGGATTTTTGCATCGATGTTCATCAGGGATATTGGTCTAAAATTCTCTTTTTTTTGTTGTGTCTCTGCCAGGCTTTGGTATCAGGATGATGTTGGCCTCATAAAATGAGTTAGGGAGGATTCCCTCTTTTTCTATTGATTGGAATAGTTTCAGAAGGAATGGTACCAACTCCTCTTTGTACCTCTGGTAGAATTCAGCTGTGAATCCATCTGGTCCTGGACTTTTTTTGGTTGGTAGGCTATTAATTGTTGCCTCAATTTCAGAGCCTGCTATTGGTCTATTCAGGGATTCAACTTCTTCCTGGTTTAGTCTTGGAAGAGTGTAAGTGTCCAGGAAATTATCCATTTCTTCTAGATTTTCCAGTTTATTTGCGTAGAGGTGTTTATAGTATTCTCTGATGGTAGTTTGTATTTCTGTGGGGTCGGTGGTGATATCCCCTTGATCATTTTTAATTGCGTCGATTTGATTCTTCTCTCTTTTCTTCTTTATTAGTCTGGCTAGTGGTCTGTCAATTTTGTTGATCTTTTCAAAAAACCAACTCCTGGATTCATTGATTTTTTGGAGGGTTTTTTGTGTTTCTATCTCCTTCAGTTCTGCTCTGATCTTAGTTATTTCTTGCCTTCTGCTAGCTTTCGAATGTGTTTGCTCTTGCTTCTCTAGTTCTTTTAATTGCGATGTTAGAGTGTCAATTTTACATCTTTCCTGCTTTCTCTTGTGGGCATTTAGTGCTATAAATTTCCCTCTACACACTGCTTTAAATGTGTCCCAGAGATTCTGGTATGTTGTATCTTTGTTCTCATTGGTTTCAAAGAACATCTTTATTTCTGCCTTCATTTCGTTATGTACCCAGTAGTCATTCAGGAGCAGGTTGTTCAGTTTCCATGTAGTTGAGCGGTTTTGATTGAGTTTCTTAGTCCTGAGTTCTAGTTTGATTGCACTGTGGTCTGAGAGACAGTTTGTTATAATTTCTGTTCTTGTACATTTGCTGAGGAGTGCTTTACTTCCAATTACGTGGTCAATTTTGGAGTAAGTATGATGTGGTGCTGAGAAGAATGTATATTCTGTTGATTTGGGGTGGAGAGTTCTATAGATGTCTATTAGGTCTGCTTGCTGCAGAGATGAGTTCAATTCCTGGATATCTTTGTTAACTTTCTGTCTCGTTGATCTGTCTAATGTTGACAGTGGAGTGTTGAAGTCTCCCATTATTATTGTATGGGAGTCTAAGTCTCTTTGTAAGTCTCTAAGGACTTGCTTTATGAATCTGGGTGCTCCTGTATTGGGTGCATATATATTTAGGATAGTTAGCTCTTCCTGTTGAATTGATCCCTTTACCATTATGTAATGGCCTTCTTTGTCTCTTTTGATCTTTGATGGTTTAAAGTCTGTTTTATCAGAGACTAGTATTGCAACCCCTGCTTTTTTTTGTTCTCCATTTGCTTGGTAAATCTTCCTCCATCCCTTTATTTTGAGCCTATGTATGTCTCTGCGTGTGAGATGGGTCTCCTGAATACAGCAGACTGATGGGTCTTGACTCTTTATCCAGTTTGCCAGTCTGTGTCTTTTAATTGGAGCATTTAGTCCATTTACATTTAAGGTTAATATTGTTATGTGTGAACTTGATCCTGCCATTATGATATTAACTGGTTATTTTGCTCATTAGTTGATGCAGTTTCTTCCTAGCCTCAATGGTCTTTACATTTTGGCATGTTTTTGCAATGGCTGGTACCGGTTGTTCCTTTCCATGTTTAGTGCTTCCTTCAGGATCTCTTGTAAGGCAGGCCTAGTGGTGACAAAATCTCTAAGCATTTGCTTATCTGTAAAGGATTTTATTTCTCCTTCACTTATGAAACTTAGTTTGGCTGGATATGAAATTCTGGGTTTAAAATTCTTTTCTTTAAGAATGTTGAATATTGGCCCCCACTCTCTTCTGGCTTGTAGAGTTTCTGCTGAGAGATCTGCTGTTAGTCTGATGGGCTTCCCTTTGTGGGTAACCCGACCTTTCTCTCTGGCTGCCCTTAAGATTTTTTCCTTCATTTCAACTTTGGTGAATCTGGCAATTATGTGTCTTGGAGTTGCTCTTCTCGAGGAGTATCTTTGTGGCGTTCTCTGTATTTCCTGGATTTGAATGTTGGCCTGCCCTACTAGGTTGGGGAAGTTCTCCTGGATGATATCCTGAAGAGTGTTTTCCAACTTGGTTCCATTTTCCCCCTCACTTTCAGGCACCCCAATCAGACGTAGATTTGGTCTTTTTACATAATCCCATACTTCTTGCAGGCTTTGTTCATTTCTTTTTCTTCTTTTTTCTTTTGGTTTCTCTTCTCGCTTCATTTCATTCATTTGATCCTCAATCGCTGATACTCTTTCTTCCAGTTGATCGAGTCGGTTACTGAAGCTTGTGCATTTGTCACGTATTTCTCGTGTCATGGTTTTCATCTCTTTCATTTCGTTTAGGACCTTCTCTGCATTAATTACTCTAGCCATCAATTCTTCCACTTTTTTTTCAAGATTTTTAGTTTCTTTGCGCTGGGTACGTAATTCCTCCTTTAGCTCTGAGAAATTTGATGGACTGAAGCCTTCTTCTCTCATCTCGTCAAAGTCATTCTCCGTCCAGCTTTGATCCGTTGCTGGCGATGAGCTGCGCTCCTTTGCCGGGGGAGATGCGCTCTTATTTTTTGAATTTCCAGCTTTTCTGCCCTGCTTTTTCCCCATCTTTGTGGTTTTATCTGCCTCTGGTCTTTGATGATGGTGATGTACTGATGGGGTTTTGGTGTAGGTGTCCTTCCTGTTTGATAGTTTTCCTTCTAACAGTCAGGACCCTCAGCTGTAGGTCTGTTGGAGATTGCTTGAGGTCCACTCCAGACCCTGTTTGCCTGGGTATCAGCAGCAGAGGCTGCAGAAGATAGAATATTTCTGAACAGCGAGTGTACCTGTCTGATTCTTGCTTTGGAAGCTTCCTCTCAGGGGTGTACTCCTCCCTGTGAGGTGTGGGGTGTCAGACTGCCCCTAGTGGGGGATGTCTCCCAGTTAGGCTACTCAGGGGTCAGGGACCCGCTTGAGCAGGGAGTCTGTCCCTTCTCAGATCTCAACCTCCGTGTTGGGAGATCCACTGCTCTCTTCAAAGCTGTCAGACAGAGTCGTTTGCGTCTGTGCAGAGGTGTCTGTGTGTCTTAGTTTACTGTGCCCTGTCCCCAGAGGTGGAGTCTACAGAGACAGGCAGGTTTCCTTGAGCTGCTTTGAGCTCCACCCAGTTCGAGCTTCCCAGCAGCTTTGTTTACCTACTTAAGCCTCAGCAATGGCGGGCGCCCCTCCCCCAGCCTCGCTGCTGCCTTGCCGGTACATCACAGACTGCTGTGCTAGCAACGAGGGAGGCTCCGTGGGTGTGGGACCCTCCCGGCCAGGTGTGGGATATGATCTCCTGGTGTGCCTGTTTCCTAAAGCGCAGTATTGGGGTGGGAGTTACCCGATTTTCCAGGTGTTGTGTGTCTCAGTTCCCCTGGCTAGGAAAAGGGACTCCCTTCCCCCTTGCGCTTCCCAGGTGAGGCAATGCCTCGCCCTGCTTCAGCTCTCGCTGGTCGGGCTGCAGCAGCTGACCAGCTCCGATCGTCCGGCACTCCCCAGTGAGATGAACCCAGTACCTCAGTTGAAAATGCAGAAATCACCGGTCTTCTGTGTCGCTGGCGCTGGGAGTTGGAGACTGGAGCTGCTCCTATTCGGCCATCTTGCTCCGCCCCAAATGATTCCCCAATAGCTTTTCCAAGTTCAAGAATTTACTAAGATGACAATTCATCATTGAAACACTTACTCTGAGCTCTTTCCACATACAATGCTTCCTTTCCAACTCTCCAAATTGTACAAGTTTTAGTTCTAATAAAATGAGGACCAGAAAGTGATTTTTGGGTTTAATGACAATAAATTTATTGTTGACGGTGATGAGGACAGTTTAGTAAAGTAAAGGAAGATGCTAGTGGAAGAGGGGAGAAAAACAGTAGTTGGAAAGGGTATAAGCTGAAGGAGAGATTATTTTAATTTCTATTTTATTAGATCTTTCTATAGCAATGAACACTTGATTTCCTTTTCCTTTTTAAAAGCATTTATTTTTTAACCACTATGTCTCAAACTTTGAGGGCTTCTCTTCTGCTGGTTATCTCTTAAAGGTTAGGGCTCTGGGATACACAGAATCCATGCTCCAGTGAGATGACTTAACCCTGGTTCTACTTGAGATTTTTATTTCATCTTTCCAAAAATATTTTGAGGTAGGTATCATTTTACAGATGAAAAACAAAAACAAAGAATTCCTTGAAGCTCAGAGAAGGTAATTTACCTGCCTAAAGTCACAGCTAGTAATTGAAGGATGTAAGATTGGGATAAAGGTCAGTTTGACAACAAAGCCATGTGTGCTTTTTACCATACCAACTTTTCACGAGTTCCTAAGGCATGTAATTAAACTTGGGACACCTACTTGGGATTCTCAAGACTCACACTGGCCACCACCTTCTACCCCTTGACTACTAAATCACAGAGGGTTAGTCCTCAACCAGCACAACCTAAACATTAGGGGAGATCAGAACTTGATTTGCTCAAGCTAGCTCTGTAAATGGCCAAACAACCATATCCAAAGAGCCCCAAGTTTGTCTCCACATAAAAGCTTATACCTGGCTTATAGGCTACTACAAATCTCTAACTCTTGAAAGAAGCACAAAACCAAAGACACCAATAGGCTCACTGCTTGACTGTTTAATCTAGAGATCATTTATAAATCTGCCACATGTTGTAAATCTGACTGTAAGTTGTTCAAAGTTAGTTACTCTCGAAGATTAAAAACTTTACCAGTCCCTCAAAATATTTGACCAACCTTGCTTAGCAATTCAGTGATAATGAAGGAGCTAACATCCAAAATATTATTTTCCTGGGTTGCATTCACGGCACTGACAATAATATCTCCTCTGTCTTCTGAATTCTTCCCACACGTATTACTTTTGATCTTCAAAGGTACAAGGTGGTAAGTGAAATAGTACATGGAGCACAAGCAGTTCTCTACAAGAGTCTTTTTCAGAAGGTTTATTTTTTTCTTGTCTTTCTTGGTTTTCATAGTAATGATTGGAAGAAAACAGGGACCCTTTTCAGTGATAGAATTAAGACCTCTCTTCAGAGTAAATCCTTCTTTACTTTGCCTCTTTCAAGTGCATGAAAAGAGCTGCTCGATAAGTTTATTTAATCACTTGGAATATGTCATGTTAACTCAAGGAAGAAGCAAAGTGCCTGAAAATCCAGGATAAACTGTGCATAACTTTTTTTTTTCCCCTCACAAAATCTGGTTCCAATAAAAACCATCTTTACTGCCTGAGGCTAATGTGTAAGTTAGTGAGAGATTACGGTCTGGTTTTTATAGCATTTTATGTAGTATTTGACAATCCATAGGGACCTCGCCTGTTAGCCCTTTACAAATATAAAATGTAATTTTAAATTTCACTTCATCATGGTAATAGGCTATATAAGCTTCTTCTAAAGCCTACAGACCATCCTGTCACCTCAGGGAGCCTCAAACAACCTGACTTAATCACCTCTTGGTGACTCATTGCACTCTGCCCACTCTTTTGAAAATATATAAATCCTAATTATTTTTAAAACCCTTTTTAAAATGAGCAGTTTTTATGTACACACGCAGGCTAAGTGTAGACACACACACACCCCAAATAGGTACGAAGACATTCTTTGTCTTTGAAGGATTATATTTCTTTCCTATGTATATTCTCTCCTATGCCCTTCCTTCCTATTTGCAGTAAAGTCTCTTTAATGGAGAAACTTGGTTCAGGCAGGCAGCTAATCAGCAAGATCCATAATGGGAAAATAAAACAGTAGCAATCACTTGTAGTGTGATCCTAAGGTGCATACAGTGTAACTACTGAGGCCCAAAATTATCTCAAGAAGTAGGTGATTTTGTTGGTCAGTTAGTAAATAGATGAAACTATTTTTGATAATACTTTATAGTTGAGGGAAGAGAATTTCAGAGAAATTAACTTGTTCAAGGTCTCAAGGCCAATACTTAGCAAGAGATGACATTAGGTCTTCTAGTATTTAGTTAATCCCTACAATATACTTCACAGCCATCAAAATTGTTCAGTAACTTCCATACCTCCTAAACAGGTTACATCTTGTCCCTACTAGAGTTATTTGTCATTTAATTAGATACTATATTTAATCAGAACATGGTCGTTGCAATTCACTGTTAATACCAAGGAACTTATTATTTCCTATAATGTGATGCTCTATGCTGGACCCTGTCATGGCACTTCCCCTCTATGAGCTTAGCAATAAGATAAATGTGCCCTTTGCAACTCCTATTGTTGCAAAGGTCTAGGATTGCAGGGCTCTCAGGCCAGATTCCTCCCAGGAACCTATGAACTCCACAATCAATCCTGGAGCTCTAAAGACCATTTTAGAGATGGGCCACAATATGTAAGCTTGAAATCCGGGGTTACTAGTCCAGCATTTGCAGCATTTGCTCCATCTTAATGCCGCAATTTCCTGGACTATCTACCCTGAATCTAATTTTACCATTTTACAGACTGCACAAGTAGAATCCCACTCAAGCTAGTCAACCTAAGTTTTATAGTGTCAATACCTCAAAACTTACCTTAAGCTGTTCCAAAATCTCAAAAACAGAATTCTAGTACACATCTAATGGGCTGATGGACAGAACCCTCTATTTTTTTTCTAATTTGCTTCTTTGAATGCGAATGCGTTATAACTCGCAGCTGAATACTTCCATAAAGATAATTACATATGGCAAGACAGAAAAACTTTTTGAAAAAAAAAAAAGACATTCCCTTGAATATGTGCCTGAATTCATTTACAACTGTTGCTGCTTTAAACACTTCAGGCAGAATAAGTGGATGGCACTAAACAGCTTAGCTGCAATTATTATGGAATGTCTGAGGTATAATTTCCCCTGCGGTTTTGTTAGGCGTACAAAATTCATAATTCTGATTTGTGGCAGGTACTTATTACCCATCACAGGTGGGGATATGCAAATATTATTCTAGTAGGGGTGAACAGCCTTTATTTCCGCATTCAGCTATTAACGAGATTTGTGAGTCTGGTACTCTGGGGCCATTTAATTAATTAGATGGTACAGATAAAATATAAATTGTTTTGTGGTCTACACAATTCCTGTCCTAGGAGGTGTAAAACTGAAGCTAAATGAACTTAGTGTGGATTGATTTGTTGATTTTTATATAGCTCCCAGTAAATGTAAATCCTGCTCATTATTTTACTGTATTAATTCCACTCATAATCCTCACATTCTCTAAGTTTCATTAAAATAGATGTATGTATTTAACTATTTTGTTAAGTGACTTTATCACTCAATCTCCATGTCCGTGGTGGTAAGCCGTCTACTGTATAAAGAATGAATGTATCTATAGCAGATCTTTCAAAAAGTTTATCATAGTCTTAAGAAATTTTATTGTTAATTTGTAATATTATCTATGTGTAAATAATATATATCATGATAAACCCTGTGGAATTACATGACATTTAATGAGTTTTATTGGGATTAGTCAAGAAGTAATGCAACCTATACAACTACATCCACATAAAAGAATGTTTCTCATGCATTTGATGCCTCATGGAGATGAGTTTACAGTTATATAATCAATGGCAAATAAGTTTAACTTTTTCTTTGTTTTTATATGCTGGGCATTTGGTGCCTAGCAGGACCATGACAAGAAAAATTCTGAAACTTCTGCTGATAACAGTGGAAAAGTTTCTGTGATTAATTAGTGATGTCTGCCCATGGGCGTGTCATCAAAGAGTGGTACTCTTTGTGCTAGATATTTGCCATCCTTTGTTCATATCTTTGATGACAACTCAATTAAAAGCCTTTAATCAGATTGATGACATCCTTAATTTAACAATTAAGAACAAAATTGTGCATATTTCATTTCATTCAGAAGATGTTTGATTCTTAAAATTATTAAATTGCTTTATAAGTCCCATCTCCTGATAAAAACTTGAACATGTTTTCTTCTATTTTACTTTGAAGCTAGAAAGTAATTATGCAAATAATTATGCTGAATATTTTTCTAAGTTAAAGTTGTGCTTACCTTAAATTTTATTTTGGGATAAAATACTAATAACTTTCTAAAATTGAGGTTTGGCTAAGCATAATAAATTCTCTTTTCTCTGAGCACTGTTTTTTATCTTCTTGTAGCCTCCATGCACCCCCCGTCTTTCTTCATTTTTTAATGAAAAGCAAGTATATTTCTCAAAAGAAGCACACTTCTAGCATCTTGGCTAAATAAAAGAAAGGGTATGTAAGAAAATGCAAGAGCTGGAGAACAATTTCCCAAAGGAACTTAATAACTACATTTAAAATAATTGCAAAAGCAGAAGCACACATGTCATGTTGACAACCTTGAATGCAAAGCAAAATACTTTAATGTGGAGACCTGAGAGCTTTGTGTTCCAGGCCAGCTTTTAGAAAATGTTTTCAAGGATCTTCAGTTAATCTCCATGAAAAGCCAGAAAGGAGTAAACTTTATCAATTTAATAAGAGATTTATAAGGTGTTACAACCATGTATTCTCTATCTCCAAGGGAACAAATTAAATGAGAGTTGATAATTATTCAGATTCAAAACATGTTATAGAAGGCAAGACAAAATTAAACAATTAGAAAATTATTATTAGTGGGAAAATATGCTGAATTAACAAAAGAATTATATACTAAAAGAATTGGCCAAGACAATACTACTAATATATTTAAATGGTTTATACAGATAATAATGAGATGCCCTACTAATGGTGTGTTTTATAAAGTGGAGTTCTTTTGAATTTGCAACTCTGATAGTTAAAATAGCTAAAAATGATGGCACCTAAATTATAATTATAGAAACAATTTGAAATATTGATCCCAATCTAGTAAACATGTTATACATACAATAAGAAAATCGAGAAAATAAAGATGGAACAAATGCACACTGCATCAACTGTGTGCTTGAAAGATAAGTCCTTACTTTCTTCTTTTATATTATACTCATAAAATTACCTCAGAGATGCAGGTTTTTCCAAAGTTTCAGCCTTGGTAGCACAACCACTCTGCAGTTGAAGTATTTGGTGATAAAGAAAGAACATTTCTTTCCTTTCAGCTCGCTGGAGAACATCCAGGGGTCACATTGAAGGCATTTGATGTGTGGACAGAAGATAATAAGCAGATGTCCCTTGATGGCAGAACTTTTAAGTGGAGGTGAGGACCTGGACTTACCTTGCTGAGTTCAAAGAAATAGTGGAACTGGGTGATGATACATGACTCTATGCATTTGTCAAAACTCATTGAGCTGTACATCAAAAAGACTAAACTTTAACGCATGCAAACTAAGAAAACTAAAACATCAACCAGCATGTTGCAGGGCAGATTAGTTAAACTGTTAACAAATATATGACATATCAGCACTGAATGAGATGGAGGTAAAGAGAGCTGACTTATGTAACTTTGGAAAACAATGTTTTGACAGTAAAGCTAAACTTTAAATGTAAATTATAAATGAAAGTAGAGAAACTAGAGTCAAGGACAAAAAAGGAACTGTAGGCCTGGTATGATGGCTCACGCCTGTATTCCCAGCATTTTGGGTGGCTGAGGTGAGGAAATAGTTTGAGCCCAGGAGTTTGAGATGAGCCTGGCAACATGGTGAAACCTCATCTCTACAAAAACTACAAAAATTAGCCAGGTGTGGTGGTGTGCGTCTGTATTTTTAGATACTTAGAAGGCTGAGGTGGAAGAATGAGTTGAGCCTGGGAGGTTGAGGCTGCAGTGACTGTGCCACTGTACTCCAACCTGGGTGACAGAGTGAGACCCTGTTACATAAACACTGTTCTCTGTTTTTAGTTTTTGTTTATTTTTCTCATGGAGGTACAAGTTAGCCTTTCTGAAAGGCTAATATATATACTGGGGTTGGATAAATAAGTAAAAGGAAGATGGATATTGGGTGTCAGCTTTCTCACTGTTGGAGAATAAAGTTATAGATAAGCAAGAGGGGAAGGCTAAAATAAACTCCATAGTACTGGATCAGAGTTGCAGATGTCTGTGTGAACTTATTTTTAGCTTACTATAGATACAAATGGATAGATACAGAAACAAGCATAGGTATTCCTGTACACATAAATTAGTATATATAAATGTATGTAGTATATACATAATATACTATATAGTATATGTATATATATAAACTATAGATATGCATGTACACATAAGGTAGTATACGTAATAGTTATGTTGGTTGAGAGGTCTTAGAAGCAATGATAACCCAGTGGCAGTGAGCACAGGCAGCACCTAGATCTTGGTTTCTAAACACCATTTTACCCAAATAAACCAAGGCTCTTTGAAGAAAGAAACCTAATTCTAGGGTTAGGGCAAGAAAAATACAAAATGAACCTCGAATATCTTACAGTGGCAGAAAGTAAGAAGGTGCTAAAAAACAAACAAGCAAACAAAAAATCCCAAAGGATAGAGATGATATGTCATAGGAACACAGAAGCCAATTGAGAGAATTCCCAATGGCAAAAACTGGCACAATTTCAACCAAAAAATAAATAATGTAATATAAAATAAATATTACAAGTCTATTTGGATATAAGTAAATGACAAGAAATCATCTTTATTCAAGAATTGCAAATAATGAAGCTTAGTTATCCCAAATAAGTTCTCCAAGAGATGAAACTTAAGTCTTCCCTATCCCTTCTTCCAAGAATGGACTAGACTTAGTAACTTACTCCCAAAGAATAGTGAATGGATGAGAAAAAAGAGTACGATTACAGTGAATAAACCTGGCAAGCACTACCTCAACCAAGTGATAAAGGTGAAGTGGTGAAGTTATGTGCACATGAAGTGCCTGCTAATACAATGAGAGGAGTAAGGCACTTCTCCTCTGTGTTAGTCTTCTGAAAACTCATCACCCCAGTCTAATCATAAGAAAAACAGCAGATAAACCAAAAGAGAAGGACACTTTTTAAAATACCTGACTGATACCTCTCAAAACTATCAAGGTCATGAAAAACAAGGAAACACTAAGAAACTATAACACACCAGAGGACACTGAGGAGACATGGCAACTCAATGCAATGTGATACAATTTGAGCAATGATGTAAATACTGTAGTATTTTTATCATAATTAGATTGGTCCTAGAACAAAAAAAACACAGAGGAGTCACACATCTTTTCAAAATCTCTTTACATATATTATATAATATATTCACTTATTTTAATGTCATACACATTTTTATGATTGCTGTCAATTTTTGAACAAATTTTTTCAAGTATTTTCATAAATGAGCTGCAAGATTTCAGGGCACCAAAATATTCTTGTGTGGTGATTACTCTTAAATACTCTTGTAAGCATGTAAAATTTGAATTGTTCAACTTAGCCATTCCACAGTGTGTATATACTTCAAAACATCATGTTGTACATGATAAAAATATATATAATTTTATTTGTTAATTTAAAAAAACATTAAAAGTTTTTGAATTGAAAAGCATTTGAAACATTGTTAGAAACCATTTCTACTGTGGGACAGTTAGCAACGATTGAACTATACAAGGAAGCGACTACACGTCTCATAAATATATCTCTACAAATCCAAACTAAATGTTCCTTCAGTCTTCCTATTCGAATAGCAGTACATTCCCGCAGAGACATTAATGCCTCCTTATGCCTAGGTAAATGAGTTGGGGGTAGAGGGGAAGCAATGTGGAGAGTAAGTAAGGAAAAAGATTGATTGTAGCTAAAGCATTTGCACTTTTGCAAATTTTATGAAAACATATGACAATACAAAGATAATGCTAGTTCTTTTTCAAGTCCAAAAATCTGAATCTGGTGATAAGACAACAAGATTCAAACGTGGTCATAAGAGTAGTGATGAAATTCTTTAGGCCTCAAACCTAAGCAGCAAGCTTCATGCAGATAGCCAATCATTGACAAATCAGCACTCGCCTAGTCAAATGGTAATCTGCACCTTATTTGTTTCCTTGCATATGTTGATTAGTTGTATGCCTTTCACTCAGGAACACAGAAGTTGGGGAGGGAAAAGAGGTGAGCTGAGAAGTGAAATTCAGAAAGAGATTTCAGCAGACTTCTTGGTCATAAAAAAAATCTAATATTTATTTTAAAAACAATTACATAGTACATCTGTGTTCTAGGTGCTACTCTCAGAGCTTTACCAGTATTACTTCATGTATTCTTCAAAACAACTCAATGGGTTAATATCATTATCACTCCATTTTCTAGATGAGAAAACTGAGTCACAGAGAGATTAATTTGCCCAATTCACAAAGTAAGTGGTAGAGCCAGAATTTTAAGATTATAAATGTCACCCTTATTTTGTACAATTTTTTAGAAAGACGGAAGGGGGAAATTAAAGGAGATATGAATAAAACAGAGGAACAGTTGCAAAGTGATGACCAGTGGATGGAACCTGACCCTCTGATTTGTCTACTAGTCAATACATTCACATTAGAATTTGAATACCTTTAGGAAGGTCATGCGTTTCAGTTGGTGAGTCTCCACAACTTTTTGATGCACGGCCCTGCCACTTGACATAGTAATATTGCTTGCCTGGTCTCAAATTGTTTCAGTTTCAAACAAAGAAAGAGAAACTAGAGTCTGATAAGTGGGGAGAAGGAGGAATTATGGAAAAGCATATAGATGACATAGGTGAGAAGAGGGTGATAGAGAAGCCGCATTGAACTAACTGACCCACCATGTATCTTTATCAACTAATAAAAGTTACACTGAAAAAAAAAAGTTTTCAAGTTCTTACATTGCTTTCCCTTAAAATATGTGTGGAAAAAAGGGAGAGGAAACCAAAGATGCATTCTGTTCTCCTCTCCTCTTGCTCAGTTTAGCCTCATTCTACAGATACTATAGATGCAGATCCAGAACAGAAATAATTCCCTCCAACCTTTATCCAATTCTCTCTGGGACTCTCATCCAGGCTTTAGACCAATTGGGTCCTTTTGTGTTTTGGACCAACCTACAGCCATCTGGAAAGGATTCTCTGAGCCACAATTAGTAATTCTCTGCTATGAAATCAAGTCTTCTTCCAAATAAAATAGAACATAGCCCAGCCTTCAGTCTGCTAGAGCAGATCTTCCTATAGCTGCAAGCAGCCCTACCTTCAAGGCCCATCCAAACTGGAAGGAGGAGAAACAAAAATAAGTTAAAATGAAAATTTAAAATACCTAGTACTCTAGGCTCCATATCCACATTCACACATGAAGAAATCCTGGTCTTGGACATATACATATTTGGCATGAGAACTTGGATTGCTTCTTTTACTGATGTTTATTCAATCTTTCAAAATGACAAATATGAGAAAGACTTGGTAAATGAGTTTATTTTGGAGATTTGTTAAGAGTCTGCTCACTGCTGGAACAGTGTATACAGGAAAAATATAAAATCATTAACACTCACTCCAAAAATAAGCAACTCTCAGCACTGACACCCTTAACAAAGCTGCTAAAGAAAAGGCAAGTGGGAAAGTTTGCCTTTTGACCACACTCTGAGGATAGGCAAAGCAGGCATCAGCTTAAAAAATAAGGGAATGTTCACCAAGCACTAAGTGACCCTTTCCACTGACTTACTAGAAAAGCCGAGTTAAAATCTTTTGAAAAAGCCACACATGAAAATTCAAATCCTAGCTAAATCAAGGTTGTTCTGCCTTCTATCAAGTTTAGCACAATCTCTCGATTTCTTCAGTACCCTCTGAAAAATTAGAATACCAGAATATTATAAGGTATTCTGTTGGGTCACGACAAAAATAACTACTTGTTAATAAAGAACATAATTGTGACCCACTTGCCCGGCCCTAAGTGGACAGCTTGATACTAAACACCAATCTGGTTAGCTTGTTTCATTTTATGGTAGGTGTGTGTTTAGTTTTGTAAAAAACTGACAAACTGTGTTCCAAAGTGGCTATACCATTTTGCATTTCTCAAGCAAAGAATGAGAGTTCACATTGCTCCACGTCTTCACCAGGATTTGTTGTCGGTGTTCTGAATTTTTACCACTCTAATAGGTGTGCAATGATATTTCATTATTATTTTAATTTACAATTCCTTAATGAAAAATGATGTTGGGCTTACTTTTGTCATCATTATATCTTCTCTGGTGGTGTGTCCATTCATGTCTTTTGCATATTTTTAAATCAAGTTGTTTTCTTACTGTTGCATCTTAAGAGTTATTTGTGTATTTGGAATATCAGTTTTCTATCAGATATATCTTCTACAAATATTCACACCCAGTCTATGGTGCGTCTTTTCCTATTCTTGATAGTGTCTTTCATAGAGCAGAAGTTTTTAATAATGAAGTCCAGCTCATCAATTATGTCTTTTATAGACTTTATTTTTGGTGATGCATCTAAAAGTCATTACTGTGCCCAAGGTCTTCTAGATTTTCTCTTATGTTTTCTTTTAGGAGTTTTATATGTATATATATATAATATTACATTTAGGCTTATTATTTGTTTATTTATCTATCTAGATTTATGGTATTTTGAGTTAACTTTTGCTACGGTTGTAACCCTGTCTCTAGATTCTTTTTTTTTTTTTTTTTTTTTTTTTTTTTTGCGTGTGTATGTTCAATTGTCCCAGCACCATTTGTTAAACAGATAATCTTTTGTCCATTACATTTGTTTTTGTAAAAGATTAGTTAACTATACTTATGTGGGTTTATTTCTGGGCTCTTTATTCTTTTCAATTGATCTATTTGACTGTTTATTTGCCAACACCACATTGTCATGACTGTGTAGTTTTATGGTATGTCTTGAAGTTGGTAGTGCCAGTCCTCTGACTTTATTCTTCTTCAATATAGTGTTGGCTATTCTAGGTCTTTTGTTTCTCCTTATAAACTTCAGAACCATTTTGTTGATATCCACAAAATAACTTGCTGTTATTTTGATTGTGATTCCATTGAACCTGTACATCAAGTTGGAAAAAACTGACATCCTGATAATATTGATTCTTTCAATTCATGGATATAGAATGTATCTCGATTCATTTCATTTTTCTTTGATTTATTTCAATAGAGATTTGTAGTTTTTCTCATAAGATCTTGTACTTTTCTTAGATTTTTACTAAATATTTTATTTTGGGGTGCTAATAGAAATGTGTTTTTTTATTTCAAATTTCACTTGTTCATTGCTTGTATATAAGAAAGAGATCAACTTTTGCCTATTAACCTCATACTCTGCAGCTTTGCTATAATCACTTACTAGTTTCAGAAATTTTTTTGTCCACTCTCATATTTTCTGCACAGAAAACCATGCATCTGTGAACGAAGACAGTTTTGTGTCTTTCTTCCCAGTATGTATACTTTTCATTTACTTTTCTTATCTTATTGCATCTGCTAAAACTTTTGGTAAAATCTTGAATAGTAGTGGTGAGAAGGGTTACCTTGTTCATTTTTGTTGCTATAGCAGAATACCTCAGGCTGGTAATTTATAAAGGAAAAAAGTTTATTTTGGCTTACAGTTCTAGAGGCTGGAAAATTCAAGAGCATGGTGCCAGCATCTGCTCAGCTTCTCATAGGCTTCTTGCTGCTTCATACCACGGTGGAAGTTATCACATGGCAAGAAGGCAAGAGCATGTGTGACAAATTAGGTCTCTCTTGCTTTTCCTATAAAGCCACCTGTTCCATCATGTGGGCCCCACCCTGATGACCATATCTAATCCTAATTACCTCCCAAATGCCCTAACTCCAATCAACATATAGATTTGGGGATTAAGTTTTAACGCAAGATATTTTGGAGACACATTTGAACCATAGCAGGAAACATCCTTGCCTTTTTTCTGATCTTAGTTGTAAAGTTTCTAGTTTTTCATCATTAAGTGTGGTGTTAGCTATAGGTTTTTTTTTAAATCAAGTTGAAAAAGTTCTCCTCTATACCTAGTTTGCTGAGGATTTTTATCATGAACAGGTGTTGAATTATTAAAAAATGCTTTTTTGGCATCTATTAATATGCTTATATGATTTTCCTTCTTTAGCCTGTTGATGTGATAGATTATATTGATTGATTATTAAACCAGCCTTGAATATCTGGGCTAAATTTCATTTGATCATGGTACATAATTCCTCTTTCTACATTGTTGGACTTGACTTCTTAATATTTTGTTGAAGATATTTATCTATGTTCATGAGAGAGACTGGTCTGTGGTTTTATTTTCTTGTAATGTTTTTATTGGCCTTTGATATTAAGGTAATGCTAGATTCAGAGAATAAGTTAGGAAGTATTCCCTCTGCTTCTATCTTCTAAAAGAGATATTAAAGTACTGATATACTTTCCTCCTTGTTTGACAGAATTTACCAGTGAACCCATTTGGGCCTAATGCTTTCTGTTTTGAAAGGTTATTGATTTTAGATTCAATTTATTTTATAGATATCAGTCTATTTAGATCATCTAAGCTATCAAAGTTGTAGGCATAGAGTTTATGATATTATTCTTTCATTAATAATAGTAATGTCCTCTCTTTCATTTCTGGTATTAGTAATTTGTGTCCTCTCTCTTTTTTTTTTTTTCTTAGTTAGCCTGCCTAAAATTTTTTAATTTGATTAATCTTTTCAAAGTCTCAGCCCTTGGTTTTATCGATATTCTTTATTGATTTCTATTTTCAATTGTATTGATTTTTGCTCTGATTTTTATTCTTTCTTTTCTTCTATTTACTTTATATTAAATTGGCTCATCTTTTCCTAATTTCCTAAAGTAGATATTTAGATGATTAATTTTAGATCTTTCTTATTTTCCTATATAGGCATTCAATACCTTAAATTTCACCTAAACACTCTTTTTGCTGCATGCCACCAGTTTTGTTGAACTGTAATTTCATTTTAATTTTGTTCAAAATACTATTAAAATTTCTCTTGACTCATGTTTAGAAGTGTGTTGCTTAATCTGAATATGTGGGGATTTTCAAGCTGTCTCTCTGTTATTATTTCTAGTTTAGTTTACTGTGTTGTAAGAGAGGACAGACTGATTTATTTTTCGGCACATGCTATGTATTTGTCTTACCTCTCCATTCTTAAAAAATTGTAACATCCCATTCATTATTCTCACTCCCATTTTTAGAGTTGCATCACATTACAGGCTAAGTCATTCTTTGTTCCAAGTCCCCCTATTTAGTTACTTCTCTGCTGTGACTTTCCTTCTTAAGTCCCCATGTTATTTCTCACCTGCTTTCTTCAAAGTGAATGTTCAAATAAAAAAATAATAAAAAGAAAAGGAATTCAAGAGGGTGAAGCATTTTAAAAAAAAATATATATATATATAGGTACAAAGATATGTATTTAAGTTGTTGAAGTCACTTTGGCTATGGGACTCACAGCACTGATCAGGAGAGACATTGATTAGTAGTTCCCAAAGTCATTTATTTTTTTCCAGACTGAAGTAAATAAGCAAATGTAACAGCACATATATTTTTGAGCATACTTTTTTATACCATGATCACAAAATCTGTGCCATTCTGAAAATGTCTTAGCACTTTTATTTGGGGAGAGGAAATGAAAAAAACAAAAGGCTTCAAATGTTTTTAAGTAACTAAACCTCATGCAGGGAAAGTTCTATTCCTAAATGCTAGCAGATTTCTGCCTAAGGTGAATTTAGCCACCCAATTGGTCCTATTACTTTTTGAACAGAGCTAATGCCAAAGTATCCAGCCTTTGTTTCAATCAGACAGAGTCTGACATGGTTTTGCTGTGTCCCCACCCAAAGCTCACCTTGAATTGTAGTTCCCATAATCCCCACATGTCACAGGAGGGACCAGGTGGGAGGTAATTGAATCTTGGGGATGGTTACCCCTGTGCTGCTGTTCTCATGACAGTGAGTGAGTTCTCACAAGATCTGATGGTTTATAAGGGGCTTTTCCCCCTTTTGCTCATTCTTCCCCTTGTTGCTGCCATGTGAAGAAGGACATGTTTGCTTCCCCTTCCATCATGATTGTAGTTTCCCGAGGCCTCCCCAGCCATGGGGAACTGTGAGTCAATTAAACCTCTTTCCTTTAAGGACTACCCAGTCTCATATATGTGTTTATTAGCAGCATGAGAACGGACTGATACAATCTGATGTGTTGCTACACTCTGAGCCCCATTGGAAAAATTATCACTGAAGAAGAAAAGCCTCAGTTTGTTAGACCTAGTAGATTACTGTGAAAAAGCGTACATCTTACAGAAATGGTATTTCACCATTAAATAGTTCATCGCTACATGGATTTCAATAAACGATGGCTCAAACTGGGTTTATAAAACATAACAATCTTTACAGAAAAACTTAAAAATCTGCTTTAAGATAATTAGCATTTCAAATAAAGGCAGCCTGTGGAATCAGCCCACTACAGATAACTCTATTCAAGCACTTAATACTTAAGTGCACCTCTGTATATGTCACCAAATTTGACTAAATGAACTGAAATGATCCCATCTCATACATAAGGACATAGAGTAGTGAATTATACTTTTTATCTTTGGACAATTGGGTTCAAATTGTATAATACTTCCCATACAGGAGATATTTGGATCAGCTGTAAAAAAGTTGTTTTTTCTTGTCATAGGCCTCATCTTGGGAAACAGAGAAGAGATTAAAGGCTTAAAAGTTTCTTAACTTTAGGAAGATATGGTAGACGTAGTTTTGTTAGACTTTTTAAAAGGCAATTTCTATATCATATTTACCATAGCGTATTATTGTTAATGGCTTAGATAGAGGTTTCATTAGAGAGAATGTGAATTCTTTAAGGGAAAAACAGTATTTTAATTATCTGAATATCCTCAGTATCTAGTATAGTATCTGGCATATAGATATTAGAAATATTTACTTATATCAGACATGTTGTGAAGACTGCAAATTATTGCATGGGGAAAGACCCAAATTGTTGTCCACCCATTGTGGCAATAGTAAGTGCTTACAGATTTCCAATGAGAAAAGCCTGCATTCTGAATCTAGTCTCACCCTGAGGGCTCTGGGACACTGTTCATTTCCACTTGAATGAAAACAAGAAAAAAGCAACGTTTGTAATTGCACCACTTTTTGATGTATTTTGGCAGGTTAGCCACGAAAAAGAAGTCACAATGTTCTTCTCCTTTTTATCTTCCAAACTCTATCTTCTTTTTTTTTTTTTTTCCTCTGGGAGATTTTCTAACCCCTTCACAAACTGAAGTTACTGCTTTCTCAATGTTTTTCTTTTTCTGATATTTCCTGGAAAAACTTGCATTTTCTTTAATATTTTAGAAATGAATCAATAAATAATCCTCTCTCTCTTTTTTTTTTTTGGTAGAACATACAAATATCTGTCCATTTGTTTAATATTTAAATTCACAGTAAACTCTGTTCTTCACTTATTTCTTTGGTTACCTGTCTGCTAGCACAAGTGTCCCTGAAGTCCTGACTGAAGATGAGTTGCATTATATGTAAATAATATGTAGAAAAATACAGGAGAATTATTATAGTCTAATAAAGACTCCCATTTTAATTTTTATCAAAATCCACCAACCTCCTTTAGGATGTTTATTCAGCACTTTTTCGATGTAAAGGTACATCCTCAGTCTTTTAATCCTGTGTTGTCCGAATTTCCACCCAAAACTCATTGCCCCCCCCCCCCATTTCCCTGCTGGGCCTCTGATCTTTGCATGCAGCTTCCATGTAGTAATCCCCGTAAGTCAGGCCACACTGCACTGACCTCTTTGTGTGATCCTCCAGGAGGATCTCATCCACATTCATGGTTTTAACCATGCCTCATATGTTGATGACACCCTACCGGTCCAGGATTGACCTTTCTGTAAGCTTAGTCTTGTATCCAATGGTTTGCTGAACAGCTAAGCTACTCACAATCACAAAGAAACTATCCTCTGAAAGATACACACCAGGCTCTAACATTGGTTACCCCAAGGTAATGAAAGTGAAGAAAGACAGGGAGGTTAGCTTTGCCTTTCTATATTGTTTTCTATTTTATTTTATTTTATTTTATTTTATTTTACTTTACAGAGCAAACATTTGTATTGCATGTTTGTTATTTTGTATTTTGGTAATTACTAAATAAAGACAAAGAAGTAGAAGCAGGAGAGGAAATGCACTCTATGCCTTGCCTCTCTGCCTCCAATTTAGTTCTCCTGAAAACTATGCTTCATATAGGTGAACTTTCTAAAATAGACATCAAACAATTCTGCTCTTCTCCTTAAAGCTAATGCTCTCTTGACTAAAGGATAAAATCTAAAATCTTTAATGTGGCATATTTCTCCATCTTTGATTCAGCCAGACTTCCAGTTTTGCCTTGATTTGATACTACAGCACTACATTTTCTCTCAGGTTAGTAGGAATTATTTTTTTAGACTCAGGTCAGATGTCTTTTCTCTTAGAACTCTTCTGCAACACTTATCCCCAATATCCAAGTTGGGCTGGATGTGCCATCTCTGTATTCCCATAGTAGCCTAATGCAATAGTTGCCACAAGTGATTCACAGATTTTGGGGGATTCCTGAGTCCTTTTTAGGGGCTCCACAAATTCATATTATTTTTATACTAAAGCTGATATGTGCCTTGTTCACTGTGTCGACATTGGTTATGTGGCACACATTTTCCTGAAAATAAATGAAGTTAGGCTGCTCCTTCAAGAAAAACAGCTAACAGTCTTTGTTGTTATGACAAAATTTGAACGTTTAAGAGAAAATTAGAATTTTGGAAAGCTTTTATCAGTCATTGTGAGCTTGATATTATATAATAACATTTATCATCATTTATAGGATTTATATAACTGAGTGAACCAGTATCTTTTCAATGATCGATTATAATGTATATAACTATGCATGGTTAAAAGATACATCCCATATGTGAGATACATCAATTAGTTGTTATGTACAATATGAAAATTTATTAATATTATTTTAGAGTTCCCTTTAATACTAACATTTTAGAAACTACTTGAATTTTGGTGTAGTTTAAAATAATTACCTTAAAAGGCTATTGAAATTCTCTTCCTTTACCAAATATATACTTATGGAAAGTGATATATTTATCATACATAACAACTCAAACAACATATTACAATAAATTAAAAATAGAAGCAGATATGAAAATCCAGGTATCTTCTGCTAAGATGGATATTAAGTATATTTGCAAAAAATTGAAATAATGCCATTCTTCTAAGATTTGTGTTTTGGAAAATCTAATTATATTTCACAGAAAAATGTTATGTTAACATGTAAAATGTTTATTGTATTTTAAAATATATTAATAAACATTTTTAAATACCTTCTTTTAAATTTTTCAGAGAGTAAATATTGATACTTTTAACACATATGAGTAAAAGCTGTCCAAGGTCCTCAATAATTTTTAAGCATTTAAAAGGGTCCTGGGATTTAAAAAAAGTTTGAGGACTGCTTCCCTAATGCATGTCTCAGTGGTTATTACATACCATATGGCCTTATAAATATGTTGATGTGCCTGTCTCTGTAATCCTGCACTTAGATCATTGAATACTGAGCTGTCTTTAATTATTCAGTATTCAAGGGGGTTTTACAGGGAAGGAAAATATGAGTGTTCCCTTTGTCATTTAATGTTCAATATACTGAAACTCACATCTAAAAGACAAAACTGTGAAAACTCATTTTTTAAACATTCAAATATCAGTTATGATTTTGACTAATTTCTCTCAAATCATGTACATGGCAATTATACATTTCTAAACAGTTTAAATAACATCAAAGATATACACAAATGCAATAATACAAAATTTATAACATTTACATTTAACTTCTAGTCTAAAAGAATCAACTCCATAGACTTACTTTGATTATTCCTTATTTCTATGCCAGATTTTGTACGTTCTCAAATTATTTTAATGCTTATTTTGATATTTTCCTGTGGTTTCAGAAAGTATTATATTGATTTCATTCTGGAATGTTATTGATCTTTCTAGATTCCGCTCTTCTCAGAACAGCAGATGTTGCAGAATCAAAATTATCAAACAGTTACTGAAGATCTCTCAGCCACCAGTACAAGGGAATTAAACCACAGTGTCATATAATTTGGCTGAGCCCTTTTCAACTATAATGTTTTCCTTGTTGTATATTCGAATACCCCCCTTTCTCACATGTATTTTTATTTCTAAAAATTGTTGTCTTTCCAATAAATCAAGTTTTAAATAGTCTGCAGTACTTAACACATTGAATTGTCTTTGCAATGCAGTAACCTGGTTCAATATTATTAACTCTTCATTATTATTTTTACTGTAATTCAAAAAATCCATCCAGTATTTTCATCTCCTAGGAAATAAAGGAGTGAAGCTGCACTCTAACTCTCATCATTAGTCCTTTGACTAACTGATCCAAATTTTGAAATAGTGTGGAGCATTCTTTCCACTGAGATTTTATGTGTAGCCACATATGTTATAAACAGTTGGAACCGATTTCAATATGGTTCTTATGAGTGACTATCACTGTTAACCATTCCTTCCTGTTCTTGGTATGTGGCTATATTTTCCAGAATGACTTGAATTATACCCAGATAAACTTGGTAAACCAGGATAGAATAAACGTAAAAATCCCAAATGATTTACCAACAGCTTGTTTATTAACATCCGTAAAAACTGTATACCTCTTACCATTTTTCACCCTTCTTTTTTATTTTAATTACCTTTGAAACATTGTCTTGACTTGAATTCCAGGATAACACTTTTATGGCTCTTCCTCATCACCTTTCTTCATCTCCTCTGTCAGTGCTTTCCCCCTCATGTCCTCAATCTGTGCATTCACATGTCCAGTGTTCATGTGCATATGTGTACACACACACACATAAATGTTAATGACTAATACATCTCTGTCATCAGCCCAGCCTTCCCAGAGCTCTAACCTCATATAACCACTGCCCACTCTATATGTCCTCTTGAATGCTTAATAGACAACTCACATTTAATACGCTCAGCTCTGTGTTTCCGGTCTTTGTCACTAAACCTGCTTCTCTTCCAAATTCCACAAATGCCAACTCCATTCCTGCAGTTCTTTAAGTGACAATTTTGGCACTACCCTTGACACCTTTTTCTCAGACTCCCTAGCAGTCTTTCAGAAAATCTTGTTCACGTTAACTTGGAAATACATGTAGAATCTGATTCCTTCTCAAGCTCACATGATTTCTCTCCTAGATTATTGCAGTCGACTCCCACATGGTGATCTCACTTCTACTGTTGCCCCACCTGCAATCCATTGCCCCCATAACTGCAAATGGCTGCTTATTTCACCCAGGGAAAAGCCAAACTCTCTCCAGTAGCAAAACAAACAAACAAACAAACAAACAACAAAAAAAAAACCCCAAAACCTCTACACAATTCTATTTCCTGGAAATATCTGACCTCATCTCCAACATTCTTTATGCTTTATATTATCCTTCTCCCAAAGAAACTCCTGGTTCTCTTTCTCCTCTTCACAGCTTCTCTCTGGCATTTATTGCCTACCTTCCTCATTTATTTCTTTCTATAGTACTCAGCACCATTGAGATACAAGATTTTGCTTATTTATTCATTTTTTCCCTCCACTAGAATGCCAGCTCTAGTGACTGCCCATAGTAGACAATCAATAAAGGTTGAAGGACTGGATTAAATAAAATGTGTATCAAATCTGAATATCAATACAAATTTTTGGTTTTTCATAAATCTAATGTGTTCCAATTAACTGTACTGTTGCTATGATTTTTAGTCCACGATCAAACTATTTTAACATGGCTATCTGTAACTTCTTTACTATTTCTTTCTTTATTTTGTTTTATTTTGAGGTGGAGTCTCACTCTGTCACCCAGGCTGGAGTACAGTGACCCCATCTTGGTTCACTGCAACCTCCCCCTCCTGGGCTCAAGTGATTCTCCTGCCTCACCCTCCTGAGTAGCTGGGACTACAGGTGCATGCCACCACACCCAACTAAGTTTTGTATTTTTTGTAGAGACAGGGTTTCACCATGTTGGCCAGGCTGGTCTCGAACTCCTGACCTCAAGCGATCTGCCCGCATAGGCCCCCCAAAGTGCTGGGATTATAGGCATGAGCCACTGTGCCCGGCCCGGGAACTTCTTTAGATTTGGTTTTTTCCTTTATAACTGCCTCCGTTACCCTTGAAAGTATTCTTGTGGCAAAAGTAAAATTTCCAGGCCCATTCTATTTTTCTCCTGATGTAAGGTATCGAATTAGCTACATAGAAAACCAAACAGTCCTGATTTTCTGTAGTGGAGAGTAGTATGAGAGACTGAAATCTTTATCCTCGGGGTTTCCTAAAAATTGGAAATGGGTAAAGTTCTAATACTACTGCTATTTCTACTATTGGAGAGCTTTAGTAGTGTCAAGCTTTAAATAATATATTATTATAAGGTCCTAATGTCACACTGGTGTTTCTAATTTAACTGATTAGATTACCATGTTCTACTTTTCTTTATATGTAATTTCATTGTCTTTTTCTTACTTTGGCCATTTTTTTATCTCCAGAATCTAGTCCAGTGGCAAATAAATAGTAAATTCTCAGTAATTGTTTGACACATCAATTATTTTTATATCGAATAGTAAGATAAGACGGGAAGTTTTAAGGACCAGTGTGATTTAGGCCAAGTATTCACATTAATGTAATGTGTCACTAATATAAGTCCGTTTCTTGGGCTAGTTTGGGAGGGCTCATGAGAAAGTCAGTAGAAAAGCCCAAGTATTTCCTGAAATTTCTTCTTATCTAGTATGCTACAACATGCATTATTTTCTCCTTACAATAGAAATGGGGCCCCTAACAGAACAGATTCTATGTGGTGCATATTTATCCACTTGTATGAAAATTTCACTCAATATCAACTTTTTCTCTAAGGAATTCAAAGTGCCTTACACAGATTAGGAATGATGACAAGACACTTGTGAAGTAAATAATAATGCTTTGAAATAACATAGCACTTATCATCAGTGGAGCCCAAAGCACTCCAAATGATTTATCTCATTTATCTTCACAATGTTCCTGTGAGAAAAGGCAAGTATTATCTCCAATTTGAAGACAAGAAACTGTCACAAACTGGTCATGAAGTAAGTCAGGGGCAATGATAGACAATGAGTGAAAGACGGTGCATATGGGACAGATTATCTTTTCTTTGACCAATGCACTGTTAGTAAGACTGTTCTTTTCTGCGTAATGTGTTTCTGTAGAATAGTCCTTCCAAAGAACCGTAAAAATTGTCTTACAATAAGTCTTACCAATAAGTCATTTATTTATGATTTACCTGGGTGTTGACAACAGTTCCTTCTGAGTAAAATCCCTGCCCTGGAGATTGTGTGGTTCTTGCCAATTATTTGCTCAAATATGATGGGAAATGGTAACTTGTAGGTGTGAGTGTTCAGCAATTTTATCTATAGTCAATTCCCAACTTTTAAATTCTTTCTATTCCTTTATTATTGAGGCTTTTAGAAATTCTCATGCAAAGTTACTTCTAAGGATTTATAAATATTTCTTCCTGGTATCAATAGAATGCCACATAACACTTTAAAAAATAAAAAATTCATACAATTCTTAAAATGTGTATGCCTGATGAGAAATAGTTCATTTTTTATATTTCCTTTACCTAGACTTCCTTCCAAGACTCTGGCAAAACCTTCTCAAGTACACATCTGAGATGGTACTTGATTCTCCAGGCACACTCATTCTCCTCACATCCATGGACCTTAGGCGGCTGCATCCAGAAAAACTTTTCCAAACCAGCACGTCAAGGGATTTTGATGCTTGTCATGAAATTCTTCCAAGAACATCATTGACTTTCTAACTACCCTGGAATTGAATTAGAGTAAAATGAAAAGTGTTTATTTCAATATCTATAGGAAGTGTTTACTTTGTACTTTAACACTGAATGGGCTTCTAGCTCCTGCTAAGACACCACTACAAGAATGATAAATTTCTTCTGTGAGAGATGCTAAATTTTACATTGAAGCAATGAAATCAAGTTATTTTCAAAATCTCTTCTCCAGAGGATTTCAAGTGGGGTTAAGGAAGAAGGGTCCATGAACCCCTATAGAGTCCTTAAACATATTAGTCAAGGTTCTCCAGAGAAACCTTGGTTCTCCAGAGCCAATGGGATAGATACAGATTAAGAGAAAGATATAGATAGATATAAATAAATATAGATTATCTATGTCTCTTTCTATCTGTATATATTTATATCTGTATATATTTCTGTCTACATCCTGTTGGTTCTGCTTCTCAGTTCAGTCGTGTTTGTATATAGATATGTTTATATACACAAAATTTACAAAATGCAAAAGAACATTGCAGTAAAGCTTCATTTATCTACTATGTGCTAGATATGTTAATTTCTAATATACATTATCTAATTTAATCCTCACAGCAGCCCTACTTATTGATTGTCAGCAGCTAATAAGTGGCAATGAGAATTTAGGTTTTCACCGTGAACAAGGACACAATTGCCTGATACCACGTCAGCTGCAATCCCTTCCTATTTTACTTCTCTTTAATCATATATAAAATAAGTGTTCTACACATTCTAACTAAGCATAATGCAGAGACTTTAATTTCAAAGTTGAGGCTGGGCACAGTGGCTCTCACATGTAATCTCAGCACTTTGGGAGGCCAAGGCGGCTAAATCACCTGAGGTCAGGAGTTGGAGATCAGCCTGGTAAACATGGTGAAACCCCGTCTCTACTAAAAATACAAAAAAATTTGACCAGGCATGGTAGCGTGTGCCTGTAGTCCCAGCTACTTGGGAGGCTGAGGCACAAGAATCACTTGAGCCTGGGCGGCGGAGGTTGCGGTGAGCTGAGATCGCACCATTGCACTCCAGCCTGATTGATGTAAGGAGACTCTGTCTCAATTTAAAAAAAAAAAAAAAAAAAGTTGAAATTCCCATAGGGAATGACACAAATATTTTTCCAGAAGATTGTTAAATTGAAGCAGCAGTGACAGCTCCAACTGCACAGGGGCTGGGATAGCGTGTCATCATCAGTAATAATGATGCTGTTATCATCTCTGCTGGGGCAATTCTACCCCTGTAGCTGCTGACGTCGCTCAGAAACTACTCCAAGGAAAAGATTTTTATACTTGGAAGATTTAAACCCAAGGAGATAATGGACTTGTGGAGTGGAAATAACTCTCATTTGTGTTTTCCTAGAGAAAGCTATTATTGATGAGAGTCTCAAAAGAATAAGCTATAGGACCAATAGTGCCTTTTTCCCATGGGACATACAGAATTTTCCTTGCAGATGATGTTGAAGAAAAACTCTACTTGATTGGTATTTTACCTGTGCTCAATAGTCATTCTAACAATTATTGCCACCCATTAGGAAGACTGGCCTCAGCCATCAAATGGGCAAGGCATACCTGTGAGGACTATCTAGAGATAAATAGCTGCTTCATTAAAGATTAACGTTCAAAAAATACCAACATATTTCTGTGTTTAGACAGTTATTATTACACAAGCAAAATGTAACAGTTGTGATATAGTCCTCTACCTAATTTCCTCTGTGATAGTGAAGACCTAGAAGTTTGGGTATTTGAGGAGAGGGAGGTGAGTCAGAGGAGCAGAAAGGGATGTATAAGAGGAAAGCAATAAGAGAAATGGGAGAGAAAGTTAAAATCAGATTTTCTAACTTAAGCTAGGATATTATGGACAGACATACCTATCAACTTTGTCTCTAATTCAGGACATTTTTTGATAAGTAAAAGCAATGAAGTGAACCCTATTAATATTTAATGCTTTGCATTATACTGATGTTACACAAACATTTTTCTTTGAGACTCTTCGATGAGATCTGGCTGGTGAAGCAATTAACTCCATTCCCTCATCTTAGGTAGTCAGATTTCCCTTTGGCTTTAAAACATATTTTAATTGGATACTATCTAGTTATTGCTCACATTTTATATTACTAACTTGTCTTTATGAATTTTTATCATTGGTCACTTTTGCCTTCTTTGTGGGAATACAAATGCTCATGGCTTCCATTTATTTTTTCTAATTTGTTACACAAATTGCATTTGTTGTTTGCAAAATGTTAATGTCAAAGAAAGGCTTTTATTGTATATTAAATGCATATGCAAAAAAATCCTTGGTAATTCTGAACCGAGTTATCTCTGATTTAACCAACTTACCCAGCTAAGAGCCAGTTGATGAGATACAAGCCATCTTTATCCTAATATTTTAAGAACTGTGAAAGGAAGGAAGAATGTGTTTCTTTTTGTTTGTTTGTTTGTTTTGGTAGAGATGGGATCTCATCACGTTGCCTAGGCTGGTCTCAAACTCCTGAACTCAAGTGATCCACCTGCCAAGTGCTAAGATTATAGGCATGAGCCACCATGTCTGACCAGAAAGAGTGCTTTTAAGGAACAGAAATCAAACAATAGAGTCAGCCTGAGTTCCCCTTAATATCTCACCCCTGTGCCTTTTCTCATGTTGTTCCTTTGCCTGGAATGGATTTGCTTTTATCTATCCTTCAAAGTCCAGCTCAAAGTTACATCTCCTATGAAGCTTTTCCTCATTGCAAATATTCTCTCCTGGATTTTCATTTCAATTTGCCTATATTTGCCTAAAACATGTCACTTTCTACATTGCCTTGAAATTAATTATGCTCATGTCTTATAGCCCTATAATAAACTGCATATTTCTTGAAATGATTTTTTGTGTGTGTATATATAAAGTGTTTCAGTGCCTCAGCAGAGTGCCAAGCACATAGTAGAAACTCAATAAACGCTTGCTTAACAAATGAATTTAACGGCATATGAATTTAATTATACATATTAAGTAACAGTATAGTTTCAAGCAGGATTAACCAATTGTTTGTGCCTGTGTTTCTTCATCAGATGTAAAAACATTTGTCTCAATCTCTAATAAATTATTTCTAGAAGCAAGAGACAAAACTTGCTAAAACTTATGCTTGATATACTGTCAATATAATATAATAGTGAAGTTAGATTCAAATTACATGATTTTTGTAGTTTCTGGGATTTTACTCTTCAAGATATGTGATGTTATATTAAGTTCAGTGTAAGAAAAGGTTATGATTAATATGATGAAAATTATAACTTAGCATATAACTTTAATAAAAGTAAAAAGTTCAAACAGAACGTATGAAATTGTGTCTATGAATCAGGAGAATAATCTGCACCTTATTACTAAAAGTAAATCTTGCTTTTACTGAGCCATAAGTGTTTCTGTGTCTAGAGCTGGCATTAGGGAACTACTGAGACACAGAAAAAAAATAATATGCTAGGACATAAGCTCTTCTCATGATTTAAAATAAGTCAAAAGATGTAGCTACCTTCAAAAGAAATAAAGCCTACCATCACCAATATTTGCTGAAATCAGCTTATAATTGTTTGGGAGTCTGGGGGGGGGTGCTGCTAAAGACTGCACCTGCCTCCCTAACTACGGCTTTCCACTTTTCATTTTGAAGAGGCTAGTACCCCATCATGCTCACAATCTCCAAAGCAGTTCCTGCCTCACCTCCAAGCTGACAGAAACCTTGATTCTGATTCTCATTTGGTTTTCTGCCTGTCAGAAGGAAACTCCCAACAGTTTGCTATGGGTTTTTTTCTTCATTCCCTTCCAGGCTTTGTTCTTCGCCATACACATTGCAAGCTTAGCCTAAGCAATGCCATAGGGTAGACTGAATTGTGATTCAGGGCAAGTCTAATTTCTCCCAACAGACAATTTCCAGCTAATGCTGACCATCAGAGGAAGGCTGTCATTGATATCATCTGGTTAATGGCATAACTTGGTCCACTCAACTCAAATTGCATCACTTACACTAATCTGCTGCAGTTCTGCAGCCCCACTCTGGAAGAACCCTCTGTTTCACTGAAAGGACTGTGTCATTTGGTCAGAGAGCATGATGTAATTGCAACTGCTTTTCTTCTGATGAAGTATTTAATATGACCTTGCTATCATCTTCAAATAAATTATTTACCCTTCTAACAGCCAAAAATTGTCCAGACAAACTTAAGTAGCAATAAATTTCATAAATTATTACAGGTCAGAATGTACTCCTAAGTGACTCCAGTCAGTAGCAGCCCACGGAACATCCTATAAAACTCCATTTTCCTCTGTCCAGCCAAGGTAGATGGGTAGACATAAAGTTCAGTTATCAAATCTTACTTTTACTCATCTGCTCTCAGAAGCTTACGAGTAATAAACAACTTCATATAGTTGGCAGACAAATTGATGGTGGGGAGCTCTCCATTAAAAGGATAAAACAATGATGCTTTGTTGTCTTCTTACACAAATGGCCAAGCTGAGATTCATTTGGTTTTCATTTTTAGAATAAAACAGTAATTTCTGGTGTGATCTAAATGCACCACAAAAAATGTATTCATGACATGCCTACATTCTTGTGGAAAAAGTTTTATTCTTCTGAATAAAGAAAACTACATTAAAAGACTTATGACTTCACTAGATATTACTCAGCCATTGTGGCTCTGCACCTAAGACAGTGTCATGTTAAATTTCCTTTTAGGTTTAAGTGTTCACTCTTCATCAACAATCTTTGCTAATATACCCGAGAGAGAGAAAATAGGGAATCAAAACCTCATTGGCCTCTCTGCATGACCCCTCCAAATTTAATTTTATGAATCACTTTGATTTTTTTCTAGCAAAAGCAAACTTGCTAACTATCAAGTATTCTCAAAGCCAGAACCTCATGTAAAACAGAGAGCTCATCTTGGCTGAGCCTGGTGGCTCAAACCTGTAATCCCAGCACTTTGGGAGGCCGAGACGGGTAGATCATGAGGTCAGGAGATCGAGACCATCCTGGCTAACACAGTGAAACCCCGTCTCTACTAAAAAGAAAAAAATTAGCCAGGCGAGGTGGTGGGCACCTGTAGTCCCAGCTACTCGGGAGGCTGAGGCAGGAGAATGGCGTAAACCCGGGAGGCAAAGCTTGCAGTGAGCTGAGATCCAGCCACTGCGCTGCAGCCTGGGCTACAGAGCGAGACTCTGTCTCAAAACAAAACAAAACAAAAAAACAGAGAGCTCCTGATGGTGCAATTACCTGGTCACTGATACTGGTGAGCTTTTCTGTGTTTCACTCTTATGAGATGAAAAGTTGTTATTAAAGGATAACATATAAAGTTGGATGTAGCTTTGGACCTACCAGAGAATGCAATGAACACTTCTGGAGGACTGAGAAGTGGCTTCTTTATTCTGACAGAAACAAATGCCATCATGGAAATAACTCTTAGAAAACTGGGGAGCTTTCAAAGACATCCTCTTGAAAAAAAAAAAAAAAAGAAATCTCCAGTTCCTGGGAAACAGTGACAGAATCATACGCAGAGTGATGCATGGCTGTCACATTCAGCACTTGCCTCAGTGATTCCTAGATTGTAAATAGCTACCTTCTGCTGAATAGGCTTGAAATTCCTATAGCCTATCGTGTACCAACAAATATTGACCAGACAGTGCGGGCTGCTGCAGTGGGCAGCAGTGTTTCTCCAAATACAAGGCATAGAAAAAAAAGAATTTGAGTTTTTCCTCAATTAATAATTGGAAGACAGACATCGTCAGGATTTTAGTCTTAAATAAGATTTCCATCTTAAATGAAGCGGATGGGGACACTAAAATGAAAAAGGGTGGCAGGGAGGCAAGAACCTGCTTTAATTCAGTCTTTTGTTTCCTCCATGCCACACAAACAAACATCTTTTTAAAAATTGAATTCTTCACCTGTTCGTTAAGATTCATCCCAGGGTCCTGCAGATCTATCACAATCTGGCCACTCTGTACATTTTCTAACTACTCAGGCCCAAACCTCACTGGCATCCTTGACATTCCCTTCTTCCATATTCTATATTCAATCCATCAGCAAATCCTCTCAACTCTACCTTTCATATGTATTCAGCATCCATCCACTTCTCATCACATCCACTGCTACCATGTTCATCTGGCTTAAGCCACCATCATTTCTTGCCTAGATTATTGCAATGGTTTCCAAATGGAATTCCTTGCTTCTACCCTTGGACCCCCCATCCCTACAAATTATTCTTAAAACTTCAAGAGAGTGAACCTGTTAGAACTAGTGAGATTCAGAGGCAGATTTATTGTGGAACTAATGAAGTTTAAATCTCTAGGTTCTTCCCCTAACAGATAATTCCCAAGGCTCTAAGAGGGCCCCAAGTCTAAGCAATGTGGTTAGATGGTCACAAATATCTTGATGCTTCCAAAAGTAAGATTGTTACATATTTGTAAAAGCCTGAGTTCCAAAATTAACATATCTGGAAATTGAGGCCCCACAAAAACTAAATAAGATTGTATCACTCTTTTTGTCAGATCATCTCTGTCCTCTGTTCAAAAACCTCTAATGGCTTCCCATCTCATTCAGAATAAAAAAATTATTACTAAGGCCAAAAAAGCCCTCACTACATCTCTGACTCATTTCCTACCACTGGATCCAGTCACACAGGCTCCTTGCTATTTGTGGACTAAATGCACCTGTACATCAGAGCCTCTCCAGTATGTTTCTACTTGGAAGGCTCCTTCCTGAGCAAGTTGATGGGGACTGCCCTCTCTTCCTCCACATCTTTCTGCTCAGATGTTGCATTTATTAAAGGAGAGAACTTCCTTCACCAAACTATTTTTTAATATGCTTCCTCACCCATCTTTGACACTTCTCTTCTTGTTAATTTAAAAAAATTTTTTCAAACCACTTACCATCTCTCGCTTCAATTTGTTGCCTCCCTCCACCAGTTACACATTCTCATTACTAGAATATAAGCTCCTTGTTATATATCCTCATTACTAGAATATGAGCTCCTTGATGGCAAACTATATATATATAGATAGATAGATCTCACTCTTCCCTATTGCCTAGCATCGCATTTGGCACACATAAATCTTAGATTCATCCATTCAACAGAAACATACCAAGTATGTTTGTATACACTGAAGAGAAAGCAGAGAACAACCAAAGCCCCTTTCTGTGGTACATGCATTCTTACAGACAGAATGTTACTGCTGATTTTCTGTTGTTGAACTGTAAATTACCCAGGCAAAACTGAGGTCTTAAATGTTTGTGAATTATTTTGATAATGAAATAATGTTTTTTCTATTTGATACTTCTTATATCCACAAAAACCCAAGCAGAATTCCTTATTTGTACTACCTTTTGCTATTTAAGGAAGAAGACTTTTACACTTATATTAGCTAAGCTTTAAGAATGTAAGCATATATAAAATGACATCTTGTGTCTCAAGTACTAAAAATGAGAAGAATCTTTGTAGTCCTCTGTAGGACATGTCTTAAGAAGAATGTAGTTTATTGATTACTTAATGAGAAAAGGTTTCTTTTTTAAACAAACTTGTAAAAGAATATGTGTATTATCTTCTTATCTTCTATTTTGAAGCAACTATAAGTAGTAATGTCAGTATGAACTTTAATAAAGTTTAATTTGTTTTTATCTTTTTCATTTCAAACACTCGTGTTTACTAGGCTGGTCTCAGAGCCATAGGTCTTTACCATTATAATGTATTGCAGTCGCGTGGAAACGCTTCCCCCTCGAGGGGGTGAGGTGGGGAGAGCGAGGGTTCCACCGGCCCCCGCGGTGGAGTAAGTTTGCTTATAAATAGAAGTGAAGCATCTATATAAACATTAATGCAAACAGTGATTAGAAGAAAGCTGGAGTAACCATTTAATCTAGAAAAAGTGGACTTCAGAGCCAGGAATGAAGAGGGACATTTCATAAAGATAAAGAGATGATTAACTCATCAAGAGGACATAAATATTCTAAATTAGTATACACCTAATAATAGAACTTAAAAATACACAAAACAGACACTAATAGAACTAAAAAACAATAATAAGACAAATCCAAAGTTACAGCAGGGATCTTTAACATCTTATCTTAGTAGCTGAAAGAATTTGGGCAGCACTGTCAATGCACATGATCTATTGACATTTATGGAACTTCCCATCTAACTACAGTAGAATACCATTCATTCAAGTGTGCATGGAACATTCACCAAAATAGACTATATTCTAACTCAATAAAATAAGTATCAATAAATATAAAAAAAAATTATACAAAGTCTATCCTCTCAACAAACACATGTGGAAATTAAACAACACACTTCCAAATAACCCAAGACTGAAAACAATCACTAGGGACATTGGAAAATACTTTTAACTAAATGAAAATAAAATTGCAACATAAAAATGGGGGAGATGCAGGTTAACTGATGATAAGAGAAAAATTCCTATTATGAAAATCTTATATAAAAAAGGAAGAAACTTCTCAAATCAATGATACAAGTTTTCACCTTAAGAAACAAGAAAACTCACACAATATTCTGAGGTAACAAACCTGCACATGTACCCCTGAATCTAAAATAAATTTAAAATTATAAAAAAGAAAAAGTAAAGGAAACAAGAAAAAGAAAATTAAACCTACTCTAAGCAGAAAGAATAAAATAATAAACACATCAAAGAAATAGAATGCAGAAGAATACAGAGAAAAATGTATACCACCAGAAAACAGTTATTCAACAAGATCAATAAAACTGAAAAATCACTAACTGGAATAATCATGGGAAAAGAAAAGAAAAGACAAATTACCAGGATCAAAACAAAAAACATACAGATTTTTAAAAAGGAAGAAGTAAAACTCTTTCTCTTGGCAGGTAACTGATTGGCTCTGTAGAAAATCATAAGAAATCACAGAGAGTAGCTATTAGAAATATAAAGGGAGTTAAGTAAGGTCACGAGATACAGGACCATATGTGAAGTCTCTTGTATTTCTACATATAGACAACAAACAACTAGAAACCATTTTTTAAGGGTCATGTATAGAAGCAGCAAAATCTAAGAAGTGCTTAGGGATAAACTTAAATTATCAAAACCTGTACACTGAAAACTACAAAAGAATGCTGAGAGAAATTAAAGACAATATAAAACAACAAAGAAATAGATGGATTACAACAATAGATCAGAAGACTCATTATTTTAAGATGATGATTATCTCTGATTGATCTACAGTTTCAATGGAATCCTAATCAAAATCGTACCATGATATTTTACAGATATTGATGAATTTTTAAATCTGAAATTTATGAATAGGTAAAGGACTAAACATCTTCGAGAAAAAATACAAAGTCAGAGTACCTTACACTATCTGATTTTAATACTTATTATAAAGCTAAAGCAATCAAGATACTTTAACATGAATGTAAAGGTAGCCATACTGATCAATGTAATTGAAATAAGAGTAGCCCAAATTCACACATATAATGCCAATTTATTTTTTAATTTACATGAAAAAGTAATCCAATAAGGAATGGATAATCTTTGCCACAAATGGTATTGGAACATTTCAACATCTGTAGGCAGAAGAAGGAAAAGAAAAAGAAGATAAGGAGGAGAAAGAAAGGCAAGGGGGGTGGCAGGAGGGAGAGGAAAGGAGAGGAGGAATCAACAACATAAAACACAAAAACAAAAACAAAAACACCCAAATCTTTGACCGTTAACTCACAGAACACATAAAATTAATTCAAAATAGAAAATTGACCAAAATGTAAAAGGTAAAGAAAATAAAACATCCATAAGGAAACCTAGGATAGAGTACTTATATTTTGAAGTGGTCAAACATTCCTTACATAAACACAAAAAGCCAACAACATTTAGAAATACTATAAAATGGACTTTACCAAAATTAAAACTTTTTGCTATTTGAATGACAATGTTAAGAAAATGAAAGGGCAAACCACAGCCTGGAAGAAAATATTCATAATACATAGATACGAAAATAGACTTGTATACAGAATAGACAGAAAATTCCTACAATTCAATGATGAGAAGAGAAACACACCAATGAAAAATGCTCGAAATATTTGAACAGGCAATTTACAAAAGAAGATATATGGACAGCCAACAAGTACATGGTAAGATCTTCATCCGCTGTCTTAAGAAATGCAAATTAAAACTACATCACTTTGAGTGGTTGCAATTAAAAAGTTGGATAAAATTAAATATTTGTGAGAACCAACTGCAACTTTCATTTATTTCTGGTGGAAATAGAATGGTATTAATCTAGTTTGGAAAACAATTCTGTAGTCTCTTATAAAGTTAAAAATGCACTTACCTTATGATCCAGCCAATCTACCCTTAAGTATTTACCCAAGAGAAGTGAAAATACGTTCACATAAAGATTTGTAGGTTCACACAAAGATAAAGTGTTCACAGGCACTTTATTTACAACAGCATAAACATGAGAAACAAGTCATACACCTATCAACTGATGAATGGACAAATTGCGGTGCATCTATGCAATGGAAAGCAACTCAGCATTAAAAGAAAAGAATTACTAATAAATACAACAACATATGAATCTCAGAAACATTATGGTAATCAGAAGATTGTGGAAACACAAAGAGAACATGTTGCATGATTTTATTTTTGAGAAACTCTAGAAAATTTCCAATTGTTACAGGAAAAGTAGATCACTGGCTGCCTGGATCAGGGAGTAGGGAGAAGAGACTGCAGGAGTAAAAGCATAAATGAATATTTTTTGACAATATTCTTTATCTTGATTGTGGCATTAGATGCATGGGAGTGTATTTTTGTCAAAACTCATCAAACTGCAATTACAAAGAGTACAGTTTATTGTTTTTAAATTATACCTTAATAAAGTTGATTAAAAGGAAATAGTATGTGAGTGGGCTAAGTGGGCCTCTTCCTTAGTTACCAGAAGCTATTCCTCAATCTGTAGAATGGATAAAAATGCTCTTGTGGTTTATGAGTTTTTTCCTTAATGCTACTGACATGTTCCTCTATGTTGCACAAAAAATAACCAGCTGCCCAGTGCTGCCATTATTTTACAGCTGCTAGAAAATAATAGTATTCTATAATTTAGAATTCTCCAGAATTAAAAGATCTATATCACCATCCCCAAATTTAAGTCATCTGGATTTATGAAGTTTCATTGTGCATAAAGGTAAAGGGAGATATTTGAATACAATGAAGTGTATGCTGTGGTGCTTTAAAATAAAGATGTGTGTAATGCAGGGTGCAGTTTTAGATTAAAGGAAACAGCTCAGGAAATCCTTGCTTAATTGAATTGAATGTTTTCCCTAAGATGCCTGTTTGGATTAATCACAAAATTGAAATTAATTATATTCCCTTGGAGAACAGTTAATATTTGGTCCAAAGTCCAACCCTCTGCCTTTGGAAAGAACTGAAGAGGGATTTGGCAAAGGGAGAAAAACCTGGCAAAAGAACTTTGGGAGTGGACAACATTTGAGATACAATGCTTAGGAAAAAATTATAGGATCTAGAGCTTATGTAGATATAAGTGGCATCAGATAAAACGATAGACAATCTGGTTGAAATGATTCAGATGTATTTTTAGGTACAGTGAGATGAGGAACACACTTTCAGCCACATTATTTTAAAGTTCAAAACAGTATTTAGGAATGTCTGATCTAATTCCCTTATATCAAATGATAAAATGGGGGAAAGCAACATGCCAAATAGCTGGCTTTTGGTTTCCCTAATGAGTAGAAGAATCTAGAATAAAAATCAGATTTTCTGACGTCTCATGTAATGATTTTTCCATATTGCTCTGTTTGCTGATTCTTAAGCATATTCTTAAAAGAAAGTGGTAAATGTCACTAACTAGAAGAAGGGAATAAATAGATACTTTGGTAATCATGTATTTGGTGATTGTGACACAAATTATCAGGACAAATGTCTTTTATTGGCTATAAAAATTCCATTTTATTATTATAAAATGATAAATCACTAAAGAAATTTCTTCATTCAAGCTAATATTTTAAAACAGTATGAACCCATCCCATATGCTAGCAAATAACATTTTATGTCACAATTTGACACATAGAAATACAACTTGAAGCATCAAAAATTAATAGTTTATATTCGAGCTGCAGTCTCCTAAAAGCAGGTAATGTGAATTATTTAAGGGTAATTTTGATCTGAGAAAAATTCCCCAGCATCATTTGCCTTTGGGAATGCAGAAATCTTGTCTTGTAATTCACTTTATCGGTCTATAAGTTTGTTTTCCATCTTACAGTATAATACTCTTTTTGTCAATCTGTTTTTACAATTGGGCAATTTAAGAATGTATCATCAAACCTAAGTGCTGGAGGAGTATTCTTCTTTGTGCTTAAAAAGTATTGTTTTATTCAGTCAAGACACACTAAAAATTAATAAGAACAAAATAAAATGGGAGGCCCAACTAGTACTCAAGGGGAGAAATTTGAAACATATAGTATGGAATAAACCATGTACAAATTCAAGTGATTTCATGCTATTTTAAACCAATGTACCAGATCAATTTTATGTCATTTTCTTTTCTTTTTAAAAGTGATAATACTGTAACTACTATCTGCATAGGTCTGTGATGAGTGCTTCACTGCTGTGTTTTATTCTGAAAAGAAAAAGAGAAATTTATGGTGAAGTGAGAAAGATTTTAGTGGAACCCAGTGGTGAAAGATAAACAGCTGAATCCTCAATACTAGTACTTATCTGAAGAAAGAAAAAAGTTCATTTTTAGGTAAGAAGACATTACGAAAGAAACAGGAGAAAAGTTAGACTGTGGCATTTGTGCAAGAAGAGAATAGTAATGAGATTTGAAGGGTTTGAGGGCAAAACATACAAGCACATGTTTCTAAGAGTATCTGAAACCTCAAACAGCAGCAGAGCACCAACAAGAGAGATGAGAGTTTGGTTTCTTAAAAGGAGTGTGCAGTACATGATGTTTAGCTTTTTAGAAAACAACTTCTCCACTTTTGCCTGCCTAAAATTTTTTAGAATTCCAGTTTTCTTTTCAAATATTAAGAAGCTCTGGAGTTTAGTGGCTGTTTCTAAGTAGTGCTATTTTGGCTTAACTTATATATGTTTTCCCTCAAAAATAAATGAAAATAGTTAAGGCATAAACTTGAAGTATTTATTTATTTATTTTTTTAGTTTTATCAACACTCCAGTTTCTTCTAATTTCATATAATTTGAGTCACTAAAAGAACCTTCACAAAATAAGTTAATTTGGGATCATGCATGTCAACATGGCTCACTGAATTTTTTTAAATTGATTGTTATTACTGAAATGTTATTCAATCATGTAAAGTTTAGAGACACTTTAAGTTGAATATTAATATTCTTGCATGGAGTCTGGTAATAGTGTAGATGTGCAGCATTTTGGGAGAAAATAAGCCAATTACAATGACTATTGAGTATATTCTTCGGTTGGGCTATGCTCTTCTACTAAGGTAGAATCCTTGGGCATTATTTTGGCATTTGGAGCCCTCTTTTTCTAGCTCCAGTTGCAAGATATTGTCAGAACTATTTGGAAAATAATTTTCTTTCTTTTTCATCAAGTTGTATCAACAAATAAGGACAATAATAGTTACTGAGCATTTTTATTTATCAATTAGTTTTCTGGGAATTATAGAATATGTAGAAAATGTCATAACTGACTACCTTCAGGGAACTTCAGCAACCTACACATGAAAACCACTGACCCCAAATGCCAAGTTTCACCCAGAGTATAATTTCATATTACATGTAACATTTGACATGACTGAATTATTTTTATCTGTGTGAGGAAACCAAAAGCAGAGGCAAAAGGAAAGAACAATCCCAATGTCTCATTTAGTGGTATTAAAGTGATACCACAATCACATTTCAGGTTTTTTTTTTTTTTTTCCCTGAGACGTAATCTTGCTCTGTCACCCAGGCTGGATGGAGTGCACTGGCACCATCTCGGCTCACTGCAAGCTCCGCCTCCTGAGTTCACACCATTCTCCTGCCTCAACCTCCCCAGTAGCTGGGACTACAAGCACCCGCCACCACACCCAGCTAATTTTTGGTATTTTTTAGTAGAGACGGGGTTTCACCGTGTTAGCCAGGATGGTCTTGATCTCCTGAACTTGTGATCCGCCGGCCTTGGCCTCCCAAAGTGCTGGAATTACAGGCAAGAGCCACCGCACCCGACCACATTTCAGTTTTAAATTTTACATTGGATGAGTCCCATTCCTCTTTCTGTGTGGGGTAAACCCTACTGGAGTATTACCTATTACCTATAGGTAATAATGCCTTAGTGAATTGGATAGGTTCTTCAGGTGGTAATTTAAAGGAAAGAAGCAAAGAGTGAAAGGGAAGAAAAAACAGTATCTTAAAGGGTAAACACAAGGTTAGAAGCTGGAGGAATAGAGAAGTGTTACACAATGGTTTTAGAAAAGTGGTTCAGGAAGAAGGGGCCAAAATGGTCAAATAGACACTGCTCCAGTCTGCAGCTCCCAGTGAGACCAACCCAGAAGGTGGGTGATTTCTGCATTTCCAACTGAGGTACCCAGTTCATCTCACTGGGACTGGCTAGGCAGTGGGTGTGGCCCATAAAGAATGATGAGAAGCAGGGTGGGGCATTGCTTCACCCTGGGAGTGTACAGAATGGGGGAACCTTTATCCCTCAGCCAAAGGAAGCAGTGAGGGAGTGGGCTGCCCACCAGGGGTACAACACTTTTCACATGGAATTTTGCAATCCTCAGATCAGGAGATTCCCTTGTGAGCCTACACCACCAAGGCCCTGGATTTCAGGCATAAAACTGGTGACTGTTTGGGCAAGCACTGAGCTGCAGGAGTTTTTGCATACTCCAGTGGCCCCTGGAACTCCAGTGAGACAGGATGGCCATCCACTCCCCTGGAAAGGGAGTGGAAGCCAGGGAGCCAAGGGGTCTTGCTCAGCAGGTTCCACTGCCATGGAGCTCAGCAAGCTAAGAACCACTGCCAGTGCAGCAGTCTGGAATCTGCCTGGGATGACCTAGTTTGGTGGGGGGAGGGGTGACCATCATTACTGTGGCTTTAGTTGGCAGTTTTCCCCTGACAGTGCCAAGGAGACTGAGAGGTTTGGACTAGATGGAATTCACCAGTGCAGTGCAGCTAAGTGGCTATGGCCAGACTGCTTCTCCAGATGCCTCCTCACAGGGAAGAGCATCTCTGCAGGAAATCCAGCAACTCCAGTTAGGGGCTTACAGACAGAACTCTCATCTCCCTAAGACAGACTACCTTGGGGGAAAGGTGGCTGCGGTCTCAGATTTAGCAGACTTAATCTTTTTTACCTGCCAGCACTGAAGAGAGCAGCTGATCCTGACAAGGGTCATTCTCCCAGCACAGTGCACCAGCTCTTCTAAGGGAAAGACTGCCTCATCAAATGAGTCCCTGACCCCATGCCTCATAACTGAGAGAGACCTCCCAACAGGGGTTGACAGACACCTCATACAGGAGAACTCCAGATGGCATCAGTACAGTGCCTCTCTGGGATGAAGCTTCCAGAGGAAGGAGCAGGCAGCAATCTTTGCTGTTCTGCAGCATCCACTGGTGATACCTAGTTGAATAGTGTCTAATGTGAACCCCCAGCAAACCGCAGCAGACCTGCAAAAGAGGAGCCTGATTGTTAGAAGAAAAACTGACAAACAGAAAGCAACAACATCAACAAAAAAGACACCCCCCAAAAAACCCATCTGAAGGTCATTAACCTCAAAGACCAAAGGTAGATAAATCCATGAAAATGAGGAAAAAACAATGAAAATTCCACAAGCCAGGATGCCTCTTCTTCTCCAAATGATTGCAACACCTCTCCAGCAAGGGTGCAGAACTAGATGGGAGATGAGATGGATGAATTGTCAGAAGTAGGCTTCAGAAGGTAGGTAATAACAAACTCCACTGAGCTAAAGAAGCAGGTTCTAATCCAATGCAAGGAAGCCAAGAATTTTGATAAAAGGTTACAGGAGCTGCTAACTAGAATAACTGGCTTAGAGAGGAACATAAATGACCTGATGGAGCTGAAAAACACAGCATGAGTGCTTCATGAAGCATACAGAAGTATCAACAGCCAAATGGATGAAGTAGAAAAAAGGACATCAGAGTTTGACGACCATTTTTCTGAAATAAGTCATGCAGACAAGTTTAGAGACAAAAGAATGAAAAGCAACATAAAAAACCTCTACAAAATATGGATCTGTGTGAAAAGACCAAACCTATGATTGGAGTACCTGAAAGAGATGGGGAAAATGGAACTGAGTTGGAAAACAAACTTCAGGTTATTATCCAGGAGAACTTCCCCCACTTAGCAAGACAGGCTAACATTCAAATTCAGGAAATACAGAAAATACCATAAGATACTCCATGAGAAGATCAACCCCAAGACACATAATCATCAGATTCTCCAAGGTCAAAATGCAGTAAAAAATGTTAAGGGCAGCCATAGAGAAAGGCTAGATAACCAACAAAGGGAAGTCCATCAAACTAACAGTGGGTCTCTCAGCAGAAACCCTACATGCCAGAAGAGAGCGGGGCCAATATTCAACATTTAAAAGAAAAGAATTGTCAACACAGGATTTAATATTCAGTCAAGGTAAGCTTCATAAGCAAAGGAGAAATAAGATCCTTTCCAGACAAGCAAATGCTGAGAGATTTCATCACCACCAGGCCTGCGTTGCAAGAGCTCCTGAAGGAAACCCAAAATATGGAAAGGAAAAACTGGTACCACCCACTGCAGAAACACACCAAAATGTAAAGACCAATTACACTATGAAGAAACTGCATCAATTAGTGTGCAAAATAACCAGATAGCATCATAATGACAGGATCAAATTCACAGGTAACAATACTAGCCTTAAATGTAAATGGATAAATGCCCCAATCAAAAGACACAGACTGGCAAATTGGATAAAGAGTCAAGACCCATCAGTGTGCTGTATTCTGGAGACCCATCTCATGTGCAAAGACACATATAAGCTCAAAATTAAGGGGTGGAGGAAAATTTACCATGCATAAGGAAAGCAAAAAATTAAAATAAAAAAAAATTAAAAGAGCAGAGGTTGTAATCCTAGTCTCTCACAAAACAGACTAAACCAAGAAAGATCAAGAAAGACAAAGAAGGGCAATACATAATAGTATGGGGATCAATTCAACAAGAAGAACTACCTTAAATATATATGTACCCAATACAGGAGCATCCAGACTTACAAAACTAATTCTTAGAGACCTACAAGGAGACTCAGACTCCCACACAATAATAGCAGGGGACTTTAAAAACCCACTGTGAATATTACACAGATCAATGAGACAAAAAATTAACAAGGCTATTCCGACTTGAACTCAGTTCTAGATCAAATGGACCAAATAGACATCTACAGAACTCTCCACCCCAAATTAACAGAATATACATTCTTCTCAGTGCCACATGACACTTTTTTTTTTTTTTTTTTTTTTGAGACAGAGTCTCACTCTGTCACCCAGGCTGGAGTGCAGTGGTACGATCTCAGCTCACCCTAAGCTCCACCTCCCAGGTTAACACCATTCTCCTGACTCAGCTTCCCAAGTAGCTGGGACTACAGGCACCCACCACCACGCCCGGCTAATTTTTTTGTATTTTTAGTAGAGATGGGGTTTCACCATGTTAGCCAGGATGGTCTCAATCTCCTGACCTCGTGATTCGCCCACCTTAGCCTCCCAAAGTCCTGGGATTCTAGGCGTGAGACACTGCGCCTGGCAGGCACTTATCCTAAAATTGACCACATAATTAGAAGTAAAACACTCCTCAGCAAATGCAAAAGAACAGAAATCATAACAAATAGTCTATCAAATCACAGTGCAATCAAATTAGAACTCAGGATTAAGAAACTCACTCAAAACCACACAACTACATGGAAATTGAACAACCTGCTTCTGAAAGACTCCTGGATAAATCATGAAAGTAAGGCAGAAATAAAGAACTTCTTTGAAATCAATGAAAACAAAGAGACAATGTACTAAAATCTCTGGGACATAACTAAAGTAGTGTTAAAAGAAAAATTTATACTACCAAATGCCCACATCAGAAAGCTAGAAAGATCTCAAATTGACACCTAACACCACAATTAAAAGAACTAGAGAAGCAAGAGCGAACAAATGCAAAGGTTAGCAGAAGACAAGAAATAACTAAGATCAGAGCAGAACTGAAGTACATAGAGACATGAAAAACCCTTTAATAACTCAATGAATCCAGGAGCTGGGTTTTTGGGAAAAAAAAAATAGACTGCTGGCTAGACTAATAAAGAAGAAAACAGAGAAGAATCAAATAGACACAATAAAAAATGATAAAGGGGCTATCACTACTGACCCCACAGAAATGCACACTACCATCAAAGAATACTATAAACACCTCTATGCAAATAAACTAGGAAATCTAGAAAAATGGATAAATGCCTGGACACATACACCCTCCCAAGACTAAATCAGGAAGAAGTTGAATACTTGAATAGGCCAATAACAAGTTCTGAAATTGAGGCAGTAACTAGTAGCCTACTAATCAAAAAAAAAAAAAAAAAAAAAAAAAAAAAAAATTCCCAGGACCAGACGGATTCACAGCTGAATTCTAACACACGTACAAAGAGAAGCTGGTACCATTCCTTCTGAAACTATTCCAAACAATGGAAAACCAGAGACTCCTCCCTAAAATATATTATGAGGCCAGCATCATCCTGATACCAAAACCTGGCAGAGACACAACAAAAACAGAAAATTTCAGGCCAATATCCCTGATGAACATTGATGAGAAAATCCTCCATAAAGTACTGGCAAATCAAATCCAGCAGCACATCAAAAAGCTTGTCTACCACAATCAAGTTGTCTTCATTCCTGGGGTGCAAGGCTGGTTCAACATATGCAAATCGATAAACATAATCCATCACATAAACAGAACCAATAACAAAAACGACATGATTATGTCAATATATGCAGAAAAGGCCTTTGATAAATTTCAACATCCTGTTAAAAATTCTCAATAAACTAGGTATTGATGGAACATATCTTGAAATAATAAGAGCTATTTATGACAAACCCACAGCCAATATCATACTGAATGGACAAAAGCTGGAAGCATTCCCTTTGAAAACAGACACAAGAAAAGGATGCCCTCTCTTACCACTCTTATTCAACATGGGTATTGGAAGTCCTGGCCAGCGCAATCAGGCAAGAGAAACAAATAAATTGTATTCAAATAGGAAGAGAGGAAGTCAAATTGTCTGTTTGCAAATGACATGATTCTATATTTGGAAAACCCCATCATCTCAGCCCAAAAACTCCTTAAGCTGCTAAACAACTTTAGCAAAGTCTCAGGATAAAAAATCAATGTGCAAAAATCACAAGCATGGCTTTACACCAATAATAGACAAGCAGAGAGCCAAATCATGAATGGACTCTCATTCACAATTGTTACAAAGACAATAAAATACCTAGGAATATAGCTAACAAGGGATGTGAAGGACCTCTTCAAGAAGAACTATAAACCACCGCTCAAGGAAATCAGAGAGGACACAAACAAATGGAAAAACATTCCTTCCTCATGGTTAGGAAAAATCAATATTGTGAAAACGGCTATACTGCCCAAAGTAATTTATAGATTCAATGCTATCCCCATCAAAGAATTAGAAAAAACTACTTTAAATTTCATATGGAACCAGAAAAGAGTCTGTATAGCCAAGACAATCCTAAGCAAAAAGAATAAAGCTGTAGGCATCATGCCACCTGACTTCAAACTATACTAGAAGTCTACAATAACGAAAACAGTGAGGTACTGGTACCAAAACAGACATGTAGACCAATGGCACAGAACAGAGACCTCAGAAATAACACCACCATCTACAACCATCTGATCTTTGACAAACCTGACAAAAACAAACAATGAGAAAAGGATTCCCTATTTAATCAGTGGTGCTGGGAAAACTGGCTAGCCATATGTAGAAAACTGAAACTAGACTCCTTCCTTACACCTTATACAAAAATTAACTCAAGATGGGTTGAAGACTTAAATGTAAAACCTAAAACCACAAATACCCTAGAAGAGAACCTAGGCAATACCATTCAGAACATAGGCATTGGCAAAGATTTCATGACAAAAATGCCAAAAGCAATGGCAACAAAAGCCGAAATTAACAAATGCGATCTAATTAACCTAAAGGGCTTCTGCACAACTAAAGGAACTAGGCAACCTACAGAATGGGAGAAAACTTTTGCAATCTACCCATCTGACAGAAGTCTAATGTCCAGAGTCTGTAAGGAACTTAAACAAATTTACAAGAAAAAAAAAAAAAACCATCAAAAAGTGAGTGAAGGATATGAACAGACACTTCTCAAAACAAGACATTTATGCAACCAACAAACATATGAAAAAAAGCTCACCATCACTAATCATTAGATAAATGCAAATCAAAACCACAATGAGCTACCATCTCACATCAGCCAGAATGGTGATTATTAAAAAGTCAAGAAACAATAGATGCCGGCAAGGCTGTGGAGAAACAGGAAAGCGTTTACAATGTTGGTGGGAATATAAATTAGTTCAAACATTGTGGAAGACAGTATGGCGATTCCTCAAGGATCCAGAACCAGAAATACCATTTGACCCAGCAATCTCATTACTGGGTATATACCCAAAGGAATGTAAACCATTCTACTATAAATGCACATGCACATATATGTTTACGCAGCACTGTTCACAATAGCAAAGACTTGGAACCAACCCAAATGTCCATCAATGATAGATTGGATAAAGAAAATGTGTCACATATACACCATGGAATATTATGCAGCCATAAAATGGAATGAGATCATGTCCTTTGCAGGGACATGAAGCTGGAAGCCATCCTCCTTAGCAAACTATCACAGGAACAGCAGACCAAACACCACATATTCTTATGTATAAGTGGGAGTTGAACAATGAGAACACATAACCATAAAATGTTATGTTTATGGGTATGTCGATATTATGAGTAATATCAAAACAGGAAGGAGAATAACACACAGGGTACTGGTGGAGGTTTGGAGGCAAGCAGAGGGAAAGCATCAGAACAAATAGTTATTGCATGTGGGGCTTAAAACCTAGATGATGGGTTGACAGGTGTAGCAAACCAGCATGGCACACATATACCTATGAAACAAACCTGCACATTCTGCACATGTATCCCAGAACTTAAAGTAAAATTTTAGAAAAAAGAAATGAAGAGCGGTCAGGATCAAGACCTGCATTGAGGGTCCATTTGAGCTGTGTGGAGCAACAGCATGTGAATAACTTACAGCAGCCATGAAAGATTGGATAGCTTCTCCTAATACTAGTTCTGCATCCAAGTCTTCAAATTAGCCTCAAGCACTTCAAAACTATGCATATGCATAATATTTGAGGAAAAGCTAAAAACCATAAATCAAATGGATATCAGCATATCAGCGAATCAATGAAGAAATGTTTCTGGAGACATTTAAATGAAGTCATAAGTCTATAAAACATTACATGAGAAAATGCTTATGGATGACTGTCATGAACAATAAAGTAGATACAGCAAATGTTATGTTTATGGATATGTCTATATTTACAGTTTTGATATTACTCATAATAATATGGTACAAAATTGAACATAAAAGATGTTATAAGGAGGGTCTTTAAATATATTTTGATGAAGTAGACAATAATAAATCCAAATATATATGTGTTATGCTAAATAAATGCCAATCTGTAAGTTACGATGTAAGGTAAACTAATCAGAGTATTGACTCAGAACTCTGGCTGAAAAAGAACAAACAACATGTAATGAAAGTATTTTATATTTCAAGGCGGCTGTTAAATTAAACATGTAACAATTAACATGTTCAACTTGCACCAATATGTGGTTATTAAATTAAGTATGTCAATGAAGAGCACTTTACATGAAAGTAATTTTGGTATTGTGGTGCCATATGAAAAAGTAAAACCAAGCATCAGAAATTATAAGAATATTATTACAGAACTATTTGATCACTCTGAAATTGAATACGCCATGTGGAAATGAAAGGACAAAATAAAGGAGAACAAATTTCCTTATAACATAGACAACTGATATGCAAGATTACTTTTCCAAAGGTTAAGAGAAACAGAAATACAGAGATAAATTTGTAAGATGATAAGTGAAGGCGCTTTAAAAACGACAGACTTGTTTTCTCCCTCAATTTCGTACACATTCAGGTGAAAAGCTACAAGTGCATTATAACATCAATTATGAACACAGCATATATAATAAATGCATTAATTCTCAAATACCCTGCATCATGTAGTCACAAAAACTTGGAAAGTATTCATAAATAAAGCGCCATTTCTAGTTTTTAGTAATCAATACAAGTACTTGATTTCAGTTCTCTGCTCCTTTATGTTTGTATTTCCAACTAACTCAGACACTACCTACATATCCTTTCCTTGGATTTTAGAGATAAACATTCTGCAATGGTTTAGAAAAAAAGATAGTGGATTCTGGGTGTACATCTACACCTAATTAGGTGTGACTTTGGGAAGGTCATCACAGCTCATGGAATTTTAGTTTCTTTTCTCCTTCCAATGGGGGAGGGGAATATAAAATTGCTAAACTCTAGAAAATTCATGATGTTTGTGTCACTCACCACCAATTTGGTTATATGCCATTTTGAATTATTCAGTAGTCTTCTCAGCTAGATTCTAAGTGCCCTAGATATATTTCCCATTACCTAGCACAGTGCTGGGTGATAACTAGCTGTTTTAAAAACACTTCTTGATGGACTGAATATTTACTGGAAAAATATTGGAGGCCAAGAAAAGACATATTCACTTAGTTGAATATTCTCTGGTCTAGAATTGTCCTCTATCAGCAGTGTGAAACAGGATGGTTGAAGAGTTTGTTTGAAAAGGAAATATTCTCATTATCAATTTAAAATATACTATCTTCCAATCGTTATGTTACATTATCTATAACCTAGAGGATTTGTTCATGCATAATTTTTTTACACATCTGAAAGTAAAATGCACTAATGTGTGACCTACCTACAGAAATAGCAGAAGTCATTTTAGACAGCCTGGGAAAGGTAGCAAACTTTCAAAACCACATTCATATTTAGCTGGCATATATACAACATTGTGTCTTCTTGTCAGTTCCAGCAATATTATGTATATGTTAGGAGAAAAAAAAAGCATTCTGCACAATTAACTTCCTTTCTGGCACTGATGAAAGAATTCCATAATCTAAATTTTTGTTTCTTCATAAAGTTCTTCATTGAGAATGAGCTGAGGTGTTGAAATTGTGATTTAGAATCAGAAGGCATCAGCTAGATAGTGTACTAATGTACTTCAAGTGTTGCAGTAAAGTTAAAAGGAAACAAAGTTAAAAGTACTAAGAAGGTTAGTAGGGTTATCAGAAACATATGGTATTTTTTAAAGTTTTCCTGAATGCAGCAGGGGTTCTGTGGATTCATTAAGGAAAGAAAAATGATGAAGGCAAAATGTGAGTGAGAAGTAAGCTTTTATCTGATGAGTCTTTTCCATCTCATCCCATCTGCCTCAACCTAATCACACTTAGATGTGTTGAAGCTATCTACAGAGGTTAAATTTATTTTTGAAGTTCAGTAAATAAGGTTATGTCTCTTGAAAGAAAAGTAGCAGACTGTACTATACTAAGTAAAATAGCAGATCCACCTAGTAATGCAAATTTTTTGAGTAAGATAATACATATGAGAAGTATGGGTTGTGAATAGAATTGTTTGGTTGTTAAATCGAACAATTCTTTAAAAATCTAAGAGAGGAGCGCCTCTGTCTGGCCAGCACCATCTGGGAAGTGAGGATCGCCTCTGCCCCGCCGCCATGCAACCCTCCAGGTGTGAAGTGGCAGCCTTGTGTGTGACCTTTCTGTCCTCCCCAAGTTTGCATTTTCGACAGTAAAGTTTACTTTTAAATTAAAAGATTTAAATTGGGGAAGATTAAAAAATCATAAGAGAATATACACAATAATGGCATTAATAGTTTCATATATAGTCATGCACTATATAATGATACTTCTGTCAATGATGGACTGCATATGACTATAATACAATATTTCATTGTACCTTTTCTGTGTTTAGATATGTTTAGGTACACAAATACTATGTGTCCCAATCGACTATGTGTTCAGTGCAGCAAAATGTTGTACCAGTTTGTATCCTTGGAGAAATAGACTACACCATATATCCTGGGTACATATTAGGCTATTTCATCTAGGTGTGTGTAAGTATACTTTATGGTGTTGATCCAATGACAAAATTGCTTAATTACACATTTCTCAGAAGGTATCCTCATTGTTAAGCAATGTATGACTGTATTATAAAGTCATAGGTTCACATTAAGCGTTTTCAAGGAGCAAGGGACAATTTTCATTTAGACTAAGTAGAGGAATGTTCTTATTTGTAGTCTATTCTCTCTTCTTGGAAGAAAACATGCTTTCTTCTGCATAATGTCATAAAAATCCAAGCACTTTTCAATTTTGAAATTCTTTTGCTCCAATATTCATATTCTTCTCCAACACCTCCCTATTCCTCTTCTGCTCTCAAAATGCACAGATATCTATAACCTTGGGAAAGCCTGTACTTATCTGAAGCTTTCTTAGTTATGTGCTTCTTGTTAATAAATTTTGAGTGAGTTATCCACTTTTACACAACTCATGCCTAGCCTGATGTCTTCTTCCTCCACTCTTTTGAAGTTGCATTCACAACTTTCATGTGCACAGATTTTGTTTCCCTAACTTGAATATAAGCTTTTGTAGAAGAACCTGTAATAAGTAATTTTGGGGGTTTGGCTACCATTGTACATTGACCTTAAAAAATAAATGAATTAGTTAAATTTATGAGTGGACTTTAAATGCTCAATTGAATCCACACAACTATTAAGATAAGCAAACCACCTTTCATGATAATGAAATACTCTCTGATGTGAGAAATTTTCCCCTATAAGCTAACCCATCTGCCCTTTCTCAGGTGGCAAAAGACTCACTATGTTTTTTTCCTTGTGTATTTGCTGCCAATTTCTAGGAATCCCAGCGAGGAAAACACAGAGTAATAAATGTGAGTAGTGAGTTTCTAATGTCATTGGAAAAGAGGCTGGCACCAAGAGAGAAGCTCAGATTTCCTAGGCAACTATTAAACAGTATGTAGTTAGTCCCTAAAACGTGTTCTCTAGTACTAAGAAGGCTATGAAAGACTATCTAGATACAGCCCTTAATCTAAAGAAGTTCACACGTTCATAATACAAAAAAGAATATGCAAAGAAACTTTAAAATTATTTTAAAAAGGGATGTCTAAAACCTCTTCTAAAATTGATAGTACTGACAGCTGTCATACCTAATTTATAGTATTGCTCTGAAGATCACATGGACATGAAAATAATTAAAAACATAAAATTGCAAACTCTACACACTTGCAAAAAATCTGTCATCATGTCACGTCACATTTTTAGAAGACTTATGAATACCTACAATTAGATAAAGATGTTTATAAATGCCACTACAGATATTTAAGAAAAGGACTTGAAGGCATATAATTTCATGTAATAATCCAACTCGCAAAAGTCAAGGGTAAAGAAAGAATCCTGAAAGCAGCTGGAGAAAAGAAACAAATAACGTAACAATGGCGCTCCAATACAGCTGATGGCAGACTTTTTAGTGGAAGCCTTACAGGCCAGGAGAAAGTGGTATGACATATTTAAAGTGCTGAAGGAAAAAACCTTCTACCTTGAAATAATGCATGTGGTGAAAATATCCTTCAAATGTAAAGGAAAAATATTTCCCCAGACAAACAAAAGCTGAGAAATTTCATCAACACCAGACCTAACCTACAAGAAATACTAATGGAAGTATTTCAATCAGAAAGACAAGGATGTTAATAAGCAACAAAAAATCACCCAAATATACAAAATTCACTGGTATAGTAAGTAAACAGTAAAACATAGAATATTATAAAACTGTAGCTATATTATGTAAACTACTCTGATCTTAAGTAGAAAAACTAAATGATGAACCAATAAGATATAAATAGAAACAACAAAAAGTTGAAAAGTGTGGGGGATGGTGAATATATTGTTTGGAATTTCTGTTTTCTTTTCTTTCTTTCTCTCTCTCTCTCTCTCTCTCTCTTTCTTTTTGTTTATTTATGTCAACACTATTAGTTGTCATCAGCTAAAAATAGCAAGTTATAACGTAATATTTGCAAGACTCATGGTAACTTCAAATCAAAAAACATACAATGGTCCCACAAAAAATAAAGAGCAAGAAAATAAATTCTACCAGCAGAGGAAATCACATTTACTAAAAAGAAGATAAGAAGCAGCAAAGAAGAAAGAGAAGAACAGAAAGCCACCTGAAAACAAATAATAACAAGGCAGAAGTAAGTCCTTACTTATGAATAATAACATATAATGTAAATGGACTAAATTCTTCAATCAGAAGACATACAATGATTGAATGGATTTTTTAAAAAAGACCCAATGATCTGTTGCCTACAAGAAATACACTTCACTATAAAGGCACATATGGAGTGAAAATTTTTAAAAATGGAAAAAGATATTCCACGCCAAAGGAAACCAAAAAAGAACAGGAATAGCTATACTTATATCAGACAAAATAGATTTCAAGACAAAAGCTGTGAGAAGCAGCAAAGAACATCACTATATGATGATAAAATGATGAATTCAGCAAGAAGAAATAACAATTTTAAATATATATGCAGCCAACACTGGAGCAACCAGAGGTATAAAGCAAATATTACTGAGAGATAGAACCTAATACAATAACAGTTTGAGAGCTTAACACCCTGCTTTCAGCATCAGACACAACTTCTAGACAAAAAAAATCAACAAAGAAACATTGGACTTAATCTGATATATAGACCAAATGGACCTAACAGATATTTACAGAACATTTCATCCAATGGCTGTAAAATACACATTCTTTTCCTCAACACATTGATCATCCTCAGTGAGGATGGTCTTATAAGACCTTATATTAGGCCACAAAACAAATCTTAAGACATTCAAAAAAATTGAAGTAATATCAAGCATCTTCTCTGACCACAATGGAATAAAACTAGAAATCAATAAAAAGAGGGATTTTAAAAACTATAGAAACACATGGAAATTAAACAATCCGATTCTGAATGATCAGTGTATCCATGAAGAAATTAAGAAGGAAATTGAAAAATTCCTTGAAACGAATGATAATGAGAAACACAGCATACCAAAACCTATGGGATATAGCAAAAGTAGTACAAAGAGGGAAGTTTGTAGCTATAAGTCTTTCCACACAAAAAAGAAGAAAAACTTCAGATGGACAACCTAATAATGCATGTTAAAGAACTAGAAAAACAAGAGCCGACCAAACTCAAAATTAGTAAAGGAAAAGAAATAATAAAAATCAGTGCAGAAATAAATGAATTTGAAATGAAAAAATAATATAAAAGACTACATAAAACAAAAAGGTTTCTTTTGAAAAGCTAAACAAAATTGACAAACCTTTAGCCAGACTAAGAAAAAGGAAAAGACCCAAATACATAAAATTGGAAATGAGAAAAGAGACATTCCAACTGATACTGCAGAAATTCAAAGGATCATTAGTGGTTACTATGAGCAACTACCTACTAATAAATTGGAACCCCCAGAAGAAATAAATAAATTCCTAGATGCATGCAACCTATCAATATTGAACCATGAAAAAATTCCATAACCTGAATAGACCAATAACAAGCAACAAGAGTGAAGCTGTATAAAGTCTCCCAGCAAAGAAAAGCCTGGGACCCAATAACTTTACTGCTGAATTCTACCAAACATTTTAAAAAGAACTAATACAAATGCTACTCAAACTATTCTGCAAAATAGAGAAGGAAGTACTTCCAAACTCATTCTATGAGGTCAACATTACCCTCCCACCAAAATCAAAGACAAATTTTTTAAAATGATAGATCAATGCCACTGATGAATATTGATGCAAACATTTCCAAAAAAATACTAGCAAACAAAATTTAAAAGAAAAATTGGAATACGGGATCACATCAAGTTTAAAAGCTTCTGTACAGTAAAGGAAACAATCAACAAAGTGGAGACAACCCACAGAATGGGAGAAAATATTTGCAAACTACCCATTTGACAAGGGATTAGTAACCAGAATATATAACGAGCCAAGACAACTCTATAGGAGAAAATCTAATAATCCAATTAAAAATGGACGAAAGATCTGAATAGACATTTATCTAAGGAAGACATACAAATGAAAAACAGGCATATGAAAATGTGCTCAACATCATTGACCATAAGAGAGATGCCAATCAAAACTACAATGAGATATCTCACTCCAGTTAAAATAGGTTTTATCCTAAAGTTAGGCAATTAAAAATGCTGGCAAGGATGTGGAGAAAAGGAAACACTTGTACACTGTTGGTGAGAATGTAAATTAGTACCACAACTATGGAGAACAGTTTGGAGATTCCTCAAAAAACTAAAAATAGAACTATCATATAATCCACCAATCCCACTGTTGGGTATGTACTCAAAAGAAAGGTAATCAGTATATCGGATACCTGCACTCCCATGTGTATTGCAGCACTATTCACAATAGGTAAGATTTGGAAGCAATCTAAGTGTCCATCAACAGATGAATGGGTAAGGAAAATGTGGTACATATACACAATGAAGTACTATTCTGCCAAAAAGAAGAAGAATGAGGAGGAGGAGGAGGAGGAGGAGGAGGAGGAGGAGGAAGAAATCTCATCATTTGCAACAAAGTGGATGAAATTGGAGTTCATTATGTTAAGTGAAATAAGCCAGACACAGAAATATAAACTTCATATGTTCTTACTTATTTGTGGGATCAATAAAATTGAACTCATGGAGATAGAGAGTACAAGGATGGTTACCAGAGGCTGGGAAGGATACTGGAGGAGTGGTAAGGGAAGTTGGGATGGTTATTACGTACAAAAATGTAGTTAGAAAGAATGAATAAGACCCAGTGTTTGCTAGGGCAACAAGGTAACTATAGTAAAAATAATTTAACTATACATTTAAAAATAACTAAAAGGGTATAACTGGATTGTTTGTACCACAAAAGATAAATGCTGGAGGTGATGAATACCATTTACCCTGATGTGTTTATAACGTGTTGCATACCTGTATCAAAATATCTCATATAACTCATAAATATATATACCTACAATACACTCAGAAAAATGAAAAAAAAATGACCAAATTAAGAGTTTATCTAATCTATTTGATGCTTTCTATTGACAACTCTAAAAATTATTTTTGTGTTAAAACATATTTTTAAACTACACAGTGTTCCAAAAGAGTTTAGCCTTTTTTCTTATTCAGTAGAGAGTAGGTGCATAGCCTTAGTCATAGTAACTAAAGAGATGGATTTAAATACTTCAGAGACTTGACCACTTTTGAATTATATATTAGTAGGTAATTATTTCAAGCAACTTTTGTCCTTTCACATACATTGAATTACAATATACAAAACTCATCTTTAAGAGTCTTCTTTTTGTTCAGCTACCATTAATGGTACATTTATTCTCCTAACATCATTATAAACTGTATACATGAACTTTTAGCACTGGAAAGAAGTTAAAATGTAAAATGAAATATAGGATCACAAATCCCAAAGTGAGAAGAGATCTTAGAAGCACTCTAGTCCAATGATAAGACATGAAGCAGTGAATTTCTTTGATCACATCCCAAATATGTTATGATCTAAGGCTACTTGGATCACCTCTAGTGGCACAATAGTGTCCTAATTAGCCTGGGGTTCTGCAATTTTCTATACAAGAGGAAGAGGTATTCTTTTAAAAGTTAGCTCATCATTCCTTGGCTCAAACTCCTTCTCTTGTCACTTAGGTCATTCTAAATTTTTTACCTGGAATGTCCTATATAATCTACAACACCTCCCAAAGTCTCTAATCTCATCTTCTACTACTTTCTCTTTTGGTTATTCAAATTCAGCGACTGATGCTTGATATTCCTCAACTACTGACACTTGATATTCCTCAGATCCACTGAGCACACATATACCTCAAGGTCTTTGCTCTTCCTTTAGCCTGTAGTACTTTCCTTCCTAATAACACAAGGCCCTGTACCTAACTTTTTTAAGGATTCTGCAAAAATGTCATCTTAGCAAAAAGTTTTTCTTAAACTCTTCATAAATTGTCAGTCCCTCCAATTCCCTATCACCTTTTTACATTAATTTTTCAGTGTAGCAATATTTATTTATGTATGCTTATATTACATTATACACACATACTTAATTATATTTATTATCTGTCTCAGCTAGAATGGAAATTCCACGAGGGCCTAGGATTTGTGTGCTCTGTTCACTCATGACTGTAGTGTAGAAAAGTCCCTTACCTTTGGTTTGATGATCAAAAATTAATGCTTGAATGAAAGGAAAACTCATTACCTCATGAGTGGACCCACTATCTTTTAGACAGATTGAATGATTAGAAAATTATTTGTTAAGCTAAAAAAAAAATACTTTCTGCCTCCAATAGACCTGTCTTGCCTATGGAATTCACCCTATCTTCTGAGTGACCAAAGTCAACTCTAAATGTCTACTCTCACCCTGCAAAAACCCTTCAAATATTAAAATAAAGACGCAAATCACTCCTGACTAAAGACTATCAGTTCTTTTAGTCATTCACCAAATGATGTAGATTTAAATGTATTTATCAATTGCGTCATCCTCCCCTGGATACATTCTAATTCACTATTTTTCCAACTGTAGGCCACGACTTTGAAATGGGCCATAAAATAAATATATTGGTTCAGTGTGAGTGGGTAGTATAGGGTCATGGTTAAAAGTACAGCCATTGGATGATGCAAGTTCAGGCATTTTTTTTTTTTTTTTAACTGAAGATTTATTTATTTATTTATTTATTTTTTGCCTTTTTATTTTATTTTATTTTATTTTTTTAATTTATTTTTTATTATTATTATACTTTAAGTTCTAGGGTACATGTGCATAACGTGCAGGTTTGTTACATATGTATACTTGTGCCATGTTGCTGTGCTGCACCCATCAACTCGTCAGCACCCATCAGCTCGTCATTTACATCAGGTATAACTCCCAATGCAATCCCTCCCCCATCCCCCCACCCTGTGATAGGCCCCGGTGTGTGATGTTCCCCTTCCCGAGTCCAAGTGATCTCATTGTTCAGTTCCCACCTATGAGTGAGAACATGCGGTGTTTGGTTTTCTGTTCTTGTGATAGTTTGCTAAGAATGATGGTTTCCAGCTGCATCCATGTCCCTACGAAGGACACAAACTCATCCTTTTTTATGGCTGCATAGTATTCCATGGTGTATATGTGCCACATTTTCTTAATCCAGTCTGTCACTGATGGACATTTGGGTTGATTCCAAGTCTTTGCTATTGTGAATAGTGCCGCAATAAACATACGTGTGCATGTGTCTTTATAGCAGCGTGATTATAATCCTTTGGGTATATACCCAGTAATGGGATGGCTGGGTCATATGGTACATCTAGTTCTAGATCCTGGAGGAATCACCATACTATTTTCCATAATGGTTGAACTAGTTTACAATCCCACCAACAGTGTAACAGTGTCCCTATTTCTCCACATCCTCTCCAGCACCTGTTGTTTCCTGACTTTTTAATGATCGCCATTCTAACTGGTGTGAGATGGTATCTCATTGTGGTTTTGATTTGCATTTCTCTGATGGCCAGTGATGATGAGCATTTTTTCATGTGTCTGTTGGCTGTATGAATGCCTTCTTTTGAGAAATGTCTGTTCATATCCTTTGCCCACTTTTTGATGGGGTTGTTTGTTTTTTTCTTGTAAATTTGTTTGAGTTCTTTGTAGGTTCTGGATATTAGCCCTTTGTCAGATGAGTAGATTGCAAAAATTTTCTCCCATTCTGTAGGTTGCCTGTTCACTCTGATGGTAGTTTCTTTTGCTGTGCAGAAGCTCTTTAGTTTAATGAGATCCCATTTGTCAATTTTGGCTTTTGCTGCCGTTGCTTTTGGTGTTTTAGACATGAAGTCTTTGCCTATGCCTGTGTCCTGAATGGTACTACCTAGGTTTTCCTCTAGGGTTTTTATGGTATTAGGTCTAACATTTAAGTCTCTAATCCATCTTGAATTAATTTTCGTATAAGCAGTAAGGAAAGGATCCAGTTTCAGCTTTCTACTTATGGCTAGCCAATTTTCCCAGCACCATTTATTAAATAGGGAATCCTTTCCCCATTTCTTGTTTCTCTCAGGTTTGTCAAAGATCAAATGGCTGTAGATGTGTGGTATTATTTCTGAGGCCTCTGTTCTGTTCTATTGGTGTATATCTCTGTTTTGGTACCAGTACCATGCTGTTTTGGTTACTCTAGCCTTGTAGTATAGTTTGATGTCAGGTAGCGTGATGCCTCCAGCTTTGTTCTTTTGACTTAGGATTGTCTTGGAGATGCGGGCTCTTTTTTGGTTCCATATGAACTTTAAAGCAGTTTTTTCCAATTCTGTGAAGAAACTCATTGGTAGCTTGATGGGAATGGCATTGAATCTATAAATAACCTTGAGCAGTATGGCCATTTTCATGATATTGATTCTTCCTATCCATGAGCATGGGATGTTCTTCCATTTGTTTGTGTCCTCTTTTATTTCACTGAGCAGTGGTTTGTAGTTCTCCTTGAAGAGGTCCTTTACATCCCTTGTAAGTTGGATTCCTAGGTATTTGATTCTCTTTGAAGCAATTGTGAATGGAAGTTCATTCCTGATTTGGCTCTCTGTTTGTCTGTTACTGGTGTATAAGAATGCTTGTGATTTTTGCACATTAATTTTGTATCCTGAGACTTTGCTGAAGTTGCTTATCAGCTTAAGGAGATTTTGGGCTGAGACAATGGGATTTTCTAAATATACAATCATGTCATCTGCAAAGAGGGACAATTTGACTTCTTCTTTTCCTAACTGGATACCCTTGATTTCTTTCTCTTGCCTGATTGCCCTAGCCAGAACTTCCAACACTATGTTGAATAGGAGTGGTGAGAGAGGGCATCCCTGTCTTGTGCCAGTTTTCAAAGGGAATTTTTCCAATTTTTGCCCATTCAGTATGATATTGGCTGTGGGTTTGTCATAAATAGCTCTTATTATTTTAAGGTACGTCCCATCAATACCGAATTTATTGAGCGTTTTTAGCATGAAGGGCTGTTGAATTTTGTCAAAAGCCTTTTCTGCATCTATTGAGATAATCATGTGGTTCTTGTCTTTGGTTCTGTTTATATGCTGGATTATGTTTATTGATTTGCGAATGTTGAACCAGCCTTGCATCCCAAGGATGAAGCCCACTTGATCACGGTGGATAAGCTTTTTGATGTGCTGCTGAATCTGGTTTGCCAGTATTTTATTGAGGATTTTTGCATCGATGTTCATCAGGGATATGGGTCTAAAATTCTCTTTTTTTGTTGTGTCTCTGCCAGGCTTTGGTATCAGGATGAAGTTGGCCTCATAAAATGAGTTAGGGAGGATTCCCTCTTTTTCTATTGATTGGAATAGTTTCAGAAGGAATGGTACCAGCTCCTCCTTGTACCTCTGGTAGAATTCAGCTGTGAATCCATCTGGTCCTGGACTTTTTTTGGTTGGTAGGCTATTAATTGTTGCCTCAATTTCAGAGCCTGCTATTGGTCTATTCAGGGATTCAACTTCTTCCTGGTTTAGTCTTGGAAGAGTGTAAGTGTCCAGGAAATTATCCATTTATTCTAGATTTTCTAGTTGATTTGCGTAGAGGTGTTTATAGTATTCTCTGATGGTAGTTTGTATTTCTGTGGGGTCGTTGGTGATATCCCCTTTATCATTTTTTATTGCGTCGATTTGATTCTTCTCTCTTTTCTTCTTTATTAGTCTTGCTAGTGGTCTGTCAATTTTGTTGATCTTTTCAAAAAACCAACTCCTGGATTCATTGATTTTTTGGAGGGTTTTTTGTGTCTCTATCTCCTTCGGCTCTGCTCTGATCTTAGTTATTTCTTGCCTTCTGCTAGCTTTTGAATGTGTTTGCTCTTGCTTCTCTAGTTCTTTTAATTGTGATGTTAGAGTGTCAATTTTAGATCTTTCCTGCTTTCTCTTGTGGGCATTTAGTGCTATAAATTTCCCTCTACACACTGCTTTAAATGTGTCCCAGAGATTCTGGTATGTTGTATCTTTGTTCTCATTGTTTTCAAAGAACATCTTTATTTCTGCCTTCATTTCGTTATGTACCCGGTAGTCATTCAGGAGCAGGTTGTTCAGTTTCCATGTAGTTGAGCGGTTTTGATTGAGTTTCTTAGTCCTGAGTTCTAGTTTGATTGCACTGTGGTCTGAGAGACAGTTTGTTATAATTTCTGTTCTTGTACATTTGCTGAGGAGTGCTTTACTTCCAATTACGTGGTCAATTTTGGAGTAAGTATTATGTGGTGCTGAGAAGAATGTATATTCTGATGATTTGGGGTGGAGAGTTCTATAGATGTCTATTAGGTCTGCTTGCTGCAGAGATGAGTTCAATTCCTGGATATCCTTGTTAACTTTCTGTCTCGTTGATCTGTCTAATGTTGACAGTGGAGTGTTGAAGTCTCCCATTATTATTGTATGGGAGTCTAAGTCTCTTTGTAAGTGTCTAAGGACTTGCTTTATGAATCTGGGTGCTCCTGTATTGGGTGCATATATATTTAGGATAGTTAGCTCTTCCTGTTCAATTGATCCTTTTACCAGTTTGTAATGGCCTTCTTTGTCTCTTTTGATCTTTGATGGTTTAAAGTCTGTTTTATCAGAGACTAGTATTGCAACCCCTGCTTTTTTTTGTTCTCCATTTGCTTGGTAAATCTTCCTCCATCCCTTTATTTTGAGCCTATGTATGTCTCTGCATGTGAGATGGGTCTCCTGAATACAGCAGACTGATGGGTCTTGACTCTTTATCCAGTTTGCCAGTCTGTGTCTTTTAATTGGAGCATTTAGTCCATTTACATTTAAGGTTAATATTGTTATGCGTGAACTTGATCCTGCCATTTTGATATTAACTGGTTATTTTGCTCATTAGTTGATGCAGTTTCTTCCTAGCCTCAATGGTCTTTACATTTTGGCATGTTTTTGCAATGGCTGGTACCGGTTGTTCCTTTCCATGTATAGTGCTTCCTTCAGAGTCTCTTGTAAGGCAGGCCTAGTGGTAACAAAATCTCTAAGCATTTGCTTATCTGTAGAGGATTTTATTTCTCCTTCACTTATGAAACTTAGTTTGGCTGGATATGAAATTCTGGGTTGAAAATTCTTTTCTTTAAGAATGTTGAATATTGGCCCCCACTCTCTTCTGGCTTGTAGAGTTTCTGCTGAGAGATCTGCTGTTAGTCTGATGGGCTTCCCTTTGTGGGTAACCCGACCTTTCTCTCTGGCTGCCCTTAAGATTTTTTTCCTTCATTTCAACTTGGTGAATCTGGCAATTATGTGTCTTGGAGTTGCTCTTCTCGAGGAGTATCTTTGTGGCGTTCTCTGTATTTCCTGGATTTGAATGTTGGCCTGCCCTACTAGGTTGGGGAAGTTCTCCTGGATGATATCCTGAAGACTGTTTTCCAACTTGGTTCCATTTTCCCCCTCACTTTCAGGCACCCCAATCAGACGTAGATTTGGTCTTTTTACATAATCCCATACTTCTTGCAGGCTTTGTTCATTTCTTTTTCTTCTTTTTTCTTTTGGTTTCTCTTCTCGCTTCATTTCGTTCATTTGATCCTCAATCGCTGATACTCTTTCTTCCAGTTGATCGAGTCAGTTACTGAAGCTTGTGCATTTGTCATGTATTTCTCGTGTCATGGTTGTCATCTCTTTCATTTCGTTTATGACCTTCTGTGCATTAATTACTCTAGCCATCAATTCTTCCACTTTTTTTTCAAGATTTTTAGTTTCTTTGCGCTGGGTACATAATTCCTCCTTTAGCTCTGAGAAATTTGATGGACTGAAGCCTTCTTCTCTCATCTCGTCAAAGTCATTCTCCATCAAGCTTTGATCCATTGCTGGCGATGAGCTGCGCTCCTTTGCCGGGGGAGATGCGCTCTTATTTTTTGAATTTCCAGCTTTTCTGCCCTGCTTTTTCCCCATCTTTGTGGTTTTATCTGCCTCTGGTCTTTGATGATGATGGTGATGTACTGATGGGGTTTTGGTGTAGGTGTCCTTCCTGTTTGATAGTTTTCCTTCTAACAGTCAGGACCCTCAGCTGTAGGTCTGTTGGAGATTGCTTGAGGTCCACTCCAGACCCTGTTTGCCTGGGTGTCAGCAGCAGAGGCTGCAGAAGATAGAATATTGCTGAACAGCGAGTGTACCTGTCTGATTCTTGCTTTGGAGGCCTCCTCTCAGGGGTGTACTCCACCCTGTGAGGTGTGGGGCGTCAGACTGCCCCTAGTGGGGGATGTCTCCCAGTTAGGCTACTCAGGGGTCAGGGACCCACTTGAGCAGGCAGTCTGTCCCTTCTCAGATCTCAACCTCCATGTTGGGAGATCCACTGCACTCTTCAAAGCTGTCAGACAGAGTCGTTTGCGTCTGCAGAGGTTTCTGCTGCTTTTGTGGTTGTTTACTGTGCCCTGTCCCCAGAGGTGGAGTCTACAGAGACAGGCAGGTTTCCTTGAGCTGCTGTGAGCTCCACCCAGTTCGAGCTTCCCAGCGGCTTTGTTTACCTACTTAAGCCTCAGCAATGGCGGGCGCCCCTCCCCCAGCCTCGCTGCTGCCTTGCCGCGATATCGCAGACTGCTGTGCTAGCAATGAGGGAGGCTCCGTGGGCGTGGGACCCTCCCGGCCAGGTGTGGGATACAATCTCCTGGTGTGCCTGTTTGCTTAAATCGCAGTATTGAGGTGGGAGTTACCCGATTTTCCAGTGTTGTGTGTCTCAGTTCCCCTGGCTAGGAAAAGGGATTCCCTATCCCCTTGCGCTTCCGAGGTGAGGGGATGCCTCGCCCTGCTTCAGCTCTCGCTGCTGGTCGGGCTGCAGCAGCTGACCAGCACCGATTGTCTGGCACTCCCTAGTGAGATGAACCCAGTACCTCAGTTGAAAATGCAGAAATCACCGGTCTTCTGTGTCGCTTGCGCTGGGAGTTGGAGACTGGAGCTGTTCCTATTCGGCCATCTTGCTCCGCCCCCCAATCAAGTTCAGGCAGTTTTTAATGTGTAACTTTGGGCAAGTGACTTTACCTCTACTTATCTCAGGCTCCTCATTTTTAAAATAAGGATAATGATAATTGAATCTGCCTTATAGGACAATTATGAGAATTGAGGCTTAATCCATGAACGCTAAATAGGGAGCCCTCCAAAACTAGCTGCCCTGTGGGAGCCATACCACCAAAGAGGAGAGAGAGGGAAAGAACGAAGCTTTTCTGACAGGCAGCAGAATCTAAGCTATGCCTTACTTTTCCAGGTACAGTTAGAAAGGAGAAAGGGAAAGTAAGAACAAAGCTGGGTGTCCTCTCACCTCAGTAGGAAATGGCCAGTCCTTCTTATCACTCTGACACTGTAAAAGTGGGTGAGACAAGGTTATCTAAAAAGGAAAGCATTTAGCACTGGCAATGAAAGATTTTTTTTTTAACGTTTTGCTATCAAGCCAAGTTAAAAATACCATGCATAGTCTTAAGCATTTAGTTCCATTATCACTCATATTACAAATGACGTCTATCTAGGTCACAAGGCAGGACTCATAAAGGGAAAAATATCAAGTAAATGCAATAATATTATCCCTAATGGATTTTAAAGTGATGAACTCCAGTTTCTAGAATTCAGTTACATGAAGTTGCGTGTTAAATACTCTTTCTTCTTAAAGACATGTTTTAAAGAAGCTTCACTGTCTCAGTCCATCATTGACCTCTTCCACACTCCTAAATGTACTAAATAGTAATCACTATGCTATTTTTATAGGAAGTTAAAATAATCAGAGAGGTATATCATAGGTTTATATAAGCACTAGTTTTTTACTTGGAGCTGAGAATTTTAGATTAACTCTGGTCTACTCCCTGGAGACAGGGCCCCTTTCATGGCTACCAAGCCAGCTTTTGATGAAGCCTTATAAACTGAATTAAGACACAGCTTTTCTGAGAACCAGCACTCCTGGGAAAAGAAACAAGGAAGTTCTCTCCCTTTTTCCAAGGGATTAACAACCTGCAAATGAGAAAATACATCACAGTGCTCTCTGAAGCCTCCTCTTCCATCCCAATGCTGATTTTCACACTTTCAAGAGCAACTCACACAAATTCCAGAACTATTGCTTTTAGTATTACTTTCTTAAGAGTCCTGTTTGAGCTTTCTTTTATTCACTATTTTTTCATTATAAAATAGTGAAGCATCTTATGTGATTGTTGTTGTTTTGACATCATTGCATTTAGCTCTTCTACTAGATCTCTATGTTTGAGCTTTTTAGGTTTCTCATCTGCCTTGCTTTGAAGACGTCCCAACTGGTTATTCCAACTCAAGTAGCCCCTTCATTCTGCACAAGCTACACAGCACTGTCAGGTTCCTCATCTGCTAATCACTCTCCAGTGAACAGAATCTTTCAATGATTCCCTTCTCCTGACTGAAAATATACCAAATCTCAGAGGTTCTACCATCAGGAATCAAACAATCACATCCCACACTGTGTTCTAATTCTTCATCCATTTAGATCAGTTTCTGAAACATCCATTTTATGTTTTTGTTCATGTCATTTCCTTCACCTAAATATCCCTCCACTTCACCTTCAATTTTCTCTTTCATTTAAATTCTACAGAACCTTGTAATCGAATATTTGTATGGCAAACTCTCTCCACTCATTTCTCAAGCCTGAAGTTATCCTCCTCTCCTCCAGACCTCCCAGAACTTTGCTTGTACCTCTCTTAAACACATTTTATGTTTAACCCCATATTAAGACTGTAGGTGACACATGTGCCTCTTTTACCAACTGAAAATATTTTGGGAAATAAAAGGAACCATATTTTGCTTAATTTGATGTCCTTCCATATGTCTAACACACTTCCTGCCACATGATGTATTTTTCTGCCCAATAATAACAAAAAAAGAATGTTCCTTTTGTCCATTAGATACTAGAGTGTGAGCTGCCTGAGACCAGAAGAAACAAGTCTATAGTGATCATTTTTTTCAACCAGCTGCCTAACACTGTACCTAGAACAGAAAATGCTTAATAAATGTTTGCTAACTCAAAAAGAAAAACAAAAACACCTGCAACCCTATCCAGTGGACTTTTTATAGAATTACTAAAAACAGCATTGCAACACAGAAATTCAGATACCAGCCCTTATTATGTCATTTAAGTAGAAGGAAAATCATCCACAAAAGTAAAAGCCTTCACAACCAACTTTCTTAGTTTGCTTCATACAGAAATACAAGCTTTGTGATCTGCCTTTTGAAAGGAGAAGAAAATGTCTGGGGTGTTTTCTGTGTATCCCTTTTCAATGTAACTTGGTCAGACATCCTTTTTACAATTATCCCAGCTTACTCATATACAGATTTGCACACAGTACAATGGCGACTAGTACATAAGCAAAATAGGAAAGAAGAAAGAAGGTGGAGTTTCAAAAGTTTTGTTTCTTGCAGGTTGTTGAGGACATTCACATCACCTAAAGCAATTGTTTGAAATGCTTGTTCCCCAGTGCCATAAAGAAATACCACTTGAACATTTATTTAGTGAGGCCATTTTTACTTCCTGCAGAAAGGGTACACTTGCCAGCAGTTTTGCCACAAGAGTGCACCAAACAAAGGAGACAGGGTCATTTATAACCTGATGTGTCCACTCTACTGCTGTGTCCGGTTTCCATTGGCTGGAATGGGACCTCACATTCTGTGTTTGTCCTGATTGGCTAGCAACTTAGAACTGTTTAAAAGAGGCAAAGGTAGAGGAGAACAAAGGAAGGAGGAAGTAACTTGTGGAATGCCGAGAAAGATAAAAACACTGTAAAATAAGGAAGAAGAACAGGCTATGACCTCCTAATCCCTCCTCAGACCAGTCTAAGCATGCCAGGGCAAATATTTAGGCTAAATTGTGGCAGCTAAGAACATAAAGTACACTGATTTCCTTATTACAGCTAGCAGATATTTAAGAATGTTAGCACAGGTCTTTGAATAAATTTTGCTTCTGAGAGAAGTTACTATTTATTCCTATTTAGATGGAGAGGAAAGTCATTGAAGAAGAACCTCTACTTTACTTTTTACACAATCAAGGCTATTGTCATCATGCTACTGAGGCATTTTCCCCCAACATTCTATTTTTTTTTAATTTGCTACCGAATTTTCTTTGGCTCTACTATTTATGCTTAGAAAAAAAATCAATTCTTTCCCTTTTATTGAAAAATTATGTACAACAAATTATAACTATAACCCAATCTACAAGGTTTAATATAGGCGGCTTTGATTTACTGTCCCATTCATAATCTGCTGACGATTAGCCTCCTTGGAAACAATTCACTCCCTTGTCTAAGTGATATCAAGGTGTTTGTTTTTAATATGTCCAAAATCATCCTATGGACAAATGCATTATTGAAGAATTATATTTTAATTTATTTTCATGCAGTGCTTTTGATGGGCATTTGCATTAACACAATATGATTATGCTTCTTTACACTAGTATCTATTCAAATCGGAAATTACCTGCACATACAATCTCAGATGGTGGTCAAAAATTGTACAAAGAAGTAAGAATAGGACTCCTTAATATCATACAGCCCTGCTGCTCATCAATGAGGCTTTTTCTGTTCTAATGCTTTTGTCATGTATATGAAAGTCATTATGTAGTTTAGAAAACAGAAGATGAAGTGAAAGAGGAAGATCAGGGACCTAGAATGCATTAATATTCCACCAGCATCAAAGATATTTCCCTCGAGGGGCTCCTACAGGCCACGCTGTTATTACAGTGCCTATCCATTATCTTGTGCTGTTCTTGGTATTAAGACAATAATGGAGAGAATAGGATTATGTGCAGATGATAGGAAATGTGAAGGCAATTCAGCAAGATAGGAAATGAATGGAGACATGATTCTTTCATCGAAGCCAGGGATGGTTTAGCATAGGGTAAGAGAGAAGATAAATGAAGCAAAATGAAATCTTTACAGGTTAGCCAGGGTAAAATGAGTGTTTTCATATAATCCTATGAGTTTAACCTTCTTGATAGAAAATGCCACGGCATCTTTCTTTAAAATCCAAGTATATGTGCCTTAGGAGATGATCTGTTTTTGTTCTGAAATTTCACTTGTTGGAAAAGCTGTCCAGTGCTTACATGGTCAGAAGGTGGCCTGAAGGAGTGGCATAACCTTTTAATTCACTCCCATCACTGAGAAATTCGGGCTGTTATTTAAGATTCCCCGGTGGAAAAGACAAGCCTCGCAACTCTCCTGACCCATCTCTTGCCAAACAATGCCTAGTAATCAAGAGAGCAATAAACTGAGCACCAGACAGCAGAGTTCTATTATGAAAAATGCTTAATCTAGTTTCTCGGAGCCTCCATTTCTTTTGACACTAACCCTTCCTGTCCACACACACACACACAAGCAGACGCAATCATCCAGACAGACTTTGAAAACAGCAAAGAAAAGCCCTGGCTTTTTAAAAAGATCACCTATATTGGATGCCCAAGGCTAATGTGACTCAAAGGTTGGCATTTCATGATGATGGTGGAGAAACAAGAACGGCAGATTGTGTCATTTGCAGACAGGGCACTGGCATAAATCAATGTTTCTGTTTATTTAAAAAAAAGAGAACATTTAATTAAATGAAGGCACACTCATCTACAGACAATATGACAGGGCCGGAGAGAGTGCTTTCTCTGTGTTCACATACTCTGCTTACTCTTCAAACACTGCATTTGATCCTGATTTAAATTGGATAGAAATTCAACCAAACTGGGATCAACAATATAATAACATCCTCTAACTCAAAGAGTTACCAAGGGGAATTGAAGAGAAAATATTAGAGGAAATCAGGATGTAGACACAGTGTATCTATAAGCTTGTCTAAGAAGGTGAAAGCTGTGGATATCCAGGCTGCATATGAAATGTCGATTAATACATCCTGCATGGAATTGCACTGCAGGAAACACTACTTAGTTCTACATTCATTCTTTAGAAACATGGTTGAAAACTAGTTAAAAAATAACTATATGACTATATAGATAGGTGCGTGTACATACTAAACACACACACACACACACACACACACATATACACACCTGAAGAAAAAGCAAGCAACAAGATCAGGAGGAAAAGATATTTATGAATTTTCTTCCAGAGCATGGCCCTGCTATCTATATAGGAAAAAAAATGCATATATAAAGAGAAAATGTAATCAAGACCTTGGACAGCTTTTGGACCTTTTCTTTCCCCTCCCCCAGCCCTTTCTGGGCTCTTTGGCTCGCCTTCCTGGTTTTCTGGTTTTAAAAATGGCTCCATACTGCTCTCTGCTGCTGGTTTATAATTTTCTACTTGGAAAGCTCAGAGCCATTCCTGCTGCTCTGACTGTATATCAGGTCTTGATTAGAGTGCGTACCTAATGCGACTGTGTCCTAATTTGAAACAAGGCAGACTAGTAGCCCATAGATTTGGACTGCCAAATCCAGCTTCCTGGCTACATTTTTTTCCTTCAAATTATCTGGACTCTTTGACCTTACGAAAATCTAATTCCAGCCACGGAATCATTTAAATTTTAAAAATTGCCCTGTTAAGGAAACGATGCATTATTGAGAATCCAACTGTAGGATTCATGTCTCTTGGAAAATGAGGTAGAAAGGAGAGGACATTCTGGCGATGGCTGTAGTGACTAATTAACATCACCTCTTAATAACCACATCACATTGAATGCAATTTCACATAAGAAAACTAATAAAATAATACATGTGTGATAGAGCCCAGAACAAGGTATGCGCTCAATTAATAAGAGATTCGGATCAAATCTAAGCAACTGAATATCCAATAAAAAATTTTAATTTGGGAAAAAAGTTAACCTTAGGGAAAAGATATTTCAAACATTAAAGTATCAGAGAGTGTTTCGCTCCCCTTTGAAAGTATAAAAACAAAAAAAAGAGTGATTTACTTGCTTATTTATTGTAATGCAAAATGCCAGAATGGGCCAGGTGCAGTGGCTCATATCTGTAATCTCAGCACTTTGGAAGGCCGAGTGGGTGGAACATTTGAGGTCAGGAGTTCGAGACCAGCCTGGCCAACGTGGTGAAAGCCCGCCTCTACAAAAAATACAAAAATTAGCCAAGTGTGGTGGCAGGTGTCTATAGTTCCCAGCTACTCGGGAGGCTGAGTCCGGAGAAACCCTTGAACCCAGGAGGTGGAGATTGCAGTGAGCCCAGATTGTGTCACTGCACTCCAGCCTGGGTGACAAAGCGAGACTCTGTCTCCAGGATAAAAAAAAAAAAAAAAAAAAGAAAGAGAGAAAAAGAAAAAAGAAAAAGAAAATGCCAGAATGTTAGGATTTTACCAAATACTACATTATTTTACAGAGAAAAATTCAAGCACAAAAATGTTTAGCAGGGAGCTTATTCAATGATAACACATTTCTTCCATCTGGAAATAAAGATGATTATGAAAGACACTTAACAGCTGTAATTGGAAGTTGCAATGTGTGACAATATGACCACATGACTTAATCCAAGAGCACATGGTTCAATTGCATGACCCGGTTTGACAGACAGGAAGTTGTTTTAATCCATGTTATAATTTGAATCACATCTAAAGCAAACAACCCTATTACCCTGCTCAACAGAAACATAAAGGAAGGAAATGAAAAGGACGATGGGAAGTAATATGTGATATTGATGGGTGTCATTTACCAGGGCCTTTACCCTTGAAATCCATTGTAATCTAGAGAGATGCTGTTGCGTAGACACCCCACAAAATCCAGATGGACTCCAACCCAAAATTTGGTTTTGGTATTGAGACTGGTAACACCACTCACACATTAAAAGAGGGCGAAAAGGTTAATAACTCGCATTATGAAGCTTTCTGTGGAATGCAGGCTACTCATAATCAGGAAAATGGCTTGATGGAGCAAGGAAAAGAGACTGGTTTGAAGTTTTTATGGTATTTAGGGGAGGGGCTAGGCTGAGGCTTCCCACATGTGGTTTGAACTTCCTGCAGATGCCAAAGTGGGGAGAACCTCTTCTTATAAGCGTGCTCAAAGGTGGGACAGAAGAGGAAAGAAGAAGGGGGAATTGAGGCATAAAAGCTGTCAGCAGTCAAACATCAAAAAACGAAGTCAGACTCTTTGTTCTAAAGGCCTTTGTCTTATATTAGCAGTTCTGATTTATTAGATGATGGTGCAAAGCTCTCCAAACATCATCCAGTCAATACTGAGGGCAGATACTCTCTGAATTCATACTCAGAAGGTAGCCTCTAAAAGGTAATAAGAATCAGTTCACTCTAAGGTACTGAGGGCTTTGGATCCTAGTTTTTGAAGTAAAACAAAAATACACAGAGAGAGACTGAGAGAGAGAAAACAGATTTTGTTTTGTAAACACCTTTATCCAAGTAATTTTGTTCAACAAACATATATTGATGTGCCCGGCTCTGTTGCGGGTGAACTTTATGAATAATATACTGGTTCTGTCCTCAAGGAGTTTTCAGTCTACAGGTAGAGAACACATTCATAAATAAGTAATTTCAATATTGGTAATGTTAGAAGTATATATGAAGGACAGAAGGAACAGAGAGTGTTATTATCTCTGTTCTGAAGGCTGAAGAAATCAGAGAAAGTTTCAGAAAGCAGGATCTTCCACAATAGATGGAAGATTACCAGGCAAATAAGAAAGCAAAGAGGATTTGAGGCAAAGAAAAACACCATGGTAAAGGAACAAAAGTATAAAATGCCTTGGCATTTTCAGCTAACTATAAATAGTTCAATATCACTAATGCAGGTAAGGAAGGTGGTAACCAAAAATGAAATTGAAGCAGCAGCAAAGCCCAGAGGATGGAGGAATTGCCCAGTCGTGGGAAAACACTTGGATTTCATTCAATATCTGTTTTAATAGCTTTCCACTTCTTTGATTATATATTTCTAGCAGTACACAAATGTTCTTATTAATCCCCATTATAGGTACATAAATTTTCCAAATTATTTATACATATTAATGTCATTTACAGATATCTTGACACACTAACACTTACAATTTCATCATTAGCAGTATCTCTAAGCTGATTCTACTCAAGCATGTGGCTATCACCAAGACATAAACAATATCAATTATTTCATTAAGTCAAAAAGAATTGTTTGAAAACAGAAAATAATAACTGGAACTTAAGGTTAAAAACAGAAGACCCAGCAGCTTGAAAACTCTCCTGGAAACAATCTACTCATTTTTGAAAGTTTATTAAGCCATGATATCAGTTGATTTTCATTTCTCTTAGAAACCTGCATAAGCAAGCAATCTTCCCTGGCAAAGGGAGAAGATCTGAATTCTCTATAAATGGATGTAGTACTTGTAAGGCTTGGAGTTTATACAATTTATTCCCTTATAGAAAAGAATAAATAGGCCAGGCGTGGTGGCTCATACCTGTAATCCCAGCACTTTGGGAGGCTGAGGCAGGCAGACCACGAGGTCAGGAGGTCGAGACCATCCTGGCTAACACAGTGAAACCCCGTCGCTACTAAAAATACAAAAAATTAGCCAGGTGAGGTGGCGGGTGCCTCTAGTCCCATCTACTCAGGAGGCTGAGACAGGAGAATGGCATCAACCTGGGAGGCGAAGCTTGCAGTGAGCCAAGATCGCAACACCGCACTCTGACCTGGGAGACAGGGTGAGACTCCGTCTCAAAAATAAATAAATAAATAAATTTGCAAATTTTACAATTTATAATTATATAACATATTACTAGGACTATCCTCTAATCTTTGGAAGTGATTCATGTATGTGAGGGATTCTGCAAATTATGTTTTAGTAGATGACAATTAAATCTCTCTCTGCTGCTGCCATTATCCTGGGCTCTCCGGAGGTCAATCTGACTGTTCCATCTTAATTTGCAAGAAAGTTGAGTTTCATGAAAATCTACATCAACTTTATGGTGAAAAATTTCTTGTCACCAAAAGACTGAAATAAAACACTTGAAAAATAATGTACCAACACACAAAAAAATGGGCTATTTGCTTTTGGAACTGTTTTACTAGCATTACTCAAAACTTAAAAATGACAACATTAAAGATGACATGAGCAACAAGTATAACAATGTCAATGCCAATTTCATAAAGAATACTGCAGCATTGTACAATATAGTTGGGATCTAAAGTCATGTTAGAAAACTGCTTAGGAGCCATTTCTCTTCCAACTATTTATAAGTAATAAATGTGTACAGTAAATAAAATATATTATTAAATTTTCAAATAAATATTTGCTGCCAACACTATGCACTGATTTCGTGCAATATGTTCAATAACATTTGAGGTGAAGTCCTACAGCAGGAGACCTTGGCAACTGTTTCGCTCCGTCTAAAATAACCCTGTAGCAGAGAACCTTCCACTTGAAAAGGAATGTATGACATATTATAAATTGCCATTTAAAAACAAAGCATGCAGTAGTTGAGAACATGTGCACCAACCTCTACATGGTATACTTCTTTACTTTTTTTTGCTCCACACTTCTAGTAGACAAGTGATGCTACAAGGAAACGTCTACATTACTGTGCATTATGCTTAAATAGTAATTGTCATGTATATGTTATTATAGTTTTTCTGCAAAAATCACTAAAAATTGGTATTTTACCAAATGTACATGTTACCTATTATTATTTTTTTCCTATCTGTTATGTGGTATCAGGTACCAAGAAGTATAGCCAAACAGACGCACAGACTTACTATGTGAAGGATTGTTTTTACACTGAATCCAGACGTGTCATCTAGTGAATTATTGTAAAATTATTCACACCTTCTGGGTTGAAAGCTGGAGACAAAGGATAGGGATTAATATTACACCTAAGTGTAAATTATCCTAGAGTAAATTGGAAACAATTTATTTATACTATAATTACTAATGTGCACTCTTAAGCACTAACAAGATTCTAGAACTGTACAACTGTCTTCCTCTGGGACTTACTGAAGTAAAAGACAATGAGATATTTCAGGGCTCTATTTCCACCCAAGGGCCAAGAATATACACCATGAAACAAAAACTATTGTGAGTGAAGGCTGACGTACATTGAGTACCTCCTGCTTATTCATTAATGAGGATGATGTCACCAATCAATAGAAAACCGGTTTTCTATTGATCAAAGAGGTTACAACCTTTTGGTGCTATTTTGACTTAACAATGTATTCCAATGACTTTATTTCTACATAAAGAGAAAGGCTTCATAAATGTTAGTTTCATCCCCACAAATCTTTAAAGAGCCCCCATTCCACCTTACAACATTGCCCATAAGTTTTCTTCTTTGTTTTGTTCCTTTCATTATCATAGTTATTTTTTCTATTTTATTTTTCTCCTTTTCAGAAAATCATACTTCATCTCAACACTCCTTCTCTTAGAACTATAAATTTTCTCTTTCCATGACTGCTTCCATGTTTATTTGGCGCCCATATTTTAATTGATTTCTATTCCCACCACTATTCTGTAGTTAGATTTAAGCATCTAAAGAAGCCTCCTTATCTTCCACCAAGTCAGCTTTTCTACGGATGTGTCAATGACTGACAGGAAGGGCTGCTGGGGGTGATACTGACTCAGCAGACTCACCATAGATGAATAAACAACAGAAATGTCAGATATGGAAGGAAGGGGAGACTGGAAGAATGGTCTCAACTAAATAACAACAAAATAAATAACTTATTGCAGCTAAGTTTCCTAGTTTCTAGACAGCCATAGCCACAAGTTTCAATGTAAAAAATTCTATTTTAAATCATCCATTTAAAATACTACTCTATCTTTTGTTACAAGTAATTAGCCCAACCTCATATGCCACTCTAAATGTATGTCTATATTTTTAAAATTTTTTGCATGTGCAATGTGTATTAATCTTATTTTGGCTTCATGATTATCTTACATACGTTTGAGCAGAACCTTCAGAAGAAAAATAGAACATTGATTTAACTCCTTTGTTTATTCTAGGATTAAAATAAAATGTCATGAACTTCACTTTACTCATAACAAATTGAATATGGCAGAACACTTCTAGGGAATAAGTGACAAGATTTTCCTATTTGCCTATGTCCCTAGACCAGCCATAAGGTTATTTGGAAGGCTACTATATTTTCTTAAATCCATACAGGAAGTTATTTTAAAGAAAAGTGACAGAAAAAATATTAAATAAATTTGATATATATTGCAATCTCCTGCCTCTACTGAAGACATCAGAGAAAGCTCTAAAGACATCGGTCACTTTATGTTTTGAACTGGATCCTGGAGTTCACTGGAGACAGCTTCTATTTGTTGAAAAAGTTATAACTTAGGCATGGTTTTAAGAATTAGCATTCCATATCAGTTAAATTTTATCATCCTTATATTATAGATGAGGAAACCGAGGCTCAGCAACATTAATTAAGGTGCTTGAATAAAATGAATAGTAAATAATAGATTATTAATATGAGATAAAGTTCTAATGATACATTCTGTTAATCTCTATTATATTAAAAATATTGTCTAGTTTGCCAGGCACAATGGCTTATGCCTGTCATCCCAGCACTTTGTGAGGCTGAGGCAGGAGGACCCCTTGAGCCTAGGAGTTTGAGGCTGCAGTGAGCTATGATCATGCCACTCCACTCCAGCCTGCGTGATAGATTGGGACCCTTAATCTTAGAATGTGTGCAGATTGGATTACCTCTAAACAATTGGTCCTGTCAGATTTGTCTAGCCAAATCGTGTAGCGGGAAGTGGATCACTGGTCCCACCACATAAGACATGTGGCACTCTGGCAGTCCTTAACCAGTCAGAACAAATACATTTCTCTGCAACAGCCAAATGGACTCAGGTTTGGCAGGAATATTAATCACATCAGGAGGTGTACCCCATGAAACAAATCTTAAACATAAATTTTCTTTCTCTATCATGTAAACTTTTGCCCATAAGCTGTTTAGTGGAGAACTCATTTTAGATTCTAATCTCAGTGTGAAAATGCAGGCCACATCAAAGAAAACCCAGCCAAGCACACATTAAGCACTGCCTAAGTGGATCCTGCTATTTGAGGAGAAGTGGATGTCCCAAGAAGAATTAGGTGACCAGATTAGCAATGATGAAATTTTGGAGAAATCTATGAACTGAAGAAAAATCCCTTGGGCCACGTATTGCTTGAGTACATGATACTTAAATTCTATCTATAGTTTGCCATTTGTCATAAAGCTTAGACATTTTAGCATATAAAACTATCTTAGCAATAAAATACAAAACAATGAACAATAATGTCTTAACAGGCAAAAGATATGAGTTAATTCACATAAGAAAAAAATGCAAGAATACTTGATAAATTAAGAAAGATATTGCTTTACTAAAGAAATGAAAATTTAAACAATGACTTACCATTTGTTCCTTAGACAAAAAAGAGACAATTCCCAATGTTTGTCATATATTTGAAACTCGAAAAGGCATATATACTTTTTTAAACAACTGGGCAGCTGTAGCAATAATTTCTCTTGCTACTTAGCCTAAGGAAATAATTGGACAAATACTTAAATGTGAATACATACAATTAGCATTGTTTATAAAAGAAAAAATCTCAATGTCCAACAGTTTGGTATTAGTCAAATACATTTTAGTGCATCTGTATAGTTATGAAGCTACTAAACATAATCATGAAGAATGTATAAATGAATACATATAGAAAGATGGCCTAATACACATGTCTATTAAATGACTATTTTACAGAAAGGAATCTGGAATGATATATTCAAATGCATGAGTGATGAACTCTAAAGAGTCAAATTATTCACAATATGGTCTTTCTTCTTTTTTATTATCTACATTATCTAAAGTTTCTACAATGAATATGAAGTTTGTAACGAAAAACCTTTTTATTGAACATATAAAAATCAGATTAAATTATGAAACTATAGGTATACAAAGGGTTTAAGACTCAGTGGCTAAAACTAAAAAATAATTTAATAAAAGAGTTGCACATAAAAATTTTTCTGAGCTAGAGGCTTTATGCTCTATTCCAATTTTTCAAAAGAAACTTTTCTTGTAAGCAGGAGATGTATAAACAAGGGTCTAAAACCAATTTTCATCAATCACTGAAAGAAAAGGTAAAACATAAATAATCCATGTCTTCAAATGTAATCAGATTCACATGCTTCAGATACACAAATTAAACTAACTTTTGTGAAATGCCTGCTCTTTGTTGCATACCCTTGTGAACATATTCTTATTTAAAGCCCCTACTTCATAAAAGGTAGCATTATTTCCCTAATTTCTGAGTGAGAAAAATAATGGCGATGTCAAAATAACTGAATATATTACACAAATATCACGAATCAGAATGCCTCTGTAGTTTATCAGATTAATCTTCAAACATGTTTAAAACAACAGATTCCTAGACCCTAATCCAGATGTACTCAATCTGAAGCTCCTAGGATATTTGAATGTTTAAGTTGGGTTTAGAAATCACTAGATTGGGCCGGGCGCGATGGCTCACGCCTGAAATCCCAGCACTTTGGGAGGCCGAGGCAGGCAGATCATGAGGTCAGGAGATTGAGACCATCCTGGCCAACACGGTGAAAGCCCGTCTCTATTAAAAACACACACACAAAAATTAGCCGGGCGTGGTTGCAGGCTCCTGTAGTTCCCAACTACTCCGGAGGCTGAGGCAGTAGAATGGCGTGAACCAGGGAGGTGGAGCTTGCAATAAGCCGAGATTGCGTCATTGCACTCCAGCCTGAGCGACAGAGCGAGACTCCGCCTCAAAAAAAAAAAAAAAAAAAAAAAAAGGAAAAGAAATCACTAGACTGAATCACTCCGGTGTCCTTTTAAAGACTAAAACTTAAAGTAGATGGGGAGATGTAGGGCAAAGGGTAAAAACTTGCAATTATGTAAGATGAGTAAGTCTAGAGATCTGATGTGTAGCAGGAAGATTATAGTTAATAGTAGTGTATTGTGTATTGAAAATGTACTAAGAGATTAAATTTCAGATTATCTTACACACACACACAAGAGGAAAGTATGAAAGGTGGTTGATATGTTAATTTGCTTAGCTGTAGTAATTATGTCTCTGTGCATATGTATATCAAAACATCATGTTGTTTACCTTAAATATATGAAATAAAATATAAATTTTACAAATAAAAATAAACTTAAAATAGAAACCTCTCTCTAATCAGGGTCTCCCTCTCCTGAGATACTGGTATCTTTAAGCAAGTATGGTCTTTAAACCTAGCAGGAGAGGCTTCAGCTTTCTTAAAAAGCATTTGATGCCTTTCTCACCAGGTTCCAGTACTCCATACTGGTAGAGTAAAACTTGTAATCCTTAAATACAGGCGGTAGACTCTTGCATAACCAACACCATTCCCCAGTAGCACCAAGAGTCCATTTTCTTCTTCAAGTTCCCATTCACAGTCCCAGGGAGATGCATGAATTAGAAGAGTGTTCACAACTATTGCATCTGGTGGCTCAGGAACTTTGTGCAATATTAAAAAAATTCGTATTACTCTTCTATACATACATATGTGTGTGTGGATGTAGTATGTAAAGATTTTCAGTTTTGTGACTTTGAAGATATTATCAAAGTAAAAAATCAAAATTTCCTTAAAATGCTAAATTGATTTTAACATTTAAATCTTTGAACATGTAGAAAATAGGCTTCCATATGTAATCCTGCCCTAGGATTCACAAATGTTAGGTCTGGTCTGTTGTCAGTCAATATGCAATTATGACTTTCAGCTTTTGGCAATTCAAACGTGATTTTATGATGCCTCATCTTAGTAAGAAGAAAGTGGTAAGAACAACCTTTCTGTGTAGTGACTCTCTCTTGTCTTGCCTATGTCAACTTTACATTTTGCACTGATTCATCTGTCTATTGATATCTAGATCTAATAATCTACAATCTTATAGAAATGTATGTATTTCTGTAAGCAACTGTAAAATAGTTTTTAGAAATAAAATAGGTTAGAAAGGAAAAGAAAGGGAGGCAGAAAAGGGCAGACAAAGAAGGAAGATTCGAAGTAAGATATACCCGAGATCAGATGTCTGTAAAGTGATGGAGCACAAATTTAAATACAGGTCTAGCTTCAGTTTCAATTAACATTTGGTTGTATCACACTTTCAATGTTTTTGTAAATCAAGGTCATTATCACATTTTCAATGTTTTTGTAAATCAAAGTCATGTGCCCTAATATATGAAAGTTACTTTTCCAGATATATTTAAAATTCAATTAAAGAAATGTTAACAATATTATGAAAAAAATCTTTAAAACACAATAAGCATTCACTTGCTTTAGGATTATCATTATGAGCATCATTTATTCTTGTGTATTATATATAAGTGATCTTAGTCTTTCAAATATGTGATTTTTATACAACTGCCAAATTCAGTTTCTTCATTCATTAATTGATATGTTCAACAAAATACTTACTGAGCATTTATGGTACAGCAATGAACAGTAAAAGTAAACAATTTCTGTTCTCATTTTGCTTATTTCCTAACAGGGTACAGACATTGAGAAAAAAGATTGAAAACATAAATATACATTGTATGTTACAGTACATATTGGTGGTCAGTACAATGGAAAAAAGAAAAAGTAGACGAAGGTAAGTAGGAGTGAGAGTCTTGTGTTAGCTGAGTGGGAATTATAAATTTAAATAGGGTGGTCACATAGAACTCACTGACAAGGTAAGGGCTCAAATAAAGGCTTGATTGAGTGATGTAGGTGGCTGTCTGAGAGAGGAGCCTTCCAGGCAGAAGTAATGGCAAATGGCAAAGGAAGGGATGGGTTTGGAGTCCAATAGCAGTAGAGTAAGTAATATCCCTAAACCACCCTTCAGGCATCAAATTAGATCTTTTAAACAACTGATCAATGATATTTGTCTACACCATGGTGTTGCTTTCTGGCTTACATTCATAAAGAATACTGCTTGTACTGTGAATGCCACATAACGCCGCCATGGTCATGAGCACCACCGTTCTTTGAGGTTGGTGCAAAAGTAATTGCGGTTTTTGCCATTAAAAGTAACCGCAAAAAAAAAAAAAAAAAAAAAAGCGATTACTTTTAATGGCAAAAACCGCAACTACTTTTGCACTAAACTAATAGAAACCAGTGGATAGGTGGTCTCCATGAGCTTGCCTACCCAGCTCAGCCTCCGCATCAGCAGATGACACTCTTCTGGTCCAACCTCCCTGAAGTTTTCATCGTCCTCAGTTTCTCTTTAGGCAGGGCCAGACAAGATTGTGTGTATGTGGGGAGGCTTATCGTATACTCCAAAAGGTTTTTTGTTTGTTTGTTTTTGTTTTCTGAGAAGGAGTTTTTCACTCTTGTCGCCCAGGCTGGAGTGCAATGGCGTGAGTGCAATGGCGTGATCTCGGCTCACTGCAACCTCGGCCTCCTGGGTTCAAGTGATTCTCTTGACTCAGACTCCCAAGTAGCTGGGATTACAGCCCGGCTAATTTTTGTATTTTTAGTAGAGATGGGTTTTTTTTAAGTCTGTGCACCTATGTGCTCAAGGTAGGTAAGTGTCCTGGAGGAGAGGTTTAAAAATTAGGGGCTGTCGGCCGGGCTTCTGGCTCATGCCTGTAATCCCAGCACTTTGGGAGGCCGAGGTGGGTGGATCATGAGGTCAGGAGTTCAAGACCAGCTTGGCCAAGATGGTGAAACCTCATCTCTACTAAAACTACAAAAATTAGCTGGGCACGGTGACAGGTGCCTGTAATCCCAGCTACTCGGGAGGCTGAGGCAGGAGAATCACTTGAACCCAGGCAGCAGAGGTCACAGTGAGCCGAGATCGCACCACTGCACTCCAGCCTAGGCGACAGAGTGAGACTCCATCTCAAAAAAAAAAAAAAAAAAAAAACCGGAGCTCTCCTCCAATTTTTCAGACAAAATTTCTCTGGATCCTCTGAGTCCCATGAGAATACTACTGGAAGACCAGAATCATGGATTCCCAGAAACCTGTGAAGTTTTTATCTGTCTGTCTGGTTGCTTAAAACCAAAGGGCACATTCCATAATTGTAACTTTGTTCATCATGCTATGGCTGCTGGAGGACAGAACACTGCCTTACCATGTAAAAGTCTGTTTTGCAACTGTAAGTCATCAATACTCAAAAAAATGTTCAGAAATATATTCATGAAATTGACAGGGTGCCTGCAACTTTTAATCTTACGGCAATGTTTTCTTGTTTGTTATTATGGTAGCACAATTTCTGCCACTTAAAATCTTCTTCCTCTCTTTACCCTTTCCTTGCTTATGACATGGAAAAGAATTCAGACTGGTTGTGAGTAAAACTACTGATGGTTTTCATTATGTCATAAATTTGCTTTCTAATCTCAGACAAATCACTTACTTTCTCTAAACCCTCATTGCCTCAAACCTATAAGAAGGAAGTTAATAATTACCTCACTAAATTGTTTTGAATATTACATGAAAATTACTAGAAAATGCTTTCAGAATGGTTAAGTCTGCAAGGAAGAGTAGATAGTTTACTAAAGACATGAGTTTTTAAAAAAAATGTAATGTAATTCTGGATGTTTTTCCCTGGCTGGAAAACAACCTAATTTAAATAGCATTATTAATTCCTATTAGATTATTATTTTGCTCCTAGAAAATGTTAAGATGCTGGCACTTTTTTTCTAGACACCAAAGACACAATGAAGACAGGCAGCCCAAAACTGGGCATCAATGAACAAATACTTTTAGTGAAATAAAAAGGAAAAGTTCAGCGTCTTTGAGTTTGTTCTCCCTGCAATATGACTACTGTGGGAAATCTTGCATCCTCTCTCTCTGGGATGCAAAACTTTGTGATTATAAAGAGAATAATTGGACTTTAAAAAAATTGTGTGTTCACCTGGTCATAAAAATTTTATTGTTTAGAAATCTCTCTCTCTCTCTCTCTCTCTCTCCCCCACCCATTCTTTTTCATCTTGTTGCTACCTCTGTAAATAGAAATCATATAATCATACAACCTTTCATGAAGAATCTTTTGATTTTATAATCAGCATTGAAAACCAGAAAAATGTCATTAATTAATAAGCTTATTTCCCCTTATTTTGAATTCCCTTTTGATTTATTTAAAAATAATAATTCTTTGGTTGGTATCTGCAAAGAAGGCTTTTTTGGTAGGAATTTGCTTCATCTGTCTAGCAAGGCCTGCAAAGGCTTACTGGTATTTCACATCTCAAAGCTAGACATGTGCAAATACCTACTAATGATGAAAAGAAGGATATATCCACAAAGGTACTAGGCGCCATCTGGTGAAAACTACTGACTGTGAGAAAGAGAATAATCTATTGTTGAATTTACAGGACTTTTTGTTTTTATCTTTTTTTCTGTCTTTCAAATACAGCTTCTACAGTGAGGATAGTGGGAAAAAAGGAAGAGAATAGTCAGAGAAGGGAGTAGAAAAAGGGGAAGAAGGGTTAAGGGCTATATCAAAGTCAGAAAAATAATCTTACAATACATCTTATAAGAAATACTCCTTGAGTCAGATTGAACTGATAAAACTCTGAGCTTTCTGGGTTGAGGGAGGGGGAAGATGCAGAAAGAAAGAAACATAGCTCTCTTGCTTTGGGAATTACAGAACCTGAGGCTCTCAGGTGAAAAACTAATGAGTGAATCAAGTGAAATGCATGATTACATCCTCTAAAGCTTTGATTTGAAGGCAGTTTTTATTAAATCGCAAACGAGATTATTGCCCATCCCCAAGCAAAGAGTAGGGAAGAGGAGTACTTTTCCCCCAAGGAAAGCAAAACCAATACAGTAACTCTTTTTGTTGGGCACTGACTTCTGTTGTATACATTCTAAAAATGATATCAGTCATTTAGAACTCTCTAGTGTAGGGCGAATAGTGTTTTATTAAAAAAATTATATAACTCTTTAGACTTAGATGTAGCCACATGACCATTTGGGTAAAGGTGATTTATTTCTTTTGGTTCAAGAGCCCTCTCAGGCTTTCTTTATATAGGGATGTGTTTACTTTTGTTAAGTACACATACGTACACAGACATTCAAATATGAACATGAAAAACCCTTTTGAAAGGATAAAGAAACAAATGATTATTTCTACCATGCAAGCTCTAAAGCAGTATTTCATAGAGTATTATCTAGATAAAAGCTACTTCAGAATTATCCGAAGATGTCTATTAAAATGCAAATTTTTAGGTGGCTGCAGACCCAGCGAATCAGAATTTCTGCCATGGGTCCTAGTCAGTGCCTAGGTGGGGCCTGAGGGGTCATTTTTATCAAGCAAATTTTATGTACATTAAAGTTTGTGAATCACTGCTCTAAATGTGCCTTGGGATCTAATTGTGGCTCTAGCGGACATGTGCAAATTAGGCACATATATTGAGCACTGTATTAACTCTTACGGGTGACAACATTAGATATTCTGATATAGAATGTGGGAAGCCACAGGGAAAGAAGAATGTGTGCATCTCAGAAAAGAGTTCCGGTGACTTAGAGCAGACATTGCTGCTGTTGAGTCTGTGTGTAATCCAGCCATTCCATTTTCAGTTATCACTGCACAGGGAACATGAAGGGATCGGACCTAGATTCTCTTATACTATGCTGGTCTGAGACTATCTGGGCAAAGAAATCACATAAAATAATTTCCTGGAGTCAAAATATCTGAACTCTATTGCTGAATGCTTTGCTTTCCCTTGCACTTACTAAGTACTTCCTGCATGCAAAGCCTACTCAGATTTTTTTATTATTATCTTAATAGGCACAAATTATAATATTTTATTTAGGTAAACTTATACCTCACTCTGATTCCAGCATTGGGAATGCAGGAGAAGTCAAAGAGAAAGTTTGACCTTGGCTTGGCAAAAGAAAAAGCTGGAACCACAAGACACATAATTAGTGATTATCGACAAGTTTTCTAAACTTCCCATTATACTGGTGATAAAAAAAGAGAAATATATTTATTAATCTATGTGTAAATGAATGACTGTGTCTGTTACTTCCAAACACATTTAACAATAAGATATAAGCACTGAAGTCAGCATGTCTGAAAAACACTTATCTAGCAGAAAAGAAAATGTGTGGTGATAATTTGAAAACATGTTGTGTATATTCACAAAATATATGTGAAAGATCAATGAAAGTCCAGCGAAAAAAGTCTAATGATATCCCACTTTTTATCCGAAAAATTTTATTCTGTTTCTCTTAAAGCAAAATTGCCAAAACTTGAAACTTCTGTTAATTAAAAAGAAAAAAAAAACCTGGTAATTTGGGAGGGTCAAACATGCTAAATAACTGTAGTACATAAAATTGGAAAATAAGAGAGGCTAGGGAGGCATGGGCCATAACTGACTGGACAGTGTTGAATCATTGCATTGTGCAGTGTTGAATTATGCCCTATTTCTTAATTATTTCTGTTATTACATGTATTGTTTTCCTACCTCCCAGAAGAGCAGAAATTAATAACGGATTAATAATGTATTTTGTCCCATTGCTCCTCATTCCTATGTATATCATCAGTAAAGTAGATGTCAGATAAGGCAGTTACTATGAGCGCACAGAACAAAAAAGGGAGACTTGCTAGGAAGATTTTCTCCTGAAAAAGCACTTGAGACAACTGTCCCTTGCTTTTTCACTCACCATGATTCCATGAATTCAGGTCTCCACACTAAAGCTGACATGGAGGAGCAGATGAACAAACATAATCACTAGGTTTCAATTCATCAAGCAGACTGATCCAAAAATGAAAACAAATTTTCCGTTGTTCGCCATCCATTCAATGCTGCAGAGAAAGAGGAATGTGAAAGCTTTTCAGCAGCTCAGCCTACCTCTAGGAACATCTAGAGATAAGAATTTTAAGAAGTTACACAGAACTCAGTTTCCCTTTAACCAGTGCTGTTGAACACTGACAGCAGACTATGAGAGGGCGGTGATATGATCACATGAGCATTCTGAAGGAAGATGCCATATTTCAAAGTTTCCTGTATATACCATCAAATGTATCATAGTGGTGGCAAGAACCCTAAATCTGAGAGATTTATGTTAAAGTACATTCCACTGGTATCAGATCTTAAAAGAATCCTCCACAGAAATGTCTTTTTTTAAGGCTAGGCTAATAAAAAATGAGACAGTCAGAGCCATCTTATGAAATAATCTAGTAAGGTCCCTGTCTTGTTCCCAGGATGCACATTCATTTCAAAGTAAATCTGGAAGGAGTAGACTCAAAATTCAACATATACAAAAAGAGGCAGTGTACCCAGCGTGTGTTGTATTTCAAGGAAGCTTCAGTTTATCTTGAATGCTATTTGTCATTCCCTGTGAAATCTAAAGTTTAAGAGCTCTGAGTTGATTTCAGAGTCAAAAATTTTGGGGTGTAGCAATTGGGAAAATTGTGTATGTGCACACACACACTCATATACACATACTATTTATGCACATATACAGACAGAAGTGTTTAGATGGCAAATTAAATTAAATATGGTAATTGAGATCCTTAACTTATTCCTATTTGACTCATCAATTTTTCACATATTAATATTTCTATTCTCAGTAATTGATTACTATTATTTTTACCTCTCCAATACCCATTTCTCTTTTCTTCTCATAGAATTATTTCCCACATAATCATTCATCTTGCTTCAGCTTTTATGACAATTTCACCCAGAAGCTTTGATCAATTAGCCCTAATAACCCCTCTGACCTAGAGAATGCCAGAAAATTTGAGTCAAGAGTAAGGTATTCAAATATGCAGTTAGCTACAACTTATTAGGGAAGATCATAGCTGTAGAATTCACACCCAAGTTCCAGTAGATTTGTACCCCTAAACTTCTGGTGTTCATTAATAATAACCTCTAGACAGATACATATTAATAGTTCTATATCCCTGTTAAAATTTCCAACTTAAGGGTATTTTCAGGGATTATGCTGCTTTAGACACTTTTCAGTTCCACTGGTCAAAAATTGCTCAGGATGACCAGATAAGACAGTGAAATCCAGGTCTTCCTCTATAATCCCTAAATACTTCAAAGCTGTAAAACCAAGATTTTAAGTAAATTTAGTTCATATTCTATTTTTGTTTATCTCACTTAGTATAAATATTCATGTTTCTCCACCAAGATATTAATGCATTTGATAATGGGTGCTACCTCTGCTGGGGATATTAAATAACATACATGATATTATGTAATATAACATAGTCTGAGGCAATAAAAAATTTAATTCCTAGATGCTTCTGGTTCCATGAATGTCAAATAAGAGGCTACGTACTTATACTTGCTTTAAACAGTTTTTATACAAACAAAATGGACAGGTTTCTATAAGGTACAATACTCTCCCCAATGAGTGTGTTATAAATAACACACAATTAAAGACAAAACAGTCATAAAAGAGCCAGTGATTAATCCACTCCTCCTAGCCTGTCTCTCTCAGTTGGTGTGTATTAAATTCCTCCCATTTCTAAGCTTAGATACTCAGCCATGAGATGGGGGAGGGAGAATTCTGCCCTCTCTTAGCAGTACAGAATCCTTTTCCTTCATGCTTGAAAGAAGTGCTATAGAAATTTTCTGAGGATTTAAGCAAGGGGAATGGTGCAAGATGCAATTAAGATGACACAAATTCTAAACATGTACCCCCATTGGAAGAGGGGGGACTCAGGAGCTAGACTAATAGCCTAGCTATTTTGACAATCTTTTAATAAGGCTATTCTGAGTTTCTGCTGTGGATCCACTTCCATTTCTGCTTCTCTGCCATGTTGTGATGTAGCACAAGGCCTTCACTGGAAGCTTAGCAGGTGCCAGTGCCATCTTCTTGGACTTTCCAGCCACCAGAATTGTGAGCCAAATAAACCTCTTTTGTTTATAAATTACTCATCTTCAGGTATTCTGTTATAGTGGCTCTAAATGGACTAAGACAAGCACCCAAACACCCACTCATTTTTCTAGCCTCCTGTTTTGTCTCATTCCTCTAAGCAGTCCTCCAGGCACCCTGAACTCCAGACTCTATGAGCCACTTGCCATTTCATGTGTGTCCTATGCTGTCTCACACCAGGTGTGTTTGTGTGTCCTGGGCTTTCTTCTTTCTGTAATGTCCTGTCTCTACTTCTCCACTTGGTGAATCTCTACTCACCCTTCAAGACTCAGCTCCCATACCTCCATAGCCTTTGTAGAGAACCCAGACACAGTGAGTGAGCCACTCTTTTATGCTCATACAACATCTTGTTCATAGGGTAACTTATTCTATAACATTGTACTTAGCGTGTCAGTCCTCCGTAGCCTCTGAACTCCTTGAGGATGAGACAGGAATCTTAACTCATTTATCTTTGTATCGGCAGTGCCTGATACAGTATTTAGTTCAGAGTGTGTGATCATTAGATGCTTTTTGAAAAAAGAATTCATGTATAAATATTACACTCAAAGAAAAAAAGAACAAAGTCTTCCACCAAGAATCGTGTAATAGCCACTAAGTATGCCTATAAAAGGCACACGCTTACCCGGAAGACTGAGAACTGTCTTTCTGCATTTTGGCCATAAGCACTATGTTACGAATTTACAATTGCCAAATGCTAAATATGTCACATCACAATTTAATAGAAGATATTTCGTGTATAGTCCGATTGCTATATGAACTAAGCAAATTATTAATTATACCTTTTTCTTCTCCCTATATCCCCAACATCTTTCAAATCCCAGCAAAGTAAGTTTGTTCTTAGAAATGACAATCATTTTGAGGCTAACCTGAAGAGATCCTTATTTTAGAATATGTATCACCAAAAACCAGAAGTATCTTAACAATACCTCATCATTTCTGATCCACCTTTTTTCCTTTCATTGCTTTCTGATTATTCAAATTCCATTGCATTTTATTTTAACTGGAAATACCCGTATCTATGCATATATATTATACATATTATACTAGAATGACTGGGACTGCCTATATAATTAAGCTCAGTCTTTTCCTTGGGGAAATCCAGTGATATTATCTTTCATTACATTTCTAAAATACTATTCATTAAAAGCAGAAATAAACTTTTATACTCATGGCTAACAATGCAGAAAAGAGTCTCCATCCTGAAGCTTATCTCAATTTCAGAAAAGAGGGGGGATTTTCCAGATGAGTTGCTATTTGATTTGATTTTCACCCACAATTACTATGAAGATCTTTCCCCCAGCAGCTTTTTTTTTTCCTGATGGTTTTAAGCTTTGTTCCTCTACCCCATTTTCTGAATCAATGTGTTTTCTAAAAACACTGCTCAATTACTGCTTACTTGAAGTTTGGAACTATGTGCAATGTCATTCCCGATGAACTTGGCTATTTTTAGTCATGGATGCCAAAAGAGAGGAAAGAAGAAAAAAAAATCCCACTTTTCCCTGGTGCTCTGTCCTTCTTTCCTGCTGCTGAATTCATTGTTTTGATTCCTTCATGCGCTGGCAAACTTTCAAACATGCCGTATGAGAATTTAAAAAATGAAGCTCTCATTTAGGAGTCACACAGTGGTGATATACACACAGAGCTTCAATTTAAACCATTATTGCATACCATCTTTTTCCTTTTATAATAATCCATTAAATGCTTTCAAGTATGGAGAAGGAATAGCAACCTGTAGATCCAAATGGAACCCAGATGACCTATAAAATACATACTGCCTCCCTGCCTGAGTTGTTAGAGCTCTCATCTCTAATGGATGGCATTGTTATTTTACCATCCAGACAACCACACACATCAATTATACATTCTCCAATGTCATGAATCACTTTTTGAAGGCAACCTGTCTTTGGGTTGTTATATATGTCACTTTATCTTAACCTCTCAACCAAATTCAGTTTGTGTATGTGTGATAAATGATGATGTCCTTGCTTGAAATACATTAATTGACAATTAGAAAATATTTTGAGAGAAGGTTTAATGTTTATTCTTCCAAGCATCGATTGTACAAATATTTATTCAGTAATTTTCTGACAGCAACACTCGAGAGTACAATGCATGGCAATTTTTTTTTTTTTTAAGAAAAACACATTTACATTACTTTGAATTTGTGAGTTAAAACTTAATTTCTCATTTACACACGTATGCACACACGTACATATCTATCTGCTTCTTCAAACATGTTTTACATTAAGATTGATAATCAAAATATGTAGTGTCTTATAAACAGCACACAATTAAAGATAAAAAAATTGCGGAAGAACCAACCCTTATTTTTAAAACCATCTCTCCAAACAATCTTGGGTGGTATTGATAGATGCAGGAGGTAGATAAGGGGGGTCCCCAGATAATCTCTGACCCGCCCCACAAGTGATTACATCAGATGCTTTCGTGGAGATGAGGGAAGCTGCCCAGGGTCTTGTCTGGGCAGGCCCACAACAGACTGGGGAGGCCCCACCAGCGCACTGGGAAAATGGGTGGAGCCACGGGAAGTTCACGCCTTGTGCAGGGGGAGGAGCCTGGCCTCTTCAACTCCTATGTGGTGGTCTGTGGTATTCAATCTGTGAGTTGCCAGACTCCCTTTTGCTTTACTGTTTTTGATTTTTTTTTTTTCCTTTTCACCCAATACATTCTGCTTTCTTCACCCTTCAATGTGTCTGCATGCCTAATTTCTCCTGGTCGTGATACAAGAACCCAGATGTAGCTGAACTAAGGGGCAAAAATTCTGCATCAGTATTTTGTAGCAGAACATTTGACCTTCATTTACAGTATGATCACCCAAACATCCCAAATTGTTTGTTACTCTTAAAGTCAACAGGCTTTTATAATATCCACAAAAAAATTAAATTTCTAAAAAGCACAAAGCTATTTGAAACCCCCATAAAGATTAACTCATAATAAGCAATTGGTTATCAATGCTATCTCTTAAAAATACTTAGAAAGGAAATTGTGCAGTAGCTCTTGTTAATGAGTCATATTATTTGCAACAAAAACCTCCCTTGATTTTAAGCCTATTGTTTTGTTTTGCTTTGTTTTGTTTGGAATGTTTTTCCTCTTTGCCTTATCTTAAGAATATCCTAGTAAGTTTAAGACATTTTCTTTCCAGGCTCACAGGGAATCAAGGACATTTGTTTACTGTTTTACAATACATGAGAGTTAAATTCCTGCTATGCTTCAGGCAATATGCTAAATTTTTTACAACCATTATCTCATTTAATCTTACTAAAAATCCTAGGTATTAGCACTTCATAGGACAGATGAAAACCCAGGCTCACAGGCTCAGTACCTTTACAACTTCAGAACAACTGAACCAAAGCCTTTTTAACTTTTCCCACTAGGCTGTATCAAATAACAGCTTTAATGTAGATCAGCTAACAATCAGTTAAAATAAATGACTGAAAATGTAACATGTATGTACTTTGTGAACAGTCATAAAAAACACTTGTTTTATGTTACAGGAAGCTTTGAAATTAGGAAAAATCAAGTATGATGAACATTGTCTAATGGTTGATAGAGCAGTTATGAAGTGCTTTTAAGAACTTTTTTCTTCTCTCTATTCTTGCCTCTGGGAATCTCATCTATTTTCTTTACAATGCGTAGTGTTTCTCCAAAATTCCAGTGCCACATTTCCATCGATTTGCTATATCTTTCCATTCTGATGTCCTACCAACTCTTCTAGGCCTCCAGACGCCCAGTTTCTCTAGACTTGCTTGTTCCCATAAACAGAGTTATCATTCATTCAGTACACCTGTCTCACAGCCCTCCTCTGCTTTTCCTTCCTCTAGGCATGGCAGTCTACATCCATTTGGTTGCCAAACTCATCTCGGAAAAGTTTTTCATAGGTAGCCTGCCTCCTCCCTCGCGTCCTCACAACCACAACCCTGTATGGCATCTCCTTTATTTCTCACTTACAACTCTGTAAGTTATTAACTCCTAACTCCTACTTTGTCTTCCAGCTTCTCTCCTATATATCTCTTCTAATTCTGATATATCATACATCCTAGGGCCAAATAATTTTCTTAAGATGCACTCTCTTCACATCACTTCTAGAAAACCTGTGATTTTCTATTGTCTTCCAAAATATATAATGACTTCTTATCACAGCTTTCAAGGTTCTGAAATGCGGCATTTTTCTGGTGTCGTCTCCACCACTTCTTCATATAAAACCTATGCCCTACTTACATACTTTACCATACTTGGAATGTTCTCCCCTTTCCTTTGCCTATCAAAATTGCCCATTCTTCAAAGCCCATAAAAGTCTTCTCCTCTATAAAGCCTTTTTAGATTTTTTCTAAGCAGTTTTAGTGTCTCCCTCTTCTGAACTCCCTTTCAAATACTGTTTATCTTCACAGATTCGCCTTTACTTGCAGCATAGGAGCCATGTACTTGTTTCAGTCATCCTGCTAAATTATCAGTGCTTTATGGAAAGGTAATATATTTGAATCACCCTCGTATCTCCTGCAGCACTTAGCACGTGTGTGTTACCAAAAGAGATCTCAAGAATGTTTATAAAATTGGATCATAAAAATTGTTAAACCTGAACAGGGACTTGGAAAAAAACATATTATTTAAAAAAAAAAATCAGCAAAGTATCATACATCTTGTCATTTAAGAATTAAGGTCCAAGTGAAATGAATACTATTATTTACACAAAAGGCTGGAGAGTGGGTAAAGAACCAAATTAAATGTTTGAATTGTTAACCTAGTGTTGGGAGTCATTAAAACTGGGAGAATTTCTTATTCTCTGAGTCATGACAAGAAGGAAAGAAACAGATTTGAATCTATTTTGGAGAGGGCTGAGGAAGTGCCACGGACTGGAGTTCCTTGCCCTGGAATGATTTTTCTGTTTTTCTTTATTTCACTTTTACTCATTTCTCCAAATTATTTAAATGTTATTTCCTCCAGGAATCTTTTCCTAACCTCCTGTCCTCCTGAGGTCTAGATTAGATATCTATCCTCTGTGAATATGTTAGCATCTTATATTGTTTTGAAAATTTCCCTGAAAGATTTGAATTATGTAAGGGTAGAAGTCATTTCCTTAATCTTTAAGTATTTAATTTGACCCAGTGCCTGGTACAGACTAGATGCTTATTAGTAAATATCTGTAGATTGAGTTAATTGATCAATTATACTGTTTCAACTATTTGCTATCTTGTGACTCTGGGTCAGTCACTTACCTTTTAACCTCACTTTTCACATCTGCAAAATAAAGATCAAGATTGCAATGAGGCTAAGGTTGTAATGAGGATCAGCCAGGATAATGCATATAAAATATATAGTATTATTACTATGTATACATTTTAAACTGTTATTAACATATATAAATAATTAATTTTAAAATTAATTATGGTGCTCTGATTTCATTCCTTCCCAGAATGCTGTTGGGATACTCTCTACGAATCATTCAAGATTCAGCATTACAATCAGAAAGCAAATGGAATGTCTTTGCATATTTCTTGGTATATGCTTATTTTATAGAAATACTATTTTTATTGTCTAATTCATATCCTCATAATTAATTATATCATATTTAATTATTATTTCATATTTTTATTGAAATTTTATTTCATATTTCATATTTCAATTAATTATATCATAATTAACTATATCATAATTAATTAAAAGTTGATGCATGGACTTAGGCTTCTGCCCCAAAAGAGTAACTGTCGGCTGGGCGCGGTGGCTCAAGCCTGTAATCCCAGCACTTTGGGAGACGGGCGGATCACTAGGTCAGGAGATCGAGACCATCCTGGCTAACATGGTGAAACCCCGTCTCTACTAAAAAATACAAAAAACTAGCCGGGCGAGGTGGCGGGCGCCTGTAGTCCCAGCTACTCAGGAGGCTGAGACAGGAGAATGGCCCGAACCCGGGAGGCGGAGCTTGCAGTGAGCTGAGATCCGGCCACTGCACTCCAGCCTGGGCGACAGAGCGAGACTCTGTCTCAAAAAAAAAAAAAAAAGAGTAACTGTTAGAGAAATTCTGTTCTCACCATAAACAGCAACATTGGTCATCAGGAAGCATAAGACTGTGATCTTGAGAAAAAGTAAATAAAGTGAGCAATTACACCAGTTTACTGCCCAGAGGCAGTTTCCAGGCCACACAACAAGGTGAGGGGACATGAACACAACCCAGCAGTCTCTGTGAGTGTAGGATAGCGAGATCAGAGTTTATGAAGGCAGAGTCATTTAAATTGGCAGATCCAAGCATGAGCGTGTCAGGAGCTGCACACAGAGATCGCTCTGGAGAGACACGGGGAGGTCAACTGTTTGCTGAATAAGGATCTGTGCACGTAGGAGGAAACATCCACAAGGTTGAGAGGAGAGCCACTGGAAAGCAGGATGACGAAACACATCTAGAGCTCACACAGGGCTGGGACAGGTTATAATTCTATCAACCCAAAGAGAGTGAGCTCAACACTTGAGGGCACCGGGGCGAGTCTTCAGCAGTGTATCAGTCTAAAAGGACTGTTTGAGAGTATCAAAACAATCCCAAGGAACTTTGCTAGATATTTTACCAAAAAGAAATAAACATATACATCCACACAAAGACACATACACAAATTGTCACAGCAGCTTTACCAAATTATGGAATCAACCAACCCAATGGCCATCAATGGGGGAATAGATGCAATAATCATGTTATGTTCGTAAAATGAAATACCATTCAGCAAGTAAAAGATAAATGAACTACAGGTATACACAACGTCCGCGAATCTCAAAAGCATAATGCTAGTGGTAAGGAGTTAGACCAAACGCAACATGCTACGTGATTTCATTAATATGAACTTCTAGAAAACAACTACAGGAAGGTAGAGCAGATAAATGTTTGGCAGCGGTGAGGCATGAAGAAAGAAGTTTGTCTGCAGAGGGCATGAGGAAATTTTGGGGGGTTGATTTAAATTTTCTACATCTGTGTTGTGGCGGTAGCCACCTAACTGATCATTTTTCAAAACTAATCAAATTATGCACCTAAATTAATAAAATTTATTGTCCATTATTCACATCCCAATAAGGATTTGTTTAAAAAAAAAGTGACCATTTTTCTTAAGACATATTTTTTAGGCTACTGTTAATATATCTTTAGTCCTCCACAAAAATTTTTAAGCCTTATGTTTATGTCTCACTGTTTAATATGTGCTCTGGTACTACCGTTAGTTTCAACAAAAGATAGGAAAGTGAGTAGGAAAAGGGGAATATTTTTTTCACTTTCTGTGACAGAAAGGGGCAAAGATGAAGAGAACTGGGGATGGCTACTGAGTTATCCAAACAAAAGGGTCTGCTATGGCCTCATGCTAAATTTTAAATATAAACCAGAATGATTATTGGTATAATAAGAGTATCAAGTTTGCTCAATATGATCTGTTACTCAGAGTAATTAAAGGATGCTTTTTCTAGTTAACTGTATTTTCCAGTTAACTAGAAAAGTCTCCCTTTAAAGTTTTATCAAAAATTTTTCTTAGATACCTAAGAGTCTTTCCCTTCCTTATTAAATACATTATAGGCAATGCATTTTAAGTATATTTACAAGTTTACATTTCTCAGATTAATCACTTTGAGCATAAAGTTTAGTTTGCAAAAGCTGGTAGAAGTGGATGTAGTGACATTTCAATGAAATGCTGGTCCTGCAAAGCCCCTTTCCCTGCAACCCTCCAAATAAGTGCCCCATAATTAGTTACATTTGGGTAATGTTGCCTAGTACAGTCACCTCTTATATTGTCATAAAGCATATTATTAAAATTGTTGAAGTGTCCTACCAAAAAGGAAAACCACAGAATACTCATTGATTTTATCCAAACTAATTTATCTGAGTAGATAAGTTATTTTTCCCATAGTCTACATCAACTTCTTCAGAACTCCAGTTCTAATGAGGCATGCTGCTGTTGTGAAAAATGTTAGATGGAGCTGGGTTTGAACCCCCACTTGGTAACTTACCAATGTTATAAATAAGTTTTAATCTTTTTGAATCAGCATTGCACTATAAAAGTCTTTCTGTAAGAATTACGGTTAATGTCTATAAAGCATCTGAAACAGCCTCATGGAGAGTAGAGTTCCCAGAATTCTAATTGACCATCAATTGATATTATCAAGTGGCTTTCTTTTCAGGATCTCTAGAACTTGAATTTGTTTGCTTATTCACTTCATTTTTTGAAACTCTTCTTTCTGCTTTTTAAAAAATAATCATACCTTTATTTTTGCTCTAAATGGGGTTGGTAGAGTCTACTTAACTGAGGTTTCAATTTTAGTTATTTTCTAGTTAACCGAAGTCCTATTGTGCTTTGGACAACAGCATCACATTGCTCTATCAGTAGGGTTACTGGAGTCTAACCAAACCACCCAAGGTGTCTTAGGCTGAAATCCAATTCATAACTTGAATTGTTTTTTATTATTTTGTGGATAAGAACATTTTTAGATATTATTCCCAAATGTATCATATGCACCTGTATAGATTTCAGGATAGTTGGGCTAATGGGAGGACCATAATAATGTATTATGGCTCAGCCATTCATTATACTTTTGAAAATCCCATTACGTCCACGATTGTGGATCTTCCTTCACATTTACAGCAGTAAGAATAATAACAACTGATGACAGCAAAAGTAATAAAAGTAGTCTTAATATTTTATACTGTAAAACACTGGTTGTTTAAGGTTGTCAAGGCATTTTCTAAATAAATGTTTTCATAAAGCAATACACAAGCTCTCTGAACCATTATATAATGCCAGGGAGAAGGTCATATAACTTTCCCATAAAACTCCTTTTTTTGCATCAGGTAAAATGTTGCACAATAATTGTATTGGCTGTCCATCACAACACCTCAGGGAAGCATGCTGTTAACAGGGTCATTTCTCCTTCACAGCTGAGAATACTGAAGCATAGACACATTAGTGGTAACTTGTCCAAATGAACGCCGTGAACTAGTGAACCAAATCACTGTGTGACAATGACACCACTCAAAGGCAGGCACCACACAGGAAATGGCATCATGAAGGTTAATTTTAGATTAAACGGGGGCAGCATGAACGTTGGGTCATCTCGGGAAGATGTGCTAAAATGCACAGAGACAAGGTTAGTCATGGTTCGTAAACCTTACCTGTGAGTGTTCTCTGTTGTATGTTTAGGCATTCAACTTTATTTTTACAAAATAATTGTAGCAGGAAAACTTCCTTTTATCATCAAAGTAGAGATAGAAAGCAATGCTTTTTCTTTTTCCCGATAAGCACCAAGAGCTTCATCCATTTGGGGCTGCCAGAGTTAAGTCTACTCTGTTCATAAGGAATGATTTTCAAAATTTTTTGATGAAAATCATATGAAATAATAAAGTAATATCTGCTTGTGCACACCCAAAACTGTTTCCAGTAGCAGAGGTTTGAAGCAGCTGGACAGACTTAGCCAAATAAGTTAATTGCCAAGAGCAATCAGAGCCTCTTTTAATGGACCCATTGAAAAAATACCAAGATGGTAGCAGGCCCTCCTAAGATACTGGTTCATAAACTCTTTTGAGCACACACTCCTTCCTCGTTCACACACCAGTTCTGATATACTATACAAACGAAATTTAGTATAGTATTTCAGAATGATCACAGGCTTTATTTTGCCCTGCACAGACTACCTAGAGTTCCACAGATCCCAGATTAATCTCTCTCTCTCTCTCTTCCCTCAACCCTCTCTTTAGTATCATTTCTAGTTTCAGAAAGGAAAACTAGGGTCCAAGAAGAATAAATTATTTCACAATTGCAGGAGATTTTTGTCACTTAGATTTCCACATCTCCAGGCTTCTTGCAAGATCTAAGAAATTAAGTGCAACAAATATTAGATTATGGTAGGCTTTTTCAGGCTCTGTATTAATTCCAAATACATTTATAGTTCAGCATCTTAAAACAGCTGGTATTCATCTTAGCAGGCTAATATCAATTCATGATATTTTATTGAGGTAATGGAAAAATATACACTGGCTTATCCAAAGAAGATAATGATGAATGCCAATGAAATCATTTCACTGTATGATGAATACTAATTTTGCAGGGCATGCTTCTAATTTATATCATGTAATAATGCTTTTTGTTCCACTAGCATAATGTGAACATTGTGCATAGTTTTAAGCTTTCAGTTATTTCTGTCTCAAATCCTGTATAATGTAAAACGTATAGTTTTAACTGACAACACCAAGTGTTGATGAGGATGTGAAAAAATGAGAACTCTCCTAATGTTGTTGAGGTAATAAAATGGTAAACTCACTTCGAGAAATGGTTTGGCAGCTTCTTATAAAGAATGTGTACTTTTCCAGCAATTCTACTCTTACGTGTTTATTCAAGAGAAGTTTAAAAAAATATGTCCACATGAAAATTTGTCTATGAATGTTCATACAGTGTTATTTGTAATATAAAAAAGTGGAAACAATTCAATAATTCATCAACTGGATAAACAGTAAACAGATTGAGCTATATATATATATACACACACACACACACACACAATAGGATGCTTTCTTAGAATACAAAGGAATTAATTATTGATACTTGCAAGAGCAAGGATGAATCTCAAAAACAGTATGAGTGAAAGAAGTGGGACATGAGAGTACATAATGCATGTCTCTGTTGATATTAAGTTCAAAAACAGAAAAGTAATCTATGATGATAGAACATAAAACACTGGTTGCCTACGGTAGGAGGTGATTTTGTTTGGAAAGAGGTACAGAGAACTTCTTAGGGTGATAAAAATCTGCATCCTGTCAGAGGTATGAATTGATGGGTATGTATTTGTCAACATACATTGAACTATACTTTTAAGACTTCTGAATTTCACTATGTATACATTACACTCCTCTTTCCCTAAAATTTATCTTTAGCTCACCTTCTGCATTTTCTTTATCATTGACATTTCCTCGATAGCCTTTCTCACCTCCTCATGACGGGCCCTTTCCTGGATTTCCACAAGCTCAGCCTCATGGCAACTCATTTTACAGCTGTTTATTGCCAAGTACCCTTTTCCCATCTTACTACACCTAGCTACGTTGTAACTTACATGTTCCCTTTCTAGGATTCTGATTTTTTATCATCATAAATAAATCAATAATATATTTTTTCTTCTTCTTCTTTTTAACTTGGGCTTGTGGCCCTGACATCTGTAACAAATCTACCTCCAGGAAGAGCTAATCTCAACTTGGTGTTTAACACCTCACCAATTCCCTAACAAACTTGACATAGAAAAGGATCATTACATAGTACAGATTAATGATGTTATTATGAAAGTAACACTAACGTGGGTGGGTGTCAATTACCTGTGTCCCCTTTACACAAAAGAACTTGGCATTCAGTAGCCCAGGACACCTTCTTCCAGGGCACAAGGTAGGACAACAGCCCGGATTCCACACTTTGCTGTTTCAACACCAAGGACCCCACCTGTAGCCGACTTTGGAACTTTCTAGGTAACCACAGTGAGTGTGGGGAGTTCTCATGGTGAAGGTCACACTTCATTGGTCTATGTTGATCTGTCAACTGGCATTACTTGGTTTGAGGACACAGTGATAATTTTTCTAGGATCTTGAGTTTGTCAAAATGGAAACAATGTAAATAAAAGAAAAATTACCAGGGGCTTTACAAATGCTAAATTTTATGGTGCTTTATAGTATTGTTTGGCAATTACTATACAGTGCCAGCACATGCCATGCTTTCTAACATGAGCCTTGATCTCCATAGAACAGTTTCCCTGAGTCTAGAGAAGTGGAGTAGCAAACTCCATCCTACACTTCATAAATTTGGGGCTACTATCACTTTAGTGTGGCTTCTTTATATTCCACTTTATTATGACTATATCTATATAAATGCAAACACTGTTTCTGTGGATATAATTTCATAAAGCAAAACTATCTTCTATGTTTAGCAGTGAAATTCAAGTGGCAAATATGACAAGCAAAGAAAAATGAATGCAGTTAACTTCAACCATCCCTGCTCATCTGAAAGCTTATGTCAGTTTCTAAATAAGCTTTTCATTTTTCTATTCAGTCTGCTGATCTTTGTTGATTTACAGCATGAATGAGCATGGCACATTGCAACTTGTATAGTGTATTTTTCCTAAATAATAAAACATTTATTGCAGACACATCAAGCTAGCTAGTGGCTCTAAATTATTGTGGCAATGAAGTGCCATGTTAACAACTCATTTACATCCTTCCGGTGACTCTCCATTACCAAGGTAAGTAATTTAATTCCATCTAGAAAGAATGACTTTGCAAAGTGTATTTACTATAATTTGGGAAAAATATATTTAAATCATATTATAAATTATGAGGATCATTTTGAAATAAATACAAAAATTAAAGTGTTTCATTGGTATTTGTTGAATTATCTCATATAATTTTCAGTAAAGATGTGCTAAAATAGCCTAAGAAAGCATTGTAATATATACTCATCTATGCTCAATGTATGCTCATTATACACGTCTAAGCTTTATCAATTCAATTTGACATTCTCTTTTTCATCTTTGATTTCTATTCCCATTTTGGGCAAGTTACAAAAAGTTGTTAGTCACATTCCTCATCATCAGGCCTACCACAAGTCATAAATTTAGGGGGTTCATTCACCTAATTTCCTATGCAGGGCACTTACATATATGAGCACAGTTGTTACGTTGATGCAAGGCCCTGCCCTTGTTTTACTCTCTTCCCACTTCACCCTAGACCCTAATTCTCATTCAACTCCTGTACCCGACTAAATACCTACTATAATGCATTTAGATATGTCCTTGAACATTCACATTTCCTTTTAAAATGTGAAGTGTTTTTGTGTGTATATGTTTTGAATTTACATAAACAGTATAGCTCTGTTTCTTACTTTTGTTCCCTCAGGGAATTTTTAAAGTATCCATGTATCTATAATACTATCGGTTTAAACTGAAGTATTGTATTGGATTCCGAAGTATGGATCTACCACATTTTCTAACCTATTCCATCACTAGATTTCCTCCAGCTCCTTGCTATAACGCATGATGATGTAACGACTTCATACAAGTCTGCTTATGAACCTATGAGAGAATTTCTCTAGAGCATATTACAGGAGTAGGTTTTGTGAGTCATACTCAGAAAGTATGCAGACATACTCAGCAAGAATGAACACATGACATAAGCATGAATATACACTAATAAACACATATACAGGCATAGTAAGGATATAAAGAAGTACACAAACCAACAAAGGATGAAAACATATACATTAATAAGTGTGGGAAATGTATTCAGAGTGGCCAGTGAAGGACACATACTCCATAATCAAGATGTCCACATACACAGTAAGTACGAATATACACTATTGCGGATATACTCGTAATTAAGTTTGTAGATGTACTTAATTTCATAAGCACTGCAAATTATTTTATAGAATAGCTGTAATCTCACCAGAAGTGCCTGAGTATTCCTATCTCTCAATAATTGCTACAGATTTGGTTTTACTAATAATTTCTGATCAGGCACAGTGTCTGATGCCTGTAATCCCAGTGCTTTCAGAGGTTGAGGTGGGAGGATCAATTGAGGCCAGGAGTTTGAGACCAGCCTGGGCAACCCAGCGAGCCACCATCTCCACAAAAAAAAAAAAAAAAGAAAGAAAGAAATTAGCTGGGGATGGTGGTTTACACCAGTAGTCCTAGCTACTCAGTAGACTGAGGCAGAAAGATGGCCTGAGCCCAGGAGTTTGAGGCTGCAGTGAGCTATGGTGGTGCTGCTGTCCTCCAGTCAGGGTGACAGAGCAAGACTCTGTTTCTTAAAAATAATAATAATTTCTTTGTTTATCTCATGGGTGCCAATTATTATTTTATTTTTATTTGATTCATGCAATTACTGATGAGTTTGAATATCTCAAGATGTTTGTGATTAGTTTGGGACTTATCTTTGCGTGTATTATAAATATAAAGCCTTCTCACATTTCAAATTGGTTTTCTGTTCTCTTTTGTTTTTGTGATTTTTAGGAATTCCATATACTGTGTACTATGTATATAGTTAATTTCATTTAGCCAAATTCGTTCTTGTATTTGTATCTTGATTTGTGCTTTGGGGATATTAAGAGGTTCTCCACTTATGCCCCAAATTACAAGATAACTTTCTTCCTTTTCTTCCAGTAGTATTATAATCTACCCTTTGAATGTCTACTACATCAGAACTTCACCTTTGTATTCAATGCTAATTAGTCATCCAGGTTTATTTGTTTTCAAAATAGTAAGCAGTTTTCAAACACTCTTTACTAAACGATACATATATCCACTTGTGGTGCTTTATTTATCATCAATTATTTTTTCATATATAAGTGAGCCTTTTTCTGAGTTCTGCTCCTTTGGTCTATTTATTTCTCCCAGAATACCATATTATTTGTAGTAAATAATTTTGAGGTTTAGCTAAATATCTGAAAAGTAGGACACCTCTCTTCACTTTTCTTTTTTATTGTTCTTTAATCTCTCATTTAAAGTTTAAAAGGTGTTTGCCAAGCTGTTAAAAAGATTCAACTGTAATTTTGATTGGGACTGCCTTGACTTTATAGGTGATTTTCAAGAAGAATTATATTTTGTAATAATAAGTTGCCCTATCTGTAGATAGGAAATGTCATCCCATTTAGTTAGATCTGCTTTTAAGTTCTTTAACAAAGACATTAATTATCTCCATAAATGTGTGGTTCATCCTTTTTTGGGTTATTTTCTAATTGATTACTTAGAACATTAATTCTAATTGATGTTATAGAACAAGGGTCAGTAAAATTTTTCTGTAAAGGAACAGACAGTGAACAATTTGGGGCTTTTTGAGCCAACCCGTCTCCATTGTTAACTATTCACTTCTGCCATATTAGCAAGAAAACAGCCCTAAACAATATGTAAACAAGTGAACATGGCTGTATTACAATACAAATTTATTTATTAAAATAAAAGGTGGGCCGGGCATGGTGGCTCACGCTTGTAATCCAGCAGTTTGGGAGGCTGAGGCAGGTGGATCACCTGAGGTCACGAGTTCGAGACCAGCCTGACCAACATGGAGAAACCCTGTGTCTACTAAAAATACAAGATTAGCCGGGTGTGGTGGTGCATGCCTGAAATCCCAGCTACTCGGGAGGCTGAGGCAGGAGAATTTCTTGAACCCGGGAGGCAGAGGTTGCGGTGAGCTGAGATTTTGCCATTGTACTCCAGCCTGGGCAAGGAGAGTGAAACTCCGTCTCAAAAAAAAAAAAAAAAAAAAAAAAAAAGTGACAGCTGGATTTGGCTAGGAGGCAGTTTGCTGACCCCTGCCATAGAGAAATGGTATTAATTTGTTTAAGCTATTTTATGCAACACATTTGCTGAACTCTCTAATTAGATAGAATAATTGGATTGTTCATTGTCTCTAAATTTTTTTTAAATTATTGATGAACATATCGTATGTAAATAATGGCAGTTTATCCCTTTTTTCAATTATTAAACTTTTTTTTTCTTTACCCCTAATTACAAAATTGGCCAGGGTCTTCATTATTGCTCAAAAAGTAGCAGTGATGGTAAGCATCTTTGTCTTGATCTTAGCCTTGGGAAAATCGGTAGAGTTTCTGGATTAAATATGGTGTTTCATATAGGTTTAGGTCAGGGGTGTCCAATCTTTTGGACTCTCTGAGCCACACTGGAAGAAGAAGGATTGTCTTGGGTCACACATAAAATACGCTAACACTAACGACAGCTGACGAACTGAAAAAAAAAAAAAAAAGGTCTCTGCATAAATCCCATAATGTTTTAAGAAAGTTTATGAATGTGTGCTGGGCTGTGTTCGAAGTTGTTCTGGGCTGCATACAAACTGCAGGCCGTGGGTTGGACAAGCTTGGTTTAAGTTTTATTCACTGTTATCACTTGATAAAGTTAAGGATATTCCCTTCTATTTCTGGTTTAATGACGTGTTTCATCAGAAATTGATATACTATCTAATATTAACCATTTCATTCTTATAATCAACTTTACTACAGCATATTTTTCTCTTTAAATGAGTTTTTGAGATAAAAATTGAATACAATGAAATGCATCAATTTTGTGCACACAGTACAGTACGTTCTGACATATGAATGCACCCATGTAACCACCATCTAAGTTAGGACCCAATCATTTCTATCTCCAAAAGAAATGCATTTATCTCTTTGCAGTCATTTTATCCCTACCTCTAAACCAGGATACAAAAAAATCTGCCAGTGCTATATATTAGTTTTGCCTGTTTCTGAATTTTATATAAATTGAATCATACAGTGTGTTCACTTTTATGGGAGCATTCATTTACTGGAAATGCTTTTTTTGCTGAGTAGTATATTCATTTTATGGATGTAGCAAAATTTAAATTTTCAATTTTGATGAAGTCTAATTTAATATTTTTCTTTTATGGCTAGTAAGTTCTAAGAAATCTTTGTCAACCCCAAAGTCATGGAGATTTTCTGCTATTCTCTAATGGTATTCTAGTTTATGTTGATGATTCAGTTTTACTTAATTTTGTAAAATATGGAGTAAGAATCAAAATTCACATTTTATACAAATATATAGTGATGACAACATTATTCATAAAAAATATAATTTTAATATTAAAATATTTGGGGATTTTAATAAAAAATCACTTGAATATATTTACATGGGTATTAATGAACTCTCTATTCTGTTCCATTATCTGTATGTTTATCCTTGCACCCATATCATGATGTCTTGAATCTGTAGTTTTATAGTGAGTTTTGAGTCAGTACCAGGTATACAAACCCTCCAACTTTGTTCTTTTAAAAATTGCTCTGTATATTATGTCATTTTCATTTCTCTGTAAATCTTAGGATTGTATTATCAATTTACACACTGAAAAAGCCTATTGGAATTTTGTATGTCTAGGCATTGAATCTATACATCAATTTAGGAAGAACTGATAACTTAACAATATTGAGTCTTGCAATCGATCATCATGGCATAACTCTTGAATTTTTTAGGTCTTCTACAGTTTCCCCCTACAATGTCTTATAGGTTTCAGTGAAGAAGCCTTCGATATATTTGCTTTAACTTGGAAATTATTGTAAAGGTTTTAAAATTTTATCTTCTATTTTCTGAAATTAAAATATATAAAATATAACATATAAAGAAATAAAATTTATTTTTTTATATTGGCCTTGTATTGTGCAACTTTACTAAATTCAATTATTAGTGTGTATGTGTGCATGTATGCATATATTAGTAAAAGATATGAATGTTATATGTATATATGTATCTCATACACACAAACATAATTGAATTTTTATTCAATTAAATAATAAATTATGTTTGTGTGTATATAATATATATGCATATAAAAATATAGTTTACTAATTATATTTAATACATTAAATTCTACACCTTAGAATTTAATATGAACTTGATCATGGCATCTATATATAAAGAGAAATTTACTGCTTCTTTTCCAATTGGAGCAGCTTTAATTTTTTTCTTGTCATTTTTGGCTTCTTTTTAAAAACTTTGATGCCCTGAATATTATATCCAGAACAATGATGAATAGAGGTGATGAATGAGTGTGGACAGCAATACCTTGTTCCTAATCTCAGTAACAAAAGCTTTTAGTCTTTCACCTTTAAACATGATTTTGGCTGGAGATGTTTCAGTGATGACCCTTTTGGGTTGTATAACTGTTCTGAGAAAGTTTTTGCTATGAATTTTATTGAATGCTTTATTTTGAAATAATTGTATGGTCTAAGGTTTTCTTTTGGGGGAAGTTTTAATTAAAAAATTATTTTATTTAATAAATAAAGACTGCCGGGTTTTAAGCTTTGTGTTGTTTTCATAATCGGAATATTTTGAGAAATTTGTTCATTTCGTCTAAATTGTGAAAATACGAATGTTCATATTATTCCCTTATTGTCCCTTAGAGTCTATAAAATCTATAGGGATACTTATGATGTAATTCCTGATATTAGCAATTCATATTTTCTTTCTGTTCTTGATTAGTCTAGATAGTAATTTAACAATATATTACTCTTTCTAATAAACTAACTTTTGGTTTTAGTAATTTTTCTCTCTATTTACTCATTTTCTATTTTATTAATTTTTATTAGTTATTACTATATTTCTTCTACTTTGGGCTTAATTTGGACCTTTTTTGTAAGATTCTTAATTCAAAGGCTTAGGTAATAGAGTTTTGATCTTATTTTCTAATGTAGTATTTAAAGCTACACATTTCCATCTAGCAATTGTTTTAGTTCTATCCTACAAATTTGATGTGTTTGTGTAATCATATGTTTCAAAATACTTTTCAATTGCCCTTTTTATTTTATTTTTATCAGACAAGGTAGTTAGAAGTGATTACTTTTTAAATAATTAAAATTTTTTTGGATAATCTATTGTTATTGGGTTCTAATTTACTTCTGTTTTTGTCAAAGATATATCTAATCTCAATAATTTTAAATATATTGAGAATTGTATTACTCAGCATATGCTCTATCTTGCTGTAAGCTCCATGTTCACTTCGAAGAGACATGTTTTTCTGCTATTATTTATTATGTTGTTGAAGGTAGTGTTTAGGTGGTGTTCTATAAATGCCAAATTAGTCAAATCGTGAAGTTTTTTCTATCTTAGCAGTGATATAACATTGTCTTGATTACAGTAGCTTTACAGATGTCTTGAAGTCAACGGATGTAGTTCTTCAACTTTGGTCTTTTTAAAAATTGTGTTACCTATTCTAGGTACTTTACATTTCCATATAAATTTTAAAAAGCTTGCCTCTTAACAAAAAATAAAAGTTTTTCTCAATTTGGGGTTGCATTGAATCTGTGAATCAATTAGCAGAAAAATGATATCTTGACAATCAATATTGCATCTTTTAATCCATAAACCGGCCAGGTGTGGTGGCTCACACCTGTAATCCCAGCACTCTGGGAGGCCGTGTCGGGCAGATCACGAGGTCAGGAGATCGAGACCATCCTGGCTAACACAGTGAAACCTGTCTCTACCAAAAATACAAAAAAATTAGCCAGGCATGGTGGTGGGCACCTGTAGTCCCAGCTACTCTGGAGGCTGAGGGAGGAGAACGGCATGAACCCGGGAGGCGGAGCTTGCAGTGAGTCGAGATCACACCACTGCACTCCAGCCTGGGCAACAGAGTAAGACTCCGTCTCAAAAAAAAAAATCCATGAACATGATATAGCACTCCCTTGATTTAGGTCTTTCTTAACTTCTCAGCAGTATTTTTAGGTTTTCAGTGTTCAGTCCTTGCACATAATTGATAAAATTTATCCCTCAGTATTTTTTAGTATATTGGTATACTAAATAGTATTTTTTAGTATATTTTAATGCCATTTATTCAAATAACATTTAAATGTTAATTAGTATTACATAGAAGTATAATTGATTTCCTATTTGTCTAATTTATTCTCTTGTTCTTACTTATTTCTTCTTAGTCGAAGGTAAATGTGCTAAATTTCTGGTTTCTTATTTATATTTTATTCTTTACAACATTCATTTTAAACCTTTTTTTCTTTTCTAGTACCAGCATTTAATGGTATATTTTTCCTCTGAGCACTACCTTTGCTCAATGATTCTCAATTGGGGTAATTTTGCCTTTTAAGGGATGTTTGGTAACGTCTGGAGAGATTTTGGTTGTCACAGCAGAGGAAGAGAGTGCTACTGGCATCTAGTGGATAAGGATGAGGGATACTGCAAAACATCCTACAATGCACAGAATAGCTTGAGCAATCAAGCTATTAAAATATACAAAATTATACATAATATACAGATATATGCAGAATATACAGCTATTAAAATACACAGAAGGCAACTTCTGTGAGGCAACTACTGTGTATTTTAATATTTTTTGTTTTTATTTCAATCAATTTAATATATTTCTACTGTGATATATTTTGAAACCCATGAGTTATTTAAAAGTTTCTTATTTACTTTTCCTATGTTAGTTGTTTTCTGAATATATTTCTATTCCTGATTTCTATTTTAAATCTGTTGTGGTTAGAGAATGAAGGTTTTATGATTTAAATCATTTGAAACTTATTCAGATATTTTTATGGTAGAACATCTATCTTGATGAATGATCTGTGTGTACTTTAAAGACATATGTATTTTGCTGCTGTTTTGTGGAGTAGCCTATAAATGTCAATTAGGTATATTTGTTTGTGGTCCTTCTTCAAGTCTTTATACTTTATACTTTTCTACATAAATTTTTAATTGATAACTGAGAAAAGTTTTTATGCTAATTATAGTTGTAGATTTGTCTGTTTCTCTTTTATGTTCTATCAGTTTTAACTTCAGGTAATTTTTAGTTCTATTATCAAATGCATACATATTTTTATTATGTCCTTCTGATGAATTAATTCCTTTATCAAGCTAAAATATCCCTCTGTATTCCTGATAATATTCCTTGTTCTAAAGTCTATTTTGTGTAATATTAATATATCAATTCCAGCTTTCTTTTTATTGGGGTCCATGGTAAAGAGTTATTCTATTCTTTTCATTTTATTCTATTTGCATATTTATATTTAAAGTCAATTTGTTATAGATAGCAGACAGTTGCCTTACTTTTTAATCAAGTCTGACAATCTTTGCCTTTCAGTTTAAATGTTTAGACCATTTATATTTAATATAGTTATCACTATGGTTGGGCTTAACTCTAAGCTCTTACCATTTTTCCCTCTTCAATTTACCTGTTTTTATTTGTTTATTTTCCCTTTTCCTGGCTTCCTTTTTTTTGAGACAGAGTCTCCCTCTATTGCCCAGGCTAGAGTGCAGTGGTATGATCTTGGCTCACTGCAACCCCTGCCTCCCAGGTTCAAGTGATTCTCTTGCCTCAGCCTCCCAAATAGCTGGGACTACAGGCGCACAACACCACACCCAGTTAATTTTTGTATTTTTAGTAGAGACAGGGTTTCACCATGCTGGCCAGGCTGGTCTCAAACTCCTGACCTCAGCTGTTCCACCCACTTTGGCCTCCCAAAGTGCTGGGATTACAGGCGTGAGCCACTGTGACTGGCCTTCTGGCTAATTTTATATTGAGTACATTTTCATGACTCTTTTCTATCTTGACTATTGGCTTATTACCTATATTTCTTTGTTTTACATTTAGTGATTACTCTAAGGTATACAGTATATATCTTTAAGTTATCAAAGTCTCCTTGACATTGTATTATACTACTTCATGATTCGTATATAAACTTTACAACAACATACTCCAATTTTCTCTCTCCTATTCTTTGGGCTATTATTATCATACATTTTACTTCTACATATTTTATAAATGCCATTTAATGTTATTATGATTTTTAATTTAAATTATCAGTTATCTTTTTATAAAACTAAAAATAATAACTTGCCTACATATTTTACTTTACATGTACATTACATTTTTGAAAATATTTATTGTTTTATGGTGATTCAAGTTTTTATCTGAAATTATTTTTCTTTGATGAAATTCCTTTTTATATCTGATAATATAGGTTGGCTGCTAATAAATTATTTCAGCTTTTCACTAAAATTGTTTTTATTGTATTTCATTTTCTGAAAAGTATTTTATTTGGGTATTAAATTCTAGATTTATAGGCTTTCCACCCCCCCTACACTTTTTGTCTTTTTATTACTTTCTTTTTCTCCTTTGTCTTCTGGCTTACACAGATTCTGACAAAGAATCTATTGTGGTAGTTACCTCTGTTCTTCTGTAAGTAATATTCCTGTTTTCCTCTGGTTTCTTTAAAAAATGTCTTTTTACCAGTGTTTATTGCAAATTATTTTAATGTATCATAGTGTGATTTCCTTTAATTATTTTCTATTTTATTTATTTATTTTATAATACTTTAAGTTCTGGGATACATGTGCAGAACGTGCAGGTTTGTTACATAGGTATACATGTGCTATAGTTGTTTGATGCACCCATCAACCCATCATCAACATTAGTTGGTGAATCTACGATTTCATACTTTTCTTCAAATTTGGAAAATTTTAACTGTAATTTCTTCAGATAACCTTTGACTGGCACTTCTCTTTCCTTTGTCTCCTTCACTTCTGGGAATCTAATGACATTTATATTAGATTGCTTGATATTGTTTTACCAATCATTAGAGCTCTTTTTTTTCCAGGATATTTTTTATCTGTGCTTAATTTTTGCAAAGTTTTTATTGCTATACTTTCAGGTTCACTATCTGTTCTCTATATTCTAATTTGTTATTATTCTGTTCAGTATATATTTTTTATGTTGTATTTTTTACCTCTAGCATTTCCATTAGATCTTTTATATATACTCTATTTCTCTCCTCATTATGTCCTACTTTTACCTCATTCTTAACACAGGAAACTTAGTATGTTGCCTTCTGATTTAATTCTTTTCCTCATTCTTGTATCTGTTTCTATTGATTGGTATTTCACCTGTTTACAGGTCATAGTTTCACACTTCTTTGCATTCCTGATAATTTCTGGATGATGAATATAATTGATTTTATATTGTTACCTTTTGGAATTCCTTTTTATGAATGTTCAACATTGTTCTGGCTACATATAATGTCATAGAAATCAGTTTAATATTTGGAGTGCTTGCTTTTATGTTTGGGTCAGTCCCAAGGAGTAAATAGTGCTTGTTTAATCCCATTACCAAAGGAATGTACTCTAATCTCCATGTATTTTGGAGACCACTTCACATTGACTAATGGGAACACAAAATTTCTCAACATTGTGTGAACTCTGATGATTATTTGCTTTCCCGTGATTCTTTCTCCACTCTTGTGGAGTCACAGTCCACACATATGCCCACTAAAATCAGTTGAAGACTTAAAGAAACCCCCATGCATATCTCATGAGCTCTTTCTCTGTGAAACTCCCATCTCTCGGGGATTATAGCCATGTACTACCAGTTGTCCAGTGTCCACAATAAGTTGTTTTATATATTTTATCCAGTCTTTTTATTGTTTAAGATGGCAATGTAAATCCAACTGTTGTTCTTCCATCATTAAGAGAAGCAGAAGTCTCTGAGACGTAGTTTTTCCAATCAGTTTAACCTCTTTAAACTCTGATCTCTTTCTCCTTAATTCAAAGAAACATTTGTGTTCTGCTTGGGTTTACTCTCTTTGCACCATAGTCTTGAAAGTTTCTCCATAGTTTAAAAAAGGTAAGATAGTAGGACTTATTTGTTTACCTTCTCTCAGAGATCATAATGCTGTCTTGTCACTAAATGTCTGAAAAAGAGGTGTTTCATATTTTTTTCTAGTTTTCTTAGGTATGATGAGATTGTAATTCTAGTACTATTCTTCCACCATGGCTGAATTGATGTCTGATATCTTCTTATGTGATGCATTACTGTATTTGACTAGCTAATGTTTTATTTAGGATTTTCACATTAGATGTTTTTCTATGAAATGGAACTTTTCTTTACTTGAATTATTCTATTTTGCTTTGATGCTTTTATTGAAAACTCTAGAAAATATTTTCATGTGAGTTAAAATATACTTTTAAAGTATACCTCATTTACCGTGATATTATTATTAGTCATTCCTCACCTGTATGAAAATATCTCATGTACCCTATAAATATATACACCTATTATGTACCCAAATTATATTTAAAATATGAAGTTTAAAATAAAAAATATAGTAAAAAATTTAAAAATGTAGATTGGCGAAATGGATTTGAAAAACAAGACAAAACTATATTCTGCCTATAGGAAAATCATCTCACCTGCAAGGACACACATAGACTGAAAGTGAAAGGATGGAAAGATGTATTCCACATGTATGAAGATCAAAAGCAAGAAGGAGTAGCGATATTCATACCAGAAAAATCAACTTCAAGTCAAAAGCTGTAAAAAGAGAAAATGAAGAAAATTATATAATAATAAAGGAATCAATTCAGCAGTGGAATATCACAATTTTAAATATATGTGTACCCAACACCAGAGCACCAAAGTATGCTTAGCAAATATTATATCTAAAAGAAAGGCCCTAATAAAATAATAGTTGGGAATTCAACATCCTACACTCATCATTGGCCAGATCATCTAGTCAGAAAATCAACAAAGAATATTGACTTTAAACTACAGCATAAAACAAATGTACCTAAGAGACAGTTACAGAACATTTTATCCAACAACTACAAAGCTTACCTTCTTTTCATTAGCACTTGAAACATGCACCAGGACTGACCGTATGTTAAGCCATCTAACCAGAAGAGGGCAGGTAACAAGTAACAAGATTAAATCAGTAATAAAATACTCCCAACTAAAAGAAGTCCAGAGGTGGATGGTTTCACTGCTGAATTCTATCAAATCTTTAAAGAAAAGTTAATATCAATTCTTCTCAAGCCATTGAACAAAATTGAAGCTGAGGTAATTCTTCCCAACTCATTCGAGGCCAACATGACCCTGATATCAAAATCAGACAAGGACACGACAAGAAAATAAAACTATAGGCCAATATCCTTGATGAACATAGACGCAAAAATTCTCAACAAAATACAAGCAAACAAAATCCAACAACATATCCAAAAGATAATACACCACGATCAACTGGGATTTATTTCAGGAATTCCAGTATGATTCAATATACAGAATCCAATAAAGATCACACATCATATTAATAGAATGAAGGACAAAAACATATGACTGTTTAAATAGATGCAGAAAAAACATTTGGTAAAATTCAACACTCCTTTGTGATTAAAAACTCTCAATAAATTAGGTGTAGAAAGAAAGTACGTCAACCTTATAAAGTACATATCTAACAAACCCATAGCTAACATCTTATTTAATGAAGAAATGTTTAAATCTTTTCTTCTAAGAACTGAAACTAACCAGAAATATCCACTCTTACCACTCTTATTCAACATAGTATTGCTAGTTCTGGCTGGAGAATTTAAGCAAGATAAAAAACATAAAGGGCATTCAAATTAAAAAGGAGAAAGTCAAATTGTCCCTGATCGCAGCTGACATTATCTTATGTATAGAAAAACCTAAATATTCTACCAAAAACTTTTGAACTGAAAAACAAATTTAGTAAATTTTCATAATATAAAATCAACATATAATAACCAGTAGCATTTCTATACATGCACAACAAACTAGCTACAAATGAAAGCACAAAGGAAATCCTATTTACAGTAGCCACAAAAAATGAATACCTAAGAATAAATTTAAATAAGGAGGAGAAAGACCTTTGCAAGGAAAACCACATAACATTGGTGAAAGAAATTGAAGGAGATACAGATAAATGGAGAGAGATCCTATGCTCCTAAATCAGAAGAATAAGTATTGTTAAAATGACCATACTATCCAAAGCAATCTACAGATTCTATGCAGTCCCTATCAAAACATCAATGACATTCTTCATAGAAATAGAAAAAAAAGTCTTAAGAATTGTATGGAACCACAAAAGACCCCAAATAGCTAAAGGAATGTTGAGCAAAAAGAACAAACCTGTAGGTATCGCAGTACCAGACTTCAAAATATGCTACAAAAATTTAGTAAACAAAACAGCATGGTAATGTCATGAAAACAGACATATAGACCAATGGAACAGAGTATAAAATCCAGAAATTAATTCATATATTTATAGCCAAGTAATTTTTGACAAAAACACCAGGAACACCCACTGGGGGAAAGAACAGTCTAATAAACAGTGCTGAGAAAACTGGTTATCTACATGCAGAAGAATGAAACTAAATCTCCTCCTCTCACCCAATGCAAAAATCTACTCAAAATTGATAGAAGGCCTAAATGTAGGGCACCAAACTATAAAACTACTATAAGAAAACATATAGTATGCTTCCGAACATGTGTCTGGGAAAAAATAATGTGAATAAGACCTCAAATGCACAGGCAACAAAACATAGAGTATGTTTCCGAACATGTGTCTGGGAAAAAATATTGTGAATAAGACCTCAAATGCACAGGCAACAAAAGCAAAAATAAACAAATGAAATTATATCAGACTAAAAGACTTCTGTACATTAAAGGAAATAACAAGTGAAAAGTCAACCTACAGGATGGAAGAAAATATTTGCAAACTATTAATCTGACAGAGGATTAATATCCAGAATATTTAAAGAACTCAAACATCTCAACAACAACAAAAAAATCAGAATATAAAATGCACAAATGATCTGAACAGACGTTTCTCAAAAGAAGACATACAAATGGCCAATAAATCTATTAAAAATGCTCAACATTATGAATAACGAAAATACAACTCAAAACCACAATAAGATATCATCATATCCCAGTTCAAATAGATATTTAAAAAATGTTGGCAAAGATGCAGAGGAAAGAGAATTTGTAGACATTACTGGAGGGAATATAAACTGGTACAGCTTCTATAGAGAACAGTGTGGAGGTTCCTCAAAAAACTACAAATAGAATCACCATGTTTTCCAGCAACCCAACTACTGAGCATTTATCTAAAGGAAAATAAATCAGTATATCAAAGGAACATCTGCACCTTCATGTTTATTGTAGCACTATTCACAAGAGCCAAGATATGAAAATAACCAAAGTGTTGAACCACAGATAAGTGGATAAAATAAATGTGGTAAATGTACACAGTGGAATACTATTCAGCCATAAAACACAATGAAATCCTGTCAGTCAATCATGGCAATATTGATGAAACTAGAGAACAATATCTTAAACAAAATAGGCCAGGAACAGGAAGTCAAAAACTGCATATTCTCACTCATGTGTGGAAGCTTTAAAAAGTCAATCTCGTAGAAGCAAAAAGTAGAACAAGAGACTAGTAGCTGGAAAGGGTAGGAAGAAGGAGGGATAAGGAGAGATTTGTTAAAGGCTACAACATTACAGCTAAATAGGAGGAGTAAGTTCATGTGTTCTAAAACACTGTCAGATGACTATAGTTAACAATAAAATATAGAAGGATACCTAATGTTCTAAACACAAAGAAATGATAAATATTCCAGATAATGGTTATGCCAATTATTCTGATCTGATCACTACACATAATATGTGTCAAAACATCACTATGCACCCCATAAATGTGTATAACTTATATGTCATTTAAAAAAATAAAATAAAAAAATTTTTCAGATTTTAGAAATTAAAACACATGAGAATGCAAGAAACTTAGTATAATTGACTCTGTTTATGCCCGTCTCTCCTTTTGTGATGTTAATGAGCATGTTAATTTTATACATCTCAAAATCCTACACGTTATCATTATTATTTTATGTAATCAATGTTCACTTGGATTACCAACATATTCACTCTTTCAAATCACCTTCATTTTTATTCCAGCATCCTCATGCTTTATCTGAACTCATTTCCTTCCGTATAAATAGTTCCCTTTAATGATTCCTTGGTGTAGTTCTGCTTGTAGAAAAATGCCCTCTATTTTGATTGTCTAAAATACCTAGTTTTTTCGTTTATAAAGGATATTTTCAAGCAGTAGTGGATTCTAGATTAGTACTTGTTTTTGTTCATCACTTTTAATGCTATTCAAATGTCTTCCTGCTTCTTTTCCTAAAAATTACATGTCAATTGCATGATTTATCTAGTAAAAGCAATAGTCTTTTTCTCTGGCTGCTATTCAAGATTTTCTCTTTGTCTTTGGCTTCCAGCAGTTTTACCTTGTTGTGCCCGGGTATGGTTTTCTTTGTGTTTTATGGCTTGAAGGTGGGGAACCAGGGGTTACATCTCTCTATCACTTTTCATATATTCCTGGCCATGTCTCCTCATAGGTTGTTTTTGTTGCATTATTTGTCTAATCTGTTAAATCTTTCTATGAGGTCTTATTTTGAGCTACTGTGTTTTTCAGTCTTAGATCTTCCATTTACTTTTCTTTCATAGTTTCACATTTTCTTTATATATTTATGAAGAACAAAAGTGAGAGAAAGGGTGAGAGAAGAGAGAGAGCAACATTTCCAGTTTTTCTCAGTGGAGGTTTGTCCTCAGTAAGTTTTTTCTGCTGTTACTGGAATCACAATCATTAACTTTCAAATAAAAGAAAAAATCTTCAACCTCATTTTTAATAAAAAGTACAAATTATAACTACAATATTATGCCACTGTATAGACAAATATAAAAATTTAGTAATACTTGGTGTAGGGGATTGTGTAGGGAAACTAGTAATCCCGTACATTCTTTGTGGTAATAAAAATTGATCATTGTAGAATACTTTTTGACTATATCTATCAAGATTTAAATGTACACACCCCATGACCCAGCAATTCTCCTGTGTAGAAATGTATCTTCACCTACATTTGTACCTGTGGGTAAGAATGTCTGTGGCTATAGTATTTATACGAAAAATGACTTGAAATAATCTAAATTCTCCACATGAGAGACTGGTCAAATGATTTTTAACTAGTAAAATATAATAATAAACTAAGTGTCATTTATCATGCACTGGTTAAATAAATTATACCACAAATTTTAATATAAAAATGAAATACTTATAATTAAAAATAAATATAATAGTATAAAAAGTGATAACCAAATATATTTTACATAACTTTTAATAAACTGAAACTCTCTTTCTATGTACTGATTTTGAACTAAGTCTGAGATATACAGTAAAGTTTAAAAAGACACAGAAGAGAATGTATAGTAAAAATATAGTACATTCTATTTTCACACTTCCATAGGCAGAAAAGCTATATAAAAAAGGCTTTTTAACACAGAACAAAATCATTCTATTCCTGTTCCCACCTCCACCAGTCTAAATTCTATCTGGCTTCAATTTTCAAATTCTTCACAAAGTATTCTTTGATCCTTCATTCAAAGGTAATCTCACATTCCTCTGAACCTCGAAGCACTTGTTTGTGCTAAAAATATTAATCCATTCTACATTTAAAGGAGGAATGCATGTGGTTGACTAAAACTACTATTAAGTCACAAATTCCTTGATAACAAAGACTTTTTTTAAAATTTTACAAATCTTTAAATCCCTGTAGCAACATACTCTGACATCACATATTAGAAGAACAAATAATATCAGTTGCATTGAATAGCATTCTTACAAAGTGAATGAAATGAATAAACGAATGATATTTTACTGCATGTGACAGATTTTCTACCTTACAGGCTATGAGAAACAGGCTCAATAGAGAGCATTAAATGAGTTCCAGGCTTATGAACATCATTTATAATAATTGATTGCACCTAAGATTTGAAGAATTCATTGAAGCTTGGGTCTTTATGATAAGCATATTTAGTATAGATTGCAGTTGCTTCGTAATATGGAAAGAGCTTCATATCAAGGTTCCCCAAGTCCCTTGTTAATAAAATTAAATACAGGTTTAGGTTTTTCTAAAAAACAGTGTACTATCCTAAATTTAATTCTACTCCTTAATGGAGACTACTTCATCTGATTCTTTGAGGCAGTACAAAGAGGGGAGACAGACAATTTAGGGACATCATTTCCTCAAATTTACAGCCATTCACCCTGAAAACACAATTAGGTGGATTAAGCTACAGAAAAACAGTTCTTATTAAAATTTAGCTGATAAAACGCATCCTGCTGAAGTCCTGAGTCTTGTCTCTATTTTGAGCCTCTAGGACAGATTCTGAATAAGAGATAAGAGACAGAACTTCAGAATGATCTATCTCACCAGCTAAATTAAAATAAGAAGGAGCAGTTTTTCTTTAGTTCAGTGCAGCTAATTATTTTTTTAGGGTGAATGGCTGAAAAAATAGGACAATGGTTTATAATGCTTTTTAGATTTGAGGCTCCTTCTCTCTGAGAAAATGATTAAGCACACACAAAGAGTTCACAAACCAAGTTTTGCATACTTTTCTTCAGAAGAAGTGCAAGGCTGTCTTATTGGGCTTGTTTACCTTTGAAGAGAACAAACGTTAGTGTGGATCACAGTCATTGTCAGGACACTAGTAGGTGGTTCACACTTGTACAAACTAAAACTTTTTTTTGGCAAGAGAGAAGTTTAAGAACTTCTTAAACTCATAAGAAGCTGTGTGTCTACAGTGAGCTTGTCCAACCCAGGCCCATAGGCTGCATGAGGCTGAGGATGGCTTTGAAAGTAGACCAACACAAATTCTTAAACTTTCTTAAAACATTATGAGTTGTGTTTTTTTTTTTTCATCAGCCATTGTTAGTATTATTGTATTTTATGTGTAGCCCAAGACAGTTCTTTCAATGTGACCCAGGGAAGTCAAAAGATTGAATACCCCTGGTCTAAAGAGTGTGTTTTGAGTCTGCTCCTTGGCTGTCTCATGGACCACATGGTTTTCTAGTCTGTCTCTATGAAAACCCCTGGAGGCTGAACCTGTAAAGGAGACTAGGAGTTGCTCCTGTTTTTGAGGCATTCTTTGTTTTGGGAAAAGTAATACACCAAAGTGGAGTCCAAGAGAAAGAAATATCACCTTCCTCTGAAACTGCCTTCAATCTATCCAATTCGGACAGAATTTCCAGAAAATCACATTGTTGTTGGATTCATGACTTATTAAGAATAGCAGTTTTGCCTTGCATGATTTGCTGTTTTTATGCTGTTCGTACAGTAACTAGTTACTTGATAGTATGACCAAACACATGTTGAAGGCATTACTCGACACAGGGACACCAAAACAGTAGGCATTTATTTTTTACAAGAATAGGATTATTTTTTAAGAAACGAATAGTCATCATGGAAAAAATGAGATTAAAAAAATTTCTTAGATCAATTTTATAACTATTATTTAGAAATAATAATCACATAAAGAGATGGATACAATGATCTCTGCAGTGCTTAGGTGCCCTAAAGATCTCAATCTGGACCCTGATCTCAGAGGTCTCATGGCAGGACCTGAACACCATCATCTGACCCTTCTCCACTGTTGTGTAGTTCTTATCAAACATGCTTATGCAACTAGGCCCAGTTTGCCTTACAAGCTGACATATTTTCTCGTTCATCTCCAAACTGAAGGACTTACACTACCCTTATCTGTCTCCCATATAAATACTCTATGTAGTTCAAATGATGTCTAATAAATTTTTCTGAATGTTCATTTCACATATTCTATTTATGATCATTCTAACTAAAATTGTTTCTGAGGTAAAGTTGTTCTTTTCCCCCCACCATTTGCCATGTGTCATTGGGTGAGTTAACCTCTTTGTAACTCAGTTTTGTCATAACACAAATAGAAATAAAACTGTGCCCATTTCACAGGATTTTGTGGGGATTAAATGAGATAATGCACTGAGATTAGGATCCGATACATAATAAAATCTTCGTAAATATTAGCCATTCTTTTTATTCTTCGATGTCTTGTTGTATTTTCATAGGTAGAGTATAAACTGTTTGCTAGAAAGAAAGATTCAAAAGGCACAAATGACAGAGGCAGTGCTCTTGGAAATAATAAAGGCCTAGTGCCAGGAGGAAGTCAAATTCAGGAGACATTTGGAAGAGATCACGAAAGATAGTTACCATATTGAGGAACTGTTCCACTCCTGAGAAGTAGCAAAAGTGAGATCCAAAAAGGAGGGCAAAAGACAATTGGGATATAAAGAGAATGTGGCAGGACCAGGAGAGCTGAGGATAAGAGTAGGATGACAGTTACAAGAGCTGAAGGTTTCTGGTTATTTTTCAGGAAAAAGGCTAGAATTTCACATAGGCAAGGTGGCAGAACCTTAGGGAAACATCTTAGAAATGAGAAGAGGTGTTGGACATAATGGGTCAGGGCAGAGCATATTTCTAATAGCTGGGTTTAGAAAAAGTAAGAAAAACTATAATAATTGAAACTGAAGTAACCTGAACATCAGGTGGCATTAGAATAGAAAAATCTCCACAAGCCAGTAGGAAAGCTGGCATATATTGGGTAAAAATTTTAAAAACAGAGGGATTGAAGAGAGAGTATGTTATAAGAAATAACAAGAAGATAAATAAACAATAATTTTAAAAAGTAACGTGTCTGTCATAAATTTCACATTCATAGAGAACCAGTCTGCTGACTAAAAGTAGTATCTCTTAGGAAATTCAAAAATAAATATCTCTTCATAAGGCAAAGGAAAACACAGAGGGAGCAGCTACTTTCTTCCCAGCCTTAATAAGAAAATGAAAACACAAGTAAGAACACAATGGCATTACAATAGTCTTTATTATAAAGTGTCAGTCCTGAGGTCTGCCACTTCAATAGAACAAACAAAAGTAAAAAAATTATTCCCTTTACTGCCACTGGGTGAATTATGCACCAAAGAAATTAACAAAAGCAAATGAAATAAATGAAAGCAACTGACAATTTAAGGCTTGCTTACCTGTTGCCTTAGGGTGGTGAGTAATGTAATGATGTCAATTAAGGAAGAGTTCTTTATTCTCATTCAAGACTCCTGCCCATAAAATGATTAGACTTTTCCTCAATGCTATCTTTTCAATGATTACTTGAAGTCATCATGGCATGACAGTTGCCATTAGTCATTATTTTAAATTCTGCCTGCCACTTACCACCCCAGAAACAAAGCAAAACAAAACAAAACAACAGGGTCCTTTTACCCTTCAAATATTGCAACATAATCAGATCCCTGGAAATGGAGGGATTTTCCTTCTTTTTCATCTTTCCTCACTTTACTCTTCCCTATCATAAGGCCACATTAACCTTTTCTGGTTGACCTCCACTGTTTCATGAGGAAGTGCCACCAAAATATGTATAGTGGCCAAGATTACTAATATTTCAGTAAAATAGAAGTCATTTGCAATCTTAGCTTTTTTTTTTTTTCACTTAGTGTCATGTCTCTCATAGTATTCCTTGCTTATACTTCTTGAAGTTCAACCAAAAAAAAAAAAAACAAAAACAACCTAAGCAAAAAGTACATGCTATAACTTACTGGGATAAATGTAATATTCTAGAACCTGAGACATACTGACTGGCAAGCATTATCCCCCAATCAAATGGTGGGGAGTAACAAAAGAGAAGAAGAGTAAGAATATAAGGATGGCTCTCAGAATTCTGGAAGGGATAATTGGAAGAATGATAGTGCCATTTGTCCAAAAATAAAATTAAAAAGTTTATTCATTCATTGTAAAATATTTATTGGGAAACTATTCCTTGCTAATCCATAGGCTAGAAACTAAGTATATAGTCAATAGATCAGAAAGTTCTCTGCCTTCATAAAATTTACATTTAGGTGGGGAAATTGTCACATAAGTAAATGAATGATTAATGCTTTTCAATACTATAGAAATATATTAAAAATAGCTAATAAACTGAGTAGAGGAGGCACCTTCACTCAGGGTGGTCAACAAAAGACTCTTTCGGGAACTGTCTTCTGAGCTGAGGTTTGATGAGTGACAATGAGCTGCTTAAGAGGCAGCTGTAGTGTTCTCCAGGAAGAAGGGATAGGAACTACAAAAAAGGCCCCACAGCAGGACAGAGTTTGGTGTTTGCTTCTGGGGTTGATTCCAAAAAAAAAAGTAAGTTTAAGAGTATGGGGGGTAATATACGTTTGGCTGAGGAAGCCTTTAATTTAAGATTCCTGGCTGGGCACAGTGGCTTACGCCTGTAGTCCCAGCACTTTGGGAGACTGAGGCAGGTGAATCACCTGAGGTTGGGAGTTCAAGACCAGCCTGACTAACATGGAGAAATCCAGTCTCTACTAAAAATACAAAATTAGCTGGAGGTGGTGGCATATGCCTGTAATCCCTGCTACTTGGGAGGCTGAGGCAGGAGAATCACTTGAACCCGGGAGGCGGAGGTTGCGGTGAGCCAAGATCGCACCATTGCACTCCAGCCTGGGCAACAAGAGTGAAACTCCATCTCAAAAAATAAAAATAAAAAGAGATTTGATTCCCATAAGGTATCAGGGGGATATATCCAGTTTACGACACCAGACAAGAGCCTGAAGTCCCTAAACACAAGGTTAGTGATAAGGACCTTGACTCATCACACCGTAGGTGGAAGTTTTAAACATAACAGTCATTGAGATTGTCCTGGATAATTTAAAAAGTAAAAAGTACAGTTATCCTAGGAACAAACCCTCAGAGTCACAAATATTTTTAGGATTTGCGGAGGGAAGTAAGTCCAAAAAAGTATACTAAGAAGAAGGAAAATTAAGAACTAAGAGGTAAGAGAAAGAACTGACAAAGCCAGGAATATTTACTGGAGTTGCTTTGCTGTTTTCACTCAAAAATCTTACACCAAAGCAAATTTAGTTTTATGCTCAGGAGTCCTCAGGTTGGTTGCACATCGGCCGATCCAGGTAGGCTGCACCTGCTGTACCAAGCTGAACTCAGCCCTCCTGCTGGTTTCAGGTCTGCTCTTCATGTCTTCTCTCTGGGCTTCAGGCTGTAGGGTCAGCAACTACTTCTAAAATTTTTTTTACATTGTGGATCACAGGAACTCAAGGGTGTAAGTAGCAGCACAAATTGCCTTGTAAGACCTTAGCTTGAAACTGGCACATATCCTTTGCCAACATTTCACTGGGCAAAGCAAGTCAGATGTCCCAACCTAGGGAAGTATATTTTTCGCATTCCAGAGTGAAATGTAAACATTGTCAGAGGCGTTTGAACCAGAGCCGACTCTATCTTGAATAGGAACTGGGTAAAATAAAGCTGTGATGGACTGGACTGGATTCCCAGGAGGTTAAGCATTTTCAGTCACAGGATAAGATAGGAGGTTGGCACAAGACACAGATCACAATGAACTTACCGATAAAATAGCATGTGGTAAAGAAGCCAATCAAATCCTACCAAAACCAAGATGGCAATGAAAGTGACCTCTGCTCATCCTTACTGCTCATTTTATGCTAATAATAATGCATTGGCATGCTAAAAGACACTCCCACTAGCACCATGACAGTTTACAGATGCCATGGCAACGTCAGGAAGTTACCGTATATGGTCTAAAAAGGGCAGGAACCCTCAGTTCTGGGAATTGCCCACCCCTTTCCTGGAAAACTCATGAATAAACCACCCCTCGTTTAGCACACAATAAAGAAATAACTATAAGCATCCTTAGTCAAGCAGCCCATGCTGCTGCTCTGCCTATGAAGTAGCCATTCTTTATTCCTTTACTTTCTTAATAAACTTGCATTAACTTCACTCTATGGATTCAACTCAAATTCTTTCTTGTGGGAAATCCAAGAACCCTCTCTTGGAGTCTAAATGGGGATCTCTTCCTGGTAACATTTTCCTGGCAAACCACGAAGGGATGACACTGAAGAGACACCTGACCCCAAATAAATAGACCACAGCACTGATTGCCTGATTTTGGGTAAGTGGTGGGGTTCCTGGATAAAAGATGGGATTGGGTTAGAAGCCCAACTTAAAGGAGTTAGAGTCTCTCCTAAGACAGAGTTAAAGGCCCATCTTAAGGAAAGGCAGTGATGTTTGACCGAACTTGGGTTCAAGGCCCAACTTACGAAGGTTAGGAACATCCCTAGGATTTAGGGGGTTAGAGGCCTAAGATTTAGAGGGATATGGAAAGACAAAGGACAGTAAAGTTTCTCTTGGCTAAGTACGGGTTCAGCACTATGGGGTGTTGACTGCTCTTCTCTTTGGATCAATCAACCTTGCACTCTACTAATGGCTGTGGGTGACAGAAATAGGCAAATATAGGAACTTGAAACATGAGGAGCTTTTTCTTCCCAAAAGTGGAAACTTAAGAGCTGATGGGACTGCCGAAAAAGATCTCTTCGCTACCAAAAAGCAGTTGCCTGAACTTAGGATTCAGTGCCACTGCAATAGGTGGGTATTTCTCTGGCCTCTCTGAGCTTTACTACCTTCCCCGCCACGCTGCGGGCAATGCTTTTCTCACTTTCTCTCCTTTCTCTTTTCTATCTTTTCTGTTACTCAGGCCAACTGTCTGCTCTTTCATCTTTCCCGGAGACCACATGATGAAAAATATTCTAGAGAGCTTAACCTTGTAACCATACGGTGGTACTTTCTCTTGGTCTCCACCTTCCAGAGAATAGTAATTTTGGGGCCCACGTCAGTTAGCCCTAAAAATTATCTCAAGCAGTTAAAAGCCTTTGCAAGCTCAAAATTAGCTGCCCTAGGTGCCTTCTGGGAAAAGAAATGGAAAATGACAAATACTGTAGCTTACTAGCTAAGGCTTATTGATTTCACCTGAGAGATTACTTTCAGCAAAGCTTATTTTTATTTTTATTTTTTGAGTTGAAGTTTCACTCTTGTTTCCCAGGTTGGAGGGCAATGGCACAATCTTGGCTCACTGCAACCTCCACCTCCCAGGTTCAAGTGATTCTCCTGCCTCAGCCTCCTGAGTAGCTGGGATTACAAGCACCCATCACCATGCCTGGATAATTTTTGTATTTTTTAGAAGAGATGGGGTTTCACCAATTTGGCCAGGCTGTTCTTAAACTCCTGACCCCAGGTGATCCACCCACCTCGGCCTCCCAAAGTGCTGTGATTATAGACATAAGCCACCATGCCTGGCCATGGCAACGTTTAGAACCAGAAATATTGACCGTTTGGTATGGCTAAAGTCAGGTAATAGAAATTTTAAAGGAGTTTACAAATTTTTAAAAGAGCACTACAGTTAAAGTCAGCTTAATTAAAAGCCAGTATTCAAGCTCTAACAGCCTAGAACTCCTTGAGAAAAACAGGAAATGCCACAGACCGCATTTTGGGAAAAGCCTCTGTTTTCCTCATGGAACTCAAGGAATTAAAAGCAGATAAATCCCTCTCAAAATCTAAGGCTCTGTTTTGTTTTGCATTGCGTTAACTTACATTTTTTACTTTTGGGAGTGTCAGAAATTATTTTGCATTAAGAGAGAACTTTGGTGTGTAATAACTAACTAGGTAGGAAATATACTTTTAGCAATGGCTGTTGGCAGTTATGGGGGGATACTTGGCTCTTTTCACATTTGGCTCAGAGAAGCATGCCCTTTGCCACCTGGAAAGTATGGAGATATTACCACCCTCCACTTAGGATAAAACTCCCATAAAAAATGAGCTAATCACAGAAGAGGCTGATTGACTTTGGGTTGCTTTGCAATGAAATGGATGGTAAAAATCATTGTACTATCTTGTTCCATAGTGTTTCTCTTTTTGGGGGTATCCAGGATCTGGTATAAAAAATGGGACCCTTAATTTTGGGGGATTTGTTTTGCCTTCCAGATGACCTACTTATTAGACCCTAAAACCTGTATGCTTTAAAGAGAAACACTGACAAATGAGAAATCTTACAACTACTCAACTACTGGATCTTCTTCTGTCTATTTATATGTGTTGTGTTTGTAATGTTTATACACAGAAGAGCTCCAATTAATTGGCTTAAAAGTAATAAAAGCTTAAATCAAATATTTTGTCAGAAAAGTGTAATGCCTTTTAGTTCACATGATTTAAGTAATCTTTGGGAAGTAAAAACAATTTTACATGCAAGGTGAGTAAAGAAAGTGTGTTTTTGGTAAAAGATTATAAGTAGGCATGGGAATGTGGATTTTTTTTTGACTAGCTCAGGAGGTTCAAGGATTATTTAAGTTAGATAGGATAAAGCTGAAGGTTTGGACAAGTTATGGAGGGTTTGTGAAAAGTTAATCTTGTAAAATATTTCTATGTGTAAACATAAGAACTAAATTAAAGGGGTATTGAGTTTTTTTTTTTTTTTTTTTTTTTTAATTGAGCATTGGAATGAAAGCACAACAGGTTTTTTCTAGAGCACTGATTTGTTCTTTAACAAAAATTTGTAAAGGGTTATAAAAGGTTTATGAGAATCTTACCTTGTGGTCAGACATTAAAATTGAATAGATTTGCCTATAAGATTTTATTAACAATTGGGGTTGACAGTAATAGTACATTATTACAGTAGGTAAAATTTGTCTTCTCTCTGGAACAAGATTTTCATGTAATGTTTTTTAAAATGAAAGATTTTTTTGTTTGCCTTTTGAATAAACTATAGGAAAAAAGGGAAAGACAAAGGACAGATGGTTTGGAAAGCTAAGTCTGCCCTCTTAATGAGTAAACGTTTTTGCCTTTTTAAAAATGTTTGAGTTATCATTTTGGCTAAATGAATGAATTATGATGACTTGGGATTTAATTTTATAATATCAAGTGTTTTAAACCTTTGATATTTAGCAAACTTTCCAAAATTAAATTATAAATTACATCTTTTTCTGACTTAATTAATCTTTTAGATATTAGGTCGCTTAAAGTTCAAAAATCACATTTGGCTTATTTTGTATAAAAATCACACAGGAAACATTGTCAAACATGAAATGGTGTTCACTTTTCCTTGGACTGTATTTGTATAAATATGTTATTGGTGTGTGTTCCAAAATTATGGGAAACTCCTATAATTCTGCAATGGCTTTGCATAGGTTATTTATACTTATAATTGTTGTGTAAAATTGTTGTATGCCACAGAAACAACCAAAATTCTACTCAATTGTGTTTTTAACAGAGGCTTCCTTCATTTGTCATCCATGGACAATTGTCTTGTTTTGATCCTCGTGAGAAGGTGGTTTTCCAATCAACTATAGAAGTCTAATAGATGCTCTTAAATGCAGGTTTCTGATAACTTTGGAGACTGTCACATTAGAAAAGAGGAAAAAACTCTCAGGGCTCTCATAGAGAGCTGGAATTTTCATGAATATCAAGCAGAACAGAGGTTAACTACATGGACTGAACTAATAGAAGCCTGAAGTGATCTTTCTAAAGTTGCTAATCTTTTGTTTAATTTTTCAGAGTTAAGGAAACTTTTGAGCTATTGACAGCTTTTAACAATTGAGTAAAGTATACTCTTGTGGACAAAATTTGGAGCATATTTATTTATTTCTCTCTGTCTGATTTTTCCAGAATTTGCAACTATTTGTGAGTATTCTTAACTTATGGAACTATAGTTATTTGCATAAGTGTAATAAGAATCTGTTTTCTTTTGTAACAAGACATAATTGGAGACACTGGTTATTTTACCAAGGCTTTGACTGGAATGGCATGCTTTCGTCTAATAAATCAAACTTGACTTATACAGCCAATTAAATCCCCCTGGGAAAACCAGCCTCATACCTTGTCTATACGTTCCTGGTACAGGGTTCCTGACCTGTGGTAACTAAAGAGTATCACTTTCTCCCAGGCCCAGGAGCCCCATGTTATCTTGGGACCTCAAGAGGAAAAAGTTTACTCAACTCATAGGTATTTGATGTTAAAACTGATGGCTGGGCTTGACTTAAAAATAAAATTTATCTGAGATTCCTTTTATGGAACAATAGTTCCACCAAAGTCAATTAAAAAGCCTATGTGGGGCCAGGCACAGTGGCTCACACCTGTAATCCCAGCACTTTGGGAGGCTGAGGTGGGTGGATCACCTGAGGTCAGGAGTTCAAGACCAGCCTGGCCAGCATGGGGAAACCTCAACTGTACTGAAAATACAAAAAATTAGCTGGTCATCGTGGCAGGTGCCTGTAATCCCACCTACTCGGGAGGCTGAGGCAGAAGAATCGCTTGAACCCAGGAGGCAGAGGTTGCAGCGAGCCGAGATCACACCATTGCACTCCAACCTGGGCAACAAGAACGAAACTCCATCTCAAAAATAAATAAATAAATAAATCCTATGTGAAAAATAATTATTCCTGCTGTGCTTTATAAAAATAGTCATGCCAAGTATAATAAAGCAAATTGGTCCTACCATGATTTGTCTTTACTAAAAATGAAAGACTGGAGAGAGAAAAAGAATTATGTTTCAAAAATTATAGTACACCTGTTATTAGATTCTAATCTCAAAAGTAGTTTTTAAGATTCTTCCTGAAATTTAGATTAATGCTACTTATTCTTGTGAACCAACCAGTGATCTCTGGCTGCTGTTTAGAAGAAATGAGAGGGATAGATATTGTAAAAATCTGGATCAGTAGTCTAATTTTGTACACATATTGGAATCAGCTAGTGACCCTGTATCAGCTTGGTTCCAACAATTTCCCAGTTCATGGAAAGCCTTCTTATTTAGTTTACCTGGGATAATTTTGCTTAATTTGCTTTAATGTTTTGGAATATATTGCTGTTGCACTCTTTGTACAGAAATGCAGTATTAGCTTATTGAATGTTTTTTTTAAATTAAACACTTATTGATCTTCCAGATATCACCTGTTGGAACTCAAGAGTTATGAGTGGCCCTCAACATACTGACACTCTCTGATTTAGCTCGTCTCTACTCCAAATACAAGAGACCTTAATAGTTAGGTAGGAATATCATCACCCCTATTCAGCTTGAAGCAGTTACAGAAGATTGATCTTTGTCCCTCTATAACCTTTAGGATTAAGGGTTCCCTTGTAAAAGGGAGCAGGGATATATATATCAGAGATGTGTGAACCAGAGTGACTCCATCTTGAATAGGGGCTGGGTAAAGTAAGGCTGAGACCACTGGGTTGCATTCCCAGGTGGTTAGGCTTTCTAAGTCACAGGGTGAGACAGGAGGCCAGCACAAAGTACACGCCACAAGGACCTTGCTAATAAAAGGATGCGGTAAAGAAGCCAGGCAGGACTCAACAGAACCAAGACAGGAATGAAAGTAACCTCTGTTCATCCTCACTGCTCAATATATGCTAATAATACTGCATTAGCATGCTAAAAGACACTCCCACCCAACACCATGACAGTTTACAAATGCCATGGCAATGTCAGGAAGTTACTCTGTATGGGCTAAAATTGGAAGAATCCTCAGTTCTGGGAATTTCCCAGAACTTTTGTTTATTTACTTCTCTAATAAACTTACTTTCACTTTATGGATTCACTTAGAATTCTTTCTTGTGGGAGAGCTAAGAACCCTCTCTTGGGGTCTGAATGAGGACCCCTTTCCAGTAACAACATGATAGAGTGCTCAGATATATAATTCTAATTCAAGGAAAGTGGAAAGAATTAGCAGCAATGTTGTAATCTACCACATCAAGGAAGTAGTTTCAAGGAGGGAAAGATATCAGGTCTAGTTATTTCAGAGGTGTTTCATCACATAAGGCCTGAACAGACTTCATCTTACTGGTCTAAAAAAATGTATTGCTGGAGAAGGAAATAAAAATATTTTAACCCAAAATATACTTCTTTGACATATTTTGAATGGCTACCACAGAGCTAATGTCCTTTCAAAGCTGTCCTTTGTGGAGAAAACTTACATCTGTTGAGAATCTCCATTAATGCAGCCATGCCTTCCCTTTTTGTGCCTTTCTGGGATCCAGAAGAGATTGAGAGACTGACACCTTTAAAAGTGTAAAAAGAAACATTTACCTTTTATTCTTTCTGGGAAAGGCTTCATCTACATAACAAGGCCACTTTTGCTAGCCAAGCCTCTTCGTTTTTTCCTCTCACTGTCTTGCCACTAAAGCCTGTTTTTGGAGACATCTGGGTCTACATTCTTTCTGCAATTTCAAGATGGTAAATTAGCTTCCATTATGTATTGGGAAGTTAGGGCTTCATTCTGAAGGCTCTTGTGTATACATGTTAAATAAATGCTTATGCCTTTTCTCCTATTAATCAACCTGCTTCCTATCAGTGATTATTTTTGGTGAAAATTCAAGGGGTCAAGAGCTTATGGCCTCCACACTGGTGGGAGCCTATCTTGGAGAAGGGCAGGGACAGAAACTAAGGAATAAATAGTAGGTGAAAATGGTAATAAAATACTCTTGTAAGCCTGTATATTAAAAGAAGAGAAAACAAAATTAAATAAGAGTATTTTGCTGGATTGTGTGTATGTTGCTTTTTAGAATATGAGAAATTAGAGCATGCTTTTCCATCATCATTATGATGAAACTTTTATTGAGGGTTTACTATGTGATATATACAGTTTTAAGAGCTTTACATGTGTTGTTCTATTTAATCCTACAATAAACCAATGAGATAGTACTATCTTACCCATTTCACAGATGAGGTAAATGTATAGCAGATACACCTGACAGCAATAACTCAAGTATACCCTGAAAAAGACCCTAAGGTCTAAGAAGAATGTGTATTCAGAGTTCTGAGCTAAGAAATCCAGGATTGGTCAACCCAGAGATTCATTCCTTATCTATGAAGGACATCTGATCTGGCCCATACTTTGGAACACAGGCTGTACAGGAGATCAAGATCCTTTGTTTTGGGCTAAAGGGAGGCTGCTAGGTAGAGGGTGCTAAGTAAAAATGAGATATAAACTGTATACTTTTTACAAATGGTAATGGTGTTCCTGTCCAGCACACACTCCTAGACTACCTTGTATGTAAGTCTCCAATAAACCCTAAGAAATAGGAATTTGGCAGGACGTATTTCACAAGATACAAATCACAAAGACCCCACCGGTAAAACAGGATGTGGTAAAGAAGCTGGTCAAAACTCGCCAAAACCAAGATGGCAAGAAAAGCAACCTCTGGTTATCCTCACTGCTCGTTATATGATAATTGTAACATATTAGCATGCTAAAAGACACTCCCACCAGTGCCAGGAGAGTTTACAAATGCCACGGTAATGTCCAGAAGTTACCCTGTATAGTCTGAAAGGTGGAGGAACCCTCAGTTCTGGGAGCTCCCACGTCTTTCCAAGAAAACTTATGAACAATTCACCCTTTGCTTAGAATACAATAAAGAAATAACTGTAAATATAGTCACTCAAGCAGCCCATGCTGCTACCCTGCCTATGGGATAGCCATCCTTTGATTCCTTTACTTTTTAATAAACTTGCCTTCAGTTTACTCTGTCAGCTCACACTTGAATTCTTTTCTGGGCAAAGCCAAGAATCTATTTGGCCTCCTGGGCTGAGCCCCTATTTTGGAGTTCACCCTGCAGCACCTACATCTTATTCACTGGCTCCTACTCTCTTCTTTGGCTTCTTAGGCATGGTGCCATTCTTGAGTCAACAGAAGTCTGGCACAGCAGTAACCGGGACTCAGAGATTAAGTATATAGCCCAGGATCAGAAAGCTGATACATGGCTCTAAAGCCTTGCTACTCAAATAGCAGCCTTGGTGTCTTCTGGAAGTTTGTTAGGAAGTTAGAATCTCAGGTCCTACCTCAAACCTACTGAAGCAGGTTTAACATCTAAACCCAGGTAATAGTTATTCATTAAATTTCCTGGTAATTGTTACTCATTAAAATTTGTGAAATACTCTTTTAGAAGATATTTGTTGCTTTTGTTCATCAAAAATCTATTACCACATCGTCCAATAACTGTGTCTCTTTTTTTTTAAACTTTAAACTTTTCTTTGATTATCTTCTTCATAACAATCCTTTCACAGTACATTTAAGAAATCACCAAATACAAGCAATCCTCATTGTTTGTGGATTCCATTATTTGCAAATCTGCCTACTCACTAAAATTTACTTATACCCCCAAAATCAATGCTTACTGCACTTTTTTGGATATTTGTGGACATGTGTGGAGTGACAAAATATTTGAATTTCCTCATACTCATTCCCAGGAAAGTCCTAGAGGGCAATGGTCCATCTTGTTTCAGCTCTTCTCCCATTAATGTGTCCTATTTATAGTCTATTTAGTGCCATATTTTCACATCTTTTCACTTTTTGTTAGTGATTTTGCTGTTTAAAATGGCCTCCAAGGTTGGGAGCAGTGACTCATGCCTGTAATCCCAGCACTTTGGGAGGCCGAGGCGGGTGAATCACCTGAGGTCAGTAGTTTGAGACCAGCCTGGCCAACACGGTGAAACCCCGTATCTACTAAAAATACAAAAAAAAATTAGCCAAGTATGGTGGCAGATGCCTGTAATCTCAGCTACTTGGGAGGCTGAGGCAGAATTGCTGGAACCTAGGAGGCAGAGGTTGCAGTGAGCTGAGATCATGCCATTCATGCCATTGCACTCCAGCCTGGGCTGACAGCGAGACTCCATCACACACACACGAAAAAAATAAATAAATAAAAAAATAAAAAAACAAAACAAAGCAAAAAAAAAACCCATAACCTCCAAATGTAGTGCTAAAATGCTGCATAGTATTCCTGAACAAAGAAAGGCTGTGATTTGACTTACAGAGAAAATATGTGTGTTAGATAAGCCTAACTTAGGCTTGAGTTATTGTGCTCTTGACCGTTAGTTCAATGTTAATTAATCAACAATACAGTACATCCAGAAAGAGAAAGAGGATATCTGCTGCTCTATATGTAATGCTCCTTCAGGAACTGCTAAAGTTATATCTATCATCAATACCGAAGCTATAGAAAACCAGCTAAAATTGTATATTTGTGAGATGGCCACCAATTTAACAGAAGAGTAGTGAGCAGCATTGCTGTGAGGCTAGAAGCCAAAGAAATTTTCGTCCACATCATTCAGAGTCAGGAAAATGTTAAACCCTTCTTGACCAGTCTTTATTTATAAAGAAATACTATACATAAATAATTATTTGTAAGAACATTATCTTAAATATGATATCTTCACAGAAATATACATTAGACATGGTAATGTATTGATCAGTTGATAGAAATTTTGTGACTAGAGGCTTGCAGGAGCCTACATTTGTATTTCCTTTAGGAACAATGTGTCAGTATTTGCTAGTTCAGTGTTTGCAACAATTTTATAGAACAAAACTACTGCAGAAAGTTGAACTGACTTTACTTATTATGAGCCAGCATTGTTCCTGGTACTAGAAATACAAAATAAATAAAACAGATAATCCCTTCCTCTTGTGGGTCTTATTGTTTAGTGAGGGAGCTATATATTTATATGTAAAAGACAGATGAATCAATACATATGCACTGTACAAAAAAGTAAATCAGGGTGAGAGGACAGAGAGTGGCAGGGGCTACTACGTATGATGGAAGGGCTAGATAAGACTTCTCTAAGGATGGGGCATACGAGAGGAGAACTAAATAAAGTGAAGGGCAAGTCATGCGAAGATCTATCATTTCAGAAGCTGGGAAAAAGTACAAATGCCTGGAGGCAAAACATGAATGAATCTTATTCATCTTTGGTTGTCCAAATACATGGTATGAGACTGGTACCCAGTAGACATTTAATCAATATCTTGATTGACTTTCTTATTCTTTTTGAGTATCATTGTGTAGTTATCAACAGGAACACTAAGGAAAAGGAACAGGAGAGGGGATTATTTATTTTGTTCTACTAAGGAATGCCAGAAAACCACATACCTAAAAGTTTCTGAGATTCAAGAAATCATCTAGTAGATCAGGTGAATATGATATTATTTCAGCAATTGTAGAGATAACCCCAAAAATATTTGTCTAAGGTTGAAAGCCAATAATTATAAGAGATGAGACTCCTAGCATAGAATATGTTTATAATTTAGGCAAGTATTTAAATTTAATCTAGAAAGAGATCCCATCAGGACATATATATCTTGTAGAATGGGTTCTGTATTATACCTCAATAATCCTACTCTAAAAGATTGTCAATTTATTGTTTATTTTTTCCTCCCTAGTATAAGCAAGATATTCTTGCTCTAAAAGAATATGTTACTCAATCAGGCATTATCAATTATTTACTTTTCTTTTGTTCTTTCATTTGTTTATTCATTCAGTTAATAGGAAGTTATTGTGTTCCTACTGTGGACCATGCAGTGTGTTAGTAATTAGTCTACAGAGACAATAAGTCTGGACAAATTGAATGAAAGGCTAAGCCCTGGAGCTACTAAGGGACTAGAAGCAAAACAATATTTTATTTGTACTTGAAATTTTACCTTATCTAATAAGGGCTGGGGCGAGAACACGATGATGAGTGAAATTGAAGCATCAAGATAATTGGAATCAAGCAGACCTGGATAACAACATAACTTCCCAATAGCCTGCCAACTTGGGAAAATAAAATCTGAAATTCAGTTTAATCCTATCAAAATAGACTTTCAGAAAAGTTAAAAACATAACCTATGTACAAATAAAAGGAGCATGTTTTAAAGATTTACATCAATAATGAGGAAAACTCCTGGCGATAAAACTGATTCAAAGGAGAACACGAGAAACAGAGAGTTATACATCCTATCAGGTAAAGCATGCAGAAGTAAATTTGCTAAATTGGAGACAAAACAATTTAATATCATACAGAGCAACGAAACTCAAAAGCATTTTTGAGTTATTTAGTTATTGGCAGAAATAGTTTTCATTTCTACTGAACAATAATCTACAAGTTAACATGTATTTTAACAGAATTTGCCCCCTAATCAATAGTGTATAGTAAACTTATAAAAGGTCTATTTCCTAAAAACCAAATAATCCTTGGTCTTCTTGAACAATGGTACAGTATGATTTTGAAAGCATATGTAGTCATTCATTGTCTTATTTTTAGTTTTGGATGATTTTTCTAACACCAAAATCCTAGAAATATTGTGCACATTAGAAGCAAACCAATGCCTGGCATATAACAGATGCTCAACTAATGATAGTTAAGTGTCTAGTAGGTTTTCTCCATCTTCCCCTATATAACTTATTCAAACTGTAACGAAGCCCCAAAAGGAAAGTATGAAAACAGCAGCAGTGGAAATAAGTCAGGATGATCCACGAAATGGCCTGTAGGCATATTCCTCCACAGCTCAATGGTTGACAAGAAGCAGCATGGGACACCAGCATGACACCCTGAACAGTAAGAGGCTACTCTGCCATGTGGTTTGAGACAAGTTGCTCCTAATAGAAAATAGCATTGAAAACTAACCAAGCAGTATTGATTTAGTGATGCCTGTTAATGTCATTCTATTTGTTGGCCATATTCCTGCATTTCCAATTACTCTCCAGGTACTGCATAAGCAGCTCCGTTGGAAGGCTCCATAAGTACACCACAGCATCTTCAATTGGTTTTAATATGTAAACGTGGCACTATTTAAATATTTCTTCTGTACAGATGCTTTTTTTTCTCCTTATTACAAATAAATTACTTAGCTCACAAAATTATCTGAACAGTAAGGTACAAATAAGGAAACATTATTGTTTGCTGGTTGAGGAGATAAGCAGTTAAACATCTAGAGGTGAAGTGGAGGACAATTAACATCCCAGCCCACTCAATTATCATATAATGCCCACTTCTCAGGGAATTAAAGCTATTACAATCTGCTACTATGAATAAATGAGTATTTTAGCTCTTAAAGGGTAATGTAATAGTCTTGAAAATAATCTTTTTATGAGATTGTGGCTTTATCAGTTATAGTTTAGAGACAGGATAAACACTGACTATGTATCGAATTATAATGACTGCTGGAGGGTGCTTGCATTTGGGTTTCCAATATTATTAATTTTGCAGTTCTACTCTTCTTGTCTAATATGCTTTGTGAAATAAGTCCTGGCAAAGAGACTCCAGTTCAATTTTAATGCTTTCTTCCTTAGTGAATTTTAGCAGCAAATAAATTAAGTTGTAAAAACTGCCCAAAAGGAAATATTTTCTGAAGGACTTGTGGCACGATGTTTTTCAATGTAAATGGATGCCTAGGACAGCACGGTCTCTCTGACACTTAACCGTGCTGAAAACACTTAAGGACAGCTTAGGCAGAGCTTCAAAGAAAAAGAAAAACAAAAGAGAACACTTTGTGTGTGTGCTCTCAGTCTCATGAAATGTAGAGAAGCATTTTGTTTGTTTGTAGTGTTTAACGAAAATCTTCTTCCTGGGACATTTTGACCTAGTTCTTTGAATCTTTATCAACTGAGTTGTTGATTTCCTCTGCAGCTGCCAAGGTTCAGAGGGGTTTTTTTCTTCATTTGACCAGCAGACAAAAGCAAAACCAAATACATGATGGCTTTAGAGAAAGCTAACTACAAAAGAAAGCCTTAGAGGGCCCCAAATAGTGGACCATATGTGAAATCAAATGGGCCAGCCATTAGCATCAGCTGTGAACATATTGTACCAACTGGGAATGAAAATAAAACATTCAACTACCAACTGTTATAATCTGTAAATAGTCAAACTAATTCCTGTGGACTCCCAAAATACATGCAAAGGGTGCTCATCAGGACCCCATTGTCCTGTTCACAGGTAAAGTGGCTTGGCTTATTTGTTTCTTGAAAAACATGTAAAGTAGAAAGACTGAAAAAAAAAATCCACGTGGTTTAAAAGACTCCAGAGATTTAGCAAACTGTATCCAAAGATTACAAACTGAGGATAATGAAAGGGTAGTGAATTTTGATGCAACTTTTCAACACAAAGTCTAAAATTCCCTACAGTCAAAAACTGGCAATGAACCCTAGGAAATTTATAGAACATACCAAAGCTCCTGAGAATTTAGTTTGCAGCTGGCAAGGGTTTACCTAACTTCTAGTTGCCTCTCATTTAATAATGTATGTAAGGAACAGATGGACAGAGTGTTCCTAGGTGGACTAGGCTCTCTCTAGTATCAGTAGCAATGAAAACCTGGACTTTGAATATTTAATTGCAGAAGAAAATAAAGTCCTGAGAAAAAATTAGATATCATACATGCAGCACATAGCTTTGCTTTAATGTAAGTATTTAATCCTAAAGCTAGTGTTTCATCCAACAAAATTTAGCAAGGCTAATCAAATGTTTAAAAAGTTTATATACATACATCTGTTTTTACTTAAAGCAAACACACTAGAGTCTATTAAAATTGCATGCATGTAGTAGAGATTAGTACTGATTACAATAATAGTTATCTTTTAATGATGAGATAAAGTTGCTCAAAAGAGAAGAAAAATCCTTTGTACCAAGTACCAACTACTTCAGTACCGAACACAAAACACAAAGAGTTGGCTTTGCCACTTTTTTGCTGTATGACCTTGGGCAAGTCTCTAAATGGCTTAGAGTCTCATTTTTCTCATCTATAAATAAAGATGATAACACCCACCCTGCATACTCACAGGGTTTCTGTGGAAAAGACAACAGATGTCATTTAAATTGTTAAGTGCAATGCAATGTGCACTCACTATGCTAGGCTTCACCCTGGCAATATGGACGTAGCTCTCTTCTTAAGGACTTCTCAGACTAGTTGAAAAAGTGACATATAAATTTATAATTGCAATACCCTGTTGTTAAATGAAGGGATAAATATACTTACAGTGTTCAGCAGGAGCAGAGCCTGGGAAAATGGAGCATTAAAGGAAATTTTCTTGAAGGAAATGACATCTGAGTTGGATCTTAATGATAAAGCATATTATACACATTAGGGATGTGCTACTAAAACAAATTGTATAATTGCCGTGGGATATGTGTATATATGTAAATATACACAATATAATGAACATAGATGTAATACTATGATATAAATAATATAAAATATAAGTTTATGTTTATACAATAAATATAAATAATTTTAGTGTTAAGTTAATATAAATACATAAAAACAATATAAAGCCAACTTCAGAAGAAATTCTGTTAGAGTGTTATATTGTACAGTTTACCATACTTAGGTATAAATATGACTTATATTTGAGAAATAATAAGGTTTCATGTCTGTTATAGCTGATTAAGCTATCAGATCTGATCTTTTACAACTCAGATAAAAACTTTCAGTTCTAGACAAAGTACAAAATAAAACAATAATCTGAAGACACTGGCAACTGAACAAAAATTACCAGCACCTGGAGGGCAGTCAAAATATGAGGAATGGAACAGCGCAAGATGAGTTATACATTTTTGTGACTTTTAACCTGAGGACAGGCTGAAGATAGTATTACATGGGTGGTTAACACCCCAATAGAAAATTCTGTTTCTCTAACCCACAAAATCAGATGTTAGAGATAATCAGACTGCTAGAAAGTAAGTGGTAAATACTAGAAAAGAGACAGCTGAGGAAGGAGGGCCCTATATTAGGTACACACATGTGCATGAGCACACACACACACACACATGCACATGCACTAGCCTAGTCTGCTGTTGCTGACCCCTGGGGAAAACAGGCATGCATCAATTGGATAAAAAAACAGTCTAGTTAAAGATAAAAATCAAAACAGAGTTTTGAGCTGAAACTCAAAATACAAAAGTTTTCAAGGTGAATCCAAATGCTAATTGTCTGATAAAACAAAGACGTTAATACTCTACAGAGAAAAAATAATAGAATCTGAGGTCTTCACAGAAAAAAAAAAAAATGTTCAGAATACTATCCAAGATTACTCAACCTATGAATAATTAGAAAAGTGTTCCCCATTTTCCAGAAAAAGACAATCAACCAAAATCAACCTCAAGGTTACCTTAGTGCCAGAGTTAACAAGTAAGTTGCACACAGCAGCTATGGTGCAGAAGTAATTGCAATTTTTGCCATTAAAAGTAATGGGAAAACCCGCAGTTACTTTTGCACCAAACTAATATTATAACTATGGTCATTTAAATAAATAAAAGTATTATTGCAATACTAAAAAAAAGTACTCTCAACCAAGAATGGATAACTTATTAAAACACTAAATCTAACTTCTAAACTGAAAATTACAATATCTGAGATTAAAAATTTTCAGATGGCTATGCTTAATTAAGAATGAAGAACTAGAGAAAAGAGTTGAAGACTGAAAATAGATCAATAGTAATAATTCAACATGAAGAAGAGAGAAAAAAATGCAGAACCTCAAAGCCTGTGTGTAAGTTAAGTATCAAAAGAGGAGGAGAGACAGATGCGATAGGGACATATTGCTGAAAGACATAACTTTACAGATTTGAGAAACCCAGCAAACATCACAAAGGATAAATATGTGTAACTCCACAGGCACAAAACATTTAAACTGCTGAAAACCAAAGAAACAGAAAATTATTCAAAGCAGCAAAAGTAAAATGACATATTTATATAATGAACTATGATTGGAAATGCACTGACTTCTTAACAGAAACTATGGAAGACAGAAGATGGTGATGAAACATTTTTAAAGTGCTGAAAATGAAACAAAACAAAAACCTCACCACCCAGGATTCTATACTCAGTTAACATATTCTTCAATAACGAATATGATATAAAGTAACTGCATATTTAAAAAATAAAATTCAGGAGAATGTTTTCAACAGACCTGAACTAAAACAAATGGTAAAGGAAGTTCCTGAGACTAAAAGGAAATGATATCCCATAAAAACACAAGCCTTCAGGAAGAAAAAAAAAAAGAGCAACAGAAAGAATATCTGAGTAAATAAAATAGACTATTTTTTCGTCATTTTCTATAAAATATGTATGACAGTGCCTAACACATATTATTGCATTGTATGTGTTGTGAGGGATTATAGTTTATCTGGATATCACATGTATGGCAAATATGGCATAAAGAATGGAAGAGCAATAAATGGATCTGTAGGATGCAAGATTGCTATATTTTTCATGATGCGGTATAATATCTACTCTAAATAGACTGTAAGACCCTAAGGATATGTATAATGCAATGAGGTAGAGTTAAAAGAAATCAAATAGATATATTAAGGTAGAAGTCTAAAACAATATTCAAACAATCCGTAAGAAGGCACGAAGGAAAAACAGAGGAACCAAAACCAGAAGGGACAAAAATAAATAAATAACAAAATAGTAGAACAACATATAATCATATTGGTAATCACAAAACATATTAATAAAATACATATTTCAATTAAAATGCAGAGATTGTCAAAATGAAGAAGACTATAAGACCCAACTAAACACTGCTTGAAAAAGATGCACTTAAAATATAAACACACAGAAATGTGGAAAGTAAATGGTTAAAAAATTATATACCATGTAAATAGTAATTGTAAAATAGCTGGAATAGCTGGACATTACTATCAGATAAAATAGACTTAAAGATGAAAAATATTAACAGAGATCATAATCACTTCAAAATGATGAAAGGATCAATTCATCAGGAAGACATACATCATAAATCAAAATATATAAATAAAAAATTGACAAAATTAAAGAGAAAAATAGGCAATGTCAATATCATAATTGGAGCTTTAATACCACTTTCTTGACAACTAAACTACACAAATATTTAATAAACACATAAATGATCTGAAAAACATTACTGACCACAAAGACATTATTGATATTTATAGAATATCATAGTCTACAACTGGAGAATGCAAATTATTTTGAATTCTACATGGTGTGTGTAATTATGTAATGTTGATTATGATGTCTTTTGGAGAAAATATATGATTTGGTAAACTTCAGTCAGCTATGACTGAGACAGTGTTGTTGGCAATGAGTTCAAAATTAATGAATCACATATATTGAATAATGTGTCTTTAACCAGAAATGTACACATAAAACAATATAATCAAGATTATATCTTGATGGATTGATAAAAATTTTGGGACCAGAGCCTCATAGGAAATTAACCTTTTATTTCCAGAAGCAATAGCCAGTATCCTCAAATTCAGTATTTGCCATGACTTTGTAGATCATAACTACCATAAATAAAAAGAATCAACTGTATATGAATAAACAATCAGCATATAAAATCTGCTCAACAACACTGGTCATCAGAAAAATACACATTAAAACTATGATGAGAAACCACTATAGATCCAACCAAAATGGCTAGAATTAAAAAGACTGACAGCAAAAAATAATGGTGAAGTTTTAGAGTAAGTAGAATTTATACATTGTTAGTGAGAATATAAAAGATGCAAACAAATCTGGCAGTTGTTATAAAAATCATCATACACCTAAACAATGACCCTGGTATTTATCAAAGAGATACAAAATTTTTCATAGCAGCTTTGTTCATAATACCCCAAATCTGGAAATAGTTCAAATATCTATCAATAGGAGAATAGATAATGAAACTGACAGATTTATAGAATGAAATGGTACTGAGCAATTTAAATGGAAAAAAGTCCTGTATACACAATTCACAATATGAATCTCAAAAATATTATGGTAATTGAAAAATATTTACACAGAAAATACAACTGTATGGTTTTATTTACATGATTTTTTTTTTTTTTTTTTTTTTTTGAGACGGAGTCTCACTCTGTTTCCCAGGCTTGAGTGCAGTGACATGATCTTGGCTCACTAAAACCTCTGCCTCCCAGGTTCAAGCATTCTCCTGCCTCAGCCTCCCAAGTAGCTAGGACTACAGGCACATGTCATTACATGAAATTCTAAAACAAGTAAAAATAATCTATGGTGGTGGGACTGGGTTTGAATTTGCAAATTGACCAGAAAATGACATTAGGGATTTTTCTGGGGTTATAGTAATGTTCTTGAGAGGTATTTGGCTTATACAAGTATATTTATTTGTCAAAACTCGTGACTTTGCATTGCTAAAAACACACTATTATCTACTTCATTGTATGTAGATTTTATACCAAAAGAAAAATTGCATATATTGAATTGTAATTAATCATATGCATGTTAAATTATCTAGGAAGACATGTACTGAGCTATGAAATGTGTCAAAAATAAAATTGATTTATAGGTGGATAGATGTATATTTAAGTGAATAGATATGTGATAAGCAAGTGTAATAAATGTTAATTATAGAATCTAGGTGGTAGGTATACAGATATGCACTGTAACATTTTTTCAAGTTTTTTTGTATGCTTGGATTTTTCATAATAAAATGCTGAAAACAAGTAAGAAGAATGACTTTATTAACATGCCAAAATTCATACCTATACAGGAGTATTTATTTCTGAAAAAATGATCATGAGACTCTGTGCACTTAATCCAATTTTGTGTCATTTGCTTAAAAAAGAAAAAAAAAATGTCTATGACTCCTCTTTTAGTGTTGCCTTCAGGAAACAGTATGTAAATCACAGAAGAAAATCAGTGTTCTTATCTTTTAGTCACATCTAGTATTCTAATTCCATATGCTATTATTGAAAAGAATGATCCTACTTTTTTCTATAGACTTGGCTGCAGCTAACTTCTGAGTATTACCAAAAGCAAATCTACTCTCAAAAGATAAAGTAGTTTTGCCACTGAGAATGTTTCTAAAATCTTTAAGTTTGGAAAGCAGGCTCCAAAAAAAGTTCCAAAATTTTTCTAAACAATGCAGCATCATTAAAATTCCTGTGAACACTACAGTACAACTACCTTAAAAAGGATGACCCTAATTCTTTTCTTCTTCTATCCATCTGTCCTCTATTTTCTCTCTCTCTCTTTTTCTTGAATCAATAAATATTTGAGCACTAGTTTAGGTACCCAAATGAGAAAAATTAAATATTATTCTAGGCATCGAGGAAATCAGTTGAGTGGAAGAATCAAGCACTTGGAAAAAGAAAAATTACAGTGCAACATATTGTGAGCAAAATGTAATATTTGCATATTTAAATTCTGGTAAATTCTGGTTAAAACCTATCCTGGTACTTTGCATTCATATCTGGTAAATAAATGTTGTCCTCTCACATTTAATATCTTTACCTTTCTTTATATTTTGGTCCTAATTCACCATTATTTCTTAAGCCATTACCTTCCAGTCATAATTATATAGATAGTTAAGACTTGACCCAATCCTCTCCTCATTCTTTTCCCTCCAAATTCATGGAAATTTCTTTTCAATTGCTTGATTACTGTCACTGCAATCACTACAAGCTCATGCCAGAGGTAATAATATTTCTTTTTTACTACTCTTTACTTTACATCTCATATTTAACTAGTGAATAAGTCTAAATGATTATTTCTTGACAATGTGACATAATTTTCATTACAAAGTCTCAAAAATATATACTACCAATTGATACCCACAGAGTTTCTATAACAAATCATTCGCAACAATAACCAAACCTCCATTCATTTAATAATTTTTAAATATTCTGCTAAACAATAATATGTCAATGAGGAGATTTTTAAAAGAAAATTATAAAAGGAAGCAATACTGAGAGAAAAACTTATAGCAGCCAGAACTCTACCAATGGCAAGAGGTAGTTAAGTGAGTAAGTGTACTTGAAGCTATTTCTGTATTAAAAGAAAAGAAGAATATATGCAATTGTGCCTAAATTTCAGCAGTGACTAATTCTGGGTGGTGAAGGCATGGGTTATTGCTATTTTCTTTTTTGGGTTGTTCTGTATTTTTTAAATTTCAAAAAGTGAAAGATGAAGAGAGAAAGGAATGAAGAAAGAAAGGGAGGAAAGGAGAAAGAAAAGAGGAAGAAAGGAAGGAAAACGGAGGAAGGAAAGGATCATCCTGATGATAGTTTGAATAACAGCTTAGAAAAGGTAAGATAATTGAGACAAGACAGAAGGCTAGTACAACAATAAAGGTGAGAATAGATTAAGAAAGAGAAAGAGAGGCAGAGAAGAGGAGGAAAAGGAAGAAGAGGAGGAGTTCATGAGGGAGAAAAGAAAAGAAGAGAAAGATAGAGAAATAAAGACCTAAAAACCTGTGTTGACACAGTGGAAATGAGGATGGGGAGAAGTTATCAAATAGGTAGACTTAAAAGAATTCGATGACTGTTTGGATGGCAGTGTAAAGAGAATAAAGAAATTTTTAACTTTAGTTGTCATTCCATGTGTAGTTGTCATTAATTAGGCATCTCAGGAAGACTAAAAGAGTTGCCATTGCATCTCAGGAAGACTAAAAGAGTTGTCATTTATGAAGAAGAGAGGATAACAGCAAGGTCAGTGTTCAACTTGCTGAGTTTGTAGTACCTGTGAGATGGCCGGGGGAGTTGTCTACGACGCCTTTGGAGGTAAAGATCTGAAGGTAATGAACAACTAAGTTGTCATTATGAATGTGGAAATTATCAAAGGAGGTGGTAGCTAAAGACTTAACTCTGAATGAGATTTTCCAGAAAGTCTGTTTAGAGAAGTGGTTCCTAAATTCAACGTAATAAATACCTTTGGAGGAATATTATTTGGTTTTGCTCTGTGTCCCCACACAAATGTCATCTTGAATTGAAATCTCCATATGTCGAGGGAGGGACCCAGTGGGAGGTAACTGGATCATGGGGGCAGTTTCCCCCATACTGTTCTCATGATAGTGAGGGAGTTCTTACAAGATCTGATGCATTTAAAAGTGGCAGTTTCCCCTGAGCTCGCTCTCTCTCCTCCTGCTTTATGAAGATATGCCTTGCTTCCTCTTCACCTTCCACCATGATTGCAAGTTTCCTAAGTCCTCCCCAGCCATGAAGAACTGTGAGTTAGTTAAACCTCCTTTCTTTATAAATTACCCAGTCTCAGGTAGTATCCTTGTAGCAGTGTGAAAACACACTAATACAGAGAATTGGTACCAGGAGAGAGCACTGCTATAAAGATAACCTAAAATTGTGGAAGTGACTTTGGAACTGGGTAACAGGCAGAGGTTGGAGCAATTTGGAGGGCTCAGAAGACAGAAGATGTGGAAAAGTTTGGAATTTCCTAGAGAATCGTTGAATGGTTTTGACCAAAATTCTGGCTCATAGTAATATGAACAATGAAGTCCAGGCTGAACTGGTCTTGGATGAAGATGAGAAACTTACTGAGAACTGGAGTAAAGGTCACTCTTGCTATGATTTTGCAAAGAGACTGGAGACATTTTGCTTCTGTCCTATAAATCTATGGAACTTTGAATTTGAGATGATGATTTAGGGTATCTGGCAGAAAAAAATTTCTAAGCAGCAAAGCATTGAAGATGTGACCTGGCTTCTCTTAAAAGCATTCAGTTTCAACTGGACATGGTGGTTCACACCTGTAATCCCAGCACTTTGGGAGGCTGAGGCGGGCATATCACATGAGGTCAGGAGTTCAAGACCAGTCTGGCCAACATTGTGAAACCCTGTCTCTACTAAAAATGCAAAAATTAGCTAGGTGTGGTGGTGCATGCCTGTAATCCCAGCTACTCGGGAGGCTGAGGCTTGTCACTTGAACCCAGGAGTTGGAGGTTGCAGTGAGCCGAGATTGTGCCACTGCACTCCAGCCTGGGTGACAAACAAACAAAAAAAAATAGCATTCAGTTTCATGCATTCACAAAGAGAGGGTTTGGAATTGGAACTTATGTTTAAAAGGAAAGCAGAGCATGAAAGTCTGGAAAATTTTTATCACAGCCTCAGAATGCAATAGAAAATAAAAAAGCATTTTCTGGGGAAGAATTCAAGCCAGCTGCAGAAATGTGCATAAGTAATGAGGAACTGAATGTTTATTATGATGACAATAGGAAAAATGTCTCCAGGGCATTTCAGAGATCTTCAAGGCAGCCCTTCTCATCACAGGCCCAGAGGCCTATGAGGAAAAAATGATTTCACAGGCCAGGCCCAGGGCCCAGCTGCTTGACAGCCTTGGGACTTTGTGCCCTGGATCCCAGCTGCTCCAGCTCCAGCCATGGCTATAAGGGCCAAGGTATAGCTCAGGCCATTACTTCAGAGGGTGTAAGCCCCAAGCCTTGGTGGTGTTGAGCCTGTGGGTGTGCAGAAGAGAAGAGCTGAGCTTTGGGAGCTTCCACCTAGATTTCAGAGGATATATGGAAACATCTGGATATCCTGGCAGAAGTGTGCTGCAGGGACAGACCCCCTCATGGAGAACCTCTACCAGGGCAACACAGAGGGGAAATGTGTGGTTGGAGCCCCCACACAGTCACCACTAAGGCACTGCCTAGTGGAGCTGTGAGAAGAGGGTCACTGTCCTCCACACTCCAAAATAGTAGATCCACCAACAGCTTGCACCATGTGCCTGGAAAAGCTGCAGGGTTTCAATGCCAGGCCATGAAAGCAGCTGCAGGGGCTGTACCCAGCAGAGCCACAGCGACGGAGTTATGCGACACCCTGGGAGTCCACTCCTTGTATCACTGTGCCCTGGATATGAAACATGAAGTCAAAGGGGATCATTTTGGAGCTTTAAGATTTAACAAGTATCCTACTGGGCTTTGGACTTGGATAAGGCCTGTGGCCCATTTTGCTTTGGCCAATTTCTTCCATTTGTAATGGGAACATTTACCCAATGCTTGCACCTCCATTGTCTCTTAGGAGTAACTGACTTCCTTTTGATTTTACAGGCTCATAGACGAAAGGGACTCAGCTCGTCTAAGATGAGACTTTGGACTCGGAGTTTTGAGTTAAGGCTGGAATGAGTTAAGACTTTGGGGGACTGTTGGGAAGGCATGACTGGTTTTGAAATGTGAAAGGAACATGAGATTTGGAAGGGACCAGGGGGTGAATAATATGGTTTGTCTCTGTGTCCCCACCCAAATCTCATTTGGAATTGTAATCCCTGTGTGTCAAGGGAGGGACCTGGTGGGAGGTGATTGAATCATGGGGATGGTTTCCCCATGCTATTCTCTTGATAGTGAAGGAGTTCTCATGAGATCTGATGTTTTAAAAGTGGCAGTTTCCCCTGAACACTCTCTCTTTTTCTCTTCCTCTCTTTCTTTCCCCACCTCTGCTGCCTTGTGAAGACATGTCTTGCTTCCTCTTCACTTTCCACAATGATTGTAAGTTTCCTGAGTCCTCTCCAGCAATGTGGAACTGTTAGTAAATTAAATCTCCTTTTTAAAAAGAAATTACTCACTCTTAACTAGTATCTTTATAGCACTATGAAAACAGACTAATACAGAGAATATGAAAGCAACTACAATTATGGAAAACAAAATGATATAGTGTGATACAGTATGACTCTAGGGTCCATCTTGGAATCCAGGTAAAATGCTCTTGATGTAGAGTAAGAAGAAAACACTGGTAAGGGCAGAATCCCTAAGGAAGACCAACAGTAATGAATAGGCTGAAAAATTAGAATGATCCTCCTAGATTATAAATTCCATCCATTTAGTCCATATGTATTCTGTAATACAGAGTTCACCAACACCTAAGATATCAAGTTAACACTGCAGCCTATTTTAAGGACCATCAGTTTGGCGAAGTCTTCTCATGTTAACCCCAGCATCCTGTCATATTCATCTTTCCTGTTTCTCCAATTCTTGGAAGTCAGTTTGCCAGTCCCCTCACATATGATTTTGAGAGTTTCTGTTGCCTGTATTTCTGTTTGAGAGTCCAACATTTTTTGCTCTTGTAAGTCTAAAGCAGTCTCCATAATCTTCCTGTTCCACTGAGCATTTCCTGATTAGCCCTCACCTTTCAGTGATCATGCATTAAATCTTTGCAAATTGATGGACAGATCTATCACCACTTTCTTTCATGTTCCCTATTAGTACCTAGTAAAGAGCAATTCTCAGTGCACATCAGACACTTAACATGTCTATTTAAATAGACAACATGTGTCTACTTAAGTATAGTTTAAAATATATTTAACAAACAAAGGGGTCATAGAATAAAAGAAGCAGTTTGATAAAAATGGTATCCTGGGTCTTTCCAATATGAGGAGATAAAAATAAGTCAACATACAAAGATTTTTTTTTGTTTTTTTTTTCCAATTGTCTTAGCAAAAGCCCTTTTCTCCTTTAATCTATGCCCCGAAGCCATGGTACTGCACTATCAAAGATCTCATTTATTTCAGGTTTAAGAAAGCCAACTGACCTAGATACTAAGTCCTTCTAAAGGAGCTATATCAGAACTCCTTGACACAAAAGATACTTTCATTTTACATTTCATAAGAAAAGCAAATTACCATAGCAGTTCACCTGAAAGAGTGCATAATGAATAAAATGGTCAAAATTCAGCATAAGTAACACATGCATTTTTTCCTTCTACAGTGCCACTTTTGAAACTGGCTTTATTTTAAATGGTTACTTTAAAAAAGAACCCAACGTATGCAACAAAAATGCATTGCACGTAGCATTTTGGAATTCATCTCCTGTAGTCTATCTCGGGTCACGATAAAACAGAGCCCATATTCACAGAAATATAGAAAATTATCTGAACTAATAGAGGGGCACAGAGGTGGAGATAGTTCCAAAAAATAAATCTCTTTATCTTTAGAATACGTATACTTATATATGACTACATTTTTACTCTAGGTATGGAAGAGCTACCTATTGAGTTTACACTTAACCAGGTGCCTGTAGTGTTAATGTTCACGAAGGACTTTCAATTAAGCAGAGTAGGTGTTTATGTCAACAGGAAATGAAAAGCAAGACTTGCCAAGGGAAGTTGAGAGCTTACACATTTCCCATTGCAGACTGGCAATTTCTCACCCAAATCAGTGGTATATGTGCATGTTTTGGGGGATGCTTAAGGAAATCACCATGACCAATGAGTACATGTCACTCAAGCAGAATTACATGTCTAGGTTTTCAGCATTTTCAGCTAGTTTTGAAACCAAGTGAAAGGAAATTAACTGCAATTGAGATTTTTCTTTGCCTTCTTCCTGTCCCTCCATAAATCTGCTACAGTTACTAAGCCACGTTTTTAAATTCCAGTGTTCTTCCTGGTGCCTTATTATTATTATTTCAGTTTTTTATTACTGATTTTGGCGACCTCTACCCCCTCTTCCTCCTACCAAATATTACATACAATAAGGGAAGGCAGAGTGTTTTGTTGAGTTTTTCTGTGCCCTACTTTTGCAGCTGGCACCTCATCCCCCGCTGTACTAAATCGACACTTCTGGAAGTAGCAGCTTCGGAGTGACTGACGAGAGCCATTGCTTGCCCAAGTGTCAATTTAGTGCAGCAGGGGATGGAGTAGCAGCTGCAGCAAAAGAGAGACCTTATTTCATACTTAGAAAACAATTGCAAAAAAATGCCAGAGGGAGGGGAAACTGGCTAGAGAATAGAAAGGATGAGCAAGCGAGCGAGCGAGAGAGAGAGAGAAAGGGAGGGAAAGGGAAGCAGAAAAGATGGGGAAGAAGAGGAGAGAAAGAAAAAAATCAATCAATGGAAGTCAGAAGGAGAAAAACTGAAGGAAATTGCAAGGAAGAATGAAGAAAAGGTAACTTGTCCTAGGGTAATAATATTTCACTTCTTTAATTTTAGAAATATCTTTCACATAATAAGCTTATTTGGTATACAACATTGTATTAAAATTATATCAATTCTTCCCCTTTTTCTTTTTAAAATATTCTGTAAACATTTCCAGTCATATTCACACACAAGGACATATCTGGAATAGACATTTCACATAGACAATGGACTTTTAGTAGTGGCCGCTGATGTTTCTAGATATAAAGGCAGATATTTCCAAAAATCCTTTGAAAAAAAGATTAAAAGTTGCTATGTACATGCACACATACACACGCATGCATAAGTGTAGACATATACATACATTAATTCATGTGTTACTTCTAATCTGGCTCCTCCAGTTTCTGTATTGTGTCACAGTTGTATCCAACTTGTAACTCCTCAAAAAAACAATAAATGTTAGAAAATACTTTCTGAAGTTTATATAGTCATCTTAAACAATTAGTCAAAGACAACTCAAGTCAGTCCAAAACAATACTTACAACTATTTAGCTAAATCAATCATGTGGTATTTTAACCAACTTGGTTTGCACATACGACTGCAGATAATTCCAATTTGATTCTTACTGAAGAGGGAATTACTTCAATCAATGTTTTTCAAGTGTATTCCGCAAAGAAACTATTTTAGTGTCAAACAACTTAGAGAAATTCTGTGTACTATGTAATCTATATGTTGGTGGCCAGAACACAAAGGAAAAATATCTGCAAACATTTTCATTTAAAAAGGCAGTAACTGTTGATAAGGTCAAATATATAATCTAAATATGTAAAACTAGAATACGTAAATGGTGGGAGCAGGTACAGGTGGAGAGCACAGAGGAATTAAAAGACAGGATTTTATTATTGAGTGATAATTGGAGAAGTATAAACTAAAACATGCTTTAAAAATGTAAACAAATATTTAAAACAAGATAGATCACTAAAGTAAAAACAAGGTGCACATTTGCAGTAAATTTGAAAAACAAAAAATGGCAATGAAGCATTTTTTCGAAAGCATTAAACTAAGCATCAAAAATAGAACTAAATAAATTAGTAAAGTCAATATATGTAATTGTGTTGAAAAGGTATATCAAAAGGAAATTCTCCCTTGCTAAGGCAAAACCAGAATCCCACTCTGTCTTGTAAAAGTGACTCATAAAACGGGACTGTAAGGAGCAAATATGGGAAAGCAGATATCAAGCAAACTCAAATCAATGAAAGAAAACAAAACAAAGGATGAAATGAGGAGATAGAGAAGAAAAATAGTGCTAAGATTACAATTATAAATCAAATAATCTAAGAGTTGAAGGCAAAACTGCATTAAACTGGACCAAGAGGGTCAGTTGTATGTCTAAATCCATCACGATATTATATTCAAAGCACAATCTGAAACTTTTTAATGTGTTGGCAAAATTGAAGGCCCAAAAATGTGTGCCACTGAACCACACTACACTGGTGAACTGTAATCATACAGCTAGGGAACACCCACATAATTAATCACATAACGATGCTCTTTGGCACAGTGTCATTTTGGATAGAACCATGTTTTCTTTCTTTCTTTTTTTTTTTTTTTTGGAGACAGAGTCTGGCTCTGTCACCCAGGCCGGAGTGCAGTGGCGCGATCTCGGCTCACTGCAAGCTCCGCCTCCCGGGTTCCCGCCATTCTCCTGCCTCAGCCTCCCGGTAGCTGGGACTACAGGCGCCCACCACCATGCCCAGCTAATTTTTTTTGTATTTTTAGTAGAGATGGGTTTTCACCGTGTTAGCCAGGATGGTCTCGATTTCCTGACCTTGGGATCCGCCCGTCTCGGCCTCCCAAAGTGCTGGGATTACAGGCGTGAGCCACTGCGCCCGCCAGAACCATGTTTTCTTACATGCTCATGGAACAACCTTTTTTTAAAAAAAGCTATTCCAGCAAATCACAAATCATCTTTCATTCACAGCATAGTGTACCCATAGCCTACCATTCTGTAAAATCTACTCAACTCAATTCTCTAGCATGATTAAGAACTGATAACATATATTGAATGCTTACTGTACACCAGGCACTATTCAAAGAATTTTGCATGTGTGAACTCATTGAATTCTCACTAGAATGCACTTATTTCACCTGATATATATGATGATAACATAACACAACAAATAAATTGTCCAAGACACATACCTAGTTAGTGATGAAGCAGTGTTTGAGTCTGATGATCTTGAATCTGTATCCTTATCACTACGCTATCTCACCTTTTGACACTTATTTATGTTTCTGTGGCAGTAGAGATATTCGTTGTAGCAAAAGTAAATTTTACACATTGACAAAAAGATGGCAGAATACCTGCAAAATTTTGTGGTGAACCCAGAGATGATATTTCTTAACATTTAGGGAACGGATGATTTTTCAGAAATATTCTGGATTTTAGCTGTAATTATTCTTTTTCATCTTTTTTTAAAAATAAAAATATATGTTAGAGATTGTCTCATATTAGTATATACAGAAATATTTCTTGGCCAGGCACAGTGACCACAGCCTGTAATCCTAGCACTTTGGGAGGCCTAAGTGGGTGGATCACTTGAGGTCAGAAGTTCGAGACCAGCCTGACCAACATTGTGAAACCCTGTCTCTACTAAAATACAAAAATTAGCCAGGCCTGGTGGCACACACTTGTGGTCCCAGCTACTTGGGAGGCTGAGGCCCATAAATTACTTGAACCCAGGAGGCAGAGGTTGCAATGCGCTGAGATCATGCCACTGCACTTCAGCCTGAGCAACAGAGCAAGACTCAGTCTAAAAAAATAAATAATTTTATAGTTATATATCTGTCGTTGAATTCTGCTACGATAAAGATACAGGTTATATGCAGTACTTAGCCCCAAATAATAGAGCAATGTATAATCTTTCACATAAATAATATTGTAATAATTCAAGCACACCTCCTTGTATAAAATCTACAGTTGAATGATGCAATAGAAAAAGAAATACCCAGTAGTAAAGAAAAGTTTACAGTATCTAAAATAATTTAACCAACAGTATTTAAAAACAAGCTATGGAATTGCTAGGAAAAAGGGTATGAGTATATGCATTTCAAATTTTGATAAGTATTTCCAATGTGCTCTTCATACAGCTTGAAAGAATTTTCATTTCCTCCTACATTTAAAGTTTCCCTATTCTCCCACTATGGCTAACACAAACTCTGGCTATTCACCCATTTAAGTGATAAAATTTATCTCTTAATTTTCCCTTGCATTTTTCTTATTGTGAGTAAGTTTGAGCATTTTGGAGTTTAAGACCGGCTTTCCTGATCCATGAGGAAGTTGTAAAATTACTTGTCCAAATTTTGTTGCTTTCTTCAACTTATTCTTATTTATTTCCAGGTGTTCTTTATGTATCGAAGTAATTATTTCTTTTTCTGAGATGAGTTGCATTTGCTTTTATTTTTATACTGCCTATTTATCTTTTGACTTAGTTTTTCATGATTTTTCCAATCTAGAAATTTTATCTAACTAAATTCAGCAATCTTTACTTATATGGCTTCAGATTGTGGTGTATTTCTTAGAAGCACTTTCCCCACTCTGAGATTTTAAAAAATTCTTCCATAGTTGTTTCCAGGAATTTAGGTTTTTACATTTTTTAACATTTAAATATTTCATCTATTTAAAATTTGTTAATTAGAATCCAACTTAATTTTTTTCTCCAACTGGTGACTCAGTTGGTCCAACACTATTCTTTGAATGATTCCTCTTTCTTTTGTTGACTTAAAATGCGACCATTGTCAAATAAAGTAGTTCAGTGCAATTTGAACTGTCAATACTTTTCCTTGGAAGTTTTTGAGAATGTTTTGATTAATAAAGCCACATAGTTCCTTCTCATTATTTTTCATTTCTCTGGATTTAATGAATTTTTAATTTTTATCCATAGCTTTATAATAGTGTGTCTAATTTTTAAAAATTTTGCTGAGATCATGCTAAATTTATAAAACAACTTGATTTGAAGTAATATCATTATTAATGGATTTTCCTTTCTGAAAACCAAATATTTTGTTATTTTGTGTCATTTATTGCACTTTTATTGTTTCTTCATATAACTTGTACATTTCTGGTTAAATTTATACATAGATACTTTATATTTTTCAATTATTATTAACAGAATCATTATTTTCATATATCTCCTACTGCATTGTTGTTTGTGGATATGGGGCCTATTCATTTCTGCTTATTCATTTTGTACTGAGACATTTACCAAAGTTTGTGTTGAATCTTTCAATTTTCCAAATAAATACAAAGAGTTGCCATTTCCTTCTTCTTTATGATATATATATATAGCTGTATATATTTATATATTTATATGTTTCTCTTGTACATATTTATACATATACATATTTATACATATTTATATATAGGTACAAGAGAAATTTCTCTTGTACTTAACAATTTTAAAAAGATTTCCCTAATTTAATTGTTTTGTCATCTAGAAAGTTAAAATTATATTTGAAATACAGTTGAATAGTAAATATAATATAAGCAATACTATATTTCAAGACAAATTTGTAGTCTAAGAGATTTTCATTATTAAACAAGAAAGTAAGTACAAAAATATTTTTCTAGTTTCCCATTCAATGTAAAATTCTGGAAAGTAAAGAAAAAGTATTGCTTTATGTTGTAAGCCAATAACAGACAATTGAAAACTATCTGTTGAATGTAGTCAAAACTTAAAGAAGTCTCAAAATGGCTTAAAAAATACAAACAAAACTCCCTAATTGCTGTAAGTGGCATTATCAAGAAAAGACAACTCACAAAATGGAAGAAAATATTTGCAAAAAATATATCTGATGAGGAACTATACAGACACTTACAACTCAGTGAAAAAAAAGATGCATAACCCAATTGAAAATTAAGCAAAAGAATTAAATAAACATTTCTCTGAAGAAGATACATAAATGACCTCTAAAAAAATGAAAAGATGCTCAACATTAGCCATTAGAGAAATGCAAATCAAACCACATGAGTTAGCGCTTCATACCCACTAGGATAGCTAAAATCACAAAGAGAGGCAATAACAAGTGTTGCTGAAGATGTGAAGAAATTGCAATCCTCATACATTGTTGGTGGAAATGTAAAATAGTGCAGCTGCTTTGAAAAACAGTTGGCAGTTCCATTCCTAGGAAAAATGAAAACATACATCCACACAAAATCTTATACATGAATGCTCATACCAGCATTATTCATAATAGCCAAAAATTGGAAGCAACATAAATGTTTATCAACTGATGAATGGATAAATAGAATGTGGTATATCCGTACAATTGAATATCATTCAACCATAAAAAAGAATGAAGCATTGATACATGAATGAAACATTGATACATGAATGAACTTTGAAAACATTATGCTAAGTGAAATAAACCAGTTAAAAAGCAGCACATATCGTGGTATTCTATTTATATGAAAATTTCAGAATGAACAAATAAACAGATATTGAAGTAGATTAGTGGTTGCTGAGGGTTAGATATAGATATAGTGGTTAGGAAGTGGGAAGGGAAGGGGGAGGTGACTGTTAATGGATACTGCTTTTCTTTTCAGCGTGATAAAAATGTTCTAAGCTTAGCTGGTGGTGATGGTAACACACAACTCCATGAATTTGCTAAAACCTTCAAATTGCACATTTTAAGTGGATAAATTTTATGGAGTGTGAATTATATCCCAGTAAAGATTTTTTTTAAAAAAGAAAAACTTTTAAGTAGTTTTTAAATATTGATAGTATCAGCTTATATTCATGAAACTTCTATAAGCTCCAAGATAGACACTCAATTCATGCATGCTGGAGATGTAAAGTTTCTTCTTTATCTTCAAAAGGCACAACGAATTCAAATTATAGACCAATTAAAAGTTAACTTATTTATTCAACAACAATTTAGTGAACATTCCTTATGTGCCAAACACTGAGTGTAGAGAAAACAAAAAAAGTGATGACATGGTGCTTCCCGAAAGATCTGGTAGCAAAGGGAGGATGTGAACATAATAAAAGTTAGAAAGTGGTAAATGCCATATTAAAAATTAGTCTAATGGGGGTTAAGGATCAGTGTGGCCAGAGAGTGGTCAGGGAAGGTCTAGGGCAAGAGGTCGATACTAAGCAGAAACTTAAAATATGGCTAGGGTTTATATGTATGGAAATGGTGGAGGTGACATATACAGGATAAGTTGATAATTTCTACTACTTTATTACATTTTGCAACATTAAAGATAAGTAGATTGGTCTGCAAAAGATATGATGTGATAAGCCTTTTCATTACGTGGGATAAATGCATTTTTCAAAGCTGTAGCAAAATTCTCCTATCTCCTGCTCTAATTCTAGTAAACTTAAACCGCAACACTTTTTGTATAGGTTGTAACTTAGAAAAGAGATGATCCAGATACTAGATGAAAGGAAATCAATAAACAGGTAAAGTAAAGTGAAATCTAAGATTCAAAGGAGAAAATAGAATTTTTGAGAGGACAATATTCATACTAGATACTGTCTTAATATAATATTTCTGCTCAGTAGCTCTTTTCAACAGTATAGCCAGTTCTCTGATCTCATGAAAGGCTAGAATTGGTTTGGTGATATTTATTCTTAAGGTTTTCTTGACAATCTAGTATAATAAATTGTTTTTTGAACATTGCTTGCCAGACATTGCTTTACTTCTAATCTCTCAAAGACTTAAATAATGGTCGCATTTCACGCAGACGAAACCTCTGAGGCTTTTTGGCACAGTTCAAAAGATTATTCTATTGACAAGTCCAACATTTAAAAGTAATGCTATCTATACTTCCTTTTTCCAAGGAAGTCACAGCATTGCCTCTCATTTACCCAGTGGGGCAGAAATGGTGAAATAGTCAGTATGTCCATTTTAGAAGCACATTCAAACTAATTGACTTCCTTCATATTATTCCATTTGTCACAGATCCATTCTTAGAATTCAGTCTTCTAACTTAAATTTCAGTGGGTTTTCTATCAGACACTGCTAACTGTGGTTTGCACAGTTATATATAGAAAAATCATGTGGAAAAAATTCTCAGAGCATTGAACTATTTATCCCTGGCCATTGTCATATCTAAGTATTTGAACCCCACTTGCCTTCCCTGCTGTCTTTCCTCTTCTCATCTGGGTTCAAGATTTCCCTTTTGAAACTTAAACTCACTACTCTCTATTCTGGAAATGAAACTTTGATTATTCGTGTTCTCTTTCTCTGTGAATTAAGGGAACCAATATCTTCCAAAAAGAGCTGTGCTTACATCAAAGGGAAGCTGAACCCCTTTCTTTGACTGTGGACTTATTCATCACATATGAGTTTCCGTCTGTAAGAGAAAGGGACTATCATCTTATATTCTCTAACTTTTAAAGAAAAGCAAACAAACAAAAATTCTGAAGTATCAAAGGTAATTGCCTTGGGAAAAGGACCATAGACTTATTAAACACTAACTTGGAATCCCACAATTATAATATGCGCTACAATGATGACTTCAGAGTAAGAGGTCATCTTGATCCCACTCAACCATTAAGTGCCTGAAAAATTAAACTATCCTTAGTGAGACATGATCCTAGAATGAGGACCTAGAAAAGCCTGCAACTGTTTTATTCTTTACTTTTTCTTGTGATTAATATTATTTGTAGCTTATAATATATATTCACATTATATAATATTTCCTTATTTATTTTGACACTGTGAAAATCGTTCAATTTTAATAGGTTATTTTGTATGACTCATTTAGTAGCTTGATAGTAGATATGTTTTATCTTCTGCTATCATAATTACACGTTCTCTTGTTATTGCTTGTTTTTTTAATGCTTACTTGTTATTTTGTTTGTTCTTGATCTTTGAACTCAAGTACATATTTTTTTGTTAAATAAATTGTTTTTAGTTTACTTTTAACTCTAATAGAATGCTATTTATAATTTTAGATTATACACCTAGAATTTTTTTTTTTTTTTTTGAGACAAGTTCCGTCACCCAGGCTGGAGTGCAGTGGTGCAATCTTGGCTCACTGCAACCTCTGACTCAGGGGCTCAGGTGATCCTCCAACCTCAGCCTCCCAAGTAAGTAGCCGGGACTACAGGCGCATGCCACCCACCCCTGGTTAATTTCGGTATTTTAGTAGACACAAGGTTTTGCCATGTTGGGGCTGGCCTTGAACTCCTGCACTCAAGCGATCAGCCCAACTCTGCCTTGCAAAGTGCTAGGATTAAAGGTGTGAGTCACAGTGTCTAGAGATCTTTACTTCTTAACAGGACGCTAATTACCCTTTAAATATGAGAAAATGCACATATATATTGACATTACTCACCTCCTCACCATATTCTAATCTGCTCCTTCACTTCTATTTCCATAGCTTCAGGTTTTTAAAATCAAGTATTGTTATTTAAGGTAATTTTGTGTTTAAGTAATTCACCAGTCATTTTACTTCATCACTTACCCACTCCTGATATTTAAAATTTAAAATCATTGCTGAGTTACTTAGAATTACATTTTTAAGTAGAATTTTTAGAGATGTCACATGAGCAAAGCACTTCTTGAGTCTCTATATCCTCAGAATGCCTTCAGGTTACCTTCACTTTTTTTTTTTTTTTTTTTTTTTTTTTTTTTTTTTTTTTTTTTTTGAGACGGAGTCTCGCTCTGTCGCCCAGGCTGGAGTGCAGTGGCCGGATCTCAGCTCACTGCAAGCTCCGCCTCCCGGGTTTACGCCATTCTCCGGCCTCAGCCTCCCGAGTAACTGGGACTACAGGCGCCGGCCACCTCGCCCGGCTAGTTTTTTGTATTTCTTAATAGAGACGGGGTTTCACCGTGTTAGCCAGGATGGTCTCGATCTCCTGACCTCGTGATCCGCCCGTCTCGGCCTCCCAAAGTGCTGGGATTACAGGCTTGAGCCACCGCGCCCGGCCTACCTTCACATTTGAATACAGTCTGCACACTAGTGGGGAAGGGTGTCTTCAGTCAGTTTCCCCTCCAAACTCTGTGGACAGTTTCAGAGCTTTGTGCCATCTAACAAAGCTCTGCTGGGGAGATCCAGGGCAGACTGATTCCTTTTTGTGTCTTGATTCTTATGTTTTCTTTATTTTTCCTCAATTATCATAAAATTAAGCACCTGTCTGCATGATTCCTCTTGAAACACAGAAGATCTTAAAGATCTTAAAATCGAAAGATTCAGGTATCCCTTTAGATTAAAAAAATTCTTCAATAATTTGTGCTTTCTTTTATAAGTTTACCGTAAGCACTTCATCTGTAAACTCTTTTCCATCTAAATGTATGATATCTGTCAATATTTTATCTCACAGTCTTTTATTCTATGTTCTAAGTGAACTCAAGCCCTTTCCCATAATGCTTTTTTATTTTTCTGTAGTGGCTTTCGAGAAAGGCAAGGTAATAAGAAAGGCACTATAGCAGAACAGTTGTGGGAGTCATTAGATTTATTTACAAATATGCCAGTTTTCCTATTTCTTTCATGCATGATGTGAGGTTGTGTTTCTCCACCTCCACTTCTCAAAAGTAAGTATGGTTTGCTTTGGCCAATGAAATGGAAGCCTACACTCTATGTGTTACTTCTGGGCAGAATCATTTCATTGCCAGTGCAGGACACTGAATGTTCCCTAAACCTGCTGTGGGTGATAATGGAAACACAAATCAAGATGAAGTTTTCCTCAGTCTTCATCCCTGATTGACTCCGACAACTTAGGTCTCCCTACTGACTTGCTTTTGGATAACCAGAGTGAGAGAGAGAGATTTTGTTTTTGAATCCACTGAGTTTTTAAGGCTGTTCATCCGCATAACATAACTTTGCAAACCTTACTGATATATTTGAAAATGCCTATTAAGTGTGGGAAGGAACCCCTTACAATTTTCCTTTGCTTCATGGTATGTCATTTCCTAAAATGTACTTTTCCTATTAATTTTCCACATTTTTTTCCTCCATCAATTAAATTAGCAATTTTGTATACGTTTTTGTTACTTTTTTTAAATTTATTTTTGAGTTGACACAGATCTATCCTGACTTATTTGATCCAATCAAGTGTAAATGAAATCCACATCCCCACATCCTTTGCTTTCCTGTGCATCAAGATACTAGATAGCAAGTAGTGCCAGTTTATACCATTTGGGTAGTTACTTAGCTATCTGAAAGGAATTAGGAAGTGGTTAAGGAAGAAAGCAGCTGATATATCCTGACTCCCAACATTTTCCCTCCAAAAGTTTTTATCAACTTTCCTCAGGACATTGTGTGATGCTTGTGAGAAATGGAAGAGTAATTGTTCTTGAGGGTAAACCACTTGCTTTGGTGAGAGCCATTGGTTTGGAGGGTCTGCCTATTTTCTCTGATTACTTGGCATTTGGTATAAGCTGCACAGCTGACCAAATGCCAGGTAACATAGGAACATAAAGTTGTGTTCCATTTCTTTTTTATCTTAGTGTTACTAGATCTCTTCTTTCTTGGTTAGCTGGAAAAAATGTATCCAAAAAATATCTTACTAAGAGAATGAAAAGATAAGTCTTAGACTAGGAGAAAATATTTCTAAAACACATATCTGATAAAGAACTAGAACCTAAAATGCATAAGGAACTCTTAAAAACTCATCAATTAAAAAAAGTTGAAAAATGGACAAAATATCTGAACAGAAAGCTCACCAAAGAAGATACACAAAGGTCAAGTAAGCATAGAAGAAAATGTTCTACATTGCATGTCGATAGGGCATTGCAAATTAAAACAAGAAACCACTACACACCTATTAGAACAGCTAAAATACAAAGCATGACAACACCAAATGTTGATGAGGACACGAAGCAATAGAAACTCTCACTTATTGCTGGTATGACGCAAAATGATGCAGCTACTTTAGAAGACAGTTTAGTAGTCTCTTATAAAACTAAACATATTCTTGCCATATGATCCAATAATCAACTCCTTAGTATTTAGCCAAATGAGTTGAAATCACATGTACACAAAAACCTTGATAAGAGTGTTCAAGTCGAAATTTATTCATAATTTCCAAAGCTTAAAAGCAACAAAGATGTCCTTCAGTGGGTAAATGGATAAACAAATTAGTACATCTGTAAAATAAAATATAACTCAGTGATAAGAAGAAATGAGCTATCAAGCCATGAAAAGATATGGAGGAACCTTAAATGTATATTGCTAAGTGAAAGAAACCAATATATAAAGGCTTCATACTGCATGATTCCAACAATATGACAATGTGGAAAAAGAAAAGCTATAGAGACAATAAAAAGATCAGTGATTGTCAGGAGTTTGTGGGGAGAGAGGAAGGGAGGAATGCATGAATAGGCAGAGCACAGGGAATTTTTAGGGCAGGGAAGCTCTTCTGTATATTACATAATAAAATATATTAATATAGTAATATATAATACTATATGTTATATAATGCAATGATGGATACATGTCAATATACATTTATTAAAACTCATGAAAGGTAGACACAAAAAGTGAAACTTAAACTATGGAGTTTAGTTAATAGAAATTTATCAATACTGGCTCATCAATTGTAACAAAAGTACCACACTGATGCAACATGTTAACAATGGGAAACTGGGTTGTGGGTGAAGGGAGTATAAGAAAACGATCTGCACTTTCCTCTCAATTTTTTGGGTAAGCCTAAAACTGTTCAAAAACATAAATTGCTACTATATATGATAGCATGTTACATGTTAAATATATGTATATATTCATTCCATGCAGATTCTCTTTCAGTTCTATTGTTCCATAACAGGAAAATGGGCCACTGTGAAGTATTCCCATCCATGTACCCAACATTCATTTCTATAAATTAGTGTGGCTGATCTCCATGATTTTTTTTTATATACTTTAAGTTCTAGGGTACATGTGCACAACGTGCAAGTTTGTTACATATATATACATGTGCCATGTTGGTATGCTGCACCCATTAACTCATCATTTACATCAGATATATCTCCTAATGCTATCCCTCCCCCTTACCCCCTCCCCACAATAAGACCCGGTGTGTGATGCTCCCCTTCCTGTGTCCAAGTGATCTCATTGTTCAATTCCCACCTATGAGTGAGAACAGATCTGCATGATTTCTTAACATTGTTATAGTGATTGACAGCAAACTGTTGTTTGTATGATCATAAAGTACCAACAGTTGTGCTAAATCTTTAAATAAGACTTCATTTTATTTGATTCTTTCAACAAATTTCTGAGGTAGGTGTTATTATCTCCATATTGCAGTTGAGGGAACAGAAGTATAAGTAACTTGCTGGAACCTCAAACATGGAAGCTCCAAAGCTAAACCCAGGCCTATTAGATTAGAACCCCCACTCTCTCTCTCTCTCTTTTTTTTTTTTTTTTTTTTTTTTGAGACAGAGTTTTTCTCTTCGTGCCCAGCTGGAGTGCAATGGTGCAATTCTGGCTCACTGCAGCTTCCAACTCGCGGGCTTAAGTGATTCTCCTGCCTGAGCCTCCTGAGTAGCTGGGACTACAGGTGTGTGGCACCACGCCTGGCTAATTTTTTGTATTTTTAGTAGAGATGGCATTTCACCGTGTTGGCCAGGCTGATCTCGAACTCTTGACCTCAGGTGATCCACCCGCCTCGGCCTCCCAAAGTGGTAGGATTACAGGCGTGAGCCACCGCGCCTGGCCCACTCTCTTAAATAAAAGCCAAATGATTCCTTTTCCTTATCACCCGAAGCACACAATGTTTGGGTTTAGTGCATGTGTATCCATTCAACATGATACAAACTGTATTTGACAGATAGTCCTCTAGGTTTATGGTATGTAATAGTGCTCTTCTGTTTCAAGATAGTGAAACTTTATCTTTTTAAAATTTCAATGAACATCATGAAAGAAATGCTCTTACTCTGCCATCTTTCCCCGAAGCCTCTCTTTCAAATTAGGTCTGTTATGATTGAATGATTGATTCCTATTTCCAGCATTATGTTGACTAGATTACTATTAGAGGAATAATACCTCTTCAATTGAAAATACTAAAAGCAAAAATAAAAAAGATGAAATACTTTTTGATTAAATGCATTCATGAGCTGGCATTAAAGAAAAGAATATTGAAGCCAAAAATAAGAAGTCATGTGCCAAGTAGAGTAAAATGAGCACTAATTTTCTTAGACTTGTGGAGCTCAGGAGACAAGATACAAAGCCCAGGCATTGGCCACGGTGAGGAATCTTGTAGAATATTTGTGATGAAGCAGAGATAAACATATCCACCCCAGGACTGAAGAACAGCTGCTTATAATAAGCTCTGGCACTGAGTGGTAGGAGAAAAAATACTCTCCATTGTGAATTTGTGATCACTGTTTGGCACACATAAGGATTTGAAGCCTGAGGTGACACTTCCTAGGTAGTCTGAAAAAATTTTAAGCTAACTATATTATTAAAAATGTTTCCAGACTGAAATAATCCCCACAATTCACATCTTTATTGCTGTAAGAAATAATCAACTATTTAAAATAATATGACAATATATTATGTGAGTTATAAAATATGTAGTAGTAAAACGAGAAATTATAGCACAAAGGATGGGAGGGGGAGATGTAAGTATTTTGTTATAAGGATTTTCCACTATGTGGGAAAAATGTAGAATATAATATGAAAGTGAATATAATAACATCACTTGAAGGTAGACTGTAAAAAGTTAAAGACGCATATTGTAAATGTGAAATCAATCCTTTAAAAGAACTCAACAGCATATTTAATAATTTAATATTGGAGATAAAATGTAATTCTAGTAATATAGAGTTAACCTTTAAAAAGGACAGAAAAAGGGAAAAGTTTAACTAAAAGAAAATGTATAGCAATACAGTAGGCTTAAACCCATCCTTATTGGTAAATAAATTAATTGTGGATAGTCTAAAAGCTACACCGAAGTGGCAGAGATTATTAGATCATATAAGAAAACAAGATTAAACTATATACTATCTACAAAAAAAATCCTTTTAAATATAAAAACACAGATAAGTACATAAATAGAAAAAGATACAGGTAAACAATAACCCTAAGAATCCTAACATAGCTATTTAAATAACAGTAAAGGTACACTTTAAAATAAAGTGTATGACCAGGGATAAAGATAGATATTTCTTAATGATATAAAGGTCATTTCATCAGGAAAACCTAACAAGCCTACGTGTATAAGCACCTAATACCAGAATTTTTAAATGTGTGAAGCAATGGTCTAGCACGTAGGGAGCTTAGAAGTTGCCAATTCATCCTGCCAACAAGTAAAAAATGGAACAAACTGAAAAATCAATAGTTTTCCTTAGGCCCATCAGAGAAGTGAGGCCACAGGGTAAACTAATGTCTCCCCCTAATTGGAGACTCAGAGAGGCAGATGGAGAGAATCACAGCTACTAGAGCAGAAACTCAGAAGCAGAAACCTCTGTGGGAACCAGCGCTGGAGCAGGAAAACCTGAACTGTAAGAGAAGAACCCCTGGAGTCTCAGTGTGGACAAGGATAACCCATAAAACCTCCAGGGGAACCGAGCCATGAAGGTAGGGATGGGACCCACACTGCTGTGGATTTTATCTCCAGCACCTTTACCAGGTAATCGCAGTGAAGATCAGAGCAAAAAATCCACTTGGGCTCTGGGAGTGGGAGGGGGAAAGTAACCACTTTGAAATACACCGGAACATTCTGTTTGTTACACCTAACAGACTGGCCCTCAGAGAAACCTTTTTATGAGAGCCTAACCTGTTTGGGCATTTATTAGATCCTAACATGTAGAGAAAAGGAAATATCCAAATCCACCCTTTCTAGCCATCCTATACCACCTAAGAGAGTGGGGGAAAAAAAAAAAAAAAAGAATCGTTTGTGAAGTTCACAACCCAAGACACAGGGTCACTAAAAGACTGAGACCTACTCGTAAGACTACTGAAGGCTTCCTGCCCACCCACCTCCACCTCCACACCTAACCACTATATCGCTAAAGGTCTATTTGCCGCAGTTTATTTTACATAGTACATCATGTCTGCTTTTCAACCAAAAATTACAAAAAATATTAAAAGGCAAAAAACAAAGTTTGAAGTGACAGCAAGCATCAGAATCAGACCTAGATATGACAGGGATGTTGGAATGATCAGACTGTAAGATTAATCAACTATATTTAATGTGCTAAGGATCTAATGGACAAAGTAGACAACTGCAGGAACATAAATACTGCAAGCAAAGAGGTGGAAAATCTAAGAAAAAAATCAAAAAGAAATGTTAGAAATTGAAAAGTTTGTATTAGAAATGAATGTCTTTGATGGGCTCATTAGTAGATTCGATATGACTAAGGAAAGAATCTATGAACTTGAGGGTATGTTAATAGAAACTTTCAAAATGAAAAAGCAACGGAAAAAAAAAGACTGGAAAAAAAAAACAAGATATCTCAAAACTGTGGGACAACTACTAAAGGTGTAACATACGTGTAACGGGAATAGCAGCAGAATAAAAAGAGAAAGGAACAAAAGCAATATTTAAGGATAATGTTGGAGAATTACCCCCAAATTATTGTCAGACACCAACCATAGATCCAGGAAACTTAGAAATTACCTAGCAGACAAAACGTAAAAAAAAAAAAAAAAAAAAAAGGAATCAAGGCATGTCATATTCAAACTCAAGAAGATCAACAATAATATCTCACTTCCCCTCAGAAACCATGCAAGCAAAAAGAAAATGAAGTGAAATTTTTAGTTTTAAGAGAAAAAAAAAAAAAACCACACAGATCAACTTGGACTTCTGCACCCTTTAAAATTATCCTTCCAAAATGAAGAACAAATAAAGACTTTCTCAGACAAGAAAAAATTGAAGAAGTTTGTTTGTCTTGTAATAAATGTTAAGAGAAGTTCTTCAGAGAGAAAGAAAATAAGTCAGAATCTTGGATCTATATAAAGAAGATTGTCAGAGAAGAAACCAGTGAAGATAAACAACTTTTGTATTATTCTTAATTGACATAACAGATAATAATTTGTCTTAAATAATAATCACAAAAATATTTCCAATTGTATATGTTTCTGTTTGTGTGTATATGTGTGTATACATACACACCTATATGCTTACGGATAAGTGAAATGAATGACATCAATAATACAATAGACAGTAGAAAGAAATTAGGAATATTTGTTATTATAAGGTATGTACACTACCTGTGAAGCAGAAAGGTGTTGACAATTGACTTGTATTAGTTGCAAATATAAAAGAGAAAGCATAAGAAATATGACTTTCTGGAAAAGCCAAAATTATGGAGGAAGTGAAAAGACCGTGGTTGTCAGGAATTAGAGAAAGGGAGGAATACATTGGCAGAACATAGAGTATTTTAAGGGCAGTGAAACTATTCTTTATGACACTATAATGGTGGAAACATATCATTATACATTTGTGAAAACGCAAAGAATGTACACCAAGAGTGAATCCTAATGTAAACTATGGGTGATAATGATGTGTCAGCGTAGTTGCCACTGTAACAGATGTACCATGCTGGTGCTGGACGTTGATCCTGAGGGAAGCTATGAGGTGTGTTAGGGGCTGCACTTTCCACTTAATTCTGACATGAAGCTAAAAAGTCTTACACACACATGCATACACATATAATTGGCAAAAGTAAAATAAACAAATGAAAAGTCAAAAATTACAGTTCAAGATTTTGAAACTTTTCTGTCATTGGCAGATCAAGTAGACAGAAAAATCACTAAGGACATAGGTGACATAATGAACACTTTCAACCAATTTAACTGACATAAATGGAGCACTACACCCAACAATAACAAGCGCATATGGATCATTCACCATTACAAACAATGTGTTAAGGAATAAAACAAGTTCCAATACATTTGGAAACATTAAATTCATTCAGAGTGTGTTCTGGCCAGAACAGAATTAAATTATAAATCAACAATAGAAAAATAGGCCGGAAAAAATCATGCACATTTGAAAATTAAACAGTATACTACTAAACAATTAGTGAGTCATAAAATAAATCAGGAAAGAACTGCAGAAACATTTTTGATTAAATTAATGTTAAAACATGACATATCAAAATCTGGGGACAGATGCATCTAAAGCCATGCTTAAAGGAAAATTCAGAGTTTCAAACATTTAGTGTAGAAAAAAAGTAAAGCTCAAATCCATAATCTAGGCTTCCATCTTAAGGGGTTATGGAAAAAAATCAAATTAAACACACAGTAAATGGAAAGGAAGAAAATAATTGAGATAAAAGTAGAAATAAACTACCAAAAAAAAAAAAAACCCAAACAATAAAGAAAATTAATGAAACCAAAAGCTGATTCTTTGGAGGAATCAGTAAAGTGATAATCCTCTAGCTAGGCTGAATGAGAAAATAGGAAGACTCAAATTACTAATTGCATTAGTCATTTCAGGCTGCCATAACAGAAGAATCACAGACTGGGTGGCTTAAATAACAGGAATTTATTTCTCACAGCCCTGGAGGTTGGAAAGTTAAAGATCAAGGTGACAGCTGATTTGGTTGTCTGGCAAAGGCTCTCTTCTTGGCTTTCAGATGGCCGCTTTCTCACTGTGTCCTCACATTGCAGAGAGAGAGAGAAAGAGACAAAGAGAGAGAGAGAGAGCAATGTCTCTGGTGTCTCTTCTTATTTGGGCACTAATCTGATCATGAGGGACCCACCTTCTTGACTTCACCCAAACCTAAATACCTCCCAAAACACCCACCTCCAAATATTGTCACATTTGGGATTAATGCTTCAACATATAAATTTTGGGAGGACACAATTCAGTCCACAATTTCAAAATTCAAAATGAAAGAGGGATAATCATTAGAGAAACTGCAAGCCTTAAAAGAATAATAAAATAATATTAGGAATAACTTTTTGTTGATATATTAGGCAATTTAGATAAGATGCACACATTTCTTGAATGACGCAAATTGCCAAATCTGATTCATGAGAAGATAGAAAGCTGAATAATGCTACATTACATGAATTGAATTTGCAATTAAAAACTTTCCCATTAAGAAAACTGCAAGCCCAGATGACTTGACTAGTGAATTCTATCAATCATTTAATCCTACACAAACTCTTAAAAAGTAGAAAAAGAAAGAATACTTCCCTGTTCGTTTTCTTATGTCAACGGATTAAGTATCTGTTGCTGCATAAAAATTGAATCAAAAATCTCATGTAAGACTATAAGCAAGATCTTTGGCTAGAACAGCAGGCGTCCCAGGGTTCAACTCGGAGCTGATTTGCTTCTAAATTCACTTAAATAGATATCATGAGGATCAGAAGATGTGATTCCAAACTCACTGATATTCCAGACTCACAGACATTGCCCCTCCAGTGCAAGCTGTATGAAATAGAGGAGAGATTGTCCCTGATGGAAGCCATAGTCTTTTTATGATCAAATCTCAGAAGTGACATCCTAGCATTTCTGCCTTATTCTATTTTTTAAGAAGCAATGACTAAATCTAGCTTACACTTAATGGGAGAAGATTACATAAGGGAATGAATAATAGGAGCTAGAGTTTATTGGGACCATTTTAGAGTTTACCCACCACAGCATGACCTTGATACAAAAACAAAAGACATCAAAATTATACTTCAATATCTCTCATGAGCTCAAAAGTCAAATACAAAAATATGTAAGAAGAGTAATACACCAGCACCAAGTAGGATTTATCCCAGAAACAAGTGATTGGTTTCATATTTAAGAATCAATGTAATTTGCCACATTAGCAGGATTAAGGAGAAAAACTGTATAATCATTTCAATAGACAAAGCAAAAACATTTTTAAAAAACACCCATAAATAATAAAACCTCCTAGCAAATTGAGATAAAAGTAAACTTCCTAAACCTAATAAAGAGCATCTATATAAGAAAAAAAAGATGTAGAGCTAACATCATATTTCATGGTGAAAGTCTAAATGATCTTCTACAATCAAGAACAAAGATATGTGTTCATACCATTCCTTGTCTTTATTTTACTGGACATTCCATTTAGAGCAATAAGTAAGGAAACAGAAATTAAAGGCATATCAAATGAAAAGCAGTATAAGTCTCTTTATTCACAAAAGTCATAATCATGTATGTTGGAAATGTTAACATAGCTATCAAAAAACTACTTACAAGTGAACTAAACAAGATTACAAGATACAAGATCAATATCTAAAAATCAGTATTGTCTATATATGAACCACAAATATTGAGATATCAAATTTAGACAAAAAACTTTAAAAATGTTTATGATAGCATCAAGATATGTGAAATACTTGAGAATGAATTTTTAAAATATTTGTGCAAGACCTGTACATTAAAAACTACAAAACATTGCTGAGAGAAATTAACAAAGAATTAAATAGAGCAATATACTATGTTCATGCAGAGGAATATTTAATATCATCAATATGTCAGTGCTCTCCACGTTTGTTTATAGTTTCGAATTCAGCTATAGGTCAATTTCAGTCAAACTACCAGCAGGCATTTTTTATGTGTGGAAATCAACAAAATGATTCTAAAATTGATATAAAAATTCAAACAATGTGCAATAGCCAAAATGATTTTGGAAAAGTGAAATGCTGAAAAATTGTTTTGCCTTATTTCAAGACTTACTAGAACCTATACTAATTAAGTCAATATGATACTTGCTTAAGGCCATACATATATGTGATAATAGGACTCCAGACAGCAGTCCTATCCAACAGAACTTTCTGTGATGTGACAAATATTCTGTATTTATCCTGCCTAATAAAGTACTAATTAGCACATTAATTAGGTGTGATTATTGAGCACTTGAAATGTGGCTTTTGGGACTAAGGAACTAAATTTCAAAATTTATTTAACTGTAAATAAGGTAAATTTAAATTGTCATGTGTAGCTGGAGTTGTCTTTATCAGGCTGTGGAAGTGTAGGAAATCAAGATATAAACCAACAGACATATGGCGAATTTATTTTTGGTAAAGAAGCTAAGGTAATTCCATAAGAAAGATATTTTATACTTTCAACATATGGTGCTGGATCAACCGGATATTCACATAAAAAATTACATGTACCTCACACACATCTACATTTATTATGTATTAATTTTAAAGCCCCAATTCTTACCTCACACCATGTAAGACATGACTTCGCTCCTCATTTGCCTCCAGTCATGATTGTGAGGCCTCTCAGCCATGTGGAACTGAGCCAATTAAATGTCTTTCATTTATAAATTACCCAGTCTCAGTTCTGTCTTTATTAGCAGTGTGAGAACAGACTAATACAACCTCAATAGAGTTAATATCAAAAATTAAATAAATGTAAATAGACTATATACTCCAATAAAATATCAAAGATTTTAAGATTAAAAATTAAAAATCCATTATATTGTTTCAGGATCTTTGGGTTGTCACATTTCTGGCTGGAAACATGTGGCCAGTGGCACCTTTGCCCAAGTTTTGTTTGGGCCTGCTGGGCTTGTTATAGCCACTTGACCTGGCAGGCTACCCTCAGCTCACACTACCAGCCTGGATCACATACCTCCAAGAAGGACTGGAGTCAGGTGTGGAGGAGAAAGGGGTGTGTGAGTGAGTGAGGTGTCCAGCTACCCCACAGTCAGGCACGCCAACTGTTGCCACAGGGTGGGCAGCTCCAGATGCTGGCAAGGGTGCCAGCTCTCTGCAGGGCTGCAGCTAGACCAGGCCAAACAGCTCCCCTAGTTGGCACCTGGAAATGCAGTGGTCTGGAAGCTTGGAGATGCCAGGAACCACAGGGGCCTAAAGGGAAAATCACAGCCCTGTCTCAGGAAGCTTCCAGGTCTGGGCTTTCCAAAGAGCTGCAGCTCTTCTTTTTTTCTCTTCACCTGCAATGTGGCAAGCAAGGGGCATGTTTCAGCACTGTTTGTGTTACAGCAGCTCTTTTAGTCTCACCATTCAGCAGGCCCTGAGTTCTTGTCCTGAGACCAGGAAGAATGAGGTACACAGACAAGTGGAGGGTGAGCAAGACGAAGAGGAGCTTTATTGAACAATACAACAGCTCAGAGAAAACCCACAGTGGGCCGCTCCTCTCCATAACCACGGTGCTCTGACAAGTGTTCAGCTCCTAGCAGAGAGAGTGGCTACTCTCAGCAGGCAAGTTATCCCAACAAGTGTTCTCAGCAGAGAGGGTATCTGTTCTCTGCAACTGGTCATCCCACGGTCTGCAGTTCTTGGCAGAGGGGAGGAACTAGAGTGAGTGGACTCTTCCTCCTCTCTTCAGGCCAGTCATCCTGTCATCTGTCGTTCTCAGCAGAGAGGGTAGCTCCTCTCTGCAGCTGATCATCCCATCCTCTCTCTGTCCTCTGCCCTGCTTTGGCTGAGCCTGTGGCTTTTATGGACCTCAGAGGGGAGGAGGTGTCCATCAGTGGGTCCATAGGAGGCCATGAGTGGGCCTAGAAAAGGCACCACATGTCCCCACTCCAGTCTGTGGGACTGGCAGCCCAACCCCCAGGCTTCACGCCTTCCCTGGCCAGAAGGTGGGGCCTCACCAGGGACCTGCCCCCTTCTGCACAGTCGCCTGTGTGCCTCCTGCTGCCGTTCATAGTAACAAGGCTGCTTGTGCCAAGGGGGACCTGCAGGCCAGCACCGAGCTGCCCTCAGCTTTCCCCTTTCTGGGCTTGTCAGTACCCAAAGTCCGGAGGGGGCCAAGGCAGGAGGGAGTTGGTGTGTTACTGCTGCCCCAAGTATTCACACACCCATTCAGGCTGTGACAGCACCTGGGCCCAGCCCCATCCCTGCTCCGAGACTGGAGTGAGTTCTAAGAGTGAGGAAAGGCCAGGCAGTGGGAATAGACACCTCTGAGGCCGCAGGGGAAGGAGGGCCTTCATGGGTCCCCTGAGAGTGCAGGAATGCCTCGGTGGGTCCACGGTGGTGGCAGAGGAGCTGCAGTGGCACCTGGAAGGGGAGGACTCCTGCCTGCTCCCAGTTCCCAAGAGCACAGAGGTGCCCAGGTTGCAGCTGTGGCTTGGGCAGCTGCGGTTGTGCCTGGTGAGTTCCCGCCCCACCAACTTGGAAGGGGTTGGGCTCCCACTTGTCCCTTGTTCCTGCCAGCTCGGCAAAGTTTGGCACCTGGCTGTGCCCCCTTGCAGCCTGAAGAGGGGGGTCTAGGTCCTCCCTGGGCTTGGATTGGTATCTGGGGCAGGGGTAATGTTTCCACGAGCTCCTGCTGTGTGGCCCCAGTGCTCAGGGGTGGCCCGGAGCACCCCCTCACCCGGCTCTGGCCCTGCCCATGGGGAGTGCTTCCTGGAGCAGATCACAGGCCCCAAGCCTTGCCATTGGGAGTGTTAGACTCAGCGGTCACCTGGAGGCAGGGTGGACCCCAGGGATGGGGCCCCAGGCAGCCCTGTGCAGAGGCCCCTCCCAAGCTGCAGAAACATGGAGCCCTTGGCAAGGAGGGTGCAGTGACCATGCCGCTGGCCAGAACCCTGAAGTGGGCACCGCTGCCACTTCCCACTCCGGGCCCCCAAAGCGCATCCCCAGTTCTGCCTCCTCCCCATACTCTCCCTGCAGCAGTGGCTGGTGAGAGCTGTGACACGGGGCCAGGGCCCAGAGCTATGGAGGCTCCGGGCCTTCGGGTAGGTCCCACCTGGCCACACAAGTTTGGGTTCAGTGCAGGTCACTGCCTCGGGAACGCATGGCACAGGGGACCCACTGCTGCCATTGCTGCTCTCACAGTTGCTCCTGCCATCACCACCTGCACCTTCCTGCTGTGGACAGCCTGCTTCTGCCATCAATATCTAGCTAAAAGAGATAGTTCCAAAAGCAGATGATTCAGAAAAATTTAAAGGAATAATTAGAATAAGACACAGCAAACATCAATAAAATAAAGCTATTGTAAACAATAAATTAAAGATATAGACACTGACCTAGAAAAGTGTCTGTGATAAATTAAGTGGAAGAAAAGTGGCACAGTAGGAAGTTATTCACAGTAGTATATTATGAGTGAAAATATTATTCATGGATCCAACAAGAAACAGCACACTCTTACAGTTTAGTTGACGAGTATGTGATGAGGAACCACAGTCTTGTGCCACATAAAGACATTTTGGTCAATGATGGACCACATATATAATGGTGGTCTCATAAGACTGTAACGGAACTGAAAAATTCCTATCACCTACTGATGGTGTAGCTGTCAGAGCATCATACAGCAAGGCATTATTCACATGTTTATGATGATGTTGGTGTAAACAAACCTACCATGCTGCCAGTCATAAAATATATAGTATCTACAGTTGTGTACAGTACATAATACTTCATAATGAGGATAAATGACTGGTACTGGTTTATGTACTTTTTTTCTTGTTATTTTAGAGTATAATCCCTCTACTTATATATATAAATATAAAAGTTAACTATAAAACTGCCTCAGGAAGGTCCTTCAGCAGGTATTCCAAAAGAAGGCGTCATTCTCATAGATGATAACTTTATGTGTTTTATTGACCCTGAAGACCTTCTAGTACAACAACATGTGGAGAGGGAAGATAGTGCTATTGATGATTCTGACTCTCTGTAGGCATAGGCTAATGTGTGTTTGTATCTTAGCTTTTAACAAAAAACATTTACAAAGTAAAAAAGACTAAAAAATTTCAAAAAATAGGAAAAAACTTATAGAATAAGGATAGAAAGAAAATATTTTGTACTGCTGTACTATGTTTGTGTCATTATGAAAGAGTAAAAAAATTTAATGAAATAGTTTATAAAATAAAATTTCAGTAATTTAAGTTTACTGTTCAAGAAAGTTTTGAAAAATAAAATTAGTGTAGCCTATGTGCACAATGTTTGTTAAGTCTATAGTAGTGTACAGTAATGTCCTAGGCTTTCACTTTCGCTCACCATTCCCTCCTCCAGAGCAGCTTCCAGTTCTGCAAACTCCATTCATGATAAGTACACTATACAGCTGTAATTTTTTAATGTTTTGTGTAGTATTTCATTGTACCTTTTCTGTGTTTAGATATGTTTAGATGCATAAATACTAACCATGGTTGCAACTGCCAACACTATTCAGTGCAGTAACATGCTGTACAGTTTCGTAGCCCAAGAGCAATAAGCTATACCATATAACCTAGGTATGTGGTAGGCTCTACTATCTAGGTTTGTGTAAGTGCACTCTATGATGTTCACACAATGACAAAATTGCCTAGCAACACATTTGTCAGAGCATATTCCTGTTGTTAAGCAATACATGACTGTATTTACCTAGGAGAGGGCAAGAGTAAGGGAGCTGTATTAGTCCGTTTTCATGCTGCCGATAAATACATACCTGAGACAGGGCAATTTACAAAAGAAAGAGGTTTAATGGACTCACAGGTCCACATAGCTGAGGAGGCCTCACAATTATGGCAGAAGGTGAAATGCATGTCTCACATGATGAAAGACAAGAGGAGAGAATTGTGCAGGGAAACTCCCCTTTATAAAACCATCAGATGTCATGAGACTTACTCACTGTCATGAGAATAGCCAGGAAAACCCACTCCCATGATTTAATTACATATCAATGGGTCCCTTTCACAACATGAGGAAATTATGGGAGCTACAATTCAAGATGAGATTTGGGTGGGGACACAATAAAACTATATCATTCTGACCCCAGCCCCTCCCAAATCTCATGTCCTCACATTTCAAAACCAATCATGCCTTGCCAACAGTTCCCCAAAGTCTTAACTCTTTTCAGCATTAACCCCAAAGTTTACAGTCCAAAGTCTTATCCAAGACAAGGCAAGTCCATCCTGCCTATGAGCATGTAAACTCAAAAGCAAGTTATCTACTTCCTAGATACATTGAGGCATACAGGCATTGGGTAAATACAGTCATTCCAATGGCAGAAATTGGCCAAACAATGGGGATAAAGTCCCCAGGAAGCCTGAAATCCAGCAGGGCAGTCAAATCTCAAAGCTCCAAAATGATCTTCATTGACTCATGTCTCACATCCAGGTTATGCTGATGCAGGAGGTAGGTTCCCATGGTTTGGGGCAGCTCTGCCCTGTGGCTGTGCAGGGTACAGCCTCTCTCCTGGCTGCTTTCACAGGCTGGCATTTAGTGTCTGCAGCTTTTCCAGGTGTATGGTGCAAGCTGTCAGTGGATCTAACATTCTGGGGTCTGGAGGATGGTGGCCCTCTTCTCACAGCTCCACTAGGCACCCACTCCACATTTCCCTTCTGCACTGCCCTAGCAGAGGTTCTCCATTAGCACCCACACCTGCAGCAAACTTCTGCTGGGACATCCAGGAATTGCCATACATCCTCTGAAATCCAGGCAGAGGTTCCCAAACTTCAGTTCCTGACTTCTGTTCACCCACAGGCTCAACACCATGTGGAAGCTGGCAAGGCTTGGGGCTTGCACCCTCTGAAGCCATGGTCTGAGTTGTACCTTGGCCCCTTTCAATCACTGCTGGAGCAGCTGGGAAACAGGGCACCAAGTCCCTTGACTGCACACTGCAGAGGGACCCTTGGTCCCACCCACAAAACCATTTTTTCCTCCTATGCTTCCAGGTCTGTGACAGGAGGAGCTACCACAAAGGTCTCTGACATGCCCTGGAGACATTTTCCCTATTGCCTTTGTGATTATCATTCAATTCCTCATGTTACTGATGCAAATTTTTGCAGCTGGCTTGAATTTCTCCTCAGAAAATGGGATTTGCATTTCTATCTTATTGTCAGGCTGCAAATTTTTTGAACTTTTGTTTGTTTGTTTGTTTTTGACAGAGCTCTGTCACCCAGCCTGGAGTGTAGAGGCATGATCTGGGCTCACTGCAACCTCTGCAACCTCCACCTCCTGAGTTTAAGCGATTCTCCTGCCTCACCTCCCAAGTAGCTGGGATTACAGGCATGCATCACCACATCTGGCTAATTTTTGCATTTTTTAAGTAGAGATGAGGTTTCACCATGTTGGCCAGGCTGGTCTCAAACTAACTCCTGACCTCAGGTGATCCCCCCTGCCTTGGTCTCCCAAGTGCTGGGATTACAGTTGTGAACCACAGCACCTGTCCAAACTTTTATGCTCTGCTTTTCTTATAAAACAGAATGCCTTTAACAGCACCCGAGTCACCTCTTGAGTGCTTTGCTACTTAGAAATTCTTCCACCAGCTACCCAAAATCATCTGTCTTAAGTACAAAATTCCACAGATCTCTAGGTCAGGGGCAAAATGCCACTAGTCTCTTTGCTAATACATAATAAGGGTCACCTTTGCAACAAGTTCCTCATTTCCATCTGAGACCACCTCAGCCTGGACTTTATTGTCCATATTCCTATCAGCATTTTGGGCAAAGCCATTCAACACATCTTTAGGAAACTCCTAACATTCTCACATTTTCCTTTCTTCTTCTGGGGCCTCCAAACTCTTCCAGCCTCTGCATGTTACCCAGTTCCAAATTTGCTTCCACATTTTCAGGTATCTTTACAGCAGCACCCCATTCTACCAGTACCCATTTACTGTATTAGTCTGTTTTCACAATGCTGATAAAGACATACCTGAGACTGTGCAATTTACAAAAGAAAGAGGTTTAATGGACTCACAGTTCCACATTGCTGAGGATGCCTCACAATTATGGTGGAAGGTAAAAGGCACATCTCACATGGCAGCAGACAAGAGAAGAGAATTCATGCAGGGAAATCCACCTTTATAAAACCATCAGATCTCGTGAGACTTATTTACTATCATGAGAATAGCCCAGGAAAGACCCATCCCCATGATTCAATTACCTCTCAATAGGTCCCTTTCACAACATGAGGGAATTATGGGAGCTCTAATTCAAGGAGAGATTTGGGAAGGGATACAGCCAAACCATATCAGGAGCCAACAAAGGATGATAAGGCACCCAGGAACAGCAGAAGAGAGCCAGTGCCATTCCCATGTGTGAAAGAGAAAAACAGGAACACTGGCCTCAGCCAGAATGGCCACAATGTAGGAAGGGACTGTGGTTGGGAAAAGGGATACAAAGGGGACATAAAATCTCCTCCTTCTGTTTGTCTTCCAATGCCTTTCCCAAGCCAAACCCTAGTAAGTTAAGCAATGCAATCAGCAGAGTTCAGTCTCCCAGACCACTAAGCAGAGAACAGAGAATGTGTGAGGGACACAGGGAACAAGTGTTGAATAATCAACCCAGATACTGCTTGTAAAAACACAAACACAAAAATAGCAAAACTAATAATAATAACAAAATAAAACAAAACCCAGAAATCTCTCTCACACCTGCTCTTTCTTTCTTATCTGCTTAATATGTTTTTTTGAACCTGAAGAAATGAGCAGAAAAACACAAGATTATTAACATTGATTTAAACAAGAAACATTAGAAGTTCAGAGAATTGGGGAGAAAAATGATATGGTTAGGCTTTGTGTCCCCACCCAAATCTGATCTTGAATTATAATCCCCATAATCCACACATGTCAAAGGAGAGATCATGGGGCAGTTTCCCCCATGCTGTTCTCGTGCTAGTGACTGAGTTTTCATAAGAGCTGACGGTTTTATAGGTGTTTGGCAGTTCCTCCTGAGTTCATTCTCCTTCCTGCTGTCTTGTGAAGGTGCCTTACCTTTCACCTTCTACCCTGATTGTAAGTTTTCTAAGGCTTCCCCAGCCATGCAGAACTGTGAGTGAATTAAACTTTTTCCTTTATAAATTACCCAGTCTCAGGCAGTTCCTTACAGCAGTGTGAAATCACACTAATACCGAAAGTATCTTAACTTTGTATTTATTCATATCACTTGCTTCAATGTGCATTTTTTGGTTTTGTATCTTATAAATATACACTGAGATAATTTGGCATTTTACGAATTGCCAATGTAAAAACATGCATGTATAATTAAATTTTACAAGAACTGCAAATGTTGATAGTAGTGGTTCTGACCTGTCTTGCTTGTTTCTAATAGTTCTCCAAGTTTTTTCAAAAATATTTTTGGCTTTGTTTCCTTTTTTAAAAAATTAGAAGGACAATAAAACTGTCTCAAATAGAATAAACACACTGTAGACTAACAAACTGTGTATCATGACTGTGCCTAAAGTAACAACACATGACCACTGAAACCTGTGCAGATTTGGGAAGAGTTGATAGGCTAGTACTCTTAGGAGTCATGATCACTAATTTTAAAGTGAGTAAATTTAAAATTCATAGGTATAGAAGCATGTGACTCAGTGTGTGAATGTATCTCTGTGTGTGTGTATATGCATTTGTGTATGTACACACACGTGTGTGTGTAATATACATATATTTTTATATAAAATGAAATATTTTTATGTAAAAACAAACAAGGACATTCCGTCTCAATTAAACTCTGATTTCTCTTTTTGATATGCTTGCCCATTGTTTTCCATGGTTCTTAGCTGTAACTTCTTTATGTATCATTTTCCTTGGTTATATCTGAAGTCAGTGTTGCAGAGGTTGCCTTTTCTGGGAATAGAAGAGTTTGTACGACCTGCTTACTGCTGTAGCAAGCTTGGGAGCCAGTAGTTTGTTTTGGTCTAGGCTCATGTTTTTGTTTTTGCTTTGTTTTTGCTGGAGGGGGGAGATGTAATTTAATCAAAAACTTTGTAATTGTCTTATCTATTTGCATTTAGCCAACTTCATATGCCAGTAAGCCTACCCAAAGTTTGTTCTTAGACATAATAATCAAACCAAATTGATTTATTTTCTTGTAGCTTTCCTGACCCTCTTTTTTTGGTATTATAAGGAATACCTTTAGGCTCTCTGAAATAAAAGGTGGAAAGATCACATTCTTCATCTCATCTCTTTGTAGGACTAAACCTGTTTTTTCTCTGAGAAGTTTTACTGAGCCTTTGATGCTCAAGATATTTTTAAAACATCTCTCCCTCTCTGAGGTCCAGGAACAATTCACCTTTTCCAAGCTTTGGAACTTCCAAATATGTAGTCTCTCTGTTTCTTCTCCTTGCTGCTTATAAACTAAGCAGCTTTTCCCGAGTCAGTCTCTTTATTTCAATACTTCACCAAAGGAAGTCAATAGAGGCCAATATAAATAGCCCTATTATATCTAGTCTCTTCCTTTAGAGTAGTGGTTCTCAACTAGGAGAAAGTTTGTCTTCCGTGGACATTTGGCAATGTGTAGAACGTTTTTGATAGTTAAGACTAGGAAGGTACACCAGCGTCTAGTGGATGGAGAACAGGGTTGCTGTCAAACATCCTACAGTCATCATCTGCACAGGGCAGCTCCTGCAACAAAGAATTATCTGCTTCAAAAAGCCAATTGTTCTTCTGCCGAGAAACCCTAATCTAGAGACACAAATTCAGGACGTTACAAGTTGAGTATCCATTACCCAAAATACTTGGGACCTGAAGTGTTTCAAATTTCGGACTTTTTTTTTCCATTGTTTTGAAATATTTGCATATACATAATGAGACACCTTGGAGCTGGGACCTAAGCCTAAATACGAAATTTATTTATTTATGATTTAAATATACCTTATACATATAATGTGAAGGTAATTTTATATAATATTTTAAATAATTTTGTGCATGAAACAAATTTTTAACTGCATTTGACTATGACCCATTGCAGGGGTAAAGTGTGAAATCTTCCACTTATGGCGTCATGTCTGTGCTCAAAAAGTTTTGGTTTTTGGAGCATCCTAGATTTTGAATTTTAGAATTAGGAATGCTAACTTGTACGTTGTCTGTCTTCTGACTTATTACGGTATTATGAAATGTTTTGTTATTTTACAACATGAATTGCCATCTTTGCAACTTTTTCCAACTATTTTTCTGCATAACACTAGGCTAATGTCATAAATCTTAGTACTTTTGCTACATTAATAACTCATTTCAAGGCCACAATTTCTGTGTGTAGAATAGCCTATGATCTGTAAGAAAAAAAATCTACAAATGCAATTACTTACCACAATAACACATTAACACAAAAGTATAATGTGGCTGTTTGAGTCATGCCTTGAAAGAAATATCCAAAGATTAAAGTTTCTTACCTTCCTTAGTATTTCAGTCCTCTACAGGGAAGGCAGATGAGGGAAGAAATGGAGAAAGTGTGAAAGAGCATGAGAGGATTTTTAGATCTGAAATGCCATATCATATTTTCCTTTTCTTTCTTTGACCTGCCACATGATCTGTCCTCATTTTGTTTATGATATTAATAAAAATGTCTCTTGTTTTAAGTTCTTCAACTTCTTAATAAGAAATTGCATTTTATTATGTCAAAGGTTACAGAGGTTTTAGGAGAAAACGTCCATTAACAAAAGAAGAAAATAAAATTCCCATTCTTGGATGGTTATTGCCAAACTTTGCCTGTGACTTTTCCTATAATTCTATTCTTACAATCTTTTAGCATATTATTTTTTCAGCTATGTTAATACCTTCAGTAACCACCCTGTGAGTTGTATTTCTTTAGGTGACTCTATTTCTACTCTGACCCATTTGTGGATTTCAAAACTAAATAGAGAAGAAACTTGTTCTCAGTATTTGAGTTCTTGCCATTCATCAGTTGTCTCTTCCATATACTCTTTATTTAAGTATTTTTTTCTAAAGGTGCAAGAGTTTGTGAATTCTCATGCCTGAAAAGAAGCCAGAGCTGTCATGAAAGCAATTTGCTGAACTCACTAGACAATGCATGATTACATCTGCACATGGTAAGATGTTGAGGTTTCTAGAAGTCTATAAAGAACATACAAAAGCATCCCATGAGACTAAAAGTCAGCAGCTGGGTGTTTGCCACTCAGAGGGTATTGGATGGGAAAGGGAGAAGATAATAGAATCAGCAGTTTAAACAGATCACATTCCCCTTCTCATTTACTTATTCAATAAATTTGGTTTTAGCACCACATGTGCTAGGCATCATTCTAAAATCCGGGGACACATCAATGAGCAAAACAGATAAAGATACCTTGTTGGAGTTTATATCCTAATTGGGGAGGGAGCGCAGGCATACAATAAACATCAAAAAAGTAAGCTATATAGGATATTAAAAGATGGAATTAGATCCTGCGTGCTCACGTCTATAACCCCAGGACTCTGAGAGGTCAAGGTGGTCAGATCACTTGAGCCCAAGAGTTTGAGAACAGCCTGGCAAGATGGCGAAACTCTGTACGGTGGTTCATGTCTGTAATCCCAGCTACTTGGGAGGATGAGATGGGAGAATTACTTGAGCCTAGGAGGGCTAGGCTGCAGTGAGCTGTGATTGCACCACTGCATTTCAGCCTGGGTGACAGAGTGAGACCTTATTTCAAACAATTTTTTTTTAAAAGGATGGATTTAACAATTAGGAAATCAACAATGCATCATAGTCAGTTTTCTCCAAATAAAAACACGGAAGCAAAGAATACTCTCTCCAGAAGAGTGACTCTGAAAAAAAGGGAGATAGGGGTCATGAAGTAAATGGCAGTCTTTTATTTTTCTTTAAAGTAAGAGAGACTGTTTTTTTGTTTATACAATAATGAGAAAGAGTTTGTCAGGAGATTAAATTGTCCTTTACCAGGGGGTTGGTAAAGATGAAGCAAGGATTTCTGTGATACTAATCACTAGTCCCTCCACAGACACCTCTCTTTCCCTCTCTCTTATTTTATATATTCATTTTATTTTGAATAAATCTTTGAATAAATATATTTTATTCTAAAGACATATATACATATGTATTTTAGTCTCCAAGTATATTATATTGAATGACATCATGAGGACAAGTTTTTGAATTAAATGTGAGGGTATCAGGATGTTTTAATATTATACTTTTTTTCTCAGAAGTTCAGAAGTCCACTTCCTTCTTCTCTTTTTGCATCTTAATGTGAATAACTTAGAAATGACAGCAAGTGACAATAACAATTTAAGCAACCCATCTGAATATCTTTTTTAATGTTGAGCATACGGTTTATCTGATCTGCTTTTAAAAATCTAGCCCTCTATGAAGTCTTTGTATATGCTCTCACTACTTCATTTTCTTTTCTTTGCAAATGGCACTGATCACGTGAAAGGAAAATAGCAAAGGTTATCCCACTCTGCAAATAAGGTAACTCATCTAATTCTAATAACTGTGGTCTAATCTTGGCTCTTCCAATAATACTAAAATAATTGAAAACCACACCATGAACAAGTCTAAAAGCATCAAAGTGACACAAAACTAATTAATCACTATCAATTTAATATGTGCCCTATCCGTTCAACCAGCTCAGCTCCTCTTGACTTTATAGATGATATTCACTCAGCTCACTGTGCACATCAATTCTCCAGAAAACAGAGTTCTGTCTCTCCTCCACTTACAAAGGTAGTTTAATATTGTGAACTATTTCTATTATAATTCAACAGGTCAATCCCATCATCTTTCAGAGGCTACCTCCTTCTCAAACGAGTGCATGAACCAGAGCTGTGAATTTGCATCACTGAGTTTTGAAAGAATTTCTGTGCTATGTTTCCTTTGCAAAATTGTTCATCGTCTCTCAAGATCACATTGAGACCTCTTCAGTGGCATTTCTGTTTCTCATGAAGCATCACAAGGTCAATGATAATTTTTCCCTTTATATGTTGTATGTGGTATTGCGTACAAAAATATAGATAGCTAATGTATTTATAATAAAGAACATGTCCATCATCCTCAATGCTAATACTTTTTTTACCTTAATACACAGTCAATTACATTACTTATCTCTTCTATCTTGAACTTAAAAACAATAGACTCTTTAGTGTTTAATTAAATAAATCCATTATGTGAGCTTAGGTTGCTTAAAGATCCAAAGCAGCTATTTCTTTATCTAGTACAAAAGAGAAACAATACTATTTACACCATGTAGTAAAGTGCCTGAATTGTTTGATAAATGTTGTATATTATTCTTATTCTTATTACTCAGTTGTTGTAAGACCTGAAATGTGTTACCAGGCACAACCGTCCTACTCTGCAAGAGGAAACAATAAACAGGAACTAGACAGGTTGTTCCAGGGTCATTGTTTCTGCAATAAAGGAATATAGACTGTGTGAGTGTCTGACAATTATAAGAGAGTAAAATTTTATAGTACAAGGATGAAGCTCCTTATGAAGGGGATCACCTGGGTCATGAAATACTGTAAACCTCATCAGCAGAGTAAGCATGATGCTTCAGGGTCATTCTCTCCTTCGACCTGTGTCCTATCCTTGAAACAGAAAGAGCTCTTCATGACATTTGCACATTTATATAATATTGAGCTTATTTTCCCAGCCAGAACTTCCCTACATAAAGATTTAAAAATGTATATCTGCCTTGAAAGTAGCAGCGTTAGGGGTTCCTGCCTTAAGAGGTTTGGTACTCTGCCAATTTCCATTGTAATCAGTGTATGACAGCAAGTTTCCATTGAAATTTCACAGTGACTCTGAGCAGAATAGTAGGCTATATTTTCTCCCTCACTGTTTAAAAATATGTATTTATTAAAAATACAGACAAGACTCTGAGACAATCCTTATACAATTGTTTTCTAAACACATGATGAAAATAGTGCTATATTATGCTAGATATTCCAGGGCAATCACTAGTTTTCAGTCATTATGCCTAAAAATGGTTGGATGATTATGGCAGATTAAGTTATTCTTCAAACATGTTCACACTCTGTGCATGGTTTTATTTCTCAACCCCCTTGATTCTGAACTTGGTTGTAGGACTTGCTTTAGCTAGTCTTGCAGTCCTGCAGTCCTGTAGCCATGATGCAAGCAAAGGCTCAGTAAGTGCTTACATGGGGACTTGCTCTCTTGCACCACAGCCATCTCCTGAGAAGAATATGTCTGGAACTGACTGCTAGTTTCAGCAAGAGGTTGAGAGGCAGGCAGAGCACAGCAGAGCTCTTCAGACAGCACAGATTAGTCAGCTATTCACAGATTTTCAAGAATAGTGATTATTGTATTAATCCACTGAGTTTTGATGGGGTATTTTTGCAGATTTTGTTGGCATGGAGTTGTAGTTGATATAACAGGTAAACTATGGAGGAGAGTTTAGGATGGCTGACTGGAAGCATTTTATGCCTGTCTCCTCCACTTAGAAAAACAAGAGTAGTACATAGACAGTCAAACTTCAAGTACATTATCCAAGTGAGGATTCTGGAAAGAAGACACCAAAAGTAGAGAAGGAGGAGAGGCAGCCTTTGTAGCCAGGATTGGCTGGGAGCTTGGAGTGAGTTCCCTATGCAGGGAAGGAGTGAGAGACTTCCAGTGGACCACATCCTTGCTGTGGAATTGTGTATTCCTGGTCATGGGGAAAGCCCTTATCCCTCCCAATCCCTGAAACTAACATAGGAAACTGCCAGGAGACCAGGGGACAGAACTACTTCAGGGAAGGAGCTTGCACTTGGTCCCACACCCTTTCGGAGACTTAAGCAACAACAGTAAAGCACCATTTTCAAAATTAGCCTCTGGAGAACTTCACATTGTTTTGGGACTCAGCTGTGCCAGAACGAGGGCACTATGGAAACTCATTATGGAACCGGAGATAGGGGAGCAAGCCAGGAGGACTCCAGAAATTAGGACTGGAAAATGAGCAAGGCCAGGGTGGCAGTGACCAATGCCAGAAAGTCAGTGCAGCACTGTCAGAATCTGAGATTGAGATGCAAGCAGTGCACACTTTGCTGCTGGGACTTGGTTGTGAACTGGTCATGAGATCCTACAGACAGCTGTGGGGAGCAAGTGCCACCATGATTGAGGTGTGAATGAGACATGTGTTTCCCACCCACCTGCTGGTAGGCTATGATAACTGAGGGAAGCCTCACCATCTCCAGCGGCAGGGCCTCAGAATGACTGCTACCTCCCCTCAACTAAGAATTCCACCTGCGGCCTGTGGGTTGTCTCACCCAACTGCACCTCACAGCTGGTACTTAGTCTAACCATTGAGGAGACTGAACACAAGCCCACAAAGCCCAACTTGGACCCCCCCCAAGACAGAGTCCATAATCTGGGGTCCTTTATATTGCCCAAAGCAATATACCACCTTGGACCTTGGAGCAATCCTCCAGAGGGCCTAAATTCGGGCCTAAACTTCTGGCCACTACCACCTCTGCTTCAAGTGCCACCTGCAGGCCTGGAGGCTGGCCCACCCAGCCCAATATAGCCACTGTCAACAGCAACACACATTATTTGAGGTCCAGAGAATCATCCTGTCATTGCTACTCTCATCACCTATACCATACTAGCTACCCAGGGCCCTGAGAACCTACCCACTCACCTGGTCCACTGCTGCCACTACCTGGATCTGAGCAACTCCCTTGGATGCCCATGAATCAACATGCTGGCAACCACCAACAGGTGTCAGCACTGACCAGAGGCACAAAGATAGGTATGCTCAGGCCACTATTGCCACCACTGGAGCCTGAAGACAAGCTCAACCCATATTCCAGTCTATCAGGGAACCCGCCCCCGATAATTCAATGTTATTTCACGTAGGTTCTTTTCTATTTCCCTAAGTGTCGGCCGGTCTGAGAAATAAAGAGAAAGACTACAAAAGAGAGAAATTTTAAAGCTGGGTATCCGGGGGAGACATCACATGTCGGCAGGTTCCATGATGCACCCCCAAGCCACAAAACCAGCAAGTTTTTATTAGTGATTTTCAAAAGGGGATGGAGTGTATGAATAGGGTGTGGCTCACAGAGATCACATGCTTTAAGGGCAACAAAAGATCACAAGGCAGGAGGTCAGGGCGAGATCACAAGGTCAGGGTGAAACTAGAATCACTAATGAACTTCCATGTCCTGCTGTGCATGCATTGTCATTGATAAACATCTTAACAGGGTTCAAGAGCAAAGAACCGGTCTGACTAGAATTTGCCAGACTGGTATTTCCTAATCCTAGCAAGCCTGGGGATGCTGCAGGAGACTAGGGCATGTTTCATCCCTGTCTACATCTGCATAAGACAGACACTCCCAGAGCAGCCACTTTAGAGGCCCTGACTTGGGAATGCATTCTTTTCTTTTACAAATCTATTAATATTCCTTACTGGGGAAAGAATTCAGCAATATTTCTCTTACCCATTTTGGGTGATAAGAGAAATATGGCTCCGTCTTACCCAGCCCACAGGCAGCCAGACTTTAAGGTTATCTCCCTTGTTCCCTAAAAATCACTGTTATCCTGTTCTTAAGGTGCCCAAATTTGATTTGTTCAAACACACATGCTCTACAAACAATTTGTGCAGTTAATGCAATCATCACAGGGTCCTGAGGCAACATACATCCTCAGCTTATGAAATGATGGGATTAAGAGATTAAAGTAAAGATAGGCATAGGAAATCACAAGAATATTGATTGGGGAAGTGATAAATGTCCATGAAATCTTCACAATTTATGTTCAGAGATTGCAGTAAAGACAGGCATAAGAAACTATAAAAGTATTAATTTGGGAAATTAATAATGTCCATGAAATCTTCAAAATTTATGTTCTTCTGCCATGGCTTCAGCTGGTCCCTCTATTCGGGTCCCTGACTTCCCGCAACACCAGTCCTAGCACAGCATCACCACAGCCTCCAGTAATAGCATCACCCTAACCCACCAAGTAAATCACAGATACTAACACTGTTTATAGCCAGATAAGTCATACAGAGATTACACTACTGCATGCACCCAGAATTGAAGCAAAAGTACACTACTCAACCAACATCATAGACACATCTTCAAGAAAATGTTTACCCTTGTGAGAGTAAATTCAAAAACAGGAAGAAGCAACTGTTACACTAGATGTGCCAATAGCAACATAAAACACAAGAAACACGAAACGGCAAAGAAATTTGTCACTTCCAAAGGAACACAGTAGTTGTCCAGCAAAGTGTCTTAGTTAAAAAGAAATTTTCCAGATTTCAAATAAAGAATTCAAAATATTGATTTTAAGGTTTAGTGAGATAGAATTCTGAAAAACACTACAATGAAACCAGAAAAACAATTCAGCACATGAATAAAAAATTTATGAAAGAGATAAATGTTTTATAAAACAACCAAATAGAAGTTCTGAAGTTGAAGGATTTATGGAAGGAAATACAAAACACATCTGAAAGCTTCACAAAAGACTAGATGAAGCAGAATAAAGAATCTTGTAATTTGAAGACAGGATTTTGAATTAATCCAGCCAGAAAAAAAAAATAAAGAAAATAATAATAAAAAATGAGCAAAGCTTCACGACATTTGGGGCCAAACAAAGCAACCAAATTTGTGAATTATTAGTATCCTTGAGGGTGAAAAAACAAAGAAAGGATTAGGAAATCTATTTTAATAAAATAACAAATTTTAAACTTTACAAATCTAGTAAGAAATTTAGACATTCAGACACAGAAGACTCAACAATCCCCAGGCAGATACAAGGCAAAAGTCCTTCTCCTTTGTTATATTCAGACTGTCTAAAATTAAAATTAAAGAGAAAATCCTAAAAACAGCAATAGAAAAGCATTCAGTCACATTTAAAGAAAACCTCTTCAGACTAATGATGGATTTCTCAGCAGAAACCTTATAGGCCAGAAAAGGATGGGATGATATATTCAGAGTGCTAAAAGAAAAAAAAAAAATTCTGCCATACAAGAATACTATGTCCATCAAAATTATCCTTCTTAAACAAAGGAGAAACAAAGTCATTCTCAGACAAATAAATCCTGAGGCAATTTGTTACCCCTAGACCAGTCCTATAAAAAATGCTCAAGAGAGTCCTAAACCTGGAAGTGAAGCATGATATTTACTATCACAAAAACATATGAAACTATAAAACTCACTCACAAAGCAACAATACAAAGCAAGAAGACAAAAGACTCAAATAGTACCACTATGGGAATCCACAAATCCATGATGAATTACAAGAGAAAAAGAAATAAGCTAAGACAACCAGAAAACAATCCACAGTATGACAGGAAGGAAGCCTCACATGTCAATAATAAATTAAAAATAAAGGATTAAATTCTCCTCTTGAAAGATACAGAGTGGCTGAATGATAAAAAAAGACATGATATAGCTATATGTTGCTAACAAGAAGCACACCTTATCAGCATGGACTGAAAGTAAAGGAAGGAAAAAATATATTCTAGACAAAGGAAAATCAAAAGCAAGTAGAGTAGCAATGCTCATATGAAAAAAAAGAAATAGCAGTCTTTAAGTCAAAAATGGTGGAAAAAAAAAAAAAAAAAAAAGAAGAAGAAGATGATGATGATATGCTTTGGTTCTGTGTCGCCACCTAAATCTCATGTTGAAATGTAATTCCCAGTGTTGGAGAGGGGTCTGGTGGGAGGTGATTGGATCACGGCAGTGGGCTTATGATGAATGGTTTTGCACCATCCCTTTGGTGCTGTTCTTGTGATAATGAGTGAGTTCTCACACAATCTGGTTGTTTAAAAGTATGTAGCACCTCCCCTGTCTGTCTCTTGGACCTGCTTCTGCCATGTAAGATGCCTGCTCCCACTTTGTCTTCCACCATGAGTAAAAGGTCTCTGAGGCCCCCCAAAAGCAATGCTGCTGTGCTTCCTGTGCAGCTTGAGGAACTGTGAGCCAATTGAACTTCTTTTTAAAATATATTACCCAGTCTCGGGTATTTATTTATATCAGTGCAGGAAAAGACTAATACAGAAGATCATTATAATGATAAAGATATCAATTCAGCTTGAGGATAAAAAAATTCTACATATATAAACACCCTACACTAGAGCACCCAGAATCATTAAAAAATATTAATGAAACTAAATAGATAGACTACAGTACAATAATAGTGGGGAACTTAAACATCTTACCCTCAGCATTAGACAGATCATCTACACAGAAAATCAACAAGGAAACATGTCATTTAAACTGAACTTTAGCCCAAATAGACCTAACAGATATTTACAGAACATTCTATCCAATGACTGCAGAATGTCATTCTTTTCATCAACACATGGAACATTCTCCAGGACAGAACATATGTCAGGCCACAAAACAAGTTTCACCAAATACTTAAAAACTGAAATCATATCAGTTACCTTCTCAGACTATGAAATAAAACTAGAAGCCAATAACAAGAGGAACTCTGGAAACTATACATAGAAATTAAAAATCATGGTTCTTAGTGACCACTTGGTCAATAAAAAAACTAAGATGGGGAATTAAAAATCCCTTGAAATAAATGAAAAGGAAAACAATATACTGACATCTGTGGGATACAGAAAAAGCAGTGCTAAGAGGGAAGTTTATAGCAATAAATGCTCACATCAAAAAGTAGAAAAATTAAAAACTTACAATCTAACTGTGAACCTTAAGGAGCCAGAAAAGCAAGAACAAACCCAACCCCCAATCAGCAGAATAACATAAAGATCAGAGCAAAAGTAAATATAATAGAGTCTAAAGAAACAATTCAAAGGATCAATGAAACAAAAAGTTGGTTCTTTGAAAAGATAAATAAAAGATAAAGCACTAGCTAGAATAAAAGAGAAGGCCCAAGTAAGCAAAATCAGAAACAAAACATTGCAACAGATACTACAGAATTACAAAAAAAAAAAAAATCATCAGAGACAATTAAGAACAACTATATGCTGACGAACTGAAAAACTTTGAGGAAGTGTATAAATTATTAGAAACATACAGGCTACCAATATTGAATCAGAAAGAAATAGGAAAAACCCAGACCAATAATGAGTAGTGAGATTTAATCAGTAATAAAAAGTCTCCCGACAAAAAGAAGCCCAGGACTGGATAGATTCACAGTCAAATTCTACCAAATATACAAGGAAGAATATCAATCCTCCTGAAACAATTTTAAAAAATTCAAGAGGACAAAATTGTTCTTAACTTATTTTGAGACCAGTATTGCTCTAAACACCAAACCAGGAAAAGGCACAACAAAAGAAGAAAACTACAGGCTAATATCCCTGGTGAACATAGATGCAAAAATCCTCAACAAAATACTAACAAACCAAATCCAATGGCACATCAAAATGGTATTACACCACAATCAGGTGGGATTTATACAAGGAATGCAAGGATGGTTAACATACACAAATCAATAAATATGATATATCATTAACAGAATGAAAGGCAAAAACCATATGATCATCTTAAGAGACACAGAAAAAGCACTTGATAAAAATTCAACATTCCTTCACGATTAAAAACTCTCAACAAACTAGAAATAGAAGAAACATACCTCACAATAATAAAAGACCATATAAGACAAACCCACAGATAACATATTGAATGGGGGAAAGGTGAAAGCCTTTCCTCTGAGAACTAGAATAAGACGAGGACGCCTATTTTCACCATTCCTATTTAACATAGTACTACTATAAAAATCAGTAACATTTTTATACACCACTAGTGGTCTAGCCAAATAAGAAATCAAGAAGGCAATCCCATTTATGATAGCTACAAAAATAAAGAAAATAAAATACCTAAGAATATATTTAACCAAGGAAGTGAAAGTTCTCTACAAGGAAAACTACAAAACACTGATGAAATAAATTGAAGATGACACAAACAAATAAAAAACATTTCAGTCTCAGGGATCAGAAGAATCAACGTTGTTAAATTGACCATATTGCCCAAAGTAGTCTATAAATTCAATACAATCTCTATCAAAATATCAATGTCATTCTTCACAGAATTAAAATTAACAATCCCTAAATTCTTATGAAACAACAACAACAACAAAAAAGAATCTGAATAGCCTTAACAATTCTGAGCAAAAAGAATAAAGCTGCAGGCATCACATTGCCTGACTTTGAATTATACTGCAAAGCTATAGTAACCAAAACAGCATGACACTGGTAGGAAAATAGACACATAGAGCAATGGAATAGAATAAAGAACCCAGAAATAAAGCCACATATTTACAGTTAACTGATTTTCAATGAAGCCAACAAAAACTTACTTGGAGAAGTCACCCTTTTCAATGAATGGTATTGGGAAAATCAGATAGCCCCATGCAGAAGAATGCAGCTGGACTCCTATCTCCTATCTTATACAAAAAATCAACTTGATATGGATTATAAGACCCAAATGATAAAAATACTGGGAGAAAATTTAGGGTTAACTCTCCTATACATTGGTCTAAGCAAAAAATTTGTAACTTAGACTCTGAATGCACAGGCAAGAAAAATAAAACTAGGCAAACAGGACTTAAACTAAAAGCTTCTGCGCAGCAGAAGAAATAATCAACAAAATAAAGAGACAACCTGCTGAATGGGAGAAAATATTTGCAAGCTATTCATCTGACAGGGGGCTAATATCCAGAATATACAAGGAACGCAAATAACTCAACAGGAAAAAAGCAAATAATCCCATTAAAAAGTGGGCAAAGGAAATGACTATATAGCTCTCAAAAGAAGACATACAAAGAGCCAGGTTTGAAAAAAATGGTATATAAAATGCTCAACATTACTACCTATCAGAGAAATACAAATTAAAATCACAATGAGGTGTCATCTTACTCCAATCATAATGGTTACTATTAAAAAATACAAAATAATAGATGTTGGTGAGGGTGTAAAGAAAAGGAAAGTAACTTTTATATAGTTTTGGTAGGAATGTAAAGTAGTACAGTTCATATAAAAAACACTATGAAACTTTCTAAAAAAAAAAAAAAAAAACTGAAGATAGAATTACCATTTGATCCAGCAGTCTTCACACTGGGTATCTAAGGAAAATAAATTAATGTATCAAAGGGATATCTGCACCCATGTTTATTGCAGCACTATGCATAATAGTAAAGATAAGAAATCAATCTAAGTGTTCCCTAATGGATGAATGGATAAAGAAAATGTGATGTACATAAGGAAATCATGTCATTTGCAACACCATGAAAGGCACTGGAAGTCATTATCTTAAGTGACGTAAGTCAGGCATGCAAAGACAAAAATCACACGCTCTCACTGATATGTGGGAACTAAAATATTTGGAAACATAGAGGTAGAAGGTAGAAAAACAGATAACAGAGACTGGGAAAGGTGGGTCGGGAGGGGAGGATGAAGAGAAGTGGATTAAACGGTACAAACATACAGTAAACTAGAAGTAATAAATTCAATGTTTGATAGCAGAATAGGATGACTATACTTTCAAAAAAACATATTTTACTTGGGTGATGAACACTTTGAATACTCTGACTTGATCACTATGCATTATTATATACATTTAATAAATTTCTCATGTACCCCTTAAATTTGCACAGATTTAAAAAATACAACGTGTCACACTGTACTATGTAACACAACTTGTGCTGGTTTCCATACTTAATTTATCAAATATTTAGTTAAGCTCAACCCAGACACAAAAGGACTATCATAGGAAGTGCTGATAAAGAAAATAATAGAGGAACATATGAAAAACCAGCTAGATGGCTCCCATTTCCATTTTCTATCATATAACTCTTGTTTAGGGAATTATTAAAATTTCCTGAAAAAACTCATACCACTGTGATTGTGCTTGATAATTCTTTGGCAGGTACTGTTGGTCATCTGTCCTAGTGCCCACTCCTCCCAAGGCAATTTCAGTTATTGTTGTAAAAATGGCCATAAGACCTAATTCTGGCCAATAAAATGTAAAAGCAGAAAATCTATCTGGTACTTCTAGGATAAATTTTTTAAATAAAAAGACTCTGGTGGCTTGCCCCTTCAGCTACCCCCACCCTTCCTGCATAGAATACAAATACCATTCCTTCCTGCATGGAATATAAATACCACTATGATGGACAGAAGCTCAACAGCCATTTTTGTGGCTCTGAATTGACACAGGAGAAAAAGACCGAGACATACCCAGACGGCAGCTCTACCATCACTGAGCTTCTGAATCAATGCTGCCAGCACGCAGTTTTTCAGGCTCTTAGTTATATGTGAAAAATAACCCCTTCCTTATGTCAGTATTTGTTAGTCTTCTACTACCTGCAGCACTTGTAAGCCTCTCAATTGCATTTTATAACGAGCAAAAGGAGAAAGTTAAGATATACCATAGCGCAGAGTTCTCATGTTAAGCTTATTAGTTTAGTTATTCTCAATAACTAAAATCATCACTATATAATATCTATCATCATGAAATTTCTCACAACCTTTATTACCTAAAAATAAAGGCATTAATGGGTTAATGGACTTATTTCTACGATTTTACTGTATTCAAAGAAACAAAAGATGCTTTAAGATCAAGGTCTATACCCTCAGTGAATGAACAAAAGAAATGTGATTAAAGACTAAATGATTGTGAAAAGGTTACCCATATATCAAAAGCTCAAAACCTCAATATCAAATGGTCAGTAAAATTTAGGCATACTGCAAGATACAATTAACTTATCTTCACAGTATTACATGTTCTCCTGTAAGCCTAATTGTGCACTTCTTCAGTGGTGTTCTTGTATTCACAGTAGAGATTAGGAAATCGTTAGCTTAGTCATTAATTGGTAAAGATTTCTTTCCACAAGTGAATTTTCATTGAATCTTAACACATGATTAACCTCACTTCATATATCAAGAGAAATGATGTGAAACCATGTGAAACCCTGGAAATATTCTGTGCCTATTGAAACCTATTGAATAATTCGAGATCATAGGTCCCATTCCTTTGTTCAAATATGAAAATTGTGTTCTTCCATTTCATGATAGAAACATGAGACATACAATTATAACATTTATAAACCTTACTCTAGGAATAGGTCAGTAAAAACTGACTTGATCCTTGACTTCTTTTCCCTAAGTCACTGAATTAGCTGAGAATGTAAGTTACATATGTCATGTATAGTTGATTCATACCATGAAGTTTTTATCTAAATTTGAAACCTAAGTCTGGATATATCTGAAAATTCATATTGCATTTACTCATGAGACTTGAATTCTGATACAGAGAAACTAGCATATGCAATGTGGCTAGATCATAACCAAACACGTTATTATACTTCTGAAATTAATTTGAATAAATAACACCATGAAAAAGCAGTAAAGCCCATTTCGGTTTTAATTCTATTGTAAAATAAAATCAAAACCACCACAATGAAAGCTCCTTTCACCAAAAACATTATTTGCAATATATACTAGAGTAGTACAAGAGAAACTGCAGCTAAATGGACAGATAAAGCCAAGTGAAGGAGCTAAAGGCAAAAGGAAACAAGTGATCGAAACAGAATGCAGGCCAGCAGGCAGCCCAGCCAGCACTGTGAAAATGTGAATAAGCACATTCGGTAACCAACATCCAGTCATGGACACCTGCTGAACAGTATGCTTGGTTTTCATTAATCTGCTAGAAAATGGAATGTTTGCTTGTCCCATGTCAGAGAGATATGGGACGAGTACCTAGCCAAAGAAGTCATTTCTTTTTCTTTAAAGAGGATAGGAATGTATGATGGTGGAGCGGAAAGGAAGTGAGGCACTCTTTCTCACTCTTGATCTGCTTCCCAAATGACAGGCGACAACTGGAAAAATAAAATGCAAGGCTTATTTTGTCTGGAGTCTATGCCCTTTTTATAAATCCCACAATGATAAAAACACTGAGGCAAAGGACAGTGATGTTGGTAATAATAAGAAGAGAATAACCCAGGCCTGTTTTTGTTCATTATGGAGAGCTGTTGCTACTGCGTTCTCTCTGGTAGCCAGACCTAAAATATGGTCTCTTCTTGATGTCCCTTTCTGCGGATTCACACCCTCAAGGATATTTGCTCAAAAAGACTTTACTCCTCTTTCTTCCCAGTTGTAATGGCTGTATATTGAAGCTCTACTTAAAACTCAGAGGTTTCCAGAGCCATTCAGGATTGGTTCTAAAGGGGAGAGCAGTCAGAAGAGGAGGAATAGGGAATTGGGGCATAGCTCTTTCTCTTTCTGCAACAATCCAATCTCGTTGAATGAAGAGAAAAGCCACAGGCTCCAGAAGTGTATAGTCAGGCAGACCCGTGTCTCTCCAAGGAGACTGGTCTTGAAGGTCCAGTATGATGTGGCCACTGAACACTTCTGTTCAGTTTCATCTTTCTCCCCATCATTCACCCCAAAATTCTAGACAACAAAACACTGCTTTTCTCAGAAATCCATGTGATCTCTTTTGTTCTAGACCTTCCTAGTCCCTGGGTAACCCCACCTCTGACTCTTCAGTCTATGACACCATATTTCCAGACCTGTGTCAAGATCCAATAGTCTTTGCTCCAAGAAAACTCCCAGCCCAGGACAAATTCAGTGCTCCCATCTCTCTGCTCCTTTAGTATCATGAGCATGCATCTATTAGAGCAATTTTACAGGGTTGGTATTTAGACTATTTTTCAAAAGGCCATAAGCAACTTGAAGACAAAAACTTTATCTTTTTTTCATTGTGAACAGCACACACATAATAGGTACTCCAAAACATATATTTTTTAGTGAACTAAGATTGCTTTTTCCTTTTACGTTATACATGATAGCAGCTCCTTTTTGTGGATGAAGAAAAAAATGCTTATTGATCGAATCCAATTGAAATAGCCCATTCTTTACCCCTGACATTAATTTGGTAAGTTCTCCACCTGCGTTAAGATTATAGAAATAGGTAGTTCCACATAATTTGCCAGATGATGGGTTGTTGGGAACAGACTCTGACTTATCTATTTGTCTCTTTGTATTTAAATCATTATTTCCTCAGTAAAAGAGCTGTAGTCTGGGCTTGGAAATGCCACAAAAGCCCAGTTCCTATGGAAGAAGAAGAAAGCCAAGAAAGCTGCCAAGTGAATCCACAGAGCAATGTCCAAGCACCACAGAGGGTACCGTTTTATTTTTTCAGAGGTGATATAGATATCGTCAGCTATTCTTCAATGTTGAGTCTAGAGCAGTGGATCTGACTGTCCAGAGAGGACAACCTGAAAGTGGGCTTGCTTCAGTCTGGGTGCATTTAAATCAGTCAGTTCTCAGTCTCTTAGACACTGACCCCTGGAGGAAACTGAGGCAGCTTGGTAGCCATCTGATTATTATTTCTGTGATCAGGAAGCCAGGTAAGAGTCAGTTGGATTTTGCTTCCACTAGTGTTTCCCTGTTGTGAAAAACAAAAGGTAAAAGGTTTTAATAATGTGTCCTTTAAGTCATATGAAATTCTCACTGGGGTGAATTAATTCTTTTTCTTTCTTTCTTTCTTTCTTTCTTTCTTTCTTTCTTTCTTTCTTTCTTTCTTTCTTTCTTTCTTTCTTTCCTTCTTTCCTTCCTTCCTTCCTTCCCTCCTTCCTTCCTGTCTTTCTTTCTTTCTTTCTTTCTTTCTTTCTTTCTTTCTTTCTTTCTTTCTTTCTTTCTTTCTTTCTTTTTTTTTCTTTCTTTTTTTCTTTCCTTCCTTCCTTCTCTCCTTCCTTTTCTGTCTTTCTTTCTTTCTTTCTTTCTTTCTTTCTTTCTTTCTTTCTTTCTTTCTTTCTTTCTTTCTTTCTTTCTTTATCTCTCTCTCTCTCACTCGCTCACTCGCTCCCGCACCTCTCTCTTTTTCTCACTCTCTATCTTTCTTGATCTAGATCAAGAATTAGCCCAGGAGAGTGAGGATTTTGACCCAATTAAATCCATTCAGTTGGAACAACTAATACTAAGTCAATGCTTGAAGAAAACAATTTCTAGAAAAGCTGAGTATTTTCTGAACACAAATCTTTATTATGATACTTGAGATTGATCCTATAGCTCCATAGAATAAATATAGATTTCCATAGGAAGACATTACAAAGAAGATGTGGTCACTCTGGCAGCACTGGGCAGCAGTCCCCAAAAAGAGACTAATGCAGGTGGCTCTGTAGCAGGTTCCAAAATCTCAGTTATAGCTTTTTCCAACTCCTCCAGCTCCAGTAGAAGTGTAGGAAAAACAGCACTTCTCCTTAATGGCATGGCTAACTGACACATTTTTTAACTGAAATATGTTGCTAACTAGCACTCTGCATCCCTCCCTCTTCACTAACAGGAGAATGATGACATACTCTTTGTTACATAAAGTAATGGCCTAAGAAATATTGATCTGACCACAAGTTACTGAAATGGGGTTGAAATGGAGGGAGGAGCTTTCAGTAAATAGCAAGAGTGGTCCCCTCAAGCCCATTACCTAAGTTATTCACTAGTTAATGCCTTAAAAATCCATATTGTGATTTCACAGATTCGTTTCCTCCTGTGTGTCAGCAGAGCAGCATGTCTCTGGGACAGATGGTCTCCCTGTACACACCCCATACTTAGTGCCGTGCCAAGCTTATGCTTCCTTCACTTTCTTCATGAAAACAGGCATGCTGAAAATATGTTTGCGGATGGCACAGCAATGCTGTGCACATTTTAGCCATCATGTCAAAGCAGGAAATATTCAGAGCCATAACAAGCAAAAACAAAAACCACTGAAAAGTATTTTTTCCTCTACCAAGCTGTAGTCATTTCCATCCTCAAACATGGCAAGCCACAAATGCATTGTGTTAAGCACCATCCAAAAAAAAGACGGGTGGGTGTTACGGGCATGAAGACAGAAAATCTTGGAATAGGATCAGGCATCTCACGCTGTAACAAAGGGTTGTCAATTCTTGTCAATTTCAGAAAGCAAAGCCCCTGCTTCCATGGTAAGGGAAGCAGTAAAGGAAAAAGGAAATGAATCGGCTTATTAAATATCACCTAGTTTTCCACTTCGAGTCTGTCTAGAAAATCGCAATTTTCCTGCTTTTTGTCTAATATTTCAAATCTTAGGAAATACAATCTTATTAGGCAGTTTAGATCCATGGACCAAGGAAATATTACAATTAACAAAGCAAATACTAAAAATAATAATAGCTGTTGAGTCTTTAAGCTATTATTTATCTTGCCAACCACATCACAGTCAAGTCTACTTGTAGACTAACTCCATGTCTTTTAGATTATTCTGAAGATAACAATGAGGGTCTTAAAAAAATTAGTCATCTATATTCTCATATTCCCACACAGTAAATGGTCACTCATAGGAAGCATTTTGTCAGCTGTTGTATCAGCAAAGCACACAAGGCCAATTCCCTCTTATAGGGCATTTAATCCCATGAGTAACTCAACTATCATAATTTTTTGTTGTTGTTGCAAAGATGATAGAAATCAATTAATTCACTTCTTCCCAAATATGGAAATTTCTTCCACAGAATCATAAGCAGCAGGCCATCCACCTATGCAATTATGCAGAACTCTTCTGAGTCAGCCAACGTACTACCCACTTCCACACTTGACAGGTGCGAATTATTTCATTAGTTCAAGAAATAGCCACTCATCCCCTTCTGAAGCCCAAATTCTTTTTGAAAATATAAAAAGAAATATTTCAGGAATCCCTGCCCTTCAGAAGCTCACAGCCTAGTTGGGGTACTTGGCAAACAATGTCAATGCAATATGATAATTACTATGAGAGGGGAAATTGTGCTCTGGTAATTTTTCAATATACCTTTTACTTATTCCCTTTGCCTGAGCTTGTAATTACATATTTATTAGTATAATTATCAGTTTAATTACTTTCTCCCCTGCTAAAAATCAAAGCTTCATGAGAGAAGGCACTAAATTTTTTCTTTCAGCAATTATCTCCAGAACTCAGAGAGTATCTAAAATACTTAATAAATATTTGTTGAGTAAAGGCCAACAATTGGTTAGCAGAGGTACTTTTGCCAAGGAAAACACATGTGGAGTAAGGATGTTCCAAGGAGACATGTAGCAGACAAAAAGGCTGGGAATGAGAGGGCAGAGCACTTGAAAGAGCCATGAGTGTTTTGGCATAAAAGGAACTTAGAGTAAGACATGAGAAGGTCAAGAGGTAATGCTAGACAGGCCTGGATCATAAAAAGCCTTTTATTACATGTTGTGCCAAGGAATTTGGATTTCTTTGTCATTACTGAGGAGATCTATTGGCTAGGTTTTAAGTCAAAGAGTGGCATGACCAGCTAACAGAGGAATTTGGTTGGCAAGACTGAGGGGCCTGATTGGAAGGAGGGTGATATAGAGAATGTGTAGTGCAAGAAGGATGAGAAGGTAAAGAGAAGCAGGTGTATGCAACAAGGAAGACAACCCTATGAGGAAGATACAAGGATTCATCACTGCATGGCAGATGTCTGGCTGGGATGACTGGCAGAACTCAATTGTGGCATAAAATGTTATAGGAAAAGGACTTTTTTTTTCTCTTTCTTGGAGAGGATGTCATGTTGAATTTCATGTTGAGCATCCAGATGGATGGTGGTTATATAATTCTGAGTCTGATGGAGAGATTTTAGCTACAGATGGAGATTTGAGAGTGATCAATAGAAAGATAATAATTAAAACCTAACCAGCAATGACTGCCTAATTTACAGTATGTATAGAATTAGAACATAAGAGTGC